>NC_133898.1:91040328-92482828 GCF_964199755.1 Larus michahellis | reverse complement strand
TGGGAGGAGCACATGTTGCTAAGTTCATCCACATGACTTATGAGTGCAGAAGTACATGAAAGTTTAGAATAAAAAGTGGTGTGTACATTTCATGACCTTCAAACATTTCCTCTGGTGCTCTCACACTTAATGAGCACAGCAAAACAGTACCTGAAATCTCACCAACACCACTACTAGATCTTAAGTAAAATGCAAACAGCATAAATGAATCCAACATTTTCAGAGAAACCAGAAAACCTATATACACTATAGTACACCTACTAAAATACCCAGAAGTTCTAATTCTGTAGGAGTGTACATGTCTTTCAGAAGTAATACAACATATGTGCATGCATTTACACTTACATCTGATTTTTAGCCGCTTGTCTCTGAGCTTTCCGTTCTTTCCTTTTTTGATCTGGTGGCTTAGCAAAAACAATTTCAATGTTTTCTCCCTCTAAATCTTTGCCATTCATTTCTTCCATTGCCTGAAGGAATTAACCAGACTTTAAATATACTTCTAAGCATATCTGAAGTTATTAATTTTACTCTTATCTTTTAGGCACACATTTTAAAATTTGTTATCCAGAGCTAAAATAACAATGTAAAGCTAAATATTTTTTTTTTTTAAATAGACAGCACTGTATTGTGGGTTCCAGAGTTATGCATTTCCTCTTAACCTGGCTCTCAAACCCAAGACTGTATGTACCAGTTTAGAAATCTTCCACTCAAAACTGTAAATAGGTTTCAGTCTTTGCAAGCTGTTTCAATTAATGAAGTGATGGAACTGTCCTCTGAAAGTACAGATTTTGCAATAAAGCAATAAATTTCTAATGTCAGCACACATGCAAACTCTAAGGCTAGAGATCAGTATATGTTTTTATTCCTTTATTTTACTTGTAATCAAAGTAACTTTCTTTTTAAACCAGAAGCCAAAAATTGTAATTTAACAGTCTCATTCTGACCACAAAAAAAAAAAACCAAAACGAACCACCGCCAAAAAAAAAAAAAAAACACAACACACCAACAAAAAGCCCACCAACACACACATGTACAATTCCCATGGGTCACAGTAATTGCTACAAGTTAAATTCAAGCAGGGGAATCCTAAAGATTCTACCACTTTTAGGGACTCTACACAGCTAAGCTTGACAGGGATACATATACTACGAAAAGACTCTTTCCATCATTTTCCTAAGCATCTGCTTTAAGGCATCTGGATGTATATGAAAAACTGAACCCCCTTGTATTCTGCATCCTCCCACAGAACATTAAAAAAAAATAAGACACACTATAGGCAGGACAGGAATTACACTTTCCCTTCCTAATGACAGATGAAAAAATACCAAGACGAAGCTAGTAAAATCCAGGAATGACAATTACTCAGTTGTGTCCAGCACCTCTCATCAGAAGAAAAGGTGCCTATTCCACACCATAAAAAAAATAAGTAATTCTGTTCCTGGAAAATAAAAGATTACCTAAGTTTTTACCACCTGCCCCAGAGAACCTGCTTTAGATTCTCCCAGTAATTTGGTGAGCAGAGTCATTAAAATTCTGGCACCTCTCTTTCAAACAATAACACGTATGATTATCTTAGACACTCACGGCAGAATTACTTAGGATAGGTGCATCTAAGATCTATTTTTCAAGCTTGCAACTGCATCTTCCTAGGAGACGCTCAGAGAGGACAAAGTTATCAGTGACAGCGTGTTACCATGTCTCCAGACAGAGCTTTTTCTCAAGTTAGAAGTATTCAGCTTCTAAGTGTTATCTGTAGTCACTACTTAAACACAGTTACAGTCCTCTTCACTTACCTTTACAGCACCATCCCGTTCATCAAAATGAATGAAAGCATAGTCTTTTAGCTTCTTCACTCGCTCTAGCTTTCCAAATTGACTGAAGGCCTTTTCTAGTATCTCCTCTGTTACAGTATTGGCAAGATTGCGTACAAACAAAACTTTTACCTAAAAAATAAAATAATAAAAATAAGGACTTAAAAGTATGATCTAATTCCAAAACACAAAATGAAATTTTGCAACTCACTGCTATGGCCAGTACTGAAAACATCATTATATTTCATATACAGGAATATGTGTATTTATATATTCATACAGTATGAGCTGACTCCAGAATTCCCTGACTGATAGAAATATTAAATCTGTTTTCACGCACAATTACATAGTATTAGTATCCTGAAAGTCAATCCAATTTGTATTAAGGTTTAAAAGAATCCTAGCAGCAGTGATTTTCACCTCAGAACACCTTCAAACTTGAAAGAAGGCAACCAGGATGGGTTACACATAAAATAATTAAGTTATCAAAACATTTCATTGTTTAGACAGGTTTTTGCTCAGGTATTTGCAAAACAGTCATCACTATAATATCTAGGTCAGAGGTGACAGGCCTGCAGCTCTCAAGCTGCTTAACTTGTGGCTCCCATGCTGTAGCTACAGCAAATACCTAGCATCAGGACTGTGCTTGCCTGAGGAGATCTCAGTGACCTGAATCCACAGCTAGAAGACAGAACACAGACAGAATGGGATACTAAGGCTGATACTGACAAGTCACCCTTGGACTTTCTCACAAGCCAAACTGTGTCCTTCCCTTGAGGAACTGCCACCTTCAAGTAACTCTGAAAGCCTATTCCCTCCCCCAGCTCTCTAAAGCATGCAATATGGCTCTTAAGCTAGACAAAGACTGCTAGACAGCTTTTCAGATCAGAAGGGTTGGTTATCTTTCAACTATTGAGATATGCCCTGGTAACTGCCCGATAGTGACTAAATCATCAATATAAAGTTTCATCAACCACCAACTGCTTTTGATAAAAGAAAATACAGAGCAGTCTGACAAAGGCTTAAAACTAGACTCTTATTTAATATAGCAGACAATGTACACTGGACACCAGGAATCACATATATTAGTGACCTGTTAGTACTCAAAGACTTGCCCTTAAGTCTACACTGAAGTTGCACAAAATGACTGTGCATGAGCATATTTGCATGATGTCATCCATGACTTCTCACAATTTACAAGCCTCTGACCTGTTGGGGTGTTCCTTCCATATGCTGCCACCATGCCCTGACAGTCTAGTCACCTCCTACTGCCAAAGAGCGCTCAGTCTTACATTCCTACAATACAGCTGCACATCAGCTGCAGACCTGCAATTTCTGCTCACAACCCCTCCACTACTAGTGATTTCAAACTCGCTGATGACAAAAAGTGAGTGAACACTGTACGTGGCAACACTGACTTTCCACTCCTAACCCTGAAGGTGAACAAAAATAACACAGGGTGTGAAGGAACCAAAGAAAGCATGCTTCAATTTTTGAAGCAGAGCTATCTCCCACCACATACAGGACCTCAATAAACCCAGACACCCTTTTTATAAGAATTACTATGTAATTAAGTTATAAATAAACACGACAGACTTCCATAAATCTTTGTCTCACTCGCTAGCCAAACTAGGGTGGGATGCAGAGTTTGGAAGAAGAGATACTACAGATCATAGATCTGACCCTGTGTTTTAACTCTACAGTCTCTGGCAATAGGTACTCTTGCTGATTCTCAGGAGATTATAAAAGTCATAACATGACTTTTTCCATGAGGAAAGCTCCTGTGTTAAGCTTCTGCTAGATGTCTTGATGGTAATAACAACCTTTACTTCTTGTAACCCATAAGTAATAACCATTTTTAGTAAACTGTTCTGATTGCTACCTTAGCCTAATTTCATGAAAATGAATTACAGGAAGTTTTGTGGTGTAATCAATCGTTTTTAAAAATGGTTACTTTCGAACAAACGTTCCATATTATTGTACTTTAGGAAAGGATGAAAACTAAAATCTCATGAGGAACCCTAAGTAGCCTTCACTAATAAATCCACAATGACTGATATAGTGTCAGACATCATTAAAAACCTCAAAAATCATCACTTTTTTTTGTTACAAGAGGCACTTAATAACACAACTTTTTTTGTAGAAGTAAAAAGCAACTAATTTAAGTTCTTTCCAGTGTAGACAAATCCATTAAACTCTAACAGTTAAAATTTTAACACCTTCGGTCATGTTATACATTAATAGCTGAACCAGTCAAAGAAGCTGTCAAAGCCAGGAGGCAGTATAAAGCATAGGTTGAGAGAAGATGAACCGATCTTTATTTCATTTAAGCTATCTAAAGAGGGAAAGAAAAGAAAAGAAAAGAAAAAGGGAAATCTTCTTCATTAAGTCTCATAGATTATAACGCCAAGGATCCATAAATACACACCTAACAAGCAATATACCCAGCAGCAGCATTTTGCCATAAAGGCAGGACCCAATTTTAAATCTGCTTAAGATTAAGATTAAACTATTCTGAACACTTCTGGGATCTGCTCATTTTCCTCCTCTTACCTACGGTGCACACACTTCAGACTTTATTGCCACATTCTCCAAAGGTTACTAGCCCTGTCTCCTGTCCTGTAATCTACAGGGCAGCCACAAGCGTAAGACTTTAGCTGCTTAACCTGCCACTCCAGAACATCCTCTGTAGCCTCAGCCATGATACAGAAATCAAGTAAACCATTAAGAAATTTATCTGCACTACAGATGTAAGAGGCATCAAAGAAACACTTCAGAGAAATAAAGCTATGAATACAGCTACTGGAAGTTGGAAAAAGTTCACTTTGGACCAGAAATCAATTACTTAACCAATTAGTCTGATCTGTCAGTACAAGTACTAATCTCCTGTAGCACATACGTATGTCTAGGTTCAGAGCCTAGCTTTCTACTTCATCACACTCAAGGTACTTCTTTATTTAAGGTAACAGCCCATTTAAAATTTAAGTATGCATCCATACAGGACTCTCCTCAACATTTAAGCAAAAGTCTGCAGAACAATGGAAAAGAGGCTGAAGTAAACACTTCAGAAATTTAAATCAGTACACGTCTATATATTGATGAAACGATATGCTGCTTCTGCAAGGTATTTAGAACAACACTGTTCACCTTCTAGCTACAAAGGTGAATTCGTCTTCCCCTGAGTTTGCTCTTAAGGACTTGCTTTTCTAGCAGCCTTGACAAGAAAACCACCAGATCAGATGACTATTCTGATAAAAGCAATCTACTCCTACTCACAGTGTTTTCTCCAGACCTTTCTACCACAGGAATGTGTAGGATAACAAGGGTCAATAGCTCTCCCCTTGCTCCCTATTGACAGTACTCAGAAGACATGACAGCCAACCTGCAGCCCACATCTGGGAGATTACTGACTGCCAGCAGCTCAGGTGCTCTTTCTCTTAGGAGAAAGACAACAATAAACAACAGAAAGTAAATCTAACACTTACAGAAGTGCCAGATGTGGTCAGAGTTTCTCCAAATGGGTAAGTGAGCAAGAAAGATGGGAGTAGAGACTTTCCTTGTTGCAAGAATAAGCTAAGGGACACACCCAGCGAGAAAGGTCAGACACCAATGCTTCTCTCAACTTCTGCCTTCAAACACAAGCGAGATGCTCTCTACTTTTTCAGTATTCTCATTCACATAGTTTCAACTTTTCCATACATGTTCAACCCAAGATCTAGCGCCATATGCCAAGGGCCTGGAAGTACGCAAGTTGATTTTCTGCACGTTTTCCATATTTATGTTTCTTCCCTTTTCATGTCCCATTTCAAATAGAAAATAATACAAGGTATTAACACACTGAAAAAACCTGTATATTAAATGGGGCAAATCACTATCAAGCTTTATCTTCCTTAGCTTTTTACTCCCCACATCTGTAAACTTCCTTAGGAAAAATAGCTGATTATGTCCCCTATTGCTTCCTGCTCATCTAATTCAGTCACATCAGCAGAAGTTCCTGCTAATTTATTTTCACAACTTGCTGGATTAGTTCTCTTCTCTTTTGAGCCAAGAAACCGAACAGATAAATAGGCCGCCATATTTAGGAAGTGCCACCTTCGACAAATTTTACCTGCAAGACTCTTCCCTGCTGCTGATAGTCTATGATGCTGGGCAAGAAAAAATAAAGCCTGCAGATAAGGTAGTCCAAAAGCTTCTGTAATACCTGTATTACAAAAGCAGTTTTTTCCCTAAAATGAGCCCCCACCCCAACCCTTTTCCCTTATGGCTCACCAAAGAGGAGATCCCAGCCAAGCTATCTTACTAGGTCCATCAAAGTAGGACTCCAGCAAGTGACGTGTCTCAGATGAGAGTAAAAGCACAGATGAAAAGCAAGCAAAGAGAAAGAGATAAGGATATGGGCTAGCTAGGATTTTCCATTAAACAACTCAGCTACACAACATAACTGAAAAAAGACAGGGTTGGGCATTATCTGATGGGGGGGGGGAATTCAGGTAATTTGTTTCTGGCAAAGTACCACACGTTTATAAAACAACTGCTACAATGTACTTCAAAATGTTAATAGTTCAGACTTCAGTTTCACTGAAATATTCAAAATCCAAAATATTATTAGTCATAATATTTCAAAGAATTAACCCCCCCAAATTAAAAATAAAGATACAGAGTTCAAAATACAAAGTAACTGCCTAACATCTCAGAAGTAACTGCTAAAGGCAATTTTGAAAACACATTTCTGTGTCTTACTGACATGCTCCAGTTCTGAAGTGATAAATGTACAGTTCCGGGGTTAAAAAGAATTAAGGCTTGCTCTGTGATCATATGTAGATTTCTGTCCCTCCAAATATTAAAACACAAAACCATTTTAACTTTAGGAGTCACCACCACCACATCCGGATGAGAAGTTAAGTACATCAGGCCTACGTGTCACTTTGGCAAGAATGATGTTCAACCTTCAGCCTTGGGAGCACAAAATAACATCAGCCAATAGGGTTGGGGTTTTTTTGGGGTGTATTCATATTTTTATCATCTCACAACATTTCTGTAAAAAAGGCTGAAAGATGCTATTTAAACTAAGGCTAATGTCAGGAATTACTTACTTTTGAACAAGGCACTTTAAATGTATTATGGTTCCCTTATAGCTTTATTACCTTTGCCATGACTTCAGGATCTGGGTCTTCTATAGGGTCAGCCCATTCAACTGTAACAACATTTCCCCAGACTTTCACTTTGCCGCTCATTAATCTACGTCTGGCCTGAGCAGCAGTTTTGTGATCTTCATATTCAAGGAAACAGAAACCCCGGTTCTTTTTCTTGTCATCAGGCTGATGATACAATATGACATCTGTAAGACCCTCTGAAATTAAGCAAAATATTTATTTGTTATGGCTTCAATACATGAATTTGTATTATAAAGTAGGGAATATTCTTCTGGTAAGTGCTCATCTGGCAAGTGATTCCAAAACAAAAAAAAAAAAAAAAGCATGAACACACTAGACTTTTGAGACTCTACATATTAAAATTTCCCTACCTTCAAGACCAACATTTTCAAAGAGAGACATTAAGACTCTCCTGACCTAGGTTCCATTTTATCAAGTGAAGAAAGCTTAGTAGCAATGAAGAGTACCTTTCCTCTAACTGAATGGAGAAGATGTAAGGGCCCCTAAGTTGCACCACTTGTGTGTTTTTTCCACAGATGCCTAAACAACAAGAGGTCACACTTGCATTGAGTTTAAGGTACCTGAAGAGTTTCAGTGTTGCTCCAAGGAGCTATATCTAAGCTATATCGTTCAGTAACAGAGAAAGCCACCAAATGTTACCTTTGCCAGTTTACGTGCCATTATCAAAAAGAGATCCTTAACAAATCACTAAGAATTCTGAAGCAGAGAACTAGTTATGTTCCCCAGCCCGCTTCAGTTTTGTCTTGAAAAGCTTTAAAACATCCATTAGTATTGAAATAATTAAACCATCTATTTGTTTGAATGGCTTTTTTAAACATTACACACTTACTCCCTAGGTAAAACTTGGAACCATACGTCTAGTTTAATCAAAAATATTTCAGCCCTCAGCACAACAGTTAAAAAAACCCAAAAAAACCAAACAAACCACACGTAAACGTCAAGAGAAATGCTAAGTGGTCTTCATTTGGATTCACCATCATTCAACCATAAGCCAAAAGATGGTGAAGAGGGTTCATCGTTGACCACATTTGACATCTCTCCAGCTCTACAAAACACAGTTATTGACTTACCTGTTACTTTGCTAAATTCTTCAACAATTTGCTCCTTGGTTTTACTTTTAGGAATAGAACCAACAAAAAGCCTATTATTGGCAACAGAGATGCATACACCGATGTGTTTTCCAGAACGAATTTCATGGTTGTTGTACTGAAAGAAAAATAATTGGACAATCATCAGTTACAGATAATTTTCACTCCCCTCCAACAGCAGCATACCAAGTATTTTACTTTTGCAAACATAGTATTTAGTAATATATCAAATTGTTTGGAGCTTAGCACATTCTTATGACACACATTCAACTGTTCTCAAGTATACCCATGTTCTCCAAGATATCTCAACAATTTCAGCCAACTATTGTCCTTCCTTTCTTGTTCAAGCCTCTCTCAACGTATGTTTCTTTAGAGAGTTTTTCACATCGAACCATGAAAGGTAAATCATATCTCCACGTCATCAAGGTCAAGGCTTCTCCCTTCACAACAGTGCAGGAAAAAAAATGCAAGTTCCTCTATAGATTGCATCCATCAATTCTTGAATTGCATATAATCCAAGACAGGAGTTACAATTAAAGTCAGATTCCCTTCTAAAGTTCCATAGTTAACTAAAGAGCCATGATCAGATCTTGTACACAAAATATGCAAGAGCAATTGGCAAATACTTTCCAAAGCACATAGATTACGCATGTAAAGATAGTAAACAGCAAGAAGAACCTTCTACTGATTTGAAATCCTAAGACTTCTGTTCAAATGCTTCTCTTATAACAGATTGTTTAGAAGACACCCTGAACAAGTCAGCAGTTTATGGAAAAAAAAAAAGTATTACTGTAGACATCTGTTGACAAAAAAATGCCTTTCATTGAGATGCAGACACAGACATGCATCATCCAAATAAGCAGCAGGGAGGTCAACTGGTGGTACATCAACCCCTTTCCAACTGGAAGCCCTGCAACAGACAGTTCTTTAGCTAGGAAAATGTATTTTGTGGTTAACATCTCATTGACAAGTAGTAGGACAGCTTTTTAAAACTTAATTTAACTATTTATTCTAGGAGCTATTTTGTGTTTGGTGGTAAACCTTCCTGCATAAGCAAGTTCTCTGACACTCCTCCTTGCTTTGTGTACTAATATCAACAATTTTAGTGAATGAAGATGTATGTTTATATTTATCTCTTGCAAACTAAAAATACATCACTCAAAAATTTTCAAAGCTTTGGTACAAAGACAATTGTACCAAAAGTGAGCTAAAAGGAGAACTGTACACATGAAAAGGATTGGGAGTGGCATCTTCCCAACTAATTATGTCTCAAAACATAGTAGTATACAGTAAAATACTTCTGTCTCCATATCTGGTGTCCATGTGGCAGAGGAATAGCTGATTTTAAAGTAGGAAACAGCTGCATAAGACGACTGTATATATACATTACGACAACTAATAAACAGACTTATACACATTAATGAAGAGACATATTATAGCATCTAAAAAAAATCCTTTAAAGAAGTACCTTTAAAAAAGCTGACAGTATATTATTCTGGAAACAAGACACAAACTGATTCTTCATTAACTGAAGTGCATGTTAGTAAACATTTCTTTACATGTGGAAGCATTTTTTTACTGAGAGGGTAGTCAAACACTGGAACAGGCTTCCTAGAGAGGTGGTCAATGCCCCAAACCTCTCTGTGTTTAAGAGGAGAGGTTTAACCTCTGTCTTAAGAGGAATTTGGACAATGCCCTTAACAGCATACTTTAACTTTCTGTCAGCCCTAGAGTGGTCGCACAGTTAGACTAGATGATTGTTGCAGGTCCCTTCCAACCGAATATTCTATGCTATATGGATAATAGAAGATATTATCTGACTGTTCCTGTTGAAGTCTAAGATCAAAGTTTTGGTCTTAAATATTTAATCTAAAAAAATCTCACACAACTCATGGCAACAAAATAATATTTCATAACTTAAAAAAATTTAAAATATTCTACCATATTGCAATTCCACATTGACATTAGTTTCTAGCAGTTTTTTCATACTATGTTACATTGTATGTTTCTTTTAACACAGAGAAAACAGTCTTCAATTAGGTGTTCTTGAATATAAAGTTGGTGGGTTTTAGGTTAATAGTTTGCACACCATCTGTAAACTTAGACTGGACACAAACAGGCCCAAATCATCATCTGAGTAAAGTGCCAAAACAGTCAGGCTAACAAATTAGCTATGTCAGCATACTGCTTCCCCCTTCTGTCACCACTGAATCAATGCCCTAAGTTAGCAACAGAGATATTACTACCCTTCAGACACTATAATAAATAGTCGGGTTTGTTTGGGTTTTTTTTGCTAAGTTCTATAAGAACCCACTCACAAACAGATGAAAGTATGCATAAGGTCTGCCTTGTCGTTTTATCCACTTAGACTTTCACCAGCAATTTTATTTTTTTTTCCAGCAGCAAATGGCACGTCATACTGCTATGCACAGCTGGTAAACTGTTAAAGGGGCATATTTACGTTAACTCACCTGTACCTGCACTTCAATCAAGCTTGTACTTGTGCTAGTCAAAAATACACTGTATGCTACTGTAGTTTTCGGTAAGTTTTCCTACAAGCTTCACCTCACAGGTACTTATCCTGTACATGTCTACAGTAATCATAATCACTCAGAAATCTTTTGAAAAAAAAAGGTATCTAAAACTTCATATGAAATAGGAGGGAGAACTGAATGTGTGTACAAAAGAACACAACTGGAGTTGTAATTCTTAACTCAAACAGTATAAACCAGAAAGTAAACATAAACATGTTAACAGGAAAAAAAATGCCCAAGGTTAAAAAAATTAAATAAATAAAAAAACCCCAGACTTCTGATAGTCAGCACTTGTGTGAACAACACTTGAGATGCCACTTGTACTTAACCAGCAAGGGTTACCCACGCTGGATTAAGCACTGGACATAAAATTAACTACTATTCATATCCGTAAGTCTTCTCAGTCTCAGGCCATAGCATCACTCCATTTTTGTCTCTGGCACAGCCCCAAATGTATTTCAAACACAATTTAGAGAATTCTTCCCTTTTTGAAGTGGCTTAAAAATGCATATGCATAACAAAAGTCAAGGTTTCAATCTTTTAAATTGCAAGATTTCTTCTGGTTAGTGAATAGGGTAAGTCAATATTAAGTTTATGCAAAAATTTTAGTTCAGTTCTACATTCAGTTGTTAGAAAAACGGTGGATGATATGACAGCCACGCAAGTATGAATTGTATGCAAAATATGTTACACCAACTGCAGGAGCCTGAATACAGGTCAGTTTATTCTCTGCTGCAGTTTGGGTATTGACAAAACCTCATAGCTGTCTCTTATTACTCAGAAGCCTACAGGCAATGATGCAGATTTTTATTCTCATGTTTGCTATACTTTACAGAGTCCTGAATGGAAAATAAAATAAAATAAAAGCCTCTGGCAAGAAGATGTGAAATAACAAAAGAACTCCTACCCCAGTGAGTCCAGAAAGATGGGAAATAAGTTGTATACACATCAGAAGACTACTGGTAGTATCAAAAAGACCACCACCTGTTAAAACACTATGATATTAAAATGGCTAGGACAAAGGATTCAGCATTTCTAAGAGGTCTTTCAGCAGCCTCACCCCCATGAACGTGTTACTAATACAAGTGACAGACCCAAGATTTTCAACTGAGCAATACAGACATATTTTGCTTGTACGCCTGCACATCATTCCTAGACAACTTGGGAAACTTATAATACACCAAATTAGCCTGGCAACTACAGTTGGAACCATTCAAAAGCTCACATATGCCACTGGATCCAATTCAAAACTAACCCTGCCCTCAAAGAGGTTAGCATGAAGGCTAAAAAACTGCACCATCAATTTCAACACTTTTCAACTATTACACTCAGTAGCTATTTAACTGAAAACCAGAACACAACGGTTTTTTTCCTCCATACCAAAGATCGGATACAAATGGACACCAAGTACATCCTTCCCTTGTATCCTTTAGTGGAAGACTGAGGCTAGGATCTGATGTTACTTTTATGGAAACATAACCTGAATGACTTTTCAGTGCGTGCTGCCTTTAAGCAAAATCCAGATAAGTGAAGAAAAATTCCTTTTTGTTTGTTTACTAGGTGTCTCTGCAAATGTATTTGATTTGATTCGCTGTTTTGCTAAGTCATGTGCCTAAGAGTTCACACACAATATAAATAGCTAGGTTGACAATGAAAGTACGAAGAGGTATACACAGTTATCCTCAGTATATCTGGATTGCACACAGCAACACCAACTGTTCTTATTTAAAAAGCTTAACAGTGTATATCAGATATTTTTGTACTTCAACTTTTGTAGACATTTCTATACTATTCCAAAACACATTCCCATCTTCAGCTTGATTTTTCTCCACCAACTCACACCAATAATATGTCAATAGAGTACCTTAATGGTTTAACATGTACGTTACTACAAAACAAGAGATTTTAACCCTACTATATTAATACAGTATCAGTACGCTTCAGAATGAGTATGGTTAGCACTCTCCAGGGGTCATAACGGCACACCGATCTTGGCCATATCAAGGTAGCAGCAACTAGCTCAAAAAAAAAAATCTAATTCAACTTAACTAGGAAAAAGAAGGAGCAGTGTGAGGATCAGGGTGGCGTTTCTTTCCCCCCTCTTTTTTAGTGATGGATACTTCATGCATAAAACCTGGAAAGCTTTTTAAGAGTAGCCATTCCTTATATCAAACTACTTCACACCTCTGTGTAAAACAGAGGACATGTTTTTTTAACCTGGCAGGATTTATGACTTTTTCCAGTCAGTTTCAGCAAACGGAACAGATATTAACACTCAAGAGTAATTATTTCTCATATGAAGTATCTTATGAAATCCTGTGACTTCAGAAGCCTCCTTCCAGCACGAGGCCCCCTGCTGGTGCAGGAACAAATCAGAATATCACAGGCAACCTGACCAACACTTCCCTTGTAGCACAGCAACCCAAACACCACTTCTCTACAAAACTCATCCAGATGCAGATAGCTCAGAAGTCACTATTGCTAATACAACTTTTATTAATGACAAAGGCTCATCTAACTGGACCAAACAGCAGTCCATCGGCTTTTTTTTTTTCTCCTGGTCACTAATACAGCCAGCCAGTAAAAATTTATACACAATGTGGAAATATTTAAAAATACCTCCAGGACATTTATGAAACGATCTAGCAACGACAGTTTCATCTTGAGCAGCTGTCCTGATCCTAATGCTTATAAGCTAGAGAGCATTCTTAAAAAAAAAAAATTCTTACCAGTTTAACAGCTTCCTGAGCTGCCTCTTTAGTACAAAAAGTGACAAAGGCATATCCTCTATTTAGACCTGTTAGTGGATCCATCATTAAGCGGAGATCCCATATAGGGCCAGCTTTCTCAAATAATGGAACAAGTTCATCTTCAAACAAGTCTCTTGGAATCTTGCCCACAAATATCTACAACAGACAAACAGAGAGTTGTTTATAAAAAAAAAAACTTCTTATGAATAAGAATACATCTACATAAACATGTCCTTACCTCTGTACCAACAGAAGGTTGTTGTCCTGAATATACAGACTCTGGAGGGGGACCACCATACTTTCTCTGTCCAGTAGTCACATCAAGAGTGTAGCCGGTTCTCTCCAAGAGTGCCTTCAAGTGAGAAACTTAAAATTTTAAAATCATGTAGAAATTGAGCTATTTTAGATGCAATTCATTCACAGACATGCTTATAATACCTCTTGAACTGTATTGCTTTGAAACTCGCACAGGCGAACAAGCCTACTGTAGTACTTCAACAAGAACCTTGCAAAACAATTATTAGAACTATCAGGCAAAGAAAGACTCTAAAAAACTAGAAATTCACACAGTTTTTCCAATTCCTTCATTTTCATACACAAAAAAAAAGGCCAAGTAATATAATAACAAGCTTCCCTTTAATTAGAAAGATCTTAGTCTGAGCCACTTCTTGTTTTGGCATGTCCAATCCTGCAAACATTTATGCATAGGAGTTCCCGTCACTTAATGAGATTACTCATAAGTGTGAAGTTAAAGAACACATGTTTAAGCACTTACACCCCTGGAACACTGTACTGACTGCTTCGGTTATCCCACCACTGAAGTGGTAGTACTACTTCCTTTCTCCTTGTGAGCACATACAGCATTCCCAGCACAACTGATCCTCACCAGAATCACTGCATACAGTTACAGATATGCTACCAATTTAAAATGTTAGATGAAATTCAGTATGCAAATATATAATGAGAAATTCCTCTGAAATTAGTCTTTCTTGATAATTTTGTACAGAGACAAATCAACTCTATACACAAAGAAACAGCACATTAAACAAGCCTAATTAGAATCAAGAGTTAGCAATTTCACAAATGGAAAATTGCAAAGTTATTTTAAATGCTATAGCCATCACCAGTAAAAGCTATGCTACTTTAAGTTAGTTAACCAAGTCCTCATACTGTTGGCGTTTTATGTGGTAGTGACAAAAACTGTATCGGGTTTTGGAATTTATAATTAATGGCATCCCAGCCTCAAAGTCAGGAGAAAAAAGATTTTCTAGTTTCGCAAGCTACACAGTTATTTGCAATACATAACACATTAATTTTCCAGTTTATACATGAAAGTTAAAGATGAAAGATTCTCTCGCTTTTTGAGACATCAACTAAGCATTCTTTTCTTTTACTTAAGCTTTGGTCACGTTGCTCATCACAGAATTTTAAAATAAATCATGGTATGCCTAACTCTTGAGACAGGAGTTTCTTGCTAGCAAAAGACTCAGTCCAAGTAATAACGTGTCCATTACTAAGACTGTTTGGGGTACAGTTTATGAGAACAGTGATTATGCCATAAGAAGTGGGCTAAATCCTAAATCCATTACAATCTGTCTTCTCAGACACATGTGGTATCTCCTCCCTATTGTGGAGTTGCTTTAAACCTGAACTGAAGAAAAAAAAAAAAAGAAAGAAAAACAACCACCAGTAGCTGAAGTTATGCACTCTGAACTCCAAGATCTATGCTGACAAGCTTTCAAAAACTTTTAACTGTGAAATAGTAGAACTGTCTCAACTAGACATAAAGCAAACTGTCAAATCTTTTTGACTTTTATATACATTCAGTTCCAGTAATTAACAGTATATTAAGTTTCCTCTTGATGAGGATGAAGCACAAGATAAAAATGCAAGTGACAGCTTCCAAATAACGACAAATAATCTAAAATAGCATTTCAAGAAAAACACAGTCCCAAAACAACCAAGGTATCTGTCACAATAGCTTTGAAAAACCACAGATAGATTGCATAACACTTATGTTTTAGGCACATACCTTAATTTTTGCCTCATCTGGTCCTTTGCTAGAATCAGCCACCTTGGTCCCCTGTTTTTCCCTCTGCCTGTATGTCTTCATGACTCCACATAAAAAGGCACTTTTGTTCTGCAAAAGATACATTAATCTTCAGTTCTGAAAACACGGAAAGCCAGAATCTTAATTTTACATTGAACTAATACAGTGCCTGTTTTACACATCACATATGGATCACTGAAGAGACTTAAGCAAACCTCTTGCCAGTCAACTAGCAGTCAATTATTATATTGACTGCTATACAGTCAACAATTATATTCCAAATTGCTTAACGTTACCTGAACATGTGAGAGATCACTGTCTTTAAACTGCTGAAGCACTGCCAATGCACCTTCTTCATTAAATTCCTTTAAAGCTTCAATAGCTCTTTCATCTAGATCACTATGTGCAACTAGCCCTAGAGAAAAGAAAAAAATTACTAATTATATTTGGGCAGCAATCTCTGTTTAACCGCATTTAACGCATTTCAGTGACCCTTAAATCAATCACTGATTAACATAAGTTACTATACCTGAGAAATCACTTAGACCTCTTAAAGGTAAATATTTAAGCGTATTTAACCTTTTTTCCACCAAAAAGTGTGACAAAAAAAAGTTACGATTCAGAGTAACAGTTACTGCATTTATGGATTTGTTTGACTTCTGGGAAACCCAGATGCTGCATGGGCCAAGTGTATTTTCAATATCCTGAAGCTGTATTCAGAAGGATCTATTGAAATCTGACTTAGCTTACCTAGCAACGGCACCTTGGTACATTTTAAGACAACTATAAAGCCAAATGAACTGCAGCATGAAAACTGACCACCACAATCCAAAAATCAAGCTTAAAAAATGCTAGCTATTACCATGTCTGAGAGAACAAAACAATAACCTTCGCATCCATTAACTCAAATACTATGTCACAAAGTACCATTTACATGAGAAGACGAATACCAAGGCTTCAGTTACTTCCAATCACCTACAACTACTGTAAGAAATGCACAAAGAGCACATCATCTACTCCTCCTAAAAGTCATCTGTTGCCTATTCCAGCTGTTGCTATGGTCACCTGCATATTTTTCCTCCTTCCCACCCCTCAGCCCAAGTGGCCTGTCCCAAAACTTTTCTCTGAAAAATACTATGACAAATTAAAGCAGCGAATGGAAAACATCCACAGATTTTGGTAAGACTGCAGTTCCCATACTTTTGGAAACCACAAAAAGTTGCTATTTTAGCCCAAAGACAGCAGAATCCAATAAAATATTGTACGTGTGGTTTTGCAAGTTTTACATCTTACCTGCAACGTAAATTTCATCTAGTTTTTCAGCAACTTTCTGTGGTAAACCAGCATCAAGCAATGTCTGGAAATGCTCAGAATGGGTAACTGCAGCAGAAGTATCCATGGGCTCTTCAGTACCATTCCCATTAACATGTTCAGTAGCCATGTTTCCAGATATCTGTTCAAAATGCAATAAGCACCATAATTAAACTAAAAATATCTTCAAGTAGAACAATTCAAATGACAATACATGCAACAGGACTGTCCTATTCTTGGAAAAAAATAAATACCGTAGACCACTTCCCTGATACTTTTTAGTTTTGGAAGACGCACAAAATTCCTCAAAAGAAGCATTAACACAAAGGAAAGCCCTAACACCACTGCCTAGCGGGGGTGGGGTAGCTTTCACTGCAGGTTTTACACAACCCAGCCAGACACTGACTCACCTCCCTCTCTCTGTCTCTCTAACACACTCCCTAAGAGGCTCTGAACAAGTTAGAAATGGAGCAAGAAGCCAATGGCGGGGGTGGGAGGAAGAGCGAACCTGCCACATGCAGCCGCTACCGCCACTGACACCCGCCGCTGCCTCCACCTCCCGTTTGCGAGCCCGCTGCCCCCCGCAGCCAGCCGCCTCTCCAAGGCCCCAGGCGCGGCCGGGATCCCTTCCCGCCTCCGCTCCGGTGCCGGCCGGCCAAGCGAAAGGAACAAAGCGCTCTTCCCCAGTCCGCACCCACCCACGGTGGCGGCGGCGGCAGCGGCGGCGGCCGCCATGAGCCTGATGGAAACACGTGCTCTCCGCGTTCAGATGTCCTACAACTTCCTCCAGTGACCGACTTCCCCCCCCCCCCCCCCGCCGCCGCCACCACCACCCTCCCCGCCACACTCCCGCAGGAGGAGCGGCTCCCCCCCAGCCTCAAGCCCCGGCCATTCCCCCCCACCTCTCACCCTATTCCCCCCGGAGAGCGGTTGCAACACCCCGGGCCCGATTTCACCACTCGGCCGGGAGGATCGCGGCGCCTCCCCGGCCCCACCGCCGCCGCCACCCCCTCCTGCCACACTTCTCCCCGAAACAATGCAGGGGCCCGCCGCCAGCCCCTTCTCCCGGCCGGGAAACGCCGCTGCCCGCCGCCTCATGACGTGACCGGGACCACGCGAAACCCGGGCGGCCCCTCATCCCCACGCACACGCCCGGGCATCGAGGTCGCGGCTCCCCCCCGGCCCCTCACGGGCAATGAATGGAGCGGCAGAGCCGGCAGGACAATGAGGCGACAGCCACGCGCCCTGTGCGGGGACGGCCCGGGTCCTCCCCCGGCCGCGGCCGCCGCCACCGCCTCCCCCAGCGCCGGCCGGCTGCCGGGCCTACAGTGCGGGCACCGGCCCAGCCCGGCCGCCCCCCGCCCGACAGCAGCGGCCACGACGGCAGGCCACCTCCTCCACCCATCGCGCAGCGCCTGCCAGCCGGGCCCCGGCCCGACAACGCTGCAGGGCCCCCACCCCGTCCGCCGTCTCAACCCCCTCCGCCGCCCGGCCCGGCCTGCTCCCACCCCGCTCGGCGGGCGGCTGCCGCCGCTCCGCGCCGCGGCCAGCCCGCTCCCCGCCGGCCTGCCCGCCGGCGCCCTGACCTGTCGCTTACGGGGAGGGGGGGGGGGAGTGAAACGCCGTGCGAAGGGGGCTCGGGGCGCGGCTAGCGGCTGGGCGTGCTGAGGAGCTGCCCCCCCTCTCTCCGCTCCCTCGCTTGTGTCCGGACAGTGTGCTGGAGCTGGCGTAAAATGGCGGCCGCTCGAGCGCTCACGCCGCTGCTGGCACCAACCCCAGCCCCTTCCACTCGGCTCGGGGGGGGGGCGGGGGACGGAGGGGAGGGAGCGGGAAGGAGGGTTGTGGTGGGGGGGGAAGAGGAGGAGGAGGCGCCGCGCGCGCTGGCGCAGCCCCAAAACCCGGGGTCTCCCAGGCAGCTCCGCAAGGGTTATCGCCTCAGCCCCGCCCCCGTCGGGCTGCCCGCGCGCGCGCTCGCGCCCGCCCCGCCCTCCCCGTCCCGCGCGCCATGCGGAGCGGCGCGCGCCGGCCGCTGGCCCGGGCGGAGCCTCCGCCGGCAGGGGCGCGCGCTGCCGGGGGGCGGTTGGGGAGGCGGCGGCGGGACGGGCCCCGTGAGGGGGGGATGACGGCCAGGTTCGGGGCGCGCCCGGGCGACCCGGCGCCTTCCCCGTCGGCCCTGCACCTGTGCGGGCGCCGGGCGAATAAACGGGGCTGGCGGAGCGGCTGTCCGGGCCGGCGCGGGCGGGGATTGGGCGGCGAGCGGCCGTTCCCACGGCGCGCAGGTGGCACAAAGGGGGAACAGCCGCCGGCGGAGGCGGGGAGTCCCGGCCCGCGGCGGGGAGGGTGGGGGACGGACGACGGAGGAGACAAAGCCACGCAGACAAAGGGAGGGGGGAAAGAGAGAGCGGCGCTTTGTGTGGCTGCCGGCCAGCCGAGAGCCCGGCAGCGCTCCGCTCCCGCTGCAGCCGCGATCGGCCTTCCCGCTGGGGAGGCGCCTCACCCCCTGCCCCGAGGGCCTCCCGGGACTCAACCGGCCCCTTCGGTCCCCTCAGGCGGGCACCCCCCTATTCCCCTCAGGTCCCCTCAGGCGGGCTCCCCGCAGCGGCCGCCGCCCGACCCGTCGCGGTGAGGAAGCTTTTTTCCCAAGGGGAAACGGGAGTTTTCCTCAGCGGCCGTGAATCCGCCGAAGCGGCGGCGTTGAAGGGCAGCGGGCGTTGGTCGGCGGGGCGGGCAGGGACTGCGGCTGCCTCGGCGGCTCGACCAAACTCCCACAGGGTGCCCGGAGAAATGAGGCCTTGGCCCCACAGCCACGCTTCGAGCCTCCCTCCGTCCGTGTGTGATGTGACTTTCTGGTGCTGGCCTCAGTGGAAGGTGGCTCTAACCACGCTTACGACGTCGTCGGGTGCGGGTCCCTTCCTCGAGGTCCTTGTCACACACTCCTGAATGACATCCAGTTCCTAACTTGGGCACCTCACACAAGGAATTCGGAAACTGACCTAATAATCTCTGCCAGACCTGTAACTCCAGATAAAGACGGCAAAGTGAAGGCAGGAAGGCACAATATTACTCATTTCCTCAGAGGCAGCTCAGCGACAAGCAGACCAACTACTGCTGCCCCTTAGCCCAGCCAAACACCTTCAGCGTAACTCCAATGTTTTAAAAATACTTTAGCCTGCACATTGGAGCCAGAACAGGCAGTTACAAGGTTAGTTCATTGTCAACAAATACATGCTGGTGTCTTAAGTATGTGAAACATATAACTGGTATTCAGTGAGATGAGAAAAACCTCCTTCAGGTACTGGAATGTGGTAAGACTTCATTAAAGACTGAACCACTCCACAGGTTAGTCTGAAATAGCAACAAATACAAAGCAGCTGTACGCAATCAAATATTCCAGATAATTTACAATTTGAAAATGTTACTAAAAATAGTTTTTACTCAAGCTTTTCCCCCATGCTTAAAAAATCGAAACTTTCTGAAATAATTTTAGTAAAACAAAAGCTAATTTTTAGTGCAAATTTGTGTGGTATTTTTAAATCTTTATAAAAATAAATATTTTTCTCCCTTCAAAAATTCATAACTTTCTCCAAAAATATAGCTACCACCCGGGCAAGGAGTGTAATAGCCTCAAAAACAAATTTGGAGAGCATTTTTCAGTGAAAATACTGCACCAAAACATGTTATTTTCAGGCATTTACACAAGGTGTTCCAGTGAGGTGTTTACAATACAGATGTGAGAGAGTAATATCTAAATTTCATAACTGGGTTTGTTCTCTGGGACTAATGAAAACAGCGAAAAATGTTTCATCAAAGTTCTCAGTCAGTGGATCTGACTAACTACAGGTGGCAACTCCCGATAAAGTACTTCCCACTTTCAGGCCCAGTTTTAGAGGGAAAACTTTTTATGCACTTTCCTTTTCCTCCATAAAATGGAAGTAAAAGCAATAAAAAGACTAGGATAATTAGGATAAATGCAGAGAACAGATTTGCACCCTTATTTAAAATCACAGCTGACCCTGAGTCAGTTGCAACTATTCGATTCTTTGAAATTTTATGTAGAAAGGAGGAAACAAAGAGTCTGACGTGCAGTTCCCCTAAATATAGCTCAGTTATTAGCCCTGGAATCAGTAGGACAGAGACAAAAGTGGTATGCCCAGGAGAAGGTCCATTAAATCATAAAATGAGTTTTCTTTTTCTTTTATTTGAATCACGTAGAATATCTATTGAAAAAATAGCTTGCCAAGAACATTTGCGGACACTTATCTGGTGATCTGGATTTACACAAGGAGTTTCACTGCATGTGCCTAAAAGTTTGACAGCTTCTCACCATGATTAAAGTCATGTTAATTGCTAAATTTTCCTGGAACATGAAACCCCTACCTGCTTCTAGTGCAATTGTAACCACTGTGGAGCCCCTCTGAAGCCACAGCTGGGTGTCTGAGCATCCCCAGCACATCCACAGTAAAACCAAAGATGATCAGAGGGCTGGAGCACCTCTCCTACGGGGACAGGCTGAGACAGTTGGGGTTGTTCAGCCTGGACAAGAGAAGGCTCTGGGGAGACATAGCAGCCTTCCAGTACCTAAAGGGGGCCTACAGGAAAGCTGGAGAGGGACTTTTTACAAGGGCATGTAGTGACAGGACAAGGAGTAATGGCTTCAAACTGGAAGAGAGTAGATTTAGATTAGATATCAGGAAGAAATTCTTTACTGTGAGGGTGGTGAGGCACTGCAACAGGTTGCCCAGAGAAGCTGTGGATGCCCCATCCCTGGAAGTGTTCAAGGCCAGGCTGGATGGGGCTTTGAGCAGCCTGGTCTAGTGGGAGGTGGGTTGGAACTAAGTGATCTTTAAGGTCCCTTCCAACCTAAATCATTCTATGATTCTATACCAGGACCAACAACAGAGCTGCACAGATAAAGCAGTGAAAAATAAATTTAATTTGACTATAAAAGTCTAATTTTTGTTTTTGAGCTAGTTGTGTACAATTAAAGAATTATACTCTAAACAAAGTATGAAAATCTAGGAGACTTGGTAGGAATCTTACCTTCAGTTCCTATGATACCTATTGAGATTGCATGGCATTAGCCTTTTCAGAGTGTGTACACATCGGAAATTTAGGCTGAGCTGTGGAATTGGTTATACCTCAGCTGTGAAAAGCACCAGCTACAGCCTTAGAGGGGCAGATCACTCAGTTATATGGCAAATGTCATTGCCTGTAAGAACAAAACAAGCCTCCCATGCTACGTCTGCCACAGCACACTTACGAAAGGATTCAGCCACTCCTGGGGTTTCTCAGCAACACGTTTTCCAGTCCATTCCTAGCCCTAAGCCTCCTTGGTAAGACCGCCAAGTTATTAATATATCTGTGTTTTATAAGGATATCTAACTTCAGGAAAGAACTGGAGTCTGCAGTTTATTCCATGTAGTGCACAGCTAGCCACTGGCCTATTTGCCCTGTAAGACCCTTGGTAAAATAAGATTATTTAGGGAAATACCTATTTAATTAAAAGCCTGTTTAATTTTTTCATTCTATCAGTCAGAGGCTCTATGACTTAAAAAATCGGTTGAGCTACAAAATACAAAGCCTGTGCCTATTAAGAGAAAAATCACAAGTCAGAAATTAAACAAAAGATGAGTCAGACATATGAACTTTTCTTCAGGAGAAAGCTTTTCATATATGACTGAATGGCTTAGTCTTTAATATGCAGATTTAAGAGTTCTTCCATTCTTAAAAGTAACTTACAATCTAAAATTGTCACATGATTTCAGCAAAAGACGACTGAAGTAATGGTAGTACTTACTTTTAACGTTCTTTCCAGTTATATCCTTTGTGCATCTCTCACTTTTCCAAAATTAGGCAGAGGTAGCACTAATTAAAACAAACTCAAGGTTATTCCCCTGTTTATTTAAACTATTTCTGAGGCTCTAACATTGACCCTTCTAACTCTTCAAATACTTCCCTTCTTCCAACTAAGTCAGGAAAACAAAAGCAGCAAAGAAAGTGTTTGAAAATCCATTGATTATGGTTCACAGGACCAGAGGCAGTGGGCATAAACTAAAACACAGGAGGTTCCTTCTGAACATCGAGAAACACTTTTTCCTTGTGAGGGTATCTGGCACAGGTCGCCCAGGGAGGTCGTGGAGTCTCCATTCTTGGAGATATTCAAAAGCCATCTAGGCATGGTCCTGGGCAGCCAGCTCTAGGTGGTCCTGCTGGAGCAGATGGATGGATTCTGTGTTGTGGTTAATTATCCTGATCTTTACAAATGCAACTCTACTGACTAATTGAAGTTACTTTTCTGAGATTTGGAAGGGCTTTTTTTTTTCTCCTGAATCCAAAAACCAAAGTAACTGATTTTGCACTAATTTTTAATTCTTCTATTTCTGCAAAATGGATGAGGAGTCGGCTCCTACAGATTTGACACCATCATTTCAGGGCTTTGGAGGTTGAAATCACATGCATTCTGCTAAATATTTGCCCAGATAGTCACAGGCAGAGAACAAGCCTGGCAGTGAGGAGGAATGGGGCTCTTCCAGGAATTCTTTTGGTGTCAGATTTTATATATAGACTGAAAGTCTTGAAACAACTTCTTTCTGAACGGCTTCTGTCTCCTTTCCTTATGGGTGTGCTATAGCAACAGTGCCAGTGAAAGAAAGGGTATTGGACTGCTTATTTCTGCAAAGTATCTATGTTTTTAAGCCCTTCTTTCCAATACTAGTACTTTTTCCCTCCTTCCAGTCAACATTCCCCCTCTCCCAATCAAACACTCCAGAGCTGACATTGTAAGAGAAAAGCAGAACAGAAACAGCAGAAGGTAGTTTATTTCACATTCCATTAATATCTTTAGCTTTTTTTAATTTAAGTTAGAGGATTTTAAAACAGTTGTTTGTCAGCCATGGGCTCAGAGCAATCATTGTAGAATTCAATGTCTTTTGCAGTACATTATAGGTTAATGTGTAAGTACTGAATGAGGTGTGGAGGAGGAGAGCACTCTATTTTTGCACACACACAAAACAGTGAAGTCACTTCCACGCGTCTGAGAAAATGCCAACTCAAAGCCATCCCAAACTGACTATTATCACTCAGAAACCAGATGCCCAGCCTTGTAACAGAGAACTATAAATGCCCTATGCTTACTGGCAAAAAAAAAAAAAAGAAAGAAAAAGCAGTGTTAAGTGTTATTCAGAACCTATACCTTCAACACGGACAAGGGACAAATGAGGCAACATAACACTGGCCTACAAAGTCAGAAGTGGCACAGAGAAAAGTAGAGAATAGCTGTTCAACCTTTCTGCGAATAGAAGAATGAGGAGGCATCAAATCAAACTGGCAGATAGCCAAGCAAAAAACAGCTATTTTTACATACACGCAACTAAGCTGGGGAATTCGTTGTCACATGAAGCTTTAGGTATTTCCATAAACCCCAAAAGTAACTAGCCTAATTAATGGAAGAAACTCTCTTCTAAAATTATTAAATGCAGAGATAGCAGCCCAAGTTAAAGTCCAAAGCAAAAATTAGCGGAGGCTGGGGGGAACGTACCAGAAAGTACTTTTGTATCTATGCTCGCCCTATCTTTGCATTTTTCCGTTAGCTAATGCCCACTACTGGAGACTGAATGTCAGTCTTAACCCTTCAGTCTGATGGTACAAATACCCTGTCATTGCAGCAAGCAGAGCATGCAATAACTAATCTGTTCCTTTCATCCCAAACCCTTCCCACTTCCTGCAGAAGTATACGTGCCAACATTCCTCTTCCTCCAGATTCCCTCTAATCATATATTCCTCATCCCACTATAGACCTATAAAGCACAGGCTTCCTGTACCAATAGCTCACAAGCTTATCAAGGGTGAAGGAACTACATGAAGAGGCTTCCTAATCTGAAGGAAAAAAACCCCAAACCATACTGCTTTACTGTTGCTGTGGGTACAAAAGGGAGTTAAGACACAACTACTACTACCTTTTCTGTCCTATTCCCCTGAGCATCTGATGCTTTAAAGTTCTTACACAGAGGAGTATTACCATTAGGTCAGCACCTGGCAAAGCTCAATGAAAAGAGGAGGCAAGATACTCAGTGAAGAAGTGACAAGAGAGTTGTTGCTCCCCGCCATACACCCACCCTGCTTTCATCAAATTAGCATGGAAAGGTTGGAGAAAGCAGATAGAAAACAAATCCCTCCATGTCCTAGTGCATTCTGCCTTACGAGAAGGACGTAAGCAAGAGAACTGTATGGAGCATTCCTCATCGGTATCCATATTCTAAACATCTCAAAGTCATCTCAGGACAGTAGTGCTATCCTGTCCACTTATGCAGTGTGAGGTGGCCAAGTGCTGAAGCTGCAACTCACCAAGCAGAGCCACAAGTGAAAGCTTCAATGTAGAACTTCCAGCTCTGTTTAGATCCTTCTCTGCCCAGACACCCACCCATCCCTGCCCTTACATCCCTGTACAGCAGTCCTGGAACATCTCCCTGACAAGAAGCCATCAGGATTCCAGTACTTGTCACACTTACAAAAGCCAATTGAAGGGTGGAACAAAAGGAGAGGGACCCTTGGGATCGATTTAACCCCACATGAGTTATGTTGTGCATTAAGCCCATCTCCAAAGGCAGACAGTGTGTCACTGCGTCACAGAACATTCTCTCCCAGGTCTGGGCATCTTTCCCAGGAGAGTGCAGCACAACATGGACACAGTGGCGACAGCCATGCAGTAGATGGGACAGATCATGGGCTGTTCTCCAGCCATAAGGCAAAAGTGGACAGCACAGTGCATTTCCACAGCTAAGCTCTCATCCACCTTAACCTCTAAACCATGCCCAAGTATTACATGTGAGAGAATGCTAGCTGGTGCAGGCTTCAGTTGTCAGGCTGTGTTAACCCTTAACAGCATGGATGATCAGTTGTCCATGATTGGGCTCATGTCCCAGGGCTATTTAGTTTATTAGTAATGACATTGCTGATTACTCAAGAGGGAAAGTGCCTGATGCAGCAGTTGCAATACACAGCTTTCAGGATCAGTGTTCCAAGCTACTTAACATGTAACCAAACAACCTAAAAATCTTTTCAAGCATGGGTGAGCCCAGATAACCTCGTGTCTTCAAGGTCCTTGTAAGAATAGAACAATCTCCCCCATCCCCCCTCCTTTTACAATCCTTGCCAGGTACAAGGTAGAAGTGATTCCACAAATGCAGCGTTTCTGCAGATCCCAAGAGCAGACAATACCACCTTTTGTAAATGACTGCTTTTTTAGTTTGGTTCCCCCCCTCAAAAGATGCCTGGAATATGCTGCACTAAGGGAGTTCTCATTTACAGCACAAACTGCAGACTAGAGCACAAAGATGAGGAACTATTACTATCAGTACCTCAGGCTCTGCTTGGTGCTTTTCAGTAGTCTTCTTTTGGAAGATCTACTCTATAATTTTATTTGGGCCTTCAGAAATACTAGAATTAGATCTTAGGCTAACACAGCTTCAGCACATGTGTGTAAGTTTACCCTTTCCAGCTTGTGTAGCAGTAACCACGTATCTCTTCATTGTTTTGCACAGGGCAGCGTGGGCAACATAACCTGTTCTCAAACCCAACCAAATCGTGTAATTTAATATGGTACAACTAATACTGCTGCATTATGCTGCTAGAAGCAATAATTCAGTTCTTTAGGGAAACAAAGTTTTAATTTTACCTAGCAACTGGGCACTAGAAAAAATAAATTGCTATTCTGTGGGGACATACGAAGAACATTATGCTTTCAATCTGCCTTCAGAAAATAAACTTAGAAGCATCTCGTTGATCTTGTAAAAATATATGGGGTTGGTTTTTCTTTTTAAAAGTTTATATCTTAAAAGTAGCTGCAAGTAAGAACAATTACAGGGAAGTTTCATTTTGAAAGCTTAAATCTATCAGGGTAAATTTTTTAACAAAATCTTTTACCAGTTTATGGACTAGTTAAATACACGTCTGATAAACCTGTGAACTTGTTTATTGATGCCACTTTCAAATTAAACACTTCTAGTAGCTCTTGAGTTCTCCAACTAGAGTTATGTGCCAATGGATAGCAATGTTTGGAGGCACATGTAGAGCAGTAAGAGTAGTCAATGCAACTGTGCCAGGATATACCTTTTTACTGCCAGTACATCAATTCTCAGTTTCAGCGGGACCAGTGTAGATATCTGATTATCTGTCCAGTGTAGATTATCTGTCCATAAAAAAAAAAAAGTTAAAATCACTGATGACAGTTAACTGCAGGAGTTTCTAAATTATTCCATTCTCTTCCAAGTTCAAGTGCTTTTAGATTTTACTGCCACATCCACAGCAATAGCTTATGTATCTCCCAAGAAAAAATACAAAAAAATTCCTACAAGAGATCTTTTCATGTATACTACAAAAAGGTAAATGTTTGCAATTTACTGCCAACATTTATTGTTAAACCCTTTAAACTTCCATTAAAAGATCAGTAAATTTGATGCATGAAAAATTTTCAAGGGAGGAGATTTTTGCCCCTCTACTCTGCTCTGGTGAGACCCCACCTGGAGTACTGCATCCAGCTCTGGAGCCCTCAACACAGGAAAGACATGGACCTGTTAGAGCAGGTCTAGAGGAGCGCCACAAAAATTATGAGAGGGATGGAACACCTCTCCTATGAGGCCAGACTGAGAGAGTTGGGATTGTTCAGCCTGGAGAAGACTCCATGAAGACATGACTGGGGCCTTTCACTACTTAAAAGGGGCCTACAGGAAAGATGGGGACAAACTTTTTAGCAGGGCCTGTTGTGATAGGACAAAGGGTATTAGCTTTAAACTAAAAGAGGGAAGATTTAGACTAGAAACAGGGAAGAAATTTTTTAAAATGAGGGTGGTGACGCACTGGCACAGGTTTCCCAGAGAGGTGGTAGATGCCCCATTGCTGGAAACATTCAAAGTCAGGTTGGATGGGGCTCTGAGCAACCTGGTCTAGCTGAAGATGTCCCTGCTTATTGCAGGGGCGTTGGACTAGATGACCTTTAAAGGTCCCTTCCAACCCAAACTATTCTATGATTCTATGAAAACTGTTAAACAATTTCAGATCAACCGTATTGATACAGATCTGCTGTGGCCAAAAGAGGCTGTAAGCAACATGCAGAAGAATCTTTCTTTAGTCTGAAAGCATTATGAACACCTCCAGTCTAAGTACACAATAGAAAAAAAATTAGAACCAGAAATGAGGGGTAGTAAGGTGGAAATTTTTGTAAGCATGCACATTTGATGCAAATACCTTTCAAAAACAAACATGAGACATTCCCAGTTTAGCAGTTCACCTGCTTTCTATAGCTCAGCTGAGGTAGCACAGATGGGTTCTTCCACCCTCAGGCTGGTGGTGATAGTGCTGATAATACATTAGCATTTCCTCTCAGGCCCTTTCTGACTCCTCAGTTGCTAGTCAGATTTCTTAGCAAGTAATCAGTCTATGCTCCCCAGCAACAAGTACCTAAAGTTCACATTAAGGTTAAATCCCAGTAAAAAGGGAGACTGTTCCAGCCACCCACAGAAAGCAAATATCTCATGGTTACCTTTCTGTATTTATCTTAATCACCAAATTTGAGAGATAGGATTAGACTATATGAAATAGAGACAGTCCAGGAATTTTTTAAAACCTCTTCATCACACCTCTATTAGAAGCTCTAGCAGAAGCTCAGAATGTTTGCTTCCATGGCTGGATGCCAATTCAGCTGATACTTCTTTTTGCTGCTGCTAAGAAGAGGCTATCATCTTCACAGAAGTTTATTTCTGCCTTTTTCATGAATCTGAGGTGCCTGTTTCCTGGCCAGCCTTCGAAATAGTCACGGAGACAAGACCAAGTAAAACAGAGCCGATTTCTGCAGAATTAAGATCTTTCTGAACAGGAAAAATGGTTATGGTTCTTTTGAGAATACTATACAAAGAAGTAGTTGATTTTTAGCCCTGTTATATTAATTGTGAGTAGGAAAAAGCTTTACTTAAAATACTACTCGCCTTCCACCTTTTTCTAACTCCTGCTTTGCTGCCTGGAATTTTTCAGTACAGAGAGCCCAGTATCAACACTGCAGTGGGGAGGGACAGGGTTTCCCTTCCACATCTGAAACAACCTGAAGCCCAGCTAGCTATCATTCCTGATAGATTGCAATTTAGTTAATCAGTGACTTATTTGCAGGCTCTGTCCCTGATTTCTAAAGAGCAAATCACAGCTGTCAAATCACATCAATTACAGGAACTGGTCTTGTTTTTACAACTCAACAGGTGTTTGAATTTGATTATTATATCCTTGAGTCCCAGACAGAGAAAAATTTCCCAGAGACCTTTTTTCCTTCACTGAAGTTTCATATACTATTACTTTTATAGCCCTTCTGGGACTAATACTGAATGGATATGTAGTAGTCTCTTGCAGTTCTGTATTTTTGTCTGGGTTTCTGGGATGTTTAATGTGTAACTTTTCTGGAGGAAGCACCACAGGACTAGTACAGGAGGGGAGGAACAGGATTTTTAGGAGATCAGTACAGAGCTGAGGACTACACAATAGTTTCAGACACCAAGGTTCCAACCTTGGCCCAGCTTTCTTAGCTCATGCTGGGAGATAGCCCAAGCTTCCATAGATGATCTGCTGTATATATAGAAATTATAATTTCAGGAAAGACAAAATATGCACACCCCTTTTGACAATTTAAAAGCATTTTCCTCATGGAAAATCAACAATACTTTAAATTTTCCTGGTCACGCTTCAGTGGAAAAATCTCAACTAGAAAACCCAAACTAGGGACAAGAAGATGCAACCAAGAGGCAAAACACCTCCAGGAGTGCTGCCTCAGAATAAGAGAATAACTCTTCTTGGTGTAGCATTTTCTTCTCTTACAGGTAGGCGAGGACACAACACAGTGTCATTAAAGGCAGCCATTCTGGTCACTGTCAAGTTTCTTCAACCCAAACCAGAAGCTCAGGATCTTTTTCCTTCTGAAGTTAGTGCAGTGAAATGTTAGCCATCACAAAGACAGTGGTCCATATGACACAGCTCACTAATGACATATTGCTCACAAGACCCTCTGCATAACCATGGTAGAGGAACTTAACATTTGAAATCAAAAGGGCCGAAGCATGACATCACCCACAGTATGTCACAGCCTCAGAACTGCTGTCCTGAGGCCAGAGGCTGGGAGCACTACAGGGAGTCTCATTTCTGAGGGTTGGAAGTTAGGCTGGTGTCACTGCAGAAGATGTAGTAGCATGGATTTAGGGCACAGAAATCGTTATTCTCCACATCTTCCCCTTTTTGATTCTTCTGGTAGAAGATCTTTCATTTACTAAGTATTTGGCTTTTTACTCCTCCAATATTCTAAGACTCAATTTGCACTTAAAAAGTCTAATATCCAGATACTCTGATTGCTAGTCTTATATGGAAAGGCTACCCTTTCCTTCCTGTGGTAAGTCATAGGGACCATAGACTGCCACATTCAGACAACTCTAAGAGGTTTAAGTGTTTTTTTGTTGGGTTTTTTTGGGGTTTGTTTTTTGTTTTTTTTTTTTAAAACAACCATACCTTCAGAAATAGGGTGAGAACATCTAAAAGGATGTTTCTCCCCCTTCCATCTTCCCAAGCAGTAGCATTGGTGGTCTTCAGTCCTTTATCATTTCAGATCCTCACAAGAACAAGTGAGATTTCTCTCCAAATCTATGGAGCTCCTGGCAAACCACTTTCTTCGTATTTGAAAGCTAAAAGCTTTTCACCTTCCCAAATCGAGCATAGCTCATATTGGGGCTGGTACTTTTATAGAAAATGTATCTAGCAGTTACTACTTCAGTTCAGTCTTACTCTTCTAATCAAAAAACTATAAACTACACGAAACTCCCAGAAGAAAGTATTCATACTATTTCCAGTTTTTGCGTCATAGCAATTAAAAAAGGCAAAACACACAGCAAAACACCTTGCAGTCAACCCTCATAAAGGGTCATCATATAAAGATCCCTTTACATGGGAGGAAGGTTTTCTCAGCAGCCTTAAATCTGTATCTCAAATTAGCAGAAACTGTGCTGAACGACTTTTCACTGGCAACGGAACTTGTTCCGTTCAAGTACACGTAAATGAAGACAAGCCAATTCTGGCAACTGTACGAGTACTTCTTCAAAAACATGTTTTCAAAAACCCAGACACTGTTCCCACCCCATGAAGTTTTTTTGGGGGAACATCCTCAGCACTGTGATACCTTTTTATTGTAAAATACTCTTTTAAGATGTTCTGAAGGTAACTCCTGTTCCTGCCATTAAACTTATTTTATGTGGTTTATAATCTGTAAAACAGGAAGAGGGGGAAGCGTTAATTCCCACAAACCAAACCTCTTTTTTGTTTGCAATAGCAAATATGTAACTTAATAAAATTTTCAGAACCAGAAACTACGTAATCCAACTATTTACAGAAAATGTTTGTTCAAAGATACACTGGGGATTGAATAAGCATACTCTGAACTGTTTAACTTGTGAAGGCCAAATGACATTAAGAACTGCCGCTCACCGTGTTTCAATATTGCACTTTTCTGATGGTGTGCAAGAAATTGAACTAAAAGACTGAAGCAGTTTGCTTTATATTCTGCTGCAGAAAATGACCTAACTGCTAGACAGAGCTAACACACCTAGAGAGTTTGAGTTGCAAGTGTTTCTTTCAGGACTCCATAGTATCTGCAACATCCCTCATTCTGACCGAAAAACAACCAACCAACTAAGGCTAGGGCAAATTATTTTCTATTTTATCAAAGTAACATGAAGTACAGCGATTTAACAGTAGCTGTATATTCCTCCTCTGCAGTGATTTTAAGGTGATTTAAAAATACAACCATCGCTTTTCCACCAACTAAACAGTTTCAAAATAAGTTCTAAGCATTTATTTCAGTCCATTCATCTCTTTTTAGCTTCTTTCCAATATACAAAATAATGACTGAACTTTATTTTAGGACAGATTTTAATCATTCCTCGCTTGCAACCATAAAACTAGTACTGTTATTGCTGGGACAATATTCCTTCAGTTACTTACTGAGAACTCCAATCACAGGGAGAAAAACAGTGGTTAGTGGTCCGGTGAGAAGCCTGAAGTGTAAGTCAGGGATAGTAAGGTAAGAGCGCATATCAATACTTCAAATTTTCACCTCCAGCATACCTCAAACAGTAAAGTCGTCCTAGCACCAGGGCCTTAACTGGACTCCACTTACCACTGTTTTCATTAATGTGAGAGTTGAAAGAGACATCGGTTTCAAAGAGAAAAAAAAGCTTTTACTTCAGCTCCTTCCTAAGTCATATTGTCCTCCCCCCTTCTCCCCTCCCCCCACAGTTACTAGCATATGTACTACTTCATATATTTTACAGCCCACATATCATTCATGTTTCTTATCTTTTTAAATGGAGATAGGTCGCAATCGCCAAGTAGTATTCAAATACAAATGAAAATCTCCTCAGGAAATTCCCAAGCAAACTGCTGGAAAGCCTCTCTGTACTTCTCCTGTTCCTTATCCTGGTCATCCTCAGACAGAATACTGAGCGAGCCAGACTTTGTCCCACTCAATACAGCCATTCTTCTGAGCATCAAACACCACTTTGTCCTCCCGAGCCTGCAGGAAGTTTGAGACAATGGCAGAGAAGTACTGTCTTCATAGCCCCGATAGCTCAACTGGACTATCAACTAAAAAGCCACATGGGATGTTTGAAAGAAAGTGGAACTCATCATTTTAATTCTGCTTTTCCAGTTTATATCCTCCGAGAAAAACAGACAAGGGCAGACAAGCAAAAATGCATGTAATACCGGTTATAATAACAGAAAGTACAGAGAATGTAAATCATTGGACACATACATTTACATAGCATACGAAGGCCTCCATTTCTACTCCACTCAACTAAAATAACCATTTATCTGTTAAATTCATTCATACTCCAGATTATAACTCACATTCTGTCCTCTGAACTGTGGGAGGGGGTGTGCAGAAAAACTACTGACCCCAAGTCAGGGTTAAATACTCTCCAATACAGAGGATACATTTCCTTGGGCAAAGTCTAACACTTTGCTCACTCTGCTGTGTCCATCTTTGACTGTCTTAAGGAGTCCCTCTCACATCTGTAATTTAACTTCTATGCCCGTTTTTAATCAGTGGATCTCATACCTGAGCTTTATATGGCAAGTTTATACAATTAAGAGCCTGCCTGCCCCAGAAGGCAGCGACCTCACTGAAGCTGGCACACAGTGTAACCGCAGCCACGGTGGCGCACTGCTCTGCAGGCCAGTACCCTGACGGCACAGCTTATGCTAAATTTTCTCTTCACTGGGATCTGTTACTCCAAGCAGGCTTCACACCAGCAAATGCACTCTCACAGCAGTGGGGGTGCCATGGCAAGATAAACCACTGCTAGCTTAGTTTCGCTCACTTGCAACTGTTTACATAGATCTACAGCCTCCACCGGCAAGACAAGTTCTTCAGCAACAGACAAAACCTCCCACCTTAATAGGGACCTTATTAATGGTAACAAAGCATTTATGCAGAGCTTGCAGCTGCATTACTCCTCTTCCTTGTAAGCCCACCTCTCATTTAACTCAAAAAAGGGCTCTGCATTTTTTACCCAGTTACTAGGACCGATACATGGCAATATTCCAGAAAAAAGTTTGTCTAACCATTCATTTCTTGGACCACAGCCCAACAGCCATGTGACACTTACAAGCTGAACACTAATGATAGTGCAAGATTTCACCACACTATTTAAAGCACACACACAAAAAAAGCAGTGTTTTCATGCTGTTTACTGCACAATCTTAAGTCAAAGCTTTAAATCTAGCAAGCTATTTTGTAAATGGAAGTTTAATGAAGTACTTCTGCAGAGAAACCTCATGCCATGTGTTCCAAACACATCACACAGTAACTCTTCACAACTACATCTCCTTATCTCAATTGCTTGTATAAAACATCTTACCAGATTCAAAAAACATACCAGAACTAAATCCACAAGTGGTTTGCAAACACGTTGTCCCCCTCCCACCAAGCAAAAAAGCCATCACAAGTATTATTCTTTACATATTACATACTACTAATACATGTTTCATTGTTTACCCATCTTCTTCAGCCTTATAGCACAGGAGCATTCATAAAGACTTACAGCTAATAGCCAATATGCTTAATCAGTGGCCACATCTACCTTTTTCTGTGTCAAGTGAAGGGGTCATCTTTTTCATGATTAAACACTGCTCCTAGAGACAGCCCTCCACCACCCAACATGCAAGATAACATGATTCTCTGGCACCCTTTACCCAATACTGTCACTCCTAGATCAGAACCCACCCCCAAGGAATGTTTTAAAAAATACAGAACAGGACTGATGTGAAGTACTTTAGGTATCCAAAGCATCACCCACAATTCTAAAACTTTCTCTGTAGTCTTTTATTCGATTCCAGAAATCACAAAAGCAACTCATTCTCACCAGGTTTACTGCAGATACACATAGCAGTATCTCATCAAAAGCTTCTATATTTCACATTAGCGTCAGCCCGAAGGACAAAAAGACGGTACCTTTACACTCAAATTGCTGCTGCATTACCCACTTCTCTGGTCTTCAGCATCTTCTTTTCCTCCAGAAGAGATTGACCTAGCCAGGGCTGGCAAGTTTTTGACTTACCACCCAGTTAGCTTCACTAAATGCTGTCAACAGCACCCCGACTTTTCACAGAACTGCAGCGGGCACAGTATGGAGACTGGTCCCTCTCCACTTCTGAAGTACATAATCACTAAGGGAGTTTATGTTGTCCAGGAGTCACTCGAGCACAATGTGGAATATGATGTGCCAGTACGTGCTGTACCAGACAGTGCAACAAGGCCATGTTGCCTTTATAGCTCTTGCGAAGTACAAGCTGTCAGAGAACACTGTGGTGTGACTACAGACCTGATGTGCAAGAGCCAGGTTTGTCACATTCTCATCTTTATTCAAGAGCAAGCATGTACAAAACACAACACATGGAAATACCTACCCTTGTCAGTAACGTTTATTAACAAAAATAATAAATCCTGTTGAAAACAGTGAAGGGAAGGCTGCTCCGTAGCAAATTTCCGCAGATTTTGATACATTCAACAGACCGATTTGCACAGTTTTGCTGAAAAGGAGCAGCCTTTAGCCAAAGTAGCTGGTTACTGCTAACAATGACCAAAGCATACGACATGCTCAGTGAGCCAATGCACTCCTGGATTGGGTCAGATCCTTAGCATGCATTTTAGTAGTGATCAGATAGATACTTACTTTTGACATTCCCAATGCTTCAGGAACTGCTACTGGTAGTGTTTTGCACTTCATGATACTGCTTAGACAGAAAACTGGGCTTTTCATGGAATTTGTCATTTAGAAATATGCACGTTCCATGAGCTATAGAATTCCTCCAGCTCTCTAAAGGAAGAGAGCTGCTGGCATCTAATGCTGTCACTTTTGGCTGACTACAGGGTAGTTTCTCAGTATTTTGGTGCATTTTGAAATGAGGCAGTAACTAGCTCTATCAATTTCTACGTTCTCATGTTTCTTCCTTTATAAAGCATTCCTGACAAATAGGTTTGAGAGTCACACTTTAAGGCAGATTGCATCTTACATACATAAAGATTTGTCTTTAAAATCCAATTTAATTGGTGACCAATTCATGACCCCTCGACTTCTCCACGGAAGAGTGCCGATCTGATACAGCACGATTAGTTTTGAAGTGACTGATGAAAGCCCAAGTTCCAATGTGGGTACTGCTTTCTCCCACTGCTGACCTCTTTTCCCCACCCAGCAAGGAGTTAACATAGTCAGTGTATTCCTCAAAGGGCAGTTCCACCGTTGTGGTCCTTTCATGCTAAAGTGGCAGTCCACAAAACCCCAGTTCCGCTCTCCCTCACTAGATACAGACAGCAATGAAAGCTTTAGACCTTGCCTTTTGTGTAACCACAGCTTTCCTCACAACACTTGAATTTCTTTCTCGCAAGCGTTTCATGTTTATGCTTCCATACCACCATCACCTCATCTACTTCCTCCTATCTCCTGGAGGACACCACCCTCAAAAAGCAGACTTACTGGTTTGAATGTGTGTACCCATTTTACTTTCTCCCTGTTTTTACAGGGCCTACCGGTGAGCTCCATTGTTTTAAGTTATTACAGATCTTGAGCATCAGCAAGTCTGTCTACCCTTATGATATTTTAAAAGGGCAAATACTCTTAGTGGTTTTTCCACATACTGAAGATCAACATTCATTTTCCTAATATCACTGCTATCCTTCCTACAGAGGGCAGCTCATGGAAAAGTGCTATTTCAAATATGGAGAGACAGTCTAAACAAAGTGGCAGCAGCTGTTTCAGCAGGCTTTTAAAAACATGGCATCCCACTCCAAGCCACAAAAACTCTTGAGGTGTTACACTTCCTTCCAGTTACAGATCATCCATATTTGTCAGGCAGCACTGACAAAGTGTTCCAACTCATCACTGGAAAAAGAGAACAAGGTCTAAGTAAAACAGTTCATGTGAGGGAGAAATTTCAATTTCTGAGCAAGCATACAACATCTGTATACATTAAGGTGTTACCATTTCTGTAAAAAAAAAAGTCAAACCCTAAAACCCTACAGACATCATAATACTTTTCAGAAAGTTTAAATCAAATCTTTTGGTCTCGTCTCAGATTCCGGATCCGTATTAGATTTTTCAGCAAGGAATTCAGGTTCGGGATAGGATCATCACAGATGAGACAGAAGCAATACAGAAAATGCAAGTTTAATATGAAATGTACTATTTTTCTATAGGGTTTCTGATTGCAATACAGAAATTAAACATTCTCTAGTCCTTTGACATATTTCAATAACAATGTACACTTTTTTAAAACTTTGCATGTAGTTTTGAAAGCTAACCAAGGTTAGGCACAGCTATCAGCACACACTGTGCCCTGGGGAACAAGTGTTCTTAAATTCTGATTATGTACAGAATTCATTACTACACCAACTTACCATATATATTGATCAACTACTGTATTAAATATATGAACTGTCATAATACAAAAAATTCCTGAACTGTAACCACTTTAGACTTTGAATAAGCTAAAAGCGTTTGTTCCTACATTTCTGACCATTTTCCTGTCCAAAAAAACCCTGAGACATTTATTAATTCAGAAAATTTTTTTCATCACTCAAAATATAACTTGCCATCTATTTAGTCTCTCATACAGAGCAAACTACATGATTAAACATGTGTTGGATTATTATCAGTACTCCGCAAGTGCTGTGAAACTTAAGTTAGAAGTGTAGTAGTCATGCCACAGAAAGATTTATTTCACTTCCCTTGCCCAGCTATTGCTCAACTTGGCTATGAACTATGATAGGCAACTAACCAATCAAATGTAATTCCCACTCTCCTATCCGATTTTAGAAGTTCGCTTCTGAAAATTAGCTAATACCTGGTTGTCAGCTTCTATCAAAATATTGGAAACTCCAGAAGCTAAAATCCACCAACAAACAAGCATTAAATAAAAAACTGCTTCCAGACCACGTTCTTCTACCTACGACTCTCCTGCTAGCAACAGGAAAGTTGAGACTACTGCCAAACTAGAGCTGTAAGTTCAAAATAAGGCCAAGATAGATCATTTATTGTTTCACCCTGTTTTCCATAATACAGATACAGGCAAACCCCACTCCAAATATTCCATTTCTAATACAACAGTTTACATGTCCCCTCCCTGCTTATAAATGGTGTTGTCAATAATCCATTTTTAAAGCAGTCATTTAAAAATTATTATTTAAACCAGTTTTGCTGAGTTTCAAGGTATGTACAGACTATGAAGCCTATCATCTTCAAACACTTCATCCGTTCTGGTGTTGCAGTAATCTCAACTCAGAGGTCAGATTCACATGTGTTTTTCATCAAGCAATCAATCAAGTTTGGGATAGGTTCTTCACTGATCAGACACACCAATGGTTTTAAGCATTACTCCCACATCAAGCTTTTAAATTAATCATAACATTTATTGAAATTCATACCTTCAATTGAGAAGCAGCCTTCAAGCATCTCTGCAAAGACATAAAATGCACTGATTAGTTACACTAACAAAGCGTGCTCCTTCCAACTTCTCTAGATCACTCCACATCCTAATTGCAATATTGCCTGTCTAAACAATACAGCATTTTATAGGTAGCACTGCTGCACAAGAAGTTTCACTCACACATTTGAACTTCACATACTGGGACAAAGCCTGTTCTTCAAAAGAAACTGCCAACAGTTAGCAAGGTATTTAAAGGTACCTTTCTTTAATAAGGAATGGAATAATACTCTTGATGCACAGTAAGCTTTCACAAGCACGCTTTTTGCCTGCTGCAAGTATAATCTTATACTAGCTCTTCTGAATTAGTTTAGCTCTGGAGCTAAAACCACTTGAATATAATTAGAATTCATTAAAATTCACCACCCAATTCCACCTTTAATCATTAACATTGCTTTTCTTAAATGCTAACATCTGAGTGAGCCCTAAGTTAACAGTCCTAAGAGGGTCAAAGCACAAACATCACTAGCTTTCCAACACCAGCAACACTTCCTTACCAGGGGACTTTACCCATGCTAAGACAGGATACCCCAAGTTATAGAGGTCTAACACTTCCCTCTCTCTGCTCTTTAAACGATGTTAGCTGTTGCAACAGCACATATCCATGTCAACATATACCTGAAGTGAATTTAAATAATGCACGAACATCCTTTTTCACAACCTGGTGCATGGTGGCATCTAGCTTGCAGATGGGGACAGCAATAAAAGTAGCACTAACTGGGACAATGATTTAATCTAAGTGACTTTTGAAAGAATTATTTAAGTGGTTTCATCTCAGTAGCCAGATCCGTATGAAGTTTCTCATCAACATATCAGGTTTGGCAGTTTCATCATGATTTACCACTTAAACATCAGTGACGAGAACTGTAACACAATTCATATATTCACATATTTAAAAAAAGCTTTATGTCTTTCATATGCAGATGTACTGAAAAGGGAATACATTACAATTAACAAAAATTTTCAACTGCTTAATCAATAAATATTACCTCCAGCTGTTGTACTACAGTTGCCAGGAAATCTTTCATCAGGACACCTGACATTCCCATTATTAGAAACTGTTCACACCATTCTAGAAATTTGAGTAAAAAAATCAGTTACATGTTCATGCATAATGTAGTGCAACCCATTAGGAACAACCAAGTTTTACTCTTGTGGATCCCCCTGCCTCCCAACCACTGGTTGCAAGCATTTGAGTCAATTTGAATTGAATACAGATCCTGAAGTTATTTCTTAGCATTTCCAAAAGGTGAGAATATTAACAATACTCTTTAAAAGATGAATACACATTTTTATTAAAATTTGAACCACTTTCGCCTGCTTCTATTAACGAGCCTCAGATGTTCCCCTTGTCTTCTTCACCTAAACACTTCCTCATACTAATCTACCAATAAAGTGTAAATTCACAATTAAAAGCCATCTCGAGGTAATCTTTGTCAGATTTAGTATGAATACTTCAGATAAGCATATTTTACCAGCTCTTCCAACAGCAACCCAAATAAAATATTTGCCAACTCCCCATAGTACTAGACCATGACAAACATGCCTGAAATACAATGATACCTCAATTTTAAAGCTAATGACACACCCACTAATTTGATCACACACATATTTTGCTAATCCATTTATCATATTAATTTATTCCCACTGATCATTCAAAACATACATAGCTCTCAGGAAAATCCACTTGTGTGTACCAAGTATTCTTCTACTTCTGATGCTGCTTCCATGAAGGGCTAAAATTGAAATTAAAGAAAAATTGTGTTTTAAAGTAGAAAATACCTCTTGCAGTGGTCTAGCATCATCTCTCATGTTATTATGTCAGAAACAATCACCAAGCACTAAACATTCACTTTTTCATAGAACAATTCAATATTGGTCTAGAATAGTCTTCAATACCTGACAAACCGAAATTTTGTATGCACTAGAAAAAAAAGACCCTGAATTGGATTTGGACCCTTTTGCAACCATTGCAATGTCTGAAGAACAAAGACATTCAAGCTTCTATTTAAAAAAATATATGACTGGCCATGCATTTATTCACAACACAATACTACTGTCCGTCCATAGTTTGCAGGATCATTATCCCCACTACATTCAAATATGGTCATGTATGTAGATTCACATTAACTCCAATACACACCATGACCAGACAGCTAACTCACCCCATCTCCAAAATCAGTATAATTTAGCACAAGTTAACAGAGTGATTTATCACATGGGTCTTCATGCTTTTTTAAATGCCACAGCAAAAGAAATGAAAGCGAAAACAACTGACCTAAGGGCTGACCTTAACTCAGTGAAGAGCATAAAATTACTCATCAGTTTGATGGCAACTATGAAAATGCAGTATACGGTAACTGGTTTTCCTTTTTGTCCCACTCAGTAGCCATATAAAGATGACAACCCTCTGGCACTTAACATATTCCATACTTTTCACAGAAAAAAATATAGAAATTAAGTAAGAAATTGAAACATTTATCATCTTGATGAACAACAGAAATGTGTTATTTCTAGAGCAATAAAATTAAGAAATCCAGAGCCATTACCTTAATGTTTCTGTACAATGCATTGGACACCACTGAAAACTTCCTCTCCATCATACCTAAAAACAAACAAACTTAACACTTGAAATCAGCAGATTCTTATTACCAGGCCACTAAGTCACACACATTATAAGACAGTAATCATCAACAATTTCTCAAGTCTCAGAAACAATAATATGTTAAGTACGTAAGTCTCAATTTTGCAGGAGGCCTTTTAGAAAGCAGCAAGAAATGCAGCCAGTTTTAAGTAACAAAGGAGTTATGAGTTAAATCCACTTGAAATACCATATTAAAAGCACTGCAGAAATAACTGCATACACTATTAAACTTCAGTTCAAAGGATTAATGAAAAATCATCATCTCAAGGTTTCAGTCCTTTAAGTAAAAGGACCGATTTCAATTGATTTAGAGAATTCAGTTTTAATCACATAAGAAATATTTAAATCTACCAGCTCAACTAGACAAACACATGACAAGGTATTTGTTTTGTCATATAAAATAGTTTAAAAACACACACTTCAACAATAATGTTTCTCACTCTGCACTATGTAGATCAAATAAATGTAGCAATCCATTACAGGTAACTTATTAAACTTGTTTTGTTTCAGATCACAAAAACAACTTAAGCTATGGAAAACCTCGAGTTAAGCTTGCTTATTACACTCAATAACCAAGGGTTACTAACGGATTGTAAAGATTCAAAAATTTTACTGTTCAGTTATCTAACATATGACTCAGGCTATCATTAGACAAGCTAATTCAACACGGAATGAATGCACTCGACAACTTCCTACATAAATGCAACCATCTCCTTATCTTTGCTTGCAGATAAGAGCCTAGAATTCTAACTGTATTTTGTTGTTGTATAGTCCGGTTCTTCCAGAAGTACTGTGGCTCAGTGACATTAACATCGCAAGAGGGGGAAAAAAGACCACAGGATCCTTTTTGGGGGGGGGCAGGTTTATATGTATTTTTTATTAAGTCTCCCTTTATTCTGCTGTCTCATTGCCTATCAAAAAAAAAAGACACATCAGTAGTTAAAACGTTAAAGTAATCTCATGATTCACATTAAAAACGCATATACAGATTGTGGTCGGTTTTTTCTTGGCATTATCTATGGATTTTACAGTAACTATGTTTTTAAAAGTCTTCCGTTATCGGACAATTCCATGATGCCGATGGCTGAGCCCTATGAAACCTACAGGCAACACAAATCTGCGCACCAACCCTACACCAAACGAACATGGCAAGCCTGCCTTATTCGAGGACCCCTAACCTCTCACCGAAACACCTCATCGTGACGCTTAGGCCGACCTCATCCCTCAGCATCAGGCAGCATTTGAGATACTAATTCAAACGACAACCGGGTGAAAAGTGAAAGGCCGCCTCGCCCGGGCCAGGGGCTGCCCCCAACCCCAATTCCTTCACCACCCCTCTAAGGTACCCTTCACAGCTCCCCCCCGCCACCGGCTGGACATCAAAATGGCGCAGGCCCAGCAGCGCCCCGCCGGCCGCCGCCCGCACCAGGGCAAAATGGTACCCGCCGCCCATCCCAGCCTGCCCCGCGCCGCGGGACACCGCTTCCGGTGGGGGAACGGGCCCCGCCGAGGCAGGCAGCCTGCCGGGACACGTAGTCCGCCCCTCCGGCCCCTCGCTGCAGCGGGGCGCCGAACACCGCGGCTGCGGCCCGCGCGGCCGGCTAGCGTCTGGCCGTGCCCGCCCCGCCCGCGGCTTCCAGCCGCATCCCGCCAGCTCCAGCCTCAAGTGCTTCGCGGGCGAGCCTCCCGAGCAGCCAAACACAAATACGAAACCCAGGTGCCCTCCAGCCCCACCGGAGCGGCAGCCCACACTGCACCCACCTTGCCCGCCCCTACAACAGCTCCGCAGGAAAAGGAGGAAGAAGGGGGCGCCCGCTGCCTTTATATCTACGCTGTGGGGTGGGAACGAGGCTGGCCCCGCCCTTCTCCCCGCGAGCCGAGGGGCGGGGACGCCGAGGATCTCGCGCGGGGTCGCGCTTTGCCGCCCAGAGCGTGAGCAAGGAAGTGAGGGAGCGCGCGGAGCGGCTGTTGTCCGTTGCCCCGCCTTGTGCCCGCTCCCTCTACCTCGCGGGCGGGGAGCCGTTGGCTGCCCCGCTGACGTGTTGCCCGCCGAGGGTGAGGGGGGGCGCCCGCGGCGGTGCGGCCTCCCTTCGGCTGCCAGAGCGCCTGGGCCTCAGCGGCGGTGGCTGAAGGCGCCCCGCGGCGGGAGGCGCTGCCTGCCCCCTCAGGCAGGCCCCTCAGCCCGAGGCCCACGCCACAAGCCTTCCGCAGGTCAGGCGGGCTGAGCGGCAGGCGGCCTCGGCCTTGGCTGCCCGCCCGCCTGTCCTCTCTCCCAGGGGCGGAGGGGAGCAGACGGGAGGGGGCTGCCCTCTCTCGCTGGGGATGGTACGCCCTCAGGGGAAAGGAAGAATGAGCCCTCGAGGCTGGCTTTTGATGCCGGCGCTGTTCGTGCTTTTTGCGTTACAGGGCACTTGCGTAAAGCACAGAGCTCGCAAGCGAAGGGAGGGACCTGATACAGCTCCACTTCCCAAACATACAAAAAAAGTTTTTCATTGAGTACTTGTTTCTTATATCTGTCTTCTGTTACTGTTCCCTTGGGCTCCAAGTGGTTAACCTGCTATAGCTATGCCTGAATGTTTCAACTTCTCTTCATCTGTAATTAGATGTTTCTGAAACCTTAACCACACAGACATCCTTTCCCTTTTTGGAAATAGCACAGCATGCTTTATCTCTGTATGACATTACAAGTCATCAGGGCTGAAAAATCTCTTAGCTGCAAGAGAGAGAAAAGGAAAAAAAACCCCAGCTTTCTGCAGTTTTTCAGTCTAGAAAGCCTAAGGATGCTGTTCACAGTGAACCCAAGGGTGGGCTGCCCCAGTCCCAGCACAGCTAGAGCCACAACTACAACTTTAGCCATCTGTAGTTGTACAGCCGCAGGTCTGTACAGTTGTGCAGATATTGTATAGTTGTACCTCAATCAAAAAGCGGCTTAGTCTCCAGCTGAATCGTCCTCCTGTACTGCTGTGGAAGCGCTAGTGAAAGAAGTCGGAGCAGGTATCTGGGCTACAGTGGGGATGGCAGAAGCACTACAGCTTAGAAGACCTTTAAACTGATGTGAAATGACATCCTAAATTCTCATAATATTTATAGAGGTTCTCACTAATTGTTTATAAATAGTCTTTTTCATCTGCCTGTTTATTGAGAGGTTTAGCGTATCAATCAACTTAGTTGAGGAAATCAGGAAAAAAAATTAATGGTGAAGAAAAGCTCAAAAAATTGTTTGGTGTTTTGACAAGTTGTTAAGAGTACTACAGAAAATGATGATCCACAAGATGGACCCTCAATAAAAGGGTCTGACTGTCTGGGGCAGGTAAGGGAAGTCTAGAAAAGTGAGTTGTAAAGTGCTAAAACATCTGGCAATTTTATACCTAACGTTATTGAGATTAATAGTACCACGAAAACGAAATAGTTGAAAAATGTTTTCTTCTGCAGCCCATGGCAGGAGTTGACACTCGTTTCCTCTATGCTTTTCTTCTTCCACATCCCATTTTACCTGTCTGAAATCTTCCTCTTGACTGCAAGCAGGCTGACCCAAATGTCAGACTGCAAGCTGCAGCTGGCCCACTGTCTTTTCTGCTGTAGATACATAAGGGAAAAAGTCTTTGGGCGGGAGTGTTGATCTGCTTGAGGGTGGGAAGGCTCTACAGAGGGATCTGGTCAGGCTGGATCAGTGGGCCGAGGCCAATGGTATGAGGTTCAACAGGGCCAAGTGATGAATCCTGCACTTGGGTCACAACAACCCCATGCAGCGCTACAGGCCTGGGGAAGAGCATCTGGAGAGCTGTCTGGTGGAAAAGGACCTGGGGGTGTTGGTTGACAGCTGGCTGAATATGAGCCAGCAGTGTGCCCAGGTGGCCAAGAAGGCCAACAGTATCCTGGAGTGTATCAGGAATAGTGTGGTCATCAGGACCAGGGAAGTGATCGTCCCCCTGTACTCGGCACTGGTGAGGCCCCACCTCGAGTGCTGTGTCCAGTTTTGGGGCCCTCACTACAGGAAAAACATTGAGGTGCTGGAGCGGGTCCAGAGAAGGGCAACGAAGCTGGTGGGGGGTCTGGAGAACAAGTCTTATGAGGAGCGTCCGAGGGAGCTGGGGTTGTTTAGCCTGGAGAAAAGGAGGCTGGGGGAAGACTTTATCGCTCTCTACAGCTACCTGAAAGGAGGTTGTAGTGAGGTGGAGGTTGGTCTTGTCTCCCAACAATAATAGGACAAGAGGAAATGGCCTCAAGTTATGCCAGGGGAGGTTTAGGACGGATATTAGCAAAAATCTTTACACTGAAAGGGTTGTCAAGCATTGGAATAGGCTGCCCAGGGAAGTGGTGGAGTCACCATCCCTGGAGGTATTTAAAAGACAAGTAGATGTGCTGAGGGACATGGTTTGGTGTTGGTTTTGTCAGTGTTGGGTTGATGGTTGTACTCAATGATCTTAAAGGTCCCTTCCAACCTAGATGATTCCATGATTCTATATGCTGCCTTTTTCTCTGAGTGCCTCCTACCTGCACTTGTTTGGGCTGCTGTTCCTGTAGGAGAGAGAGCTCGAAGTGATAAGCATCAGGGAATAGTTGCTAGTGCTTCAGGCAGGCTCAGCAGCTGAACTTGGGCACAGGCGAGCAGTTTACGCCATTGTTATCTATCCATGTGACCTATTCAAAAGGCCCCAATACTGATGTTTGTCACACTGAAAATGTTAACCCACCCTTCCTCGGTGACATCAGGGTTAAAAATAAGCAAAGTAATCACAGCCATTAATCATGACTTGATTAGCCCTAAAGAAAGCAGGCAGGTCCTTACCATACCTTTCCTAAGTGCTAAATAATTATGTCTTTTCCACAGCACACCGTGGAGGCCTTTTACATATGTTATTCTTTCAAAGAATGGAATTTCTTTTCAGGGGAAAAAATAGAGAGACTCATAATTTAAGTCCGCAGTACATTACATAAAGCATGAATGAGTACTATTTCAGTTTGCAATTGATAATAAGAAAGTTATAAATAATGAGGTGACTAAGGGCCTGTCCAGGGCTGTGGGATACTGCTCTGTATTGTGAGCTTTGCAGGAGAAATATGGGTGTGCACTTACTGCCGGGAGCCTTAAACTTTGCAACGTTACCGCACACTGGCTTTTGTAATTTGGCAGAAGAAACTCTTCATCTCTCTGTTAGATTGTAGGGTACAGGTTTACTAGCAGTGCCTGAATGCACACTGTATGCAAACTTTTTATCCACAAAGAAATGTGCCTCGTATTTCTCAGCATCACCTAAGCCTGCTAGCACTGGACAAGCTTGTGGGTAAAGTGAAGTAGACCTTTATTGTAGGTAGGCAACAATTACAAGGCTGAAAAAAGTTAACCAAAACAATATAAAAACATACACCACAATTGCAGATTATATTTAAAAGTAAGGTTCCTTCTTAGCTGCCTGCCTTTCCCCTCCTTCAGGCTTCTGCATCTTTAACCTGTATCTCAGGTGTCTGGATAAGGGTGCAACACCTCCCCAGAGAAATCCTAAGGCTAGTCTCTGAACCATAAGCCTGGTTGCCATAAAGTGTTAGTTTATAGATTAGTCGCTTCCGAATTTAGCTCACCACACAGCTGCACATTTATGCACAGCGTAAGCGCTGGCGGAAGGGAGTGCTGGTTATGAGATAATGGGGACGTACCAGATTGCCTCTTTTGAGGCCCACAAAAATGTATGCCAGCCTGAAGCTGGTGGTGTGGCTACCTTCAGGGCTTTTCAGCTCCAAGCAATTCTCTCCAACTTCTCTTTTGTTGTTTTAGATTATTTCTTTCTCTCGTTCTTTCTCTTTTTTTCTGTCTCCCCCCACTTCCCTTCTGTTCCTATTTTAAGTCTGGCTTCCTGGATTTTCTCCAATAGCTTTGCAGCTTTGGTGACTCACATCTCTCGGTTTGGTTTGGGGTTGTTACCAGGGCATCCTTTGGGATGCTGAGTTCCCCTCTCCTCTCACCTTCCCAGCAGGAAGTCCATTGTATGCACCTTTAATTTCCTCCTTCTCAGAACAGATAGTATTCATTGTAAAATCCTGAGCTGACTTTGCTGTATTTTACATTATGCATCATAAAATGCATGAATTGGGAAACAATTTCATTTAGCTTATGATTTTGGCCCTGTTTTTAATGTTGTACAGAGACCAGAAGTCTTTATTTAAACTTTTTCTCAACTCTCTCTTATGGAATTTTTTGTCACTGTAGTGTCACAGAAAGACGAGTGCTTTTTTTAATGATGAATGAGATCATTAAAACATTAGAACAGCTGTACAGGGTCAGACTAGAGGTCCACCCACCCCCATCCCCCAGTATCCTGCCTCCAACTGTAGCCAAAAGTAAATGCCTAGGGAGGGGAGTAGGGATAGAACAAGCACGTAGGAATCCTTCCCTGAATATTTGCACAGCCTCTGGGAATATAAAACTCAGACACTTCCTAGAAGGTGGTTTTTTGTGTGTGTGTGTGTGTGCGTGCGTGAATCTTCGATTAATTTGCTGCCCAGAAATTTGTCCAGTCTTCCCCAGATCCTTTATAAAATTTTAGCATTCACAATAACAATGGCAAGGAGTACCACAGCTTAATTAGCATTACAGGAAAATGCACCTCCTTTAGTTTGCTTGTACCTGCCTACCTGCTCATTTATGGTTTTAGAAGTGGTGGGCGATCCGGCCCTCTGCAGTCATCCCCTCATTAAGCTTCCCCCCGCCCCAGTCTCTTCTTCAGGCTGAAGGAACCTCATTTACTTAATCATTCCTCATATAGGAATCAGTTCTTACTGTTGGACCTTAGTCTCACTGCTCTTCTCCAAACTTTTTCTTTTTTGAGATGGGAGTCCCAGAGTATTCACTGTATTCAAGAAGCAGGTACAACATGGGCTTATGCAGAGGTGTAATGATGTTCTCCATTTTCTTTTGCTCCCTAGCACTTCCTAAACTTTGGTTTCCTCCGTGCCTGCTGCTGTGCACGGAGCTGATGTTTCCACAGAACTGTCATAAGTGCAGGATCTCGCGTCTGAGCAATACAGGTCAGACCCCATCATTTTACATTTGCTGTTGTGTTTGCTTTTCTCAATGAGCAGTGCTTTATATTGATCTATGTTGAATTTCTTGTGTTGCTGTTATACCCACTCAGTTTTTAAAGCTTCTGCAGCTATTTATGCATCAGCAATGAATGATTACTAATTTTTTTGCCCCCCTTATACCATGTTTTTTCAGGTCAGTTCAGTCAGTTTACCAGTACAGGTCATGGAGATTTCTGTGGTAGTTTTCTGCCACCGTGAAAATGAACTATTTACTTCTACCCTCTGTTTCCTATCTTTTACCTCTTATCCCATGTCTGCTTAGTTTGCCTAAAATCATTTGCTAAGAGGCTTTAGGGAATCAGTGCTGTAGATCATGTTATCACATGCTTGATGATGAGAAGCATGATGTGAGTTTACCAAGCATTTTGACCTTTGCCTTACAGATCATATTTATCCAGATGCACACTTTTAATATGAAATTTTTACTTATTTGCCTGGTACAGATGTAAAGCTTAGTGGGCTGTAGTTTCCTGGATTTCCCTAGAACCTTTTCAAAACATTATAGTCCTGTTTGCTACTTGCCCTTCTTTAGCATCGGAGCAATTTCAAGTGACAGCTCACATACCACAAGTAGCAGTTCACAAGTTTTGCTGGGTTCCTCTAAGAGCATCATCTGATCCTGTTGAAACGGCAGCATCTTTGAGAAGTTTGAAGCAACTTCTATGATGAATGCCTCAAAAGTGGTGTGGTGTGGGGAATTTCCCCAGATCTTCCACACAGAACACAGGAGCAAAAAATTAATGCAATTTCATGGCCTAATTTTCTCTGAACAGACTTCCTGTGCCTCATGAATTTGAAAAGGAATACAATATTAATTTTGATAGACTAAACACCGTTAAACTGGCATGTACTATTGTGGGTTTCCTTTTGCCCTTTTTCAGTTCTTCTTGGATGATGATTTTGTGCCTTCAAAATAGTTCTCTCAGTTTGTCTTCATACCACTTGTGAGGATTTAATGAAGGTTTGTTTTTAACAAGCATTTTCATTTTTAGGTATCTTTCTGAAGTCTGAGTACAGCTGTGGTGGGTATTTGGGTTTTCTGCTGCAAAGATAGAGTATCTAAATGTACAACGGTTGCTTATACTGACACATTTGGTTTGTTGTCATAATCTAATCAGTTAATATATGGCTAAAATTAATGATAAAGCATAACTAGGCTTTATACAAGAAAAAAACCACAAACCCTCTACGCTTACTTAGTTAAAAGAAGCAATAAAGTTGGTGTATTAAGACAGACAAACTAAATAGTATTAATAATTTTAAGTTAAATTAGCTATTTTTTTCCTATGCTGACCAATGTAAGGCTGTGTGCTGTCTGCAGGAGTACATAATTGTAACTATTTTATTGTTTAACAGAAGCATTCATTATCTTGAACTACAGCAGCATTTCAGTATGCCCAAAAATAATTGAGGGAAATTTCAGTCTGAGTCTTTGTTAGTGCTTGGGAACATCATCTTTCTTCCAGTGTTCAAGTCTCTTCTATGTTATTTTGCATAAACAGCATATTACAGGAAGATAATATGCTTCATTTAATTTCTATGTAGTTGCTGTTTATCTTACTGGTTTTTGCTCGCCCTTAAGAGATGAAATGAACAGGCTCGGATGAGATGTTAGCATTGAAGTGCAAGTATTGTGGAAAGATGGGAGAAGAGCAACTTGCTGTTTTCTATTCTTCTCATAGTTTTAGGACCCAGCTGTTAATTAATGTAACTTGCAGTCACTTCATTCATTAACAGAGCATAGGGAAAAAAGGGCTTTTCTGTCATATTTATACAGCCTTGACAAATTGAGTGTCAAACTCACTTTTAAATAGGAAATATATCTTCATAGAATCATAGAATGTGTTGGGTTGGAAGAGACCTTTAAAGGTCATCTAGTCCAACCCCCCTGCAGTAAGCAGGGACATCTTCAGCTAGATCAGGTTGCTCAGAGCCTCATCAAGCCCGGCCTTGAATGTCTCCAGGGATGGGGCTTCCACCACCTCTCTGGGCAACCTGTGCCAGTGCCTCACCACCCTCATTGTAAAGAACTTCATCCTAATGTCTAACCTAAACCTACCCTGCTCTAGTTTAAAACCGTTGTCCCTTGTCCTATTGCTACATGCCCTTGGGAACGGCCCCTCCCCAGCTTTCTTATAGGCCCCCTTCCGGTACTGGAAGGCCACTATAAGGTCTCCCCGGGGCCTTCTCTCACATTCCTTAACAAGAGGCTGCCTCTGGTTCTTAGAGAAGACAAGGCTGCTGAGCTATTTGATTTTTTTAACCAAAAACTGTTGTTAATATTGCCATCTTTCAGAGGCTTGCTTACAATTAAGTTATCCTATGATGACACCCTATACAGAATAAGGAAATCCAACACATACTCAATTTGCTCTTTCTAAAACCAGTATCATGTGAACTATGACAACAAAATTGTAAAACAAAGTTGTAAAACTACATTCCAGCATCTGGAATTGAATGTGGATACAATAAGTATGGATCTTGGGGTGAGAAACAGGCACTCCCTTTGAAGTGGAGGTTTCTTGGAAACTTCTCTAACTGCTTGGAATGTTTCATTTGATAAAATAAGAAGATAAATATGCATACATATTATTTTATTCATAGTATGCGTATTAAAACACATACAATTATTTTTTTAAAAGTAGTAAAGATGTAGGAAAATGTAACTGCATTATCTACAATGCTAATATATTTCTAAAAGAGTTAATTTTGAGCCAAGGCTTCACTTTGCATGGTGCATAAGTCTTTCCTTCTATGAAACTTGCATAGACACAGGCATTTCTCAAATCATTTATTGTAGAATTTTGTTTCCATGTTGTCTTGTTCTTAAAAATAGCGAGCTTTCCAGGACAGGATAGTGTGTTAGCAGGCTTTGTGAGTGTATCTTGCTTTTAGCAGCTGAGTTCTTCTCATACAGGGAGAGATCGATCAGCACTTTCTATAGATGTGTTTTAACTTTACAGTTAGGTAAAACTTAGGAGCTGCTGCTGAAAGAGGTGACTTTGTTCTTCCTTCCTCCCCTGTCACCACCACAGGCTAATCATCATGCTGCTACAAGCAATTACCTGGTGCAATAGAAAACAATTTTTTTTTGCAGCTTTAGTTTTCTAGCAAAACAGACACCTGAGCTGATTCACATTGTGACCACCTAACCACTAGATTTAGAGAAGGGAAGTGGTGGGATCACACACCCTGGGCTGGGGAAGAGTTGAGCAGGGTGATGTCCCCTGACAGCAGCTAATACTTAGACAGCTATGAATACGATGTGAAACCTCATACTTGATCCCTCCAAAATGCAGTGTAGCATCTATTTAATGATGCCTGAATGCAAGAATTCCACCACTAAAATAAAAAGTGTTTGGGGTTTGAGAAGTCTGTTCTTCTATTGTTTGCTGCTATTTACTCTTGTACTATAAGGAAGAAATCATATCTGTTTAAATACAATTAAATTATGTGGACAGTTGATATTTCAGACCAGTACAGCTTGTGGCTGGTCCTACTAAAAAGCAAGACAATTGTGATGCTCCACCGTAGGATATGTAAGGTTAGTCTGTCTGGTTTTTGAAGGAGGGGAGCTGTATTTGTAAAGAACAGAAAGAGGAGGGCAGCATAGTTAATCCTATAACTGTGACAATATTCCTTTAAAACCACAAATCAGTCATTTCAGTTGTCTAAATAATTTGTAAACTTGAAGAGAAGGTAAACTAATGTATTGCTGACTTCCTAGGAGGGAACACACAGCATTGCAAATTCTTCCCATGTACACAAGCACAAGTTCCCTGTCTGATACTCCTGACTGGAGCTGGTAGCTGGGCTCCCGATGCTGGTGAGGCTGTGTCCTTCTGTTACAATGAACTTACTCAGACAAGGTTCCTCCTGCTGAAGGTGCTCCTACGCTCTAACCTGCTTTGCCTGGTTGTGCTCTCTTGGGTACTCGCCAAAACTCAAAGGAGCTCTCTGGGCAACACGGGGAAAGACCTGGGCTTTTCAGAAGTTGCATACTCTCTCTGCCTGATCAACAGTGGACGGTAGAGTAAGACAAGGCCGTCCTGTTTTTTGGTCCTCAGTTTTACATACGCTATGTAGGGAAAGTATGAGACAAGGCTGCCACTCCCTGTCAGCACTGGGAACATGCTCTTCTTGGCTACAGAACATGCAGCTAATAGGCAGATGAGACTGATTTATGTGGTTCTTGTGGCAAGAAGCAATTGCCCTGCCACAGGTAGTGATCATGCAGTGTTTCTAAATGCAGGAACCTTGCAGAGCAGCCAAGTTACAGTATGAAGCTTGAGCAGGCCACCAGGGAAGAGCAGTTGACCCTCAGCCTCATCTGGAGCACCTCCTAGGTTGAAGCCTGGGTCATTGTACAAGATATAAAAAGGCCTGGCCACTATCTGGTCTTGGGAGAGGCAAGCAGCCCACTGCCCCTGGGCAACCTGGTGTTGCGTAGGGGAGGTCGGGATGCCAGATGGGGGTGGAGAAGCTGGTGAGTGACCCTGGTAGCTGCATGCACAGTGCAACCCATTAACGCTGTAATGCAGCTGACTATTCCCACAGGAGCTGGCACAGTTGCCAGACTTATTGTGTGGCCCTGGCTAGTGGCGGTTGCACTGCACCAGGGCTATGTCCAAGATGAAAAGGGCTGATTGCGTACACACATGTTGAGTATTGCTGTCCTCCTTGGAGGGATCATATTACTACCAGATAATGAAGTTCTTTCTCTGTCCAGGACTCTGAACCACAGTGCATGGGGCACTTGGTACCAGTGGCAGGAGCACCTACTCACTTTTTCATATTCATCCTCCTAGACCATCTATAGGAGATACAGTCCCAGGTTTCTTGTAGGTGTCTTAAGTGTTTCAGTCTTTACGTTGCCTCTTCTAGCTGTGGGCATGCCACTCAGCCCATCTGCAATTCCTGACATTGCACCCATATGGGAAAGAGTCCACCAACAGTTTTTTATTGACATACTGGCTACAGAGCCAGGTGATACAAATGTTACTCTCCATGGACTCGGCATGGTACACACTTTCCGCTGAGTTCATGTGGCGCTGTGGAGCAATCCTCTACTCCTCTAAAACAATGGAAAAGCAAAGAGAACTTCAGAAGCCACCACAGTGTGCTATATGTTGTATGGTCTGAACTAAAAAAATCCTTTGATGGTAGTGCTCTATTTTATAAGAAAGAAAAAAGACTTTTTAAGCCCTATTAAAGAAGGAAGCTCATCAGTGCTGCTTTATGCTGTCTTAAGTGTCAGATAATTTTCTTGAAACTATGCTAGTTCATTGGGCCAAACACAGCATTTAAAACAACTGTTTTGTCACACTTCTTTCATTTTTCTTTCTTTATTTTTCTTTCTCTTCTTTACATGGGTTATTCATGCATGCACTTAGTCTTGCATAAGTAGATACGAAGAGAAGAGTGGATCTCACTTCAGGAAATGTTAATTGATATGTTTAATTTCTCTGGAAGATCTTGCAGTTTATTGGCATGTTTAAGTAGTTTCCATGGACTGCAGTGGGAGTTTGTGACACAGCTTGATTGTAGGGTTTGTCTCTTATGTATAAGTAAGGGATAAAACCAGATAGCTCTAGCATAAAGATTTCCTATTATACTGGGAGTGTCCAAGGATTCAGAAACCTTACCTAGCCCACCAGACTGGTTGTAGGCAGAGGCAGACTGAGAAATTACACGTGTCCTCTCCTTCCAGAAATCCTGTGGGTCCAGCTCAATACATCCCTCTCCTCCTGTCTCCCCACTTCGAGTTACCACAGACCACGTTAGGATCTGCAATAACTTGTTCGTACTTTATACCCACATTTCTGCAACAGAGGCAAGGCTTGCCTCGCAGGCACTGGGAGGGAACAGCCTGCAGAGAGGCAGCTTGTGGCTCCTGCTCATCTTCCTCCACACCCTGCGTAGGACCGGGCCGTGGGCCTGCACACAGTGAGAGATTTCTGAAGGCTGCAGCAGAAGAGCTGGTGAAGCAGAAATTCACTGTAGGATGGTGCATGACAAGACAAGAGGCTGAAACCTTGTTTGAACTCGTAAGCAATCTGTTTTGCAATGCCGATCAGACAGGTACACCTGACCCACAGCCAGTCTGGGATAGCAATGTTTGGTACAGGAGTGGCTAAATTTTCCCCGCTTTGTGATTTCAAGTGGGATGACCATTGAGATCATTCTACTGTAAACACAAGAGGGCACTCCCACCTCACTTCTAAATGACTTAACAGTACACGTAAAAGGAAATTCTCAATAAACAGCACAGAATTGCAGCTACTCCTTTGTACATGCTTTGATAACACAACAATCATTATGCATTTATAAGCATTTATGGACCATACATTTTTAGGCCATACTTATGAAATGTGGTCTTGGTTTGGTGCTTTCTCTAGAATAGTATGTATGAAGAAAAAAATGAATTTAATCCTTGATCTCAGTGAAGTAAAAACTGAAGTCATATGTCCTTGTAACCAGAATTGCACTGAATCTTGGGGACTACAGACTACTTTTGGGGATTTCAGTTGCATTATCTCATGGAAAGAGAGACCACTTCTTTTGTCTACAGTAGCAAATTCACTAAAAGGAACTACAGAAAGGGAGAATGAGATTTAAAGTTGTTATGCTTGCCAAGACTCACATGTTTTCAAGTAGAATTTCAATGCTCCATTCTCTTAAGTTTCCCTTAGCTACTCAGTCTTGTCTGCCTGGTGTGTTAGGCTATCAATGCTTTGCACAGTCTAGTGACTTACTTACACAAAAATAAATGTTGTTTAAGTTTACCCAAGAGCCTCTCAGCTGTTGGGATCAAAGTCTCACTTGATCACTCAGAAAGGTTTTAACAGCTTTTTATAGCATCCAGCACAGTAAATGAAAATCTAGGCTTGTAAAACAGAATTTTCTGTACATTTTAAAATACAAGTATAAACCATAAGTAATTACTTTTTAAAGGGAAATATAAACACACAAACCCCAAAGTCCACTGTGCTAATTAAGTCAGTTTAAATGCTTGCATTTCCTTCTCTCAGAGAGAGTTATTTGATATGGCCTAAAGCTTTTCCATGGGGAAACAAATTTTAACTGCATTTTCAGCCTCCTCACTTTCTTTCTGCAAGGTGTTTCTCCATCCCATTTTTGTGTAAATGGGATGCACTTTTGATTTTCACTTAGCAGCCCCCTCCTGGTGAAGGCTGTTCTAGTATCTGTTTCTCGAGACAGAAAATGTGAGGCAGTGGAATAAGGAGTGGGAAGGGAGGAGGGAGGCCTGGCAGTCTCCAATGGGAGATGGCAGAGTTGCATACATGAGTCTTGTCCGGAAGCACTTGGTGATCTTCCCCCACCCTTCTCACCCCTTCTTCTTACCCCCACGCTTCTTTTGATCATTATGAGCTTCACCAACAATTTCTTAAACAACTACCCCTTCGGCCAAGAGGTCTGATGTCTCTCTTTCACAATGTTTTTGATTTGGAATGCTGAAAGCAAGGAACAGAAGAGGGATCAACATCATCTAGTGCAGCAAATTACTTGACAGCACTCTGGGGGAAAACTTGCATGACTAGAAGTGTAAAGTACTAAAATAAGAACTATGGGGAGTGCTGGCATTAAAGGCATGTGAGTATGTGCTGTGGACTCTTGCATTGCATTTTATCTTTTATTTTACGGCCCAGCAGATCTGTAAAGTCATACCTGACTACTTCATGAAGTAGACATTAATTATGGTTTAAAAAGATTAAAAGCGGGTAAAATGTTTGTAGAGTAACTTCTTAGAAAAATATTGAGTCTAACTGAATTTTCTATTATCAGTTGCCTCTCCAAAGAAATCTGGTTTAAAAATGCACATTTTGCCTGAAACAAATGGAGTAGTGACAGATTCTCATTTCAGGTGCTCATTTCATTTCCAAGCATGATCTTCTCCTTGGAAATAGCAAATGATTTATAAGTATGGATGTTTCTGAAATGACGATCATAAAAGATGACTTTTAGCTCCGTTAATGAACCGTATTGAAGAGGCTGGGAGCTCTGTAGAAAGCCACCTCTGCCAGCACCAGGAAATTGTTCCCCCAGTAAGGGTCAATAGTGATTATTCAAACACAAGAAATCAATTTGAAATGCTAGTGACCCTCCCATAGGACTTTTTTTTTTTTTCCCCTCCTATAAATGCTCATTCTTATGTTTGGCAAAGTCTAGAAAGGAAGAAGGACTCATGGAAAGTAGTATAATTTGAAAATATGTTGTATGCTGGTTATGAATCTGTCTGTGGGAAATTCTTGTAATTATTTCAGTTATTTATTGTCTCTAATTATTTATTATCTCTAATTATTTACAACTGCATTGTATGGCCCATACATCCCCTTCTCCATGGCAGACAAACTCAGATCCCAGTCATGTCTGCAGTCTGAGAGATGCAGTGTGCTCTGGTGCGCTGCAGGTTGAAAGACTGACTAGGGCTTGCATTTTCTTCAGGGAAGGATGACTGCAGTCTCTTTCCTTTGAATGGAAAGTCCAGGAAAACTTGCAGGAACTTAATAGGAGCTCATAAGCCTCTGTCAGATTTGGTCAAAATTGGTCAGTGAGTTAACAGGTACCTGGGAAAGATCAGGCATCCAGAACAATCACGTAAGCCCTGTTATTTTGGGAAAGCAAATACATTTTTACTGATTTTTGTTCATTTTAATTCTGCTAAATCGGTACAACTAGGAAAGAATTTTAGTAACTTTTAATCTCTCTTTTTCATAGTAGGGCTTTTATCTTCTGTTAGTCTGAGGGTCTCAAAGGGACATGCAATTCATCTCGCATTCTCTCTGCAACTCCAGAACAGTGGATACAGTCATCCTGAAACTGCCGTGTCAGGTCCGTTGTGTGGACTCGTGCAGCCAGCAGATCTATGTAATGACTAGATAAAATATGCAGCCACCCTGCATGCAACCATTTTCACATCAGCTCCTGCTTTCATGATACCTTTAAGGTGTAACAAGAATAAAATAAAGCAGGGTTACAACCACAAATGCTGTGTGGAAGCTTTTTTACTCTGTCTTTGAGCTGTATATGGAAAACTTTGCATTTTGTGCAGGCAGCCCCTGGTGCACAGGGAATGCTGCAGCACAGGGGGAGAGTCCTGTGGCCCTGGAGGCAGCGTAGGGACAAACTGAGGCTGATGCTGTCCAGGGACAGCCAGTCTCAACAACTTAGGAACATCCATTTGTCAACTGAGCTGTAGCAATAAAGAGTTAAACTACTCTCTACTGTTAGGCTTCAGTTTTGGATGTGTGTAAACAGTACAGGAAACAATTGCCAGTGAGAAAACTTGTGAAATGCTGAACACCAAAAATGTTTGTTTAAATCATATTTGCAAGTAAAACAACAAAAATGTGTCGCTTATGGCATTGGTGGATGGTAGCTTAAAAAGGTCCTGAAGCCAGATCCTGAGAGGGATAAGTCCTGAATCCCATCCACGCTTGAAAATACGAGTCAAATTTAATTCCAGACTCTTCCATGGCTGCCAGCCCAGAGAAACCTACCACAGTTAGTGGCAGAACAGCTTCCCTCAAATAGTGTGGAAACTATCCAGTGGGCAAAGAGGACTGAGGATGGGTTGTTTTGAAACAATATACAAATAATGCAGAGTGTTAGTGTACTTGACTGTCTGCACAGAGTTTCAAGGAACAATTCAAGAAGGAAAATCAGCAAGAAGAATCAAATGGAAGATTGTGAAGCAATGGCTGTAGACAAAACCTGCAACACTAATTCTCGTTAATGGAATGAAGACTTGATTCACGTTATTTGTGTAGTACGAGAATGGGACAGAAAGAGAAGACATAAAAGTGTTCCAGTTTGCAAATATATTAACTCCAGTATCTACTGACATCAGAAGTCCTTGAACTGACTTTCCTAGACCTTTAATCAAAACTTAGGTCACTGAGAAATACCCAAATGGAGGCAACAGAATAATTTGGGTGAGCACGCATAATCTGAAAAATAAGAGGCATTGCTCTAGCTATCTGCTGCAGATGATCACCAGCAAAGTGTCTGAAAAGCTCCTGAAATTCCAAATGAAGCATCCTCAAAGTGCCGCTGAGCAGAAATTTCTCTTGAAAAGTAGGACTATGCACTGGGATGGTCTTTAAGCTTCTTGTCCATTTATTCTATCCAGATCCTTACCCTTTAAGGATTTTAGTGCTTTTAAAATCTGTCTTCAACAAGAAAACTAATAGGTTTGAACATCAAGGGGTAAAAAAAGGACTTTCAAATATAGCTGTTAGTTAGAAGTTTGTAAAAGTCAATTTTTTTTAACTGTTGATGTAGTTGTACAGCATTTGTATGTCTGTCTTAATATATATAGTATTGTAATTCAAATAAAATAGATATGCATCAAAGATTTGATTTTCATAGGAAAAAACACCTACAGATGTCAGTGGAACTTACTGGCAGAACAAAGACTGGTCAACTTCAAAAAAATCCATTCAAATGTAACACGTAGTCCCATGCTGAGCAATATATGGTACTGATTTCTAATGAGCACACACCATGCTGGATGACTGGTCAGGTTTTGCAAGCAAAGCTACAAAGTTAGCTGACGAAGCCAACAGAAGAAGTGCAGCTCTTGGTTTTATGAAGTGCGTGGTGCATTTCCATGGGACCCTGCAGAGGCCGCCTTGATAAAGAACATTGTTCTAGGAAAAGAAGCAAGTCTGAAAAACAAATTAACTAGTGGGTAGAAAAAGGGAGTGACATTGATTTTGGGGCAACGTACAATAAATATTTGTAAGTTTTTGCATCTTATTTAATATTCTCGGTCTCGCCCAAGAAAAGGGCTTTAATGGATAGCAAGTGATGAAGTGGTGAAGGCAGTCAAAGAAACCTGGAACATTTTTATGCTGAGGTGAGGGTTCGGAGCTCTCATTACAATGATTAGAATAATATAGTGTATACTTTATGCTACATTATCTACAGTGTATTAGATACGCCATATATTTATACATGGCATAATATATCGCTTTTTATGTGTGTATGTGTATCTAGATCTATATACACACAAGACGTACTTATGCTTTGTAAGTTTTTGCTGTATGATGTATATCCAGCTCATTTTAGGTTATTGTTTCACAAAGTCCTGTTGGTGGCTTGCATTTGCTGTGGACTGTCAGCTCCTCCTTGTCTTCCCTTGCTGCCCCACTCTGTGCCAGGGCTATGGGGAAGGCAGTGCAGGATGAAACTATCGCCCGAGATCTCCCCATGAGAGAGGGTTTGTTGTTGGGGATTATAGACAATTTCAGCTCACCAAACACCCAGAGCAGTACAAAGAGTATGGAATAGAAGTTAAATTGCCTTTATTGCTCATCATTGTTTTACCCATTCAGAAGGTAAAAGAGAGGTGTTTGATTAAGTAAGATTCTCCTGTCAGTCTGAGATTATTCAGAGAAACTTCAGGTGTTAGCAGTTACTCCAGAATAAGCAATATAGAAGAGGCCCGGCTCACTAGGATTTTTTTGTTTTATTTCATCATTAAAATATTGTATTGCTCTTAATGGGGCATTCAGCATTCAAAGTGCATATACCAGGCTTTCTGTCATCCTCTGTTACCATCAGAAATAGTGAAGATTAAAATTTGGGGTGTAAATAATTATGGCTACAATCTTTATTCAGTTGTTACTCAGCCAAGACTCCTGTTAACTTCAATAGATCTATAACATAGATAGTATCACTTCTAATGCCGGAGGGATTTTAGTACATTGTGTTTGTCCCCTCTTTCGTTTCAAATGCCAGGCATTTTAACTGCAGTACTTACCAAGCTCACCAAACAATTAACACACATTAAAATGCATTACGGTTTATAGGTTTTTAAATAGATACCATTATTGCAATCTTAAAACATAGTTGGAAAGGTTAGGCATTTCTGCTTGACGGAAAAAGAAAATATTTGCAAAAAAAATATGTTCTCCTATCAACTCATTAATTGAGTTAAGTTTTTAACCTGGCCTGCAAGTTTCCCATGGCAGGGCTCTTAATCTGTCTTTATTGATTTATCTGCAATAAGTCCTTTCTCAGGCCAAAGTTACCAGAGAGCCGGCAGTACCCGCCAGGTCTTCTGCGGCAGCCAGTGGTCTGCTACACACACAGAGAAATCAGCCGGTCCCGTGAGGTCCCTTGAGGTCCCAGCATGTGCCTTGAGGTCCCAGGTGGCAGAAGGTATTTGCAAAGGGGACATCTCCTCTGCAGGCAAGAGGATGCACTGGTTAAGGCAGCAAAATGCTGGGTTTTTTTCACACAACGTAGTCTTCCCTAGACTATAGCTATATAAATGTACCGGTCTCATTCTGAAGTGGCTATTAATCTGAAATGAAAGCATGTGGATGGGGTGGGGAGTTAAGCCTCGTTCCTTTAAGCCTTATTCACTTCCCCTGGGACTCTGTTGTTCTGTCATTCAATGCTATTATTATATGGTCTTCCATGTCCTCACCCCAATCCAAGGAGTTTTCCACTTCAAAAAGTCTCTACTCCAAGCCTTTTCCATGTGGTCTGAAAAGGGCGCAAGGACGTTTATCTCTCTTCTTATGTAGAAGTCTTGCCACAGATAAAAAATTAAGATTTTGCTGCCCAGAGAAAGATATTGTTTTCCACAATCTCACCCTAATATCCGGGTGCAGAGATAAACTCAGCCTGGTTGCTTAGTCATCAGTGACCCCAGTATACCAACGGTAGCCCTGGTTGCCAAAGCAGCATCGCTTCAGAAACAGAAATATGAAAGTGCTTGCATGGCTAAATCAGATACTGCTGCAACGACTGTAAAACCGTGCCTTGTCTCACAGTCTCATTGTGAAGATACAGCTTAAGAGTGAGGCTACAGCTTAAAATAATTTGGTCTTGACATTAAGGATGTACAATTAAGAGGCCAGTGTACCATTATTCTATAGAAAGATCAAGTTGTTTAATAGGATATTTAAACGTTAACATTGACTTCTAATATGGATGGGCGTGATCCACATATCTCCAGCCTCCTCGTGCAGTGCTTTGGAGATAAGCAAACCGATAAACCCAACAGATAGACACTCCAGTTTGGGCTATTATGTTAGGCGATTGAGCCAGAAATAGCAGCTCAGAGTTATTAATTAGCATGCCTAGACGTGACACAATTATTACACTGAGTGGATAATTTCTTCTTTTTCTGTTTCTTCTTTGGCAAAACAGCAGTAACTGGAGCACTATGGGAAGGAAAGAGGTGAGTCATCTGAGGGCAGAAACAGTCACAAGTTTGCATACATTCTGCCATTTTAGCTGAACATTTTAAATGAATTTTCATATACCTGAATCAAAACAGAAAACTTGTGGTTTCAAATCCCAAACGTCAAAGAACTAAGTTGTGGAGTGTTGTTCAAAACCCCGCTCCGCCTCCTCCTTACTTCCTTAGATCTGTGTGAGGCACTGAGGCATCCCATAAGGAGTTCAAATGCTAGAGATGCCGTGCTTGTGCTCAGCGAGTGTGTAGACAAGCACGAACCCACTGTGTGGTCCTGCAGGAGCTGATTCCCTTCCTGGGCACCAACTAGGAGACCAGAAAACTGCCCTTCATATCTGGTTGTAAATTCAAAAGTGATTCAAAGAATTCAAATAGTGATTTTCTTTTTTTTAATGTACAATTGCACATAAAAATTCCTACTGTACACTAACAAAGGTATTTTTAAGAGTTCTCGTATCTGTTGTGAGTTCAGTTGTTGTTAATCTCAGTGAAGCTGTGCTGATTAATACTGAATGAGAATCTGATCCTCCTCTTTCATTCTGCCTCTCAGGAAGGGAGTCCGTGCGGAGGCACGCTGGCTAAAAGCCTCTGGTGATCCCATTGTGATCATTCTCTAAATGGTGAAACTAGCTGGGTAAGATATCAGCAGGCACGGGGCAAGTGAGTTGCTCCCAGAAAAGAAGTTAAATGCTGGTGACGATCTGCTAGTTAGAGAAGGAAGATATTTTTTTTTTTTTTTCCAGAGGAAAGGGAGCAAAACAGGATTCGGGACATACGGATCTAGGAATGAGAGCCTCATCCTTGCGGCACAGAGTTGCTGTTCTTGGGTAGCAGACCATAAGCTTTGTACTGAATCTGCAAGGCAGCGGGGCTGCAGTTTGTCAGGTTGGCTCTGTCTGAGCTTTTCTTGAAATGCCTGTAGCTTTGCTGTGACAGCAGTTTCTTTAATTGACCGGGTGCCTGTGGTTAATTTGTTTTGCTTTTGTTTATCTTTCTGTGGTACAACCATAGTCCTGCATAGGTATTGTAACAGGCAGTTATTCTACATGTAGAATGAGATATTTATGGTTCTAACACAGTGATGTAGTGTAGAGAAATAGAACCCCAGTATGATAGCAGGGGCCTTGAGAAGTGCTAAAACGGGACACAGCATGGAGGAATGCCAGCGTGGGATGATAGGGCACTGGCCTGGCTCTGGAGACCCCACAGCTATAAACGGTTCTCTGATAGTCAGATAAAGAAATGCAGACCTGGACAAAACAGGTTGCAGGGGTAACAAAGAAAATAAATAAGTAGAAGATTCTTGCTGTGAAAGGTATGTCTCAGGTCCAGGGAGCCTCTCAGGGTACTCTGGGTATCATTAGGGCAGAGCTGCCCGAGAAATAAGAGGACAACTACACGGCCCACCTCCATGGACCTCCAGTTGGACATGGGGGGTAGACCTCTGTGAGGGGTCACCCAGTTTTACCTGGGACTGACAGGTGGTACAGACTTAGAGGAAAAATCTCAGTGTCTCAAGGTCATTTCACGCTTTACTGCAAAGCTAAGGACATACTACTGGTAGCATCAGCATAGCACGGTAGCATATAGCATAGTATTTACATTCCTGCCACTGGGAGAATGCAGTGGGTGGAAGTTGAAGTTGAGTAGAATGCACTCAGTAATTCACATTTATTCTTTGTAAGCTAAGTGTATGCAGAGGTTTACAAGCTATGATGTGTTAGTTTCTTATGCAATTCTGTAGATTGTTTACAAAATGCTCTGCAAACATCTTCTGTTATCAGTCCTTCAACATCTGTTTCAGAGACGTTTCTGTAAATGAGTATTTCCTGTTATTGCTCTTTCTGATTTCCCTTGGTGAAGGGGAAAGGTGATGAAATGTGGCTTATCTCTGACATCAAAAGAGATTTACTCTGCCGATCTAGAAATGCCCAGTACCCATGAGCTACTGCTGCTGGCTGGTTTGTTAGTCTGCGTGATTTACAGCAAACCCGCTGCTGTTGTCCCTTTCAAGCACATTCTCTCATGTTGTTGATGAACAGTCTGTGCTGATTCCTTCCTGGATCTGACCATCATCCAAAAAAAGGAATGATATGTACAACAAATCTCAGACCTTGATTTCTCATGTGCTTGCATTTCATGTTGCTCTAAGATTGTCTCCTCGCTGGAGTGGTATTATCCTTAAATGGATGTCAGAAAAAGGCTGGTGTACAGTTAATTTGGGTAGGTCTTTTTCTTTTCACAGATATATTATCCTCATGCCTGGTTATTGCAGCGATCTGTATTTGTTTCAAGCAACCAGCCAAACTTCACTCTGATGCAAGGCAGGTCCTATGGTATTGTAATTCAGAGAGTTCCTCCTTGTGGGGACACCCAGAGGATAACAAGCAGCTGTGGATGGGAGACTCCATGGGTCAGGAATCAAAATCCCTACCTGGAGTCCCTGAACAAGAGCAATGTACCTCCTCAGTGCTTAGAGCTGGGGTTTTTCTCGGTGTATATTAGTCCTGCAGTTTCGTGATGGACTAAAGGCAGTCTAATTGCAGGATGTTATTCTCCCTGCTATCTCAGTGCGTGTTCCCATCACCTCTCTTGTGTCAGACCTAGTATTGGTTCAGGCATGCCTCAATTAAGTCTTCCCTTTGGTAGGATTCGTTTCTAGTCAGATCAGTAAGCGAACCCAGATCACCCCCCAAAGTGATGATTGCACAACCTGATGTGGTAGACATGCGTGGGTGACACAAAGGCACCCTTTCAGTGGCCTTTTATTTCAGTGGCCACCTTGCTGTGGTCATGGGGCTACACCAACAGACAGATACGCCTCCTATCTCTATTTTCAAGGTTGACAGAAAACAATAGCAGCTAGAAACATAGGATGAGCTTCTTCATCACAGCCTAATTGATTGAAGCCTAATTTTCTGCAAATCTATACCTCACAAAGCCTGTTCCCTCTCATTACAATAACTCCAGATCCCTCGTGTTCCCTCCCACAATTTCACTGTTTTCTCACTTTGGGAAGGTAATGGCGCTCTTTTGGTTAATAAGCTGAGAGAATTTAAAGAATGCCAAATATCAGTACATTAAATGATCTCAGAGAATCTGGCGAGAGCATGAGGATGGCAATGAGTTGCTGTGCTACAACTGCTTCCACTCTAGCACATTGAAAGAACCATCAGTGTTTCAGTATTTTGTGAAAGATTTTGAAGGGTGCTCATACTGCAGAATGGTAGGCATCAACAAATACGTTCCTAAAAGGAGAAGGTTGGATAAAACGTCTCAAATAAAGCTGAACTCCATTTTTGCAATATGATGTTCTTACTCAAATTAGCCTGTGTGGAAACTTGAGATAACTTTACAGCAAAGTCACGGGTAAGCCTAAATCGATCACATTCCTACTATGCATTTTCTACAGTAGCTGACATTGATTTTATATTATAGTTCTATTTGAATGCTTTGTAAAATGTATGCCTTAACTCATTTTTCTCATCCCCATAATAATACAATGTCCCTATCTGTAATGTGTAGAGGCAGCAGAGAGATACCATATGCAGTTCTAGAAATGCACCCATCAAATTATTATACAGTTCTCATGCATCATAAGAATAAAGGTAATGTGTCTTCTGCACCAGATTTATGGGATTACATTCTTTGTTACGTTTCTCTCTCTGTATCGTTCATATTCTCTCAGGCATTTATAAATACTTGGGTATAGTTATGAAGGATGTTGACTGCCCTTTGTTACCATGGGTCTCAGGACCGAAGTTATTACAACAATAAGTTTATTTCAGAATACACTGTGGACTCTAGAGTTATATTTAGAATTATTGTTTTAAGTTTCAAGATGAGGTATTCCTCCCCTCACATAGATGGTCTTGGGGGAAGGGGGCAATTTAGAACAGGTCTTTGTTCCCAAATAAAGGGACAGCATAACTTAACTGCAACTAATCCCAGGCTGCAGAGATCGGGGGAAAGTCTGATGATCAGCGTGGAAAATACTTAAGCAAACAGGACATACCTAAGTCCATGGGCCATGATGGGATGCACCCATGAATACTGAGGTAGCTGGCTGATACATACACACAGAAATAATTACTATAATTAACTTCGCAACTTCCATTTTTAATGGTCAACACAGAAGGTACTCATAAAATTTAAATGAGTGTAATTCCAGTTAATTTTCCTTGCCTGTACAGAGGACATCCAGTCCATTCATTATGTTTTTCTTGGAACACCAGAGCTTTCAGCTTATTATATTAAGGCATATTGAAGGAGAAATTACCTTACCTGAATATGGAAATTTACAGCAATTTGGGAACTAATTAATAGTGCATCAGATTTCCCTGCCTTGAGGACAGCAACATCCATCAGAGGGGCAGGGCAGGTACCCGGGGAAGGTGTCAAGGTTAGACAGTTAGTTTCTTATGTTGCTGTATCATTCCAGAGACCGTAGGTTCTCTGGCTTCCTTTTGTTTTTCAGTCTGTTCATTTGCAATCTGCAGTAATGTTGCTGCTGTTATTTTGGTAAAACAGCCATGAATTTGCACATCTTGACAGCTGTAACAACCAGAATTGTTTGTTCTCCTTTTTTTTTGTGGAATGCTGCATTAAATGATTAACAGGTTTCCTAACCTCATATAAGAAATTAGGATTAATGCTTTGTTTTAGCTTATGTGATGCTACAACTCTTTGTGGTTTCCCAAAAAAGGAGCCAAAGTAATTTTTTCAATGATATAATCTCTGACATGAATTCATAGCAATAAGCTTTCAGTAGGGATGAATTTTCCTCCAGATGCTTGGCCATTTAAATTCTCTTCTTTATTTCTTCTGCCTCCATTCACCCAAATTCTTGCTCTTATGTGTTGCATTTTCATGGAACTAGAGTTACAGAAGGCTAAAATGCTCTGATCTGATACTTTTTTTTTTTTAAAATGAAAGCAGATGGGCCTTATCACAACAGATAATGCACATTTTACCTCTAGGATATATAATTCTATTCGTTTCCTTTTGACATTGGTAGGCAAGCTTGGTAAGGGTGAAAAAGTCTATGTAAGGGGTATAGCCGTTATTTCAAATTTAAAGACAACTTTTCATAAAACGTAAAACTTAAAAAAAATCTGATCAAATTCCTGTTGCAAGAGCAAAGGGCTGCAGCAGCTAATGAGGTTTTTTTCCTAGGGCATTCTTTTTGCAAATGCTGCCTATCAATTAAGCGTGGTAAGAGGACGCATTAAAGCTTTAAAGTGCTATCTTGGAATTTAATAGATGTGAAACAACAGAAGGAGTCGACTCTGATCAGTAGCAACCCATTTCTAATCAAAAACTCATCTTGCTCTCCTTAAAGCTAATTACAAGTGGAGAGCGCAGCTCCCTGTCTGAAAAACAGAACTCCACCTTTGATCAATGAAGATTTGTCTCCTCATCTTGAAACTACAGCATAATTTTATTTTGTAATACATTATTTTTATGCCCTTGAAGCAACATGGAATAAAGGATGATTGGACAATGAGATTTCTTTCCTGATTTATTGAAAGAACAGCATGGCACTGTGGTGGTTTTATTGCTGCTTTTTTAAAAAAAATGTTAAAATTGGCTTCCATCTCTTCATTCTGTTGCATCTGTTTTGTCTCCTCTAGGGGGCAATTTAACACAAGCTATACGCTAATGAGACCTATAGGCCGGTGAGTGTTCTACCCTTGGCCACAGAGGTTGAAGAATTTATTTCTATTTCAAAGGCCTGAACAAGTGAAAGTTGGTTTGTGTGGCTGCCTGTCCATAAGTGTTTTGTAAGGTGCTGCTTAGACTGTTAAAGTGCAGAAGGGTCTCTGTGCTCCCGGGGGCTCATCGACCTTTTCCAGTCCTGCAGAAGGTCAAATGGAGCTTTCCAAATGTCCTCATTTTCCAGAAGAGACTCCCTTCTGCACAGGCTTGGGGATATCATCTTGCTTTTTTTCTGTATTGCTTTTTTCGCCTTCTACCTGAAAGACAAAAGAAATGCACTACCGTGAACACATCACTGATGTTTGGACTACTGCTACTTGACTGCCCGCATGAGGGTCTTAAAGGCAAGCCTGAGCTCATGGCTGGGCCACTGGCAGGGCACTTGGGATGCTCAGGGACATTTCTCCTTGCCGAGGCTGCCACCTGCCTGCGCTTGGGAAGCTGTCGTCTCTGTGCCTCAGTTTCCATGAGCAAAAAGAGGACAACAAACAGCTACATCTGATTAAAATGATGTTTCATAGGCCTCACCAGGCTCCCTGGAAAAGGAGTTCTGTAGAGACTGTTGTCATGGGCCCCACAACAACCGGACATGCCGGTTCTCTTAATGGAAGAAAGTCCATAAATATCAGACAAGTTAATGACCCTGCTCTCAGAAAGAGTTTGCAGGAGAAGCATTAATAACATCGTAGTATCACAGTGTTAACTGGGTTCAGCCCTTTTAATTTTTTTTCTCATCTTTTTGTATTTCCATGCTTCTTTAAGGGCCTTGTATGTTTGAAGGGGTAATATATTTTTCTTATCAGATAAAAGATATAAAATAATATAAGTAAGTAAGCTCATAGCAATATACTTAACCAGAGCTTAGATTGTGCAGAACTGAGAAGTCTTGCTCAGTCTATTTTTAAAAGGAAAAGAATAACGTTCACTAGAGGATACCCTGAAAAGTGGTGCAGTTCATATTTTGCAAACCTTGGCAATCTGTGCTTGAGGGGGCAGCTGAATGCACCATCCTTCCCTGTGAAATCCCACATAGGAGTTTTCAAAGCTCAAGTTAAACGCTTGTCTCTTCTGTAGCTACAATCACAAAGCAACGTGGGAAAACCAAAGTGGGAGAGTCCCTGTGCTCTCAGCAGGGAGAGCCAGAAAGATTTATGAAAGCAATCGGTAGCCAGCAAGTAAAGGCTGAAGTAGTCTGAAATGCTTTTTGACTCAGGTAATGGAAGCTGCAGAAACGTGCAGCCCCTAAGATTGCCAGACAGATTTGGCAGCGTGGAAATCATCTTGAAACAAACTGACTCTTGTTATTAAAAAATGTACAAGATTATCTAGAGCATTTAAATCCCTGGATCATGCATTTCAACCTCATCTTTCATTTTTATTTTCTGTCACTTAAAATAATTAGTACATCACTTATATTAATGAAAGAAGAAGAAAGGGAGTAGGGGTAAATATTATCTGTACTACTGTGCAATGTGGAACTTCTCTGAGCTTAAGGTTAACACAGGCTATTTGGATGCAGTCTTTTAAAAGAGGACCAGCACAGAAAACTAAAGGCTGCATCCTAATTTATAATAGCACATACTCCTTATCTCTCTGTTAGTAAAGTCTTTGCTCCGCTTTGTAGATTATGCCAACCTGAATGTTTGGTGGGGAACCATCTTCCCCTGTGCATTAGCAGTTACACCACCAGTGAATTCTTGTTGAAGATGATCCTTATCTACTGCCTAAAGCAGATGGAGCACCAGACTGAAAAACATTGCTCAGCAAGCCCTTCCTTGGAGCCTTTCATATAATAAGGGGAGGAAGAGCTGCTGGTGTATCCTTGGAGGTACTCAAAAGCTGCCTGGACATGGTTCTGGGCAACCAGCTCTAGGTGGCCCTGACTGTGGGATTGGACAAGATGACCTCCAGAGGTCCCTTCCAACCCCAACAACTCTGTGATTCTATGTCTGGTCACCAAAGGTTCTGCTGGGATGACACAGCTGTGAGACAGAGCCTGTTGCTTGATCTTGTGTCAGTCACTAAGGAACTGGATGTGCCTGCATGTGGAGCAGAGCATCACAGTGTAATAGGCATTTCCTTGTTGTTGACTGTGCCACCATCAAGTGTATCCTACTACATCTGGTTCCATTTGTGAGAAATAGCACTACTACCTGCCCTTACTACTACCTAGCCTAAGGGCTACCAAGGTGGTTAGGGGACTGGAACACCTCTCTTATGAAGAAAGGCTGAGGGATTTGGCTCTCTTCAGTCTGGAAAAAAGATGACTGAGGGGGGACCTTATCAACACTTATAAATATAAAGGGGTGGGTGTCAGGAGGATGGGGCCAGGCTCTTTTCAGTGGTGCCCAGCGACAGGACAAGAGGTAATGGGCACTTGAGCATAGGAAGTTCCACCTAAACATGAGGAGGAACTTCTTTACTTTGAGGGTGGCAGAGCACTGGAACAGGCTGCCCAGAGAGGTGGTGGAGTCTCCGTCTCTGGAGACATTCAAAACCCACCTGGACGCGTTCCTGTGCAACCTGCTCTAGGTGACCCTGCTCTGGCAGGGGCGTTGGACTAGATGATCTCCAGAGGTCCCTTCCAACCCCTACCATTCTGTGATTCTGTGATTCTGTAATAGGAATGCTAATTATTTTTCTGAGTATCCAGAGATCAATAATTGGTCAAGAGGCTTGTTGGTAACAGCTGTAAAATGAGAGGAAAGGCAAAGCGCATTGCTTAAAACAGAGAAACTTAGTGTCAAAGTCTAAGGAGTTCCTGGTGTTAATATATTTAGCTTGGGTTACTGGAAAGTTGATGCTCAGCATGACTGCTGAGTTGACTACATGGGTCTGCACAGCATAAATGTGCATCTGGTATGTGATAATTAAATGCTAGATGCAAATGGAAACTTTCATTTAGGTATTAGGTCAAGAATTAGCTTTTCACATACTAATATTCTTCACTTTAACAGTTTCCTTTGAAGCCATTATGTAGTCTGTGAGAAAGATAATCTTTTAGAAAGGCTTCCATGTTGGTATGTATTGCAGAGTGATGCCTTTCAGAGATTTACTGGATTACTATTGCAGGTCATACAGGATCTTTAAACTCAGGACTGTTTAGGACGTGAATCCTTCTATTGCACGGGTCTCTTACTACAGCATGGGTTTCTGTGGGGTGGCTACAAGAATTGCAGACTGGAGCTGAGGATATGGTGGAGGTGAAGAAACAGCACAGTGCCTTGAGATAGTCGTTAATTTAAAGGTCTCCAGTGCACTTTAGATAAACAGGGATTTGTTTGATTTACAACAGCTACCCTAACCTGCAGAGATCTGTCCTCTCCAGGGTTGTTAGGGCTCCTTTTGGTCACTCTGATTCTTCTAGCTGCTCTATGGGGGATCAAGTCAAGATTTCTTTAACGTGAGGGACCTCCAAGTAGCGGACAGTTCAGACACAGGTAGGGTTATTGTGGCTTTTTTATGTTTTTAAAACTACTTTTAGAATATGTTGTAATAATACAAGGGTGGAGTTTAAAAGCCTTGGACTCTTATAGCTCCCACTGATCATGCAGTCAGTAATCATCAGAGGTAAAGGGAAGTTTTATATCACTGAAATACGAGCCGACCAAACTGACTGTGAAACTGGCATTTTGGAACAATGCTGTCTTCAAAAACCCAGGCACAGTGGCACGAATTATGGGGATAGTTTGTGACTTAGAGCTCGTTGGCTTTTAATTAAACGCCTTATACCAGGAACAACCAGTTTACAGGAACTGTCATATTAAAATCAAACTATCAGCCTGTGTAATTTGCTATATTAGATTGGATGGCTGATCTGGCTTTGACACTGATGAATACTCGATGCTGCAGAAGGAGACAGGCCTACTGTAATGCTGATTGGATATAGTTCTTTATTTTGGAAATGATGATTTTTTTTTTCCTGGTCTTCACAACCCTTGAAAGAGGAAGATAGATTTTCTCCCTGTGTTTGAATTCCCGTCAAATTACCCAACACCTCTCGAGGACAGTAGGAATCTGTCTATTGATGTCAGAGGTTACTCAATCAGTTCATAAGTGAAACCACTAGTACTTCACGTACAGAGCTCAGACTTGGCAATGCTCATGTCCATGATTAACTTTCTTCATAAGCAGTGCTATATGTAAGTATTTGGAGGTTTGTAAGTATTTTAATTCCTTAAAAATCCAGCCAGGGTGAATTCCTGCAGAAATGGGTGGCATAATATGCTGGTCTGCACATCTTCAAAGGATCCAGTTGAATCCAATCTCTACAGTTTCATGGAGAACCACAACAGGTAAATTCCACTCAATAACAGAAGTAAGCATCGTCATGTACTGGGTTTAATTTGAAATTGAATCCATTAATGACTGCTTAATAATGTAGTAAATGACATACCAAATGCAATGCAATACTTTGGACGTATTAAACAAGTGTGGAAAAGCAGCAACACAGGCAAGGTAATAAAGAGTCTCCTGGCATTATATTATGCTCTCAAGAATCCATGTTTTGGGAAAAAAGAGGCTGAGTTATATGCTTTTTTGTCTTTTGTATGGGAAGAAATGCCATTGACTTCCAGAGTTACAGAAGTCGCCCAGAAGCAGAATTTCACATGTGCATGAGTTGAAATTTTTAGTTGGGTTTCCAAAAGCACAAACTTAGTATTTTTTTTTTATTTTTAAACCAAGCTAATTCTAAAGCTCAGACCCTCATTGTATTTGTCAAAAATTGTAGTGTTATGAAGATCTATGGCTGCATGTATGAATTTATTAAACCAAACTTCCCTGCCTATCATATAGTCTCAGCTATGGAGTGAGAACTGGGATATTGAACATTTGAAAGTTAATGTGATCCTTTCACTGTCAGATTTCAACTTACTGTCTGAGAAAGAAATCTTGGAGAGACAGCAGGGAAGAAGGCTCAGTGTTCTGCGTAGCGCTGGATCTCTGTAGAGCTGTATGCTCTCATTTGAAGTAACATAATTCTTGTATGTGACATCTTTAGAGTTTTGTTTGTACTCAGAATGTTTATGAACACACTAGTTGAAGGCAAAGTATTGTTGACGTTGATTAATCTTCTATATTTATGGTTTGTTTTTTTTTTTTTAAAGTAGACACGTTTATCAATAACTAGATGATAAGGTCTTAAACTTCCTCAGGGATATTCCCTACTTTGGTTCGGTAGTTTTTCACACAGTGTCACTGATACTTAGATACAAAGGCTGTGGAATAAACAGTCATCTGTAGATCTAGGGATATTGTGACTTTTTCTTACTGCTATTTGTTTTTCAGGAGCTGACAGAGATTGCAATTGCATAAAACCACTTTTGTTTACAGGCACTGCTCGCATCTCTATTTTCCCAAGATGAAACAAAGCCTCTACCTCACCCAGCTAATAAGTGGGGCAGACAAGAGGAAAGAAAAAGGAGTGTTGGAGAGATGGCACAGTGCTTCTGAGGTGGTCACATCCTCCATTTCACCATCTCCAGCTTTCAGAGGTAATGTAAATCACGGGGCATCTGCAATATTCTGCTTCTTCCCACTTCCCAGCGAATATCATGGCGGGTGCATGAGCAAGTCATCTACCCCTGTGAGAGCACCAGGCATGCAGTGGATGCTCTGTTTTAACACAGCCTTTTGCAGAAGTTGTCTCTGGTGGTGTTTGCAGTCAGATCTCCTCACCCTGTTCCTTGCATAAGATGCACCATGGCTGGAGGGGCAGGGACACCCTGCTGCATTCCTGTTGCAGGGGAAGCAGCTCCATCAATGCAGCCAACATCATGAAACGCATGAAGAGCTATGCCTGGTGTGGGGGAAGAGGGACACTGGGAGGTGGTGGGTGAGTGAGAGGGGTGTCCTGGTCCATCCTGACTTGGGGGGGGATATCTTTGGTAGTCTGGAGCACTGGAGGATGATGAAAGACTTGTGTGTTTTGAGACCTCTAAGCAGGTTGGCTTTGGCGATGTTCCTGAACATGCCTAAATCCAAAGCGGTGCAGAGTTTGAAGGTGTTTGGCATTGAGTTTGCTATAACAAACTTATGCTGTGTCTGCACCAATAAACTGAAATGCTAAGGTCTGTTCTGTCCCTGAGGGGGGTCTATGGGCATGTCCATGCTATGAAGTTCTCTTAGCCACCAGTGCACACAGGGCAGCCACATCTGAGCTGTCTGGTGGTGGACCCCCAGCCCACGCTAGTTTCTGAGCTGTGCCTGAACTGTGTTTGGGAGTTAGCCCAGGCCAAAAGTGTGTTAGCAACCACACAAAATTTTAGCGGTACAGGCAGAGCCCTGCTGGGGCCCTGGCATGGTTTAGTGAACCAGAAGAAGAGGTACTCAGAGAGGTGCCTGTAGGCACAGCTTTAGGGTCTGGGAAGGGGTGCTGCAGAAGAAGTCAGGACAGGCTGCTCTTTCCTGGCCCAGACCAAGGTTGGTTGTTACTGGTTTCCCAGAGGAGGATTAAAGATGATTTTAAAAGAGAATCTCCAAGTGTGCTTTGAGAGAGCTGCTGAAAAGAAAACTTCAGGTAGGCAAGGACTAGGAAAAGGCTGAATCTGAGAGGAGTAACGGTGTGTAAGAGGGGATGTGTCTGGCTCAAAGCACACAGATGCTCTGGATAAAAATGGAATAAGTCACACCACGTAAGAGATTTATTTGTCAGAGCTTCTTCACTGATTGTTCCCTAAAGTCAGACAAAAAGCATGCCATTGATTCAAGCCACAGGGACGATGCACATCTTTGCTGTGCCCTAATCACACAAAGGAAAAGAAATGCAAATATATAATGAAAAGCCTGGCAGATGCTCCGGTTGTGAAACTTCTCCTTTGTGCTCAGGTGCACCTTGGTGGGAGTCGCTTGGTGCATTGGTTTTCCCAGAACCCAGGGCTGAAGTTTTTTTGCATATTTTTTTTTTCTTTTTTTTTCACATCGATTTGCCATGAAATATTAAGCTGTCTCTTCTCTCAGACTGCCCAAAAGGTGCGCTGTAGACTTGAGTTCAATGTCAAACTTGTAACGAAATATATAGCTAACCAAAGCCTTGCCTGGCAGAATGCAGATGATGCATGAGCTTAATAGTGTGAATTTACTTTTGAATACCAACCTATACTGTGAGTTTCACAATGTGTCAGTTTGCAAATGTTGCTATGCTAAATGAAACTAGTGCGCTTTTTTTTTTTTTTGTAGAAAATAGCAAGAATTCAGAGTTGCAGAGCTAATTTTCTCTAACAATAGGCTTGTACTCTTAGTAATAAAACTGGGTTAATTTTAAGTCTGACTCAAAAAAGCGTCCAGACTTCTACATAGCAGACTATCTGTGCAACACCATCGCAAACTTTTTATTTTGCTATGTTTGCAGTCTTCAGCAGACTCCTGCCAGGTTTTATGAGAAAGCTTCCTTTTGTATTAGCTATTGTGGCACGTGCCTGGCTTCAATGGGCTACTTTCTTGCTCCACAGGCAGTGAGGCATAATACCTCCTATCACTGTATACCCTGCAGCTCTTCTAGGGGTTATTGCTTGAGGTGCCTGGATCGGAGATACTTTGAAATTTTTTTTTCGCAATGAATGGGGAAAAAACATTGTATTGATGTCCTTGAAGAGAAGCTACTGACATATTTTTATGTGAGTCACTCTGGCACTTGCGTGAAGCGACACGGTTCCACTGAATTTAAATGAGTTTAATTAATAGCAGTTTAATGGCTAGCATTTTAACAGTGATATACTCCATAAATGCATTATGTTTTATTTAATTCCTTTCCTAATTTGTAAAATACCAGAATTCTAGGACTTGGAGTTAAAAATTGACAGCTCAATGTATATGTGCACTATTGTATGTATGACATCCATGATTTACCCAAGATAATACAACACTACATTTACATGCACACATGGCCTATTATTCCTATAGTTGCTTAATCACTTAATTAAATAATGGGAGCTTTTCCCAGATCTCTAATAAATTGATACATCCTTTCTGAAGTACCCTGACTGGTGTCTGTATCCAGCAGTATTTGCTTATTTAAAAACAAAATATTTCTAAGTCCAATGTGACTCATAAGACAACATACCTATTTATCATTTGAACTGAGCATTTCTTGATTTTTCTGCTGCAAAGCCAGGAATCGAATCTTAAGGTGTCAATTCAATAATTTATCCCTATTCACTGAAGCGTTCTGGTCTGTGCTTTGCTTAAAGCAGGGCTAATTTTGAGGCAGAATAACCTGAATCTTATTCCACCTGTAAGCTGAGCGACAATATTAGCTGTAATTTTATACATTCACATTCCAGTATTTTTCTATACAAAATTATCTTCAGCTTCAGATCAAGGAATGAGATAGATAAGCAAATATTTAAGTGCTCTGCTGAATTAATGCCTAAAAAGCAGAGCCGCTGCTGACATAACACCATTGACTTCAGTGTGACCATGGCATTATACTGGTCTAAATGAGCCAAACTGGAGGGGCTACTTTGGCTATTCCTTGGACATACTGGGGAAAGATGCCTGTTTTCAATATTCTGTCAAATGCGCTGTCACTTTCAAATACTCTGTCATTGCCTGATATAAATAGCACCTGCACTTTGGTACCTCTCAAACACGAATCCAGAACCTGCAAATTAATGAAAGAGCCTGACTTTGTGAAAAGATGACACGTTAAAAGAAAGTGGGGATGCGAGAACAAATATCCTCAAAGCAATACTTTGCAATTATATAGCTTTTCATCTTCCTTGAATTGAATGCCTCGCACCTGAAAGGATGGATGTGCCTTTCATTTTCGGAGTTCTCCAAATAAACAGCTGGTTTATAAACTTCACATACTGGCTGTTGCTGAAGGTGTTTTGTGCCAGTAGGAAAATGCCATTGGGCAGAGCAATCTCTTCCCAAGTTGCCAGGAGCAGTTTGAAGGGGACAGTCCAAAGGTTTGTGGCTTGGTTAGCAGCAACGCAGCCACTTTAACAGCATAAAGTGTTGAGAGAAGCAACACAGTGCTGCATAAATAGGGATTACTGCAACTTTAGTAAGGGCTGGAACATAAAGTGCTGGATATTATAGTGGCTAAGAGGTTGCAGTATTAGATGAAGTGGCTGGAAGCACCACCAGTTAGCCAAGCTGCCCAGACCTTGGCTTTCATTGTTGCATAGCACCATCTTGAGTCGAGTGTTTTTGGACAGTTTAAGTCAACGTGTCTTTGAAAACAGCACTGGAAAAAAAATTTTTTACAAACATTTGATGACTTTTCTTTGAAAAGCTCTGGCACCTTTATATTCTGAGACACAGGCATCAAATCTGCTATAGGGCTGCCCTTTATTCAAGGTGTGAACTTTTCACTTTCCCATTAATATGTGTCCAAATTTGATTAAACTTTCACCATCCGCTCATTCTCATTAAATGTTAATCACAGTTTAGACTTCCATAAATCTCTGCAGTTTCCATGTACACTAAGCAACGCAGCTGCCCTGCCTCTTTCCCCTCTGTGACTGGGATTTGAAGAAGAGAGGAGAGAGAGGAATTAGGGACCAATAATGAAAACCAGCAAGTGGCGAAGAAGGAGAAAAAGGAGACGGATCTGATGAGGAACTGCAGTGTGGAGAGGAGGACTTAACACTGGATGGGAACAGCAGATCTCTGAGGGTATTGAAACCTGGGGCAAGATTCAGTGTGAAAGAATATCTAATTTAGCTATCTACATGTAGGCGTTTACACAAGTAACAGATTTTTAAGCCCTCATTATAGTCAACAGCACCTAGAGAGCTGCTCAGCTCAGCCTAAAGTAGACAGAACTCAACTTAATTGCCCCAAATGATCTACAGCTATTTGGGATGCTGTAGGCTATCTCACCTAGCCTCTGTTAAGACAAGAATTTACTGTGAATCCCATGGATACGTTTCTGATGTTGTATGGCATCTTAAGAAGTGCTAGATACCTTAGTCTGAGCAAGAAAACTGAATCCTAGTGGTGGTCAGCTGAATCACGCCATGGCCTCGAGTGTCTAGAGCTCCACTAACTCTAAATGGGATCTTGTGGGGGTCTTCTGGACTCTCCTGAAACTTGAACCTACGTTCAAGTGCACACCACAGTTGCTTAGGCATAGGTATCAGATCCCAGTGAAAATGCTCTAGAGTATCTGGGACACCCTCGTGGACCTGGCAGATCTGTGCCCTTCTGTCACAGCATCAGAGACCACACACTAGGCGTTCATACAGCTCTCAATGCCTGTGAGAGGAGCAGCTGAACTGATCCCTCACTGTGTCAGTCTTGTGTCAGCTTGTTAAATTCCTCTAAAGAATTACCTGATGTAGCTACCTCTAGCTGCAGAAACTGACCCTGGAGGTCCTTTCCAGTCCAATATTCCTGAATTCTTGAGCCAAAATGTTAAACAAATCTCTTCCGTGTGGGTAGACCCTCATTACCTTTATAGAATTGCTTATAGAAAACACATTTAGCCTTCATCTTGATCAGTACATTTGTCTTTACATCTGATCTGCAGCATTCCAATATAGCCTTGTGGATAGATGTTTGTGGTGTGTGACTTTCACGACGGTGTATAGGACAAGGAGAATAGTATTGATTTTCAAAGATTCCTGTTGTGTAGATAGTCAATGAAAAGTTTTGACCAGCAAGTACAAAACTGTAAGTAGAGTATTTAATAACAGCAACTAGCAATTTAGGGGACAGAATGTACTATGTTTATGTAAGCACATATATTCTCCAGACACTTTAAAGAATATCTAATTTCCTTAATGATTCCTCTAGGTGAGCATGTACAAACCTCTGGCTATCAGTGAAATCAAGTGTGCTCCAACTATGGTGGTTTTTGGATACCAGCTTGTGCCTAAATTGAATCTAATTTTTCTTCACTACTTTATCATAGTTTTTTGTTTTGTTTTGTAAGTAAAAGCAGATACTGATCTAATGTGCACCTCCGTACAGATGTAGTTTAAAGGTTATCAGAGCTGTACCTAAACCACCAAAATAATTTGGATCCAGTGAACTGGATATCTTGCTGTTTGCTGATTGAAGGGGTAGCTCTGATTTTGAGATCTTTCTGACACGAGGAATTTATCTGAGATGCTCACTCTCGAGCTAAATGCTAAGCCCTCAGAGAGCATCATCATCTGAATTCCCCGAGTTTCCTAGTGCTTACTGTCGCTACAGAAACAGTGGATGATTTTATTCCTCAAGCCATGAGGTGGATATGTTTGGGGTGGAACCCTACAATAGCACTTGGGGCGCTCTAGGAAAAGAGGAGACAATATTTCCAGTGTTCATTATGAGAGAAGGAATAACAAGAAGGTAATGAATATGAGAAGTACTTTGGTGCCTGCTTTGACGTATGGGTTTTTATTGTTCCCTTTGGGATTGTCTTGATCTTTCATTTCTGTGCAGGCCGGTCACTTAGCTTTCAAGTCCAAATCTTGAGAAATGCTTAGTGCAATGAAAGGAGTCGATACCATCTGTACCAGGCAGCTGGGCTTGTCATTGGTATGTATTAGAATATTTATGTTCTTTCCTATGCTGGCTATGCCAGATGGAATCCCAGGGGCATAGAATCATAGAATCACAGAATGGTAGGGGTTGGAAGGGACCTCTGGAGATCATCTAGTCCAACCCCCCTGCCAAAGCAGGGTTACCTAGAGCAGGTTGCACAGGAACACGTCCAGGCGGGTTTTGAATGTCTCCAGAGACGGAGACTCCACCACCTCTCTGGGCGGCCTGTTCCAGTGCTCTGCCACCCTCAAAGTAAAGAAGTTCCTCCTCATGTTTAGGTGGAACTTCCTATGCTCAAGTGCCCATTACCTCTTGTCCTGTCGCTGGGCACCACTGAAAAGATCCTGGCCCCATCCTCCTGACACCCACCCTTTAAGAATTTATAAGTGTTGATAAGGTCCCCCCTCAGTCATCTTTTTTCCAGACTGAAGAAATCAGTCATCCTTTCTGAAAGGCTGAAATCCTTTCTGAAGGCTGAAGCCTTTCTGAAAGGCTGAAATCCCTCAGCTTTTCTTCGTAAGAGAGGTGTTCGAGTCCCCTAATCATCTTGGTGGCCCTTTGCTGCACCCTGTCCAGCAGTTCCCTGTCCCTTTTGAACCGGGGAGCCCAGAACTGGACACAGTACTCCAGGTGCGGCCTCACCAGGGCAGAGTAGAGGGGGAGGATGACCTCCCTCGACCTGCTGGCCACACTCTTCTTGATGCACCCCAGGATGCCGTTGGCCTTCTTGGCCACGAGGGCACATTGCATACCTAAGGGATCCTTGGCCAGGGCATTGAGGTGAGAGGTAGGGGCAAACAGAGACACCCTGCATAGAATAAGCCTGGAAATAAACCAGGAGCTGCCAGTGAAGTTCCACAGCTTAGCCTCAGTGCAAAGCTCTCCTTGCTGAATTCATCCCAAGCTTTTCAGCTCTTCAGTTGGAAATGCAGCTGCTGTGGAGCCATGTCCTCCCTGCCACTCCAGATCTTAAAGACGTCTGTCATACCCTCCTCAGCCACCTCTTCTCCAAGAGGAAGGATCTACATGTATTCAACAATTTCTTATACAGAAGCACAGTCATCCCTTGATCATTTCTGTTGTTATTCTGTCATTCTTTCCCTGTTCACGTTTTGAGGTGAGTTGAGCAATACAAATTACAATAACGAAGACATGGATGCAGAAGGACTTTCATAGTTGCTTTATTTTATTCTCTATTCCTTTGCTAACAGTCATTGAAGTCTTATTTATACCAACACTGTGTGAAAATGATGTTTTAATAATACCCACTATAACCATGAGATCTTCTTTCTAAGAGATGGTAGTCAAGTCAGAGCCCATCACTTTGCATGTAAAGCTGTGTTTGTTTCAATTTTTTTCAATACCTCTACATGTACCTTTACTGAATTTTACGTGCCCATTTTTATTGTCCATTCTACAAGGTCCTTCTGCAGTTTTTTCACAGTCAGCTTTCATCTTAAGTAGCCTGAAATCTTGCCGCCAGCAAATGCTTTCACTTCCCTATTCATCCTCTTCACAAGATCATTTAAGAAGATACTGAACAGCACAGGCAATGGCAGAGATCCCTGTGGAGTTTCTTTAAGAATCACCCCCCACTACGAAAAATGACTGCTCATTTCAGGCACATTCCCTCTCTTTTAACCAGTTCTTCATCTACGTGATGGCATTTCTTCTTATCCAATAGCAACTTTGTTTACTTGAGAGTTATTGGGCAGAAACTTGTGGGCTGATTATTAAATAATTTTCCATGGATCTTTCTCTCAGTAGCCAATTCTTCATTATAACATTCTTCATTTTCAGAAGCATTCATCTGTCTCTCACTACTTTGTTAGTGTTTTTCCAGTTCTCATTTTCAAGTGCCTTATATTCATAGGCCTTATAATGATCCTCATAAATCTTTGGAGCCAGAAGGATTTCTCTCTTCATCAAGCTATTAGCAGTAGTGAATGCTGTTAAGGACATACACTACCCATCTTGCAGATATTTATGCCTATTAACTGCCAGAGACGCTTACATTGGTCTTCTCATCAGTATACTAACATGTCATTGGATTTACCTTTGTTGATCTGAAGTCTCAGGACTGCTGTTGGTTTCTCAGTACCAAATTTGCTACCCCTCTTACAATATTTGATGCAGATAATTTCCATTTGCTATATTCCAAGTATTAATATTCAATGATATTGTCACTGAGACTGACCCATTTTCTATAACCACATTCAGGAGTATGGCATTGTAAGTGCATATCTCTGGTTTAACCTAACTAAGCTTGGATTTCACGCCACCCCCTCCCATTTTCATACCCTTTTTTTAAAAACTCAAATGCATTGTTAAACCACCCTGACTGGGGCTGGGGTGGGGAGATTGCTCCTTCCCTGGGGAGCAGTGGGATGTGCTCAAGGAGAAAAGCACCGAAGTGACATGCAGAGGCTGAAGCTGCGAGGAACATGGCAAATACAAGGAGCCATGGGACCAAAGGGACTATTCCTAATTAGGCAATTTGGATATGAATACCCTGCTTAGAGTGGAAATGCCTTTCGCCCTGTGGATGTGATCTGTATGGTACCAATTGGCTTTAGAAGCAGAGAGAGGTCTGTGCTTGCCCCATTTACTACTCCAGGTGTTGCCCGTCTCACTGGCGACAGAAAGAGAAAATGCCTCAATTTGCAATTCAGAAAATCCCTGAACCGACTTAAAAAACACACTGCAAACCGGGGCTTGCCCTGCAAGGAGATAGTGGATGGAGGGAAGAGTCTTCTATAAGCTTTTTTATTTCTATTCAGCCTGACATAGGACTATGGGTTTTCTCTGCAGAAGTTGTTGAAAATTTCAGTTTATATTCTAATGAAACCTGACTTTTCCAAGTTTAAAATCTTTGTACTCTCAGTTGGAGAGTTTATTTTGGGAAGATCTGCTTCAAAGCTCTGGCTATCTTGCATTCTTATTGCAACAAATTATGCATCCACTTGAACATCTGAGTTTCTCTCTCTACAGCATTGCTTTCTGTGGAATCAGCTTAGTCTGCATTTGCAGCTTCTTTTTCAATGACAGAATTTCATACTCTCATTTTCTTGGTCTAGATTTTAATTAATTGAGCTTTAAGCATTTCTTACACCAATACGTGATATGTAGTTTCTCACTACTTATTGAAATATCTGCTGTTCTGCACCATACTTGCTTTGATAGAAATGTGAATTACACAGCAATTGACCTCCGTCTCTGCTTAGTCTGTCTATCAGCTGTGCAGACTGCCAGGATGGTGTTTTGTCCTCTCCATCAACAGTGAATCACCTCACTTCTTATCTGGCTCTTTGTATGAAAACACGCTTTCCCAAGGGACCCATTTGCATTGATTCCAAGAGTCATGGTACTTTTCACTTTTCTATGCTGCTTACATGCCCTTTGCTCTCCTTGTAGATTGTGCAGTGATCTCCAGCGCCTTCTAGCCTGCTCCCTGAATGTTATCTCCCTTCTGCCTTTTGTGCCATGCTACTGCTTGAAAATTTGTCAGCTCTGAAACCGTTTCTGCCTAACTCTCCTCTCCCAGAGCTGCTGATTCAGCAGGTTTCACTCATTGCATTGCCCAAAAGTCATAGGGAATGATTTGAAGGTGTGCAACTTTGAGACATGGCATTAGGCTGAAAGTAGAGGGCTAAGGGACCTATGTTGACCTGAGACATTATCCGTACCCTCCTGAAATTCAACTGCTCTTGCAGCCCAAAGTTGGTGGTGAGTGATGGTCTTTCCAAAGCGACCCTTGGAGTTGCTCCAGTGATGGATGGCCTGTGCCACACCTGGGATGTGCATGCAGGAGTACGGTCCTTGGTTTGGGCTCCAGCACTGAATATACTGCTGGGGCCAATGTAGGCAGCGTGGCACCTCGTCCCTGTGCACAGAGGCAGCCAGTGACTCCTATCAACCTGACAACAAAAGTGCGTGGCCACAAACCCCTCCACAGTGCAGTGTGAAACTCCCCAAACCAGCTTCGCGAGTAATAGAGGGAGACACGGAGGCAACTACCAGCGGGAAGAGAGGAGCAATCCAGAGCATCCCAGCTGGAGCTCAGAGCTGCCTGGCCAGCTGCGCCGCTGCCTCGTAGGTGCCAGGTTATTTACTGCTGTTTCTTTGCCAAGCTCAAGTCCCAAACAGATGGATGCTTATGACCCAGACCATATTATTATGGTCACTTGAAGGGCCCTGTCATGACACCGACAAATGCAGTGCGCAGAAGGGAGCAGCAGCTGAAGGTATACTATCGCCAAATCAGCTGAAGCTGTAGCCCCAATTATTCCATCTCTCCCTCTGTGGTTCGCAAGGCCTGCTTTTTATGATAGGGGCTGATAACTTCTTCAGCTTCTGTACAACATAAATCCCTTCTGAGCTAAAGCTGCTGAGTTTTGACAAATTTGTGATCAGAGCTGAGATTAACTCGCTGTAAGCGTGTGTATCTTTCTAATCAAGGGTGTTTTTGCTTTTCTTTGGGTGGAGTTATGTGACACCGAAGCTAAATGCTGCGTATGAATCCCATGCTCTGCTGCAACCTTGTAGATTCATGTTTATTCATTTAAAATTTGTCGTCTCAAAAGTCATTTTCTTCTAAAATTGTTAATGTATTCTGATAGCTGTTGGGAATTTAATGCTGTCATTTTCCTCGGCTTGCTGGGAGGGTTGTGTGTCACTTATAATTTACACAATGTGTTGTTTAAAAGATGTAAGTGCTGTTTCATTATTACAGGGAACTTGGAGAAACAACACGGCTGAGAAAATTTGCTGCAGATAGCCTCTAGGGATTTACGCAGCTCAAGGATTTTGCGATCTCCTTTTGATGAGATTCAGCAATAGCGTTGCACGCTTACTTACACCTCCATCTCTGCTGGCTGATCTTGAACCATGATATCGCAGAAAGGTTACAGTGCTCAGAGCCCGGCGTTGCCAGAAAAGTCAATGAATCCGATCCTGCATGGGCCAAGCCTGCTCAAAGAGTCCGCTGTCATTGCAGGTTTGCTGGTGTAATGCATGAAGGAAAGCGCTCGCAATGATTGTCGTTCAAAGATGCTCTGGTGCTGTTAAGTTTATTCCAGGCACCGCTTTTTCCAAAGAGGGCAGTACTGTTTCAGTACAACCACATCTGTACCAGCAGCTGCACCTGGAGAGACTTTGGCGCTCTCTCCCTCTCTCCAGGAAGATGGCATGATGTGTGTTTATAACTCGTACCAGTAAAGCATGCAATAAATGCAGACAGTATTTTCGCCTGCACCCTTACCATTTAAAAAATGCAGAAGACCTCTTTAGAAAAACAAGGAAATATGGATCATTTCTTGATTAGCAAAAAGAAAAGACAAATTTTAGCAGGATTCATGGCAAATCAAACTGAAGAAAGGGAGGAGGTGAAAAGATAGTATTTTTAAAATATATGGTGGCTAAATGAACAGGCAAACAAAACATTTCCCTTGATATCTGCCCACTTTAATGGTTTCCTAGTGTGATACTTCCCAGCTACTTCAAGAAAACTGGGATCTGCTGTTGTCGCTTTGAGCTACTGGATGTCTCAGAGGGACAAGGCCACTTTTCTTGAGAGGACGTTCATTTGTATGCTTATGTGACTTACTCTGATTTTAGAGCCTTTTTTCTTAATTTGTATCTGCATGCTTTCATTTTCTGAAGAAAAAGTACATGATTGCGTTTTTGGGGAATAAGTGCTAGAGACTGGGTCCTTCCACAGTTATGCTGTGTGAAGACCATTCAGCTAAAAGCCCACACAGCTTATGGACATCTGCAGGGCTCACTCTGAATTCCACAGTCTCTTTTAACAGCACCTTTCCCACTACCTGATTAAAATGGTGTTTGCAGAAATAACATTCAAAGCCTTTAATAATAATATTGAACCATATGAACTTTCTGTTTGAACATCCATCGAAATTTCTAGCAAACAGCTCTTCTGCGAGCAGGATATTTGCATTTAGCTCACAATACAGGTGAAATGTTAAGAAGTTTGAAGCAAATTCAAACAATTAAAATTGAAAAACAATAAATCTATTCTAGCAGTACATCATTTCATAGGTAAAAGCCCATGCTTAGCATTTTGCTGTAACATTAACTCAGCCAGACACACTACAGGAAAGCTCATTTAGCTCTGGAGTCAGCAAGAATAAACCATTGGTGTTTTCAGCTTAAGGCAAATAGGAGAACTGAGATGAGAGCCCTAGTATTCCGAGTAGACTTGTCAGGAGAACAAGAAGGAGCATGTCAGTAGGACAAGCTGAGAGCATGACAAGGGTTGGGACACACCACGGTGCAATGCATATGGGCAACTTCCATAACATTGTAATTATATTGCAATAATCAATCTGAAGGTGCTGAACTGAGTAACCTGGGTCAAAGTTAGAAGAAAGATGCGTTTCAGACATATGGACAATTTTCACTACTGTTATTGGTAACATCTCCTCAGCACTGGTGAGGCCACACCTGGAGTGCTGTGTCCAGTTCTGGGCTCCCCAGTGTAAGAGAGACATGGCCAAATGACACGGAGAGAGTCCAATGAAGGGCCATGAAGATGATGAAAGGATTGAAGCACCTCACATATGAAGAAAGGCTGAGAGAGCTGGGACTGTTCAGCCTGGAGAAGAGAAGGATCAGGGGGATCTCATCAACATATATAAATGCAGGCCCATGGCCATGCTGCTCCTTGATGCTGACCTCAACCCATACTGATTTCCTGGCTTGACCTTGGCCCTGCCTGGTGGTCACCGGTCTTGATCCTAACACTGACCTGCAGACTGACTTCATAGTTCAATCTCAGACCTACTTCATCATCACGATATTTCTTTAGGATCTGCACTCTTGGTTGGACTGATCACCATCTTAGGGTACTGTGGGATGGACCCTGGCTAGTGGGGGCTCTGCCCTGGGTCCCCCACGGCTCCCGGCTCTGGGGAGCAGCCCTGCTCTTGGTGCTCCCTAACGTGCATTCAGCTTCTCGTGATACCCTCTGTTGCATACCCTGGGAGCCTGTGCCGTGCAGAGAAGACAAGGTGCCTGCAGATCAGCTGCCTCTCTTCAGTTTCCCTACAGGCAGAAGTTGTCACATCTGTCCAGTTAAACATACCTTTAGCAGAGGGAAGAACATGTGTAAGTGGCACATGAATGTTTTGCAATTGCAGCCTGAGTGTTCATTTCTTAGGGAAATATGCAGGAAGAGGCAGAAGGGTCTTTTGATATTCAAAGCACGAATCGTATCATCCTCACAGGCTGGAGGCTGTGAGAGGCATCAGGGATCATGCAAATTTGGAAGGGTACACATACACATGCAGACACACAATTTTAACCTTACTTCTGGTCAGCATATCCCAACCACAGAGGGCAGAAGAAGACTGTCCCATTTAACAGAGCTGGGAAGATTGTAGTATTAGGAAGCACAGCAGTTCCCCAGAATGATTTTGCACAGTGAAGGAGACGATCGTGACAAGGTCTTCTAGCAGAGCACACTGGGGGTCTACACTGAGCTGCTGCAGGGTCCCTACAGATTCAAGTCCTTTATACAGGATTTTATCTGGAGGATCTCCATGTTAATCTATTTTTTACCCTCGAGTTACTAGACCTTCTCCACTCCACTCTTTCTGAAGAAAGGAATTGTGGAAGGATGGGGCGTTATGCTTGGAGTGCCATGAAAAGCATTATCTAGCTCTATATAACCTAGATAAAGGGATGAGACATCGTCCTGTAGGGGTGCTTTGTATGTGTGATGTACTTACTCAAAGCCTCGTGAACTTCTAGATGGGCAAGTGACACAAAAAATATTTTTTGTGTTAAAAATTCCAACTATAGCACCAGAAGATATGACACTTTCTCTACAGCTTCCAGCTGTTCCTGACAATTTGGCTATCACAGACAGGAGGTTGTGCAATAAACCCCAATTTTTGAGCAGTGGCAAGGAAGTGGGTTGTGACTAGTTGATGTGCAGAAAGGACTGAAGAAAGCAATGAGGAACTGATACATTGACTTCAGAAGAGTAAATCCTGCAAAAAGCAGCAAAACAACTAAATTACAAAATGGCCAGACAAGCAATTAATTTGCTTGAATGCCTGGAAGATGAGTAGAATTTGTGGCTGCGTGATGTATTCATGTATAAGCCTGAGGATTTACAATATACATAATTAAGTGGTGCAGCAGAGAGATGAGTCTGAGATGACCTCTCGCTATCAGTAAAACATACTGGAAATTATAGGTGAATTTTCCTAGATCAGGTTAGCACATTATTTCATAGAATCATAGAATGGTTTGGGTTGGAAGGGACCTTAATGGTCATCTAGTTCCAACCCCTCTGCCGTGGGCAGGGACACCTCCCGCTAGATTTGACCATCTTCCTTCTGAATTCTATGTTTTTACACCAAGGACCTGATCCAAGCCCACTGCATTTGATGGAAATACTCATACTGAATTCAGTGGGCTTTGGATCAGGCTTCTTATAAATATCACATTTTTTTAATGTCCTGGAAGGTTTCAAAACATATGAAGTTTGGATTATTTTTCAGTTGAGTAATTATCTGCTTTAGTTTGCCAAAATTAGTGCAAGTCAACAATAAAGCTTTTGAGTGATACACAGAAAGCTCATGAAAAGATTTGCTTGTGTCAGTCTAAAATAATTAGTCAGGCTTGGAGTACAAATTCAATTAATTTTCTTTATCCCTTGCCAACAAATAGATAGTGCCTGCGCAGAGGTTTTCTTTCTTTTACATTAATAGCCAGAGAACTTTACCAGTTTGTTCATAGTCAAAAGTATCTGAACTCTGTTGTGCCCTGCAGTGAAATGAAATAGCATGTCTGGAGTTTCAAATTGCCAACTGATGTGAAGCTGCAGTTGGGACATAAAGCAATTCTGTGATTAGAAAACATCCTTTTCTCTGTGTCTTTTTTTTTTTTTTAATTTAAATAAATCACATCATTCAGGAGGACCAGAAAGTTCTTTCAATGGGCTTTTTGTCATCTGATAGTGAATTACTGTAACAGCTGCTTTGCAGGATGCCATTTACTGAGCCCTGCTTTGAACTGATACGCCACTCACAATTGCTTTTGTCCTATACTCATGTTTCATAAAAAGCAGGAATCCGGTAGTGCTAAACATCCAAATCTCACATTGTCATTAGAATTACATCTGGAATAGATCTGGCCTTTTGTGTTTAGATCTTTTGAGTAGTCATGGACATATTTCCCCATAAACGCAAGCATCATTGCCAGATCAGAAGAAATTTGTTTCAAGAAGAGCAATGTTTCACAACTGAAAATGATACAGGCCTAAAGACATCTCCTCATATATAGGAGATCTTCTCTGTAACTTATTGGCGTGGGTCCCAGCAAGGTCAGTTTTGCCCTACTTGGAACACGGCCTTTTACCTGAGTAGAATACAGATCATCTCTTTGCTCATCACATTACCTATTTTCAATGCTTCCTGCAGTCAGCTGAATGACTAAAATTGCTGTAAAAAAACCCAACCCAGAATCTTTGTATATCTCCAAGAATTTGAGTTATAAAACTTAACCACAAACTTTTGTAACATAATGCTCCCACGAAACAGCCAAGGAAGTTCATTCCATGGGAGAGAAATGGCTCCTTTCTGCTCCCTTTGAGCTGCTCAGATCTCATAAATGTTTTCCAAAGATTTAACTCCAACTCAGGAGGAAGAAGTTTCTGTTTTAGGGGCATGAGGCTCCAGATATCTGTGCGCACTGGATTGCGGTGAAGCTACCACAGTATTTGCTCTGCAGTATTCACTGAGGTTACATGGATCTAGCAGAGGTCCCTCACTGGGCTCCTTCACTGTCTGTGCTCCAACTAGTCCCCAGCAAACCCTTCCTTCCACACCGTAAGCCTCTGTGCAAGGTAAAAATTTCTTCCATTCAGCTTAAGAAAGAATTGTTTAAAATACCACTCTCAAAGTACTATCTGTTCTTTTTGTAAGCAAATAAAACTGATTGTGGTAGCAGGTTTTCATATTAGAAAAAGTTGTTAAAAGAATTTGGGAAAATATGTTGAAACTACTGAAGAGACAATTATTCCTCTGCACATCTCTAAGCACAAAAAATCTAATGTATGTTGTTCGAGATAGTTTTTGGTACTGAATTGTACTTCAAAGCAGGAAAAACAAAGAGAGAGAGTGTGATTTGGTCACGATTTCAGATAGCTCTGTGATACGTGATCCATATTTGTTGCTTGTATATGCAGGCACTTTGCCACATTTAGCAGTGTCTGGGAACTTGCATTTCATATGAACGGATCATGGAAAGATGATTACACTGCCAAATGTAAGGTACTATTGTTTATTATTACTGGTATTTTTGTAGGTGTCAGAAGACCACAAGGTGTATTGTCTATGGGAACATTGTGCTTTCTCCGCCTGGATGCGTTCCTGTGCAACCCGCTGTAGGTGACCCTGCTCTGGCAGAGGGGTTGAACTAGATGATCTCCAGAGGTCCTTTCCAACCCTATGATTCTATGATTCTATATTATTGTATATAACAAGGCAGGCACTTCCCAGAGCAATTAAGAATCTAGAGAAACGTTGTGGTAATGTTCGTTGAGAAAGAACATCACTTTATCACTTTGCTTATGTTTTCCATCTTTTATACACCTTGAGATTTTTACCCCCTTATAAAACTACCTATTACTCTAGCCTTATCTGCTGGAAAGGCCTGCCAAAGTCTAGGGCAGTGGAGTGAAGTTTGGAGTTGTTTTGAGACCATTTTACTTGCTGCAGCCTATCACCATGTCTGAGTTTAGGAAGGGATGTCCCTATGATGGATCTTCTGAGTGTGCTGTGACAGAACACATAGTATCAACCCACAAAAGCTTTCTGCTGCCATGCATGCGTGAAAGTACAGAGTTGTAAGAATTAGATGTTGAGAAATCAGTGCTTTGAAAATGTGTACCGCATGTTTTTTCTCAGATGTAAATGTTATTTCAGGTTTTGGCTGTGATCACTGCTCTCTTCAAAGGCAAAATATGTCCTTAATGCTTGAAGAAAACTGTGCCTGTGTATTTCTAGGAACTCTTGAAAATGCTTCAGGAGGTGATGACTCTTTCTGCTTCACCCAGGAGATGCAGATCAATCACAAATATGCGTCAGCTCATGCTTGTAGTGTCTGGTGATCTAGACAGCAGTATCCATCAGCACAGAAAAGGAGTATTGCTTGGGTGGAAATAACAACAGAGATATGCAATTCTAAAGTATTCCTGTATCAAAACTTCCTATTGAGGCACAAATATTTTGTGCTGCAATACGGTTGAAGGAGGTCACTGAGCTCAGTCTGTGTTGGCAGCCTGAAGAAGGCAAAATTAATTCCTTTCCACAACAGTCATGACCATGTGAATGCTAGGGATGGCCTTGACCACCGTGACCATGAGATGGTGGAGTTCAGGATCTTGAGAGGAAGGAGCAAAGCAACTAGGAGGATCACAGCCGGGAATGTCAGGACAGCAGTCTGTGGCCTGTTCATGGATCTATTTGGAGAAATCCCATGGGATACATCCCTGGAGAGAAGAGAGGTTCAGGAAAGGTTGTTGATTTCCAAGGATCTCCTCCTTTAAGCTCAAGAATGGTCCATCCCAGAGCGTGGGAAATCAAGCCAAAAAGACAAGAGTTCTGCATGGATGAACAAGGAGCTTCTGACAAAACTCAGACATAAAAAGGAAGCATACAAGAAGTGGAACCAGGGGCAGGGGAGCCAGGAGGAATGTATCATGAAGAGTTGATCTTAGAAAAACCAAAGTCCATCTGGAGTTTAATCTGGCAAGGGACATAAAGGGCATCAAGAAAGGCTTCTACAGATACATCAGTAGCAAATGGAAGACTAGGGAAAATGTGGGACAGCTGCTGAATAGGGCAGGGAACCTGGTGACAGAGGACATGGAAAAGGTCAAAGTACCAAATGCCTTCTTCGCCTAGGTCTTTACTGATAAGAGTGACCTTCAGGCATTCCAGGTCTCTGAGATCTGGGAGAAATTCTGGAGCAAGACCTATCCTTGGTGGATGAAGACCAAGTTAGGGAACATTTAGACAAACTGGACATATGTAACTCCATGGGTCTCAATGGGATACATCCATAGGTGCAGAGGGAGCTGACCAATGTCTTTGCAAGGCCACTCTTGATTATGTTTGAAAGATGCTGGTTATCTGGGGACGTTCCTGAGGTCTGGAAGAAAGCAAATGTCTTCAATAAGAGCAAGAAGGAACACTCAGGGGAACTATAGGCTGATCAGCCCCACCTTGATCCTTGGGAAGGTGATGGAGCAACTAATTTCTGGAAATCATTTCCAAATGTATTGAGGACAAGAAGCTGACTGAGAGAAATCAATATGGATTTATGAAGGGGAAATCATGCCTGGCCAACTTGCTAGTGCTTAGTAGGGTCTTTGGAGGAATTCCATGAAAAACAGTAATCTTTTGCAACTTGACTCATGTGTGTTTGTTATTGTTGTTTACTGACCTGAAACAAGGGGCCTTGATTCTCACAGTTTTATACTTTACAAGTTTCAGTAGAGTCTGAAAATCACAAAAATAATACATAGAGTTAAGATTCAGTTTGCACTAATTTATGTTATATCGTATCTAATTCTCCATCTATGCTACATGTGGTCAGTTCAGATTGTAAACTCTTCAAGGCAGGGAATGTGTTCATTAATTTGGCTGGAAAAAGACGTGTTACCCGTTTTCTCCTAAATAGTGACTCTGGAAGGTATTCTTAGAACGACAGTTACATTAAATGGCTTTGCACTTTGCAAAAATATATTCTACATGAACAATCCCTGTCTGCTTCTTTTTTTTTTTTCCTGGTTCATCTGCACGTGTGCAGATAGCCAAGTTGCAAATTCCCCACAGAATTCTGAGGACAAGGCTTGGTTACGGTGTGCAGTAATCCACAAACACCACGCCATGCAGTTCAGCCTGCTCTGCCGGCTTTTTCTGGCTCCAGCAAATCTGACAGCTGACAGGACATCCCCAGGGAGGAAGACGTATGAGTCAGGATCTTTCTCACCACTTCCAAGAAAAGGGATTAAAGATAAGTCATTCCCCCCCCCGTGGGTAAGTGAATAATTTAGGTTGTTTTTTCCCCCTTTTGCTGGCACATCGTTTCACATGTGTGCACCTGTGTGTGTCTAATTAAGTAGGAACCATACAGAAATAAAATAGTCAAGGCAGTAATCTTTCAATTCTAGGAAAAAATAAAACCTCCAAGGTAAAAAGCACTTGGTAATTAAGAACTGAACTTTAGCATTTGCAGATTACGCTGACCCAGGAGTGAAAGAGATGTGCCTGGAAGTTGTTTCCCTCCTCCCCCATGGCTACCAGCTGCCTTTGAAGCCTTTTGTTTCACAAGCCTCTTATTCTGCAAATTTGCTTTCACCGGCCCTCTGTGTTCTCCCTTTGTTTTTGCGCTTGTTCATTTTTCTTGGAAATAACTCTCTCCTTTCTGTCTGTTCTTGGCACTTTTCCTGCGTTCTCCTGCCTCCTTCCTTCCCCTTGTCCTTCTGTCCCTCCTTTGTTTTCTCCCACAACCAGTGCTGGTTTTCTCCTCCGCATCTCATATTCATCCCCTTTTGTTGGGTCCTGTTGGTGACAGGATTGCTGTTCAGGACTGGAGCTTTCTTTTGACAGAAACCTGTTCATCCCAGGAACATAAACGAGGGCTTAGGAAGACCAAGAAGTGGCCCAGAAGACCTGAGGTCCGTTCTCAGCCCCAGTGCTGTCTTGCACCGATGGGATACTCACCTACGTGAAGCAGCATGATCTTCTATGGGCTTTCAGTTTGCTGCCGAGCAGTCTCATCATATATTCCTTGGTTTTGGATCACAAAAAAGGAGAATAAAAGTAGTTGCCAAAAGGCTAACCACAGGAGGAACAAACTTTCAGCCCAACAGAAGCAGTCTCACAAAGAAACAGGGGAAAAAACAATATTAAGTTGTGTTTGGACACACTGGCCTAAACATAATATAATTCGTAGAGGTTTATGAAGAATGGCACCTTTTTGAAATATTTTTAAGGGAAGGACTCCCTGGCATACAAATATTACTATATAAATAATAATATTGTTCTAAGCTCTGCATATATGAGTAGCAAAAAAAAAATAAAAATGTTGATTTCAGAAAAGCAGGAAAAACATATTGGAAAGCAACAAGAAAGGAAAAGAGGAAATTCTTTCTTTGGGTAAATTACCATGCTGCTAAGAGGTGATATTGTGACATTAACTCCAGAAGTCTTGTTCTCAGAGCACTGTGGGATTTGGAGATCCCTGCTGCTGCTGGAAGATGGAATGAAAAATCAGTATTTCACCAAGGGAAGCCCTTGGCAAAGTTCAGCATAGTTGTAGATACATATTTGTTAAAGGTGGGAACACATTTTATTTGAAGTCTATTTTTTGCTACAAGTGCTGGGCTCAGAGCAGAACGATGCTATCTGTTGCCGGTGAGGCAGCAATGTTGACTCAGAGCAGAAACTGGCCCCAAGTGTTTTTACATTTTTTGTTGTCTTTCTTCATTACTGAGTGAATTTTATGGGGGTCTTTCATATCTAAAAAGTCAAAAGTGAAATCAGTCATTGTGTTGGGCTTTTGAAAGATGACTAATAATTCAAAAGAATTTATATTGCACAAGCAATGCTTTTCGTAGATGTCAAACTACTGCAAATGTTCAGGTATTTTTCTGAAAGAATGAGTATCTTGGAAGCAGAAATGACCTTCCAAAGAGATTTCACTCTTGCAAACGAATGTCTGTTAAAACATATTTATCAGAATTGCATTTTCTGTCTTTGGGTGTGAAAGATGAAAAGCATTTGCTACTCCTGCCCTTCCTCTCTCCCTTTGTACTCAATCATTGTCTCTTCAGCAGCTGAGCAGGATTCTCTGTCAGTAGTTAAGAAGCTGCAAGTTTCAATTCAACGCCATGATTAACCTATTGTTACTTCAGCGTAGGACTCCTGTATGCTGCTGGCCTGGAGGATCCAGCTGTGCTGGGGATGGTTGCATCTGGCCTGCAAACTTTGCCTTTGAGGACCTGCTACCATTTTCAGGGGGGAGGAAGGGGGTGGGCAGGAGGTAAGTCATCAGTGTCCTCTGTGACTGGGTTTATGAGCTGCCGCTGCTGCTTTCGTGTAACCTGTGAGGACCAGTCTAGAAACTGCTCTCTGTTTTCCACCGGTAAAACATTGGACCACCATGTTGACAAACAGAGGCATTTAGTAGAAGACATCAGTGAATATCAAACACTCGGACATTATGCAACAGGAAAAGGGCTGCTTTTCAAAAGAATACTCTGTGCATATAGATAATTTATAGTATTTGTCAGGACTGACCCCTGAGACAGCAGTGACTCAGGAATAGCATTCCGGAGTCTTTCTATTCCTGGGGTGTTCATATCCTCCAGATTATTGAAAAACCTAATAAACCCCTGTTCCCTCAAAAAAGGCTCATCCCAGCAAGACTATCTTGCATTTTACAGTTAGCTCAGTATGCATGGTCTGTGGGGGTTCTCACCAGGGATGGGGGAGTTCAGCGAATTGTGTGTGCCTGTTCTGCAGGACAGGTACTGCCATCCATCCAGGTGTGACATCTCCTCTTCTGTGCCAGGCAAAGTGTCGGTGCTTAGAGCTGGGCATGTAAAACAAGACACGCTGAGCTTCGTATCTTCTGAGCTTATATATTCAGTGTTTATCTGTCTGTCTTATACTACGTTAACCCTATTAAAAAGTCAGTGCTTGGCTTTTATAAAAGTCCTACCGCATTTCTGTAGATACAGTTGTAGTTTCCAAATATTAGAGCAGCCATCTATTCTTGAGCAGATGCTACTGCAACGTCGGTGCCAGTGATATGCGATGCGCTGCCACGGGTTGTTAGTGACTCACTTTTTTCTGCAGGGTTGGTTGAGCTGCCAGATTTCAGTAAGTATCAGGCTTATATGAATACTTAATTTTGATCATTTAACTAGTGAGCATAGAACGGTTTTTCTTAATCTTGTAAATTATGTGAAGGAACGTACTGTAGAATGACATTAGTGAATACTTGAAAGAATCCCCTGCTAAGTAATATCTGTTAGCACTGAAGTAGGAGGTCATTTATGCTCCATTTGGGCCATTAATTTTGTTTTGCCACAAAGCAGGAATTTGCTTAGGACTGGTAGAAAAAAACTGGAAGATTAATTGATGTGGCTGTGTGCACAAAGCTTGACAGTGGTAACATCCTTGTAATGCAATCAGTAATAAAGCATTTCTGTCCTGACATTTATTAAAACACTTAGCTTATTTGCATAGAAATGGCTAAACAAACAAACAAAATTAGGCACTCCTTGGAAGCAGAGTGGAAGAGGATAAGCTTTTCTCATTGTTTTGGAAAGAGACGTATAATCACATTTTTAGCTGCAATGAAAATTAGTACAATTTAATGTCCTACCAATCTGTCCCAGGATAAGCATGGCCAATAAATGTTCTGCTTCATACTAGTGGTCCGAGTCTCTGACTTATTCCACAGGAATATTAATTCTTCAAATACACTTTCTTCCTATCCAATAGTTCTTACCTCACAAATTTTCTTTTCAGCTGTTAAGATGCTGACTTTTTGCCAAGGTAACTTTCCTCCCAGTTGAATTATTTCTAAGAATTCCATCATACTGAGCAAAAAGATATTATCTCCAGATAAATAATAGATATTGAGACTGTGCCAAGAAATCTGTTGAGATCAGGAGGTCTGTGGCCTGACAACGGAGCTCAGTGGTGAGTGTTATTAATTTCTCTGGGCTGTTAAATTGCTTATTGATGGTGTCCAAATTGAAGAACCCAGGGTTTTAAATAGACATAATAAATAAGAAAATTGCATATAATTTTAAAATGCAAGTTATATCAAAATAGATTTAGCGTCGATGAAGTGTTAGAAATATCAGGTCAAAGGGGTTGCTAGCAAGAATAGGCAGAGTCTCACTGACCTCCACAGCGTTACTCTAGCAGAGAATTTGCATCGTGGTTTATCTCTAAGAAATGCCTGAAGCACAAAACGTAAACTGTTGTTGCTTGCAACGAGAATGCTATGACCTAAACAGGAATACGAACAATTTAGGGATCATAATGCAGAAAATCCTTTTAGGAAGAAAAGGAATAAAGTAGGCTGGAGAACTGACGGCCGAGGAAATAGTGGAATGAGAGCTGGCAGAAAAAAATATTTCTCTAAAGTCATTTTTGCTGTCTCTTGCAATAGTTTCAAATTAAGTCTAGGAACACCAGTAAAGAATTTGAAATCTGAGTAAATGATCGCATGGAGGCAGAGTAAGCTGCAGCTAAGCAAAGGGGTCTACTGTCAGGGGAAAAAAAATGGTTTCTTATGGATTTATGGTGAATTTAAATGTTTGCTGAAGAATAATGTGCAGAGAGCTGAAGCACAAAGATAAAGGACAAACCTTGCCTCCCCAGGGTGATAAAGAAATCGGCTGGTAGTAGTGCATAAAGGCAAGGCCGTTGCTTGAACTAAATCCTGATGCATAAAGAATGTTTCACATGCTTCTGCGCTTTGTTTGACTTGGCTCCTGAGGCTTTGCATCAATAAGTGTGGTGATTTCTGCAAAAGAAACAAATCCTCAAAAGATAGACTCTGGTCCTGACAGCCATGAGGTGCTGGGCCGCATCAAGCTGGGATTTTTTGTGAAGAGGGTGAAGACCTTAATTGGGTGCTGTTAATGTAATTAAGAACTTGGCCCATGGCGTGAAGAACTGAAGATGGATTTTGTGTTCATCTGTCCCCTGGGATAATATAAAAAAATCTAGGTGCTTGTATGAGCCAGGCATTTCTAGGAATTGACCACATAAATCTGTTTCTAGGTATAGGTTTTCACATGTGTACTCTAATGCTTTTTTCTTTTTTTTAAAAAATATTAGATCTTTCCGTTGTTCTCATGGCTTTGCTTCTTATGCCCCGTAGACTGGTAACAGTGTAACTACAGCCCATTTTCAAAAACATGATCTGTGTGTGAATAACGAAGGACTCTGGCAGCAGATTTCGCCCCCACAGCTGTTCGTCATCTCTCACGTTGCTCTTCCTCATGTTAAGGACATCCTGGAGCGGCACCAGGAAGGATAGGGATGTTCTGCCTGCAAGCAGCTCAAGGCCAACATCTCAGCAGACGTGTAGGTACTGTGTGATAGGGGTGTAGCTAGAAGCTCAAACTGTACCACAACTGAGGTACTTGAAATAGATAAAAGAGAAGATTATTCCTTTAGCTTGTGGTACTGAAGCATTGTATAAAAGTCCCTTCAAGTTCTCACCTGTGTCTCTGATCTGCAACCTTTCCATCCAGCTGCAGTTTGCAAACTTCACCCCCAGCAAACCACACCTCGTAGAAGGAAGTCTGCTTGGGCAGCGGAGAGGGATGCAGCCTGCCCCGGCTACACTGCCTCTGGGAAGGGATGGAGGGAGGGAGGGTGGGAGGAAAGGAGAGGTGGAGGTATGGAGGGAGGAGAGAGCCGTGCCTGCAGGATGCTGCGCTCAAGCCCGCTCTGCTCCTTAGAATCATAGAATCATAGAATTGCCTAGGTTGGAAGGGGCCTTTCAGATCACCAAGTCCAACCATCAACGTAACGCTGACAAAAACCACCACTAAACCATGTCCCTCAGCACCACATATACTTGTCTTTTAAATACCCCCAGAGATGACGATTCCACCACTTCCCTGGGCAGCCTGTTCCGATGCTTGACAAACCTTTCTGTGTAGAAATTTTTCCTAATATCCAATCTAAACCTCCCTCCTGCCCGACCCTGGCTGCTCTCCCAGCAAGGCCTTGCAGAGGTGGGCAGGTGATCCTCCCCGCATCCGCGTAAGCTCAAAGCTTCATGCTTTGCCACACAGCAAGCGGCCCCGTACCCTGGCGCTGCTGACTCCGGTCCTGGTGCCGCCTGCGGAGTGGCACAGGCAGGAGGTACCCTGACATGAAGTGGGGTTATTTCATCATGTTAGTATTTGAAAGCTCAGTAAAGGAATCTCTCTCCCCCCTCCCCTTCCCTTGGGAGATAGTTTATTCACCGAAACTGCAGTTAAGGACATCTCAATATTTGACCTGAATGTAATGTGCACCGTGGGTTTTGTTTTTGAAGCTAGATCCAGGACTTCACTCAAGCTTGTAATTATTAATGAATTCCCTCGGGATACTGGAGGTGGGGGTTCATTCCTTCCTTTTACTCATGGGATTTTAATACAGAACGAGGACTTGCCATCCTACAGGTACAGGCTCAACCTGTCCAACCAAAAGGATGGCTACTTCAGTCTGCCAGACAAAGATGTGAATTCTGAAAATGTCCCAATTCTTGCAAAATAGCTGAGCAGGAGGTGAACCAAATAGAAAGTGTGAAGTAACGAATGAAAAGTACTAACGATGCTTAGACTGAGGACAGGGAGTCCAGAGGGCATCACTGCAACACTCACCCTCCAACGGGGGATCTGCTTAGCCAGGCTCCTCTGTGTGCTGGGTAAGCACATTAACCATTAAGTTACCACACAAAAAAATGTGCATGGACTACTGTCCTGGTTTTGTGAAGCATGTCTGCCTTTTGCTTTGCTTCTCGTTATTCTGTCTTTGAAAAACTGGAAACATTCTTTGGCCCCACATTTTTATTTTGGTGAGAAAAGAAATCAAACAAGTCTGAGTGAAAAGGTAAGGTGTATTCTGGGTCAGACTCAAAATTTGGTGTTTCCCAGCTCCGATTGTAGGCAGCTCTACCCTCTGGCTGGCTGCTCCTCAAGTCGATAGCTCTAACTGAAACTGGGATTTATGTAGAGAGAAAAAACAATTAAACAAGTAAGCTGGTTTTAAGAAAAATCCATTTAAAATAATCACGTTAGTTACAGATCAGGCATAGACCTTGACTTGAATTTGGTGAAACTTTGCATATGGACATTTCCATATTGTTTTGGAGTAAACACATACCTATAATTAGTCCAATGTCATTACAGTAATTTCCTCCCAAGTTTTGCACCAGTTTAATTAAACCCATTTGTAGGTAGGCATGCTTCTATGTTTGGAAAGTGTTTCATTAGGTAGTTTTGTCTGGCATGTAGTGTGACACACTGTTCTTTTGGTCTTGACCTCCTTGCTGTGTCCAACACACAGCCTTGCGCTTTGGGTGTCCCTTGTTGTCTCTTGCCCCTTGCCCCTTCCTACACAGTGCTCTCTTTCCTGCTATACTCTTAAGGCTTCCATATTGTGCCTTTCTTACCACGCCAACCACTCCTCTTCATCCTCATCTGGAAGGTGGCATCCTGCCAGGGCTTCTTCCATCTTACCCATTCACAACCAGGTTTGTTGCTGTAATTGAGCACTTCCAGTTACAGGTTTCCCTGTTCCACCTTTGCCTCTTGTGACTTCAGGTATGTGTCCCAGTCTGCTCCAAGTTGTCCTCTCTCTGTCCTGCCCCGCCGCTGCACCTTCCCGTACCCATTACCTTGTCTGGAAGTGTCAGCTCAAATCAAATCCAATCTGATTTCCAGAAGCATATCTTATTCCTCAAATATAAATCACACATCAAATGTGTATTAGGAGTCAATGAGCTAAAGTTTCACGGTATGGATAAGGCATTCAAGTGTCTTGAACATTCAAGATGTCTTAAGCAACTGCAGACTGCCAAGAAATATACAAATGGATGTTGGTTTTTCAAGCAGCACTTTAATTCTTCTGGCTAAATTTGGGTTATGCAGGCTAGGAAAGTGGTGGCATGGATTCAGGATAGCCCAGCTCTTGCCTTTAGAAGTCTTATCCTACGGGAACATCTCAGTAAACTAACTGCCCAGTCCTGCTTCTTTGCGTGGTAGTTCTGGGTCCAGCAGTGTCCTTGCGTTGGTGTGGTGGAAGGGAGAAGTCCCCACTGGGGCACCAGGAGGGAAAAGGGCCAGATTTAACAGCTCACAGCTAAAAGTTGGCAAAATTGTTCTGAGTTGTTTTATGCTTTGAAAAAAAAAAGCTTGTGAAAAGCTCTAGAGGTGGCAGAACACACCCATATTGTTTTAAAATAAAATAGTCCTGAAAGATCTTTTACGGCAGAGAAGCAGCGTTTGTCTTCAGTTTTCTTGTTTTAACATGATTTTCAAAGATCTTAAGAAATATTTTAACAAGAACTAGGACTATTCTTTTCCAAATAACAGCAACAATATTTGGAAGGAGAGGTAACACCTTTTCTTAGAGCAACTGACCTAGCTGGGAATTTAGGAACAGTTGTGCTAGGGGTCTAGCTTCACAAGGAACTGGCTTTTTGGGCAAAGGCATCTTGTCTTCTCCATGTTAGCACCCGACTACTACTTCTTTCCTCTGTGCTATATTTCACTTCTCCACTCATGGTTGAAGCTATTTCTCGAATAGCTTGAATAGCTTGAACTCTAAACCAAAACCTGAATTAATCAGGATTTACAAAATTTCCCTTCTTCTAGTTCAAAGAGGCTTTATACAAAATGACGGCTTATGTAAAATGCACTAAACAAAAATGAAATGTCAAGACTTCAAGAACCTGAGTTTTTGTTACCCACAGTGAGTGGACGGCTCCGGTGTGCCGTGTCATACATCCCAGTAAAAGCACCAGGGAGTCTTCCAGGAGCTCAGGGTTTTGGAGTGAACGTGTCCACTACCTGTGTGGATGGCAAGCCAGATGCCCACGGTTTGATTACAGATTGTTGTTAGGAGAATGCTAAGTCCCAAGGATAAAAAAATTTAAAGGAAAACAAAGAAATGAAATGCAAAAGGAAAACACTAGACAGCCTCATTAAAGGCACAAAGGTGAAATCAGGATTTCAGGCTCTGCAGCCACACTTTGCAACTGAATTGGAATAATACCTTTTTTTGAGAGCAGAAATAGGTGATAAAATGTGACAGCTGGGGCTTGTTCAATGTGTGAACTTCTGTCAGGGCTATAAAATTAATCTGGTTCCTTAGAATAACATGAGTCACCCTGGTTCTCCCGAATCGCTTTTGATTGCCTGCCTAGATATGAGAGCTGAGCGTGGCTTTGTTGGGAAGTGGGTTTCTAGGGCAGACAGTCCTTGAACAGACAGCACAAGGGTAACTTCTGGAGCCTGGGAGGCAACACTGGCCATGTCCAGCTATTACTGCGAGCTCCTCAGATGCCATGGCAAAGACGGCCATACAAGACACCTGCCTGAGAATTCCTTTTCAAAGCAAACCAGATGGTGGTAAGTCACTCAACACTCAACCACAGCCTTTCCCAGCTTGGCCAGAGCACTCCTGCCTCCTGTTGGAGGCTTAGCTACCTCCTACAGCCCCACTGGTAGCCCTTTGCATAGGTCACCACTGGGGTTTCCTTTCTTCTCACTCATAAATACCTGTCTGTTTCCCTTCTCTGGCTTTACAATATACAGTTCATCTTCCCTACAAGCTTTAGCCCAGGAACATAACCAAGGTGACCAGGCCAAGCATCTGAGAAGTCAAGTGCTTTTGATATCTCTGGTGGGAATGGAAAATGTTCTCATAAAAGAAGGGCAACCACATAGGATGGTAAATATTCTTTACTAACAGATATTTTGAAAAGCTTGAGTAGGGAATTTGTAGTTTTTTCTGGCCAAAGGATGCTGGTCCTGCAATGTTTAAAGGAATCTTTGTTTCAAAGGTGTTAATTCTAAGAAAGGGAAGCTTAGGAGAAAATCTAGGCCCTGCTGAAAATGATGAAGGGGTCTTTTGCAATCAGAGCCAGAATTTCCACCAAAAAGTTGCAGTGAATATAGAGAAATAGACTTTACCATCACAGCTGAGACCAAACCAGTCACATGTCCATTACATCTAAAAAAACAGAGAGAGAAATTACATTGAGTCTGTATTTGAATGTGCTCCGCATTCAGCTGAAAACCTTTATTTCCAATCCTGCTTAAACTGCTGTTATTTATAACTCTTTGAATTAGGATTTTGCTTTTGACATTGGTAGGAAAAGTTACTCTATGATGATAACCTGCAACTTGATTAGCAATCCCCTGTAGCTAATTAATTTCTAATGAAAAATACCGTTGCTGCGTTTTCACTTTGTTCCCTGCACACTTTATGATCTGTTGAACAAACAGTGTTTCAAAAGGATTTGTGATAATTGCAGCTATGTAAATAGTTTTAATTGACTTTTTTGAAATAATATGATTGGGTTTTATGATCTATGTCACTAAGTCTGGGATTCACCAAGCATAGGCATCTGAAAATTAAATATCTAAGTCCAAGCTAGTTGTCCTGATGCATATACAGCAGTATTTAGGGTCAGCGTGGTGGTGCAGCTCTAAAGCAAATCTCATCCTTGTGTCTGTTTGTGGCTTGGTTCTTGGAGCAGTTGTTCTGCTAAGCTGAACAATCCCTGTTGGAGGAAACCTAACCCAAAGCTCTGTTCCAGGTGTGCAACAAATGTCCTTCTATCTCTAGAAAGGCGTAACGGTCTGAACGAATCCTTCAGGCAACTTTGAAATGTGTGTGAGTAGCTGTTCTAGGTAGGACAGAGGGACTAGGGAAGCAGACTAAATCTAGTCCAAAGCGAAACCCCAAACTGCGTATAATGTGTATGTTGGGACCTCAGCACCAGCTACTTTGTTCTTCTGTGGTGCCGAAGTACATGCCAAAGCAAAAATAGCCTTAGTGTCCCACCATAGTCAACAGAGGGAAACAGACCCCCTCAGAGCATGCTGTGTGGCCTTAGACATTTGGTTTAGAGTATCTGGAGTTACCTGTTCTCTCCATTATTAAGTGGGTATACAGTGTCTATCCCAGGCTCAGACATCTGTCTTTTAAACACCTAGGTTAAGGCAGGCGAATCCCCCAGATTTATTACCTTGATTTCTTGCTCATGGCTCTGTACTGAAGCATCCTCAGATGATTTCTTCTCCCAGCTAGATAAGGATGACTCCATATGGAGATAACAGATTGCACACGCTGTATTTTTAAATGCCTTTCTTTTCTTTCGTCCTTTCTTCCTCTGTGCTTCCTGCTCAAATGTAGGTCTGGGAGGGAATGCAGGGCTGATCCAAATTTGGCCCTGCTGAAATCAGCAGCAGACTTGCCCTTGGTTCTCCTGGTGCATTTCTGCCTGATTTAGCTTTTCTTTCAATGTGCTTGGTACTTCTGTAAATCAGACCCCAGGCAATAGAAATGAGGGTCACTCAGTGGGTGACAGCTGCTGACAAGTGAGGTTGTATACCTCACCCAGCACTGCTGGGGAACACCAGGAGGGACGAGATAAAGAGCACATCTTCAGCCAGTGTCCAGCATGTTCTGACCACAGTGGTATCCTTCATCCTGCTCCTGTAACAGAGCAAGGAGAGTGCTGATGGGCAGCACTGCCTGTGTCTGTCTGTCCCCAGTTTGGTCCAAAAATGGTCTGTCTGATAAGGGTCTTGTGGAAAACTAGTGTATGAACACATCATGAAGGACTGCCATAGGACATATTATAAATAGGAAAATTTCTGATGACCGTAGTCTTGTCAGTTCCTCAATTCTCTTTGCTTGGCTTCCCAACCTTAACAGAACTCTTTAACTTACTTCTGTTATGGTGAGCTTTCTAGGCTCATAAACCCCAATATGTATTTGCAGAAATGAATTGTGTGGCATAGTACTGATGCTTCAGCTGGCTTTACAGACCTTTCCCTGAGAGGCTACCTTGAGCCTAATTCATAGACACGGTTGTCCATCAAGCTCCTTCAATCCATCCTGTCTCCCTTTCAATTTCGTATTGTACACCCTATCCAATCCTGTACGACTCTCGAGGCCTTTTTTATCCCTGCACCGCCTACAAAAAATATTCCTTTGTTTGATTTTCTATGCAAATTTGCAGTTGATTTCCAAGAAGGATTATTGTGTGTGCTTTATGTCTTGATTTAATAAATCTGTGCAAGTGAAATGTCTGGGAGGGAGAGACAAATGCATCATTGCACAGGTGCTTTCAGTTGTTTTGCTGGCAATTTATTAGACTAATTGGGCATCACTAGCACAGTGATTATCCAAAATTAGAAGCATTGTTTTATTTATTTAGAATTTGCAAGTATTAGAATGGCAATACTTGAGCTGCTAGCTGCTATTATTTTTTACTCCCCTTTTGATATTTCCAGATTCATTACTATTTATAGTACCACAACAAACTGCTGTGGAAGATCTGTTTGCAAAGCACTTCAGCTTTATGTTGAAACTGTAATTGATGTTCCCCATCAGTGCTATTTCCAGCAAACATCAAAAGATTTCCATCTTTTATCATCCATCCTTGTCCACAGAGCAACCGAGCAGCTCAGCCATGTATGAGAAATTGTCCTAATCCATCTCAGAGTTAGTGCTGTAACTCCAGGAAAAGTTGAACAAATTGAGCATGGACTTTCAGAAAAAGCTTTACAGCACAGGGCTGCCTGATTCTCGATGGTTTGTTTGCAGGCGCTGGTGGGAAGGGCCTGCCTACAAGATGAAGGTGCTCTCTATGCCAACTGGTTTGCAGCCTGTCAGTAATTAGTGGCCCATGGGCGTGTGGAGCTGGGAAGGCTAACGTCAAGATCTCTTTGATTTTGTTGAGGAGTCCAGCCTGCTAAACTACGGTGAGGCACAATCAGTGCTCACCTGCTTATTGGCAACTTCGAGATCACAGAAATGCAGTCACCCCCTCTTTTTCCTTAATGAAGTGTGACCTTCTTCCCATCACCCGGGCTTTTATTCAAAGATGACAGATGTGACACAAAAGGACAAGAAGGACATGGACCTGTTGGAATGGGTCCAGAGGAGGGCCACGAAGATGATCAGAGGGCTGGAGCACCTCTCCTGTGAGGACAGGCTGAGAGAGATGGGTCTGTTCAGCCTGGAGAAGAGAAGGCTCCGAGGAGACCTTTTAGCAGCCTTCCAGTACCTAAAGGGGGCCTACAGGAGAGATGGGGAGGGACTCTTTATCAGGGAGTAGAGTGATAGGATGAGGGGTAATGGTTTTAAGCTGAAAGAGGGAAGATTTGGATTAGATATTAGGAAGAAATTCTTTACTCTGAGGGTGGTGAGGCACTGGCACAGGTTGCCCAGAGAAGCCGTGGATGCCCCATCCCTGGAAGTGTTCAAGGCCAGGCTGGATGGGGCTTTGAGCAATGTGGTCTAGTGGGAGGTGTCCCTGCCCATGGCAGAGGGTAGGAACTAGATGATCTTTAAGGTCCCTTCCAGCTCTAACCATTCTATGATTCTGATTCTAAAACATGTGAGCATCAGCACATCAGTAACATTGACTCCAGGCAGCAAAGCAACAGCATCTGATTTTTCACCTGCACTTGGGTGCTTTCACACCACTCTGTGCCTCCTCCCAGCCCCGAGCGCTCCCTCTGCAAGTGATGAACTGGCTCAGGGGAATCACCCTGGCCAGGTCTCAGCCCCCGGCAGAGCCCTGGCAGGCAGATGCAGTGAACGTCTTGGCTGGGGCTTATCCTCCTCACTGGGCTACGCACCCTTGGCATCTGCAGGGGGCAATGACCACGCATAAATTCTCTCTGTCAGACAAGCGTGCTCAGTCTGGGCTAAGGAAGATGCTGTTTTCTTTTAAAATCATGCTTTTTTTCTCAAGGGAAAACTATGTCTTTTTTTGGGGGGGAGGGGGGGTTTCAAATGCAGTCATCTGTCTGTCAGTCTTCCCCTCAAACTTGTGATTAGAATCATAGAATTGTTATGGTTCGAAGAGACCTTTAAGATCATCAAGTCCAACCGTTAAGCTAGAGCTGCCAAGTTACCACTAAACCATGTCCCTAAGTGCCATGTCTATACATCTTTTAAATACCTCCAGGGATGGTGACTCAATCACTTCCCTGGGCAGCCTGTTCCAATGCTTAATAACCCTTTCCATGAAGAAATTTTTCCTAATATCCAATCTAAATCTCCCCTGGTGCAACTTGAGGCCGTTTCCTCTTGTCCTATTGCCTGTTAATTGGGAGAAGAGAATGACCCCCACCTCTCTACACCCTCCTTTCAGGGAGTTGTAGAGAGCGATAAAGTCTCCCCAGGGAATTTAAAGAGGGCTTTTATTTGTTCTGAATCTGTTATTTACCACCTGCTATTTTCATCTGCTGCCACCTGATTCTTATATCAGAAGACAGCGAACTGTCATTGCCTGTGCACCTTTCCTTTGCGTCTTTTCCCCCCTGAACATCTGTGTATAAACTGCAGTCAGCAGAGAAACCAGAATGCCAAAGAGTTGTCAAAATGAAGCAAGACTCCTGATCTCCCACATTCTAAAGTTTGGCACAGATTTGTTTGGTTTAAACATGGCTTGGACTGAGCACCTGGTAAGTGTTTTAGGCAGCCACTGGGCGGCATGCTGTAAACTGCTGCGTTCAGATCATACAGCTGCTGTCCATGAACAATTAACTTCTGGCAGGATGACATAAAATTACAGGTCTGCCGGTCTAATTCTTACTACTTGTTGTTAGAGTGAACAGCATAGAAATAGTGCACACCTGAATGCAAAAGAGGCAAACCTCGCTGTGTTCAAAAACCAAAATGAGATGATTGTGTTTCAAAAATATGTACTAAAAAGGGCCATTGAGAGAGGAAAGACACAAGGGGGAAAAGCATGTTTGGGCCAGTGCTGGGGAATGAAGTAGGGGTCCCTGCAACTGAAAACCAAGAGCCCCCCCAAGGCTGAACTGCACAGGGGTGAGAAGCGAGTCTGTTCTTAGCCAATACAGAGACACCTGAGCCATTTACACCAACAGGTGTAACATCCTCAGTTAATTAACATCCTTAGTTAATTTTGAAATAGATACCAGAAATTTACATCAGAAGAAATGGAACACCCAACACTTTCATAGCGTGTAACTGTGGTTCGGACAAATAATTTGACCTGCCGTATTTCATGTGCCATACCTCTACCTGTGACTTTCCCGCAAGCGGCTGCACGCTGACATACAATGGGTTTGAGCTCGAACTGGAACAGGAGAAGATTTTGGGCAACTGATTTTCAGAACTGCAACCAAACTGCATTGGGGCTCAGCTGTGGTGGTTTTTATTAATACAAGTAAGGAAAATGTAAAATGAATGCCTTTCACTAAAACCAAAATCACCAGCTATCACCAGCTATTTCTGTATAAATCTATATATCTCATTAAATCTTGCTCTGAATATAAGGGTAACTCTTGTCTCCATAAAAGACAATGCTCAGTGACACAGTGTATTTTGGTTTGTTTTTTTCCCCCCTTCCTCTCTCATTGATAAATGAATATCCTTCAAGGAAGGAAAAACATGAGACTCACTCCAGAATACATTTGCCAGTCATCCTTGCTGTGCTGGTGATTTAGATTTGGAACCTAAAGCCAGTGTCGTTAGGACATAATTAGATTTAAAAAGTCAAAGATTGAATTAGGAACACTGAAGAGATCAGGAACAAAATGTCTGCTCTGGAGACAGGGCCTGGACTGTTCCCTTCACCAAGTGCACCTTCAGTTTTATATCAATTACAAACTGTAATAAAGTGCCTGGAATACAGATAAAAGGTCAGCTCTAATGTTAAGTAAGACATCCTTTATCTCATAAGCCCTGTTCTAATCGTATAACACAACTGATTAGATGACAGAAATCACCCTCAAAAGGAAGCTGTGCATAATGAACCTGGGTGGAATGGCAACAGGTATCGCCTCATTAACATTCTGTATTTAATACAACAGAAAGTGGGTTTCAACAAATTTTTAAAAAATACGTTCTTTTGAGACCTGATTTTCCCTATGTTTCCACCATAATAATCTCAGTTGTCGTTGTCTCCTCCACCTCCCAGCACTATCTGCACTGCAGGAGCCCTGACCCCCAGCCCTGAACAAGCTCCCCCCCAGCCCACAGCACCGCTGCTGCCCTTCCCTCTCTTGTGGAGCTGCAACAGTATTTTCGGCTGTTCCTAGCTACCGCTTTCACTGCAATACAATGTTTTTCCTTACTCGTCCTCAAAATCCAGGAGGAGGCAGCACACACTGTAAACGATGTGGAGTGATGTGGGTGGTGATTTCCTGACCTATGCTTCTGCTTGCTGCAGAAGTTCAGACAGCTGCTGTCAGGCAGAAGAGGGGACAGCTGAAGTCACCCTGAAGGAGCTGATACTCACAAAACTTAGAGAAATTTAATTCCTTTGAGAACCGTAATGCAATGGACCAAGGATAAAAAATTGCTAGATGCCAGTGGGAGGGGCTGCCTGACAGGACACCAGCAGGAGCCTCATGTCCTTATGAAATGTTCCCACTTGTTCCCCCTTATCCTCCATCCCTGCTACAACCCCCAAGCTCCTTAGATGTCCTTGGTGGCCATATGGCACGTGAGCTTTCCTTCCAAGGGATTATTGATACTGGCCTTACAGAAGCTGGCTATGTCCTTGACAGAAGACAGCTTTTCAGGCCTCTGAGACACACAGCATCTTACAGGATGAAGAGCTCTCTGTGGAAGCCAGAAAAGGTGTCATGATAATTTACATACTGATGAGTCGGGACGTGAGTCAAGACCACTCCAGTCCCATCCCCAGACAAGCAGAACCTTCACCCACTGCTGCTCCGGGCTGAGGTCTGGTGAAAGCACCCTCGAAGCTAAATTGCAGTTGAAGGCAGGGACCATCTTTTCGGTTTTTGTTCACACACATGTCAGAGGGCCCTGATTCACCTTTGGGCTTCCTGTGAACTACAGTCCCATATAGATAACAATATCCTGACTTGGTTCTGCCCTCCAGCCTGCCCCGTAAAACAGCAGAGTAATGCAAGCAACGTAATAATTGTTCCTACAATTCCTGTAGTAATATATAAGCCAATGTGTGAAATCAGCTATTTTATACAAAACTGAGGCTAGAAGAATGATCAGAGATGAACAAACAATAGGAATGGCATGTTGTCTGCTGTATAAATGCTACCCATCTTTCCAGCATGACATTTATCCTTTCACTGCCAGTACTTTGTACATACACAGATCAAACTATAAAGCACAGGAACAGGTAAAGGTGGGTAGGCAAAGGAGCCTCCTCCTTCCCAAAACTGCTCTTTGTGCCTCCCTTTAGAAGGCTTCCAATTTGGACACGGGATTTTTAAAGCAATCTTGTGAATCACAGTGTGGACACTCTCATAAACCAAATGAGACAGATGTATGGCCAGCCCACTTGCACAGTGGAGTGTCCTTATTTAATTATACTGCTATTTCCCTATTGGATTTCAGGTATTTATAAAATGCCTCTCTGCATGTTGCAACATTTAGCTGTGGAAATTATGAGTTATGGGCTCATTTGCATCTTTACAAGAGAAAGAAGTGCTAAAATAAGGCTAAAAATCATCCTGTGCTCAAAATAACTTTTCTTTAAAATTTCCTTGCTGGTCCATGCATCTGCATTTTTTTTGCCTGAGTTGGTGAGCCTTTTCCACCATATGATGCTGTTTGTTTCAGATATACTCTCTTTTTTAAAGAGAGATTTGGTTTCAGCTTGTGTAGGAAGCTTGTAGAGGCATCTGCCCAGGTTAGCTGCTGTGTGGACCACTAGCTCCTCGATGTACAGTGGCCTCCTGGTCAGCATCACTACATGCTGCCCCTACCCAACTCAAATGTGGTATTTGAAAGCAGATGGAAAGAATAAAGGCAGCTATCCAACAGTGTAAGCAGTTTCAAACTCCATTGAAACCCCAGTGCAAGCAATGGTAATAAAGGGAGCAACCTCTCCCCGGCCCACTTCCAGAAGTCACCAAGCAAATAATGAAAATTAAATCCAAGCTGACGCCCATCTCTCTCAAAACCAGCAAACCTCCTCACGCTCTCCCTTCACCCCAGATCTGGGGAAAAGGATGAGCTGGTGTCATTGCAGCTAACAGATGTGCCTGGGTCAGGGCAGAGGAGCTCTTGTGTTCTTCTACCAGTTCCCTATCAGATCCTGCCCTCAGATTATCTGCCTCCAGCTCCCACTGGAAAATGTCAGAGAGATTTATGGGCAGGTAGCCAAGGGCAGAATTTGGCTGTGATAATGAAAAAGCTCCCAATTAGTGTCAGATAAAGATGACAGACTCGATCTGTCTTTGAGAAAGCTGAAGCCTTTCATGTGCCATGCTGTTTTCATGTTGCGCTCTCGGGTCCCTTTCATTCGCTTTGGCTTACATCAGCTATGATAAAATGAAATTGCTGAGGCAAAGTAATTACACTGAAAAGTGCTTGTTCTGGCTTGGGCCTCTCCTGTTACGTTAGTGAAGGCTGGACCTTCTCCTGACAGAGATGAATACCGTCTGTCTGTTTCTCTCTTTCCCAGGAAATAAAAGTGAAATATGAAACATATTCAAGGAAATAAGACCACGAAGCTTGCCTTGTCTGCTTTTCTACCCATGAAGCCTAGGATATTTAAGATTTTTATGACCCAGTTGGCTTTCACAGCCCTTTCAGTTTTGTTTATGGTCAGGCCTCTGTCATACTCATAGGAAAGGCCACATTCTCCAGAAGGACTGTGGTGGAGGACGGTATGGAGCTCCTCTGTGGTGTTACCTCAGAGCTATACAGAACACTGCCAGAACGCTGCGGGAGGTGATCCTGCCTCTCTGTTCTGCACTGGTGAGGCCACACCTGGAGTACTGTGTCCACTTCTGGGCTCCCCAGTACACGAGAGACATGGCCATGAACAAGGAAGCTCTATGGCCATAAGGAGACTTTTTCACAAGTCCCATCCATTCGCATCTTCCTTTATGTCTTACCTCTGTTGTTCTGCTATATTTGCCCACTGATGGTCCCATAGAACCCCTTCCTCACTTGGCTGCTCTGCCCTTTTCAGCAAATACCCTTGTATTACCCTATTCACTGCTGGTTAAAATCCCATCCCAGGAAAGCATTAATTACCTGCTTCTCATAAGTCACGAGCGATCCTACCATATCAAGCAGCAGTTTTCCTGCTGGTTGCGTGAAGGTTTGGGTTCAGCCCAAATGATTTCTGTGTGATCGCAGTTTTCCACCTCAGTTCGCAGAGTTATTTCTTGTACTTGTTGGTACCTTTGATCCTCTTTCAGGAGCTTTGATACGAAGGCTTCCCCTGTGAGGACCTGCAATGGGGCAGAAAAGCCACCTAAACCAGGGGACAGGTTTCCACTGACAGTGGTTGGCCTTGGCCCCAGTCACTGCCAAACAAACCTCTCCATCTCTGAGGCAGGTTTTTCCTGCTCTCCCTTCCCAGGGTGTGCTGTGTTTTGTGGCTGTATTTGTCAGATAAATCTACTTTGTAACATTCACCTGTTCTTTGTTTAAACAAAACGCAGCATGGTCTGACAGTAGTTATTCACTTAGTTCACATTTCCATCTGGTCTATAAGGCTTATTCCCCCCCCGCCTCTTTGCTTCATGAAAATATGTTTTTCTCCATTGAATTATTTAATTTCATGAGATTTTCCAAGCGACTTGGCACAGACACTTTTCAAATCTCTTGGGATATAAGTGTCTGCATCACATTTGTTCTGTCTCTTCTTCCCATTATGCGCGGGCTATCAGGCACAGACCTTGCAAACATCACATTCTCTCAGCCTCTCTTGAAATTTCATCACGTTTCTTTAAAGCGGCATTAATGTTCATGCGTTGGAAACAATTTGTCTTAGTGCTGAAGTCCATAGGTACCATTTAGGTTTTATATCCATGATTTCCAGATTTTGTTCTATGTGGCCCTGGAAAGTGAAGCAGTTTCCTGGCAGCAGGGCCCGTGCTGGGCTGTTGGTCCTATGGATCAGCTATTTCTTTACACAATAGTCTTTATTTGCAAAAAAGCGTCCACAAAGTCTTTTTTATTCCCTTTTGGTCATCTGCCTCTGGTATTTTCTGCTTCTGGCATGCAGAAAACCCTTTGCTTATGTTTGTTGGTGCTCCCCTAAATTCACTCTGCCGCTGCAAATGGGGGCAACCAACACCCCGCCCCCTTCTGCTCCTGTTGGGTTTGGTCCCTCACCTGGGAAAGTTATTTTTTAACGGAAATTGCTCTGGTCTGTGAGTATGGATCTTCGGGCAGCTACAGCACAGGGGAGGCAAATGGCAACTGGGCGCAGGAGCCAGCAGTGGCCGTGCCACGAGCCACCATCCCCGCCTGTCCCTTCCAACCTCCCCGGCCGGTGGCCAAAGCACGTGCCCTGCTGGAGCGAGGAGACTTAAATCTGTCTCAGGCAAGTGTCGTAGTGATGGGGAAGTCCTCAGATTACTCCGTTCACGGAACTTCTGTTAAATGAAGTAGAGCAAAAAAAAGGAGTAATCACTCTTGACACACTTAAATTCCTGTCAAAATATGTTCCAAATGCACTCAATTAATGTAAAAATACATTCTAGTTACTAGCTGAAGGAAAAAACCAAAACACAGCACAACAAACCTCCCCAGGGTGAAAGCCAGGTGTGACAGAAATCCTCAGGGAGAGGGGTATTATGTGTCTGGGAATGTCTGCCTCTTCCCTCGACTCGCACCGCGCTGCCAGGCAGGGAGGAGCATGGCCCCACCAGCGGCTGGAAATGGGGCGGTGGGATGGGGTAACATCCCCTTTCTGCCCCCCGGAGCTGCCCGTGCCCTGACGTGGAGCCTTGCTGGGCTGACCACGGGGCGCTCAGATGCTCCCCGGTCCTCAGTCCCCAGCTGGGCATCCCAGACCTTCCCCCCTCTCCCTTCTGGCACAGGTACCGGAGTGTGCCACGCTCCTCCGAGATCCTTCCCCTTTTTGTTTTACAGCAACTGTCTGAACTTAATCAGCTCATCTGCCCATCACAGTTTGCCCTTTGATGATACTAATCAAGTGGTGGGAGGATTCGTTACAGCTGTCAGCGATACTTTGATAAAGGCAGGTTCTATTCGGCAGGAGGAAGTGCGGTACGATCTAATTTTGGTTTTGTAGGGAATAAACCGGAGGCCGTCTTACTGGTTGGATGTGCCCTGGTATCAGTAAGACAACAGCACGATGTAATCACGAACTCCTGACAAGAGGTTTCCATTCGTTATTGCCAGGGCCCACAATGATGAGGATTTGCCTGTAACCAGGAATGTGCAAATAGGATTTCCCGTTAGCAGTGGTGATTGTGTTTTATGATTGATCTTGTATATAAGCTGCTTCTTTTTTTCTTTTCACATGGGCTGAAATACAGACATACAAGTGGCAAATTAAGAAGAATCCTATAAAAACTAATTAGGGTTATATTTAATGTGAAAAATAGCATTGTGGTTGTATTATTTGTATCCTGTGCCAGAAAAATCTGGTGCTCTGCACTGCCAATGACTCCTGATTCCTTGTACTGACAGGGGTAATTTGCTCACAGGTAGTATATGAATTTAAGTCAGATCATTTAAAACAATCCTAAATTGGATAAAGTAGGACAATTTTACTACATTAGAATAAAATTGGTTTGATCTGCAGCTTCTCCCACAAATTACGCAAATATAAACCAGCATAAAACCAGTTGAAAAGCACCCACAGGCAAGATCCATCTCGGCATTTAAAGCGGCTCAAACCACAGTTTCCATTAAAGACCCGCGAATTCAGATTGCATCTGGTTTAAGAGGGTAACAAATGCAATGAAGCAGTCCTGCTAAGGGAGAAGAAGGGGCGGAGGAGGAGGCTGGGAAGCGCGGCGAGGCAGTCTCACAGCTGGGTGGTCGCTGCCTGTCTTCGGCTGCTCTCAGCATCAGGTCGCGGAGTGGGCCATGGGCTGCTGAAGGTGGGCACCCCCTTGCCCTTGTAGCCCCAAGGGCGGCCCTGGGCCTGATGCCTGAGGTTGTGGACAACCCTTAGAGGAAGGGGCCACCTCCCTGCCTCTGGGGGAAGAGCTCGGTGATGAAGTCCTTGGAGCTGCCCTTTAATTTACAAAGAGTGTAAGTGCGTGTCTTGCTGAACGTAGTCGCTATGGATGCCCGGAGGCCATTCATCTCCTTCCTCCATTTTTCAAACCTCCATGTCCAGCCAGCACTCTGCCCACCACTGCATATCCCTTCAGCTTTTTCTGACAGTTCACTTTTCTCAGGTTGACTTTGGGGTTTTTTTTCTGCCTTTGCTGCCTCCTTCTAAAGTCTGTCTAGCTGCAATAGCTCACACACATGCACACACGTGCTCAAAGCCCTTCAGATGATGCAGCCCCTGTTGCACATGCACTGAGTCCTCAACAGAATGTTCCCTAATGTGCTCTTCGGGCAGCTCCCGCCTGGCCTCAGGGGCTCTTCCACACCAGCTCCCTTGCTCAGAAGAAGAGCAGGATTGCTTCATCCGCCAACTCTGGCTGAAGAGCAGCTGCTAAAATCACCAGTTCCCTCCAAAATAATTTACTGAAGACAAAAGGGAAAGAAGCAGGAACAGAAAGTGCATCATTCTGTGACGAGGTTTTGAGTGAGAGAGGAAAAGGTCCTTGCAAACTCTAGTCTGCCCAGTGTCTCGGACTTGGGAAAGTACCAGCAGGATGCCTTGGACAAGATGGATTTTCCCTGCTTCTGTCTGGAGTTATTTGTCTTCTCTTTGTGGTTCTGGTGGTAACGCTGGACTGAGAAGCCGTGGCTGGAGGTACTGCAGAGTGGACGGTATCTCAGTATCGGTACTGAGATACACCAGTATCGCTGCCCTCCAGGGGCCTGGGCAGGGTTTGGACTCCGCCACTGATTTTTTGGATGCAAAGTGTGATGCTGTGACCTGACAGGTCAGGCAGTGAGTGCCTTTGCTTGTTTTCAGCATGATGCAAATAACATCATGAGATATGTGGAAAATTGCCCAAAACCACACCAACATGCCCAAATAGATGTGAAATGTCTCTGCACTGTAACAAGGAAACCGCCTCTTCAAGTATCTCAAAATAAGGGACATAATACACATGAAAAATCACCACTGGCCTGATAAAACTGGAAGGCAATGCCTCTTAAGGTTAGGGGAATATAAACAAATTAATATTCTGAGCTGCAGCACGTTGCTCTTCTGTGCAAGCGCAGAGCGCTGGTGCCTTCAGAGACAGAGGGGAGCTGCTGCCCGTGCCTGTTTTGTTGGGCAAAATTTGCCAAATTGGGATATTTATGATACTGTTCTCCTATACCAGCTAACTAAAACACTGCCCTGACAGAAGTAGCGGAGTTATCTGCTCAGCCCACGTCCTTGCCGGGGGCTAGTGGCAAGCCTGAGCCTTGTCTTTTTGGTTCTGATGGGACTTTCCCCGTGGTCTCAATGAAGCATGAGACCTTCCCAAATCAGGACTTACGTCTTTAAAAACGATCGTAAGAAACCCCAAGTGTGTGGCTTGTACGCTGCCCTCAGGGAAGGCAACAAATGCTGTATTTCTTATCAATTCAAATAGATTTTTGACACTGTGCAGACAAGTCTCTTGAGAGGTCTACTGCCGGAGCTGTGATGTTGCTCTTGCATTTACAGCTCTGCACTGCCGCACACAGTAATTATCTTTGCTGAGAGAATGGCTTCCTAATGCCCCCATAAAACACGCTTACAGTGGGAAGGTCGGACATGCCTGTTAGCATATGAAGGAGGGAGAGGGCACTAGAATGAATGACGACTGCGAGGACTGAAGCGCACATACGTCCAGCCCTCATGCTGGGCAGAAGTATGCAGCGGGAAATGTCTCCCACTGGAAAATGCGAATTTAACGGCTTTAAACGGGCTCTGGGAAGGGGCTGGCAGCCATGCAAGCGGGCGGCCCTGCCAGCTTTCTGCACGCCTGGTTCCTCCCATCCTGTCTGCATCCCCCAGATTCCACCTCGAAGGCTGCGAGTGGGCACAGCTGAACGCACATGGTTATCTGCTGCTAATGACAGCTTGGTGCCATTAATAATAACAGCTTAATTAGTAAAATTTGTTTTAATGAATGCCGGATGTGATCTTTTTCTTCTCCAACTCTATTTTCCATCAGAAAAAAAAGGGAATTTTCACTGTATTTTTGTTGCTGTACAGTCCTTTCCAGCTGCTGTACAACGAGGCAGGCAAGATGAGGCCTTTAAAAGGAGTACAAAAAATCTAAATTAATAGGAAACCATGTGTTAGTTTTAATTATTGCCCAAAGAATTAAGAAAAGGCATCTTGCCTCTCCCCAGCAGCATTTAAGCAATAAAGATAAATACTGTAATAATTATTTTCCTTGTATAATTGTCAAAGACAATAATTAAGATGGTTTAAACGTCACTAGAGACACTGGGGGAAATCAGCTGGGAGAGGGAAGGCACAGCTGTTCAGGTAACACCTCCTTTGGCAGGGGAGGGAGAGAATTCACTACGAGTCTCTCGCAGAGACCATCATGTTGTTTAAATTAGTTGGATGAATTTTAATGAATAATTAAATAATTATGGCCACCTTACTGAAGGTGGCCATAAGTGGAATTGGTACTTGTTGCTTGCTGACTCTTGCTATCATGAAGGATATTTTGGCTTCTCGAAGAGCAGATAGAGCAGCCAGGAAGTGAAGGCTTCGCTGATCAAGTTTTGAGGCACAAGGAGATTTAGCACCACAATCATTCATACACACAACCTGTTCATATCTATGCCAAATAGCAGGAGGATAATCACACCCCTGCTTCAGGATCAGCACAACTCCCTTCAAAGACCGGCACATCCTTCATTTGGGGGATGCGTTTTTCTGGTTTTTGGGGGTATCCCCTGGTTTTTGCTTGGCTTTTTCCTGCAGCATTAGACCTGAGAGGTTGTAGGCTGTGGTTAAACCCACCAGTCATACTCTGGGGAGGGCTCAGGTAAACTGGACCCTCAGCTACTGACTGGTGCTGCAAACTGGACGAAAAACCAGCAACGGGCAGGATTCAGATTAGAAATGCAGAAGCCTAAAACCAATGTCTTTTTCCTCATATTAAAGAGGACGAGGAGCCTGATTTTCAAAGATGTTTTGCCCTCCCGAGAGGCAGAGAGGTGCTTGGCAGCGTTTTTAAGACACTCAAGGGCATCTCCTCTGTTTGAGATCATTAGCAACTTTGTGAATAATTTTGGTCAGGTTGCAGGAGAACAAAATCACTTAAAAAATAAGTTTGAAAAAAAATAAGAAGACATGCGTATATGCCGGGAAATGTGAAATAAAGCAGAGGGAAGACAAAAAATGAACACTGTGGGGTTTGCTTTCCTGTAGTATTGCGCAGTTCTAACAAATTATCATATAAACATCCAGATGCATCTTGCGTAACTGTATGCAAGTTAGACTTGAAATGGATGTGGTATTTCATTTCTGTAAGCAGCTTTCATTTTTTATGGCAACGTTTAGAGCCACTCTTGGCTTTAGGAAGTAGTGAAGGCAAGAAAGTGTCAGCATTGAGCTGAATCTGTAAAACAGGGAGCCTGTCCTGGCACCTTTCCAACAAAAAAGCAAGAAGAGCATCTATTGCATTGTTGGGATTTTATTAGCGCATTAAATGAAACAGAGTGATTCTCAACAGATTGAAAGAAGAACAATTAAAAATGTTTTTCATGGCCTACATATAAATTTACACACCACTGCAGAGCTGATGACTCAGTACTCAACGTATCGTTGTCTTGTGAAAGGTGACAAATTTCTTCATAAAACGTTACTGTGAAAATCTAAGGGTAATGCCATCTCTGGACACTTGTGTGTGCAAAGTGATACGTCAGAAGATACTTGCAGCGACGAACTAGCTTTCTGCATAATAGCTCAGAATTGGGGTTTCCAAGCTCCCCTGGATGCTGCTGGCCAGTGGGATGAGAAATGCTGACCCCCTCCTGGGGTACGTGGTGGCAAAGGACCCAAACAAAGGGACAGGCTCTTTTCAGTGGTGCCCGGCAAGAGGCCAAGAGGTAATGGGCACCAACTTGAACATAGGAAGTTCCACCTAAACGTGAGAGGGAACTTCTTTCCTTTGAGGGTGGCAGAGCACTGGAACAGGCTGCTCAGAGAGGTGGTGGAGTCTCCAACTCCGGAGACATTCAAAACCCGCCTGGACGCGTTCCTGTGCAACCTGCTCTAGGTGACCCTGCTCTGGCAGGGGGGTTGGACTAGATGGTCTCCAGAGGTCCCTTCCAACCCCTACCGTTCCGTGATTCTGTGATTCTGTGTGACAGACAGAGGCGAGACTTTGCATGTCCTATGTGTTGTGGTATTACACTCATTGCCATGTCTGTAGCTGGACGTGCAAAAAGAGGTGGGTTGGTGGATAAAACTGGGCATCTGGTGAGTGCTGGCAGTGCCCACCCCCTGCATGTGGCTGGACCACAGCTCTGGGCTAAGGCAAGAGTCCCAAGGACCATGACTCTATGCCCTCATTCAAAAGGTGGCCAAAGACAAATAAGTTAGGAGATGCCCTGATGAAGGCAGAATTCCTCTCAGGAAAGTTCACTGTGCTTGGTGAAAGCACATGGGACGTGCCTTATGGGATCCCAGGAAGGTCCAGCCAGCCTGAAGAGCATCAGCTGTGCTCGTGCTTCCTACAGCACCAGCTCCCAAACAAGAGCATCCCAAGCCATGACCAAGCCTGTGGTGGAGGAACACAGCTCAGGCAATATTCTAAAACCACATTGGCATGACGTCTCTCAGCCTGAATGTCAACGTACCAACTTCCCCCTAAATGCTGCCCAATGGCATACAACAAGGGGGTCTTTTTCTTCCCTTACGCACTCCTTGTTTACTGATTTTAATCAATCATTGGGTCAGATAGATGGAATACAATTAACATAGCACCAGGAGCTGATTGCCTTTAAAGTTTTAGCAAATACTGGGATCTAAATGTTTATAAAATGTCCTGTTATAACACTGGTTATTACTTGTTATTCTGCCAACGCTAAACTGGTCCCTTGCCTGTTGAGAAGCCTTGGCTTTTCAGTGGGTCTGGGGCTGTTCTTTATAGCTGGTAGGGCTTGGAAAAACCCCCAGCAGCGGGGTTTTCCCTGCACAGACCCAAAGCAGGCAGTGCAGAAGAACTTACCACTGAGAAGGTAACAGATGTGACTGAGACACAAAGGAGGTCACAGCATGCTGGACCTAACAGAAGATTGCCTTGATAAGGGTCACTGCAAAGCTCAGTGGTGGAGCCAGAAAAAAGGATCCAGACCTATATAAATTACGACTGCTTATAAATTAACCTTCCCTGGTCATAACTGAAGTGAATCCCTAGCCTTCCCCCTCCACTTTGTAAATGGAGGGAAATGTAGAAATGTAGCCTGAACACCCGTTAAAGAAGTATACATCCTGTCGGTGGAAACGCATGTGAGTGCGTCAAACAGTGGGACTGAGTGACTCTCTGCTTTCAGGTTCGATGAGTAGTTAGAGCCCTCCAAGTTTGTTTCTGCATCCTCATCCCGTCTTGAGAAACATCCCCAGGCTATCATTTGCAAACAATTAGAGATGAACTGGGGGACCAGCCAAAGGCAGTTGCTTAATTTTCAAACTGCAGTGAGAAAAGTCCTCTGTGCTGTAACACTGCAAAAATAAGGTGCCATTATCACTGTGTGTCGTGTCCAGAAAAATAACATATCCTCCCTCACACTGTCACGATCCGACCTGTAGTCCCTTTAAAAAAAAAAAAGTTGACATTAAATTTAGAGAGCAAATGAGCTCGTCGTGTCCCAAGAGTTGTATAGGCAGGCACAGGCTGAGGGGAGTGGCTGGGGGGCCGCAGCGCTCTTGGTAATGCACTTTTGGTAATTCTGTAGTACCTTAAGCTGGGTGTATTCAGACACAGAAGAAAAAATAGGCTTAATGTAGATGCGAACCAGCCCTGCATCTTACAAGTGTTTGCAATGTATGTGTTCATCAGCAGGTGTCACTACACTATCGGTTGCAAAAGCAACACACCATCGCTGTGAAATCACTTCATTTTGAGCCTGTACCCCAGGCTGTTGTGCGGTGAACTCCAGGGGTGTTTATTGAATAGGGACCACTCCTGGATGGATCTTCCTTTCTTTTTCTTTTAAGTAACTTACCAAAGAAGTTACTTTTCTACCTGCTGCTGAGATATTGCCCTCAAAATGTCTGCTTGGGATTTAGTGTTATGTTTGAGTCTTCTTGCAAGGGTTTGGTTGTTCCAGACAAAAACATTTGTAGATAATACACGATTCAAAGCCCCAAAGCCTGTGATAATTAATTCTCCTTGTTGTCTGATGTTGCCTTCCTGTGTACCAGATATTACAATATTAACAATGTGAGCACAGTCGAAGGCAAGGCAGTGAGTGAAAAGACGCATCTGACATCTCGCTGTGAGCTCTCTATTAACCAAGAGCTCCAAAACATTCCCTGCTGTTCCGGCAAAAGTGTTTGGGAGGAGAATGAGTTACAGAGGGTGATGTAGAAAGCTTGTCCAAAAGATGCTTTGAAGGCCGATTCCTACCGTGGCATTAGATGACCCCGGAGGATAACGTGCGGATGAGCACCGATTTACCTCTTCCCCAAATGGGAGCCAGCTGAAGACGTGGCTCTTGTGGATAGTGGAAATATTTAAAATTTCTGAATAGCCAAGCCAATTCACAGATGGAGCATTAGCATAAAGTACTTTCTATGCTAGGCTGCGCTCAGTTTTGGAAAAAGGACTGTGCTTTCAAAGGCCAGCGAGTCAGAGTGAAAGACCTCAGGGACAAACTCCAGAAGTGATGAGGTGGGGAGCTGGAAGCAAAGGGATGGAGATCAAAGTTAAGAACAAAGGGAGTGACTTTGGCTAACTGGACTCTTTTGTTTGGGTATCTCATTTGGTAGATTGAAAGAAAAATTGCCTTATACATGGTTTTGACTACTCTATTCAACTTTATGTTCAGTAAATGTAGAAATTACACTAGAAAACAACCCAGTGTCATTGGCACAGCTTCAATTTCTGATGGGAAAAAAAGATGTAAGGTAAAGTTCCCATACCTGCTGCTTTCTGGAAAGAGGTAGTATTTTTTGTAATCACCTATATTTCAGTTGAATAAAGCACAACTTGCAGATTGCCATCTGTCATCATTAGTGTTATTTGGCAGTTCTTCTCCCCATTCATTCAAATTCCACTCTTAGGGACTGGCACATCCAAAACTTCTTTCCATCCTGCATCATTGTGTGTGTATGGTTGGACTCGATGATCTCAAAGGTCCTTTCCAACCATAAAGATTCTATGATTCTATGATTCTATGATTCTATGATCTTTGCCAAATATCAACTCCTTTGGACCCACTGTGCTTATGACACTGATTTTTTGTGGGTGACGAGTCTTGACACACAGGTCCCAATAAGTTTGTAGCTTATGACTTTCTTGTGCACACCTTGTACAGGTGCAGACAGCCACTGACAACAAGCAGTTGTAAAAATAATAATAGCAACAACAAAAAGAACAACAATAATGACCTTTAATCATGCCTCAGTAACATCTAGGAGTCTTATATGAGTCTCCTTGAATCAGGTCATACGTATTCAAGGAAACATTTATAAAAATATTGTATGGAAATACCTTTAAAAGCTTGGACTAAGCATTTCATTATATGCTAGCATTTTTCCATGCCATTACCAGTACCATGCATATATGTTTGTAAGTTTTTAATTTAACACTGGGGGAAATTTACTTTTGTTCTCATATCATTAAATTTAGAGTCTTGATACAGGATAGCACAAGCTTTTTATTTGCAGATGGTTCCAGAATAGGCAGTCAAGCTTGGCTTGGTGTTTAAGGACATTTCCCAGGAATTTATTTTAAGAATAGCAATTCTGAGACATTTTAATAAAGAATTCAGTCCTGAATTATTTTATTTTATACCTAATTTCCCAGAAGCTGACAGTTTTCACTTACAAAAATGAACCTGACTGCTGTGGAAAGTGAAAGCCCGTCAACATAAGAAGGGGAAAACATTGACCAGTTTATTCCTTCCTTTCCAATGGTACTGGTTTGTATTGACCACTGCTGAAGGAGCTTTAGCTCCCTGCTCTCTCATTGGCACTGGTCTCTTTAGTCAGAGACCAAATCTACTCATGCCCATTTTGAGTAATGGAGCTGGACTAAGACCATTGAACTTTTTAATGCTGGAAGTTAAAAAGGGCTCAGTTGGGAATGCTTCTACTCTTAAAATAGTAAAGGGTGAAATGTCAACACCTTCTTACCAGTTGACAAAACATCCCTGTCTTTACACCTTGCTCCTGTTCTATTTCTGAAGGTTGCTCATAGGGAGTTCAGTGCTTTTTCAAACTTTTCTTTGCATCTTTTCAGCAAAAGATACTATTTTGGTTAACTTTTGGACACAGATTTTTTTTTATTTCCTTCCCTTATTTGTCTTTATTACACTTTTATAATACATTTTGCATTTACATTATCTGCAGCACGTTGGTAACACTGCACTAAACCCATTTGCTTCAGGAAGAGCTGCCTGCTGAGATCTTAAAAGATGCAACGGAGCAGATTACAATTCCTGGTAGAATTTTCCAATTCTTAAAAGTCGCATGATATTTGCAATGTTTCATTCTTTAAGGTTTTGTAAAGAGCTAACTGTCTGCTTGCCTGATATACTTGCTGTCGGGGTTTTGGCTGAATTGGCCAATCAGAACGACAGATGGCCCTTCCCCCACCTCTCCTCAGAGAGGAGAGGAAGAGAGAAGGAGATTTATGAGTTGAGAAAAAAGAACTAAACTACTTTAATGAAAATAATAATAAATAAGAAAATAGTAAATAAGAATAGAATAATAAAAATTAAAGAAAAAAAGTATACAATACATACAAAACCGTATCCAGCTCCCAGGATGACGATCGTGTCACCAGCAGACACAGGGAAAGTCCCAGACTGGAGTCAGTGACGGACAGGAGCTGAATTCCAGAACTAGAGTCAGGAATGCTCGGATCGGGATCAAAGCCAGACGAACAGACAGGGTCCTCCTCAGACAGCCACTGAAGAAAAAGCGAGCCAGACCCCCCTTGATCCCTCATCTTTTATACTGAGCATGATGCGTATGGGATGGAATACCCTGTTGGTCAGTTTTGGGTGACCTGTCCCATCCACTCCTCCCTGCAGGTGGGACCTCTCTACGCTTCTCTGCTTCCGACCCTCTAACGGGGCAAACAGCGAAGTTAGCTGACCTTGGTTGTTACAGCAGTAAGTCTAAGCAAGAGCCTCTGTGCGTACCGTTCCTTGGTATAATCAGGTCTTATCACTCTGAGAGTGAACAGTTTCTGAACAATATGCTGTTAATTTCAGACTTCAGTCAGTTAGAAGAGGCCCAGCTAAAAAGTAAAATTACAAATCGGAAAATTGGTTCTGTTTTACCTCAAACCAGGACACTTGCAAGTATCCATGTTTTCCTGCTAGCACTTTCATGGCCAAGTCTCTTCAAGAAAATCAGATGCTGAAGTACTGGAAATTTCAAAAGCATCAAAAAAGCTCACCTGCTGCTTCTCAAATGCAATGGTTTCTACTGTTGAGAGGAAAAATCCCAAACAAGCACTCTACTTTCTCCCATTTTCAGTAGCCTCCTTCTCAAGCTCGAGAGCCTGAAAGCAATTTTGGAGTTGATTTTAATGCAGAGTATGTATTTCATTCAGTTCCAAGATCTCAACACAGTCATGTCTGCCTGTTGGTGGTTTGTGGTTTTTTTTTAAGCCTCATCAACAGTGGCCATTTTCTAAATTTCAAATCTACTTTATCACGTCTGCCGTGGCTCATGGGCTGAAAGGGTCACCTCACTCCTCTTGGGTGGGGTGTATATAGAAAGTCAGACTCATTGGAAGCTGCAGACGTTCCTGCCTCTGAAGGAACACAATTCAGTGACATGTCTTGGGGACCATGGGCTGCACAGGCTGGCTGTGATCTAGATCTTTGCATCTGGACCCACACAGTCGTGAGGATCATCTCATATGGGGTTGTCTGCGGGAGCAGGACTGTTATAATAAGCTTGCTAAATTTTTGTTTTCATGTGTATATAAAAGCATATCTGTGTGTATATCTGTCTGTACAGAGACATATACCACAGATACAAATATGCATGCAATCATAGACACCACACTGGAGTTGCTTTCCGCTTGGTTGGTTGCAGCTGGAACCAAGAGATCTTAGGAATGAGAGTTGAAGGGGGCCAGGCGAAAAATTTATACAGCTCCTTTTGCAAAGTTTAAAATATTTCTGGAGGCGGTGGAAAATACAGACCATTAGGCTTGTATCATCCTTCATTGGGTATCAGAGGGGACTGAGGAGATTGCTTACAGGAACAGATGAGCAAGGAGCTGGCAGCAGCATGTTTTAAAGCAGAGGATGTTCATGTTGTAAAGCTGTGGGAGAAAAGGGAAAAGGTTCCCGGATGCAGTGAAAATGACCCAAAGGAATGTGGATGATGATCTTGGCAGGTGTGCATGGAATGAGTTGAAGGAGAGTTTTGATACCCAAGGTATTAATACAGCAGTTTAGCACCTCTGTCATGGTAGTTATTCACAAACATGTTGACAGTTGGGGTTCATCTCATCTAATACTTTACTTAAATGCATGTATCTGGGCTGAACTTATCCCTAGGCCTCCTTTTGCAGTCAATGGACGAGAGCACTTTCAGAAGGTGATTCACGTAACCTCTCTTGACCCACAGTGTTAAGGTGGGTTGCATTCATGTTTACTGGTATCTGTTTATCCCCATTAGATATCAAAGGAGCTATTGAAGTCGCTTAGTGACCTGAGACAGCCGTAGTTAGGTGGGCTGACCCCCATCCTTAGAACATAAGTGAAACCGCAGGCTGATCCATGGGTACTTGCAGTTTTGGCTACAGTAACTACAGTATTAAACTATGGATATTAAACTACGTTTCATCAGCTGTTATTTTTAGTCTGGCACCTATTTTTCTCCTTCATATTTTAATTTCCAGGAACTGCCATGGAGCATGAATCAATTCAATGCACATGAAAAGTGAAGGAAAAGTGGAAGAAATATTTAGAATAATACCTCCTGTATAAAGTTGTTCAATGGATCAAGGAAGGACAAACAGTTCCTGAAAAAAGGACAAGAAAGCTTTTGGAGTATTATAGCAGTATTATATTAAGTCACGTGCTTAGAAAGTATGTGATTCACTTTTGTTTTCATACAGTTAGTTCATTACCCCTTTTTTAAAGTGTCCCACATGCCCCAAAGCCAGGCAACGTGGAAACCTCTCCCAGTTTTCTGCTATGAACACCTGAAGGAGGTAAAGGCGGGTGTGTTCACTTTGTGCTTTGAGGTCTTTCATTAAGAGGCCTTCGGCTGTTCAACAAAACTCTCAAAACCACTTTTAGGCAGCAATTCCAATTCCTCCAAACCCACTATGAAAGCAGATTATTTCCATTTAAATCAACAAAGCCCCACCAGGACAAAGAAATTTTGGTGCTTTTGAGTGTTCCCATGTGATTTGCATCTGATGCTTCGGTACCTTGGGGCTTTCAAAGCTGACAGTGGAAGTTGACAGTATACCGCTGTTTTGGAATTCAGGGTCAAACAAAGAAAGAAATCTTGGTCTACTCCCATAGTCCAAAACACTAAGGTTTTCTCTCTATATGTCCATCTTTTCACAGAATATCTCACTGGTTTATTCCTTTTCTTGCTACGTCTCAGGGTATCCTAGAGCTTATGCATTTAAGTTTTTTCTTCAAAGGCATTTTAAATGCCTCCCAAACGATTAATTGCAGTGATCCGAGCCTTGCAGAATATTTTCTCTCCTAAACGCTCCTAAATCCTTCATCTCAGAGAATAGGAATGCCACTTCAGTGGAGGGAAAGTGAAGTTTCTAGATGGTGCTAGTGTGAAATTGTTATCAAAAAGCATCCTAATCCAGTCTTTTCGCAATGGAAATATTACCCACCTGCCTTGTTCTGGCTGTCCAGTCTCGCTTTATCACTTGTAAAACAAATGGTGTTTTATTCAGATGGCCAATCACTGCTGACACCAAACGCTCTGTTGGAATTCAAGAACTAGATCCAGAGCTCCATATTTCATCTGTAAATCCTGTGGCTTATGCTGAAGGTTAGTTTCTTACATGACACAGGCTATAGAGGATTTTGCATCATCTATTAACACAAAAACATCATCTGAGCCTTTTTCTGGTATACATCAAACATTTTACCACCTTTTAAAAAATCCCAGTAATCTGAGACCTAATGGAACTGGGTGCATCCGATGAAAACTACTCCCCGAATTTCTTTGGGGATGGATCTTCCATCACTATTCCAGTAAGGTAAGCTTTGAGAGTATTTTTCTATCCCTCTCCCAAACCCGTTAACTTTCCCAGAGTTACGCTTCATGTTTGTGATGGCTTTCCCCTGCAGATGTCAGGCTGGGTGCACACAGACCGGCGTGCAGTGTCCGCAGCGGGCGGAAGGCACTCCTGTAGTAGGTGGCATCCCGTGTTTGAAGCTGCCTGAGGACAGCTGGCTGGTTTAGACTTTCTCAGGGGAGCGCCATTAAATTTCCAGTGGCCTCAGGCTGCCAGGACTTGGCAGACCTTCAGGTTCACAGTTAATATTGGACACAAAACTTCATCTTCATTGCTTCTTTTTGCAGCTGGTATTTCTGTAACCTGCCATGAGCTATTACCTCCTCTCACATTTGGTATATTGGAAGGAAAATGTCTTTTACCATATTTTTATATTTGTATATCTGCAATTACATGGCACACATTTGCAGTGCAAAAGACAGTAAATGAGTAGATGTCATGATTCTCAAAAACATCATCTGAGCCTTTTTCTGGTATACATCAAACATTTTACCACCTTTTAAAAAATCCCAGTAATCTGAGACGTAATGGAACTGGGTGCATCCGATAAAAACTACTCCCCGAATTTCTTTGGGGATGGATCTTCCATCACTACTCCACTAAGGTAAGCTTTGAGGGTATTTTTCTATCCCTCTCCCAAACCCGTTAACTTTCACAGAGTTACGCTTCATGTTTGTGATGGCTAACTAGTAAAGCTGTGCTAGACACATTGTTAGTCCATCATAATACTTTTCTCTGAGGCAAATACTATTTTTACACTCTCTTCCAAAAAGGTGATGCAGTGTAACTCAATAAATTTTGCACAATGCGTTGGCAGGCTGGAAAGCACAAAACGTTTACTTTCTGTTGGACCCTGTTATTACAGCATTGGGCAAAATGGAGAAATATGCAAATGAAATTATCTGTCTCCTTCATGCTTTCTTGTTTATAATAGACAAGGTTATTGCGTCACAGAATTCTGCCGACTAAAATGCCAAAGCTGTCACGGTATTTCCAGGGAAATTGTTGTGGAAAGATTAAAAGACCCGTAAGGAAAAAATACAGAGGGGAAGGCAGTAAAAGCTGGAAGGGGAAAAAGCAGAAGGAGAAGGAGGAGGGAAATGAAGAGGAGCAAGGAACTACCTATGGAGTTTTATCTTGGGCATAACTTCACACCAGAAGTCTCCCGCATTGCCTGCAGGGACTCCACAGCCTCCAGCACCTCCGAGAAGGAGCTGCTGGAGGATCACCCGGAGCAGGGCAGGGGATGTCGCTGAGCCCCAGCCCTGAGAGGCAAGGAGGAAGAGGAGTTGTTCCTCCTGCTGAGCACGCTGGACTCTGCCTACAGCCCTCCTTGGCATAAACGGTTAAAATGTGGCCTTGTGAGTTAGGAACCGTGCAAGGACGAGGAGACTGTCAGTTCACTAACAGATTCTCTTTGCTTGTTCATCGCCATGCGATGTTTCATCTTGCTCGGCAACGTGACATTTGATCTAAGCAGAAAGCATCACTACCTTCAGTTTCTCGTCATGGTAACTCGACTATGAAATTTCCATTTAAAAGAATAATCTGTCTTGTTTTAATTTACATTTACGGAATGTTGCCAGACAAATTAGTAATAAAAACACAATATAATTATCAGCAAATGCAGACAAATCCCTCTCTAAATCAGTCCACATTTAATTGCAGCAAAAAGTAAGGAGTACTTGGTGAGAGTTAGTGTCAAGGTACCTCTGCAGAAGGGGTCTGCAATTTTGGATGATCAATGTCAATTCCTGTGGATTTTAATGGGCATTCAATAGGCATTTTTGAAAATCCAAGCTGCAGGTCTCCCCCTGAAGCAAGTGATCATATAAAAGAGCAAATAAGTGTCTGCCACTGTGGTGTTTCAGAAGTCCAACCTCTCCCTCAAGCAATTTTAATTCTAGCTGACTCTACTGAGCGGGTCCTGGAAAACTCAACCTGAAGCAGAGAGTCCCTAACTGCTGGTAACACAGCGTTACAGATCTTCTTGTCATTTCCCCTTATGGTCTTGCACAGAAAGGTGACAAAACATAGCCTTTCTTTCTGGTAGCCTTAGGAAGTTTTGAGTAACCATCTGCTATTGTAAGTGTTATTATTGTATTGGCAGGAAGAGAGCAGAGCCGCTTAAGAGCAGCTTTATTCATTCCAGCTACGGTCAATAAATAATATCTCCTTGTTGCTGGTAATAGCATTGCTTGTCAAGGAACATTACCGTGTAGTTTCTCTTGTTATTTTTCTTCCAAAGCCAGTGATTAGAAAACAAAATAACTTAACAAAATGTTCCCTAATCTTTTTCTTTTCGGGTGTTTCTGATTTTTGACATGTGCAGATGGTGATCAAAATGCATCCCGAATCAGGGGCTTTTACTGTCCAGAACCTGTCATAAAAAAAACCACCTGGTCCTTTTCTTAGAAAAATATCACCTATGGCATCAGTGGGGCGTATCAATGTTTATCAAAAGCGAGCAACTGAACTTGCCCCAAATCAGAGGCCAATTTGAAAACTTCTGTTGCAAGCCTGGGTACACAATCAATTTTAATGCAAAAAACGAGCCACCTTGGAGTGCTGTTACAGCCGCATCTGATGGGAATTCGCAGGCACACATCAGCATAACTGTTGAGGCAGCGGCTTCCTTTTCCCGTGTTGCTCACAGCATCACACTTCATTGACAATCATTCTTATCTGTCCTCTTGGTAGGCGGTGGGAGGTAGAGCAGTGAAAATGTGTATCCACAGGGAAATAAAAGAAAACATAATTTCTCTAAAGATTTCTCAGCAAATCCAAATCCAATTTAGCTTGCTGGGCTTGCTGCAGATTGGGTGTGTGATTTGCAAATCTCTCAAGCAGGATCCTATTTGTTTCTCTAGCTGACTATTTTACCTGCAATTGCATTCCCAAACTTGGCTGTGCCTTGTAAATGGAGTCTATTTCTCAATTCACGCACTCAGCTGACTTGAGGTGTTTTTTTCCTGGCGCTTTGGTGCACTTTTATTACCTGCTTTGCACTGCTCTTCGGAGCCTTGCCTGCAGTACCATCATATACACCCCTTCCTCGCTCAGAGCTGAATGCGAGATGCTCCACTGCATCCAAGAGCAGTTTCTCTAAATTACCCTGTGATTTGATTTGGTAAACTCACTGCAAATATGAGACGCAGCTTTAGGGCTCAGCAGGGAGTCCTTCACCTGCTGTGTTTTACGCTTAGCTGTGATCTGACAGCAAATACTATGCTGTTGGTCTTTAAGAACTTTTACACTAATATTTTAAAATTTTATGAACCACAGAGATGATCTAATTCCTCAAAGAAGGCAGAGAGCTTCTAGAAATGCCCCCCTCTGAACTTTTGCCTTTCATACCTCTGTGGATGTGGGCAGTGGTGAGGTGTGTAGCGCTGCTCTGTATTCACCTGTACTCCTGATGACAGGGAGGGATTACCAGGAGGTCACCTGGTTCTCCACAACAGACCGTGACATTTCAGCATTTCTTGGTACCAATGCAGATTAAAGGCAGGGTCAGCGCTGCCTGTAAAGAGCCTGAGGAGGGTGGGTTTCTCCAACTGGTGGGAATACCTATGGTGGAGCTGCCTCAAAGGGGACCATAAAAATTCCCAACAAGTGGGGACAGAAGAAAGATGAGCTGATGCTACCGAATAAGGTAGATCTCCACAGAGATGCTCCCAGCAGAGGTGGCAGACCCTGGCACTGCCCCAGAGGGAAACTCTTGATCGAAGGTTGGAATAGATGCCCCCAGAGATGGCTCTGCTCTGTGTGTGTCCTTGGGACAGCTGGCTCGCGGGGTTCAGTGCTTGGCATGGATCATAGGCTACGGGCTGGTGACATTTTGCAGCGGGCAAGCTGAATCCATTTCTTGAAGACATTTTGAAACTCAGCTTAGGATGAAATAAGAGTTGATGTTTACGAATGGTTGAAAAAGTTGCCAGACATGGTTCTTTGTAACACAGAAATTGCTCTCTACTTCTTAAAGAAATTGCTGACACCATCGCTTGCTGTGGGCGTGCAGAGCTATTTCTGCCCAAACGCTCTGCTGCCCTGAGATAGCACAGCAGTGTGCCCAACTCTCCTCGTGTTATCATGAAGTTTGAATGGCATGCAGCATTTCTGCTGAAGTCCTGGTTCATCGATTATGTGGTCAAATTGTGGTCACACAATTAACTCCTCCACCCCCAAAATGTAACTGTGAGAGGAGTTATGTGACATGCAATGGAACTGCAGAGAACTGCTTAGTAACGTGTGCTGTGAAGGAAGAGAAGAGAGAGAAGAAGAATCAAATATTTTTTCCTTTGAAAATTCTTTAAGGATTGCCTCCTGATTTTGGGGGTTTGGGTCGTGACTTGGAGCTGGGAACCTTCTCAGGAGTTCTTGGAGGGTTTTTCTACTCAGTCACTGTTAGCTCTCACCCTTGGTTCAAGAAATGACCTGCCTGGAGCGTTCAGGGGTGCAGGTGATCTGCAAAGCCAAAAAGCAATCATTTGGGCCATTTATTTACTCCAAGATCACTGACATACTTTTAGTTCAGTTCCTGATGTTCACACAATGCTTCTCTAAAATTTGATGCAGATATATGAACAACCCAATTGCTCTTTGAAGATTGTGAGGAACCAAGATGGGAGGGTAAGGTCTGAAAGCTGGTGGTTCACATGGGGAAGGATGCCTTAGCACCACATACCAGGGTCTGCAGATGTTGCTGAACCTTCTGGCAGTGTGTTCACTTGCTCTGTTTTCTTCTCACCTAGACGTGCCACTCCATAAAGTATTGCACTCCCACAGTTGTTATGCCAGCATCTCCTGCCTCATCTGTTATCCCTGGATGGTGGGAAACATTTTTCTTGTCTTTTACCACGGCCTCCTGATGCTCAGAGCTTTTCATCTGATACTAGCAGAAGGATTTTATTGACAATTTTACCATAGCCCCATTCGCATTCAGTGAATCATGGCTTGTCAGGTGAAGGTCCTTCACTAATACTGGATAATTTTCATTTGGCCAAGCACAGCTAATCCTTAAGCAGCCAAATATTAATGAGAGGAGAGGAACCCTGAGTTGTACCTGCATTACACACCTCTGCTCCCTGTGCACAGTGGATTGAAAGCAGTGGCCCCTGCTGCCAGGTCCCTTTGAAACAAGTGCCCAGTGAGAGGTTTCCTCATCACTCATTGACATGATGATTAGTTAGATTAGTGCAAAGATCAAGGGTTGAACAGGCCTTGACTGCACAAGCTCTATTAGTGCGGAAGAGAGACATTTTCATCAAAATACCTGGCATTGCACCACAGCCCTAAGGTACAGAACAGTGCAAAAACCTTCTCTTCTCTTCTGCAGGGAAAGCTGAGATCTGAAATAACCTTGCTTTTCTGCTGGAGAGATACTTTTACTTTGGTGTTACTAAAATTGGTAAATTGGTTGTACATTTTCTGGCAGACCATTATTCACTGTTAGGAAATTCCTGTTCAGGGAAATTGAAACACTCCGTAGGAAGACATCTCTATTAGCAGAAAAGGAGGGAAAGTAATGAGTGTAAGATTTTTCTTAGGGTCCCACTGCTCAAGGAAACTCAACCTCAGCTGAGTATTTTTCAAGACACTTGATTTTTTTTCCTTTTAAATGTCACAATTACCCACCATATCAAAATTCTGAATTTTGACCAGCCAGAAGGATCATAACTGGAGGTTTTGTAGGAAAGCAAGTGTGGCGCTCAGCTGAAATGTGGGTTTTCAACTCCTTTCATCTTTGTCTGTGTTCAAGAAGGGAGTGGTCAGCCCTAACACTTTTCAGGTTTCACTGAAATAAAATATGTATTTCTCAAGAATGCTTATTCTGACATCTGCTCAGACTGTGCATGAAGGGGTTACTGTAAGCTTTTCCTGTATTTGCTTGATCTCGCTTGGGGATGTGAACCCAGGGGTTTGTGAACCCTTTGACAGGGGGATGTGAACCCTTTGAACTAGCAGTGCTGTGGGCAGGTGTGGGGAGGAGGAGGAGCAGGCAATGTACGGAGCGGGTCCTGCAGCCACAGGGACAACCTGACGGGAGGCCGCATCTGCATCAACCCAGGTAAATCTTTGAGGTTGAGACCATAGATCTAAGCCTGAAAAAAGGGCTTAGTAATAACCAGAACCAAGCCTCACTTACCTGGTAGCCTACTGCGTGTTGGTAAATTTTGCATCTGAGGTTTTCATGTGTCTTATGTAGGCTACAACCAAATGAAAAGAAAGTTTGCACTTTGTCTTGCCTGGCTGGACATGAATGATGAAATTGATAAATCATGTCTGGCCTGACAGGAGAGATTTTCTGTTTTCTTAATGAGCTAATTGTATTTTTTTCTTCCCAGCTGTTTGCATTATTGCATAATTAGAGCATCAACACTCTCTGTAACACATGGCCGGCATTGCACTGTGAGCTGGGAAAAAGGCCATATTCCCATTGTCCATTTTAATTTGGCAATCAGACAAATTACAGTTTGACAAGCTCATGTTGTATGCAAATGGTAATAAGCACCTCCACACACAATGAAGAGAAACAGAAGCCAGAAAACATCTTCCAGGTGCTTACCGTATATTTCAGAGCAGCTTTTTTCTTAAAGACTTGTCCAGACTGGCCATTTATCTTAAAAATAGACAGTATTTATGGCATTGCTGCAGAAGATTTTTGGTAGTCCAGGCTGTCTTCTGGAGACTCACGTGTACCCAGAAGAGGTTTGGCACATGCAGTGGGGAGGGTGTGAAGGAGGACGGGTTCCCTGTGGGCACCCTGGATGAGGCCACCTTGATTCAGGGAAGCAGAGGAGAGACTCTGCGCTGATGGGTACATACTGTGCAGCGCGACTTGCCCTTTGGGGCATTTGACCCTGACCGGTATTGCTTTTAAATAAAGATATAGCCTTGCTGCCCCTAAATCCAGGGGATCTGCAGCAGAAAATCCTGCCCAAATCTTCTCCTATTGAAAGGTTCAAACCAGCATCTTCTGAGGGGAGAATGGGCTTATGGTTGTATCTTTTCTTCCACTAGCTTGATCAACGTTAGCATCCCCTTTGTTGGGATAATAAGCCCTTGTGACTTAGTCTGGGATATCCTTAGGGGACGACAAGGACCATTCAATGCATATGTCATTAAATGTACTTCATGCTGAACCCTCAGCAGGTCTGGTCTCCACTGAACTGGGGTAAATTAGGACCAACCAAACCCACTGATGCTAACAGCGCTACAGCGTAGGAAAACAGGACAACATGGTGTCAGAAAAGGCTCTCCTTAGCCTTTTTTTGTGGGGGAAAAAAAACAAAAAGACCTTCCTCTTGCTTTTTTTTTTTAAAAGAACAAATTATATACATACTTAACTGAGAAGTGAGTTAGGTAATTTTAAAGCAGATCCTCCCATTAAATGGACAGATGGTCCTTCTATTGCAGCAATAATTTTAATAGAAAGAACACACACAAATCTGCTCGTTCCCATGTAATTTCTGAGATCAGTGTGAGTTGGTGTTAAAGGTTGTAGCAAGCGGGTAGCCTTTCAGACACTGCAATAAATTGCCAAAAAGCCTGCAAATGTTTCTTGGCAGAGCCGTCCCAATTGTTAGAGGATTCAGCAACAGAAAACATCAGGGAATGGCAGGCTTTATTTTTTTTATGGAGAGTATTTATACTTCTTATAGTAGCTAATCCATCAGGTTCATTTCATTGTTCAGGCAGCAGACTATCTTATGAGGACAAGCAGGAGTCCTTTAGAACAGGATGTCGTAGACACACTTTTTGCAGATAAGATTTTAATTGTCCCCACACTCTCGCTGGGTGTGCGCAAACCACTTTAGTCTATCACTCAGCTGACCCAAATCCAGTGAAACCCAAAGAAATGTTCCCCTTGATTTCAGCGAGCTTTGGATCGGGCTTCATGAATCACTGTTCATTCATAAAAATGACCCATTTCCAAAACGAATGCCAGTGAGCTGGATGGTTGCGTGCTATTTTGAAGGGCTCTATTTCTCCTAAATACTACTGCAGCTGTTTTAAACTCTAGTGTATGTCACTTTTTCACTCAAGGTTGCTAGAAGGAAGGTGCAGGCTGAAGAGGGACACATACCAGAAGTACACAGGGATGGGGACATGGCCATGTTCCTTGTGAAACCAGGACTAAGAAAACCATCCTGCCCTCCTCTGTCCCTAGTACCAAGTCAGGACAAAAATGTCACCTGTTGAATCTGTTCCTCCTACACACATTTTTTTAAAATCTTCTTTAATCCAGGAGATTCAATAACATTCATGCTTAAAGTGTCAGTATGTCATATGCGACGGGAAGTGTGACTTTGTCTCTAGCATTGATAATAAAAAAGTCGGTCTCTGCCTAGCTCCACGGGGTGTCGTTATACTCCTCGCTGCTGCCTGTACTGGACTGTTCCCTGCCTGGTCCTTTGCCATCATGTTGTTTGATCTCATAAGTTGAGAACTAGAAAGCGGGTAACTCTTAGCAAAAAATACCTGTTTCCAATGAGAACAAACTTTTAAAACATCTTTGTTTGTATGATCTTCTTGACCTACTTGTATTTCATTCTGATAAAAGATTACAGGCAGTGCAATACCATTAGTACTCTTTATGCACAGATGAATGGTATTTTTGGTGTATTTTTTTGGCTACCAGAAGCACAATGAGCAGGAACAGATTGTGAGTACTTATTGTCCTACCAGTCAAAAAAAAAAAAGGAAAAAAAGAAAAAAAGGAAAAAGGAAAAAAGAAAAAAAGAAAAAAGAAAAAAGAAAAAAAGAAAAAAGGAAAAAAGAAAAAAGAAAAAAGAAAAAAAGAAAAAAGGAAAAAAGAAAAAAAGAAAAAAAGAAAATTCAGTCCAGTATCCTTGGAAGGAAACACTGCAGGCACATGAACAGCTTCCTAAAATCCGAAGGCAGTCCAATGGTTCACCACCTGCCCTAAATACATTTCACCCTAGAGCCCTCCGGTGCCACTCACGACTGTAGATTAACACTTGAGCATTAAAAGTAGATGGGTTTTTAACTAAGCACAGAATACCTGGTGCTCCTGAGATGTCACCGTCAGGGGTTACAGACTGACATAGTGCAGAGGTGGAGGCAGGTAGGACTGCTGTGGCAGCGCTGGCTGATGTCCCATTGTTGGAAGCTTAAGTGGGAGAGACTCTCAGTGCAGCACCCCTCACACCACCACCATGCCGGTGACAGTCCCTTTGCTGCTCTCATTCACCCCCAGTTCCTGTAAAGGCAGTACAATAATCCCTGCCTTTTTTTATCCCACCTTTCCAGGTGTATTTCTGGGCAAAGTTGTTACTTCTTTTCCAGGAGCTGATATTTTATTCGCTGACTGAAATGTGTTGAGAGTCTTTCTACATTTACTACTGAAGACTCACCTCAGCCACTGGGAAGATCATGAAGCAAATCCTCCTGAAAGTAATTTCTGATCATGTGAAGGGCAAGAAGGTGACTGGGCAAATCACACCTGATCAACCTATGTGGTTTCTATAATGAGATGACCATCTCGGTTTAGGAGGGGATGCTGTTTACCTTGACTTTAACACCTATCCACTATAACATCCATGCAGCCAAACTGCTGAGATACGGACTAGATCGGTGGATGGTGACTGGAAAACTGGCTGTCCATGAAGGCTCAAAGGATGTGACCAGTGGTAAAAGTCCAACTAGTGACAACCCTCAGAGGCCAACACCAGGGCCAACACTAGGGCTTTACTAGTTTTGTGGATGATTGGACAGAGTGCACTCTCAGCAATTTTGTGGACTATATCAAACTGAGAGAAGTGGTCAATTTGCTGGAGGGCAGGCTGCTGCACAGAGGGACCTGGACAGGCTGGTGACATGGGCAGACAGGAATCCCATGGTGTTCAGCACCGGGAAATGCAAAGTCCTGCACCTGGGGAGGAACAACCCCGTACACCAGTGCAGGCTGGGGGCTGACTGGTTGGGAAGCAGCTCTGCAAAAATGGATCTGGAGGTTCCTGGGGACAATGAGCAGGACGTGAGCCAGCAGTGTGTTGGGCTGTACCAGCAAGTGTTGCCAGTAGGTCAAGGGAAGTGTGTCTTCACCTCTGCTCAGCACTGGGGAGGCACATCCAGGTACTGGGTTCAGTTTCAGGCTTCCCAGTACAGGAGAGACATGGACATGCTGGGGCCCAACAAAGGGTCATCAGATGAGATGGTATAGAGAAGATGGTGCCAAACTCTTCTTAGCAGCGCAGTGGACAGGGCTACAACAAGGTGCAGCAGACACAAGCTGGAACTGGAGAAAATATCATTGGATAGAAGGAAAAAAATGTTCATTGTGAGAGTGGTCAAACAGTGGAGCAGACTGTTGTAGCCCAGAGAGGCTGTTGAATCTTCATCCAGAGATTTTTGAAGCTCTGCTGAGCAACCTGCTCTCACTGGCCCAGCTTTAAGCAGGGGTCATGGCAGGCGGCCTCAGGAGGCCCCTTCCAGCCTATGTGGGTCTGTGGTTCCGCGATATTGAACTGCTGAATAAATCTTGTTCAACACTGCTGCCAGTTTCCCTGTCTTCACATCTTGAAAAGCCTTGGCAGCAGAAGAGGCCACGGCAACTGTCATCAGGAGAAGGAAGAGCTCCCTCCAAGGGCCAGGCCTGCCAAATGACACTGGCACAAACTTCTGAGAAGAGCTGAGATAAAACAGGGGAGCTAGTAGACTAGAAAAATCATGAGCAAGTGTTCAGGCTCAGAAGTCATCGCAATGGAAACAGATACAAAAGCCGCAAACCTTTTCCAAGAAGCCTTCTGTTTTTTTTTTTTTTCTGAGTAGCTTCTAAGGGCCAGATGAATCCACCTTTTGCATTGTATCTTCATATGCTGCCATGCAGTAAGAGTGGCAGCAAGCAGACAGTCACTGCTCCGTGTTCCTGTGCCACCTACAGGAGCTGAACTGTGGGCAAAGTAATCTGCAGGTGTGGAAGCATTTCTGCGTGTTTTTACAGCTCTGCTATAACACGGATGCTTAAAAATTTCCTGCTGGGCTAAAGAAGTTTCTGTCTTGGCAACTAAAAGGAAACACTTTACTATTACATCTTTTTCTGACTTTCCCCAAGGCATAGCTGAAAGATATAATTGGCTTGTCCTTGGGGCGCAGAGAAGTCCTGGAACCAACGTGGCATCCTCGCTTCCTTCCCCCCGTCTGCCCTGCGCTGCTCTGAGACAACGTCATAGTGATACGGAAAATTACCTGAGCAGCAGCAACCTTAAAAAGGAAAAGCATTTAAAAAATAGCTTTCCAAGCAGAGATTGTTCTAAAGTGCTGGTTGGAAATGAGGTGGTGGCGTGAACTGGAGATGAAAAGATGAAATCAGCCCAGGGAAGGGAAGATCGTCTGTCTCGGTAAAAGTGTTTTACTCTGTTTTTCACAGAATACATCAACAGTGACCGTGAGAGGTAGCATTGCAAAAGGACATATGGGAGGCCAGAGCTGAAATCATATACGTGCATAGAAAGTTGGGGTGAGACAGCAGGTCGTATTTATCTGAGTGCCCTGGAAGGGGCATAAAGTTGTTTCATCTCTAATTATGCAGCATGTGTTTGGCCGAGATGCCTCCTTCCTTCAGCTGCACTTGTTAAAAGCATTTAAGCACATGCTAAACTCTAAGTGTGTGAATAATGCTGTGTTCACTTAGCGAAGGCCCTAATGACTTAATCTCCTTAAGACTCCTATTAATTCTTAGGACACTTATTTCCTACTGTGGGAAGTGCCATAAGAAACAAGATTACCACAGAGTGGACAAAACTCCCTGGCACAGAATGCAGGAGATGGAAAGACTCCTAAAGAAAGCCTCTGCCATACTTCACTAATTCTCTGAGCCTGCAGCATTCAGGCTTATAGGTAGGTGCCCATATACAAAAGATGTGACAATAAAAGTCGTTACAGGAAACGCTGTGCAAAATTCTTTCATCTAATTGGAAACATGAAAGGAAAATGACGGGAGAATCAGTTCAGCCAGAAAGATTTTCGGCACCAGAACGTGCTCAGAAGATTTGTCTTGATCGCAGGATTGAAAAGAAGAAGCTGTCGGGCTCCTGAAATGCCTGGTACTTCTCTCTGTTCAAAATAAACTGCTGACTCTAATGACTGCCCTTTCAGAGATGGTCTATTTTAAGACAATGGAGCTACGCCAGCAGGAGCAATCACAGGAATGACAGCATGCAATAAAGCAAGGCGAGCCAGGATGGATTTTTTGATCTTCTGCAAAGGGATTCCTTCCATGCTCACGCTTTAGCACTGGACTTTACATGAAGTCCTGTGAACCCCGGGGATGGAGAAGAAAGAGCTGGCAGCTGGAGGCACAACAGTTGTATTTGTGCTGCTGAGAGGGGAGTGCCTTGTGGCGTGGTCTGCTTAAGTGTGATCATTAAAAAGAGCATGGCAGCAGGTCAAGGGAGGTTATCCTCTGCCCTCGTGAGGCCACATCTGGAGTACTGTGTCCAGTTCGCGCTCCCCCAGTTCAAGAAAGACAAGGAACTACTGGAGGGAATGCAGCGGAGGGCTACAAAGATGATCAAGGGACTGGAGCACCTCTCTTATGGGGAAAGGCTGAGAGACCTGGGTCTGTTTAGCCTGGAGAAGAGAAGACTGAGAGGGGATCTCATCAGTGCTTATAAACATCTTAAGGGCGGGTGTCAAGAGGATGGGGCCAGACTATTTTCAGTGGTGCCCCGTGACAGGACAAGGGGCAACGGGGACAAACTGCAACATAGGAAATTCCAACTCAACATAAAGAAAAACTTCTTTACTTTGAGGGTGGCAGAACACTGGAACAGGCTGCCCAGAGGGACTGTGGAGTCTCCTTCTCTGGAGATATTCCAAACCCATCTGGATGCAATCTTGTTCAGCCTGCTCTAGGTGAACCTGCTTTAGCAGGGGGGTTGGACTAGATGATCTCTGAAGGTCCCTTCCAACCCCTACCATTCTGTGATTCTGTGATCCTGTGATCCTGCCTCTGCGGAGCCCATGATGAAATGCTGAGTGTTTCAGTGATGGGGGAATTGTACCCTGCTGTCTACTGCTCATAAGTGAACCATCTCTGATTCACTGCAAGATTCTGCATATCACTGTAAATTTGTCCCAATCTAAGTCCAAAGTGCCTGTGTGGCTTGTCTGGAGCACAAAGGAGCCCTGGAAGTCCTTCCTTTTGTGCGTTTCTAGCAGAGGTGGGTTCTTCCACACCATCATGGAGCGTTTCTGGGTCAGTTAGTAAGCATTTGCCAGTTTTGCTTGGTTTCCCTCAGTCATTCTTCATTGCTTGGAGCATGTCCCACACCTCAATACAACTACAACTGCTTTCTGTCATTGTAGTGTTCATTAGGATTTATTTTTGTTCCTGCGTGCACTGGCACAGCTATTGATGAAATGGAGTAAGTAATGTATGAGCCTAAACAATAATAAATGCGACCTATCTCTTGACATGTACACCAATGTAACTAGAACAGCAATATTTCTTTGTTCCTAGGATTTGCTTTTTCAAAGAGAATTTGACCGAGTTAAAAAGACAAACGATAGTTAGACCCGCATAACATCGTAGGAATCGGTAGACAGAGTTGCTGTGGGTCTCGCTTTGCTGCCTTTTTTTATGGCTCCTTCCCAAACTACATCTTCTTCCTACAACATTGGGACTCCAGGAGTAAAGCGCAGGTTAGCTCATTTCTGAAATGTCTGAAGGAGGGAGGACTGCAGATTTGTCGTCACTCCTGGTGATAGATAATGCATAATAAATACAAATATATAATGAAGTATGGACTTTGAGAAGAGGCACTGCCTTTTCAGTGGTCCCATAACAACTAAAGCTCCCCAGAGTTTCTTCAATCAGTCAAACCTCCATCAGCTCCTAAAAGCCATGATTACAAGTGGGCTCACCCTGCATTTGCAGGGTCCTTCCCCCTGTTGAACACTCACTCTACGCAATTATAGCAAGTTGCTAGAAACTAAACCCTGGGGCTGAAGTTAAGGTCTGACACTTCTGTGTTCTAGGGAAATAATAAATGTGTTATTTTTAGTATAATATTTATAGTACACATAATATTATATGGTACAGTCTATATTTATCCTGTTTAAACAAACAATAACTGCAATTACATCCTGCTTCAGTAAATAGAAAATAAACATAGGAAGTAGAAAGTATTTGTATGAAAAGGAGAACTGCAGACAATACCTAAAATCTCTATCTCCCTTTCAAGGAAGTTAAAAGGGAAAAAAGCAACACATTTCAAAGGAGGGACTAAGAACATGGAAATTTTCACTTGATTTCTAAACAGCCAAATGCCCTTTGAACAAGGCGTATTTCCTTTCTGTCTCAATGCTTACGTTTTTAAGCTTTGCCTGGTCTTTTTTAACACAACTGGTATAAAGCCTGACACTTCCTCTCTAAAAGACATGGAGAATACTGGGATTTCAGCTTTAAAAATGCTGTCAGATGAACATCAGTGTGTAGGATTTATGAATAAATGGGCAAGCCCCCAGCTTGGCCAGAATGGAACCGCGCCAGTTCCCATCCACTGAGAGCCTCGTATCCTTCAGGCTTATGGGGTGGTGCCTTCTGGCAATCATGCCCGTGGCCTCAGCTGATTGCCCTGCCACCTTGATTGCCTAATTTTCTATTCTGGACATTCTGCTTGCTGGTATTTGGTATACTCCGTAGTTTTCTTGCTGTTTTCCTATTTTTGAAGTTGTCCTTTCACCTTGATTATTCTGCCTGAGCAGCACTCTTCTTTTTTTGATCTTGCCTTTGTAAGTACATCATTTTCAAGAGAGGTGCGAGTAGCTGCTGCACCTGGGTGGCAAGTGGATCCTGCCTGAGGCTGCTGCCCCACACACCATCTGCCCCTCACTGGGCAGAAAAGCGGAAAGCCACAGAAGAGGCAAAATGGTGGGAGCCTCTGCCCCAAACATGGGTCATTTGGAAAGCTGAAGGAGGGTGCGTGGGTCTGTTTCAGGACTAGATGTGTCAGCAGCATGAAGAGGGGATGCACAGCCCCTGTCAAGCACCAAGACAGCACTGGACTGCCCTGGGAAGGGTCAGTCCTGCCTTCGCTTTCTCTTCCCCTTCTCCAGTAACCCACCCACTGCAATCCAGCTGCTCTCTTGGTACATTGAATAAAAAGCAGGGAATCGGACCTGTCAGGTATGCAGGGATACAGGGCCTCTATCGATGTCTATTCTTCGCAATTAGACAACATTGTAGGAAATAAATGCCTCCTTGGGTCTGCCTTCCAAGGGAGACACCCCAGAGTCCAAAATGCTGACTGGCTCCTCAGACTGACTTAGAGCATTATCTGGTTATGAGAGATGATTACAAGGGTGACATCTCTCTTTATCTCATATGTACACATAGATCTGCTTTTATCTTATGTGTTTATATTGGTTTTTCCTCTGCTTAGTCGGGCTGTACAATCCCTTCTAAAATGTCATTTTACTTGAAGAAACCTATGAAGAAAGTCTGTGTGATAAGTTCAGTAATATTCTTCAGAGGGCTTCAATGCAGCATGATATTTTTAATTAAAGAGTAGACTTGGCCAACAGTTGTGTTTCATTTACATATGAAGCCTGAATTTAACAGGGATCTTTATGTGGGGAAACCTCTTCTGGCTATTAGCTTTCATCAGCTCTAGTATCTGCAGTTGCTATTTGTGTCATGGCTGGCTTTTCAGAAATGTTTCCACATGGAAGCTTTGTCTGGATGAAAGGAGGACTGGACCAGTTGTCTGGGCCATTGCCCTTGCTACAGATGCACTGGCATGTCTGGAAACCTTGTGGTCCTGGGCCAAATCACTCCTGCCTGTGGACAGATGCAGGAGGAGACAGATCTACTTGGCAGGGGCAGTCCAGTAGATTCTCAGTCTGCATGTTTTGACCACTCATCATGCATGGTCTTCAGAGAGTATGGCCTTGTATTTCCTTGTATTTGGGAATATAATCCTGAACAGAGTAGGAAAGACACTATTACCTGAAAAATTGGCTTAAGCTGGCAGGCAGGCAATTTCACTGGTCTTGATCTTTTCTAATGAGCATGGCAAGCTTTCATTCCATTTCCATTTCACGAGCCCTTTCTGGCTGTTTCTGTTTGTTTGCTTTTGTAGATTGGGAACTATTTGGGGCAATGTGTTCTGTGTCTGCTCCCTGCCTGTCACGACACAAATCATTGTGCGTCAAACAGCATCTTCATTTGCATTCACACTTTGCTCTGGGTCTCAGCAGCTTTGCTGGGGTGGAAATGGAAGGAGGATTTACTCCAGAGAATACAGATCTATGTGAATGCTTGAATATCTCATAAATGTGTGAGTTCTGTCCAGCAATAGGTGGTTTGGGCACCCAAGGTTAGAGAAGAGATGAAAGACTCTAGTAGTAGACCCAGGCTGACACTGAGTGTTAGCCATCTAAACCCCTCTGTGGCTTTGGGCCTATGTGACCTACACACACTTCCTCAAGGGAGATTGGACCAAACATCAGTGTTTTTAGGGGAAGTTAATGTCACGTTTGGTTTTCTAAAGTGCCTAATCAAGAAGGGCGGATGAGTCCCATCAAATTGGAATAAAACTGTGGACACTCTGGAGGTGCAACAGGACTGGAACAGCAAGCAGAATTGGAGGGTGCCTGGAGCTAGCTGCTTTTTGCCAGCCCCCATTGAAATGACGTGGGGAGAGACCCTTCCTGTCACTGGCATTGCTGCCAGCAGTGCTGGCCCTATGCAGCTCATGAAGGAGTTCCCACTGACAGCAGCAGTGCGTGCAGGGTAAAGTGTTGAGGATAATTTCTACCTATTTCTCCTTGCCTTTTTTACGTGCACTTTCCCGGTGTAGCATCCTGGGGTGAAATCCCACAGTATCGTCTCTGCCTTTTACCGGTGCCGTTAGAGTAGCCGCCTGCTTGGCCAGTCCCTCTCTACCTCCGTTGGCAAGCAAGGTGCGTGGAGGAAGGGTGTTAACCCTGGAGGTGGTTGCCCCAGTGGCAGGGTGCCGTGTTTCCAGCCTCCCGCGTTTGGGAAAGAGGGATGTGGCTCCTTTCAGTGTGTCCCAGCCATTTGCAGTTGGTGCATCAGCCTCTGAAAGGGCGTGAAGTGGAGCAATGCTCATTCAGTTGTGCTGTGATGGGGACACCGTGAGAAGCAGAGGAAAAATAGTGGCTACTCAGTCTTGAAAGATGACCTCAGCTGTGATCAAGTGGTGGCAGAAGCTGGCCAGGTGGAAGGCACTCACAAGGCCTGGAAAAGGATGCGCAGGGAGCTGCCCATGCCTGAGCGACAGTGTGATGAGGTGCCACAGGGGCTGCAGGAACAGGCAAATTTCCGCCCCCACTGTGGGAAGAAGATTCCTCCAAGTTGAACGTGGCGTGTTACTAACGGCCGAACTGCAGATGCACACTTGCCATGGAGATAACAATATGAACTAATTAAAACATGGATGGAGAACAATACAAGTTCACGACCAATGAGAAATTGGGTGATACGTATTACAGTACGCACGTGAAGGAAGATGAGCCTTACAGTCTTTGGGCTCAGTATTCCTTGGCCCTGCTGTGTCAGTAACCCTTTGGCACCTACCACACAGATGAATGAAAGCTGCTCCTGGCCTCTTTCACCAGCTCATTCTTGGTCTGATACCCTGACTTCACCTTCCAGAGTACAGTCAGCTTCAACTAGCCGAGAGTCGTGTTTTAATATTATGGTATCTGAATCCACAAATAACTCTCTTGTCTTCGACGGGACTTGAGACAGCGTGGGATGCTTCACACAAGCCCTCTAATACCAGCAGGGAAGTCTCTGCAACCCCTTATGGCGAATCCCTCTCCAACAGTGCATGCTTCACCCTGACCAGGGCACCCTGATGGGGAGAAGAATACTGCCCCGGAACCACCTTTCTGGAGCGGACAAGTAAGGACTGATCACCCTTTAGCAAGGAGGTAGCAGAAACGTTGCAACATACACAGAGCAAATGGATTAATTTTATTGTTTGCCATGCAAACATCCCTTTGGAAATGCTGCTGCACGTTGACAGCATGGTAAAGCTGCAGGTGGAGTGATAAATAGAATTTATGACTTTTCTCACACGGCCATGAGAAAAGGCAGGGTTACACTGAAAAAGGCAACACCATCGGTCACTGCAGAGCTGAAGGGCTGATTTACACCCTCTCTCACGCTTATGTGGCCTCACCAACAGCATTGGGGCTGCATAAACAGTGTTTGGCCCCTCTCTGGTAGTTTATTAGTTGTGGACATAATTAGTAATAATTATTTGTCAGTTTATCAAGAGAATAATGGTAAGAAAGGCATGAACAGGAGTCAGGTTGTATTTAAAAGGCAAAGGTTGTGTTACTGGCTTCTATAACAACAGGTTAGTAGAAAAATTGCCTCTGTCTATGGGGACTTTGTGTTTACCAGATGTTCTATATTTGAGACTCCTGCAGTTAGCTTTTGAAGATGTAAATTAGACATGATAAGTTTCAGAGTTAATCATTACTGTTACATATTTGAAACACCACCTGGTATTTGCAGCATAATTAAAGATGTTATGACTCTTGCACAGTCGTTTTAAATAGTCTTCGGCAATGTCTATCATTTGAATTCGTTAGGAAAGATAATCTTATCTGCCCCCATAAAACAAATGCTTTGTCTGCGCTTTTCATCATCTGTTCATAAACTCTATCTTTTAGAATATCTTTGCAAGAAATCTGCCAGGGTGAAGCTGAAAAAATGCTTCAAGAAATGGGAATTTGAAACCTTTCAACAGATCTAAGATGAACTAATTTTACTACCCATTGCAGGCAAACAAACATCCTATTGATATCTCTTACCCGAAGTGTGTAATTCACAGTAATATAACTCATGTTGTGTCCAACAGCAACTCAATATTTCCATGAGGCTGCTCTATTCATAGTAAATAGGTAACTATGCAAATTGATAAATGCTTATGTGTAATCAAGAAAGAAAAAGAGTGGGGAAATCAAAGTTTTCTTTTCTCATTTGCATGCTTCGGATATGCTTGTATGTGGTGATTTTTAACAGCTGTCTGCATCAGCTTAAGCGTGCACCCAAGCCAGGGCTAAAATCTTCATCAAATCCCACCTCGGGGAATTTTCAGAAAATGAATTAAGAAGTCACTGTAATGCTAAAAGCTCCACTAACCTGATCCAGAGAGAGACCTCAGAAGGAAGAAACTCTTCTTGAACGCATTTACATTTCATGCTCATTATTCTCCGGTGTATACGTGAAGGGAAAATTATGTGGCTCGTGAGTTTAACATCTGCTGCAGCACCACTGAGCAAAATGCAGGGGCTGAGAAGATCAGTGCGTGCGGGTACCTTTCATCCCATGCTTCTGCTGGACCTCCTATCTCAGAGGCTTGAGGGGGGGATGTCATCAGCGAGTGTATTTACTTTTGTATTCATGAGTTGCTTCACATTCAGTGGGAGCTCTCAACATGTGCTGTACCCATAGAGCTCCACTGACGTCAACGGGGTAAATGTACAGAAATCAGCCGCGCTGACATAATCCCTTTTGTACTGCTGTCATTAGTTGAGAACAAAAGCCTGAGCAGACAGACCCTAAGCTGTCGAGTATGATTACTGCCGCTAAAAACCAAACAAGTGAATTTTGCAGCAGCCAAAAAGTCACCTGCTGAGCAACAGGGAAGCACAGGGTCGCAGCAGTCGCCCCTCTGCTGCTCTGAGTGGTGTGTGCTGTGGGTAGGTATTGGCACGCTTACCCTGTGGGTTTGTGCTAGCGGGTGCTCGACTCAGGTCTCCGTGTACTTCTGGGCATAGATAACTAGCCACGCTTCCCCATGAGAATGAACCTGAAAGGGATTCAAGGGGAGCAGAGCTTATCGATAATCCTGAGAGAGGGCTGAGATCCAGTGATGGGATCCTATGAGCCAGAGAGATGCACAGATAGGCCTTATTTTCTACCTGGAGCTGACTATAACCTTTTTCTTAAGCTTTTAACCCCTGCACCTCCAGGCGAACACAAATACGAAGACAATGTGTGACAGCACGCCTGGGATGGCCCACCTCGCTCCAGCTAGGATTTTTTCCCACAGAAATTGTGCCTCTGGAGCTCTGTGTTTTATCAGTGAGCTCCGTATTAGCAGCAGCTCAGCCAAAGCAGTGCTGTCATACATGTTTCATTGGAAATTACTCAACCTGTTCACACTTAAGCGCGCTTATCAGATATTTTGGAAGCTTTCCCCTCTAGATGTGCAAGTCTGAGCTAGTTTTCTAGACTCTTGGCAGTAGGTGGGGAGAAACTGGCATAGATAGGGGTGACTCATTGCTCTACCACATATATTGACCCAGGATGAGCCGATCTCTGTTTTTCACTGCTGACATTTGAGTCAGCAAAAGCAAGAATTTCAATTGCAGGCATGCACACTTGGTCAGTTGATCCCCAACCTTTGGACTTGCTTAGGTCTCTTCCCTAAGGTGGTGTTTAACCTGTCTGCAGTCTCAGGCTATTTCCGCGTTCATTTACACAGTAGCAGAAAATCAGAAGGTAAGTCACAGGGTAAATTCTATAGTTTTCTACCTGAAATTCTCCTCATTATGAGGATCTGTTCCTCGTCCAGAAAAATTGTTCACAAAGTCCTTTCCACTTGCACAATTCAATGTATACTCTCATTCCAGACTTTTTGCAGCAGGTCCTCTTCATTAATAATAGATATACAGCCTCAGCATCATTAGGAGGGGCATCTAGCTAGAGGTCATCCCAAATTCTCACTTTCATGAAACAATTATCCTTCATGGAAGCTCGTTCTGCCCATCTGTATACCTCTGGTATTCATTTTTTAATGACTTCACATATTTTTCATTAAGTAATACAGGCCGCAAGGGTTAGTCTTGGGCCCTAGCTTCCATAATTTCTTGTATATGTGTTTCAATAGATAAGCATTATTTTGATATATACACATATACTATATATATATACACACACAGAGTACATATATATACATATATAGAAAACAATTTCAGGGCGTGTGTGCAAAGATAAGGGACCAGCTGTATCAGCTGAACAAATCCATGGAGCGTGATGGGATTCATCCCAGCATACTGAAGGAGCTAGTGGATGTTATGGCAGGACCCCTCTCAACCTCTCAACCATCTACCAAAGGTCTTGGGAGTGTGGGGAGGTCCCTGCTGGCTGGAAGCTAGCCAGTGTTACTCCAATTTATAAGAAGGGCCTGAGGGAAGATCCAGAAAACTACGACCTGTTAGTCTAACATCAGTTCCTGGAAAAATTATGGAGAAGGTCATACTGGGTGCTATAAAAGGCATTTAAAGAACAATGTGTTCTTGGCTGAGTCAACACAGGTTCACAAAGGGAAAGTCCTATTTAAATAATTTGATATCCTTCTACAATAAGGTCACCCCCCTAGTGGATGAAGGGAAGGCGGTGGATGTAGCCTTTCTGTATTTTAGTACGTCTTTTGATACTGTCCCTCACAGCAACCTTCTGGACAAGTCGTCCAGCTGTGAGATAAGCAGGTACATGGTGCATTGGGTGAAGAACTGGCTGAACGGCAGAGCTCAAAGGGTTGTAAGTGAATGGGGCTACATCTGGCTGGTGACCAGGCACCAGTGGTGTTCCTCAGGGCTCAGTCCTAGGGCCAGTTCTGTTAAATATTTTTATCAATGGTCTGGATGCAGGATTTCAATGTACCATTAGCAAGTTTGCTGACAACACTAAACTGGGAGGTGCTGTTGGCTCTCTTGAGGGACAAGAGATGACTCAAAGCCACATCAGGGGAGGCTCAACCTTGACATTAGGAACCATTTCTTTACTGAAAAGGTGGTCAAACACTGGAACAGGCTTCCCACAGAGGTGGTCGATGTCCCAAGCCTGTCAGTGTTTAAGGGGCATTTGGATAATGCCCTTCATAATATGCTTTAATTTTTGATCAGCCCTGAAGTGGCCAGGCAGATGGATTAGATGATCATTGTAGGTCCCTTCCACTGAACTCAACTCTTCTCTTCTCTTCTCTTCTCTTCTCTTCTCTTCTCTTCTCTTCTCTTCTCTTCTCTTCTCTTCTCTTCTCTTCTCTTCTCTTCTCTTCTCTTCTCTTCTCTTCTCTTCTCTTCTCTTCTCTTCTCTTCTCTTCTCTTCTCTTCTCTTCTCTTCTCTCCTCTCCTCTCCTCTCCTCTCCTCTCCTCTCCTCTCCTCTCCTCTCCTCTCCTCTCCTCTCCTCTCCTCTCCTCTCCTCTCCTCTCCTCTCCTCTCCTCTCCTCTCCTCTCCTCTCTTCTCCTCTCCTCTCCTCTCCTCTCCTCTCCTCTCCTCTCCTCTCCTCTCCTCTCCTCTCCTCTCCCCTCCCCTCCCCTCCCCTCCCCTCCCCTCCCCTCCCCTCCCCTCCTCTCCTCTCCTCTCCTCTCCTCTCCTCTCCTCTCCTCTCCTCTCCTCTCCTCTCCTCTCTTCTCCTCTCCTCTCCTCTCCTCTCCTCTCCTCTCCTCTCCTCTCCTCTCCTCTCCTCTCCTCTCCCCTCCCCTCCCCTCCCCTCCCCTCCCCTCCCCTCCCCTCCCCTCCTCTCCTCTCCTCTCCTCTCCTCTCCTCTCCTCTCCTCTCCTCTCCTCTCCTCTCCTCTCCTCTCCTCTCCTCTCCTCTCCTCTCCTCTCCTCTTCCATTCCATTCCATTCCATTCCATTCCATTCCATTCCATAGTAAGGCTTTGGAGGGGTTATAAGTTTTGGGAAAGCTCTACAGACCATGACCTTGGCAACAAACACACACAAATTTGGCAAGAGTTCTGACCATGTTTTGTTTTATTTACCTGCTCTCACAGACAGCAGAGTTCTCAGGAACAGAGCGTTTGGCCCTGCAGCTGCCTCCCTGCTGGGAGGGTTAATGGCCACTCTGTGCTCTCTGCCCCCACTGAGACCTGCTGAGCTCCCACACCTTTTCCTCTCTGCCAAATACACCCTTTGCCTTTAGCTGTAGCTGAAAGAGACCTCAGTCCAACGCCCAAATTCAAGTGGCAAATGCTCTTTTGCACAGTTCATGCTGGTGAGGGAGTTATTTTCCCAGTGGTTTATAGAGGTTAGAAGAACGACATAAGCTCTCCCGGCAAACTGCCATAAAGAATATTGCTGTGTCTCTCCAAGGCCATCTCCTGGCACGGCTCTGTCAGTCGAACATGCAATTTCTTTAACTCTCAGGCTGACATAATTATGCACACAATACTCTGTCAACATGAACTAAGGCAGCGTGTGTTGAGGTGTCCCTGCGGTGGTGTCCCTGTGCCACCCAGCTCGGCCAGTGTCCGTCACAAACTCTTACCTCTTAGTCACTTGGCAAAAAGAGTTCGAAAAGCCAAATTTGTGCAGGAAATAACTCTGCAAATGAAGCCTGAGTAGGAGCCAATAGAGAGCCGGGCTCACAAGAAAGAAGTTATTCTGTGGCTAATTCGGTGGCTGCTAAACCGTGCGGATCAGAGGAGGCAGAAATGCAGCCGCAGCAGCGAGGGGAACAAGGCAAAAGGTGTCTGGGGATGTGTGCTTCTTTAAGATTAGCCCATGGATTAAGGGGTTTTGTGTCTAAAACCTGCAAGGATCAACTGGCTTGCCACAGAGTGAAGATCTGGCAAGTGTGGCAAGTTCAAGGTTTTAAAATAGGACATAACTTAGTTTGCAGATTTGCTAAGTCTTGTGTCATACCAGAGCAAATTTTAACTCTTCGCAGTCGTACTACTAATTCAAAGAACACCCTCTCTTTATCTACACCAAGGGCTTTTGTAGGATAAATTATTCTCACAGATCTGCTAAATGTCCTCTACACACAAGGGCTTTTGGACATTTGTTCCCTCTTCTAGCCACTGATCTCTGAATTTGACACCTAAATTTCTGGTCTTCTCGTACCCCTAAAATTTATCTGTTCTGGACTTCCCCTCCTTCACAACAGTGCAAAACTGTTCCACAGAGTTCCACAGTTCAGTTAAATATTGCATAAACAAAGCACCATTTTTTTTGCTTAAAACCCACTGCCCAATAATCTTAGATGTCCACAGTTTTCTATTGTGAGAAAAATCAATTGTTTTCCCCTATTAATTTTCACTTGAGTACCAGTTCTTGTGTATGCTTCTAGCAGAGTCCCGTGTTTAGTCTTTTTTTTTCCATGATGAAGAATCTAAAACTACATTTTTCTGCTCTCAAAGGAAGCTGTTCCGTATCTCTTATATCTCTAGTTTTCAAATGTATTGCATTTTTAAGCTAGGATGACTGCCACAGCAAGCAATATTGAAGATGCATTTATATGCTTTTATATGGTGGCATAATGATGTTTCCCATCTTGCTCTCTCTTCCTGAGATGCAGAGAAGGGTTTGCATTCCCAAACACTTGTCTACTCTTTCTAGCTACAGTACCTAGACTAATAAAAGGTATAAAATACAAATATACAAACATTTTGTACTCTCCTGCAGCACTCATATTACTGACCACACACCTAGCAGTCTACTTGCCTTTCTGAACATCTTCAGGCACTGAGTGGTATTTTCAGGCAACTAGTCACATTGGCATCAGGAGCTCTTCCGTGGCTCATAAGGGATAAATCAGAGGCTGTGGATGGGTATGCATGGACAAGATCATTTTCTCCTCGTGCTTGGCTATGCTTTTATTTGCACTCAATTTCGCCTGCAAGCTTATTGCCCACTTATTTAGTGTTCTGGTGACAATTTTAGCAGTCAGCTTTATATTTGACTCTCCTGATTTATTTTGTATTATCTTGAGGCTTTGTAGCACATATTGCTACTTACCTCTTTTCCATCAGTGCACTGAACTGAGTGTGTCACACTTGTACAAAATGGCCTACGTATGTACATATAGGTTGCATTAAATGTTCTCAGTATAGAACCTCATGCACTCTGCCAGCGACATGATCTTTAATACCTAATCTTTGGCTTCTTGCTATTAATCATGTGTTAGCCTGAGAAAGAACTCTTGGCACCCAAATATACTTAAGAGCTGTTGGTGGGAACTTCTGTGCTGAATATCAACTGGATTGGGTTTTCACAGTATGCTTGACTCCTGCAAAAATGAGCTAACAACAGCTCAAGATATTGGTGTTGAACAGGACATGTGTGAGAGAGGCAAGAGAAAGGGATATGGTCAAAGTGACAGCTAACAAAACTGAGGAATGGCAGTTGATAAAATGGCAAAAATAATAGAATTATTCTAAGCAGAAAAGATCACTGAAATAATGCAGGAGTATGTTAAATAGATTTTATTAGAGAAAACACTGACATTTTCATCTTCATTTTGTGCAAATTCTATGATCCATGGGGAGGAGGATAGAGAGGAGAAGAAATGAAAAGGATTAGCAAGGAAACAGTGTCCTAAAGAATGACAAGAAAGCTAAATTGTTTGAAGGATGCATAAATATTTGGAGACCAATATCTGAGGGCTAAGTTCTGCTGTTCTCGTAGGGACTCACGCGAAGTACCTTGCACTCACTGTGCAGCCTGGTTGGAGAACTCAGATAACTTGAATGTGGGACTGACGTGAGCTGATGAGCTGCAAACCCCATGGCTATGTAAGGGTATATTCCTGCACGGGTACCCACGAAGGATTCAGTCCTTCCACCAAGTGTAGAGCTGTCTGCAGATGAAAATTGTGCGTATACCCAAATGTGTTGCCGGTACTTACACATTTGAAATCTGGGCTCTGAAAACATCACTTACAATCCCCTCCTATGAAACAGAAGGGTCGAACGGGAGCATCTGCCTTCACAGCCAGAGGAGCAGTTACCTCCTTCATACTGGATCTGGGAAATGAGGCAGATTTATGCAGCTGCCACCACATCAGAGCCTTGTATATTGCCAGTTGCAAGGCAGTTACACAGTGGGCAATGACAGGTTGGCTAAAGTGATGGGAAGCCTCAACACAGCCAGACTAATGGTAGGTAGTAAAAATTCAGACAGCTGAAGACAATTATTGAATTTTAGATAGGCTTTGAGAAATTAAATGAGTTCAATGGCTGTTCTACCATTTGGAAAGCTGCAACACATTACTGGAGGCACTGGAAATAATGTTTTGGAGTCTAAATATAGGCTGCATATACCACTCCTTCTGCTTCCCGTGGAGTGCTGAGAACATTCAGTACTTATTAAGGAAGGCAGTAAAAATAAGTTGAGGTTCGCATATTCCTTTCTATGATTTCCCTTTTGAAAAATACCAGAATAATTGTTTATAACTATTCTTCTTGTGAGGAGTCAGCTGACAACAGAAAAGGAAAAGGAGGGGATATACCCCTCTCTCAGTCATGCGACTTACTGCTGCGGTGGGATCTGGTCATTCCATTTCTGAGCCTGGCCATGAAATTCCATTCTCAGCCTGATCCTTTCTCAGCAAACCTGGAAAATGGCAAGCCTCTGAGGCCATGACTTGGGAAAGAGAAACAGGAGAAATCCATTGTTCCAGACAAAAGTCAAAAAGGACAATTACTGGGTGATCTGCCATTTCGATAAGTCACAAGAAATTAAGTCCCAAGGACTTTCTTCTGGATTGTGCTGCACCAGCCAGCCCAGAGATACTGGTCGCCACAGCGAACTATTATGATTAGCGTGTGTCAAAATGTCCTCAGGGGCATTTGGCCCCAGAAAGCTTCCAGGGAACTCACCTGTAAAACCTGATTCATGAAAACACATAACTAATATCAACTACATCTGCATGTTGTCCGAAGCCTTGTGGTTTTTGTTTGGCTTGTGTGTTCCTGCATCCAGAGAAGACCTTGAGGACACTCATAAATCCTATAAAGGATTTAACAAAGGCAAAAAGAGCAGATCTTTAATGAATTTATACTTGAAAGTCCTGGAAAATGTCTTTGCATTTTACAGCAACAACTTACAGTCTTTGTTTCAATGGATTTCTATTCATGTGCATGAGTGCCATTATTTTTGCTCTGCAAATATTGTGTTGTCATGGAAAGGCTCCTGTTGAGGTTGAGTTTGCCGTTGGGCCTGAGGCTGAATGAGGGCTGAACAGAGCAGCTTTGATTTCATGCAGGTTGCTTGCTCCATGGCATCGAAGGAGCATTTTGGGTTTCAAGGGATGCAACCATGTCTCATGAAAGTGCTGATGCTGGGGATGTTAGTGGAGCTGGCCCGGCTGTATTGTGTGTACCACTGGGGGCCACATGAAGCAACGATAGAAACTGAAAGAGTGGAGATTTTAACAAGGAAACTGTTGATGATTCCTTCCCACTTTGTGGGCATTTTTTTTTTTTTTTAATAAAAAGCGAACTTTCCACTCAACAAGGGCCTGCTAACGCTTTTAGCCTGCACAGTGAGTCTGTAGGAACACATACCTTGTATGCACAAAATCCTGCATTGCACAAACATTGGGGTATTTCCACAGGCTCATACCTGTAAGTATTTTTTTAGATATAAAGCCACTGGTCTATTTTAATATGTGCCACTGGATGTAAGGGAAATGGAATTCACAAAACAGGAAAAAGACCGTTAAAAAACAAATTGCCAACAAGTTGTATTTAGTTTGAGGGGCATCCAAGTGTGGAGTTTCATATCCTGGAATATTTCAATTTTTGTATTTAAGGACAGGATAAAATTAAGTTGATGAAAAGCCCTGGGTTCCCCACTGAGTGCCCTTTCCCACGAGCTCGCGACTCCCGCAGCCCTTGCCCAGCAGATCCTAGGTTCACCCAGCTGCTCACGTTTAGGGCATTTTCTTGGTAGGTAGAAATGGGTGTTTGAACCACCTCTGTCTAAAGCCAATCTCGCTTCCCGGCTAAGAGTGCCAGCACATTACAGTTATCCATCTTCCTTTAACCACCTTTCATAAGAAGACTGAGCAGCCTTGCACTTCCTCGAGCCAGAGAGCCAAAGAACAAAACAGAGGGATTTAAGCCCCCTCTGGGAACCAGGCAATGAAACTTAAGCCTGTGCCTCTGAAGTTCTTCATGAGAGCTAAATATTAGCAGCTAATTCTTTTATTTTAAAAGGAAAATGCTTTCTAATCTCCTGTAGCCTCTGTTTTCACAGCTTTTTAAAATTAAATCAATAACTAAACCAAAAGAGAGGCAGAAAATACTAAAAGTCCTGCACTTAGTAGAACTCTGCCAGTTATAAGTAAATCAGCAGCATTTCCCTGCAGAGCCTTTTTTCACTTTATTCTATATAAAATTATGAACAACATAAAAATTCCCCTGATATTATGAGGTCTTTTGGCATTTGCAAAGGATTTTCAGGCAAGCTGTTAAACAATGATATTTTCCTTTGTAGTTGGTACTAAAGGATCTCTCCCTCTATTTGTGTATCAGAGGTAGATGGAAAAGAAAACTTCTAGGTATAAAACTGGAAGGAGCCTGGCAGTATGGATTGAAACCCCAGCGCTGACATAGCAGTGTCGCATTTGGGACTGATGGTAGAATTAAGTAAAACGTGTCTCCAAAGCCAGTGAATTTTCAGAGTATATGGGAAAGGGATTACTAAAACTGGAGTAAAAGTTTCCATCCTTCCCTGACACACACTTGCTATACTGTATATAATAGATATGCTGGTACTCTTTTAGCAGCTACTAGTAAATATCATGGGTAAAAGATCAATGTATGTCTGATATGAGAAATATATACTTACTAACTTAGACTTCTTATTTTTGGCATAAAAGCTTTGCTTGCTGTGTCAAAAGTCGCTTGATGTTTGAGAGATGACTCCCTGAAGGTATATTACTGCGTATCTTGTGTAACCCATACACATGTGCTTCATGGAAAGATTTTGTAAGGTGTATCCTTAGAAGAAAACGTTATTTATTTTTCGAAAGGTTTCAAGGCTGCAGAAAAACACTATCTATGCCACAAATTACATCAGTGGTTTCTAAGCTCGTTGGGCCTGGGGACCGCCGCCAGCCCATAGTATCTCTCCCAGATGACCACACACAGTCCTCACTGTACTGTGTAATTGAAAACACCGCTGATGTGGTTTCCAGCTCCCTCTGTGGGCTACTTACTGCACCTTGGAGGGTCACTGGTGAAAACCACCCCCACAACGCCGGTGGCTATTGAGCTGTTTTCAAATCTTGAAAATCACGGCCCCTGCTCTTCGCTTTGGCCCCTGCTGTAAGCAATCCCTGTGGCAAGGAAGCTCACAGGGGAGAAAGCCAGGGGCGTGCCATTGCAGTTTGTTAGAGTACCGGCATCAGAATATTTTTTTCCTTTCTGAGTTGGAGAAATTCAAAGCAGACTCTGAATTACGCTTGCCAACAGTAATACTTGCATTGAGTTAAATCACTAGGCCCAGTGCAAGCGCTCCACCCGAATTAATTTTTAAATGCACAGTTTTTTTCCCACTGTGTCTTTCTGTTTGGTTCACTGTGGTTTAAAAATTGGGCCAAGCACATGAAACAGTGAAAATCATTTTACCCGTGTGCTATACGCATAATGCCATGCTAACAGCTTAAAATCCCACCTACATAGAAATAGGCAGGATTTTCTTTCTCCTGCCTTTTCTCCTCGGCAATTCAGAATTCCCAGGTTGCTTCAGCTGTCCCAAACCCTGACAGTAAACATGCAGAAACTGCCCCACAGGCACTGCTGCAAAACTGCAGGGGATGGCGGTGGAGGAGACATCAGCTGGAGGGGGAAAAGGCTGCGGGGTGACCCGTCCCGCTCGTCTCCATGCGTCCAGCCAGCTTGATGCTCTCACTTTAACACAACGGCACCACTCCGAGCACACATCACGCCTCAGGATGAGCTGTGTGTTAGGTCAAAACCTGAGCAGGAGTGCAGCAAATGGTAATTCATGGCATGACCCTGCCAAAGCACTGCCCCTGCCTGCATCCATCCCCCAGCCCAGCTACTGTCCCTGTAGGACGCTGCAGCCCTGGGATGAGGCCAGGCTGGACGGCACCAGCAGCTGATGAGGCAGGAGGATGAGCATGCCCATGGCATAACACATTATCTCTGCATGGTGAATGTGTTCTCATGGAGACATACAACACGTCCTTCAAATCTGGGGTCTTCCTCAGTGCTGACACCATCATCCCTGTTCTGCCTGTGGGACATGGCTCTCTGGTCTTGTAGTGACTTTGGTGCCACCATTGTGAATACTGTGTCTAGTTTTGGGCCCCTCACTACAACAAAGACATTGAAGTTCTGGAGTGTGTCCAGAGAAGGGCAGCAAATCTCGTGAGGGGTCTCAAGTGCAAGCGGCTGAGGGAACTGAGGTTGTTTAGTCTGGAGAAAAGGAGGCTGACGGGAGACCTTATCGCTCTCCACAACTCTCTGAAAGGAGGTTGTAGCACGGTGGGGTCGGTCTCTTCTCCTGGGTAACAAGTGATAGGGCAGGAGGAAATGTCCTCCAGTTGCTCCAGGGGAGGTTTAGGATGGATATTAGGAAAAATTTCTTCACAGAAAGGGTTGCCAAGCATTGGAACCAGGCTACCTGGGGAAGTGGTTGAGTTGCCATGCCTGGAGGTATTCAAAAGATGCGCACACATCGTGCTTAGGGACATGGTTTAGTGATGGTTTTGTCAGTGTTAAGTTGATGGTTGGACTCAATGATCTTAAAGGTCCCTTCCAACCTAGACAATTCTATGATTCTATGATTGTTGCTGGCCTCTGGTCCCGTACCACGGTGGTTGTAGCTGTAGCTGTACCACTTACCTATCTGCAGCCACAAGGGAGGAGGCTGGAGAGGCCGTCACCCCCACACCAGTGCTGCCAGTCTCAAGGGGAGCACCTGGAGTGGGGACGGGGATTCATAAAGCACAGGGGCTGAGTGTATCACCCTGCAAACAGCAGGAAAAGGCAAGCGTGGGCTCCTTGTGGCATCTGGATATTTGCTGTCTGCATGTGATTCCCATTACCGCCGCGTTCAGGGAACTCGCTGCAGCAGTGTTGTGCGAATGTTAATTAAACTGATACCAGCTTTTATGTGTCTAGCTGATAAGGCGGGCTGGCGGTGCTCTAAATTTAGACTCGTCGGGAGCTGTTTGAGAAGACAAACACGGACGGTGCTGCACTGACAGATCTTGCGGCGGCACCTGCACTCTCAAAATGGTGCCAGTCCATAGTTAATGGGCTGAATAGGTAATGTGGGACAGCCCTGCTAACGGCAGCGGTGTTGTTATATGTCAATAGTATCAACTGGTCAAGCCTTGAGCAGGTTATCACCTGCCTGTGGACTGTGTTCAGAACAGGGAGATGCAGGAGACAGCACTGCTTTAACTGGGTAAACAATATAAGGGTAGAAACCTCACCCTAAACAAACAAAAAGACGACCCCACATCAATTGAAAATCTCAACTTTTGACTGAAATTGACTGATTTTGACTTTTTTCCTGGGCAGTTGTGTCATTATTTTAAAATATGACCTGGGTCTTTTTCGGGTTTTGTTTGTTTGTTTGTTTTTTGTTTTTTTCAGAAGGTGCCTCTGATGTTGTACCTTTGTGCTTGCATCAGTTTTGGGGAGCACCTGAGGCTGAATGCCTTGGGTGGCTTCTGCAGATTGAATTTACTGAATATGCCTCACATTGTACCCTGGCTGGAGCACCCAGTATGTTCGTGCTCCTCGGAGAGACTGTCTGGAGAGAAAGATGTGGAAATACCAGTGAATGAAACAACGAAAGAGCAGTAGGAAGACAGAAGAACGTGGTTGTTGCGATAGGATCTTCAATTTACAGAGTGCTCATGTGTACTCCTTTGTATGCTTTATTGGAAAGTGGAGTAGCGTGGAGTTTCCAGAGGGAGCTGGCAGGTAAGGTTGATAAATGTAGTCGGCTGCCCTTCTAAATCTGGTCTTCGGTGCTCAGTGATGTGAAGTTTCTGTAGGATTTGGGTATCCAGCCCCTTTTGCTCCTTTTTGGCACCCTTTTCTCTTTGTTCTCATATGTACAGTATTAGTAACTACGGACTTGTACCAGTACTTCTTTAAGATAGTACCAAAATCCTGACCTTTCATGTTACCTACACTGTCCCTTCTGTTCAAAAATGACCTATTGCTTACATGGCAAAGGTTATTTTTTAATCTGATCTGATCTATAGCACTATGCTAATCTGTTACAAACTGAGTTTTTCATACATTTTCACATTTCAGAATTTCTACTAAAGGCTATAATTATTACAGTTCTAATTATTCTGTCATTTAAACACTTTTATTTCCATTTTGGCATAATTGGTTACTTGATTGTGAAATACTTTCTTTATGACAGTGTTTTCCTCAATAGGGTCCTCTGACCTTCTAGCAAGAAAAAGATGTTTTTCCCTTCCTCATTACTGCAATTACATCAGGAAACAATAGCTCGCTGAATGATATAAATGTCAGTGAATATTGTTCTCTGGAAAACCATTTGTCCCTTTTCCATCCACAGAAAAAAGTTAGTAATCTCCTTGAAGGGGTTGAATTTTACATCAGCGAAAAGCCTGAGTGCCAAATCATTCTGATGTGCAGGACTCGCTAACCTGCTCTCGCTGGAGGACTGTCTGCTGTCAGATCATGATATGGGGACATCTGTGAAGAATCTTCATAGAATCTTCATAGAATCTTCGTGGTTGGAAAGGACCTGTGAGATCATCGAGTCCAACCATACACACACAAAAAAAACCCTACAATCTCTGCCACTAGAGCATGCCCTCAAGTGCCACATCTACACATTTCTTAAATAGCTCTAGGGTTGGTGACTCAACCACCTCCCTGGGCAGGCTGTTCCAGTGCCTGACCACTCTTTCAGTAAAGTCATTCTTCCTAATATCTAATCTAAACCTCCCCTGCCACAACTTCAGACCATTTCCTCTGGTCCTGTCATTATTCACCTGGGAGAAGAGGCCAACACCCACCTCTCTCCAACCTCCTTTCAGGTAGCTGTAGAGGGCAATGAGGTCTCCCCTCAGCCTCGTCTTCTCCAAGCTAAACATGCCCAGCTCCCTCAGCCTCTCCTCATATGACCTGGTCTCCAGACCCTTCACCAGCTTCATTGCCCTTCTCTGGACCCGCTCCAGCACCTCAATGTCTTTCCTGTAGTGAGGGGCCCAAAACTGGACACAGTATTTGAGGTGGGGCCTCACCAGTGCCGAGTACAGGGGGACAATCACTTCCCTCAGGTCCTTTTCTGCTGGGCAGCTTTCCAGCCACTCTTCCCCAGGCCTGTAGTGCTGCGTGGGGTTGTTGTGACCCAAGTGGAGCACGCAGCACTTGGCCTTGTTGAACCTCATACAATTGGCCTTGGCCCATCGATCCAGCCTGTGCAGGTCCCTCTGTAGAGTCTTCCTACCCTCAAGCAGATCAATTCTCCCACCTAGCTTGGTGTTATCTGCAAACTCACTGAGGGTGCACTCAATCCCCTCCATCCAGATCAATGATAAAGATATTAAAGAAAACTGGCCCCAAAACCGAACCCTGCGGGACACCACTGGTGACTGGCCGCCAAGAGGATTTCACCCCATTAATCACAACAGGTCATGGCATGGGGACATCCGTGCAGATCATGGCATGGGGACATCCGTGCAGATCATGACATGAGGACATCCATGCCGCCAAGTCTGTTTACAGCAGCTGAGGATCTGACCTACGCTCAAGTGCATCAGTAGTGACAGGTCAACAAAGGACCTTGGTTTTGTGAACTGTATATTTACCAACTAGAAAGCCATTTAGCTCCTCAGGCAATTATTTTTCTGTTTGTTTTAAAACTGCCTGTGGGAATTAGTAAAGGTTTGAAGTGTAGGACAAAGGGTTGGTAAACGGCCTGTGCGCTTGACAGCTTTGCCCGCCTGGGACCTGCAGTGTTTCTCACCCACTTGTTCTTCTTTGGAAAGGATCAAATCTTGACCCACTGGGTCTAGGATATTTCCCTGAAGTCTGCGAGGAAGGACAGGACAGTGAGCAATTTAAGGAAAAAATGGTCTGGAAAAGCAGTGTAAGCCCTTTCCTCCGAGCCTTCTCCCACTGTGGCTGACAGAAGCACATTTTCAGGGTGACTAGACAGGATTCATTGCACCATCTTGTCATAAAGTAAACATTAAACTGTCTGTAGAAATTGCATCCTGGAATTGCCTATTTCTTTTTAGTGATTATAAAAGGCAGCAAACAGCTACTACACTAACTCAGGCCCCTTCACTGAAGACAACCCATGTTAGATGGTGAGAATGCCCCCTTGCTATGGACACGCTGCCCTGTGATGGACATCTGGGTGAGGATTGTCATTACATTTTTCCCCTTCTCCCAGGGATACCAGTATCTTCAGGTTGCCCAGACCAGACTGTGATACAGCACTGTTTTGTCTTATAATGCTGGCTGGCATATACATTATTCATGGGAGCAGTAACACACAGTGCACAATTTAAAGGTGGTAATTGCTCATCTGTATATTCTAGGGAATCACCCTGTTATTTAAAATACTCTGAAGCTCCCAAGCAAAATCTATTTTTTCTCTCAGCTGGAAACAGATTTGGCTGATAAATGTATAATTTCTGTAGCATGCCAAAAGACGCTTTCACTGACAGGAATATTGTGATAGCAGAGGCAGACATTCAACACTACATCTTAAATATAGGGCACAAATTCCCATCTAATCTGAGGGCCAGATATAAAAAGAGTAAGATTTGAAATAGCTCATATTTTCGCTCATATAAAGTTGAATCCTGCTTGCATTCCTTGTAGTACTAGAGGTGTTAAAAGCAATGTTACCACCCACCTGAGTAAAGCAAGCAGGGATTTATGGCACCCGCTGAGGTCTGAGAAATTTTGATTGCGATGAGATTTCGGCCTTTCGAGTGGAAGCGCTGGTCATTTCTGGCAGGAGAAGAACTGCTGGAGAGTATGATCATGTTGTAGCCTTTTGGGGAAACCTGTCCCTGTACATGTGGAAACAAGGACAGGCTGCTAGCAGTGGTATTTCTTTGCACCGTGCTGGCTGTGGGATGTGTCACCTGTGCTAACCAGCCAGGCCACTGAGGTGCACGGCGACATTTGACCTCCTGCGATATGACAGAGCTACCTGTGGCGCAGCTGCAGCACAAAGCAACCTCTTGCAGACACTTTGGAGAAAAAAAAAAAAAGGCATATGAATACATATAAGCATACTGAAATTGGTTGTATTTGTTTGAAGCTGAAGGCAGCACTGTTTGCACCACCCTGCTGCATTAAAACTGCTCCCAAGTTGCAAAAGCTCCTGGTTTCATCCAGGGTGGGTGAGGAGTTGGTTTCCTCAAGCAGTGTTTTACCCTCCTTAGGCTGCTCCTGTCCATCCCTGCTCTGGACCCAGGGCAGCAACACCCAGGAGGAGAAGCAAGCATGAGAGTGGGATGCTTTGCTCCTCTCCAGGCAGGGAGGGAAGAAGCCAGCCAGGGCAGCAGACACTACAGTAAGGGCAGTAACTGAACCCGAGCTGGAAAAGGACATCAGTTCTTTGGACTAAAAAAAAATCACAGAACAAAGCCTGTTCAATACAAAAAGTATTTTGGTTAAGCAATTGTTGGCTACAGTGTAGTAGAAAATTGCCTAAATTAAATCATATCGAGTAAGTGACCCTGCAGTCTGCTGATAAATTGTAATCCTCTGGTGTCTGGCCTGGGAAATAAACTAATTTCCATTCTTGCAGGAGTCAGAGACAGCCATATGTATAGCAGAAATATATCTATTAGCGGCCACAGAGGAAGCTATATATCTATTAGCAGAACTGTCTGCACGTTGCCTGAAGTACCACAAGCCGTCTAAGAATAGCAAGGATGGGACCTGCTCAGTGCAGTGGGGGACATCTCCACCTGTGGGTGTAGTCCTGCCACTACGGCAGAAGTGTTGGTGTCTTCCTGATTTAAATCACTGAACAGCAGCACTAAGATGCCCTGGCAGGTCTCTGTGGGAATGACCTCTGAACCTCAGTTGCAGGTGACAACAGCCCATGAGTACCAGAGTACTGCGTCCAGCTCTGGGGCCCCCAGCATAAGACTGTTGGAGTCCAAAGGAGGGCCATGAAGATGATCAGAGGGCTGGAGCACCTCTCCTATGAAGACAGGGTTCTTGAAGAGAGTTGGGGTTGTTCAGCCTGGAGAAGAGAAGGCTCTGGGGAGGCCTTATAGCAGCCTTCCAGTACCTAAAGGGGGCCTACGGGAGAGATGGGGAGGGACTCTTTATCAGGGCGGGTAGTGATAGGACAATGGGTAATGGTTTTAGACTGAAGGAGGGGAGATTAGATTAGATGCTAAAAGAAATTCTTTACTGTGAGGGTGGTAAGGCACCAGAACAGGTTGCCCAGAGAAGTTGCGGATGCCCCATCCCTGGAGGTGTTCAAGGCCAGGCTGGATGGGGCTTTGAGCAGCCTGGTCGAGTGGGAGGTGTCCCTGCCCATAGCAGGGGGGTTGGAACTACATGATCTTTAAGGTCCCTTCCAACCCAAATGATTCTGCGATTCTACGAGAGCTGCCTGTGGTTGCACAGAGGGGGCTGCAGTACTGCTGCTTGTCTCCTGTTGGGAAAAAGTTGTGCTTTAGGGCAGAGCCACAGCTGAAACTGAACTGAAATCAAGTCTCGGAGGATGTTGCAGAACTGGAGACTGTATCTGAGGATAGAGACTTCCAGCCACCTGCAGCACACTCGCCTGTGGCAAAAACAGAGAGGGATTTGGAAGGGGAGGTGTTAGAAACCAGCACAACATCCCGGTATGCAGGGAAGCATGTTCGGTGCTGCTGCTGCAAACCCCACACTCTCTGGTGAAAGAAAGACCTGAGCTGTTTGTGGTTAAATCTTGGCTAAAATTTTAAGCACGTGCTGCCAGAAATACATCATGAACGCTGGCTGTACTGGATTTTTCTTGACTGCCATGTGTCCAGTATTGCTGAAATTTTCTGTGCACTTCTCTGTTTTCTTAGAAATCTTGTTTCTCTCCTGCTGCATTTAGTGAGGTATTTGTGAGAGGGTTTACCCCGTAGGTCCACAGGCTGTGATTTGGGGTTCTGCACTTACCTCCCAGCTCTGCCGCTGGTTCTCCCTTGAGGCCCTGTCTAACTCGGGGACTCTGAGCCTCGCTACAAAATAGGAATAACAAGAATACCCTTCCTCCGTCCCCGTTTTAAGTTGTGCTTATTTATAGAGCAAGTTTTTGTGTCAGGCCAGGCATTACTGGGAGTAAGAGGAAGAGGAGCTCAGGGAGCCCACTGGTGCAGCACCACCCAATGCAACTCTTCTGCACAACTCAGAGGAGAGAGATTAGGCAGCTGCATGATGGCCTGTCTTCACTGTGCCACATCTCAGGGCAGGGACTCCTCTGCCAAAACTCTCGTGGACTACCGGGCTTTCAGCAAAGGTTTTGGCACCCGGTAAACGTGTGAGTGGTCCCTGAGGGGCAGAGCTGGCGAAGACGTGTTTGCTGATGGGCTGCAGCTTGCGCCTGAGCTGCCAGGTGGATGTGGCGTTCCAAGGAGGTGCTGATCCCAGGTCAGTAGTAGTCTCTCTCCTTCCTGCAATTTCAGGAAAACTGACAGGGACACAGTATCTTTGAAGCGAAATCTCCTTAAAATGGATCGGTGGCCTCCAGGGTTCTGAGCATAGGACAGACAGGTGTATCCAGCATCTTTGTGTGAGCATCATCTCCTTAGAAAAGCAGGCTAAAATGATATTTTCTGGTTTTGTTGTTCCTTCTGATATTTAAAAGATGCTTTCAATCTTTGATCCCAATTCCAATTCCAACTGGAGCACTGGACAGTAAAATACTTCCACTGGTTTTACTAGAACAAGTCTAGGTTTTCACACCAGTAACCGAGATTATGAGTGGTCTCTTCTTTTTATTAGTAACCGTTTCCTCTGTTTTACTCTGGCCTTAAAACAAAATAAACATTTTAAGATACCTTGAGTTATTCTTTTAATGGTGCTAGAGTACAGTTATGGCGGGATTTTTACTACTTTCATCCTGCAGACACAAGCAGAGGGAGTTATCTTAATTATCTGGAAATCTTTTACATTAGATGCCACCTTTAGGGTCAAGAGGACATCCATGGGTGTTTGCAATACAGCCAACAGCAATGTGACTTTTATGATAATGCAATTACATTTCTGTTTGGGAATGAAAATAGCAATCTTCTTTTTGCTGGGATCAAACGTCACATCTCAGGAGGGGTATTTTGCAGACACCAAGGTTGGCAGTAGTTACTTCAAAAAAGAAATGAAGACTATAGACATCAAGATTTCTTTCCAAAAAAACACATTGTATCCTCAGCAAGGTGGTATTGGGTTTAATACCACCACTTTTTGTTTTAAAATTCCAGATAGTACTTTTACTAGAGAAACAAAAGGACTCGGTAATGAGAGCACTACAAATTCTTCAGCAATCTAAGGTGTTTATTAAATCTCTGAACGCATTATCATCACATTAAGGTTTGCCATGAAACTTTCATGAAAATAAACTATTTGAAGACTGTTTTAGCTAAAAGCCTTAAAACAAATCCCTCAATGATTTAAAAATAGACTTTGTACTAAAGGAAAATGAAAAGCAAATTTTTCATCTATATTTACCAGCCCATATTATAATGTTAATACAGACTACTGAAAAATAGTTCTAAGTTTTAATAATTGGTCAAGGTATATGAAAGTGTACTGAAAAGTTTTGCAGTTTTGAAAGCTGAAGCATTAAAAATTACTAATGGGTTTTGAACATTTTCCTCCCTATATTCAAGGCCTCCCCTGTGTTCAAGCACAACAGATCGACATATGCTGCATCGGAACTGAAAGCCTGACAATCACCAGCTACATCAAAGAGAAACTTTGAGACTTTTCAGACAGAACAAAAAACATTACATGAATTCACAGTGAGCAAAATTTTTCCTAGATAAGTCAGGCACTGCTTCTATAATTCTGGCCCCTGTGCTGAGGTCCTTTGATGAGGTACAGGAATAGGGGTTACGTCTGTGTTAGGTGACAGATCCACGTCCCTGGCCTCTCTGAGAAATCAGGGTAACTTCTTGTTTACAATCCTTTAAAGATAAAATTCACCTCCTCAGTCTTGCTGCTGCTCAGGACCGCATTGAAACAGTACATCTTTACAATCAGTGACAAAATAGAAAAAAGACACCACCTTATGTTCAATCCATGTGCAAAATCACTGAGTGCTGTGCCAGGCAGGGACCTGGATGGACTGATATGATATTGCAGCAAGCTCACGTTCAACCAAGACATAGAATCATAGAATTATAGAATTGTCTGGGTTGGAAGGGACCTTTAAGATCATCAAGTCCGACCATTAATCTAACACTGCCAAAACCAGCAGGAAACCATGTCCCTAAGCACCGCATGTGTATGTAGTCTGCTCCTGACAACCCTCCTCGAAATTTCTAGAGGCAGTTCTACCTCCTGCCTGCCAGACCTCAGAAAAATGATGGTCGTGTGGTTGCCGGTATTCACAGAACCACGAATGCCTAGATTGCAAGTCTTAATTACTGAGAAACCTCCAGGGGCCGTGCCTACATTAGCAAACAGTTCCACGCTGCCTGAATGAGTCAGGGAAATGAAGCAGCTGTTGATGAGCAGTCACACCTACGCTGCTGGTGGTTCTGTGTTTTTGCTTTGGACTAGATTTTGTCCAGTCCCTTGGTGGAAAAGTCAGCCCCTTGCATGTGACTTGAAGCTGCCCATGGTGCCAGTCACTGCTCTGGACCCTTGTGTCCCCCAACGGGTGGGGACGGCGCTGGCACCCCTTGAGCAGAACTTCCAGGATGGTGCCTCTGAAAGAAATCTGCCGTGATTGCACCAAAATTGCACCAGTCTGCAGGAAGCTGGAGAACTGGGGGAATCCCTTCAAAAAAAGCATTACAACTGTAAGCAAAGGCTTCAATGCAGACACAGGTGCAGATGACCTTGGAAATTTATGATGTCATCTAGAAAATATTTATTGGTATGATCTTAAGGCATTCTAACTAGCTGGAGAGCAAGATTACATATCAGAGGCCTAGTCTATCTTTCTGTATATCCTCCTAGCAGCAAACACATTTATTTTTGTCATCTTTTTGACCTCGTGTAGCTAGTTGATGTAATGGCTAAGTATGGCATAGTTGTCAAACTATATGAAAGTTAAAATTACTTGTTTGGTCTTCACAAGGTTTTTAGACTAAGACGGTAAACTTCAGTTAGAGATATCACTAGGAAAAAACCCCATTTTTTTACATAGAAGATATGTACTGCATATTTTGGAGTGCTTTAACACAGAGTATTGGCTAATAAAAACAACTACTTGTACAGGTTTCATTTTATTGCCTTAATGAATCAGTAACTCAGACTGTTTATTTAGGAAAAAAAACTAAGTTCCCTTCCCCTGCTAGTGGCACAACTTCTGACTCAGCAATATAAACTAGATTGAATGCAGCTATTTCCATTGATTTAACTCAATCTAGCCTTATTTTCTTGGATATTTCCTAGCTGAGCTAAAGCATTTCCATGAGGTATAAATTGGGCTGATGTAAAACAAACAGACATTAGTGAAGTTTACTAGTCACTCTGTTGCAGTTAAATGGGTACAAATTTCTTCAGTGCGGCTCAGGATGTAAAGTTGTTGAACAGGAGAAATAAGAGAACTTATAATTAAAAAGAATAAATAAGAAAGAAAGAAAAGAAAGAGAGAGAGAAAGAAAGAAAGAGAGAGAGAAAGAAAGAAAGAAAGAAAGAAAGAAAGAAAGAAAGAAAGAAAGAAAGAAAGAAAGAAAGAAAGAAAGAAAGAAAGAAAGAAAGAAAGAGAGAAAGAAAAGAAAGAAGAGAATTACTGATCCTTAATGTTGATGCTTGTTTTTAACACGCTGAACAAAGCAGGCTAACCTAAACCCATGGCAGGTGAAGGGTTTGCATGTTCTCGTAAGATAATACAAATATTTATAAACTTAAATTTACTCAACTCATTCAATAATATTTTATGTGCAGCCAAGTGGCATTCAGTCAAATCCAACATGTTGTTGATTAACATGTTTTTAATCATCTGCTAGAAAATTGGTTGTAAGTGTATTGCTGAGGTTTGGTACCACAACACTGATCCTACCTTCTGGTTTGTACATGTTTCCAAAAATAATAATGTTACTGCTACTTCTTTTTTTTTTTTCTTTTCTTTTTTTTTTTTTTAACGCAGACACAGACCTGGAAACCTAAACAGGACAACACGGTAAAGAATTATGAGCACTTTGAAATAGTTTTTATAAAAAGCTAAAAATAGGTAGTCTACATCTGCCAAAATCTAAATAAATCATCTCAAATGTCCCTGATGAAATACTTCGAGATATTTAGGACTGTTTCCTGTTTCCCTGTTATCCATTTACATGAGTTGTTGGAATATTTAAATTTCAGCTTCCTTTTGATGTGCAGAGCTTGATGTCTGTGGGGTGTGATATCCAAGCAGGGACCTCCTGATGCTTGCTTCCGAGTTGGTGTGAAGTATCCATCCTTGGAGATGTTCCAAACCTGACTGCACACAATCCTGAACAACCTGTGATAGCTGACCCTGCTTGAGCAGAGGGATTGAACTAAACCATCTTTAGAGGTCCCTTCCAAACTTTTTTTTTTCCTTTTTGATTCTCTGATTCTGTTTATTATCAGTTCTTACACATCGGTTCAAAGTATTTGAGGTTGTTGATCTTTAACTTGTAGCCAAAATAGTAATTAGATTTCTTTACAGAACCCCTTATGAAAAAATCCACCACTTCAATCAGTCTATTTTTTTTTCTCTCTTCTGATGCTGCCAATCAACGGCTTTAAGTGAGAGAATGTTTTTCAAAATAGATCTCATTTGATATTCTTCTGAGGCAGGAGGTCATCACGTTTGTTCAGGTGAGGAACCTTTTCATTTGGATGATTTGAGGCACATGAGGCAGAAGGGAACACTTTTGGCCTACCAGGCTGACTTGATGCAGCATAAGGACTTTTTAACTCTTCTTCTTCAGCTATGGACAGGCCGAACATTTTCCGAGAGTGACTTGCCATGGGTAACACTGGGAGCCTGGGATCAGGCTTTTTCTAACTGTATTATACTGAAAAAATCCTATACTAAGTCTGCAAGTTAAGGAATGCTCTTTAATTAGTATATCAGACAGTGGTGGGTTTTGGTACAGTAATGGGTCTTGCTTTTCTCAAACAATTATTTTTATCTTTTGATGTCTTCCTTTCATTTTTTTTCTGCTGCTTTACAGTTACAGATGTACTATATGGTTTTATTTCTTTTATAGGAGTAATCTCTACCTTCTCTACTAATTTGCCAATTTCTTTTAAAACCATCTGGAGCCAACTTTCTTTGTGCTAATATTATTATTATTATTTAGTATTACTCTGGCTTTCAGCAGCCTTAATTAGAACTGCAAATTTGTCTTGCAGGCAACCTCAAATGTAGAACTCCAATGCTCAAAACACAGTTATTCTCAACTGTAAGGTTCAGAATTTCTCTAGAAGAGTTTAGCTTATATATTTACAATAAAATCCAACCGGTTCACTTCAGCTGTCCTGCAATTCTATAAATGTAAAAGTGCAATTATCTCACTGTGCGCTAATGGACAAATTCTTGCTGACATTATATTGAGGGCAAAGAATGTGCAAGGTATTGAAACCCATGGGAAGGGTTGGTTATTTATACTTTGCTTTGCCACGTACTATTAATAGCAAAACTGGGCAGAATTTGATTTTAATGATATATGAAATCACTGTCCCTCTCAAGTCAAACATGTTTTCTAAGGGTAATTGTTTGCAATGACAGTGCAGCTGGACTTCTGCACTGCGTGACTCCCTTACTGGCTCTTCTCAGTGGTCACAACTGAAGATACCTACTGTGGGGTCCACCTCGCTTATCTAGAAGTGAGATATCTAGTCCAGTCTAGTATGTGGGCTCCCACTATAATCAAAGGTGAGAGAGTGATTTCTGGTGGCAAGAATCTGTCCATTTGTCTTAGACACCGGTTTTCAATGAGGATAAAATCCAGGTGGGAACTGAGGACTGGTGCAAACAACATACCAAGCATTTAGAGGCAGAAGGTGGAAGACACACTCTGACCTGGTGTTTAATAACTTACTACAGACTACATCGCCATCGTGTCCAAGTATGCACATATAGCAATATATAGGTTGGAGTCTGTGGTACGAGATCTTACCCTTCTTTGCCAGAAAGCATCAGAACAATGAATACAATAAATATAATGTTTCAAGGAAGACACCTCCTTCTTCTAAGATTTAAGGTATAGCCCCACTTTCCATAGTACTCCAGATACAGAGAAACATGAACAAACCCACTCTGTGTGTCTTAAGAAATGCTGTTAGGTCAGAAAATGTACCATAATCTAAGGAAAAGATGGAAGAAACACATTTCAACTTGACATTATTACCTAATGAGGTCACAAAAGGAAAAAAAATCCACCCTGAGGTGGATTCATCTCACCTGTCTTTGGGGGCTGAATGTAGTTCAAGGTGCAGACACTGAATTTTAGCCTCTCCATGTAGGTGTCCAGAGGCTTGCTGGCAGTTAAGCTTGCGCTGCAGTCAGTGTCTTAACTGGGATCTCTTAAATGAGTGGAATTGAAAGACTGCCACATGTACCTGCTAAAAATAAACATCTATAGGAAAAGTGTTTGGAGTCTGACTTTTTTTCTGTACTTATACCACTGTTGTCAGTATTTCTTTTCAATGTATTTCCACTTGTCAGTGTTTTTTTCCAATGTATTTGCAGTTAAAGAGGGCAGTCTGGGCATCATCTGATGTTATGCGGCAGAGATAATTAGATAAAGGGCTCTGTATCACAGATTTTAAACATCTTGGTGGTAGGTCCATGGGTGATCTGTGATTCCACGGTGCTACAACAGAGACAATGTGAAGTGTGAAAAGAGGAAAAGGCAGCAGAAAAAAGGAAACAATTTTCTGAATCAGTCTATTTTAACGTCACTAATTCAGTGCCTGTGATTTCTCTTTTCCTATGACAGTAAAGACATAAAAAGGTATCTACAATGCATTAAATTTTGTTGCTGGCTTCGGAGTAGAAAGAATCCTTCCCAGGAGGTGAGTGCTTTTATTAGCAAAGAAATGAAGCAATTCCTTAGCAGAAAGACACAGGTGGGGCATGAGCCCTATGCTACAGTATTTGCAAGATAAACTTTCCTGTTGACATTTTTGCTATTATAACCCAACCGTGACTGTGGTCATGCATGCAGGTTTAATAAAAATTAGCAATAACTTTTGTAACCTGAGGCCTGAAATGACAGTTGGTAAAAAGATACCTTTGTTTGTTTTCCATGAGCCATAACATTTATGCGGGGTTTAATCTGTTCTTTTCTTTTTCAATCAAAAAAAGCTTCCAGAAAGTAATCTTTCGTTAACATAGGTTGTAAGATGAAAGAAAGGGACATTCTGCCCGACTTACAATTTGCCTGTATCAGGAAAAATAAAAAAGTTGTTTGCATCAGGAGTGACAGCAGATGAGATTCGTTTAATCATGAGATAAATCTTTTGAATTAAATACAGCCTCAAGACACTCACTCTTGGAGGGAACGAAACACAGAAAGCCTTAGGGAATAAATGTAACTATTCTTTAAAACAGTCACCCTTTCAGCAAGAGACCATAGGGTCTTTTTTGTGGATGTCATTACGCATCTTTTGCTGAAAGGCTCCATGTGTTTCACCTGAAGGTCAGGATTTAACTTCCCATGTTCTCTTGCAGCTGAAAGCATCCGTACGAGCAGCGGTGGTGCATCCAGCTTGGGACACAGCCCTGCTGGGTGTCAAATGTGAAATCCCACTGCCATCTTCTAGATGATGGCACCAGCACGATGTACTGATGTCCCAATCTTTAAAAGGGTTTGTAGCATTCCGCCTCTCCATTAACAACAAAGGGGAGCAGGATTTTGAACAACCCTATTTAGCTCCATCTCCCCCTGCCGTGCGCTCACCCGCCTGTATGGGACAGTAGGGATGGAAGGTGCCGTTTGAGATATAAGACACTTCACCACATGCTGTAAAATGCACTGCAGAGAGCTTTAAGTAAAAAAAATAAAAATGTTGTGCCTTGCAATTCCTTCATCAGGCTCTGGAAAACTGCAGCAAGTACACCAATACACAGAAGTGTTTTTTCATAAGGATAGTTTTCAAACTATCATTCAAAGCCTTATCTTGGCTGTCTGTGGCTACACAGTCGTGCTGCTGGTTCACCTGTCACAATCTTTAACCCAGATATCCTTCAGGCTACAAAAAGTTCTTTGAGCAACATGCTTTTTTGACCTAGAAAAAGCAACCCCAAACTTAAAAGACTTTGACCTACCACCAAGTGAATGATTGAAACATAACAGCATACCTACACCTTGATACTGTGCCTGGTAAAAACAACAGCAAACCCCTCATTGGAGCAAGATCAGGACATTAGCCTGGTTCCTCAGAGCAGAAAAAGAAGTCGAAACACAATTATGCCAAGTGGTGTAATCCAAGGGTCGTAGTCACAAATATTTCTCCATTTACGTTCTGCCTGAATGGCAAGCACCTGCTCCCACTGACCAAATAACTCATCTTCTGTTAGTGGAAAAGTCTCTGCAGTTTTAAAATCAAACTTTCAAATAAGCAAATAAATATATATTCTCAAAAGAATGTCAGATCTCTGTCTTTAAAAAGCAAGTACAGACAGAGCTAAAACTGCTTGCGAAGGATAACAAGGAGACTTGACCTCAATTAAGATGAAGCAGAACAGACTCCGAAGTAAAGCAGATACAAGTTGGACAGTGTTGCGTGACACATCCTACCTGCCACTCCAGGCATGCGGGCTGGCAGACTTCCCAACCTGGCACCAAATTAAGGTGGTTCTGTTCTCCCATGCGAAAGACACACAGACAACTCTTTTTTTTTTTTTTTTTTCCTGCTTTCAGTCTGGAAAGCACTGCCTTGTTCCCAGAAAATAGCTCTGCTCTGCTTAGGGGATCAATCCAAGCAGCAAATTCCAGGCAGGTAGTTCTGCTGTTGGAAGCTGTGAAAGCACCTGACCATCTGTAAGGAACATAAGCCCTTATCTCAGGTGACCTGTACCTTCGTGGAGTAAACATCATCCCTCCCTGCTCTTACCATACCAAAGCCCCAGGGCAAAGGTGCTACAGCTGCAGATTGCGCTGATGTGGGCTTTATTCATTTTGATACAGAAATCAAATAAAATCAGAGCTGATAAAGATCTCTGTGGTCTCCTACTAGATGACTCACACGGTCAGATAGGCAACCATTTATGGCTGCAAAAATGTCATCGTGGGGACCACCAGCATCAGTGTTCCTCCCCCGACTGACTGGACTTCAATTTTGTGGTGAAAGTGAGGTTGTGCGTAGGGGCATAATGACGCTTCACATCCTTCTGCCCAAATACCCGTGACCCAGGCTCTACGCCAGGTCTGCACAGTGGGGAATTTAAGAGAGATACAGTGCGTTTACAGAACAGAATATGATCTCTTCCTATCTTGAGTGATTTGATGACAACCCCGCTATTGCTGCCTGTGTCTTAAAAATCTGTTGTTTTTCTTCGTGCAAACGGGAAAAAAACGCAGAACACAGTACAATTACTGTGAAAATCTCTCCTGACTTCTTAGACTATTTAAACATAAAAATATTAAATAAAAAAAATGAGTAATACAATTATTTCAGTTGAGTCTTATAATGAAAATCAGTTTTAGTTAATTTCATGTAGCCTTCTGATTGCGGTTTGTTAACATAATGTAATTTGACTAATTCTGCTTCAGATGCATTTTGAATTTGATTGTGAATAGACAAGGCCAAAACTCTCCTGATATTGCTACACTGTTAAAAGCAGCCATTCAAAAAAGTGTTTTATTTACAGAAATGATTACCTTGTAACCTTTTTTTCAAGTTTAATTTTCTCCTGTTATTCTTCTTGACAAAATTTTAACAGAAACATTTAATGAAATCCTAGTATTGACTTACATTTCTCATAAAAGAGGTCTTTCAGTAAATGAAAGATTAAAAATAAAGTGTTTGCAACAAGCTAGAAATCACTAGAAATTTTAGGAAGACCTTGGGAAATGTCATAACGAATGTTCCATTTTAAAATCCTGCAAAGTGGAAACACCCAGAAAATTTCATGAAATATTTTATTTTTCAACTGTTACTTATTGTAAATATTCTGTTCTTTGGTTAAATTTTTATTAAGCATTGAGAGGTTTTTAACAGAAATCTTTATCTGAGTCAATCATTTGCTCTTGAAAAATGAACAGGAAATTCCTTTAAAAAGGAAAATAACTATTCTCTGCTTTTTCTGATTTGCTTCTCAAGGCAAGAAATTGTCATTGACCTGAGAGAGCTGTCACCAAGACCTGTTTTTTTCCCACTCCGGCCCAAAGATTTAAAACCAAGAACATGAAACTTTTGACAGCTCTCAAAAGGCAGTGAATTTAACTCCACTTAGAGAAAAGATTATAAATGGACTTCTCTCCATTAGGCTTGTCTCTAGCTACTGAAAGGGAGTTAGGAAGCCCCTCTTTATGCAGAGCAGAGAGAGATGGGAGAGCATTGTTCTCTCACGCAACAGTCCGGTCATGGACTTGTCCTGGAGGAAAATCGGACATTTCTTCATGCCTCCATCTTCTCCTCCTGCCAGAGGGCTCAGCAGTAGCCTGCCACAAGGAGCCATCGTTTCCTGTTGGTTTGGGGCCCATGGAGGAGGCAGATCTCTGTTTCATTAATTACATTAACCATATAACATTGTTTTTCCATTGACTTAAGATCCCTTTGCCTATGCAAAAAGCCTAAGTTATTAACTGCATGAGAAGTGTGGGCTGAAGCATGTGGTTCTTCCTCCTACAGCAGTTAAAGGAAGTAGTACTCCAATCTGATAGGGTGCTAAATATATTGAATTTGCGATGATTTTTTATTTCTTCCAAAAGAACTGTGAATAATTTTGTTTTAAGGTCAGGCAAAACAAACAAATTAAAACAAACATACAAAAAAAGCTTTGAATCCAGCCTGTCTTCATTGATAAGGTAGTATAAACAGCTATTTTTGATGCCAGGGATTCAGTTTCTAGTTTTAATGTATGTGTGTTTAACTCAAAGCCCAAGGATATTTTCATCAAGTAAAACAGGGCTACCTCTGTAGAAAGTTGAACGGGTGCCTGAATTACAGAAGATTTGGGACAAAGTCCAGTTCCTACAAGTTTTCAGGCTATGCTGTGATTCTTCCATTATTCTTCATTATGTATTAGAATATAGAAAGAATTCCCCTCAGGAGTCCTGTTAAATTGGTGTTTCACTGACTTCATGCTACACGAGCTATGTCTGTGTGCTTGCATAGCAATGTGCTATACATTGGGATTTAAGAAGAGAGGATCTTCTTTGTTTGTTTTAGATTTTATTTTCAGGGTTTTCGTAGAATCATAGAATAGTTTGGGTTGGAAGGGACCTTTAAAGGTCATCTAGTCCAACTCCCCTGCAAAGAGCAGGGACATCTTCAACTAGATTGGGTTGCTCAGAGCCCAGTCCAGCCTGGCCTTGAATATTTCCAAGGATGGAACACCTACCACCTCTCTGGGCAACCTGTTCCAGACTTTCACTGCCCTCATCATAAAAAATTGCTTCCTCATGTCTACCTAAATCTACCCTCTTTCAGTTGAAAACCATCATCCCTCATCCTATCACAACAGGCCCTGCTAAAAAGTTTGACCCCGTCTTTCCCATAGGCCCCCTTTAAGTACTGGAAGGCTGCAATAAGGTCTCCCCAGAGCCTCCTCTTCTCCGGGCTGAATAACCCCAACTCTCTCAGCCTGTCCTCATAGCAGAGGTGCTCCAGCCGTCTGATCATTTTTGTGGCCCTCCTCTGAACCCGCTCCAACAGGTCCATGTCTTTCCTGTGCTGAGGGCTCCAGAGCTGGATGCAGTACTCCAGGTGGGGTCTCACCAGCACAGAGTAGAGGGGCAGACCTGCTGGCCACGCTTCTTTTGATGCAGCCCAGCATATGATTGGCCTTATGAACTGCGAGCACACATTGTCAGCTCATGTCCGGCTTTCCATCCACCTGTACTCCCAAGTCCTTCTCGGCAGTGCTGCTCTCAAACCCTTCATCCCCCAGCCTGTATTGGTACTGGGGGTTGCCCTGACCCAGGTGCACGACCCTGCCTTTGGCCTTGTTGAACCTCATGAGGTTCACAGGGGGTCACTACTCAAACCTGTCCAGGTCCCTCTGGGTGGCATACCATCCCTCAGGTGTGTCAACCGCATCACTCAGCTTGCTGTTGCCTGCAAACTCGTGGAGGATGCCCTTAATCCCACTGCCTATGTCATTGATGAAGATATTAAACAGTAGTGGTCCCAATATGGACCCCCGAGGGACACCACTTGTCATTGATCTCCATCTGGACATTGAGCCATGTGACCATCCATCCATCAAATCCATATCTCTCCAATTTAGAGAGAAGGAGGTTGTGGGGGACTGTGTCCAAGGCCTTGCAGAAATCCAGATAGACGACATCCATAGCTTTTCCCTTGTCCACTGATGTAGCCACTCCATCATAGAAGGCCATGAGGTTGGTCAGGCAGGACTTGCCCTTGGTGAAGCCACGCTGGCTGTCTTGAATCAATTCCCTGCCCTCCGTCTGTCTTAGCATAGCTTCTAGGAGCATCTGTTCCATGATCTTCTCAGGCATAGAGTTGCCTGGGAAGGTTGGTAGTTCCCAGCGTCCTCCTTTCTACCCTTGTTAAAAATGGATGCAATATTTCCTTTTTTCCAGTCCCCAGGGAGTTCATCTCACTGCCATGACTTTTCAAACATCATGGAGAGTGGCTTGGCAACTACACCAGCCGATTCCCTCAGGACTCTGGGATGCACCTTGCCAGATCCCATAGAGTTCTGTGTGTTCAGGTTCCTTAGGTGGCCATGAACCTGATCTTCTCTTACAGTGGGAGGGACTTTTCTCCCCCAGTCCCTGCCTTGTGGTCCATCCAGTTGAGAGGTGTAGAAAGAGAGGTTGCCAGAGAAGAGTGAGGGAAAAAGTTGTTGAGTACCTCAAGCTCCTCCTTGTCCGTTGTTACCAGTTTGCCACTCTTGTTCCTCATGGGGGGCACTCTTTCTTTGACTTTCCTTTTCCGGCTGACATACCTGTAGAAATCCTTCGTATTATTCTTTGTGTCCCTTGCCAAGTTCAGCACCAGCTGCACCTTGGCCTTCCTGACCCCATCCCTACACAACCGGGCAGCATCCCTGTACTCTTCCAAGGATACCTGTCCCTGTTTCCACTGCCTGTGCATTTCCTTCTTGTCCTTTTGTTTGACCAGCAGGTCTCGACTCAGCCATGCCGACATCTTGCCTTCCTTTCCTGATTTCTTACATCTGGGGATCGAGAGCTCTTGCACTCTACGGAAAGCATCCTTAAAGATCTGCCAGCTCTGTTCTGCTCCCTTGTCCCTGAGGGCAGTTTCAGAGGGGATCCTGTTGATTAACTCCTTGAATAGCTGGAAGTTTACTGTTTGCCTTTTCTAATGTAAATGTTGTCAAAATTTGAGAAAAGGAGCCCAAAGGATGCCAGCCTGAGCCACAAGACTAGGACCAGCCCCAGTGGCTTGTACAGTTGAGAAGGAGACCAAGATTATGCTTAAATATTACTTCTTGAAACTTATTCTTGAATGGTAGACTGAGAAGAAGCAACTGAAACTGAAACAGAGGAAGGAAGACATGAGGCCAAGAGACCAAATATGTCAGTGTAGATGATATTTAGGGCTGTATAGTGATCCCCAGAGTAGTATGCCTAAAGTGAAGTACACCTTAGTCCATTAAGTCTGTGTGGTATGGCACACGTGTCCATTGATGATCAGCAGTAGGTGCCAGCTGAGACTGTGGTCCTTTTTCTGTAGCCATGGGCTGAGGACCTTCTACCATACCAATGCCCAGGCAGTGCCTGTGCAAAACACGGCAGCAGCAGATGAAGGGACTGCAGGGAAATAAGCAGACTTAGTTGCGGAGATCTTTGGACCTCAGCCTGTAGCACCCAAACTGGCCCTGAGAGAACCTCAGGGTGAGCTTTTGTTGCTGCCAGAGAAAAGTGGAGATGCAATGCAGCACTGCTGGACTGTCTTGGTGAACCTCTTCATGAAATGTGGGCAGAGGGAGGTGTACCATGAGCCAGGACCTGCACTCACCAGCACCCTGTGCAGAACTTCGGTCCTGAGGGGCCCAGAGGAAATGCGTGTGGTTAGCTGCTAATCCGCTGTTCCTGATCATGGCACTTACAGACTAAAGTGAAGCAAAACAGCCTCCACCACTCTTTCTTTAGTTAATCTCTGCCCAGACGCCCAGCCCCATGCTGCCATCCATGGATTTGGCTCCATATGAATTACTCCGCAGCATAAGTCCCCACGGATTTTGGCCCTGTGTCTGTGAACAAGAAGTTCATCAGCTGTCAGCTGACGCAAATTTCTTTTACCTTCGGCAGTTTTCCAGCCTCCACATTCTGGAACACAGCTTTAAGGAAGAGACTGAAGCGAACAAACAGTCTGTTCTCATGTGCTTCTTGGAAGACATAAATTTCTAATCCTACAGATTTGGGCTGGTCTCATCCTGTTGGTCCAATCAGCTGTAGAGTACCAGAGCACCACTGGGACCACCCAGGGCAGGGGGGATGTACAAACACAGAGCAATTGACCAGCATCTGCGTTTGTGGGGTACCTCCAGAGACACTTCAGCAAAGTCATTAGTGTTACATCTCATTTTTGCAATGAAAGAAACAACCCAACCTTGTATGTATATCGCACCGAGAAAGGGCACGTTTCTGCTGACGACATTTGTCTAACTATAGCACTTGATGGCAGCTGCTGACAAAGCGGTGTGCTCCTAAGACCGTATATTTTGCCTCACTGTTCATTGCAAGAAAGATATTGTCCATTTAGGAGGTCATCTGGAAGGGGAGCCTGCTGGGTTGGGATGTCTGGCTGGGGCATGTTTTTTGTGTGTGTCAGTTCTATCCCCTGCACCTCCATTCTGTCTGCAATTGTGGACACTTTGCTGATCAGAGGGTATATATGGTACTTTCATATGTGACCTTTCCTTACAGTTGTAAGGAAAAGCCACAAATTGTATCGCTAAAAGAAATTTTAAAGCCTGAGCATGAATCCAAACAGGACTGAGATTTTACAGCTTTTTGAAGCAATGGTTTAGTTTCTGTCATTGCTCTGCTACAGAGCTAGACAGATGTTTATGGTAGTCACAAAAAAGGAAACCAGGGCAGGCTGCACCGGAACATTTTAGAAGCCGTTAATAAGATTTTGTGTTGTTATTCTGAAGGGCATTTTCTGCTGCTCTCAGCACAATATTGTGACTGGCCTTCGCAAGATGGAAAAAATGATGTATTCTTACTTCATCCTAAATAACAGTGCAGCCAGCGTGAGAACAAATCCCGGGGAGGACAAGGTGATTTGCGGTTCCTGTACGTGTGAGGAAACTTTAATGTTAGACCTATGAAAGGACCCAAATGCCACCCAGCTTTAAAATGTCATCTGGCTTTGAAATAGCAGCAGCCGACCCTTTCGCCGAGCCCCAGAGCAGAGGGAGGACCTGACCCTGGTCTGGCTGAGTGAGGGGTCTAATCCCTGCGCGGTGGTTGAGGCAGGGAGGTGGGCTCCTACCCCAGCCATGACTTACAAGAAAACGGCAGCTGCCACCGTTGACAAAGGCAGCCCGGTCTCAAGGGCCTGGCCCGAAGCTCAAGCACAGGAGCAGTCACATCACTTTCTGCAGTGGCTGCCGGGTGCAGCGTTCCCCGGAGAGGCCCGTTTCGAAATGAAGAAAATAATAGCTGCTGTTTAGTGGGCAGGGAGAACAAAAAATTTAGTGTACACTTTTCCTTCTAGCAGAGAAAAAGAAAGTATTTTGTTCCTGGGGGAATTCCTATATTGGTGCATTTGCTTTCATCACCCACTGGGGCAAAAGTACTACACGCTGACATGTTTCAGGAGACACACTTACCTGAAAGATTGTTTTGAAGAGCCATGGTAAAACCATTTCATTTTGGACTTTTTGATTAAGACACAACATTGCCACGCTGAAGTGTCTGATACTGAACTGGCTGGAAAGAGTGCTTCAGGTCAGCCCGCAAGAGACAGTGTTTCCCTGTCAGGGTGGTGTATCCTGGGGTGCGGGCACTGGTCCTCTCCAGGGCACTGGAGCTCTGGAGGTGAGATAACCCCTTTGCAGCTCCCATGCGTGTCTCCTAGGAGGCACTGAATTGCTCCATCAGAGAATGGTTATGTCTGTCATGGGACTTACAGCTCTTTTAAGAAGCAGAGCTCTGGAAGCGTGTCTCCCATGAGACAGTGCACCACAACGGAGAAGTGCAATATATAGTGTTACCTGACTTAAAATATTCCAGATCAATCAGACAATGCCATTCAGTTCAAAGTGATTGCAAATAGAATATTTTATTCTGCAAAGAAAAGAATAATTTGAATGAAAAAAATTCTTGAACAGCTCACTTTTTGTATTCTGCCTATTTTCCGTGTGTGTGTGTGTGTGTGTGTGTGTGTGTGTGTCTGCACGTCTGTGTGTATGTAATCAACATTACATCAAGAACCTACCCTGTGCACATCACGGATTTCTCTTCTTAATGCAGGCAACTCTGCTAGTTCCTGAACTTCAGCCATCTGCTCAAGCCTAAGGGGCAGCAATATTAAATTATCCGTAGTCTGACATTTCTTTGATAACTGACAATTGCACAAACAAGTCCTCCATGCACATGTGCACGTTAGGAAATTAAAGTGTAAAATAAATAAGATTATGATTGTGTGTTTCTTCTCAAAAACATATTGCAAGTCATTATCTCTCCCTCTAATGGCTGAAATTCTGTGTGCAAAAGCAAGTAATTTAATTTACATATCTCGAATGCATGCCATTTTGTTGTTGTTGCAGGTACTGAATGCCTTGTGAATTAAATAATTTCATCGTCAAGAGTCAGTACAGCTGCGGGTGGATAACTCCTCTTGCCACATCGCGTGAGATAACAGACATGCACCGGAAAGCACGGCTCCTCCTGTCCCTCTGGAGCACTCCTGGTGATTTGGGGGAAGGCTTCTGCCACTGCACAGCTCTCCGCTTCCTCCAAAAGGAAATCCAGTTCCATATTGGGCTCAGTTATTGATCTCATTGCATTCCCACTCAAGCCAATGGGAATTTTTCTGTCTTTGGTGGTGAAAGCAAGATTAGGTCCATAATAACTGGATGAATTTCAACTGCTTGGCTAGAAATTGAAAAGGTGCTGAAAAATCTGGTCCCTCTGTTTATTCACAACTGGCATAAGGCTGCTGGGTTAGTAGCTACCTCAAAACCCCCCTATATTCAGACAGATAAAATGAGTTGAATGAAGTAAATAAACTGGAGGGTCAGGGACAGACACTCTGCAGTTGATGCAGGCATGGCTGTGGATATCTGCATGGGATGCCACAGATGAGGAACCCAGCCTGACATGTTAATTTGTTTAAATACCAGTATCCACGCAATGTCCAAGTGTGCACTGGGAGAGCAACTAGGCACTTCCCACGGTTTTCCTACTCAGTGAGTTGATCTTAAAGGGTTTATTCTTTTTCCACATATGATGATGCTGGGGCATAAAGTTGTAAGTATGGGGAGTCAAAAGTATTCAGTAAGCACATACTACACTCCATTCTGTCATAAACTACAGCATTAAAGACAGGAATACACAGTTTCTTTTCCCAGCTCATACACACATTCTCGAGATCAGAAAAGATTGTGCTGTCAAATGTCCCTATCATTAGGCATCACAATGGTAGGAATTGAGTACTTCAGAAATGATTTTTTCAGTCTGGACTGACTCCCTCCAGGGAATCCCTCACTGGAGGATTTTTCTACATTTTTCTTCTCTGTTTTTGCATAGAGGAGAAAAGAATTTGTCTCTGCTGCAAGCTGCAATACCTTCACTGTCAACTGATAAATGGTCTCAGATTTTATTATGTTTCCTTCTTCTTTTGTTCCTATCATCAGTGCCACCTGTGATTTCTCCACTCTTTGTAGAACCTTATTTCCTCGAGATTTAATTCCAGCCGGGGAAAGTATACAGTTATCTTTTCGTCACCCGAGCCCGTTAGTCTCTCCTGGAACAGTAGTTCTTGCTGAAACCTGCCGGGGTTTGAGAGGCTTGCCAGAATTTGGCCCAAGTGTTCTTCCCATCGTCAGAGGGAGCTGCAGGTGCTCAGGAGGTGATTCTGGATCGGCACAGACTGCTTGTCATACACGCTAGTATGCAGGGAAAGGATTTTGCTTTGATAAAGGTCCAGAGGCTGTTCGGAGGGTAAGGATGCGGATGGCTGTGCAGGAGTGTCAGGACACCAGGAAATGTAGCAGGCAGCAGCACCCACAGCATCCTTGAGCCCCCAAGCAAGCAAGTGCTCATGTTTGATTATCTACCCCATGTCTTTTGGGGCATGCCATGTAGCAGAGTGTAAGACACCCCTCATTTCTAGGGAAAGGTAAGTTAATGATACCTTGATTGTCAGCACTTCGTTACTGCTCCCACCACTGCCTCTGCTCCCACCAGAGAGGTACAGTGGTCACAGGGTAGGAGGAAGCAGCATGACAAGTGGCAGTGAGTAGCTGAAGTGTGCTTTGATTTCAGGTTCTCTTTTTCAGGCGAACACAGATCCAATACTGTCAGAAAACTGGAGAACTCCTCAGAAGGTACCTGTCGTCTCTGGACCACGCAGCTTCCAAAAACTCATGGTCTTGGACCAAACAAAAATGTGTCAGAGCTTTATAACTTTGATACTGGAGTAAAATTACATCTTTCCATCATTCAAATACATGAAAAAGAGAAAATCTGGTCATTTGAAGCCTGAGCAATTAGTAGCACTCCCATTTCTTTTCTCTGTTCTTTGAGGTGATGCTTAATACGCAAGTTCTGAGTGTTCTTCTGGACAGGAAAAACAAGAACTTTGCTGCAGTAGGTGTAAAAAAATCATCAAAAAAAATTGTAAAGAAAGCTAAGAGTAGATGTTCGTTGTAACGGATAACGTGGTGAGTGACTAACTCCCTTTATGTTATGTGATCCCAACCTCTGCAAACAGGCCTTCTAAAATTGTGAGAATCTCAGGTTTTCAACCACATGTTCAGACGGGAGATCTTGTTCGCTAATGCTGACAACAGAGCTGCCTCTGCTTAATGTTATAAGGAAGCAGATTCAACTGAGATGCCTTAGCATTATTTGATATGCTTTTAGATACCCTTGCAATTATTCCTTAGCTGTTCCTCACAGCGTGAACAGGATTAGTCTCTGTGAGCCTGCTCAGTAACAACAAACGCTCTGTTTTTTCTGGCATTTGGGCAGAACATGCAACTAGCTGACGATTTTACTATTCAGTGTCTGCAAAATATTAATTGTGATTAGATTTGTGGCTTCCATGTCATTTGGACTGACACTTGTATATTGAACATAGTCATCATTTTCACCACGAAACTTTAATTTCCTGTGGTTACTGTGTAAGTAAGTCCAGACACTCTGCTTCACATTTTTAAACAAACAAAAACAGTATAATGAAAATGCAGTATTTTTCTCTCTATTTTTGCATTCACAACTATTGCCTTGAGATTTTACTCTTAGCTAAGTGTCCCCTCTTTCCTTCAGGTACTTCAGGTATTGTGCTTCCTGGGTATACATGGTGAATAACACGCTCTTGATTGGAAAGAAATTTGGTCCCTCCACACCAGAAGTGGATTATTCCAAAAGCAGAAAAACTTCCAGCAGATGTTATGCTTATTTTAAACAGAGAGGAAAAAACACCGCCAGATTTTATACTGATTGCTTAAACTAAGAAAAGGAAACGTGGTTTCAAATTGGACCGGGAAAGGATGTTGTTGGTCACGGGTGCAGGCATCCTGCGGTATTTGGGGTTTGTATCACGCAAGGCAAAGTGGGCACTGACATCGCAGGGTGTCATAAGCATTGCGGAGTCAGGCTTTTGCTCTAGCGACGTAAGATTGCCTTTGCCTAAACCGTGCTGGAAGTAGCTTTTAACTGTGGAAACTCTGACAGCTCTCTGCACCGTACAAGAGATTAGTTCAAAGCCAAGTGCAAAACAAAAGCATTTGCTTATTCATCAGCCTAGTCTTACAGAATTGATCCTAATGTGTACCTCTGGGAGAGAATAGGTTCATTACGGAATCAAGCCGGAGAACTTCCCATAACCAGAAAGCCTTGATTCTCCCAGAGCTTTTCATTTTACCCGTTCTTCTCGTACTGTGCTCATTAAACATTAAGGAAAAAAAATTTTCAAGAAACTAATAAACAGGAGCCTCTCTTTCAGGTGGCCATCTGGTTCAGGTGGATAATTATCTTCTGATATCTGTTCAGTGACACGCACTATTTGGCAGTACTTAAATTGGTGATCTTAAGCCATTTTCTAGCGGACATAAATATCTGAACTTGCAACAATATTCTGGGGGGCTGCAGGGTCTCCTGTGGGAAGTACGCAGCACATTTGAATTCTAGTGCTGCTAAATGGAATCCAACAAACCAAATCTGCTTACCGCAGTTCAGCTTGTCGAGAGACGTGCTCTCTCCACCTATAACCTTGAAAGTGCACAGTGAGGATGGTAAATGGAAAGATTCCTGCGTTCATATCTCCATCCTATTTTCTGCAGCACTGTCAGTCCCCCTCCAAGAGTCCACAAGGCTTTCGTTTCTTTTCCAAAGGAGGCAGGCAAAAATTTGTGCAAAAGCATGCTAGCATCTGCTTGGTTTTTCCAACCTAATGCAATCAAACACGCATCAATTGCAAGATTGCAACGGTGATCCCCATATGGTCTCCTGTTCACTCGTCGGCTCCTGTCACTGTCAGGTGTTCGCTCCATTTGAAAAGGCTCTTTCTCTGTCAGGAGTTTTATGATTAAATGCTCTCCACTGAAAATGCCGGGTTATTAAGAATGAAAGTGGGAACATGAGAAGGTCTTTTTTTGATAAATACAGAGATTTTAGAACATTTTGGAAGATAAGTTTCAGCATGTTTTGCTTTAATAGTTTCTAATTTTTCTTCTAGTCCAAATCAGCTTTCAAAATGCAGGTAGTCTATACTAAAAAGAGGTAAAGATGATCAAAGGCAGAAATGAAAACCTAAACTCTTCGAATGAACTGATCTGAAACTGATTTTAGATAACCATTTCATCCCATTTTACAGCAGTGCTATAAGACGGCTACCTGAGCAACTTCTATGCAAATCTACGATTAGTTTCTGAAGCCATAGGGCCTCTGCCTTGGTGTTGCTCCCTGGGAGGATTTCCCATAAATCCACTGTGTGAATGTGCTCGGTGATGAGTTCAGCCTTCCCCTTTGGCCACCACGTCCGGGATCACTTTCCCCTGGAGAGCACAGAAAATGTTGCCATCTCTTTCTTAGGTGCTTGCCCAAAACTTACCGTGGGGTTAAGAGGGACGAAGCCTTGCAGTGTATGGAGTTCTGATCCAAAAGCCGGCATCTTCACAGCCTGGCTGATCACACTCTAATCCAGTAGCAGGGATGAAGATATAAGAGACTCAGCTGCCTACTGGGACAGATGATAGGTTCCTGTTGCCCAGCTGGAGCACATCACAGCTGCTTTTGCAGTGAACCTCTATGATATGAGTGGGAGAGTTTGGAGGCAAAGTCTTCCAGAGGCAAAATGAGTGATTGCTCTTCAGATCTAAACAGTTGCTTCTGTATACAAGCTGAGCAGTCAATGGTGTTTCTACATCCCAAATGCCCAAATGTTGCAATTAGTGGTACTGTGTGGCTTCAGCGGTAATCCTCCCATGCACAACAGGTGACAGACCCCAAAATTTGTTCCTGTTGAGAGATGTAGGGAGGGGAGAGGAAGGACCAGAGGTCAAATGAAGGGTAGAAGACCAGAAAGCAATCTTTACTGCTAACCATGGGCTGACGAGGAGTGGGGAACAAATAAATGCATGCCTCAAACATATTCTCCAGGAAAGGAAAGCAGGAGTAATGTGATTTTAAGGAGGAAAAGCTCTAGGACTCCTTCACCAGATACTATCTCTCAGAAGCTTAAAATTTCCATTCACCCTTGAGGAAAGACACTTAACGTCAGGGACAAAACTCAATAGAATAGAGTAGAATACAATAGAATCATTAGGTTAGAAAAGATCTGTATGATCATCAAATCCAACAGTTAACCTAGCACTGCCAAGTCCACCACTCAGCCATGTCCCTAAATGCCACATCTACACAGCTCTTAAATACTCCAGGGATGGTGACTCAAACACTTCCCTGGGCAGCCTGTTCCAATGTTTGACAACCCTTTCAGTGAAGAAATTTTTCCTAATAGCCATTCTAAGCCTTCCCTGCACAACCTGAGAACATTTCCTCTTGTCCTATTGCCTGTTACTTGGGAGAAGAGACCGACCCCCACCTCGCTACAACCTCCTTTCAGGTACCTGTAGAGAGCGATGAGGTCTCCCCTCACTCTCCTTTTTTCCAGGCTAAACAACCCCAGCTCCCTCAGCTGCCCCTCATAAGGCTTGTTCTCCAGACCCCCCACCAGCTTTGTTGCCCTTCTCTGGACCCGCTCCAGCACCTCAATGTCTTTCCTGTAGTGAGGGGCCCAAAACTGGACACAGCACTCGAGGTGGGGCCTCACCAGTGCTGAGTACAGGGGGACAATCACTTCCCTGGTCCTGATGACCACACTATTCCTGATACAGGCCAGGATGCTGTTGGCCTTCTTGGCCACCTGGGCACACTGCTGGCTCATATTCAGCAGCTGTCGACCAACACCCCCAGGTCCTTTTCCACCAGGCATCTCTCCAGCCGCTCTTCCCCAGGCCTGTAGCGCTGCATGGGGTTGTTGTGACCCAGGTGCAGGACCCGGCACTTGGCCTTGTTGAACCTCATACCATTGGCCTTGGCCCATTGATCCAGCCTGTCCAAACCCCTCTGCAGAGCCTTCCTACCCTCAAGCAGACTGACACTCCTGTCCAACTCGGTGTCATCCACTGAGGGTGCGCTTTGTTCTGAGGGTGCAGAGCACTGGGTGCCCTGATTCCAGCTGAGATTCCCTTTGTTATATTGTTAGATACACACCCCTTTTCAATTGTTTTGAACTGGAAAAAAAAAAAAAAGAAAAATCCATGGGTTAATGTTAGTGTAGAGAGCAGTTTGATATCGCTAGAGGCAAAAGCCAAAAGAACTGGCTAGAAACATTACTATTCTTATTTTATACTTACTATATACTATTATATACTATATACTTTTATGCTTTCTTATACTATTCTCATTTTTGGTATTATGGTATTATGTGACTTCTTATATTCTCCTTACTTTTCCTCTGTACCCACTATCTCCTACTCTCTGTGAAACAGGTATTAAGAAAGCTTTCAGAATATATTCCCTCTCTCTGACCAAGAACTAGGAAATGGCATTTATGAAGTCACCAGTATTTCACCTTCTCCCTAGTGTGTTCATCTCGAGGGGGAAGGAGGGAGAAGACAAGCAGTTTTTAAGAAAATCTAGCTGTGCGTAGTCATTAAGATCTAGGGTTCATGTAAATCAACTAACTAAAACTTATGCACAACATCACACTTTGCATTGCGAAGTAGTATTTACTGAAAGAAAATTCAAGGCTTTTGCAAAAGGCTTTTGGCACAACTTCTTCCTAGAGAAATGTATGCAACAGCTCTGCCTCCTTTCCCACTAGTTGTATGTCCCAGAACTACCTTGACAATTTTGTAATGCATATTTCATGGATGGAAGCTCTGCTTGTCTTTAACAATCTTGAGAGGTTTAAATAAATCCAGCATATCTTCCTTCTCTGAGGTTTATGGCAATCCAATTATTTTTTTTCCAAATAGAACAAAATCTATCATGCTAAGTCAGTGTAACTCTTGACTTTGTTTACAGTGGCAGCTCGTTTGTCAGACCTGTAAAATATTGCATTTTAAGAACAGTAATCATGCTATCATAATGTTGTTTCTGTTGACGTTCTGCCCAAGGTCCATTTAAGCTTAGAGCATGACATTTTAATATAGCAACATAATAATATAACAGTTAGTACAAATTACTTATCTGAAAGTAAAACCCGACGTTAGCGCAACATGCAGGTGTCTCAATTATAATCCAGCATATGTGCTTTAACTTCTATTGCAGAGGTTTTTTTAATCCAGTTATCTTCTTAAATGTATTCATAACAGAATCTATGGTTAATTATTTGCTAAGGTAACTTTGGTCCATTTTTACCATGTTATCACAAGTATCTATTGTCTTTTCAAATCAAACCCACAGATTTAACATGCCAAATCAGGTTGTATGGAATTAAACAAAATGGATACTTAAGTAAACATTATTTTGTGTTATATGCAGTAAAACCACTTTTTTTTTTTTTTGTAAATCCCAGGGCTTTTTGTACTGATTTACTTGTAGATTTAGAAGGTGTAGGTCATTTTCAAATGGCTAAACATAAACACATATATTTTCAACACAGTAATAATCTCCTGTCTGAGTCTTGCATAAAGCATTTGCTGATTCTGAGATGATGCTTTTCTAACTCACTTTAATTGGAGGCAACTGTTCCAGCTGGACTGGTTGCCTTATAAAGAAGATGATGACGTTGTTAACAGGATACAGGTTCTTCCAACCATCTGTCTCTAATGGCAAGATCCTGGGCTATCTTCAGTGTCTTCCTATTGGCTGGATTTTTCAAAGGCAATGAAGAGGACAAAATTTCTGTTCATGTTCCTTCAGATCTGGTGACCAAACACAGTCAGGCTTCTCTGGCAATTCCAACTTTCTTGCAGCGAAGTCTAATTAATCATAGAATAGAATCATAGAATGCGTTGGGTTGGAAGGGGCCTTTAAAGGTCATCTAGTCCAACGACCCCTGCAGTAAGCAGGGACATCTTCAACTAGATCAGATTGCTCAGAAATGGCCTAACTATTCTCAATCTATGAAGCCTAGTCAGTATTATATTTCCATAGAGACATGCAAAGGATACAAAATAGAAAGCTGTAGCCAATGGTGTTTTTATATTGCTCATATAGCAATTGTACCTCTGAACTCAGACTGCTGGATTCTGAAATCCTGCTTTCCATCTCCAATGTGTGTGCAGCCGTGCTTACCTGGGACCCTGGCGCAAACCTAGCAACAGCCTCAGAGCGTTGGCTCTCACGACTTCGACAAACATAGGTCAGAAATCAAAATAACATGAGATTGACCTAAAAATAAAATAGGTGACACTGGGCAGTAATCCTCTACTTTCTTTCTTCTGCCTATTTTTGATACATTTTACAATTTGGAAAGTTGATGTTGGCTGCTTGCAAAAAATCACAGCGTTTGTGAAGCTGCTTTGACTCCCACTGTTTGTTGCCCTCTTCGCACTCCTGTTCTGATGGACACCTCACTCCACTTTGCCCCAGCTGCCAGCATCCCTGCGGATTTCCTCCACTCCCTTTGCATGCTGGCAATGAATTCCCCGTTCTGCATGTGATTGCTGGAGCAGGGGCTCTGCTCTCCTGCCAGCCTCAGAAAGGCATTGCATCGACCTGCAAAGGCTTCTGCCGTTTGGTACTCTGAAGGCTGCAGCCATGCCACTGCCACCAAGGGGACATCACAGGTGACTATAATAAATGCCCTGAGGTTGATGCGCTTTCTCCGGAGATAAATGCTCCTCTAACGCCAGGCTGCATTTTTAACAGTGCCTGAGCACTGGCAACACTTTACCAGAATTAATATGGGCTAGTTGCGATCTCCTGAAATATGTTTGTTTCTTTCTTCAGGATAACAAATTTCACATCCCTAAAACACACAGAGCAACCCTCACAATTATTTAGCCTTACCGCAATCAAGCGAAACAGCTCAACTTCCTTTCAAAGTGAAATCTTATCATGGCTGTGGGAAGAGGAGCGAGTTCTCCATTTCTTTCAGCCTATTCCCCAACTGTTTCAAAATGACCCTTATGATGAAGCCAGAGGGGGCTGCAAACAGGTGGTCTTACTTCATTGCTCGTGGAGGGAGCTTCCTCCGTCAGACCCTTGTGCTGGGGAGGACCAGGAGAGCCTTGTCGAAGGGGGAAGCCGGGGGAATGGGGGATTATGGTGAATCCCTAATACCTTAATCTTAAATCTTGAAGGAATATACTAGTTGCCAGCTTCTTTTGGAAAAAGATAACACACCAACTGGGATTTTGATTAGCATATTTGATACATTGGCTCCTTTGCTGGAAATAGAGGGGTGGATGCAATTAATATGTTCTTGGCTGTTGTATGTTTCTGTCTCTTTATAGTCTCCAAGAACATCAGAATTAAGAATGAGAAATCATTAAAATGCAAAGCTCCGAAAGCTGTATATTGCTTCAGCTCTCCCACAGGCTCCAAATGAAGTAAGAAACAGTTCAAGGGGACAGCTGACATTCAGTCTCTGATACATCTAGTATGAACATTATGTTGCTGAGGGACTAATCCTGTGTACAGACTTACCAAGAACATATATTCTGTCTTTTCTCCTGGAGGAAACACTTTCTTGTGAAAAAGACAATAAATAAAATAAAATATAGGTGTAGCAGCCTAAGTGATAGGTCTGTAAAACACAGCTGTGCAGAAGCAGCAGTACTAGGAGGGGAGACTTGGCAGCAGGGAGTGAGAAGCACTGGGGTGGAAAGAGATCTGTGCATTTGGGATGGGTACGTGTGTTGGATAGAATCATAGAATTGCCTAGGTTGGAAGGGACCTTTCAGATCATCTAGTCCAACCATCAACCTAACTCTGACAAAAACCATCACTAAACCATATCTCTAAGCACCATGTCTACCCATCTTTTAAAAAACCTCCAGGGATGGTGACTCAGCCATTTCCCTGGGCAGCCTGTTCCAGTGCTTGATAACTGCCAAGAAAGAGAGGGGAACAATGGGGACACACTGAGGTTGACCAGAAGGACAGACTGGCAGTTGGGTTAGGAGACATGGAAGATGATGCCACAAGGTGGGTGACAATGGGAAGCTGGCAAGGACATGGGCAGATGACACAGGGCGGTATGGGGGAAGGGCTGAACAAGGGAGAGCAGGTTTCTGTGGGTTGGGGTCGACATGAAACCTTCTCCCTAGGATGCTGGTTATTTGAGGGTTACTGTCAGCCTTCTGGCAGAATTAGATATGTGCCCTTCTCCTTTTATATGCTTTTTCTTCTAGTAGCTTTTAGTTTAACTCAGGATAAGGCAATAAAAAAAAGGCTTGTTCAGTTATTACCACCAGTGTAGACCCCTGACTTCTGGCCTCTAGAGAATATTTCATATTTCATTCTTGGAAGTGAAATATCATTACATTTTTTATATGAAATATTAAAAGTGGTGGTATGGAAAAGAGTAGGAAAAAAGAAAAGGAACAGAGAAAGTACCATGAAAAAGAACACGAAAGCATCTACGAGACCCCAGAGGAGAAGCAGCAGGACATTCAAGAGGTTCAAGGGAAAATCCGATCTCTCCCTGAAGGCAGGTGAGGGTGCAGGGTTGGACAGGAACAAAAAAAGAGCTGTATTTCTGAATAGTTCGGGGTCTGATTTGTTCAACAGCCTACACCTAAGTGGAGAAAAACACACTGGTTTTCAGAATTTGCTGTAGGTATTTTGAAAATATTGTACTCTTAGAAGGATGAGTTTCATGCTGTTAAGATCAACTCGAATGACATTCTGGGGAGTATAATCACCTCCCGAAAGAAGTATGTTTTCCAACAAAGGCTGTTTTACAGGCACTGGGCATTTAAAGATGCTAGTGGGTAAAAAGTATTGGACTTCAGTCCACATGCTTCTGAAACTTTGGGAAGACTTTTGAGAAGCCTGGGCCGGGAGAGGGAACACTGGAGGCTTGTGGTCCTTGCAGGGCTACATAACTGTTTTCCATTGTATTTGCAGAGATTCTGGTATCAGTTCCTGCGCCTGGAGAATGTGCGAGAAATCTGAGAGCTGGAAGAAGTGCATAACCAGCAGCTCAATCGTAGCCATCACAAAGGCTTAACAGAGACCATTGTATCTCAGTAAAAGCTGAAAGTAAAAGAAGTTGGTATGACAGCAGAAATGAATGGTGAAAGGATAAAATGTTGCACTTACTTGTAGAAGCAGTTATGAAAATGTTGTTTGTTGTTTGTTGTTTTTTTTTTTATAAATCAATGAGCTGTTTTCATTCTAAACAAAAGAGGAACTTAAGGGTTTGATTATTTTTCAAAGGTATTGATGTTGCAGGTGTTAGCACAATTTCTATCAGTGTGTTTTTAACAAAAGCAAAATCTCACTGCTCTTGAAAGGAAATATGCTGCAATCAGACCATACAGACACTTTTTAATCCTGTGCAATCAGTTGAAATAATGAACATGTGATCACAAAAGTCGAACTGTTTGTGCCATTATCTTATCTAGAACACTCTCCTCTGAAAGGCAAAATATAAATATGAAATACTTTAAAACTATATCGATTTATTATAATGCGAAGATGAGGAATGAAGTTTTGGAGCAATTTATTAATTAAAATTGTTTTGAGGTGGAGGCTGATCAGTTTATGTACAGTATTAATCAATTCACTTCCATGTCACTATCCCAGAGTGCTCCTTCCAGTCACGAATAATGTCTTCCTTGTATTCACCTGTGAAAGGGATATAAAAAACATGAATTGTAAAGTTTATATTTAACACTATATCTGATCTCTGAGACTGTGTATGTCAGGTCCCAAAATTAAAACAGAAAGAACAAGGCTGATGGGCACCCTCTGTCAGAAACAGGGTCCACTGTTTGCCCCAGTCAGTCTTGTTAGAATCACAGAATGGTTTGGGTTGGAAGGGAACTTCAAAGATCATCTAGTCCAACTCCCCCTGCCATAGGTAGGGACATCTTCCACTAGATCAGGTTGCTCAAAGCCCCATCCAACCTGACCTTCAACAATTCCAAGGAAGTGTTGAACACTTCTTGAACATTTTCCTGTTGAAGGAGCATTATGTGTCTATGAGATACAGTGAAGAAAAGCAACCCAAATGCTCAGTGAGGAGACACTGGTCTCTGCCCTGGCTGGGTGGCTTGTAGTTGCTGTACGGAGAGGAGGGCACCATGTAGGAAAAAGAGAGACCTTTCTGCTGCCAGGTCCTCCATCCTGGCAGGTGTGCTGTCAAACTGCAGACACCAGCTGAAAGACTCTGGGACATCTCCAGCCCACCAAGCATTGACTGCCACAGGACAGTACCAGGAGCTGGGAAACCAGCATGTTGGCCTCAAATGCACCCAAGCTGACCACTGCCTTGGGGAGTGAGGCTGAAGGAACACGGCAGGGATTGTGACTGTTTTCATCAGTTCTCCTGAGAGAGGTCCTCAGGAAAGTCCATTTCAGTGACAGCATCATCCAGAGCTGCCTGGCAAGTGGGGCAGGATGGGTCCAGGCTTGTTGGCCATCTCCGGGTGAAGATAAATGGAGGAGGTGGGAACAATGCTATCGCATGTGTCTATCACAGAAAGGGATGCTTATCTGAATACCTAGCCACAAAAAGCTGCCACAAGGCAGAGTCTGCTGCCAGTGGAGGATCTCAGTTTTTTGCTTGGTTCAGTTTAGTTTTGAGTAGAAGGAATTGAGAATAGGTGAGAATTAGATGGGTGGATGACAATTTCCATGAAAGTGATTTCACATGATAGAATTCATTAGTCTAAGGACTCAGCTGAGAAAAAGCAGCAGAATAAGTTATGGATTCAAAAAAGCAGACTAAGAAACTAGGAAATTGGTGGGAAGATCTTCCAAACAAAGCCAACAGCTTTAAATACAAAGAAGTAAAGACTGACAGCTATTTAAAAAGATTATATAAAAACCAAAGTGGCAAACTGTATCATTGCAGAGGAAAAAAATAGGAGAATTAGAAACAGACCAATACAGTTGTCTCAGGAGTTCTTTAAGGACTAGAAAATCAAATAGGTGTCCTCAAAAATACAGAAAAAAGAGAGCAGAGGGATAGCAAAAGGTGTGGGCACAAGGCGTAGAGTTGAAATTAAAGAGGATAAGGTTAAAAGTGAGTTGCAGACTGCAGGGAAGGAAAGGGAAGCAAGAAAAAGATGTGCTAACTGGATTAAAAGGAAGTCTACGTCTGCCACCAAAAAAAGGAAAAAAAGCAAACTAATTCATGCAAAGATGCAGAAATATTACATGCTTTCTTGGCCTCAGCTTTGTGAAAAGAGTTAACTGACTTTCATTTAAGAAGGCGATACAGGAACAGAAAAGAAGAAAGGGAGAATTAGTTTTGACAAGAGATATATTCAAGCTGTCTGATGAAGAGGAGTGCAAGAGGGAAAACAGCAGGCTTACCTTTAAAAAGCAGATAAAAAATGAACCCAGGAAAGCACACACCCATCAGCTCAACTTCGATCCACTGAAAGAATGGATCTATAGGATAATAGGGAATAAAAACAGCCAGCACAGACTTGTAAATAATGCATCCCATCAAACCAGCCTACTTCTTTTCTTTGGCAGGGTAGCCAGCCTTGTGGCTGAAGGGGGTTGGTATGATTCATTTTGATTTTAGTGAGGCTCTTGGTGCTATTTCATTTGAGGTTCTTATGACCACAGTAGACAAATATCCTGCAGATGCAATCACTAAAAGTGGGTGCATGGCTGACTGATGAAGCCCTCTTCACAAGGGTTAATCAAGGATTCGCCGTCACTCTTCAAGGGCATTGAATTTTGGTCGTACGGGGGTCAGAGTCATTAGTAGCTTCAAGATTGTGCTTAATAGCTGAGACGATGGAACAGAGCGCGTGATCATCAGATTTGAGAATGACACCAACCTGAGGAAAGTGAAACTGCAAGGAAGGACAGGAATGTAAAGTGGTTTTCCTTAAGATGAAACACAATAAAGTCAAGTACAAAGTGCTAAATTTAGGCAGAAGACTTTCATGTATAATGGGATATATCTGGCTGAGTGTCAGTACTGCAGAAAGGAACCATACATAGCTATAGGATGAAGCGGTGGAAAAAAATGGAAATTTTATTCAGGAATATATTAAAAAAATTTGTTAGTAAGATTGGATCATACTCATGGCTGTAGAAGTCTAAAGCAGAGGTCGTTGTCTTCTTGGAGTGATGCACAGTACATGACATCTGAAGGTGTTACCTAGTAAAATGACAGGGAAAAAGGAAGGACATGAGATCATTTTGTCTGGAAAATGGAAATCTGAGCAGGCAGATGTATGAGAAAACAGTACATAATGATGTTATAATCTGCTGGAAAGGGAAAGGTGTGCTCAGGTGTTCTCCTTCACAGTGCAGCAGAAATCTGTTTACTGTTCAGAAAGATTTCGGATGGCTATCAGAAAAACCTTCTAGTGGGACGGTGAGGGATTGGACACAAGCTAACTAGGGAAGTTACAGAAAGTCCTGCTCTATAGGTTTTAAGAATGTGTTAGCTAAAGTATGTGCTTGGGGTTGGAAAAGGTGAAGTCAATCCCACCTCAAAGCAGACTGCAGTGCACCTAGGAGTCTTCTGCTGACTGATTTTCCTACAACTGCATTCCTTTTCTGGTGCTTTTGCTTCCACCCAAGCTATCGGCAATGTGTCTCTATCCCTACTGCCTTCTCCAGGCTTCCCAGCTTCACTTGCTCCCATTGCGCCAGGAAACCAAGAAAAAAATTGGTGCCTGTCAATGAGCAAAGTTATGGGAGGAGTTGTACATTGGTATCCCAGGTCTTGGACATCTTCAGATGTCTGCAATTATCCCCCCACACCACAGGCCTGCAAAGGATGCAGGATTCTCCAACTGAATTGATGCGAATACAGGGATGTTTATGCACATTTAGTGCATCTTTGTTTCTTCAAGGATATTGGAAGGTGTATTGATGCTGCAGGTGGTGGGGGAGCTATGAATGACAGACAGGCATCAATGGGGAGAGGGGGTACCTGCCTTCGCCATTCACCAGCCCTGGGGACTGCACAAACTCAGAGCCTCCTGCACCTGCAGGCAAGATGCTCTCTGACAGAGTGAAAAGCACTCTAGTTAGAAACAGCGGAGAAGCCTGAAATTTTTCTGTCAGGGCTGAAATTATGGCCCCAGTACAAAAGTTTCAAATACCAGGTAATTTGAAGTCAAGTTTTCTGCAGTCAATGGTGTTCTTTTTTGAATTATATAAATAACTGCAAAAAGGTACATCCTTGAATGCTCTAAGAAGTGGCTGACAACGCAGTCTAATGCGTTGATTAATATAATTTCCCTATTTCCTTCTGCTGTTCATCTCACAGTAACAAAATGTAGAGGGGAAGACAACCCATAAGTATTTTTTACAATTACTGAGCTACAGTAGTATCTCAGATCTTTTCACTAGAATAGCTGTGCATGTGCACATTCATCCCTGCAGAAAAATGCTTCTCCTGTGTCTCAAAATTTCATTCTAAGAAATTCAACAATAAAATGCTTTAATGCAGTGATAAGGTTGTATGCCCTTTTACGGTGGGTTTTTTTTTAAGAACAACTCAAACATTTGGCATCTGATAAGTAGAAACCCAGCATTAGAGGACACATTGCTACAACCCTAACTCTCCTCAGCCAGTATGCTGTCCCAGTATGCCCATAGAAGACACATTTGTACTTTCCATTGCACAGGGCTGAACAGGATCTACCTCTGTTTGCCTTAGGTTCAACCATTTAGCCCTTCAAAAACGTCTGACTGTGCTAAATCACATGAGCCTTTGACCCCATCGATCTTGTACGTATTACGCCACACTGTAACTATATTTCCCATCAGTAAACCCATAGAGTGCTTTCAAATAATTCTCACTGGTTATAGCTTGCCTTAATGAGATAGGAAGGAAGCAGAGTAAAGGCAGCGTGGCTGTGCATTGCAGGGCTATATTTCTTGATTTTCCAATATTTTGAGTGTTGCTGAGCTCAGTGTTCTGGAAGGACGAGACTTATCACCGAACACTGACTAGCTCAGAAAGGATTTATGAAAAAAAGAGAATTGCCTCTGAAATGGTGGAAATTAGGTAGCATACACTCAAAATGAATGTTCGCAGGACCTGCACACTCTATGATGCACTGCAGCATTTCAATGCTATGGCTAAACTGGCATGCTTTATTTCTCAGGGATACGAGAGACCCATCTGAAATTAGCTTTGTACTATTGGTATTACCTACGGAGAGATATGTTGATGTCATCTCAAGCAAAGAGGCAGTTTAACACGCTCGTCACACATACCATAAGGCTTCTGCCACCTCCTTATAACAATATGTCAGTAATTGTCTTCAGCTGTGTTTTATATCTAAACTTGCGGTAACAAAAGGATTGGTACACTGGAGGACTTGTCATGAGAGCTAAGACTTCCCCTTAATGGTATGTGCCAGAGCCTGGTGGGGCACTCTTGGGTCCCACTGGGCAAACGGGCCTTGATGTCAGTATGGAAGCAGAGGATGCTTCAAAGTTCACATGGAAAGCAGATTCCAGAGCATCCCCATGACTTTCTGCTATTTGATGAAGAAAAAGAAAGTCCTACTTCCCTGGCATTCAGAAGAAGGCTAGCCAAGCAACTGACGGCACCCACGAAATCTAGGAGTCAAACCCTACAATTTGGCAGAAGCCTGAAGAAACACAGGTATTTTCTTCAAAGGAAGAGGAGTCCTGAATGTGCTGAATTGCCTTTCTCTGAACCTCTGCTTCTGGAGTGCTCATTGTACACGGACACTTGTGCTGTCAAATTTAACTTGCTGAAACATTTGTAGAGAGAGTTTTAAGCTCAGGCACATAAGCTGTCCTGCCAGAAGCGGTGCATTTGATGTGAGATGGAATAGTATTTGAAAGCAGAAGGGCTGAATTCCCAAAATCCTCAGCCAAGGCTCCCGTAGAATGGCAATGAGATGAGACAAGATGTGTGCACCTTCTGCAAGGAGGGGGTCTGCAAGCATAATTGCATTGTGTTAGTGTCTGCAGCTCTGACAGAAATTGGAGTTGAATATCCCAGTTTTCCCTGGTGGATTTTCTGCAATGTAGGACAAAGCGAACAGAGAACTGTTCTTTTTCAAAAGCAGCTGCTAAGAGCTCTCGGAGGGTCCCAGCAAGGGTGTAAGAAGCAGCTTTAGCCATAAGAAGTGCACATGCAAAAGTTGATGTGACAGTGATCTCCAAAATCCCATTTGCTTCCACTTCTACAAATTGAACTTTATTTCCCATGGAACATACCTAAAAGGAAGCATGTGATTTTTAGCAATAATATCCATGTGATTTTTAGCTATAATATCCACAAAAGAAAAAGCTTAAGTGGTGTAGAAAGCACCAAAGGTCTCATAGCTTCACCTAAGCGATATAAAACAACAGGGGCTGCTCAAAACCTTCCTTCTAAAACTGCCAAAGTTAGGTTTTACCGAGCCTAGCAGAAGGCAACTGCCACAAAATTTATCTTGTGAATTACAAGCAGGGCAGGCTGTTCATATTTCAAGTACTGGATACCTACAGCATATGAACAAACCAAACCAAACCAACCAAACAAATAAACAAATAAAGAAACAATTAAATCCCAGAAGAAAAAAAAATGTTCTTAGCTCAGCAAGAACAAAACTACGCCAAATTCATGGAACCTGTTCAGAAGGCTCTGTATTTTTGTCATTTTTGGGGGGACGGTAAAAAATCATCCTGCTTGATTCCATTATTGGAAAAGAAAACGAAAATCAGAATCAATGCTTGGTAAACTGCTGGGCTGTCATTATCTGGTAGCACTAAGTCTGCACTTAGTATGCTGGACCATAACTGATGTGGTCCAGCCATCTTTACACCGCCAGTGGCCACTCCGGCCTTCCAGCTCCTTACGCCCTCTCTCCTTCTTTGCATTCTCACTGGGGATCAGGTTTTTGGTCTCTGCATTTATCACTCCTCCTAGACATTAGCTACATAAAGGCACATTTTTACTCTCCCATGCTCAAATCCCACTCCTTTCCTTCTTGCCCTGCTCTCCCTCTTATATCACGCTTCTTATCCAGCTGATTCCAGTCTTTTTCAACACAATATGTCCTCATCCAGTTTCAGCTTTTTCCTTAACAGTATCACCTCCACCTCTGTTTTTACCCTCTCCCCAAATTTCTCTCATTGACATCTTCTACCAGCTTCTCCAGCTCAGGAGACCCTACACTTCTCTGCCCCTCCATCCATGACCAGGTCTAACCTGGCTGCTTTGCTCCATGTATGAAATACTTCCACACAAGTATTACAGGCTAGATAGCCTTCAGTCTATCATTTTTAGACTTACACTAGAAGACGGACATTAGGCACTTTTTGGCCAATGTCTGATTTGATTCTCTTCTTCTTGTAGATCTCTGAAGCATCTCATATTGTTATTTCTTCACTGCTCTTCTGACCTTCCGGCTGATGTTCCCTAAAAATCACTGGGTTCTGTCTTTCATGACTTCTGCATCACAAATCCAACTTCTTTGAGCTTTTTGGCATAAACCCTTCAAATCAGGTATCCTTATAGTGATTTCAGTTTTTCTTCACAAGCTTTAATTTCATCTGACTCCATTTCAAAGTGTATTTCTTCTTTCCTACTCTATCTTTTTGTTCCTTCCGTACAAAAATCAGTCAGCCTTTTATTCTGTCCAGCTCGGACATTACCAAGGGAGTTGCACAGAGCACAGGAGAGGAATGCCTGCCCACCCCTGACCAGCTGGAAACCACCTTTACAAGAGAAGCCTAATTTTACTCTGTAGCTTTGATCTCAGAGAAGATCATGTTCATATGGCCTGGGGGAAAGGAACATGATCACTCATGAGAACTGTGAGCCTGCTAGGAAAGGACAGACCCTTCAGGCACTGAAAATCCACGTAATTTCTTTGGAGGGTATGTAGATTAGGATTTTATCCAGGCTTGGTCATATTTTGAGATGATTTTCTCAGGGAAGCCAGAGCCTTAGAAACCCTCCTTGTAACATTTCAAAAACTCCCATCCAGGATTGTGATGAAAAGATTGCATTTTTCTTAATCTACAAGAAGAGAATGTATTTTTTTTTCCTCATCCTTACTTTTAGACTTGGCGGAACTTCCTTTGCTGACATTTCCATATTTAAAAACCTTCCTTATTTCTAGCAATAATCAAGTGCCTAAAATTTTGTGAGGAAGACGAGATGAAGATTTCCCCTTCCATCTGAGGGCAGAACAAATAATTTGAGAGGAGCTTTCTCTCTGAATGACGAATAATATTCAACTTCATGGCTATGTGTGTGGGGAGCAGCTTCCCAACCAGAGCCCCCTTCAGGGTGTTTTGGCTTGTGCTTACCCCTCATGGAAGAGCTTGGTGGGGTTCCACCCGCTGAAGAGCGAGCTCGGAGCTGGCTTTTCAGCACTGACACGCCACAGCGTGGGAGTAATGTGCCATTTGCTGGGATACAAGTACACCACATGTTACAGAATGTTGTTTTCCCGGTTTCATTTGTCTTACCCTTCCACTTGGTGTTTTTAAAGGCATTCAAACGCGTGCATTCTCTAGGATACAAAAATATTACTAATAGATCAACTACTTGCATAATAATACCAATAATAATAGTAGTATTTGTGTAGAAATCAGCTTGTTCTCATGGCTTTGAGCACACTGAACAGTTGGCTGCCTTATGTCTGCTGGCCAGCTGCGTGACATCTCGAAAGGAGGAGAAAGCAACGTGGGTTTCTTTGCTGAGACCCCTTGCTGGCCTCATCATGAGTGATGTGAGCAGCAGATAGTCCCTTGAGAGCAAAAAGGATCACAAGAGGAGGCCAGAGGCCTCCAGAGAGGCCATTAGGCACAGAGAGATGGGGGTTTTGGTTACAGTCATAAAAGTCATGAATCACATAGATAAGTTCCACCTCTCATCGTAGAGATGGAACTTAACACACCCAACCATGCTATTGGAAAGTGAGGTGTTTATACAAGATTAATTGCCTTGACTCCTCTGTAGGCAATAGAGAGAAAGAAATCTCCAGAAGGGGTTTTGTTTCACCCTGAGGCAGGCGGGTAGGAGAAGTGGGATGACTCATCTTCTGGGTTTGCCTCTCTGTCTTTATCCGCTGTGGAGGGAGCCTAGTGATTAGTTCACACAAGCCATTCAGCCTTGTGAATTGCATGAGACGAGTCATACTCAAAGTGCCTGTGGCATACCCGGTCATTACTGGAGGAGCTGGGGTCCTGCAGCAATTGTGTTCAGAAAGTTTTGGAGCCTAGCCCTGGGATTTCACCAGCAGCACCTGAAGGCAGAAGGTCCTGGCTCTCCCTGTGTTCGGCATCCCTGGATCGGGTTTAAGTCTGAAAAGCTGATGGTGTTTGGTTCCTTCAAAAAATTGTTTCCCAAACCATATGTTTGGGTTAGTCAAGAGAAATGACTAGACAGTCCATAGCTCATTTAAGCTTAGGACTCTGTTCCCTTAATCTTTAGCTTGTAACGATAGCTGGTTAATGGTTATTCAGCCTAAAAGACAAGGTCAAGAAACAGGAAAGGAAATAAATCAAACACACAGACACATAGACCTGAAAAAGTTGATTGATGGGCTGCTTAATGAAGCACTTAACGTGCAACCTTGAAGAGGTAGAGCTTCAGATGCAACTTTGTAAATGTAAGAAGAAGAAAAAACAAAGTTACTACATGTCTTATGGGAAAGAGCAGTCTTACGAGTTGAGGGGGACTGTGGGACTGCTTTAAATTTACTATGCAGGATTTAGGAGAAGAACCAACGGGAGGCATCAAGATGGACAGAGAAGGAACAAACGTGGGGAAAAAACGGTTAAGGGGATAAACAGTGGATAACCGTGTGTAAGCAGGCACTGGTCGGGATGCTCGCCTGGCCAGGCCCTGTGCCTGAGCACCACAGCCTGTCCCACCTCCTTATTAAGCTCTATCCCTAGCTACCTGCTGTGTGAGCGTCCCCTCTCTTCTCTGTGTGCAATCCACTAGCAAGCTTCAAGCCAGCCTAGCTAATGAGCAGGACAAGATGTCTGTGGCTGCATAGTGGAGGGACCACAGGTCTGGTGTTGAGCTTTTGGAGAGGTCAGGAGCCTGGATTCGTGCTTCTTTGAATGGTTCAGCTCCCAATTACCATCTCCAGTCTTTTCCCCCAACAAGACAGACAGCAACATCTGCATTTCTCACTAGACCAACGTGACAGTTTTGCCCCAAGTAATAGTTATTCAGTCTCTGTCTATCGCTGGTGTGAGCTTGCCCATACTCCCCATTCCCAGTGTCACCAGTTTTGAGGAACAAGACTGATTAGTCTGTGACTGTTAAAGGTCGCCACAGTTTTGTATGATGGGATTAGATTAGATTTTAGCCTCCTTCTGACCTAGACATTCAGATGCTCCATCCGATCCTCTTCCTCCATTAATATTTCTATAAAAGCAGTGCACTGATGTCACACTGGGAGAATCTGACCTTTTTTTTTAAGGAATATGTTGGACACATGCTCCCTTGAAAACTGGGATGCGTCAGAGAAGGACTAGAAAGAATGGCTCCTACTGCACACTGGGTTTAAATCACTGGTGGGAAAATTGATTGCCTCAGATGAGAACCCCAATGTGGTTCTAGTCTGCTCATGGTGGATTTGTAAGCGCTAACAACTGTTTGTATGAAAGACTCCAAGGCAAGAAATTCAGGTTTTTAATTCTCATTTTAAAAGTTAGGCAACACTTTCACACAAAGGGAGATTTTTTTTTATTAATCAGAGCTTCAGATAAGCTGTTTTGATTTTATCTGTGGTCAGCAGGACTCTGCTCAATTAGTACTACAGGCAACCTAATCTATGGTGATAATAAAACACTGGGAGAGATTACTATTAGTTTTTGAATTATGCAAGAAACCAATAGGTGCTGTTTAATTTTCCATTTGGTTCCACAAGAGTTACCACAGAACTTAAAAGACTGACAGAAAGAATTTCACCAGAGTCAAGCGAAGTTCATGACTTTTGGGGATTTATTATGGCTTTCCTCAGTGTATTTCTGTCATTTACTGGTCTGGTTTTGGACTACAGTTAATATCATTTATTTTATCTTCTAATGGGCTTTTTAACTATTTCTTTCTGCATTCATTTGTTCCTCAGCCATAGCAGAGGTGCTTTCAATCTTCCATCTTTTCAGATAAAGGACTTTTTTGACTGCTAAAGCCACTCTTTGACTCCAAGCCAGGGTGTAACTACCCTGGAGCTGCTTTTCAAGATGTTGTTTCCCAGGTGAGTTCTCAAGCCTTGTTCCATCCAGGAGTCTCTGTATGTAAAGAATTTTTTTCCATATAATTTCAGATCCAATGCCTTGTCCCCATTCATATCTTTTGTCATTATCCAACATGTTTATCTTCTAGTTTCAATAGCGTCTTGAAGAAAGAGGTACTGTGGATAAAAATATCTGAGGAACATACAGTACACCACTTTCTCCTGTCATGTATTTTGTGTAAATAATAGTTCTTGACTTGATACTCTCATTGTAATAATATCTAACTGAATAAAAAAAATACTGAAGTGTCATTTTAAATAACACTGTGTAAATTCCAGGAGCTTGCATTTGAAAAAGGACAAAGGAAGAACACTAAAACATATCTCCCAAAGAACAGAGCTGCAACTACAGCTATTATCTTTCTTTTTTTCCACTTGTCAATAATTTTCTTATTATTGGTATCTTTCACAACTAGATTGAACAAAGAAATCAATTATATTCCTCTAGTACCTAGTAGATTTATTTTAAGGGATTTATAGGATTGGGGTCTATAAGAAATACTTGAGCTGGAATTACACAGCAGAATAGTTCAAGTTGGAATGGCCATTTGGGGATTGCGTAGTCCAACTCCCTGCTCAAAGCAGAGCTTGTTCAAAGTTAGATCAGGCTCTTCAGCACCTTCTCTGCCTCAGTTTTGAATTTCCAAGGACGGAGATCCCACAGCCCCCTGGACAACCCGGGCCTGTTCTTCACCACCTTCACAAGGGGCATATTTTTTCTGGTTGTAATTTCCCTTGCTGCAGCCTGAGACTATCACCTCTTGCCTTTCTGCTGTGCATCCTGGGAAAAGCCTGGCTCTGTTTTCTTTAAAACCTCAGTGTTGGTAGTTGGTGACAGCAGCCAGATGCCCCCTAAGCCTTCTCTTTTCAAGGCTAAACACACCCATCTCCCTCTGCTGAGAAACGCGTTCAATCTCTGCACCTCCTGGGGGTGGTGCAAGGGGGTTGGAGGTACAAAGGAAAAACACTTCTGCTGTAATAGTGCTGTTCATCTTACAACCCTAAATGTAATGGTTTGCTCCCTTAGCTAGATACCTTGCTGATGATTTGCAAATAATTTCAGAAAATACTATACCAGATCCCACACCTGTTTGAGAAATAAAAATTTACTATGATAACCAAAACAGTGCAGTCTATCTTTCTCCTTCATATGAGTTACTCTTTATAGTTCAGTTTCCATTTTTATTTTATAATTTATGTAAATTATACCCAGGAGAATGTATGTAATTTCTGTAATGCCCCAACGGCTGTAGTTTGAGGAATTCTCCCTTTCCAGTTGAGGAAGGACACCCAGTTCCCAGCAAAGCTCTTTGTAAATGTACCTCTCCTGTAATACATTTTGTTACTAATGAAGAACAATATGTCTCATCCACTTGCCATCGTATCAAGACATTAACAGCCATACAAAAACAAGAAAAGGTAGGGAACAATTAAAAAGATTTATCCCCAAATAAAAAACTCCTTGCTGCAGAACTGTCATTTAATTTTGAATAGTGACTGTGCAGAGATGAGCTAGACCATGTTTTTGGGTAGCAGCAATATCTTTTATTAGATCATCTAGTACATTTGCAATCTGCAATATTGTTTTTAAACCCGGTTCATGGAAGTTGGTATCTTACACAGACTGGCACATAGTGTCCAGCAGGACTGTCACTTTAAACAAAACAAATTGCTCTGCATTCAAATGAAATCCTATAATTTTCCTAAACTCACCTTATCACACAGTACAACAAAAAAATTGTTGAGATTGGAAGGGACCTCTGGATATCATGTAGTCCAACACCACTGCTAAAGCAGGGTCAGCTAGAGCAGGTTGCCCTGGACTGTTTTCAGTCAGGGTCTGAATACCTCCAGGGATGGAGACTCTACAGCCTGTGTCAGTGTTTGGCCAGTCTCACAGTAACAACTTTTTTTCTTATGTTCAGATGAAATTTCATGGGTTTTAATTTGTGACTACTGCCGCTTGTCCTGTCACTGAGTACCACCAAGAAAAGCCTGGCTCCCTCTTCATTTATTCTCTTCTCCAGGCTGAACAGTTCCAGCTCTTTAACCATGAAAGATTCTCTAGTCCCCCCACCACCTTTTTGCTGTTTTGCTGGGCTCACTCTAGCATGTCCCTGTCTCCCATGTGCTGGGGACCTCTGACCTGGACCCATCGCTTCAGCTGTGTCTCACCAGTGCCGAGCAGAGAGGAAGGATCACCTCTCTCAACCTGCTTCCCCTCAGGCAAACCAGGATGCTGTTGACCATGTTAGCCATGAGAGTGCATTGCTGGCTCATGGTCAACTTGGTGGCCACCAGGACCCTCAGGTCCCCAGGACCCCCAGGTCCCTTTCTGGCTTCCAGTCAGACAGCCCTCAGCTTGCACTGGTTCATGGGATTATTCTCCACCTGGTGCAGGACTTTCCGTTTCCCTTTGTGTTGAGCTTCATGAGGGCCCTGTCATCCCATTTCTCCAGCCTGTTGAGGTTCCTCTGGATGGCGGCATGACCCTCTGGTATATCAGCCACTCCTCCCAGTTTTTGTTTGTTTTGTTTTTTTTTTCCCTCTGGTCTTCCTGCACAACTTATGGCTCTCTTTACAAGCTCCCATTCCTGACTGATTTCAAATTTTGACAGTAAACCACAAATTCAGCTGTGCAGACTATTGTCCAAAAGGCTGCAGTCTGCCCAGATGTTTTTAACCAGGCTGTGCTCCATCCGTCCTTGGCACCTCAGATGCTGTGCTCCTGTTTCACTGAGCTTTTGCCCCTGCACCTCCCAGTGTATTTTGTAGGGGATTACATTTCTAATTGCACTCAGACCCATTGCAGAGAGGTTCCTTTCCCTAATTAATGAACCAGGAGAAAGTTACCAAGCACTCCCAAATGAAGTTATTCAATACTCTCAATTTAAAGCTGTATTGGAAACTTTTGCTCTCTGAAGGACTTGTAGCTACTAATTTTCAGGCCTAACTAATAAAGCAATATTGGATCTCATCAGGAACAGAACAAGGTCACAGTGCCCATACTGTGCTTTTAAACGGTTTCAGCCAAGATTTCTTTCCCCTGTGTGTTTTTCTGAATATCAACTTGCTTTCTTTTTCTTACTTTGTTAAGTCTAGAGGAAAGCATATGCCAAGGTGCAAATACTTAGCATCATGAATAACTTACGAAGTGGTAGTATTTAACATTTAGTTTATAAATCAGTACAGAAACGTATTTCTACAAAAGCAATTTTTCTTCATTAATTGAGCTAGTGACATTGGGGAACCACTCATACTGTTTACTTAGTTGCTCTAATTAGTTCTCTGGAATTATTTACCTCTCTCTACTGACTAGATGAGATACTTAGGCTCTTAACATTTGGTAATTTGAATCCTGCATTTAATCAGATACAAAAGTTGCTTTGAGTGATGGTGAGAACACGTTGTGTATTCAGACCTCTTGACTGTAGTAGAAAGTAGAGATCCATGACGTTCTTGGCATCACCCGCATTATTTTAGAGGTATGGAGGAAAAGTAACTGTACCAAAAATGCTAGTTACACAAAAAAGCATTGGAACTCTGACCAAGTATCTGCTTAAGTACTGTATTTTACATAATTCCTGCAAAATTCACCATCTGTAGAAGCAGAGCTTTTTGTTCCAATATTTAGGTGGTTATGAATCTCTAGGAGAAGTTTTAGTTATTAGCAGGTTGCCATTGCTATCTTGATGCCTATGCATTCCTGAGACAGAGGAACGGTAATGCAGTTCTCTTCTGAGGAGGAAATAGGAAAATATATACGAAGATGGTAACTTTTATGAAATAAAGGATAGAGTCCTAATATTTTGGAAATACAAAAATGGCATTCAGTTATTAGATAGTGTTTTCAAAATAGCGAGAGATGGTTTGTTTCCTAAATGAATGGAATAACAAAGCCATAATTGTTGTCAGTGAATCTTACTCACAATTCTGCACCACATCTTTTGATATTCCCAGTTCTTCTAAACTGCTAACAGCTGAACTTTCTCCAGTAATTCATCTCAGGGCTTGTCTGTGTGTAAGCTAAGCACAGCATATAGGGCTAGGACATACATTAAATGGTAGCTCGCTGGCAAATATAGTTCTATTGTTGGGATGTGTTCTTTGCCCCTTATTATTAAATAAAAACCCATGGGTTATTCAGCTTTCATACTTATTTTTACTAAACACATTTGGTAACAAGATACTACCAGATTTGGCCTTTCATGTACTGTCAAAGAGGGCCTCATTCCTGCAGCTTGCCAACAACGAGGGGGAGTTAAAGTTCTGCAAGAACATTTACCTGAATTTGTGTGCAAAGCAATTACTTGGGAATTGTAAAGTTAAGTCTGACTCGTTAGAGAGGAGGCCAAAAATGGTATTAAAATGAAAAAAAGCTATTGAATCTGTGTGGGCTCTTCATTGGCAGTTATATGCTGTCTGGTACGAATCAGAGAGAGAAAAATAATACCTCACACCACAGTAATGTTTTCTATCTCAGCACCTAGAGAAAGTTTTACAAAATTCAAACAGCAGAAATGCTCAAAATCCCTGTCTTTGCGAGATCCAAGAACATACGATTTTCCATTTTCAGAGACAGCGTTTTGTCTCTGTTGGTAGCACTAAAACCAGGTCACAGAGCTCTTCTGGTTGCAAGAGGTCATGGTGATATGTCTGTAAACCAAGGGCAAATGCAATCCGATGTGACATCCATCAGCTTCTGCCAGGTGGGCAAGGGGCGGTTGTCCCAATAGCTCTGAAGCTATAAAGGCTGTCAGAGCTGCCACCCTGTTGGGAACAGATCTTCACATCCAGCTTGATTTGCTTTCATCAAGGAAGAAGAAATCTTGCTTGATTTCTTCGCTGGGTATTTGGAACAGACTTTCCCTTCCTTTTGCTTGGGTCAGCTCTTGGGGTATTTTTCTCATTGGTGCCTCCGGTTTCCAGCTGCTTCACATGGCTAAAACACATGGTGTGGTCAGTTGAGTAACTATCTGGGAGACTATCTGCTAGAAAGGAACATAAGAGAGATATTAAAGGAAGTACTCAGGGAAGTTCCTACCAGGACAAAGGTATATCCAGAATAACAGTGCCTTAGAGAGAGGAATTTTACAGGGAGCGGGGAAATATTGTGTCTGGGGAAGGAAATGTTTACAATTATAAATGATTAATAAGCATGCCAATTTTCTGTCCCATAACTCTGATAAGCTCCTTCAAAGCCAGCTTCCCCTCTAACATTATTTTCTGCACTAGGTAATGAAGCCACGTTTGTCCCACTGTGGTCAAAATACCAGGAGGTTCCTGAGGATGCCCTTAGTGACTTGTATTTTTCTCCCAAAAGGGATATGACACCTGGTGTCCAGAACCTGCCACTTGGCTGCTATTTACTGCCCAGGTGTCACTCCTGAAAGCACAGCAGGTTTTCCTCTCCATGGGGTCTCTGTCAGCACCTTGAGCCAGGAGGCTGTGATGGCAGGGGTCGAGACGAGGCACAGGTGTGTGCTCAGCAGCTGCTGCAGCTCCCTGAAAACTGCAAAGGTGGCTTTTGGTCACCTGAGGGACCTCCAAGGGTCCTCAGTTTTACGAAGACTGGAAAAACCCATCACTCAGTGGATGAGGAGCCCCCAGCACCTCTGCTCCTCTGGAAAGGTCCAAAATGTCAGGGATCCCCAGAGAAGACCTGTATGACCCGGAGTCTGCAAGCCCCTGTCCCTGCCCTCTCTAGCCTCTTCTGCTGGAAGATAAACAGGCAGCAAAAACTGTGAGGAGGTGCAGCTGGATGCACAGCCTGTGCCCTGGAAGTTGTAAGGCTACAGCAGCCCCTTATAACTGCACGGAATAGCTGGTAGGATCCATCTGCTGAGCCAAAATCCTGAAGTCCTTCCATGCTTGAGTGGGATCCCAGACCCTATTTTGTTTTGTGTAAATATGGGTGTCCTCTGCCAGATTCATTTTCTGTGTGAAGATAGGTTGACAGCCAAATAAATGGATACCTGCAGATCCCAGTTTACATTCACGTGATGCGTAAGGAATATTAAACAGCCATTACTTATGATAAACTCTAGTTCTTTTTTCCTGATTAAAGAGAACCCAGTTTGTATTTTTCTCTGCATATGAAATTGCAAGACATTCATTAACTAATTAGTAACCTAACCTCTTCTGGAACATCCCATGCAATTTTCCCAGTCAATTTAAGCCGTTTACAAATTTGCTAATGCCTTCATTTTCACAGAAATAGAAGGAGAAAAAAATATAGCCATTGTATATTAATAGAAGACAAATTTTACCCCCAAAAATTGAATTTATCAGTTTATAGAAAAAAATGGTTTTCTGAAAAATAAAGTTCCACTTAGATGCTTGATCTGAGTTCAAGTATATTTCAATAAATATAAGGAAGTTAATAGTGCAGGTGAAAAACATCATTGTCTATTCCCAAAATGTTCTAAATAAATGCAGTTCATCATTTTCTGCAATTGAATTAATGACTTGCAATAAAAAGACTGATGAATTCATATGACATCTTGGGGAATCTAACAGAATAATAAGATGCCGGGGCCTGACCTTTCATACATAATCTGGGAGCTGCCTGTAACATTTTACAATATGATGTGCTCCACCTGGTTCTTAACACGCTTACTATGGATTTGCGAGAAGATAATTCAAGCAGAAGTTTGATACATCTATTTGCAAAAGGGGGATGATAGCTTCAGGTTGCCCTCATGTTTATTCATCCCGAAAGGGCAAAGCAGAGAAGGAGCAAGGATCGAGTGCCCTCTTGTTGGGTGGCTGCTTTAGCAGGGGAAGAGGCACAACACAAAGAGACCCGGTACCTCTGCCGCTAAGGAAAACCCAGTACTAAGAGCTGGGTGAACTGGGGACAAATGAGGCCCGCCTTGGGTAGGGGACACAGGTCTTCAGAGCTTCTGTTGGGTTTGACTTTTTTACCCTCTTGCACCCTTTCTTACTGCTGCTCGGATGAAGCAATACTGTTCCCCTGACGTGCTTGTACACTGGGCAACATCCTGCTGAAGGAGAGGAATAAAATCCAGATGCTCTTTTTATGATCTCCCCAGCTGTAGTAGGACCTAAATCCTGGGATTTCATGACAAATTTTAGCTTTCTTAAACACAGTATTTTTCCAGAACTCTGTTATAACAGGAAACTCTAAAAAAAAACCCCAAACCCAACAAAAAAACCCCAAACAAACCAAAAAAGGCCCCACCCCAAAGCTACTAGAGGTTCAACAGCTCTGCAAGACACTGATGATTGTTGCTAAAATACCATGGGAACCAATCTCAATTTCGACAAGCACTACTAGAAAAAAAATGACGCCAACATGTTCTCCAACCCATTCTTTCCTTGCAGCCTTGCTGGAGGATCTGCCCTCCTGGGAACGGCTGGTTCGGTTCATGGCACGATGACTCGGGAACTCCTTCTCTGAAGTCAACGGCTTCTCAAGCTGTTTGTTGCATTGTGACTTTGTCAGCTGAATCTTTTAATCCATCCCCCAAAGATGTTTAAGCCAGAGTGGGATTTCTAACAAACTAGGGATTATTTCTGTGTCCTTGGCTGAGCAGAAAAACACGTCCCCTGCCGCTGTGCAGTGCGGGCTCTGCAACCCAAAGAGGGTCCCTGCCACAGGAGGAGGTGCACTTCACTGGCTTTGTCTGTTTACATTACACGGTATTTTTCCCAGAGTTTAAGAAAATGCGTTGCATAAACTTTTTATGAATCCCGTTCCTTATATCTGGGGCTTTCTGCATGTTGATAATGATCTCTGCTCATTGCCAGGTGCGGACAGGGAAACATGTCAGGATCTGACATTGTAAGCCTCTAATGGAAATGTGGATCTAAATATAAATGCCATGCCTTGTTTTTTCTACAAATAAAATACAGCTTTTTAGTGAGCATATTCCAGGCAATTAGAAAATGTGTATTTTTGCTCCCTGTTGAGTAAATGAAATGAGAAACATATCTGACAGCTAGAATGTCAACAAAAAGTACTTACGGATGTATTTCATGCTGAAAGATATTCTTTAGATTTCTCCTAGGCATGTACTTTGATTACCCTGAATTTTCTCCTTGTCCATTCTCCCTCCTCTTCTCCCATATCCCCTTTCTGCAAGATCCCTCTGCCTTCAAGGTTTAGCCATTTCAATTGCATCTCCGTCAGTCACACATCAAGTAGCCCAAGAACACCAAAACTGCAAACCCCAGTTAGATCAAAGGACTAGGGGTTTATCTCACTCTTAAATAATTATCTAGGCCAGATGAGAGGAATTGTCTTCTGGACATTTCTCCTTTGCTATAGTGCAAGGATGGTCTTAGAGCATGTGTTTGCTGGTGGGTGAGGGAGGTTAGGTAAGGTGATGGCCACCGTCCTGAGATCACCCTCATCATGTCTGTCCATCTCCCTTCCAGACCCCTCCTACTGGTTGCATTACTGACATCTCCTCTGTTCCTTAGAGTGGGAGGTAACCGTTTTTTTTTCTGGCATTATGCAGGGTGCACGAGATATTTGTGCCCTGGCTGGGCCCCCCCAGTGCTGCTGCAACACCAGTAATGTGGGCTGAGCCTCTTTGTTCCCATGCAGATGACCAAGATCCTCTGAGATAACCAATACGGAGGGTGGGATGTGTTCTCCTGCATTTAGAGACTGAATTGTGAAAATGTAAACTGAGCAGACACTAGATAGCGAAGATCTTCTAGCAGCAAGCCACTGTGCCAAATTGGGAGGCAAAATCACTTACCAGCTTTGTCAAGAAGTTTGTTTGGCTTCTCAACGTCTCATTGGTAAAAATAAATGGGAAAAACAAAGCCAGATTGTGACTCTCCCCATCCTTCAAAGTCACACTGACCATTAAAATATGTAAAAAGCAAATATCTGAAAATAAAAATGTAAGCTGACCAAGACAGGTCATAGGCTTATCACTGAACCCTTTAAAAGAAATGATGAATGATTCATTAGCTTTTTCTTTCAGATATTTCTAGACTTTCAATAAAAGTAAGTAGATACATCATATAATAGAGCTGCCTGTAACAACATTAATCTTTCATTAATTTGATTTCTTTCTCTGTGGATATTATATTTTTACAATACATTACAGGGTGCCATGAGTAATTAGTCTTCCCTTTACTTTAAATCTTCTAGGCTTTCAGATGCAATTCTGTACTAAGGACTTAAACAAAAATAATTACAAACTGTAAAAAATACTTGAAGTGACTTGCCAAATCGAAACGACTAAAGAAGTTTTTCCTCTTTAGAGCTGCGCTTAATGCTGATAGTGAGGGCTATGATGGGTACAGTCTATGCTCCCATTCCAGGCACCCAAGCTCATTACCTGGGGCTTCACATGGAGAGACTGCAGAGCTGCTCCAGCTGCTCCACCAGCTCTGCTCTAGCCCCCATCCGGGCTTTCTTATGAGAAGGTCCCTTGACTCTGCTGCATGTAAGAGGTTTCCACCTGCCTCAGCTCAATCATAGACCCAGAAAAAGGTTGTCTATCACAACTGTTCTCCTCAAAGTTATACCAATTTTTGGAGATATAGGATATATAAACTACCAAAAATTTATGATGTTAAGACCAAGGAAAGATTTAAATTGCTGCAATAGTTGCAAACTGGTTGTGATTTTGTTTTGGTTTTATTTGTAGTTGAAATTTCTTTTGTCTAGAATGTCACACACTTTTGAAGTTGTCGTGAGTGTCAGGAATAGGTAACATGAAGATATTTTTGGTAGAACCATGGATAAATTTATTTTCCCCAGGGAGGAGATTGCAATACATTAGTAAAATTGAAGTGAATTTTGCTTGTTTGTTAATAATCCGTTCATAAAAAGGTATACACATAAATTGCATCAACCAGATAGTAGCTGCCTGCCTGTCTACCTATTGCATACACTTGACTTGTCTTCTACTGGAAGCAATATGGCAAAAGCATGATACTCTCACCAGCACTCATACTTTTCATCAGTAGATGGATTCAATGTCCTTTCAAAATGATTTTTCTCTTTAATGTAATTATTTCTATAAATGATTCTAATGTGTTAACTGCTTAAAAAAATAAGAAACACCACAATAAAAAACCACAGCTGATAAAACATGCAATTATCACCATATTCAGTCTTAATACAACTGTGGTATTAACTGGTTCTGTTTTATCTTTAGAATAGAAAGGAAAGAATTCAGCTGGAGACTAAAACACCTGGATTTAGGTGTCTGCCAGCATTTTAGGTATCTAAGCAACCATTATACTTGATGGAGATGTAATCAATACAGCAGATGGGGCCTGGGGACATTCAGTTTGCCCTAAAGTGCATACTTTAAATGGGAGAAGATCTGAAATTGAATTAAACTTAAGAAAGATCTCAAGAACAGATTTTATAGAAGACACCTTATGTCCAAAACTTGTGCATTTGAGGAAACACCAGTTGAGGAAATTGCCAGCCTTATGATTAGAAAAGTCCATGAGTATCCCGACAAGTGGATGACAGAGAGTGATAGAGGACTCTTTAACGTGACTATTGAAAATGCGTGGGTAAACATCCTTTTCTTTTACTGCTGTTTAGTTGCCTTTGCAGCATGGGGCTGTAAAATTTGCATTTGTCAAATAGTCCCAATTCAGGTTTCCTGGGGAATATGATGTACTAGCTTGTCTCTTTGGAAGGACATTTCTGCAATCAGTGCTTTGGATTTGGGAGTTCATGTCAGTGGCCAGGCACTGATGGGATATGATCCACTTCCAGAGGATCAATATGCACTTGAAGCAAACGCCTTGTTCAGAGGAGAGCATTGGTGATTGTGTTGGCCTGGCCTCTGCTGGAGAGAGGTGACACGGAAGCTGGAACTGGACGGCCCGGCAGCCTGAGCCAGCAGAGGAGACTGCCCAGGTGGTCGGACAATATTCCCACTGCTGAGGAGGGAGGTACCCCATCTGTTTGCCTGGATCACTGACTGTTTCAAGCACCAAAAATCCCTTCTGGGAGAGTGTAATTATCTCTCTCTCAGGTGGATCTCATTACTGTTAGCCAGACCTTTCTTCCTCCAGACAGATCTTCCTATGGAGCTACGCTTGAATTCTTCAAGACTTAGCTTTCCCAGCAGTATGTGCTGGGGATTGTATATTCATTACATGGAGGTTTCATTTATTTTTATTTTAATGTTGCACACATTCAGAAATGTGATGCAGCACACATATGCCGTTCTCTGTGTTTCCATCAAGTTTGCCTTTCCTTTATAAGGCATGAACAGATTTTTGAGTTCAGCAAGGATGCTACAAGTCGCATGCTGTGTTTCAGTGAAGTAGTAAAATTTCAGTAAAAACCTTCTCTTCTGTTTTTAATAGTTTTTAGTTCAGTAAAGAATAAGATAAAAATCAACACGCAACATCTACATATATCAAATCTGATATCTCGAAGTATGCTGCTTTCCATTCCATTACTATCTTGAGCCCTCGTAGTCTCTTCCCCTCCACAAGTCTAGAAAAGGAAGTCCCAAAGTCCCAACTGACTTAACAGAAAGGATGCTTTTGCTCTCCATTGGAGCAGGAATTATTGAAGAAGCAGAAAGAGAGCTGTTATTAGGACAGTTTGACACTGATCATCCAAGAAGTTCAGTGAGCTCTTTTAATCGAGGATTTATCCAAGTGTTTATCTAACTGATCTGTACATTTTAATGTTCATCTGTTATTTCTCCTACCATTATATTATCTCTGCTCTTTTTCAGTACTGGTCCCTCTTATTCCCTACTTTTCCACTCTAATCTTGTTTCTCTCTGCTCCTTTCTGTTCATTTTTGCTCTGGTCTCTTTCCAAACTGAAGACAAAGAAATTGAAGCAGTTGTCTATAAAGACACACACACACACACACACACACAAAAAGCAGCATAACATGAAAATTCCGTTTTGAAAGACAGATATTGGAAGCTAATGAGCCAGATAAGAAGGGGATAACGTAAAAGGAGCATGACTTTCCAAAAGCTGTTCTGCCTGCTCAGAGGTTTTGCTGTTGGGAAAATATTTCCTCAGAGATTCAGCCTATCTGGCTGTCTCTTCTTGTCTCTAACAATGTTATATTTGTCATGGGGAATTCTGTGCAGTTAATCTTTAAAAAGTTAGTGGCTAATGATTCAAGTAGAGGTATTTGATTTAAGGCATGATATGAAACTGCCTAACTGACACTGTATTCTTCTTCCTATATTGCTTCCACAGAATTTAATTATATTAATCAACCTAGGTGGAAAAGGTGGTCCCTTCACGTTTCATCTTTGGTTTAACATGGCCAAAAGTCACAGTCCATTTGGATGTCTCAAATTTACAGGACAATGTACTCCATAAATTAAACTTCATTTCATGAGTTTATTAGGAAAGAAAACAAACACATCAAACAATGGCCTAAGAGGTAAATTCACTAATTCATTGCTTAATTCATAAGGTTTCTAACTCTAATTCATAACTTGTAATTTGTAACTCCTGCACCTATGAGTGAAATCGTCATCTAGTTGATGGTTAGGGTACTCATACTTCCTCCTCCGTTATGGTGTGGGTGTCCCCTGTATCATACTGGGAAGCAGGATAGCCTCAGCAGTCTGGCTGCTGTTAGATCTGCTTCAGAAGATTTTGGGTAAGTTGATGTATTCATCCCTTCCAACTTGGACATTTGGGCTATACTGTTTCCATAAGTTAGTGAATTCTGAAGAAACTGACAGGCAATTAATACACAAGGATGATGGCTGCAGGAGACATCAAGCTGCAGGTGATAACAGCTGCATAATGACCTCTATCTCTTCCTGTCCTTCATGTCCCGTGTGTTGCTCTTGCTTTGACATAATGGCAATGCTCCTAGCACACATCAGGCTGTACCGTAAGCTGTGTGTTGGAAAAAAACTGGAGGTGGAATTGAGTGAACAGTCACACCAAATTATTTCTGACCCAGAAGCACAGCTCCCACGGTGAGCAACAGAGCATGGTGGGATGTTGCAATAGAATAGAATAGAATAGAATAGAATAGAATAGAATAGAATAGAATAGAATAGAACGGAATAGCATATTTTCAGTTGGAAGGGAACTACAATGACCATCTAGTCCAACTGCATGACCTCTTTAGGGCTGACCAAAAGCAAAAGTATGTTATTAAGGGCATTGTCCAAATGCCTCTTAAACACTGACAGGCTTGGGGCATTGACCACCTCTCTAGGAAGCCTCTTACAATGTTTGACCACCGTCTCGGTAATGAAATGTTTCCTAATGTGCATTCTAAACCTCCCCTGGAGCAGCTTTGACCCATTCCCATACATCCTATCACTGAATTCCAGGGAGAAGAGCTCAGCACGTCCCCTCCTCAGGAAGCTGTAGAGAGCCATGAGTTTGCCCCTCAGCCTCCTTTTCTCCAAGCTAGAGAAGCCCAAAGTTCTAAGCTGCTCCTCACAGGGCATTCCTTCCAGCCATTTCACCAGTTTTGTTGCCCTCCTCTGGACACATTTAAGGACCTCCACATCCCTCTTAAATGTGGGGCCCAGAACTGCACACGTTGCTCAGCAGAAGAGCAATGCCATACGTTCACTATTTGCCTAAGTATTTTCTCTGCATGAAGAGTGGCAGAACTTTCTTGTCTTTCTTGTTACTACTTTTTGAATTTTCACTACTATTCCACTGCTTTAGTTACAGTGGGGAAAGCTATTCTGCTATTCTCACTCAAAGGCGATTTTCTTTCTGTGTGTGCATTGGATGCATGCTTAAAAGACTTCAAAGTGTGATTTGCCCTTACCTGCCAAAACAAAGTGCCTTCAGCTAGCACTGTGGCAGATGCTCTCTTTCACAGCTCTTGGGTTTTCTACTACAAGAGAAGGCATCTTGTGTGTTACTGTTACGCTGATGTATCGTTTTATACAATTGACTTTTATGTCCTCATCAAATGTTTATGTTTTATCTGTTTATTCAACCAACTCCATTAGCTAACACAAATTTGCTGCAGCCTAAACATATGAACCAAGTGATTGAAAGTGAAATTCTGTGTGTGGTACTGGAGCATCAAACTCTTCAGCCTCCTTCAGCATCAAAGCCTTCAGCAGGGCACAGCAATTCAGGTACTATTTAGGTACTCTTATTGAACCCTGACACACTCAGATCCAAGAGTATCTGGACAGTGCCCAAAGCTGAGGATGAGGAGGATACTCTTTGAAGTGCCCTAGTGCTCATGTCCTCAGTTTTGGCCACCATATCCCAAATGCCTACCACCACCTTGGCCTCAACTGTCCCAAGTCCTCACTGGCTTTGCACTGTCCTCACCTTTCCTCAGTCCCTCTCATCAAGTGCTCACTAATCACCTCTGTAGGAGTTTGCAGTCCAAACTGGACTTCGGTGTCCTCCACCAGGCTGCAGTTGGGAAGGTTTGGTGGGAGGTATATATACCATAGTAAATAGTATTTTCTTAGTAATATTTATCCCACACTATCCTTAAAGTGCAGCATTTAAAAAGCTGTGCCTTCACTTGTTTCATCCTCTCTTGTCTAAGTAAACTGGGGAAGTGTGGTCTATGCATGCCTTATGAACACTCCGAATCTCTAAAATGGTCCAAAACAGAAGAAGTATGTGTGTAAAATTGCTGACCCACTGTTTCTCAATACCTGCCCAGGATACCTTGCAGAGTCCCTGAAGGGCTGATGCCAACAGACCTTTCGAACTGCAGAGCTGAAGTACAGTTTTTACTGTATGTTTCATCTTCCCGTTCTTATTGCATAGCATTTTGCAAAAGGAAGCAAATGGCAGAGCTGCTTGGACCTGAGCCTGTTTCCCCATCACCCTGTTCATGCAGAGGTGGAGCTGTGCCAGGACAATGGTCTCCAGGCTGCCTTGCCCTGCTGGGTCAGGGGAAGGACCACGGGTGAGGATGGGAGTTGCCCTGGACGACATGCCCAGGGAGCTGTGTGTCAATGCAGCCAGAGCAGTCTGTGATCTGAAGTTCACTTCTTCCACCAGCAGCCTCGCTGACACTTCCACTGTACCCGAGGGCTCATCCGTATGCCAGGAGCAGGGGTAGCTGCTACCCCCACCCCTGCCCCCATGACACTCTTACCCCCGAGAAATTTTCTACAGATGCCTTTGTAGCTATGAATGGCTACCCAAGGAGAGGTGCCTCCTGCAAGGCGCCCAAAGTAACCCAGGAGCCACGTGCTTCCCAAAGTATGGACTGAAGCTGTATTTTTTTGTGCAGCCCCTCCTGGAAACACAACATGGTATGGCAGCCCGTGCTGCCCTGGCGAGGCTGAGTGAGGGATGGACACCACCCTTAACTTCAACAAAAAACCGACACAGCCCAGCTCTGTGTCTCCACAAAGCCCAGGGGATCTACATCATTTTCTTGGTCTCTGTATGCCTCAGAAAGGGGATGCCTGTCCATGCTCTGCAGGCAGGGAGATTTTGCCCAGAATCTTTTTGGAAGTGTAATACTGTGTAAATAAGTGGTAATAGGTAAGTTAACACCCATTCATGGTTGCTGTCTTTCTATTTATATATTTATACCTGGGAGATGCAGCAGTAGTACCCAAATATGGAGGCTGTTGCTCAGAGATTTCCTCCCCTACAGTTCCGAATCAGGTGATCCAAACAGTTTGGAGCTGGAATCAAACTATTCAAACTATTGATTCCTCTTCTCTGCACAGTAAGAACTGACTTCAACTCAGCTTCATATGTTGGTAAAAACACCCGTTAAGTTCTGGGGTTTATCTTTGTGGAAAAAAATCTGAACTTCTATAAGAAACATGGGAATTGGGTACAGAGTTATATGTATAAGGAAAATGAGAAAATGTCTGTTTCGTTGATATCTCCCATTTCTGCCTTTCAGAATTTATTCTGATGGATTTCAAGCATAAAGAAGCCTTAGTTTCCATATCATGCATTGTAAAGTATAAGATTCAAGTTTCAGCTGAGTTACTGAAATGTATCATGATTTTAGAAGATTTAGGACTTCTTTCAATTTTCAGCAGTGAAGCTGTGACAGTTATGATAGGGAGATGCTACAGCATAAATTAAAAACAACACCACCAGCAGCAACTGCCTAAGGTTATGTGAGAAACACATTATTCCCGGAGGAGTTACCACATGCAGCCCTGCGTACAGTTCACATGTACAGTTCTCAAGCTGATTTACAAATCTGTGAGAAGACACCAGGCTAAGACACTACCACCTTCACTTTAATTAGTCCACCACAGATCAAATCCAACAACAGATCACCACATGCTCCCATGGGCTACGAGAAAATAATCTTAAAATATACTTCACCGCTCTGCAAGATAGCCTCTACTTCTGCTAAAGTAGACCAGTAGGATTTAACGCAAACAAGAGACAATACTCTAGCCACAACAGCAACAACACTCATGCCAAAACATGAAATGCCTGAGAAGTCACCATGACATACTAACCCATTACAACAAGACTGACTTTAGGACTTGCAGATCAGTTACGGCACTGAAACAACAGAAATAATTTCCCCCCCATCTCTGGTGAACTCATTTTCAAGTATGATGCATTGGCCATATCTTGGGCAAAGCTCTAGGCACCAAACTGACCCCACTATTTGCTCACCTCTTCATGAGCGATGTGGAGGATGCTAAATGGATTAGGCCATATCTTTGCTACACAAATGCATTAAAAACATGAACTTCTGCAAAGAGAAGTTTGTAGAACACACACTGAACAGTTGGCTGCTGTAAGTGCAAGCATGATATGAAAAGCCAAATCAGCTCTGATCTGGCAGTTTTCAATACCTGAGCCAGGTTCTGCTCCTCGCCCAAGGTCTCATTGCATTGGAACACCACGAAGACCAACCAACCACAAGTATATCTTAACCTGAAGGTCTGGAGGCCAGGAGAAACTCTATCCAGCTTCACCCTCGTGAAGAGGTAAAAGTGACAGCTCCACAGTTTATACTGTGTTCACAGGCAGGAAAAATTAAGGTTTCACCCTAAACTTCATGTAATCACCCTCTTTCTCCTTTTCCAGGCAGCTTTCCTAGTTTATCTCCATAGTACAAGCATATTAAATAGAAAATCTGACATGTCTGCCACTTATGAACTGAACAATTTGCAGTATATTTACTTTCAAGTAACAAAATCACAATGAAATACATTTATATCTCACTTAAAAAAAAAAAAAGAGAAAAACACTGAAGCCTTGCTTTTGTCTGTCGGTTTAAATATGAAAAAAAAAACAACAAAAGCTGATCGCTAACTTTTTACTCATGGGACTGGGATGTTTAGGCATAACATGAGAAATAACTTTTCATGTTTTCTCAATCGATTAGTCCAAAGATAAACTTTTATTTTTATATGGATACAGATAGACATAGACATAGATACAGATATAGAGATATAGAGATATTAATATAGATACAGATATATATAGACATAGACATAATCGTCCCTGCTAAACCCCTTCCAAATCTGAGGGTAAGCTGATGCAGTAATGGCTTTTTTAGACTTGCAGATACCCTGATATCATGTCAATTTTGAAACTTAATGGGACCGGAGGTACAAACATCTCTCACGATTTCCCTGAGGGCAAGAGCTGCCCAGCAGGAGAGCAGGAGGTTGGGTTGCAACTTGCACTAATGTCCTTGGTGCTTGGGTAGGACCCACAGTTTGACAACGCATCAGCCCCGCTCCTTCTTTCTATTCGATTTCTGATTAAAACCTCTTTTTCACTCAACAGAGGAAGGAAGATTGTTTCTCACACTGTCAGTGAGCCTTGACAGATAGAATTGTCAGTCCTGTTTTGTAATTCATATTTGCTTATCGTATAAAGCTAACTTATTTTTTAAATCAGTTTTAATATTTGCATTGTGTCTTCCATTTTGCTTTTTTTTTTCCCTTTTCCTCACCCTAAAAAGGAAAGATCCTAAAAAGAAAAAATGTCTTCAGAGTTATAATGGTAAAAGAAAGCCTTACATTGTGAGGTGCTTTTTTTCTTTTCTGTGACTTGTTAACTGAATGTTTCAGAGAAAGATATGTTTCTCTTTCGTTCTGTTCTTCATCCTGCTTCATGACTAACAAGAACTGCCAGCATTAATCCAAAAATTGGAGGGGAGTTGGAACGTTTCCTTCATGAAGAATTCACAGATTTGGGGAAAGTTATTCTGAACAATATAAAAAAGAAAGATGTTCCAAAAGTCTTATGACATAAAATTACCATAATAATTCTCAAAACATGGAAAATATTCAACGGTTGTTTCAACTTTAAAACTTTTCAGCTAAGATCTGTAAGTAAAATTAATTTTGAAACGAAGCTTGAAATGTTCAGATAAGGCAAAATCAACACACAACTCATTACCAAAAGCTTTGTATTTCATGTGTTTTCTGAAACTTACAATAAAGTTAGTCTGCTCTTGTGGAGAACCGTTCATTCCCGCCATAAACTGTTTCCAACTGAAACAAACCTTATGAGAGATTCGCAACTGAATTTACAAATCCTCCCCAACCCCATGCAGTGACTGTGAGTGACAAGTGCCATTAGAACGGCCACTTACTACGTCCAACCAGGACACTTACTGGTTGCTTAAGAAGATATCAGAAAATGTCTGAAGCTTTTAAAAAGGGATGGATTATATATTGCAAACTATGCTGTCAGCGTTCCCATGATGCTGGAGTCCATTGCGCTTTAAGTAGTACACATCGTAGGGTGGGCTGGCTCTTGAGCGTGGCGGGGTCTGCAGCCTTTCCCTGGTGGGCTGTCTCCCAGCTGGGCAGATGAAGAATCACCAAGGTGCTGTTTAGGGATGGTCACCCTCCCTCCAGCTCTTCGGAGGTGTGTGCCTGTCCTGCTGCAGCTACAGCAGCTGGGACAAACCATCTGCAGGGTCAGGCAGTCCTGACAGCGGAAGAAAGGTGGGTTTGTACAACTTGCAGCTTTACGCGGGTTCCTGAGGTGCCACATGAATAAGGACAAACAGCCGAGGTGGGGGCTGTGGGTCTAATCCTGCCCCTGTGAAGTCTGTTTGGCTCAGAGCTCAGTGGGACGGTGATGGGGCCAACACTGAGCACCTCTGGGAACCCATCTTTTGCAGTTCAGCTGCACTTCCCTGCCCTGCTTTCCCCCTCGGGGGTCTGAGGACGCTTATTGTCATGGAAGAAGTGTCAAACACTATAAACTATTTTCCCTAGACAGAATCCTTTATTACTGCTAATGATGTTGAGAAGCTTTTGATATCTTCTGAAGCAAAGCAGGTCACCAAAGGTTGGGCACCTTCTTGGCAGAAAGCTCACTTATTGCTTTTTCTTTCTTGACATCTGGAGCCCATCCAGCACTAGAAGTGTGTGAGGTTGATCTTTGTGGAGTTGGAAACCCAATGCGTGGCAACAAGAAAAACTGCTCTTCTGTCTTCAACTCTCTGTCCCGTGACTTTGGAGACTTAATCTTTAAATATAGTATACCCTTATTAATTTTCAGTAGTTACCAGGCACCAAATTGAATTATCCAAATGGTGCAGAGTGTGGTTACAAATCCAGAGAGAGTAGACCTTGCACCAAAATGATGCAACCCAATGAGACACGCAGTCTAAAAAACTCTCTTCTTGCACACTGAACGCGCCGGATAAAGCCACGTACTCTTTTAATAACATCTTCCTAAGACCACAAACAGCGAAAATGATTAGGCAATACAAGTGGCATTTAAACCAACGATGAGTGCCCGTTATGACTTAGTTCCCCCGGGAATCCCGGGAGAAGTTCTGCAGCATCGAAAAAGCCAGGGAAACAGCCTCACGGGCAGCAGCAGCAGTCCCAGTATTAAATTACAGCCTTAATCGAGCACTGTGTCCTACACAGCCTTGCGAGGGTGTCACAAGCAGTTACAGCCTGAACTGTTTGTACATAACCCTTCTGGAAAAAGAGAGTTGCTAATTGCTCCGTGCACACTGTCAGAGGGCGCTTGCAGAACATTTACAGTAATTTACCAAATGGACTGTGGGATCCTTTTACCTCAAGCACATTAAGCAGAGGTCGGGATGAAGTAGAATTGGAGCGCAGGGTTTATAAGGAATACAGAGAGGGAGTGTTTTGGTTTCATTGGAAAAAGAGAGAAAGGTTTCTCAGTAGGGACCGCTAATGAACTCCGGAGCCTTTAACCTTCATGTCACAGACAGGCAGTAAAGACAGCTTGTCACCCCTCCCACTTATGGCATATGCACATGTGCAATGGCACACAGAATGCTTTAGGACCAAGATAACTAGGAGAAACTTTTGATAGTTATTTTGTTGATGAGTTCCCTAGGGATTGTTGGTGTGTCTGCAGGGAGCACAGGCAAATCTGCAGAGAAGAAACCGTGGGCTGGAGCAGAAAGGTCCCTGACTGCCCGTCAGTCAAAAAAAAAGGAGGTGATAAACTTTTCTGAAGGTGAAACTTTCATAAATTTACTGCAGTACATGAAGAAAAATATGTTACCCTGACTTTGGAATAAAATCCAGGTTGGGAATACTGTCCTTAAGAAGAAAAGAGGAAAAAGTTCTTTGGAAGTAGAAGCACATAAATATTTATTTTTTTTTACAGAGAAATTATTTTTTTATTACTAGAGGTTAGCGGAGTTGGGGCAGTCTTGCCACAAGGGCGTTATCTTTCTCTCTGTTGTTATCTCCACACTGGTAGCACCTACAAAACCACTGCGTGTTCTCCCATCTAAGTCACGCTTGGATCCCTCCATGAAACAGGTGCAAAGTAAAATATTCTGACAAGTTGTGAGATACAAGACTAATGAGGAAAGGCAAATATTAGAATTTTAATGCAGAACAGTATTGCAATTTATACATTATTACTTATGGGTTATAACAATCCACATAGCAAAAGTTTATGAAACAGAGGTAAATACTGTATGGAAAAGGTAAAAATAGCAAAGTTTTAGTTTTGACTCAGAGATGTCTTCAAGAGTTGAAGAAGTGGAAGCTTAGGAGGAGAAATCAAAGTGAGGGAAGAGAGACAAAGATGAGCTCCTTGGGAAACACTCTAACAGGAAAAAATTCGAAAAAGAGATCTTCTCTAACTGCTAAAGAAAAGTATTTGGAAAGATGTAGCAGGTGCGAACTCAGGGGAGCAAAAAAGCCTGAAGATTTCTTAGCTGATCCAGGAGGATATTCTGATTTATGTCTACTATAAGAACTAATGACTGGAGGAAAATAGGGGCCAAAGTAGAGCCTACCATTCACCTAGAATTAATGGCACTTTCAGTACTGCGAGAAACCAGGAAAACCGTGAATTCTAAAGACTTTGAGACATTTATATGCTATTGCGTGCCTTTCGCTTTCATTCTGCAATTCCACAGAACTGGGAGAAGATATGCTGGCAGAAGATTTGTATTAATGAGGTGATAAATTGGGCTGTTATTTTGCAGAGGGGAAGGACTGTAAAGAAGTGACAGGCTTGATTCGTAGCCACTAGTTTATAGCCGCAGGAAAATGCCAATGGATATTAAATGGCTAATTATCATATCTAGAGCTAAATTAATGCCTTAGACTCTTGCATAGATTTCCTTTAAAGAAAGAGAGATCAGCTTAGTCAAAATATCCTGGAATGACAGCTTCACTTCAAATCATGACCTAAAAATAATAATAATTTGGTCAAACTTGGTGAACTAAAATTCAGAAATCATTAATAAAAGTTGCCCCTAGACAACTATTTCCATCATTTAAATCAGCCCTTTAGACCAATACATTTATTTGCTCTGCAGGTGACGGCTCCTAAGAAACTCACAGAAACGTGGGTTTTTAGAAGAAAGGTAGGCAGACGGACGCTACTTAGCTAAAACTGTCAAAGGACATTTACGCAGTGTTGGGCTGTATTGCTTTTTCATAAATACTTAGTGTTCCTCAGCTATCAAGCAGCAGGAACCCCACGATACTGCTTCTCTTTCTCACATGTCTCATACCATGGACATTCTGATATTATTTTTAAGGCAGGCTATTTTTGAAAGCCCAAGGCATCCTCTCCTACTTCCCTTGAACTCCGTGGGAGCAGGATAGTCTCTGATGATTAAATACCTCCCAAACAGAGAGGAAGAGTGACTTTTTGTTAGTCAGCTCCCAATGCTGGCTGCTGTTAGTCTGCATGTATGTGTCTTTTCCAGAGACATAACATATTCTGCTGGCTGGTTTCAACATAAATCTGGTTTAATCCTGATGGATGGGAGTGAAGTGCAGTTTCACGGAAGCCATTACACAGGGTATATTCTTTATGAAACTCTTCTGGCACCTCAAGAGTTTTGAACGAGACCAAGAAATGACAATATTCTCTTGCTTGCACTTTAAGAGTACTTTTTCCCCTGTCGACTAAAGCTGACATATGAAGACAATAAAAAACAGATAGTATAAGAAATCAGCCTGAGACATCTGTTTTCTTCTCCCATAGCAAGTGATGAGGTAGTCAGTTTTGTTACTGAACTAAACCAAGGAACGACACCTCTGTGAACTGCTTTAATAAAAGCAAATGCAGTGAGACAATAAATGAAATTATCACAAAATACAGAAGGATTAGTGGAGCTGTGCACATACTGCTCCTCGCAGGAGGACACCAAAGCTTTGCAATAGATACCAGTTACCCTTCCCTTACTCCTGTATACCAGATGAACACCAAAAGACAGGGCTCTGCTGTTCCGGGCACCTCCAGGGTGTTACTCAAGGCTGATGCCTGGCAAATCCCCCAAGTGATGCTTGGTCAACGTTAACAAGAGCACTCCACATTTGCTCACTAACGATCAGAGTTCTTGGACATTCGATACACTCCAACAATTCTGTAGAAATACAGACAGATGTCACTCATTCCTCCACCCAAGATTGTTTGTAGTGCCCCCAGTGTTGCCTGGACTCTTCTCAGGTGGGAACATGGAGATCTCAGCATCCCACCCTGCAAGCTCCCAGCAGCCGGTTAGCATTAAGGTCAGCAATAGATTGCTTGCCTTGCTTCCTGGTGAGGTAGACAAAACTGCAGAGATAGATAAATGCGTCCACAAACCTTCATGTCCCTTCTCTGAGTGTATCCAGCGTCTTTCAGATGTGTAGCTGCATCCTGCACATGTGCAAAAACACAGAGCACACCTAACAGCCATAACTCCTATCCACTGTTTTCTTTCTTTTGGAGGAGCAGAAGGTAAAGAAAATAAATATCACAATGTATATACTACCTGTAGGTAGTATGCACATCTACTGAAAGACATATGTACACTGCAGAGAATGACAGGCAACAGCACCAGAGTTTCAGCCTCACCAGAGGCTGGTAGAGGCGTTGCATCTCAAATAGAAGTGAAGCTGTGTGTTTTAATTCAGGAAAATGACCACAGCCTGACCAAATACAAGGGCATGTGTCCTGGGAGCTTTTTTGGAAGAGTTATTCAAAAGGAATACTGTCTATATACAGTACTTAATACTTCAATTAAGGGCTCCCCTTAGGCACACAACTAACTTCAGAGGTAGCTATTTCCACGTTTCAACAGTAGCAAGGAAGGGCAGCAAAGGCAGTTGAACAATTTTCATATATTCTTCTGCTAACAAAGCATCTCTCTGCTTTCTATTGCCAAACTATTCTCATCCTAATTACAGGGCCAGAGCTTCCCAACCACATCTCCTGAGAAATCCCTGGGTGATCTCACCAGAAGTAAATACTCAGCTTGAAACTTCATCAGTTCACATCTTCGTAAAATCCCATTTTGGGGAAAAGTGATTAAGTGATATTCACAGATGAGAGGCAAATGTCTGATATTGTTAAGAGAGACTCTGCAATCAGCTTCTTAATTTGTGGAAGACAGCCAAGACAACCATCTTTTCTCTAACAGCTTTTAAGATTTAGGTGCTTCAGGCCAAACCAATCCGCTGATGGCAAAGGCAGTTTCCTCCAGAGGTGAATTTGGCCAACTGAATCTTTTGAAATACATTTTTGTTATGTAAATGCAACTTTTATTTTTCCTCCTTCTTGGAGCAGGCAGAGCTTCTGCACAAACAATAGATGCCTTCATTATAGGAAGCACACACCATGCAGTGGAGAGAATTATAGGGTGGTTTATCAACTATTTTGTAACCAAGTCGATTTAAAATATAGTCCTTTGTTCGCATTTACATCTCAGTTTTAATGCCTATGGATGCTAAAAAGTCTCTGCCTTAAGAACTGTCATTTACAGTGACAAAATTATCTTTCAGACTTCTCTGCAGCTCAAAAAAAAAAAATTTAAAAAAGCCAACTTAATGCTGGCATCTTTGTCCAATAGAGGAAATCGGTGCATCTTTCTGGCTTCCTCTTGAGAAACTCAGTACTTCCCTTCACTCTTCATTCACTCGCCAGCACAGACTTTTTTTTTCTTCAGACAGACGGGGAGTGGGTGTCACTCACAGCATCACGTTTCCCCCTGAGGCGACTTCTGCCACAGCTCTGCTGCACTGCTCGCCTTCCTTGGGGACACAAAAAAAAAGATCAGTGCCGTCGTGGACTCTACTCTGCCACCTGAATCCCACAGCATTGGTTTGCATTCTCTATGTAGAAGTTTTCTGCTGAAGGTAGTTTATTATTTCAGCCTATAAAAGTGAAGGGACACAGGTAAAACTACCTACCATTTACCTTTTTGTGGTTTGGGCTATGAAAAATCTGCTTTTGGGGCTGTTTCTCCCATTAGGGGAGGAATAGGGAAAATGAAGGTTATCTGAGACATTATCAAATGTATACAGCCATCCCAGACACAATTTAAATTAAAGAATGGAATTCACTCACCCTAATGTAACCTACAAAAATTATGTATTTCAGTCAAAACTAGTGACCATAAGCTCATTTTATACATAACAGGCAGAAAATGGCAACCCTATGGGAGATTTGTGTAATCCTAAAGAAGGTCCAGGATGGCTCAGTTGCATGACCTTACCAGAGACTCCTTCTCTCCATTGACGATAAAATTAACCCAATGTGACCAGCTCCAATTTAGATGTCTAGTATTAAGTGACATAAGTCCCGCTCTTGGGATCTGTTGGACAAGAGAATCCTGATCTATGAAATAACAGGAACAGTGTTATTTCAGTCATCATTCGTGTTTCTGCTGCCCATGTCTTTCCTCAGGGTCAAGTCCTGTTTGCTCAAAATGTAGAGGAGGACGTGGTCCATCCATATTTTCTACCCTACAGTTGCACGTGTGGAGCTGAGTTTTTGCTTTGGGGAAAAAAAGCCCAAGAAATGGTTATGAAATTTCTGACATTACCTGTTAGAGTCTATGGCTGAATAAGAGACCTGAATAATTTCAGGTAATAAAAATGCTCATATTTATCTGTGTGCTTGAAAGTAGGAATTAGAAAGTTCAGGTTAAAGCACAACTTCTCTGCACTGGTGCGCTGCTGTTACTGCTGTATCATGGGGCTGAGGTAAGCCCAGATGGTGAGACCCCCAGCACTCTGTCACGGGTACCTTCAGACTAGGGACTCCGACCCCTTTCTTGTCTCCTGGTCAGCCACACACTTTTGTCTCAAATGTTCTTGTGTAAGTGAGACCTGGGTGTACAGCAGCACAGACCTCCCCTCTTCCCCCTTCCACACATACATCCATTCACACACTTCAGTCCACTGACATGGCACGTTGGATAAAGGATCCAGACAGGACGGGCAGGTAGATTTTCACCCCAAAATGAAGTGTTGAAGTCCCCGAGAGATCTGCATGCATAAGCAAACTGTTCCATTTGATGTTCTCAAATTTAAAAGCAGAAATACTTTACTGATGAGAGCATCTTAAAGACGAATGACGCTCTGGGCACAGCAAACTATTTCACTTTCATTTCACTTTTGTTAGAGAGTCTGCGGAGATGAAAAGAGATGAGGTAAAACAGTCTATCTTAAGCTTTGGTCCACAAGCATGACGCTGCATAAAATATGCATTGGTTCAGGTTAGAGCACGACCCATAGGGCTAGGATTTATTTGCATTCATTGACCCCCTTTTGAAAATACTTACATTCAAACTTATGTGGGAAGCCAAACAAATCACATTGACCTGTTCTGGCAAGAAAAAAAGTAATGGGATTGTATTTGTATTATTAAGTCAGTTTGATTTTGTTTCTCTCGAGGGACCAGACTTCAGGAAAGAAAGAATGACTGTTTTTTATTTGTCTCACTCTACAAAAAACTCCAGATTTTAATAAAGAAATCAGGCCTTGAATGTTTTTCTCTGGTGTTGAATTCAATCCAAGCATAAGGAATAAACAGAAATGTACAGTATATGTCTTGCAATTGATTTTGAAATAATTCCATAGTTCTTAGGAATTTCCATGAATTTCTTCTGAACAGGCAGACAAGATAACTTTCAGAGCATCTTTGAAGAATTCTCTGTTCTCATTTTACTTTACAATGAATTTAAGAAAAAGCCAATATGCTTACCAAGATAGGAATACATTTACATATAGTTTTAAAATAAATTAATCTCATCAAAACGTCTGTCCAGGTGACTAAATTAGCCAGTTGTGAAATGTCATTGAATTCACAGAGTTTTGATGACACGACTGAATATGGCACAGTATTTTTCTTCAAGAATAGTAGTACACCTGTGCAGCTTATAATTTGAAAACAGAAGATATTGGTAGAGTCGTGAATCCCCCGACACTTTTAGAAAACTAGACCTGGAAATGACTCAGAAGACGAGTCTGATCTAACTCTTGTAAATGTTAACATCTGACCCGCTTCCCCGAGGTTTCCTGTAGAGTCAGTGGAGAGAATAGACACTTCTAGAGTAGGATTCACCTTATCATAAAGCAAGTAGATGGAACAGGTCAGGTGAATCATATCCTGAACAAACCAATTCCTCTCAAGAGACTACGCAGTGAGCCTTGGGTGTCTAGCTCACACTAAGATGTTTATGCCTCGTAGACTCTCTAGGTTAGGTCAGGCCAGAAGGAACTGTTGGGTCTTCCGCTCCTGAAAAGCCCACATCCCAGTATTTCATCATGTTGTCTCTATATTGTGCCTGGCTAAAGCACACCAGACTAGAGGCACTGAAGATTTGAAGACCTCAATAGATGGATTTTTCTGAATGGCTAATCCCCCTCCCGAGGCTCAGATTTTTAACATAGCTGATCAGCTGAAATTTGGTGTTTCCCCCACATACTCTCCCTGCCTCTCACTCCTTAAGGTTCAAGGACTTCCTGAGACAGACATTTTTCCTATGATATTTCCAATGTCAGTGGACCTGATGATATCTGTAATCTCCGAGCCACCTCTTCACTGAGCTCTCTTCATCTCCAGAACTCGCAGTATCTCTAACATCTTGTGCTGAGGTATTCTGGAGTCAACCTACACACTAATGAAAAAGTCGGTTGCTGCTTTGCTGGCGTTGAACCTAGCACCCACCAGTTTCATTTAACGCCTCCTCATTCTTGTGTTGAGGAGATCTGAAAAGGGAGTCCTTATTCAGCTAACCCAGTTCTGCTCATGAGTATAGAGACCTTCATCCTGTCCTCTGCCAATCACCTGGAAGGAGACCCTAGTTTACTCAGTAGCTGTTTGTATGAAAGTCCCTCTGACCACCTTTGCTATCCCTGAGCCTCTCCAACCTTTACCACATCAAAGCACAGTCAGCAGTGTCTCTGTGAAAGCCCTCTCTATTATACGCCTATTATATCCTCCACTGAGCAGTCAATACTGCAAGCTCCTACCCTGGATGTGACCAGGAAGAGGAGTGAGGAAGAGGAAGGGAGCAGCCTTTCAAAGCATCCTCCAAAGAAAAATACACCCACCGTCCCCTGTGCACGTACAGGTTCCAAAGACCTGATGTGCCCTGCTTATCCCCGGCTGCAGCACAGACCTAGTCGTGGTCAGAAAAATATGCCATTTTTATGCGTGTCAATTTTTCTATGGAATAAAGTTGGAATTGTGCTCCCCTTTTACTTCTTCAGTGTAATTAATCGTCTCCTGGCTTCCTCCACAGATGCTGCACTGACATCCATATCCATATCATTCAGGTGGACAGAATCACTGTTCACGTGCAACCTGTTCTGATTCTGTTGCCAGCAACTGAAATCTTGCTCCATTTCTGTTTAAACTCTGGTGAACACACCTTTGTAATTTCTGTTTTATCTGTGATGAGGTCTGCTCTGTCAGCCACCTGAATTTGGTCACACCATTTGGTCAAACCACACCAAACTTTGGCCTTGGTATCTTGCCAAAGATATCTGCAAAATTTGTCCTGCAAACCTGGGGAAGGCTACAGACTCAAAAAGATTTGGTGACACCATCAAAGGGTTAACTCTGACATCCTAACTTCCTCTTCCTGGAGAATCTCTCACGCTGGGACTTGGGATCAATCTGCTGCCTGCTGTCTCTGCAGCAGGAGTAATTATAGGTCCAAATATTTCTGTTGCTCTTTTGACATTGCCCAAGGAGTCATTTAATGAAGCTTTCATAGACCTGGGTCAATATTGAAAGAAACTTTTCCATGGCTGCTTATTTGATTTCCCCTGCTTCATTGTTGTTCCCATCCCTTTCTGCAAGTAGGCTAATGTATTTGATGCCTTCTGGCACGAATACTCAGCACAGCTGGGAATTCTGGCTGAACAGGAGCAGAAAGCAAATTCTGAATCCCTAACTACTTCCATCACAAGAAGGGGGACTCCTGGAGCTTTTCTTAAATAGTTCCAGCCTATGTGACCCAGTGAATGTCAGTAAATCACAGAGGCTAGCACCTCAGTCCTGAGGAGCTAACAACCTAATCCGAGATAAGCCTTGACAAGTCACTGCAGCAAACCACAGGGGAGGAAGGATGCCAGGGCTGGCTGTGATAAATGCCATATAGCTTCAGAAAAAGTTTGTAAAGCCACAAATTGTTCTAAGTTTTGCTTGCTTGCTTTCAGATGTAAATAAATGCAGGCATGTTCCCTTGGCTATGAGCAACTGGTAGTTTTCTTCAGTAAGCCAGTCAACATGGATTGCAAAGACAATCATGAAGAAACGCAGCGGGTGACTTCAGAGATTAACATGGGGACAGACTTTCATTTAAAGAAAGCACAAACAGAAGTGAGGAGATTGTTGCTCTGCTGGCAATACAAACAGAAAATTAAGTTGCTTGAGCACAGCCCCATGTGGGACAGGAGTAGCACAAAAAGGCAGCAAACTTTTAAACAACGAAAAATAATGAAGCGTCAGGAACTTCTGCATACTTTTCCTTATTCGTGGTAGGGTTTTAATTTTTCACCACACTGAAGGTATGTTTTTTCCCCACGTCGTTTGTTATTGGTGGTGTTGCTGGAGTTGCTGTGAGGAGCTACTGGCTCCCCTCCAGCTCGGTGCCAGTCACCGCCTCAGAGGCTGCGGACACGTGGTGTGTGGCTGCACCACTGTGGATGCCCCCAGTGCCTGAGGCAGACAGCGATTCACCAAATAACAGATCACTCTGAGAAAAAGTGCTGGAAGAAAGTTCAACCCAATCCAGAATGGTGGCGCTTGAATTCCCACTGTGTTTAGGATTACTGCTTGGCCTAGAGGTGGCATCTCCTGAGACATGTTCCTACCTGGGACGCTGATCTCGGGAGTCGCTCAGCACAGATCTAGATCTCGAAGGCAGGATCCAGCTACATGGTTTATCCAGTCCATGGAGTTTTCATTTTGAATCTATAAGCTGGAAAAAAAATCAAGCTTAAGTCAAGTATGGCTGTAGTGGATCTCAGAGGAGGCTGCATTTTCTGTGTGGTCATTGCGTGGCTGACGCAGCTTGGTCCTGGTTCAGAGGCTGGGGCCTCTGAACATCATCGTGAAAGAGACAAGCAGTCAGATGGTGATATTGCAAAGTCATAAGCCCTAGCAGAGAGGGACTGAGGCTTCAGTGTTTGCAGTTAGTAAGTACAGAAGGGCGTCCCTCCTCTGAGCAAGACATGCTCGCAATGAAAATTAGTCCTTGTGCCAGGTGAGGGTAGGCTCTGGTTCAGAGGAGATGCTGGGAGGGGGCCTGGAAGTTAGCCGAAAACAAAGCTCATCATTAGCCATTTATGCATTTTTCTACCAGGTAAGGTATTGCCTTTATATGAATATTTATGAAGAGGCTAGTCTACACAGAGGTATCTGGTAGGTGAAACATGCCAAACAAATAACAGGTTACAACAAATTTACAAGTGAAGTCTCACTTTTTTTGAAGGAAGAGTGAATTAGATGACAACTGAGTAGGAGACTGACATTTTGATGACAGAGCAGAACTCAGGAAAGACAACTCATCTGAAAACCCAAGAGATGTGAGAGACCTGGTCGCACCAAAAACGTGAGAGACATGGTGAAGCTGCCATAAGGCAAGTTTTATTGTCTGAGGGGGGTTCTCTGCTTACCCTCAATCAATTTTTAACAAGCATCTCTGCATGTGCCAGTTTATTAGATCCCACGCTATAAAGCAGCCACCACCACTGTCAGGGTTTAGCAGTGCGACAGCAGCTTCCACTGCGCATCCTTTCAGAGTGATGGGGAAGTTGGAAATGTGACAAAGAGTTAAAAAAAACAAACAAACATATTTTCTTACTAAATCCATTATTTATATTTTCTCTTTCCCTTCCTAAAAATTTCCAGTAGAAAGTTAAGTTATGACTAACACTTGTGGGATTTTTCTTTTTCAAATAAATCGTTTCTTTGGGTACATCATTAAAGGATGTGTTACTGTCAGGTCTGGTGAAACTGTAATTACAGTGAGTGCAATAAATAAAAGCATAATGGCTCCACTGCATAAATAATGGCTCATTATTCCAGTTTTATTGGTGTTTAGTTTGCTGAGCCAATAACTCCTCCTGCATACCCAAAGAAACTGTTCTGATCTGAACAATTTCTGCTAGGTTAAGTGAAAGGAACAAAGGAAGAGCTTTTGTAGGTGAGAGGACATTTGGTCACGCTGGTAACCCCCTTGCATGGGCTTGCACCACCGCTTCCCAGCGGAAGAGATGTGGCAGCATCCCACCTTGCCATGGTCCTTATCGTGGGTGGTACCAGCACAACAATCCACTGCCTTGACTGGGTGCACCCAGCATGGGTAACCCCCCAAAATCCCTGCTGGGGTCAACCTTTGAGGGTAATGCTTTGGGCCTGGTCACACTGTTTTGTGCCATGAGTACTGGTGGAAGAGTAGCTCCAGCTTAAGCCTCAGTGCTCTGCCACCACCGTCCCCCCAGACCTCACCCTCCCAGCCTCTCTGGGACCCCTTTCACATTTCCATTTGCCAAGCTTTGCCTTCCAGTCTCTTGGATGCTTGTTTCTGTTTCAGTACCCTTGAGTGAGATTAAGACAGTAATGTTAGTTTGAAACCTGCCAGCCTCCTCAGGGCACCTCATTTCCACCTGCCTGCTGAGAGTAGGGTGTTAGCTGCTGTCTTTGCACGTGTTGACATGTTGCACGTGTTGACATTTTGCACATGTTGGCATGCACCAAACCAATAAGTAGCAACAAAACCAATAGCAAGGACAACAATCTGCACAGAAAAGCATGAGGGTGAGGTTTTCTCATGCCTCCTACTCACTTGCCATGCTCTGCAGAGCAGGTATGATTTAGCCCTGTAAGCCAGGCAGGAACTCTGTTCCAAATTTTGGTCCCACTGCCCTCATGGCACAGCATCAGACTCTGAAACGGCTGGAGATCACTCTGCATTTTGTCACAATAACAACAAATGAAGTAGAAAATTCTGGCTCATTGGAAAGTTTCAGCATTCGAGCAAGTTAAAATTGTGAAATGTCAATCCTCAATCAGGGATGCTCTTGGATGATCAGAACTCATGGTCATACAGGCTGCTTCTGACTTCCGAGTTCATGCTGAGTGCATTTCCCCACTGCAAATACACCCACGGAAAGCCACAGGACCGGTCACACCAACAGGGGGACAAAACAGGGTTCCAGATGATTATTCATTACTCATTCAGGCAAATGTTTGCCTGACGGGGACATGTCATTCGACTCGTCACAAATGCAAGGCACTGAGTGGTAACAGATACATCTTCAGGCTAGACAAATAATCAAATTATCATGGCGTAACAAGTTATTGCATGTCACCTGAGCCCTGTGCCTGTGTTCCTTCCCCATGGTGAATGGAGCACTTTGCATTTGCCATCAGCCAGAAGTGTCCATGGACATTTTCTCTGGCCCAGCTGAGCACAGTGACGCAGTGGCTGCGGTGCCTCCACCAAGGCCAAGCCACCTGCTCACAGAAGAAGGTTTTAGCCTCATGGCCAAGGGTTTTACAGCTCCCACGGGTCAGATGCTGCACCCCACAATTCCAGAATCTTCTTTGGCAACTGACACTTTCCTAGAGTTGGTGCCTCAACTTCTACCAACACGATCTCCTCTCTTGGTGACCCTGGCTGCTGTGGGTCTCCCCCAGGGTGCTCTGAAACCAAGTCATCAGCAGGATGCCCCAGACGGACCCAGAAAATGAGTGATTAATATGAAATTTTCTACTGTTATCATGACCTTCTGATATTCTCTTCAGGTAATCATTTTAAATTATGTTCAATAGTGCTATAAAAATAGCATTTAGCACAGAATCCTGCTTAAAATCCTAGGCTTTCTCTTGCATATTGACAGCCTTGGATGGTCTAGCATTTCTAAGCCAAACATGAGCCCAACACAACCTGCCTTGGGCTAGGTTTCTTGCTCCAAGCATTTTCACGTGAAGTTCTTGATTGGACAGTAGGCACCACACTCCTCAACTCAAGTGACTGCGTGGGCATCATGAGAGCTGAATTATCAGCACAGAGCTGCTCATTGGCCCTCCCAGGGCAGTGATCCCATCTCCAGACACCCTGGACTCCTACCAAATACTTCTCTCTGGAGCCTGCAGGGTGGCTCAGTTCAGTGTACCCAGCACACACTCCTGTCCTGAGGATGGCTGGTAGCACTATGGATCTCACTCACACAGCTGTCTCCCTGACCTTCGAGCATTGCCATGGTGAGTGGCACAAAGCCCTTTCTGCCGCCCTTGTGGGTCCTACCTGCTGGCTTGCATCTTGGAGAAGCTGCATAGGAACCATCACACTTCACCACGCTCCCTCTATCTTTCCTCCCACGGCATCCAGTTTCTTTTATTTTCATCCTATCTGTCTAATTGTGGATTCACTTTCTGGAGCTGACTTTCGCTCAATGGTACTTGTTTTCCCTCATGATTGATGTTTTGCACCAAGGAGATGCCAGTTCTTCCTCAGTGCAAAACAATTGGGTGTAATACATTGCATTACTTTGCTTTCCAAGCGATTAGATTTGCTGTAATCGCTTAAATCCCCTCTGTATGACCCTCATTTGGGGCTTTAATGAAGAATTGCTGAAATGTTTTTCTGAACTCTGTGTATTTTCTTCCATGTTTGCTCCCATATTTACAGAGACCCTGCACAAACAGTCATCATCAGTGTTTTATAGGGAAAATGAAACATCAAATTGCCCCAAACCTATCTGTTACTCGGAACATTTAGTTTAGATTATGTTATCACATATCTTGGTGAGTTTTTTGCTGAAGGCTGTAAATTATGGTGCAGAGAAAATATAATATCTGTCTTTCTATTATAGTCCACCTCGGAGCTAGAAACTCCCTTTTTAACAGTCTGGGCTGTGCCTGGCAATTCATGAGCACACTGTAAATAATATATAAACAAATAATAAACATTAGGCTACCATAAATTCTGCACTCTTGGGAGTGAATGCAGTCTTTGGCAATTGCTGTGTTTCACTGGGGTTTTCAGTGTTATTCACCTACAGCATAGTTTTGAAAGGAACTGAAGGTCTCGCCTTCAATATACATATCCTATGTACATTTTTTCTAGATGACAGTTTGAGTGCCAATTTCTTAAGCTTTTTTTTTTAAACTGAAATGCATGTAGGGAAAGAATGGGACTTCTGTTATCATTAAAGATTAAAAAAACCCAGTGCTTATTTAACTGGCATTATGTAGTTCCATTATCATTTTTTGAATAACGCATTACCAGTAATTGGTTTAAACTTTATAGCTGTATCTATATCACATCCATTATCTAAGCAGATTCGAAGAGTGCTGGCAGTGCGCAAAGACAAACAGAGCTAATTGAAAACACACAGCCTCATGAACCAGGTTTGTAAGAATTTACCTACTGGAAAACCGGGGTTGACTTTGTCAATTAATCTTCAATTGAACCACGTTTCTTGGACATAGATGCCCCAGCACAGCACCACGAGAAGCATGCTTTATGGTAGTTTGCATGGCTGAGCACTTGCTCAAAACTAAATAAAAAAATGAACAGGACCTCAGGCATTCTATATAATGAGTTAATATTTCTTACTGTAAAATGATTTAGTGACGGATTGCAATTCTCCTCAAATGTGTTTAGGTTCAGGTTGCTGTTTTATTGAGGGGAATGTATAGGGGAGATTGAGATAAGCTCAGGGACTAGCAATCAACCCATAAAATCTAACGCAGGCTGGCAGTGACCAAGAGAGACAGACAAATTGTTACTCCTTTTTTTCAGAAATAAGCATCAGATGATATCTAGATTGCCTTATGAAGATGTCATTACACGCAAATATTAGTCATGGCTATCTCTGGAGCTTTCTTGATGCGGCAGACCCAACAGCCATGAGCTTTCTTCTCAGGATGTAACTTTAATTGTAATAGATTTAAAACTAATTTTATAAAATGTGTTTTGAAACCTTTATGGGGAATCATTCTCCCTTTCTAACTGAGGATCCTTCAGATGCCCCACTGCTTCCTTGACTGGTAGAACAGACACTGGCCCCTGGAGCTGGAGCTTCTGCTCTGCAGCACCAGGTCTTCAACACTCTCCATGGGTGCAGTAATATCAACATCTGGCAGAGGCCAAGAGCTCCTTCTGTGGATGCCGTGCTTTATTCTGACCCAGTAAAAAAATCACAATTAGGACCATCACTGCTGCAAACCAGTTGAATCAGTTAATGTGTAGTAGAGGTCTGTGTACACCATGAGTTTCTTCCAACGCAGCTTTTGCAGTCAGGGATCACATTTCTTTAAATCCCAGACAAAGTACCACCTGTGAGGCAAGGATGGACCGAGAAAGGGTTGGAGGAGCCCCATTGCTGTTTCTTTCTTCAACTGAACCTTGCAGGACTGAACACTCCCCCCACTGAAGTAAGAAAATACATCCATTGTCTTATTTCCATAGCTCGTTTAGAGCACCAGTCATGGCACAGACTTCTAACCATTTCACAGGCACGCATTGCCTCTAAGACAATGATCTAGAACCACAGAATATCCTGAGTTGGAAGTGACCCAGGAGACTCATTGAGTCCAACTCCTGACTCCACACAAGGCAACCTAAAAGTCAAACCATATATCTAAGAGCATTGTGCAAACACTTCTTGAACATCAACAGGCCTGGGGCAATGACTTCTTCCCTGGGGAGCTTGATCCAGTGCTTGACCACCTTCTCAGTGAAGAACTTCCTAATATCCAACCTGAATTTCCTCTGATGCAGCTTTAAGCCACTCCCTCGCATCCTATCACCAGACACCATAAAGAAGAGATCAGCACCTCCCTCTCCACTCCCTCTTCTGAAGAAGCTGCAAACAGCAATGCGATCATCCCTCTGTCTCCTCTTCTCTCAGCTGAACAAATCAAGTATATTCAGCCATTCCTCCTAAGTCATGTCCTCTAGCCCTTTCACCATCTTTTTTGCCCTTGTTTGGACACATTCTAATATTTTATATCCTTCTTACATTGTGGAGCCAGAAACTGCACACAGTACTTGAGGTGAGGCTGCACCAATGCTGAGTATAGTAGGACAATCACTTCTTTCAACTGGTTAGCTCTACTGGGCTTAATGCACTCCAGGATAGTCAACAAAGAGGGACTGATTTGTACCCCTTGAAGAGAGATGTTGCCTGGTACCACTGAAAGAACGTAAAAGGAACCATCATGACTTGTTATTTCTTGGTAATATTACTAGATCTTAGAAGAGACAAACACACAAAAAAAGAAAATTTAACCCATGACAATGATTTAGTGCCTGAGAAAAAAGAAACAAGACCTACATGACTCCCCATCACTACCCTCCTCTGCTGTTTCTACATGATAGCCTTCCTCACCATCATTTCACCTTTACTGCAGGATTGTTTGTTATACCGGAAGACAGCAGACAGGTGAAGAAGATAAAGGGTTGCTGGGAGGTAGGGCTGCCATGGCCACCGGATGCCCACCAGATCTCATGGTGGAGATACATTCAGCAATATAGCCAGAAGAAGCTACTCGTATTCAACGACAATGAGAAAATTAGGCTCTGTCCTTCCTGGGTCCCTCCAGGATAAACTGTCACTTCACGACATAATTTGTAGAAAGGCAGCTCCATGTTCTGAAAATTATGCTTTATTAAATAATCCCAGAGCTATTTATAAAAGGGAAGAGATTTAAAAAGAACATTAAAAATGCCTCTTCTCCTGCTGAAGTTCCCTGAAAGTTACCCTGAGTTACAACTCATTACTCCAGAGTACTCTTAGCATTATAAATTTCTGTCTGAAATATGCATTGCCTTTATTTTTAACTATAATGATATGTAAAGCCACATATTTTTAGTATAAAGACTCTACACTACCTATTAGTAGAGCTGTACTGATATCAGAGCTTTTTTCCTTAGTCATTTCTCCTTGATTCCAGGAAAACACCATCCTTCCCTGGAAACGTGGTTTTATTCATGGCATTTGTTCCTCTGACTGATGAGGTTGATTGTGCTTTCTTATGGGTGAGGAACGCCTACCTGAAATCAGCCAGTTGTGAAACTCCACTTTAGAGATACCCCCCACCTCAGGTAAACTTCCCAGAGGAAAGTGTCCCAGCACTGGGGCAGTTTCATCCGAAGGGCCAGCAATCCATTGGCCACGGCCTCTTCTTACCCCAGCGGCAGCTGGAGGAGTGCTAATTACGTATCCTTAAATTGTTTGACCTGACGTTTCCTCTCCTCATGCTCTTTGCTCCAAAGAGTAGTCTTGAAACATTAAGGAATGGGACAGGAGAGAAAGCAAAAGACTAAAATCACACTTAGTTTTTTCACGAAACACATACACAGCAAGCTCAGAAAAGGACCCAGTTCAGGGTAGTAGTAGTAAAAGAGTGGTTCAGTAGTATCACAGTAGTAAAAGTAGTAAAAGAACTGATTCAATGCATACTGGTGCAAAAGGTAAAAATTTATGTCTTGAAAAGAGTATACATTTCTACTGCCTTGAAGAAAACTTGGTGTAAATTCAGAGTTTTAGTAATGCTTTGCACATCATCAGAGCTGTCTAATCTTGTCAAACATTTGCCCTCTGGCAAACAGGCATTTCCAAGGAGTGCATCTGACAGTCAGCTGTGTTTTAGAAACCAGCAGCAGAAACACGCCGTAAAAGTTGCACCAGGAGCTTCCTTCCAGCAACAGCAACATTTAAGCAGTTTTTGTTCCTCAGGCAATTTTAGCTTCCAAGCATAGGGTGTTTATTTCCCTTCTGTTATGAGTAGCAATCATTTGTACCCCTGTAGTTTTGTGAAGCCCAAACCATGTTCACGTCCTGCTGTGCAAGGTCTTCTAAAACCCCAGGAGAAAGCAGCGCGGAGGTTGCTATGAATGCCGTGAACTTCTTTTTCCCGGTGGGGATCAGCTCTGTAGCTTCACAGTCATGGCTCACGAAATGCATCCGGCCTTTCTGCCACTGGTGGGCTTGGGCTCTGCAGTGTTTCTTCAACGTGCGCTTGTGACAGGTCCCACTGATGTATTGAATTGTGATTTCTCCTTTGGAGACAGTCCTATACGCCTTCCCACTGATGCAAGGAGGGGAACAGTGGCGATGGCAGCTGTACTGAAATGCACCAAAGAAGGAGCCATCTCCCCTTTCTCTGCTTGGAAGCAGAGAGCTGTATCCATATTATTCACAGGGACAGTCAAAAGTTCCTCACCAGCTGTAACATTTTTTAACCACTGGCCCATGTGAGTAGAGCAAGGTGTTTAAAGGCAGGTAGGTAGGCAGATGACTGAAAACTGCTTAGCTAAGCACTTTCAGAGGGGGCTATTGTGAAAACTGAGTGCCTTCAAAAATCATGTCCAGATGCCTATCTACATCTTTAGACATGCATATCCCTTAATCAGTTTGCAAACGTCCCCATGAGGGACATCGACTGAAGACATTTCCAGGCACGCGTGATCCAGAGAAACTGGCTAGGTAGGATGCTGGCAGGAGAGAGAAAGTGTTTGGAAAATGGCCTGTTCCCCTCCATTATGTCTTTGTCTGGTGTCTTTTAGTGATTTGGGCCTTTTTTTCTTCCCTGAATAACCAATGTGAAATTACTTTTTCTATGAGGCATTTTCTTTGCGGTTTCCAAAAATTATCCCACCTTTATGAGCTGCAATTCACAAGGATCTTTCATTTACTCTCCAGGAAGATCCCTGTGCTGAGGACTGGAAAGCTCTACAGCAAAAATGAGAGCAACCTGAGAAGATGGTGGCATCTTACATAGCTGGAAGTATCAGGGCCATATCACAGCTGGAAGCGTTCTATACTTTTTGCTAATCCCAGTGTGTGCAGATGCTAAAGTACACCATGGAGAGTCAGAAGAAAGCAAACACCCAGGGAACCATCTGAAGTTCAGTTCAGATGTTGTCCAGCCTTTTCTGCTCATGGGCCTCCCAATGGCAGTGGAGGGATTTATTGCCCTGGCAGCGCTCAGCTATCAGGAGAGGACCTGGCCATAGCGGCCAGTACAAGTTATGTGTGGTCAGTCACCTCCTAGAAGGAGAAGTCTCTGTAGGCCAGCATCCACCAGCACTTTCCAAGGTGGGAGATTTTTTAAAGTCTGTGATTTCCCCCCTGCTCAAGCGAGACTTGGGTAACAAAGCCCACAGAAAACGGTGCGCAAATGGCCTGGTGGAGAAAAGGTAATTCCCAAACCTACCATTTATTTTTCCATGTGAATGTTTTTATGGCATTTTCCCAGTTTCCTGGTGAGGCACCAATGAATGTGAGTGCTTCTCTAGTGGTTTGTGGATTAGGTCTAGAAGGTCTCCAAACCCCCAGTTCACTTGAACACCCCTGAGCTCAGAGGCAGCTACTGAAGGAAGATGCTTCCCTGTATCTAAGACCAGCACCCCCAGTCCAAAGCCGGTCTTTGCACCCACACTGGCTTCACCCTTTCCTGGAGACTCCTGAACAGTGCTGTTGGTCTCTGAACGATACTGAGCCTGGTGCTTCAATCCATTTCTTGTGCCAAACTCCACTAGAGAGGCAAAGCTGTTGGGAATGAAGAACAGCATCCCACTGGGAGCTGCAGAGGGGTGCCTCCTTCCTCTCATTCCACAGTCTGAGGTGTTAAAAGGAAAGGATACACGGTCTTAGGATTTTCCTGCAAGTCGCAGTCAAGCATTAGGCTGCAGGCCATCCCGTGACCACCATGGTGCTCAAATATTACATCTTTCCTCTCTTCTTCCCCCCACTCCTGTGTGCAAGTCAGGTAAGATCTTTCTCCGAGTCACAACATACAATGAAAGAAAAGCGAGATTTGGAGTTATACATTCCTGAAAGCTTTGTGAAGAACAGTATCAGCTCCAAAATCCCTTCAGATGCAGGAAGCTGTCATTTCTGTTCACCAAGTGCTCTCTCATCACAAGGAAGCTGTCCAGCTACAAGTACATTCAAACACTGTTCATTTCTATCACAGACCTAAATGCAAAGCACAACACTCAGACTCTTAGGGCTTTCAGCAAATGATTGAAAATGAAGAATAAGTACTTCTATCTGTGAATGAAGTTCTGTCCCAAGTGTTTAAACGAAATGTTTAATGAATGCTTAAATTAAAATGTTACTTATCCATGCTTAAAAAAAAAAAAAGCTGAGTCCTTTCCTGCGTGAAGCAACATCATACTTCTGTGATAAGTACAATAACTAAAGATTCGTTTTTCCTCTTATAAATAAAGAAGAACCCATTGAACCATATCAATCTGTATTGGATGGGTGTTGCTAAGAAAAGTCAGTTCTGTCTTTGAAAACAGGTGTATCCCAGAAGTCTAAATCTATATATTAATGTTATGGATGTTTCTGACTTTGTATTTCTCTCATATAACCTCAAGGTACATCAGTTTCCATGTTGTGGCAAAAATAACTTCATCAAAGGTATGGTAAGAGTCTTCTGCCAGGGAGTTAGTGTCCCACTTGCTGCTCTCCAGCCCGGAGCTGCAGGTTTGTCTGTAAACCATGGCTGTGGCACGGAGGATCTGGAGCAAGTGACATGGCTGGGGATAGAGGCTGTTGGTGCTTCAGCAGAAGGGTGGGCAACATGGTCCTAGCTGTGAAGTTACAACACAGTGCACTATCAGACATCCAGGCCTGCTGCTCTGGCTGGCACTGCACCAAGCAGGTACGTGGAGGTGGGGACTGTCCCCATTGTCAGAGCAGCAGGTTGCAGTAGATCATATAGATCCACTCCTTGGTGGGGAATGCAGAAGCAGCCACCTAATGCATGCCTGAAATCCATTAAAGCCCACCAAAAATACCTGTGCCAATACCACGAAAGGAGGGAAAGCTCATGCTGTTCGGTCACTTCATTGCAGGTTCCTGTACTATGACATTGGCCATCACATCCAGAAGCCCAGTAGCCTGTCCTGACCAACAGAGATCCGAGTGGTTCTGTCCCTGCCCAGGCGGGACCCAGGCTGGCAACAGATAGAGCCAGCCAGGAGGACAAGAGATGATGAGTGGTAGGACAGGCTGAGAAGACTTCAGGCATTTGGCTCTTCCAAGTGCCCTCTACTGAAATGTCCTCAGGACAACACAGGATGGGTGTTCCTCTTCCTGACCAGCAGCAGAGCACAGGAGTCTTCCCCTCCTCCCCAAGGGCATCTGTTGTCACTGACTTGGTTGTGTAACCTCACTTCTGACCTCCCCCCGCATCCTTCTGTCCTGTCTTCCCCATTCCAGCACCGACAGCATGCTTGACCTGCCCCACACTCAGCCACCAGCATGATGAGCTGTAAAGCTCCCTTTCCTGTGTGTTCACAGGGCTAGGGCTGCTTCCCCAGGCTGGTTTGCAGCCCAGCAGTTCCCCTCCCAAAGCCCATCACTCCTTTGAAGCTGCCAGGGAACTGCCAATTGCTAACGGGCAGGCAGCGGGAACCCCGGGAATAGAGGCATCATTAAACCAGCACTTGCTGACTTGCGGCCTCAGAAGGAAAATCTGAGCGCTGCATATTCTTGACACTCCATAGGCACGGTTTCCTGTTGTTGTCACCCTTCTTTCCCTCCCACGCTTTCCCTGTTTGCTTTCCAGCTGCCTGCCTTGCCTCAGATGGAGGGACCGTCCCTGCCTTGTGGCTGGAGGAGGCTCAGCTCTGCATGTACCTTCCCCACCACAGCCCCGTGCACTCGTAAGGTGGCAGTAAATAATACCCATTGTAGCTGTCATCTTTGAATAACAGGAAAAAAATGCCTGCACTTGGTGCCTGCAGGCTATAATTTCTTTGGCAAAGCTGAAAATATGAGATAGATAAGAGAAGTGCACTTATAAAAATTGGCAATGCTTTCCTTTAGATCAGCCATGTGATTCTGTAGCCAGCTGTAAAAGAGGCACTGGGGAAAGGACAAAGCATGGCAGGGTTGGGTGAATTGTCATTCCAGTTCCTGTCCTTCCCATGCCTCATAAAATGAAATAATGATACAGCAGAGTACAGAGCACTTCTGATGTTGCAGCCTCACTAGGAGATGTCATAGCTGTGATAGCCTAATGAGCTTGAAACGACTGAAGAGTGTCAATAGATAAAATCTATTGTGGGAAGATTTCTAATCCTCAGCGCAGCGGGGAAACACTTTCTGAAATCCCAGCATATTTGTCAGTGACAGCTCAGACTGTAAATTCATGCAGTATAAAGATATATTCAGTAGTCTAATAAAACACATTTTCATTTTTATGAATCCAGAATATTGTCGAAATAAAAAGAGTTCTAAACAAAATCTGAATGTGGAGTGTTGTAAAACAAAATACACTTCAGAAACTTGAATTTTTGGAGGGTTTTTTTAGAAGTTTTCTACATAATATGGAATATTAGGAGTAATTAAGTCCTCAGAAGTACATCAAACAGCTTCCTCTGCTTTCAAAGACACATGGCCAAGATTTATAAGTTAAAACAAACTGTATCGAATCAATTAAATTACCTCCTGCAACTTTGTTAACAGTCCTTGTGAGTAGGGGTGAAGGAGGAGATGTCACAACTTGATTTTATTAAAGTTTCTTGGTGTCATTTTAATTACTTTCTCATAAAGAACCTAAGGAAAAAATGTAAGGGTTGGATGCAAAACTGGGTGCAGGCCCTGATCCAGAGAGCTTGCTATCCAAAATTTGCTGTCAAAATGAAGGGATGGGAATTTACTGTTCTGGGCCCAGCACCGATCCCTGTTTCCCATAGGCACCAGGACAACAGAACACACAGATGTGAATCCAAAAGGTGCAGTGAAGTGCACTGATGTTGCTGGCTGTACTGGGGAAAAGATGAGCAGATGGAAAGCAGACAGAGTGCAAGAGAGGGATAGTGGATCACAAGCCCGATGGGAGTCATTGTTACCAAAAAAGGCAACTACAACACTGAATGCACAGACTGGAGTTCAGCCCATGAGGTAGTCCTTCATCTCTGCTTGTCACTGGTAGGGTCCCATATGAAGTACCAGACCTCATCTGGAGCCCTGGGCTTCAGGAATGGCCGGGGCCACTTGGAGAAAGCCCAAAAGATGCTGGTGAGCGTGGCAGGAGGTACAGATACCATCTCTATAAAGAAAGATTTAGAACAAAGAACTGAAGAAAGCGGGGAAGCATGATACCAAACACCATTAAAATTCCAAGGACACCCCCAAGAGGAGGCTAGACAAGCATTTCCAGGAACTGGCATGGGTGCAGGTGAACCAGAGTGGAGGCAAGAGAAGAGACCAACAGGCCCTCAAGGTGCCCCCAACCTCCTCCTTCTAAGGTAGCACAGAAGTGGAGCAAAACAAAGGGCAGAACATCTGTTTGTCCACAAACCTGTTGGTCAAAAGGCCAGATGAAACCCTGGCCAGACCCCTCCTGTGAGCAGGCTGTCCCTGAAGTGTGGGAGAAGGACATGAACCAACAGCACTTTCCAAAGACCAGAGCAGAACCGTAGGTGATTATACCGTCCATAGTTTCAATGCAGAAATTCTTTTGCCTGGTAGCTGATACACAGGATTTGCCACTTGATTTTATTGAATCTGAGAGCACAATACGAAGGTACTAAGGAACGACTGAAAACTCATTACTGATGTGCCTGTATAAGTGTGGAGGAGAAATCAAATTTTTAATGAGTTTGAGAAGTGGGTCTTTTTAGGTACCGCAAGTACACATAGTTTTCCTTCATGTTACTCCTTCACTTTCAAAGCTGCATCTGACAAAAAAAAAAGCCAGTCTCCTTGACAACAAAATGAAGCCTTTTACACAGAGGGATCGCGCTGCACGGCTCATCACAACTTCCAAGACACTGCCACTGGACAAAGGGTACTCACTCAAAACAGGCAAACTCCACATCGCACTGTTCATGGCAACAATTTCCTTCACAGCCTTTCATGGTCAGTGATATGCATTAGAAACCAAAAGAAAAAGAGGAGTTTCAGGGTAGTGAGTCAAGTATTTTTTTTTCAGGATCAAAAAAAGGACAGTGGTGCGTCGATGTGTTTATTTAACCTGAGATCCTTACCCGTTCCTTGTTGTATTTCTCACTAGGAGTGACAAGTCATATAAATACATTACAAAATTTCTTTCATATTCATCTTATACTGGCAATCATCTGTGTGAGACGGAGTATCTTATGGCATTGGGTAGCTGGCTCTTGGCTTTTTTCAGGTAGTTAACTCTTTTTCTTGCTTTTCAGTTTGGTGTAAAGAACAAGCATGAATGTTGGCCACTGGAAATTCAGAAAACTAAGGAGAGCTCCGAGTCCTTTCATTTCCCTCACTCGGTTTAGCTATGTGTGTAGAACAATTATATTGGTATGCAACAGTGGAAGTAGGATAAATTAATTAATACTTTTCTTATTTTTGAATGAGAAAAGCTCTGGAAAGCAATACTGTCTTTTATGAGTTTAATCACATTAGTCAAGTTTAGTAATGTGACAAAGTACTTAGACTCGGAAAACTAGCTAGATATTCAACTATTTCCACGTTTTTCAGCCTTTTCTGAAATGTCTTTTTATTATCACTGTAAAACAGAGCAAAACAAAAAGATATCATATTTTGCTAGGTTTGCTCTGAGAAGAAATAAGCTTTTTGAACCATAAGTAATTAGAGCCTGTTTTTAATAGCACGCTAAATTCACTGCAGTCATCAGAATTTTTGCTTAAGTCTGAAAACCGTGATTGTCATCAGGAGTCAAGGAGTTTCAGGGAGAAAGACTCCCGAGCAGCTGCGACCGGTCTGGCACGGGCAAACAGGGAATTCTGAGCTTCAGAGGCGAAGGCACGTTTTTAGGAGGAGGCAGAAGCGTTATTCTCATTTTCTCAATGTTGTGTTGTTGCTAAAAGACTCAGACCTTTCTTCTGTCGTCTCTGGTCACTCAGGGAATCAAGGGACAGGCAGAACAGAAAATCTGTTATTAAAACAAGCGTGTCATACATCCTTGTTGTATCGATTCAACAGGGCCTAACAAATTGCATGCTAGAGCCAGGATCGGGGCACATATTTTTCTTAAGTTACTGCATTTGTGACCTGGACATTATTAATAAAACAGAAACTGGGTCAGTGAAAAAGCAGAATTAGCCAATGGAATAATTTAAGGTACTGGGAAGTATATGTAAATAAAGATACAAATTAAATGGTTTGTGCAGGAAACAGCACGCTTAAGTAATTAGCCTCCAAAGTTTGCTCAAGGTCATGACAACTATGCCTGCTGGTTGTTTTCTTCTCACAGGCAAAGACGATGATGAATACGAAGAGGATAGAAACCATTTGCAAGGTTGTGCTTCAAAAGAGTTCATCTTTCAAGTGAACAATAAAGAATTCAAACCCGGTCCCTCAATTTCTGCTCTGGTGAGCCTGGGACATGCTATCCTTTTGATGATAATTAGTCAAATCCAGCAAAAGTAACAATTAAGCTTTATATAATCTCAGTCCAACCTCACAGTCAAGGCTGGAAAGAACTAGCTCCTGACAAACACACTCTGCAATGCAAAGTCCCTCCCAGGTTTCCAGGCCCAGCACGGAGCCTGAAGCCAGCACGAAGCAGCACAGCCTCATCAACGAACCAGCATATATCCCAGAAGCTGTGTTAAATGCAAACTGGGAAACCATTTCTCTGCCTCTGTTTTGGTGCCTGTGAGCCCATCAGCTGTGCTCTGGGCTCCTTTCCTCTGCGGAGGTGTGCGCACGATGGCAGGTGCTTTACAGCCAGCGAAGGATCCTTCCAGTGACGAAGAACCGTCAACGGTGCTTGAAAATGTTAGCAGGGGCAGCTGGAAGTTCATTTGCTTCAAATAACCGTGAAGGTGCATTGAGATGTGGTTCGGAGACAGCAGGACAAAAGTTCATAATCCAAACTAAGGGGAGATATAGCATGATGCGGGGGAGACGATGAAAGACTCCGGCATAGGCAAATGAAAACCCAGAGAGGCAAAGTGCATCCAAAGCACATAGTTCTCCCTGCCCCTCCGCTCCCCTACAGGGAATGGTTTGGATGTATTCCTGCCTTTGGTCTGAAAAGCACAGATATGGTAAGGAAAGCACAGCATTTCCATCCTCGCTGCATCCCACCTTTTCTGCTGTCACGTCCATTCCTCTGTCGTCGCCCTGAAACCGACACCGCACTGTATTCTCTGCAGCAATCACAGCTGTTACCTCACTCTGAAAGCTGCATTCACCATCAAGAGTCGAGAAGTTTCAGAGACAAATATTCCCGATGATGCAATCAGCTTGGCAGAGGCAAATAAACCATTTGGTCTGTTTCCACGCTTTTAGGTTAAAGCTCCTGTTAATGAGAATTCAGAAGCGCGGCTGCAATTTTCTCAGCCTTGTTCTGTTGCTAAAGGAGTTGGGCCTTTCTTCTGCCATCTCTGCTCACTCGCTTCTCAGAGGAAAGAGGAAGACAAGAGTAAAGATACCACGTATTCCCTACCAGATGGCGGCCCTCCGAATAGAGAGCTGGAGGGGTCGGTGGTGGCAGTTTCCAGACACTGAGGCCCACACACAGCTGCCAAGCCGGACAGTTTCCCAGAGAGCTCTCTGCACCCACACCATCTAATCTGTAAGAGAAAAATACAGAGTCAAAATGGTCCTGAGGATTATTGCCTGTCCCCACTGGTGCACCATGAACCAGAGCTTGAAAATCGTCATCTAAAGGACAAAACAAAAAAGCCCAAAAAGCTGGTGACCACGTGTCTTCAGCACATCTTCTCCATGTATTTGATATGAGGACTTCAGCAAACAAATCAAGCCTTTTATTTTTCACTTCTCAGGACTTAAGCAGATTTATACATGGATACATACGGGCCAGGGTGATGAGCCAGATTTCTAGTTGAGAAGGTGGAAGGTGGTGGGACCACTGAGTGCACCAGGACATGGACACGTAGAGAAAGAGCAGCTGTCAGGAAGATCAGGAACCACTCACTGACTCCTGTAGGGAGAGGATACAGGAACAAATGTGATGATGGAGACAGTTGGATACTTTCCTGGTTTTTCCATCTGCATATGCTGGAGTCCTTCTTCCTTTCCACCTCATCATTCTGATTCTCCCAGTGGTTTGAAGTATGTTTTTTACTCAGTATTATTATTTTCTGGCACCTTTCTCCTCTGCCATTTTCTCTGTCCTACATGGCATGGCTTTCCTTTGTTTCAGCAGCTCTTCTCATTTTTTTCCCCAGCTTTGTTCCCTGTTTGTTCCTGCATTAATTTATCCTGTTGGCTGGCCATTATGTAAAATATTGTGGGAACAGGATGTTCCTTTGATACTTAATTAAGGGTAGAGTGAGAACAGCTGATCTTCTGGCATTTTCACCAGGAAAAAAGGGGGGAAAAAGAAGTTTTTCCATTGCATGTCTATTTTAGATTAATATTGCTCTGGCCAGAAGACAGGTGTTGCAGTGACCCCAAGCATCCCCCAAAACCTTCATTATTCTCAGGCTAGGATAAGGAGCATTCTCAAAGTCAGCTTCAACCATTGATATTTTTCATGGTTCCCTCAAAATTAGGACATGCAAATAAGAGGAATGAGTGAGGACAGAAATCAGACTGCTTTGGCAAGGAATCTTTCAGTAAAAAAGGACATGCAGTGGTGGGTCCACTGCAGAGACCTGGCTTCTTGTGGGGTTTGAGCTCTTTCTCGAACCAAACCCATAGCCTCTAGGAGTACCTACAGAGTGGAGAGCGGACGGCATACTTGCACAGAAAACTTCTTATGAGCATGACTTTGAGAAAGTTGTGTGGACAGTGGTGACCAACCAGCTGAACATGAGCTCTCAGGATTAGGCAAAGACAAATGTGTGACCTTTGGGTCTACAAATGGAAGAGAAGGATGAAAAATTGGACCAGGTCCACGGTGAAGTATGAGTATTAGCAGTTTGGAAAATGTCAAGATACTCCGGGAGTTCTATTAAACATAAGTTAAACTCTAACTTCATCACAAGCTTATCTTACCTACCCAGAGAAAGGACACTCAAAATAAACAGCTATTTTTAGCCTAAATATAGTCAGATAGAAAGTAAAGATGTACAAACTTACTGCAAAGAGGAGCTAAGCACTGTAACGTGTTACTAGTGGTGACGGCAGCTGCTCCAGGACCAGAATTTTTAAAGAAGAAATGAAATTCCCCTCTCAGTGCTGCCGAATACTTCAAACAATGATTCATCTGGGATTGTCCTCCAGCCAGCGCTGAGCAGCACAAGAGGCAAATTGATCACAGTGATACTTTTAGGCCTTATCCTACCACATGTGCTTAATAGAAGTGTATTATAGGGCTACCTGGCATCGAGCTGTGTATGGTGGATGTGTCCTTACAGCGTACACAAGATGTGTGTGCTTTTCAGTGGGTGGGATCTGAATCAGAAACAATCTGCCTCGAACTCCATAGGGCTGAGGAACAGTCTGAAAGCCCACGCAAGCATAAGCACAGAAAATACAGGAATAGGCAGGAGGTACAAGAGCCGTGGACCAAAACGCACTACTCAGATGTTTCCTCAAGTGGAGCAGTGAGGGCTGCTCCGAGCATCTCAGGTCCTTGCGGATTGAAGCTACGCCGCAGGTCACCACCACTGCTTTGCACAAACATCATAGAATCATAGAATGGTTTGGGTTAGAAGGGACCTTAAAGATCATCTAGTTCCAACCCCCCTGCCCTGGGCAGGGACGCCTCCCACTAGACCAGGCTGCTCAAAGCCCCATCCAGCCTGGCCTTGAACACCTCCAGGGATGAGGCAACATATGAGTCACCGAATGGATGCCAAAAAGCAATAAGTAAAGCCTGAGAGGCAAATCAGGCTTTATTCTTTATCAGAGCATTCTTTATCTTTGCTGCGTTTCCCTCGATTTGTTAAATATTTAATACACTATGTGTTAAACAGGGATCTTAGGAACCAGAGATGCTACCATCTATCTTTATAGAAAATGTACTTATCATGAGGGACACAAGCAATTGTCATCGCCCCCTCTGCACTTGGAAGTTCACCCATTGTGAAAATGTCAGAGTAGGCTAATTTTATGCTGCATAATGTATTTGACCTACCTCTTTCACTCAGATGGATTTGAAACTATTCAGCTGATCCTAAGTAAATCTTGCAATGAACACTAAATACCCAATATTATTGATTTATGTTTTTATTGCCCTATATATGATTATAACTGTAGAACACTGTTCAATAGGTCAAGCACTCTTTTTGCTTAATTAATATTTGCCACAGCCAGTAGCCTGAAGGCATCTTGGTGAAAAAAAAAACTAGAAATATGCAGCCTATAAGCTTCATGGAGCTAAGAAGGTATTTACACTTCCTTTACGTCCCGCATTAATCTTCCATCATATCCTGAGACACATACAGTGAGTGTTCTGCGTTGGTTATAGAAATGCACAGAATTTGAATGTTACTCTAAGTTGACTGCTTCTGTGGCACCTACAAATAACTGGGTGCTTAGCCATAAATACACGCACGCCTCACAACATCTCCTCAGTGCAGCCTTTTGTCCTTCACCTTCAGGTAGGTCCTTTTTGTCTACCTGTGAAGCCAGTTGGTCATGCTGTGTGCTTCCAAAACGGCAGTGTCAGGCTTTAGTCTCAGGGAAGCAGAGCAAAGAATTTTTTCCTATATCTATTGTGTGTATTTACACACATGGGTTCCCTATAACTTAATTTTCACAAACATTGTGTCTTTCACCCTTCAGACAACCAACAACAATGCTATATTCACTGCCAGGAGGCCCCAGCACCATGAGCAGTGGTCCCATTCCAAAAGATCACCATCTCCAGCAGATTTCAGTAGGTGCCTATGTCTGGAACAGGTCCAGTGAGTCACCTAATGTACCGTGAGACCTCTCACCAAAAAAGCAATACCCAGCCCCTTGGGCAGATCTGCGTGAGTGGATTGTGCACAGGCATCTATTTTGGCACACTGGAGGATTTATTAGCATCCTGCTGTGGTCCAGCCTGGCCAGCCAGGCTTCCCCTGCGCCAATAAATCTGCCCCATGCTCACGCAGACAAGACTCCATCAGCAGGGACAGCTGATCTGTGCCAACCCCCTTATGCCGAACAGTTGCGTGCTGCCCGCCTCTCAGAGGGGACAGGACAATTTTCATGTGGTAGCCCCTGAACAGGCACGTTAATTGTGAATTTACAGGTCTCTGATCTTCCAGGAGACTCTCAAACACAATTTTTAGATTTTTTTGTTCTTCAAGGCTGCAGTGTTTTGGCATATGTTCAATTTCTCCGTCAGTGGAAGCTGTAATAGCACCTTCATTACACTGTGCAGCAGAACACACCTTGCCTCCTCATGGCTGCTTCCCTTTATTTATTTTCATGGGCAATTTCTTAGGCTTTTCTATCTCTCTGGCACTATTCCTGGTGACCTTTAACTCCTTTTCTGCCACATTTCCAGTCACCCAGCAAATCCCGCTGCTTTCTTTTCTCATTTATTCTTGCCTAGTTGCCCCTTGAATTAATTCTTTGTGGTTGTCCCTTAGGGGAATAACTGTTTTCTCACTTTCTTCCAGGAAGGGGACAGAAACTGAATGGCATGGGAGGAAGAAGAAAGGCAGAGAAGTTCCTTTTTGCAGGCAGGAAGGTCGCTGTGACATTATGAGATTCGCCCATTGTTTTATACCCTCCTTGGACAGATGCTTCTTGCAAATCCATAAATCTTCACCAACTCATGTCTCTTCCTGCACTCCACTTCAGTTGTTTCAAGCAGCTACCATGACATCCTCATAAAAATTATATTAGTGGCTTTGAACTACAGGCATCTGACTTGGGGTGGCAAATCCTACTTCCGTTTCTGCAAATCACTCTAACCTGGCTGCTGTGCCTGTTCCCTCTGCTTTCTGCAGCCCGGCCACAGTGCTGTAGCTGGAGCTGTTCTCCTCTCCCCCTTCCTGCCTTCCATGGCTTTTTTAATTTTTTTGATGCATCTTGATAGCAGCTGCCCCTCCTTTCCCTGTCCCAGGGTGCCCTGTCTCTACTCAGATCTCTAAGCGCCTTGTTTTCCCCCTTCCCCTCTCTATTACTCCCCTAAAATGCCTGATCCTCCCAGTTTTTCACTCTCTCAAGCTGTGAATCTTATTTTTTTTTTCCCTCACCTATGCCTGGGACATTTCTTCCCTCATGTAGGACCGTGTCCTTCTTTCTCCTTCGCCCGTCTTCAGCTCAGTTCTGGTGGTTGCACTAGTAAACCCCACACTGGTCCTTCGTTTCTCCAGTCGTTCTGCATCTCTTCATCATTCTCAGGTGGCATCTCTGCATTTCAAGTGCATGGCCCTCCACAACTTGATTTCCAATAAATCCTAGTCTTCAGTCAGTCAACTTTTCTATAAATGCTCAGTGCTACCTCTGAACAAGTCTCTCTGCATCAACTTCATTCTGAGAAATTTCTTAAGCAGATTTCCTTTGAGCATACACTTTAAAGCTGTGAGTTGGATCGTCTCTGCTCCTGGACCATCGCTTAGACAATTTACCTTCAGTGAAGTTGCTGGACTTCAGGAGATTGCATTTCTCAGCAAGTCAACAGGCTTTCTTTCCCCTTCATGTTTCTACTGAATTGATACTGTTGATTATGCTAACCCAAAAAGGATGTTAATAAAACCTCCTAGGGTAATTCTCCTGCCATAAGGTCCTTCTTGCCCATGACAGCAGTTTGTTGTAACCCCAGCATCTCTCTCTGCTCTGCTGCAAAATACACACATTACAAAGACCCTCTAATGAAGACAAATAATTTCTTTTTAACTTCATATCAAGCACTTTATTCTTTGAGATCAAGCAGTTCTTGTTCTTCTTTGTTCCTGTGAGTGACTGTGAGCCTTCATCTACCACTAACTGCAATGGACATACCGTGAAAATACATCAGCGTGTCCCTAACAAGGCTGGAAGCAGGAGGTGGTATTTATCCTTGTACTTTCTAACAAGCCCAGAACTCTGTCTGCAAAGCAATATCATGTCAGGGGAAAAAGTAGTCCCCTAGCTGCGTTGCTGGTTAAAACTTTTCAGCAAAAGTTACAGCTGTGAACAGCCAGATCGAGACTTTTGAAAAACTGATGAAAACAAACTTTCTGAAAGTAAAATTGAAACCTGCATGAGATATCACTAATTTTTTAAGACTTTAAAGTCAGTACTACTCATTACGATATGTTTACTTTCACAAAGAAAAGGGATATTAGTACCATGGCTAAAATAAAGTTGTTTAGTATACTGTTTAACATAATAGACAGTAAGTTACAGAAAAAACACATCAGACCCAGGAAAACATTCAGACAGAGCACAATATTTTTCCTATGGCAGCAAAGCACGCGCAGGAAGCCGGCAGAGCCTGACTGAAATGGGTAGCTTCATTTTTAGTTTACTAAATGCAGGGGTAGAGCAAGTGGAAAATAATGATTCTTGGGAAATAAATTATATTATGAAAAAGAAAAATAAAAAGAACTTTATTACTTGAAGTGCTTTGGACTGACACATTGTTTTACTTTGGTTTTCTGTTGTCCTAAGTGTTATGTGAAAGGGGCTTGTTGCAGTGAATATGGATTTCTGCGCAAGCACCACTTGTGGAGGTAAAAAAAAAGGAGATTAGGTGAAATTCTCGAGGCTGAACATGAGTGGCTGGTCCATGGAGCCCATTAGCCTGCCTAAGTACTGTCAAGAACAGATGCAAACACAGCAAGGGAGGGGTACGGTGATACCTGAGCCCAAGTCTGCTACTCAGAGACTTTCTGATGTTATAGTTCAGTGTTGGTGCACAGAATAAGGTAAAATTACAGATGCAAAGAAGGAGCATGATTTTAATGAGTTACTCCCCAATGACTGGTCCCAGTAAATCTAGAGGCGCAATTAAATCTCATATACAATATAAAAAATAAGGCATTAGTGATGTTCTGCACTAGTTAGCGACTTCTTTCCTACTGAAATCTATACAATCCCTCTCTGTGTTGCACATAAAGCGGAGCTGTTATTCTATAGTGTCCTGTGGCCCCATAAGGAATCCTGGCGCCATAACAGTCTTGGCCTTTGCACAAACACAATCAGAAGATAATACTTTCCACCTATCAATCTCACAATAGCTCTTTCACTGAAACAATAGACCACATAGCAGGAAATAAAGCAAGTACCAGGATGAGTTGTGAAGGGAAACTATCCAATTTTCTGGGAGTGATTTGCTGGGAGGCCTTGTTTTACAGCAGGAATGACCAAGCATCTTTCCTTGAGCTGCAATCACGACTCTGCAATGCAGGCAAAAAAACCTGTTGTCGAGAACAACAACTTGCTGGCCACAGGGGAGGCCAAACCTTGGCCACTTTGTATTAAGCCTTTGAAAGTCTGATCCCATTTTTCCCGAATCAGCTTTATTTTACCCTAAAGGTACTGTAGCTCCTGACAGGCTGGAGCACCACCCGCAAAAAGTTGCCAGTCCCCTTGATCATGGCTCCAGGAAGATTTAGGGGATGATCACTAGAAGTGGGTCTTCAGGAGGCCAACTGGGATATGTCCCATTGGAGAAGGATGTCCAGGAGTGATCTCCAGAAGCTGGGCTGCCCTGCACCGTGATGCTGCTCAGCTACCCAGCACCATACCTGGGTGGTCTCCATGCAGGTGATGGCAGATACCACCATGGCTGTTTGCAGCACTGGGATGATGGAGGATTCCGACACCTGTAAGCCTGCAGAAATCAGACATCCCTTTGATCAAGATTAATGCAGACAACACAGCCGCACCGAAGGCTCTTGTTCATTAATGTCTAGTTATTGCTTGCACAGAAGCATATGCCATCTTCCATAGTCCACCGTTAAAATCTTAAGGGCTTATTTATTGATGAATTTAAGATGCTTTAATCCTTCACCCCTTTAAAAAAAAAAAAAAAGACTTGTAACGCACAGAGAGACTGGTTTTCTCTTGGAACACCTGGAAACACCAGCTGCCACATGTCCCAGATGGCAAGTGATGCTCTACTTTTGCTTCCTATCAGTACTAGCAGCAGAGGAGGGATGGCATTTGCTGTCATGGGAATTCTACAAAAAGTGACCAGAATATTAAACATAGTAAGAGGAAGGGCTATGAAGACTGACATTTTTTTACCATTCTGTGGGGCTTGTCCAGAAATATCACACAAACCAAGTGAAGATGGGAACTTGCATCCCATGGCAAATCCATGGGAAGTCCATATCTTCCCTCCACTGATAGGAAAGGGGACCAGGGTGGCTAGCACAAACCCAGCACCGGGAGCAGATAGGGAAGCAACAAGGAAGCCTTGTCCCCAGGTTTCCTGTAGTTGTCTCATTTGATTTTTTTTTCCCCCTCATTACCCTTCAACTGGCCTCCTATTTGCTCTTCAGTTAGACTTGGGGTGGCCTGTCATTTCCAGCCTGTAATGGCCAAAAAAAAAATGCACTCCACTTAATCACACTTCTAAAAGCACCTCGTCACTTTGCTGAATTGCATACACTCAGGATGTCTCACCGTCGTAGCTAATCCCCTGCGCAGCACAGACAGCTCGGGCCAGCTGGTCGGTGCTCATAACTACCTGACATTTATTCCGTCTAATTCCCAAAGCGAAAGCAACTTTGCAGTTAGTGCAGACCTCTACCAGTTCGTTTATAGCAGAATAGCTCATCTAAGTGCTAATAGAAGAAGCCTTTGATTACCAGTGTATTCATGGAGATTTAAACTCCAATTGAAGTAATTAATTCCTTGTCCACTATAGACAAAATGAAATGGTGCTAGAGATTGGAAATGCATGGAAGAATATTTTCATTAAAAAACTGAATATAGCCATTTACCAATTTTAATTAGAGTGGCATCATTTGCATTGCTATAGTTGAAGACCTATTGGTATTTCTGGTATAAACAGACTGTCATTTATCGTAACTTTTCAGTATGCATTTGCGCTGAGATAGAACATGACAGGATGTGTTAGCCTGTTTTTAAAATGTTTTTTAAAATGTTAATTTAATACATTTTCAGTTTAAGTACAAATTTAAACCCAGCTCTGAGAGGAATTAAATGTCCCTACTGTAGAGCTGTGTTGTATTAGAAAATCATTTCAGCATTAACCAAATGAGTTTCCTGCCCTGAAAATAAATTTCTGAGTTTTCACGTTTTTTTTCCTACTCACTATATCAAGATGAGGCCAAGACCCTGCCAAAGATAACAACAAATACCAGCAGGAAAATAAGCCTTGACTTAAACTAACTTGGGAATGCCAGCGTTTATCGCCCATCTTTTGACAGATCCAGGCAAAAAACTTATCTCTGATCTTCTGCACCTGCAGTGCACAGCTCAGTAAGCTATTTGGGGCTCACTTCTCACAGCTTCTTGCGCTGATGCATCCCTACGTTACCCTTGATGACTTCCCTAACAATCCTCCTAGGGTCTCACCTCTAGCTTTGCACAGAAATTTTGCTTGTGAAGTGAGAAATTTTCCCAGTCCATCAGTATTTGCCACCCGCTGTAGACCCAGTGCCTCTACTGATCCTCCCTACGCCCCTGCAGGTGCTCACATGCACTTCTTGTGGAAACAGCTCTCTCCAAAGACTTTCTGAAGAGATAAAAAATCCTGTGGTGCTGCCACTTCTGCTCCTTTTCTTCCAGCCACACCCACTACCCAGGCATCCTTTTTAATTTGCGTGAGCAGTAACGAGAGGCCGGAGGTATTTGTGAGCCCTGTTATGTCAGATCCTGTGGAGGAGTGTCCCAGCCTTCAGTGTGCTTGTGAGCAGAGGCTATACAGCTTCGCTTACGAATTAAACACCTAGCTTTTGTGTAAGCATGATAATGAGCATCCCCATCCCTGCCGCACGAAAGTCCTGGCTGCCAAGGTGTAGGCATCTGCCGGTGAAGAGTAGCAAGGCTGCCCATGCCGTGTCTCTGCTTGGCTTTGTGCAGAAAGAGAGGAAGAGAGCTGGCAGAATAAACTGTCCCTGTCTAAAAACACTTCTGAGCTGAGGAATGCGAAATCCAAGGAGGTGCAGCAGAGGGAGGTTGAGGAAAGAAGGCTGGTCAGGAAAAGTTATCTTTTCTTCCCTCCGCACATGTCCTTGGGTCTTTCAAATTGTTGCTTAAAGGACACCTCGTTTGAGATTTTTTTAGAATTTATTTATTTAATATATTTAATTATTTATTAACATATTAAATGAGACATTTATATTTATGTCCCATTTAATCCGTCAGCACAGAGCGAATGAAAACATTTAATTGTGCTCTTCCCTGTTTCCTTCCTTTGCAGGTAGCAGTGATGTGACTTCCCCAGGCTCACACAGGGTGCCTTTGCTTAACCCACAATCTGAACCAGTTCCCGAGATTTCACCTACAGTTTTATCCATATCCTTCCTTTTTCTTGCAGATGAGCCAAAAAGGGATAAAATACAGGTTCTGTGTGTATAGAACCTCAAAGGCAAATGAAATTTGACTATTGAGCTGTGTGCATCTCTCAGGCATAAAGAATATAGTCCAAAGCTGATTCTGCATTTCTGAACTCTCAAGTTTACTATTATTTTACACACTTGTCCACTCAAATAAACCCATTGTGATTTTTTAATCTCTATTCTTGCTCCATGGGTGTAAAGATTAAGCCTTGCCACTGCAGAAGGATGCTTGAATAGGTCCTGGACAACATTCCAGAAGAAGGAAGTGGGAGCTCACATAGCATTCTGTCTCCCCCAGAAATATCAGTGCATTTTAGAAACAGAAATAACAAACACCTCTATTTACTAAGTGATAATCATGTAAATTAAAGTTCGAGGTTTCTTCTACCAGGTTGCTAGAAGCTGTGAGTTATTTTTCTCACTCACGATACTGCTGTAACACACTGCCAATGCAAAGCAGCTCTCTTACCCATACTGATTGTCATATAGACACCAAGCCTTCATTACCCACATCCATGCTATGCTTACCTATTCCAGCGCTAGGTGCTGGGAGTCGATTGGGATATATCTTGGATTCCCCTGAGCTACATTGCACAGGTGACTCTAGAGAAGTACTCAACAGATCATTGTTGGACAACTTCTCTTCCGTTACTTCAAGTACGTAAGCTACTTTTGCCTGACACTGCTCCCAGACTTGTCAGCCTGGGACGCTGGTGTGCTCCACTGGTGTGCTCTTGCGGTGGCAGCTGAGTCAGCACAATTTTAGGGAGCTATATTGGTTACTGAGGATGTCAACCAGTGACGCACATACGCCAGTGCACCCCAAGAGCACAGCATCATGAGATGGCTGCATGACAAGATCCTCAAGTAGTGGCTTTGCTGAACCTCTAACTCCTGTTCCCATAGTTGGATATAGGGTTTGATATGACACCAGCACTCATTGCCTTGTGGACAATCAATCAGCCGCATGAATGGGAGCGAAATAGTGCTGGGATTTGGCTATTTCTGCTCAAGCAGGCAAAATCCTGGGGCTTGTCATATTCACGTCATATATTTACAATGAAGGTTACATTCTGGCCAAGTTCCTGATCTCAAGAAGCTCATCTTGAACTTGGCAGAGGAAAGCTCGGTTGGCAGCACGGAGCTGAAAGGGCTGTGTTGGCAACGGACAGTAATTTGTAAGAAAAATGAAGGGTGAAATGCAAGAAATCACATTATTAAGTGGATCTGCCTTCTGGACAAAAGGAGATGGTCATGAAGACACAGAAAGTGAGAATCTTCTTCAAGTTCTGTAAAAGTGATAGCACCAGAAAACATCAAATTGTAGCAGAAGCAAACACCTAGAAGCTGTGCAGAGTCTGCTGAAAACACACGTGGGAAATTCAGAGTGGATGGCAGAGTGGCATGAAGAAGAAACCAAAAACAGTTTTCATGAGATACAATTCCTTCCCATCCCTCCAGACTTGTGCCTCATCTATTGTATTGGAGGGGTGAGACCTAACAGCATGTTAATAGGGAAGACATCTGCTTCGTTTATAACTGTGACTGCAAAATGATCAACAGTACCTTTGTAGCATCACATTAAGGCAATGGAAAGTGAGGAACCTGGATAAATATGAATGAATAAATAAATAGCCAGGTAGACAGGTAAATAAATAATAATCTCTACACACATTCTAAGAATCTTTTTTTTCTTTTTCTTCTGATTGTCATGTAGGCATCTGTAAAATACTAATTGGTACAGCTTCTAAAGCAAACTCTCCCAGCTAGGCACCTAATTATGAATGCTACAAAGGTTGTTTATACCTCTGCTTGTCTGTATAGGTACAGCAGTTAATGCAGAGAGATTTGTGTCATTAACTGTACTGTGTAAAAGCGTTGGCTGTGGGTGACTTTTGAAGGTCAATTAAGACAAGGAAATTCTTTGGTGGATATAAAGAGCAAGCGCCAATTTTGCTCATTCTGAAGTCACACAGATATTCACTAAATGTGTGCCAAAGACTTTTATGTGGCCTGTCAGTATGAAAGAAAGAGTCCAGAGGTGTTTCTCCATGGGCAGTGTGAAGTCCTGTGCAGTGCGAGGATCCATGGCTTGGGCTCCCCCCCGAGTGAGGGACGCTCCTGCCCACCAGATGTGGCTGCTCCTCTTCCTCGGTGGGCAACTGCTCTCTGCTGTTCTCCCAACCACCTCCCCACACAGGGTGCCTGGCCTTCTCCAAGAAACCCTCTCCCCGTTATCTGCGCCTTTGCATTGCCAAACTTCATCCTTGGGTGGGCACAGGGACGAAATGGGAGACTCCCACCCACCTCAGTGTGCAAACGAGGAGGAGCCGGGGGAGCCAGGCTTGGGTGCTGCTCACAATTTGTGCCGTTCTCCTTCCTTTCTGCTTCCTGAGGACTGGACTGGCTCGACACTGCAAGGGGACCAAGGTCCTCCCAAAATAGCACCTTAACTGACTGCTCACCAGTCCCCCCAAAGTGCTGTACCAGTTGCTCATGAGGCAATTACAGCTAGACAAGGAACTCCTCTCTTTGTTGAAAAGATCCCTCTGATGTTGCCATGGGTATGATGACCCGTTTCTAAACTCCTTTTTTCCTCTCGCAGTATGTGATCTCTACTATGATCATAGAATCATAGAATAGTTTGGGTTGGAAGGGACCTTTAAAGGTCATCTAGTCCAACTGCCCTGCAATGAGTAGGGACATCTTCAACTAGATCAGGTTGCTCAGAGCTTGGTCCAACCTGACCTTGAATGTTTTCAGGGATGAGGCGTGTACCACCTCTCCGGGCAATCTGGTCCAGTGTTTCACCACCCTCATTACATTTTGCTCTTTACATTTTGATTTATATTAAATATAATTTCTAAATGAATTACTGTTCTGCTTGCATGATCACAAAACTGCCCTGCAATACAGTAACACCTTCATCCAGTCTTTCCAACTAAATCATCACTGAAAAGGCAAGGAGAAGGAAAAGTTGATTTGGCTTAATGGGTTTTTGGCTTGTTTCTTGGACGGACATTCTGTACCACAACAGCAAAGCTGAAATGGATGTGGTGAAAACAGTTATTTTTTAACCATGTTTCCACATACAAGCTCAAGAGAACCAGAACTTGGTCACTAATGCTGGAGAAGACTATCCACATTAACTCTGCAGCTTATTTATTCATCAGCTGTGCTTGTTTACATGATGTATGAAAGCAACAAGTTTGGGGAATAATAAAACACACATTCAGGTAAGAAACTGAGGCCTCAACTGCAAGTAGTTGTGTGTGGGGATTATTTCTTTTTTTTTTTTGCTAAATGTGATTGGTATGTACCCACAGACCTCCTTCATAGACATCTCCTTGGCCTGAAAATGTCATCCATCTTGAGAGCCTCCTTTCTCTGACAACAGCTCCTTTCAGGGCATGCAAAACAAAACATCTGTGGGTGGATCTGAAGACCAAGTGCAACTGCATTAGTGTCAGAGTGGCCTGAGACAACTGCAAAGTCACACTCACGTCTCCCTCAGTTCTACAACAATACTCCTTAAAATGTTCTGCTTCGCTCTCACTCTGTTTCAAGCTCTGCCTTTAAGATGCACCACAGCCACAGCCCATGATGTGAAAAACAATCTTCTTGCCGTTTTTCTGGAAAGGAGGGTTAAGCTGGACTCCCTGGGCTATTCCTACCCCGTGGAACAAGGAGAGAAGGTAAACATGGGTTTGTGATACCTCTGTCAGCAACAGAGAAGACGAAGAGAGGTGTATCTTGTTTAGGAAATAATTTGTGCTTTTGTAGCCGAGCCACTGCCATCTGTCTCCCCTGGCATTTGACATCACGAGGCAGGACCCCAGCAAGGCAGCCCTGCTGCTCTCCATGCAGAAGGTGGCATCCAGAGGACACCCTCCAGGAAAGGGACCGCTGGGCTGGTGGAGGCCATTCAGCGCCACACCAACAACCAGGACGTGGGAAGTCTGGGCTGAGCTGTCTGTATCCTCAGAGGATTTGAACCCCAAAGCTGGTTTTAATGGGAAATATCCCCAAGGTATGGCTGTGGGTGATGCTGAGCTGACACCTCCTTTGGGACCGTCCTCCTGGGCAAAGCTGTGCCCACGCAGCATGGATGCAGGTGCTGCAGGGACAGGGGAAAAAAACAGATAAGTGATGGTCTATACCTCAGATCGGCCAGACATCCAGTCCCACCAGAAAGAGTCACTTCCAGGGCTTTTACGCTGCCCAAGTATCGCCAAATCGAAATACATAAATAATACTGTGAAGAGAGGGACTGAACCTGCTTAGATCCTGGCTAACAAATCCTGAAAAAACAGTGGGTTATACTAGAGATAAGGGCTGTGAATTTGGTTTAGCTGTCATGCAAAGCTAAGATAACTGTAAGTGGTGTTTCTATAACGAAAATCTGAACAATGTGCATAAAACAAGGGTTTTTTTAGTTAAAAATGCTGCTATAACTTAAAAAGAAGTAACTGGTTACTGTGCTTTGCGCAGTGCTATTTGCAGCATCATTAAATCTCCCCTGAAACCTTGCTATTGGAAACTGGATTTAGCCAGGGCCCATTATGAGCCTAGACGACTGTGCAAAATTGCCTGCTTTATTCATACAATGATGCCTAAAATGTTTAGACTTTGGTGCCTCAAATCAGGCATCTCTCTATTTACATTCCTAAATTAGAGTCCATTTGTTATTCATGGCTTGCTTACCTGCGACAGACAGATTGCGTTGTTCATATGACCCATCCCGTCCAGTCTCAGGGAACTTTGGTGTAATTAAGAATTCCTCATTCCCTAGCAGCACGCTGGACTTTCTATAATGTGACCCATTGCAAAGGTTTAGGCACTTCTACTCAGCTATCTCAGGTGGCACCTAAATATGAGAAAGGCAGTAGCAGGAGGCGGGTTTAAAAAAAAATTATTCTACACATTTATCACAATTTAATCAATTGCTCTTCATGTTTTCTATAAAAACTCAATATTGGAATCAGTGAGCGGGGTTAGCAGAGGGTCAAGTTATGAGTTTGCTGAAGGTTTGCCTCACTCTGCATGCCAACAGGAGGGTAAAGGGAAATGTAAAGTACTGAAAGTATTTAAAATATGTTTCAGAGACGAGGGGAGATGATTTCTCTTGCTAATTTTGCCCTATTATAGTCAGTCATTGCTGCACACTTGGTACCTATAGCAAAATTTGACCTGCTTAGGCTCCCTCATATGTAAAAACTTTTTTATAGTTCACCGAAGAATTAGGAAGATTTGAGATAACAATTACACACTTCCCTGAAGGGTGGACCTACCCTTTCTCCCACTTTTTCTGGGTCTTCCCACTGCCCTGCAGGTCCCCAAGAGCTCAGCTGAGCTATGGTGGTGGTCACCAGGATGTGTTTCTTCCGTGCCAGCTCCCACATTACGCCCAGCTAAACAACACACACAGCCAGGGGGAACGCACCCTGGGGGCCTCGGAGGAAGGAGCAAGGGAAGCTTTGCAGCAAGGGATACCCCTACAGTGCCGCTTCTGGAATCTGTAAACTTCCTCCTTTGTGCTGGGCTAATAAGAAGAATAAAATCCTTCCCAAGACTCAGTATTTTCTCCCTGCCCCATGATGTCTGGCAGTGGGACACACATACGCTTGTCAAAAGGTCATCGCAAGCTGCTATCTCTAGGGGCTTTCCGGCCCTCCCCCAGGCACCTCTTTCCCTCTCTAGGTCATGTCTGTTTGAGTCCTGTTTTCCAGGACTGAGAAGGACTTCCACCTCATGCCAGATGGACAACCCTGCTTGAATTATCTCCTCCCCATGGGTTCCCATTTTGCAACATCCGTACTTAAATCTGGTGTTTCTGCAACAGTTATGTGTACAAGCTCAGCTTTACATGCAATTACTGATGCAGTGACTGAGGTGCTGTGGGTCTTCTAAGTCTGTGCTCCTCAAAAGTCCCCAGCACTCCCCACCACTCATCTGTGAATTTTGGCCATTTCTCACATAACTCCATCTCAACTACCCGCAAAACCCAGCCATCCCCTGGGGCACCATCTGTGACCTTTTGTCAGGTGCCTGCGCTGGTATCTGTCACATCCAGCGATTTCTCGTGTCGTGCTCAGCCGTGTCCCCTGTGCTGTTCACTCAGCCCATCCTCTGGCCAGGACCGAGCTGGAGCCCCGTGTCTCCCTGCGGCCCCAGGAGAGCAGTTCTGGCCCGGAGGAGGAACCAGCCTTCCTGCTGGGGTGGGGCAGAAAAGCTTAGTAGGATGGGGAGGAGAAAAGATGTTGCAGAATTCCAGAAAAACACTGTTTCTCAAAAAAAATGAATGGCACCTGCCCTTCACTTGCAAAAGCTGCCAAGGGCAGTACGCACAGCAGGAGCAACTTTGGGCTGTGGCACAAAACCAAACACACAGGGCAGTCCTTTCTCTTCTTTGTCAAGAAGGCGTTACTGTTCATTACCTACTGGGTGTCCCATAGAGGCACGGCCAGGGGAAGAGGTTTATTCTTCCTTCTTTGCAGCCGCACGCCACCGAAGCAGAAGGTATGGGCCTATAAATATTGTGTAATTGAATCTTACTCTGTGTACTGTATCCTTGCCAGTGGCACTGCCTTTTCTCTCAGCCACATATCTTTCAGCACTTGCTGCTGTGATTCCGCATTAGTACCTCCGCCTGCTGCTGGAATGCACACTCGCATCAGCAGCTCCTTCCAGCATAAACACTATTAAAAATAACGAAATGTCAGGTTGCGCTACTGTGCACCTAGATCCATTACGGACATGTGCTGCAGGACCGTAGTAGCCTGAGTCAGTCCTCCGTTGAGGCTTTGGAGGGATAAGATGCAGATAAAGACATTTATGTTTTTAAACAGCACCTTGGTTCCCGGCTGTGGCTCACCTGTGCCTGAGCAGTGCTTTTCCCGAAGGACCTATGGGACAACATTTGAGTGAAAGAGGCACCGAACAAATCTTGCTTTGCTGACAGCCCTTCTGTCAGTAGACAGAACCTGTGTTATTTTTGTCCACCAGAAGTGTGCGAATTAAAAGGAAATGCGAGGATGTTGGAGGCTGTAGAAGGAGCGGACTGTCACAGGATTTCAGAAGATTGGGATAAACAGAGCTAATAATGCAGCAAATAAAAAAAGCAGCGGACACTGTACAGTAAGTTTCAAATATTGTTAGCTACGCCGCCAGAGAGACCAGTAATATTCTGTCATTACTGATTTCCACTGGGGACTGAGGGAGATCTTGGTGGGGGGAACAATGAGAGAAGACGCAGAAAACGTGAGTCAGGTGGAAGATAATGGTAAGTGGAATTTCTCATGCAACAAATGTGCTTGAATTCTCTCAAAACAGTTTAGCCTGATTGCACAGACAAGTTCATTTCCATCTATATTATTCCTCTCACTGGGAATTCTCCACCTGCTTCCTCTAAATAATCACAGGCTGAATGCTATGAGCCTAAAGGAATACAGACTAGATGAAGAAAATACTGCTTGGTAGCGATGGGGTGTGCAATATCTCTCGAATTACATGCGGAAATGTCCTACCCATCTCATTTGATTTGAGCCTGCACTCGCGTTATAAAGGAAACAAACTTGTTTCTCCCTCTGTGATCCCATAGCATCTCTTGTCATGAGGATGCCAGGGTTGTATGGCTCACCTGTGTGTCATATTGAATGCTCACAAGTGCACACACGCAAGTGGACAACATGACCTAATAACGGCTTATAAAAGAATCTGCCATATAAATGGCGTATGCAGTGGCACATACAGTTGTTTCTGAGCAATCTGGGATTCCAGAGGGAAGCCTCTTCAGACGCTACTGCAGCTCCAGGACATGTACCTCCTCCCAAGCGGGGAGGACCTGTCACCCATTTGCTCTTTCTGTGCGTGTACTGGAAAAGCGTTAGAGCTAGTGTTGCCCTGCAGAAACACTCGGTTTTCCCAAGCCATAGTGATGAGTAAAACAGAGTGATCAAATGAGGGCCACAAGAAGGACACAAAGCTGTCAAGTCATCAGTGATTCGACTGAGCAACCGCCCTCAGCAGCTGGGATGCACCTGGTAGCCCATGCAGATAATCGGGCAACCAGCAGCAACAAATACCGTGCAAAGCAGATGTGCCACACGCGCTTGAGAAGGACATGACCCATAAAAAGCACTGTTCCCTAACAGTGGCGTATCTCAGCTGGGCTCTGTCATGTCAGAAAGTTTACAGAGAGAGAGTGTCAGCTCTGCTGGATGGGGCAGTGCCACCAAGAGGAACAGGAGATTCACAGCACGTGAGTGGCTTCTTGCCTTATCCAGAGGTGGTGAGATTACTTCACAGAATCACAGAATCTTAGTGGTTGGAAGGGACCTTTGAGATCATCGAGTCCAACCACATTAAAAAAAAAAAAAAAAAAAAAAAAGCACCCACCAACTAAACTCCACACCCACAACCCCACACACAACACCCCACCACAAACCAATAATTTTGGGCACTAGAGCATGCCCTGAAGAGCCATGTCTACACATTTCTTAAATACCTCCAGGGATGGTGACTCCACCACCTCCCTGGGCAGGTTGTTCCAGTGCCTGACCACTCTTTCAGTAAAGTAATTCTTCCTAATATCTAATCTAAATCTCCCTTGCCGCAGCTTCATACCATTTCCTCTGGTCCTGTCATTATTCCCTTGGGAGAAGAGGCCAACCCCTGCCTCTCTACAGTTTCCTTTCAGGTAGCTGTAGGGGGCAATGAGGTCTCCCCTCAGCCTCCTCTTCTCCAAACTAAACATGCCCAGTTCCCTCAGCCTCTCCTCATAGGACTTGTTCTCCAGACCCCTCACCAGCTTGGTGGCTCTCTTCTGGACACGCTCCAGCACTTCAATGTCTTTCCTGTAGTGAGGGGCCCAAAACTGAACACAGTACTCAAGGTGAGGCCTCACCAGTGCCGAGTACAGAGGCACGATGACTTCCCTACTCCTGCTGGCCACGCTATTCCTGATACAAGCCAAGATGCTACTGGCCTTCTTGGCCACCTGGGCACATTGCTGGCTCATGTTAAGCCGGCTGTCCGCTAACACCCCCAGGTCCTTTTCTGCCGGGCAGCTTTCCAGACACTCAGCCCCAAGCCTGTAGCGTTGCCCAGGGTTCTTGTGACCAAAATGCAGGACCCGGCACTTGGCCTTATTAAACCTCATACAGTTGGCCTTGGCCCATCGATCCAGCCTGTCCAGATCCCTCTGTAGAGCCTTCCTACCCTCAAGCAGATCAACACTCCCACCTAGTTTGGTGTCATCCGCAAACTTACTGAGGGTGCATTCAGTCCCCTTGTCTAGATCATCAATAAAGCTATTGAACAAGGCTGGCCCCAAAACTGAGCCCTGAGGGACACCACTGATGACCGGCCGCCAACCAGATTTTGCTCCATTAATCACAACTCGCTGGGCATGGCCATCCAGCCAGTTTTTTATCCAGCGGAGGGTACACTTGTCTATGCCATGATTCTCCAGTTTCTCCAGGAGAATGCCGTGGGGGACGGTGTCGAAGGCCTTACCGAAGTCCAGATAGACAACGTCCATAGCCTTCCCCTCATCAAGAAAGCGGGTCACATGGTCATAGAAAGAGATCAAGTTGGTCAGGCAGGACCTCCCTTTCATAAACCCATGCTGGCTGGCCCTGATCCCTTGGCTGCCCTTCCCTTGCCTTGAGAGCTCACTCAGGATGATCCTCTCCATGATCTTTCCCGGTACAGAGGTCAGGCTGACAGGCCTGTAGTTTCCGGGATCCTCCTTCCGGCCCTTCTTGTAGATGGGCGTCACATTGGCCACCCTCCAGTCATCCGGCACCTCTCCTGTTGACCAGGATTGCTGATAGATGATGGAGAGAGGCTCGGTGAGCTCTCCTGCCAGCTCCCTGAGAACCTTTGGGTGAATCCCGTCCGGCCCCATAGACTTATGCGTGTCCAGGTGCATAAGTAAATCATTAACTACTTCCTCCTGGATTACAGGGGAGTTGTTCTGTTCTCCATTCTTATCTTCCAGCCCAAGAAGCTGAACACCCTGGGGGTAGCTGGTCTGACTATTAAAGACAGAGGCAAAGAAGGCATTAAGTATCTCAGCCTTCTCCTCGTCCTTGGTTGCAAGGTTTCCCCCCGCATCCAGTAAGGGATGGACATTCTCTGTCACTCTCTTTTTGTTGATGTATTTATAGAAACTTTTTTTGTTGTCCCTTATATTAATTGCCAGGTTGAGTTCCAGCTGGGCTTTTGCCTTCCTGGTTTTTTCTCTGTATGACCTAACACGATCTCTGTACTCCTCCTGAGTTGCCTGTCCCCTCTTCCAAAGGTGGTAAACCTTCCTTTTTTCCTTAAGTCCCATCAAGAGCTCTCTGTTCATCCAGGCCGGCCATTTTCCCCGCCCTTTAATTGTGCGCCTCATGGGGACAGCCTGCTCCTGGGCCTTTAGGATTTCTCTCTTGAAGAGCGTCCAGCCTTCCTGGGCTCCTTTGTCTCTCAGGACTACCTCCCACGGGACTCTCCCAACCAGGGTTCTGAACAGGCTAAAGTCTGCCCACCGGAAGTCCAAGATGGAGGTTTTGTTAACCCCCTTCCTTACCTCACTATGAATGGAAAACTTAACCATTTCATGGTCACTAAGCCCAAGACGTCCTCCGACCTCCACGTCCCCCACTAGCCCTTCTTTGTTTGTGAACAGTAGGTCTAGCAAGGCACCTCCCCTGGTAGGCTCACCTACCATTTGTGTCAGGAAGTTATCCTCCATACACTCGAGGAACCTCCTAGCCTGCCTGCTCTCTGCTGTGTTATATTTCCAGCAGATGTCTGCTAAGTTGAAGTCCCCAACTAGAACAAGGGCTGGCGTTTGCGAGACTGCAGCCAGCCGCTTATAGAATACCTCATCAACCTGCTCATCCTGGCTGGGTGGTCTATAGCAGACTCCCAGCACAAAATCACCTCTGTTAGCCTTCCCTTTCACCCTTACCCATAAACACTCAACTTCTTCATCACTGGAGTCTATCTCTATAGAGTCAAACAGCTCCCTAATGTACAGAGCCACACACACCCCCCCTCCTTCCTTGCCTATTCCTTCTGAAGAGCTTATAGCCACTCATTGCAGCATTCCAGTCATGACCATCATCCCACCATGTTTCCGTGATGGCGACTATGTCGTAGTTGTCCTGCCGCACAATGGCTTCTAGCTCATCCTGTTTGTTGCCCATGCTACGTGCATTAGCGTAGATGCACTTGACCTGGGCTACTGATTTCACCCCCATCTTTGGCCCTTGACACTCAGGTTCATTACCAGCGGGCCTGGTTTTATCCCCTTCCCCCTTAACTTTCGGCTTAAAGTCCATGAGCTTTGTTAACTCTTAGCCTAGTACCCTTTTCACCTTCTAGGAAAGGGTTTTCCCAATGTTCTCTAGCAGTAATTTCTAAACGTCTATCACCTTTCTCTGATGAAATGTCAGAGTGGGAGTCCTCACTAATGTGGTCTCCTTCAAATCGTGGCATGCTTTCCTCAGGTTTAATCTTGTCAGGCCCAGTTATCTCCCCTTCCCCTCTCATATCTAGTTTAAAGACCGGTCAATGAGCCCTGCTAACTCCTGCCCCAAAATTCTTTTCCCCCTCTGGGACAGCTGTGTCCCACCTGACAATGGCATGCCAGGTGTCTCATATAGCCACCAATGTTCGAAAAACCCAAAGCCCTGCCTGTAACACCAGTCCCGGAGCCGCAAGTTGATCTGTTGCCTCTTCCTATCAATTTCTTTATTCACAGTTGCCACTGGTGGGATAGAAGAGAAGACAACTTGTGTTCCTGACCCCTTGAGCTGCTGCCCTAAGGCTCTAAAATCTCTTTTAATTGATTTCGGCCTCCTCCTACCCATTTCATCACTACCCACCTGAAATACTAACAGGGGGTAGTAATCAGTGGGGTTTACTAGGTCTGGGAGTTTGTTCGTCACATCCCTGACCCGTGCCCCAGGGAGGCAACAGACTTCCCTGTGTAGCGGGTCAGGGCGGCATATTGGTCCCTCTGCCCCCCTCAGCAGAGAGTCACCCACAACTATGACCTTTCTCCTTTTCCTTTTGGAGCTATTAGTGAAGTTGGGTCCACTGTGACGTGTACTTTCTGTCTTCTCTAGTCTTGGTGTGCCAAGATGCTCTCCGCACAGCTTGCTCCAAGGGTGTGATCCACCACCCATTAGATGATGCAAGTTTTCTTATCAATTTCAGGCAGCCTTGGGTGCAACTAAAAATAATAGAATCATAGAATCATAGGGTTGGAAGGGACCTCTGGAGATCATCTAGTCCAACCCCCCTGCCAGAGCAGGGTCACCCAGAGCAGGTTGCACAGGAACACGTCCAGGCGGGTTTTGAATGTCTCCAGAGTTGGAGACTCCACCACCTCTCTGGGCAGCCTGTTCCAGTGCTCTGCCACCCTCAAAGTAAAGAAGTTCCTCCTCACGTTTAGGTGGAACTTCCTATGCTCAAGTTTGTGCCCATTACCTCTTGTCCTGTCCCCGGGCACCACTGGAAAGAGCCTGGCCCCATCCTTCTGACACCCTCCCTTTAAGTATTTATAAGTGTTGATAAGGTCCCCCCTCAGCCGTCTTTTTTCCAGACTGAAGAGAGCCAAATCCTTCAGCCTTTCTTCATAAGAGAGGTGTTGAGTCCCCTCATCATCTTGGTAGCCCTCATGCTATAAAAGTTTCTGAAAAGACTTAAAATGAATCCAATAGAGGCGACTATATCGAATGTCAGACTGACACAAAATTCTAGCCATTGAGTGTCATCTTCAGTTCATCTTTTAAACCCGTACTGATACGTCCCTATTAAGGGATCATGTTATCCCCACCTCTATTTATCAACCTGTTCAACATCACCACTTAACCATTTGACAGTGGCCACGGCAGTGTTTCCAAACAGCGTCCCAAATCAGTGATCCATCCCCGTTACAGCCAGGCTAAGAACCACACAACATCCCCAGCTAACAGCTGAAGCATATTTAATCTGCAATACCAGAGGACGCTGTGTCGTAAAATTTACAGTCATCACAGGCGCACTCCCAGCAGGTGTGATAGATACAATTAAAGAACTGCTGGGGGATTTAGCCAAAAGGAGTCAAAGTTTGGGGCAGTTATTTGGAAAAAAAAGAGTTACAGAACACCTTTATTCTGGAGGATTTTATCAACTATAGCTATTGCCTACAAACACCTTTAGCCATGAGCTGGTTTGTGTCTTCAGCGTGAAACTGATTTTGTTTTTCACCTCTTCAACCTTTCTTTTTTTTCTGTGTAATTTCTCTGTGTTACCATTTTAAATCATAAGAGGACACAATTATCTGCTTGATGTCTTCATAAATGTTTTTTATTAAGCTGAGAAGATACAGACTTTCAAGGTTTTGTCATACTGTTTTGGTTATTCCATATCTACCAATATGAAAGTAATTTAGAATAATTTCTTTGTGGTTTTGCAGAATAGTGCTAAATTACAGAAAAATAAAAGCAGAAAAAAAATTATCCAGTCACAGTACAATATGGAATGAAAAATTGCATACTTCCGCACGCTCCTGTTTTGGCAGAGAAATTCTGAGTGTGCTCAGACATACTGACTGCTGTACTAGAATCTCCCTATACATACAAAGCCATGGAACAAGTTTGGTATGAAATTTGATTGAATTTTTAACAAACCTGCAGTTTAAACATTGACTCTTTTCAGTTTAAGAGGAATAAATATTCCAGCAATGGATACTCATCCTAAGGCAAAGAGTTCAGAAGACATCCTGTTCAATTCACTATATTGCCAGAAAAACGTGGGCTAAGTTTCAGGTTATGTTTTCATGCATTGGTTATTTGTGGCAAAAAATAAAAAAATCTGTTTTTTAATATATGATATATAAATTATAATTATTATATAATATAATGCTGTAATTAAAGCCAGCTAAATAAGTATATAGTACTCTGTCAAGAATACTCTGCGTTGTGCGTTTGCTCACGGTTTAATCAACTCTAGGGCCTTTCAGCAAGACCAGAAAGGGGTCCGCAAAATCTCCAGCAGCAATAATGAGTGTGCCATTGAAAATCCAAACAAGAAGTGTATTTTTGTGGGGTTTTGAAGCCCCTTAACTGTATTTACACATTTTTTACATCATTTTCCAAATATATATTCCAGGAAAACATGCATAACGGTTCACCAACTTCCCATCTCTTCTAGAAAGCCCCCCAGTGCCCCTGGTAGATGGCCATATCAAAGTGTGCAAAATGAGCCCGCACTCCCCAGCGCACGGGCGGTCAGTGAGAAGGGGTCTCCCTGATTCCACACAAGTCCATGTGCACGCTTTATCGCTGTCCCAGCACACACCACACTCCTTGTCCTAGAGGTGTAATGGGTAGTGAACGTCTGCCTGACCCCACAGCTCTGCTGTATCTTGAACCCCGATTTAACTTCTTTGCGAATCCAGCTTCTGCAGTCAACATGCAGCATCTTCACCCAGCATCTTCGGGTGGTCTGAGCCCACTGCCCTGTGAAAGGACAACGGGGGTCCTCAGGCGCAGCACAATGCCTGACAAGAAGGTGCTGCAGCACTGTTGCCCCAGCGAAGCTGGGGTGAGGTGGGAGGTGACAGGCACCTTGTAGAAACCACATCTCAGTAGGTGGGATTCAGGGGACGTGAAGCTTGTGTGCTGCGGAACACAATACCAGCAGGTTGGCTGCAATCGAGTCAAAAGACTGTGATAAACGTCAGCCTTGGTGGAGCATTGATCGGGATACATCATATTAAGACTTCGCTAGGGCATTTACCAGAGCAGACCCCATACAAGCCGTGTGCAGTAAATGAACTGCCTGCACAAGAACGAGCTGCCGAGGCTGGGGGGATGCTACAAGATAAACAAGCCCGCAAAATAACCGCGAGAGAATGATGGAGTAAGGGTGACATTTGATGAGCGTTTACCAGCGCCACTGACAGAGGTGGAAAGAAAACACCCAGAGCAGGGCGCACGCATAAGTTAATACATAATTATTTTGACCACCGTACAAATAAGCAAGTCACAAACGGGCTTTGCCCCCCCGCCCTCGGCGTAGCAGTGTGAGAAGACGTTGTGCCCGTACTGTGCCACAGGCATTAACGCTGTGTCTGCTGGATGGGAGCGCGTTGGGGCTGTGCCCCCAGGGACCTGCTGCTGGATGGACCTTTGCTGCTGAGCTGACACCGTGGTTGTTGAAGCAAGAGAGCGCTGATGGTCACCAGGCAGCACATCACAGCTCCGAGGCATCTGAGGCTGCAGCGCTGACACACGGACAAAGAAGGACCACAGAGCACCAGCAAACTCAGGACCAATCGCCGCCTTCTTGCTGAGGAAGAAGATGCTGCCAAGTTTTGAATTTCAGCAGCTTTTATTAGGGCAGCATTTTTAAAAAGGGCAGCTCTGATTTTCCCTGCAGAAGTAGCACCTGTTTATACTTCAGGGTCCTGGGACTGCATACAACCAGGGACCACCCATGGAAAACATAAGCCTGAGAGTATTCCTGAGAAGCTCAAATATAAAAATACACAGTACTTACACTGGTATTTTTGGTATCATCTGTCAACTCTTAACTGCAGAAGTTAATCCAAATAAAATGAGGATGCTGTTTTGTTAATGTTCTTATGAGGAGTAATTGCAGCACAGTAGATTACTGGGCACTGACAGCACAATAGATCACTTTTTCATAGAAGGAAAAAAAGGATTTTTTAGGAAGGTAACAGGGTGGCATCCAGAGCTCAGGAAAGAGGCAGCTTTGAGAGAAGGACTACAGTGAGTCTGGTGAGTGCCTCATACAGCATTTCATCATAGCCAGCACTAGGTGCTTCAGAGAGAGCTGCAAGTGCCCTTAAAATGAGTTTTGAATCACTGTGATGCTGAAGAACTTGTTTTAGTGCAGGCAAGAGTGGATCTGGAGTCACCTGTTCCTGAGTACCCAGCCGTGGTGTAGTGATGGGTGGGTGGGAGCAGCCCCCAGCAAAATGGCACATCTGGAACCTGCTTGAAAACATTTCTTTGTCCCTTCCTAGATTAGCACCATCCTGACACACTGGGATTAACCTGACCGATCACTGCTTTTATTTGCCACAAAACTGCAAAGCAGCTCAGATTTGCCCCCAGCTAGGATTTTATAGGATATGCAGAAGAGTCTCAAGAGGTTCTCAGTCTCCACTAGGTCATGGCTACCAGAATTACTCGAAAGAAACAAGATTCATTTCACCTTGCTGTACATATCTAAACATTAATTATCTCCATCTAAGCAAGTCACCCTGGGCTCCCTTCAGACTCGGTGGAGAGAAATAGGCACCTCCAAAAGGCAACTCATTTCATCTTCACATAGGTGCCTAAGATGGATGAGATGAGTTGCCTTCTGGAGGTGTCTCTTTCTCTCCATTAACTATATAGAGAGCCTTAGGTGACGAGCTTGCACTCAGATGATTAACTTCCAATGTCAAAAGCTCAAGGCAGATGAATCCCACATGCAGTATATTAGCATTTGAGCAGTCAGCCCTGCAGACAGAAGGGAGGGGGTTACAGAGCACCCGGCTGACAGCCACTCTGCCGGCTTCTTCTAGCTCTGCAGAGACATACCTGGTGACATATCCGATGACTTCCTAGGAAAGAGGCAGCAACCTGAATGCAAAGAAAGGATGGGTAAAGGAGAAGGGCAATACATTAAAGAAAGAGAAGAAGAAATGTCTGCAGATAACAACCAGCCAACAATTCCCTGCTGGATTTTTCCTGCCCAAAAAAGTTATATCCGAATGATCCAGAACCAAAGTAAGGGAGGCTGTGACAAGTCCACGAGGAGATGGCCTCACACTGCCTTTTCTCCTGCATACACAGTTCTGCCATGATGGAAGTGTGGTGGACTGAGGGAATGCATGCACACATGCCTGAATGCATATGAAATCTTGCCTGAAAGGCACGTTCCTTTTCATAGCAAGATGTACGTGACTATCTGAAAGGAAGCAACTCAACACGCTTTGCATCATCCACCTACAAATACGTCCAGGAAATCACAGACCAGGTCTGAGGAGCATTGCTGGGATATTGTAAGAGATGGTCCAGTTATGGTGATACCTCCTTAGCGTGCAAACTCAGTACTTGTCCCCAACACCGCTTTGCGGGGATGAAGAGTGCTTTTATCACCATTCAGAGCTGGGCAGATAAGACACAAAACACTTAACCCACCTCTCTTGAGCACCAGCCTAGTGTCATAATTACTGACTAATCCTGCCTCTGTAGCCTGTCACAAGAACAGTTTTTGGCAGTCAGTTCAGCTCCTTTCACAGTCACATGAAATTAATTTAATTATTTAAAAAATCTAAAGAATAATTGGATTTAATTGACTTAATGTGAAGCTTTCTGGGCTGTCACTCCACCCAGCTTCTGATCAACTTGTACTCATTCAGCTGTGAGTGACTGATGTTTGTGCCTTTCATTAAGCACCCATTGTCTCAGTTTAAATCCTTCCTTCCATGCTTAATATTCGCATAATACTGCTTTTATTTTTCAGATCTGTATTTTCATTGTGAGGCGCTCTGGACAGAAGGCTCTCCATGTGTATGTGATTGATACAGACACCTCCTCCTCCTGGAAGTTCATTTTACCTGTAGTTGCAGTATGTTAGGGGAGGACAGGTGAGATGCAGAGTCACTGCCTGGGACACAGGCCAGAATGGAGTTAGATCGCAAGTTGTTTTATTCAGTCATGCACATGGCTAAATAATTACTACATCTTACAGTTTTTATTTGTCTGACCATCGTCACAATGTCCCCACTGAAGACTATGGTCCTGTTATGGCTGACATTGTATGAACACATAGTGGCCTTCCATCTCCTCTAGCCCCCAAACGAAAGCAGGAGACGTCAGAAACTCTACAGAAAGTCCGAGATAGAAATTCTCTCCAGCACTGACGACTATAAAAAAATGCTTGGGAATCTCATTCCTTTGTTGTTCAAAATTTGAGGAGAGTATTATGACTCGATTAATGAAATATGGAGATTTTTGTTCTTCTTGGTCTATACCATCTCCCACTCTCATTTTAGACCATAGGGCCCTCCAGCAGTCTTGGACACACTTCAGTAGAAAGCACCAGGACAGAAAGTCATAGAATCATAGAATGGGTTGGGTTGGAAGGGACCTTAAAGATCATCTAGTTCCAACCCCCCTGCCATGGGCAGGGACACCTCCCACTACACCAGGTTGCTCAAAGCCCCATCCAGCCTGGCCTTGAACACTTCCAGGGATGGGGCATCCACAACTTCTCTGGGCAACCTGTTCTGGTGCCTAATCTCTTTCTTTTCTCTGTTTGTTTGGTAAAGCAGGAGAGACAGGAACAGAGACAGAGTGAAGAGATTTTTAAACCAGCAACACTCCACGGTAAAAAAAAAGCTTCTAAAGTTGTGTGAAATAATATGATTTCTGATTAGAGACAGCTTCCTTAAACAAAGCAGAGGTTTTTTCACTTTCAGTTCTTGTTTTTCTTGCATCCATCCTTCCTTAGAAAATCAGAAGCCTTTTAAGACTCTCCTGTGGCATTTTTATCCAAATTTTTGGATATGCAGGGTTTGATATGCAGGGAATACTACCTATTTTGGCAGAAAATATAGCATCAAAGTTGTATTTAACAAAGTAGGCATTGTTAGTAGAAATTATGTCATTCTCGGAGGGAAAAAGCTGCTTGATTTTGAGTCGTTGATGGCATCTAAACTCTCTATACGATACTTCCATAGGGTATATATCACTCTTTACAGGGTATACAACGCAGAACTGAGTGACTTGCACTCCCGTCTCTCCAGCCAGTGCGGATGCAACACAAATTGCACAATCACAAAACAAGCTCGTAAACCCACATGGCTCCCACGACAGCCCCGCCTGGTCCAGGAGCCCATCTCCAGCACCGCTCAGCAAGGGGTGCTTCGGGACGGGCTGCGAGGAGAGGGCAAGCCCCAAGGCAGGCTCTCCCGGGTCCCAGCCGGACCCTGCAGCCGAGACCAGCAGGTACCAGCCCTCGGAAGAGCTCTGCCCGCGGACACACCTATTCTCCGGCAGCATCGGGGCGGCTCCACCCGGATAAGCGGTGACCCGGCCCCGCAGGGCTGCGCTTCCAGCCGCCCCCCGCCCCCGCCGCAGGGGAAGGACAGAAGGACAGGTGCCCCCGACCCCCCGTCATCCCGGGGCCGGCTCTCCGCGCATCCCCGGCGCGGGGGACGGCGGGGGTCGTGTCTGAGCGTCGGCACCGCCAACGTCCGCGCCGGCGGGAGAGGCGGCGGCCGCGGGGCGGGGACCGGCCCCGGGCTCCCAGCCGTTCCCCACCCGGCCGGTGCCCGGCGGCGGGCGGCGGTGCCCCCTGGCGGGGACGGCGGGGCGGGGCGGGGGCGGCACCGTGTCCCCGCCGGTGGAGGAGCGGAGCGGAGCGGAGCGGAGCGGAGCCGCCGCATCCACCCCCTCGGGCCGGCCCCGCCGGCTGCCCCCGCCCTGGTGGGAGGTGGGAAAGGCAGCGGGGTCCGCCCGCAGCCGCGGCGCGCCGCGAAGTGGCTGTGCACGGCGCGTGTGTGTCCCCCCACTCCGCCCCGCTGCCGCCGATAAATCCCACTGCCTGGGCGACAGCGCGGCACTCGGCGGCTGCCGCGCTGCGGGGTGGCGGCGGGGCCCTGCCCGCCCCGCGCCTCGGGGCAGCGACCCCCGCCCAGGGGACAACAGGAGCCGCTGGAACCCAGGTGAGTGCCCGGGACTGGGGGCAGCGGGAGGAGGGAGGGGACCGTGCGGGGCGTCCCCGCCGCACCAGAGCCCAGGGGCCGCGGGAGGGTGCGGGATACCTGGGCTGGCGTCGCCCGCTGCTGCTCCGAGGGGATGGGCTGCAGGGGAAAAGGCCGCTCCCGCGGCGGCGGGGGAGGGGGGAGCAGGCTGCCGCCGGTGTAGTTATCAGTGAGTTTTCCTCCGTGAGCTTGAGACGATTCCCGTCGGCGCACCGGAGGGGTCCCCGCGGGCTGCGGGGCTGCCGTCGGGGTGGCGGGGGCGGTGGTGCCCATGGGAAGCCCGGAGCGAGAGTGGGCGGCGGGCGTTCCACCGAGCGCGGCTTCCCCGCGGCGCCCAGCGCTTCTGTGGTCCCGGCCAGCAACGGGGCTCTCCCGGGCTGTCGAGGCATCCCGACTCGTGGTGCCGTGGGGTCGTCTCTAAAGTACATCTCGGCCCTTTCTTTCAATGGGCAGAAAGAGCAGGTCTCTGCCCTCTGCTTTCCCACGCCCGGATGGGGACTGGGTGGCTGCGTGATGCACAGGGTGTGAAAATAGTTATTCTCAGCGCCGTACGAGGTAGATTGTGCTCCTCGCTTCAGGACTGGACCTCCGGGCGTGGGAAATACAGCTGTTGGACTGTCCATCTACCTGTTAGTCCCTGTGGTCCAAAACACGCATCAGGTGGAATAGAAACCTTTCCTTGCTCACCGGCTGGGGGTCCTTTAATATGTATAGAGAGAGATGGCGGGCAGAGCACAGGGCTAGTTCATTTTATTGTTTATAACCAACCTTACATTCAAAGCCCATGATTTGGGTCCACACTCCCTCTAAATAGTGAGCTATTAAAAGCCTAGGGCATTTCATATGTGTTTATGTATTCCCTAGTGGCTGGGAGTCTTAATGAAACACTCCTGAAATTTTCGGTTTTGAAGGAACAAAGCTGGAACTGGTGCGCAGCCATATATTACAAAAACCTGGGGCTTTGAGTTAAAAACTCCACCAAATCTGCAACTCTGAGGATACAGAAACTGCACTACTTTCTCCCATAGAGAAACATATACGTACAGCTTCCACGCAGTGAAGTGCTTGTTGAATTCAAGTGAGGGCTTAGGTGCCGTGAGCTTCAGAGGAGTTATTCAGCAGCTGAAGGCAAGGCTGAGGGCAAACATGTGCTTCTGTGCTTTCCCAAAGCTGGGCTTGAGTACTGCTCTGAGAAGCATTCAGTGGCATGAATCACGCTTATTCAAAAGTTCAAGGCAACCCAAGTCAGAGAAATCATGGACTGAAAGGCATTGCCAGCCCCGCTCCACAAGAACTAGGAAATCACCAGTGCTGTGGATTTTCCCTGTGATTTTTAGGAGCTCTGTAAGCACAGAGCGAGCTGTTCCTGACTCAGTCTTGAAAACGCAGATCACAGCCTTGTAAGAGCCTGCAGCCCTCCATGATTGTGGGTGGTTTCAGCCTACCTTTGCATTTCAGTCGTCTCGCAAACTTTGGGCCTCAGGAGGGCAGCTCTTACATGGTCTACCCAATTTAAAACAAACACAGAATCTCTTATTTGGTAGAACTGTGGTCTGCAATTCATTTACAAGCACCAAAACCAGAGATGATTGTCAGGCACCAGGTACATCGATGATTGTTAGGAACCGGAGCACTTTCCAGCATAAAAAAAAGATAATGTTATGTAATTAAGATGTCCAAAGAGCAGCATTTATTTCTAAATAGCTTGATTCTTCTGCAAGGAACTCTTTGATTCCTTTGAAAATTAGAGAAAATTGTACTTAACTGTTCCCTGTTTTTTGCTGCTGACGGAGTCCTGTGCGTGCTGAAATAAAATGTATCCTCAGGTATCTTCCCTTTCTTTTCAGGAAGCGGATAATCATGCCTGCATTAAGAGCTCCAAGAAAAGTTAAAATGCACTTTTGCATGTCTTGTTATTTAACAACTTCAGGAGCATGCAGGCAGAGGCAGTGCTGGTTTAGCAGCTCTGAGTTTACCCCTGTTGCTGTTGATGGTATGCCTTGAAGCTTTGTTTGTGTCTTTTTTTTTTTTTTTTTATTTCTCCTGTAAAACCCACCAGCTTCACCAAGTGGCCGCCTAAAGACAGTGGATGCCGGCTTTAAATCTCCTGTTCCCCTGATCCCAGTATTTCTGCTGAAATCCAGGTGCCCCTTGCTGGCAATCGCATGAGTGTGTGGAAGGGGAACCTGACAGCAGCACCTCTTCTGACTTGAGGGGTTTGAATTTAGCATAACCTCATTATAAGAGTGATAAGTTTAAGACACGAGGATCTCTTCCGGGACATAAAGGGAGTAGCCTTGTATATTAAAAAGGGACAAAAAGATCTCAAAGCAAACAGTGAGAAAAGCCTTAAATCAGTTCAAAGCTGTTTGAAGAGTCATTGATCAAACACTGGGAAGACACCATGATAAAGAAAAAGGTCACTGGGCCAAACTCATCTCCATCTAATTACATTAAGTCTGTCAAACTAATCCCTTGCATAACTTGACTGAAAATGTCATTCTGGTTCTCCTTAATAAAGTGACCAATGTAGTAAAGCGGCCGGCACCTGTTTTCCATATGCTCAAGTATGTAAATACGGCTGCTTATGAGCAGCCCTCACAAATTCAATGGGTTTGACCTGTGTAAAGTTAACCACCTGCCCAAGGTTTTACTTTTGCAAACAGCTGGTGGATTAGCCCTTCTGAACCTTTCAGCTCTTGACAGTCCTGGCAGTAACAGACAGGGTGTCTGTGGAGGACGTTGTGGTGGGAAGTTCAGAGGTGCAGATTAGGTCAGAATTTGAATGTAACTGAGGTGAAGTGGAGATGTGATCTGCAGAAGCAGGTTCAGGAAGGCCGCATGGGAAGCATCACTCTGAGCTGTGAATAATATGCTGTGCAAATATAGATTGGGAAGCAGCTCACCTGGTAGCACTTCTGCAGGAAAAAAAAGCAGTGTTGAGAGAAAAGCAGACATCTCACAGGGCTGCGCAAGGAGGATTGCACCCTACAAAACACAAGGAAGGATTTGGTCCTGCAGCTCATCATCAGTGAGTTCTCCTTGACTGGAGGACTCTGCCCCTCAGGACATGGCTGCTCAGCGTGTCAGCTACCTGGTGAGGGTGTAGGGAAGGACTAAAAAACATGGTCCAAGGGAGGTTAATTAGATCCTTTAACCTGAAGAGTGAACTGAAGTAGGGCATGCTGATAGCCTTCAGATCTATAAGAATCTGCTCCAGGGAAGGGAGTTATCCGCTCCCTGTGCGGCCAGGACAGGCTCAAGCCCCGGTACAACCACAGTGTGGGACTGCCGAGAAACTTCTCATGGGGAAAATTTCTAAAGGCTCAGTCCCATTCAAAGTAGCAGCCGTGCTCCCATCCGGGCAAGGAGATACTCCTGAAGGAGTGACAAGGTAGCATAAGACATCCTGGGCTTGGCACGGGGGCTTTTGTAGCAAGGAGTTCCTACTACAAAGGGCTATTTTTTTCTTAGTCCCACAGGCAGCAAAGTCAAATTGAGCAGAACTGTTTGGGGCTCCAAATTATTTAGACACCTGAGAAGCACGTTGTTCAGCCCCAACGTCTAAATCCTCTGCTCACAGGGAACTACCCTTTTCATTACTCTTCCTTCACATCCACAATGGGAACAAGGAGCCAAAATTAAGGCCACCCTCTTAAAAACAAGGCTTAGTCTTACACATGGCAGTCACGAAGACTATGGCTGCTGCCCAGGGCTTTCTGAATGCTGGTTCCCCCTCTGTTGCCTTTGCTGGCTGTATCCTTTTGCCCAACTGGCAGCTTCTTGGTCTGCGCAGAGTCTGCCCGCTCCCCCTCAATCTGCAGGGAAAGCTCCTCCTCATGCCACTGCCGGGGCCAGGGCACGTGTTCACTCCTGTCTCCGCTCTGGACACCGCTCCCTGCTGCCTGGGTTTCCTTCTCCATCACCCATAAGCTCCCATTGCTAGGCATTTCCTTCCTCAAAGCATCCATGGGACTTGGGGCACAGCCCTTCCCTGCCCAGCCCCACTCTTGCGGAAAGACACGAAGGGACATCTCCAGCGGGAGCAGGGAAATCAAATATTTGATTTGTGTTGCAAATATTTGTGTGTTGCAGAAGCTCATAGCAAAATCACCTCTGAGGGTCACCTGTGCCCTCCTAGGGGTCAGTCTAGGATCCTAAAAATGAACGTGGGGGTTGGTTTAGTTGCCCTTTTTTTTTTTTTTTTTTTTTTTTTATAACACCCAAACCATCATTCAGTCTCTGCTGTAGTCTCAAAAGGACACAGTGGTACAATATCAGCGACTCACCAAATATGACTGAAAATCCAGGCAGTGGAAGTGTATCGCTAGTCCCCAGCATGGCCACTTGGTTGCTACCACTGGAAACCCTCCTCCTTCACACTTCTGGCCAAACACCACATCTTCAGCCTGGCAGGTAACAGGCTGCACCAAAATCTCCAGCATCGCCCATGCCTGCAAGACTTCCCAGGTTTGGATGTCCTGGTGGGGCGTTGTGCTGACAGCTTCCAATTAGGCTGCTAGTGGATTTACCAAATTATGCTGATTTAAGAGCCAGGAGTCACGGAAGGCCAGGACAGATCCCCGTCCCGAACCCGCACCTTGGAGGAAGTGGCATCATCTCTTTGGTGGAGCCTGTCAGAGGCGGGGAGCAGGGCTTACCCAGTTCCCAGGTCAGAGAGCCCTGGTCCCAGCGTGGGCCACCCAAGCCCTTGGCTCTTTTATGTCCCTCCAGATACCTTCTTCATGCCTCTGGGTGTTTTTGCAGCTACCTGTGCTGTGACAGCATCTCACCGTTTTCCACTTTCAGTCCCGGGCCCGAATCCACTGACAAGCTCCAGATCTACCCTTTTTAATCTGTTGGGAAAGGAGATTTTGTTTTCTGTTTATAACACAAGCAGAGAAAGAAAAAAAAATACTTCTAAAGCAAACAACCTACACATTTATTTACTTTCAGGTTAATTTATTCCTCCCCACAAGCTAAATTAGATAGGTTTTCCCATTAAGGTATTATTGGTTCTGATTTACATTTTTTTCTTTATGAGGCGAGCCAGGCTATCTGCTACCCCAGGGAGCAATTGCTACCTGCCCTGCTGTTTCTCTCTTTTTTTTTCTTTTGGATTTTGAAATATCCATTTGAAATACCCATTTGAAACTAGCATAGGAGCATGCAAATGGGGGCCTACATAGCAAAATACTCTCTTGAACTGTGCTCCGTGGGTTGGGTCCTGTGCTGCTTCTGTCTCCGAGTGTCTTTCCTGTAGGAGAGGAATTTGAAGCCAAGCACATAAACTGAAAAATGCCATTCATAAAGAGATTTATGGTCCTGTTTCATCAGGAATGCTTATGTGGAATTACTGCCTGCCTGAAAGCACTGACTCAGAGCTCACATGTAAATTGCCAGGATAATTCCACTATTCTGTGTTTCACAGAATTTAATGTTTTGTGCCTCGCTTCGAGTGTTTTGTTGATGAAAATCTTTCCATTTTCTCCTAGAGTTTCGTAGACAGCTGAGCCGTTACTGTGTCTTCCTGACTTGCAAACATGCAATGACTGCCAGTCAAATAGGTAATATCTTAATTTTGAAATGGACAGCTTCCCATCAACGCTGCTGTATTCTTGCGGTAATGCTTTTGAGTAGAGGCATTTCTCATATGTGTGAAGTTTCACATGAGGGGAAATACTTGGAGCTTAGCAAAATTGTATCTGTGCTGTGTCTTAACTTCACATCCCAAAAAATCCAAAGGTGCAAAACCAGAGGTGGCTGCCCAGCAAGACCTGGCCGTGAAAATGGGTGATGGTAATACACAGGCATGATTCACATGTTCATACGGCCAATAACTTAATTTTGATCCATTTACTGAGACGCTTCATTATAGCACTGAAATAACAAAACAAAGGCGCATCTCAAACTGCTGAAATAGGTTAGGTTCAGTAGTTAGCACCCAATTTGGAAATTAAGAGTGAGGTCTGAAATGGGTTAGACAAGCAGACACACGTCCTTTTTCTTTACTAGGTGTTTTCCCGTTGATTCCTCCAAACTTCTGAGGGTCACAGCGCCTGCTCCGACCAGAGTGAAGTGGTCCAGCTGGCTACATCCGCGCACCCGGCTCTGTTTGCCGCGGCCGGCTGTGATAGCTGTGCCCTGCAGCTGCTCAGATGCTTTCCGTGCAATACACGTTTCCCTGAGTTGTGAAAGTCAAGTACCCACCTTTCTCTTTTTGCCGAGACTAATGACTTTGTAGCTGTTATATTTCATGGGCCAGCACAGACTAGCCAAGCGGTCTCCCAGAGCTGTAAATATTTGATAAAGCTGCTTTGCACAGTGCGAGTGTGAATTCCACACTGTAAGAGACAGATAAAAATCAAACTATGCTGGACGTTCTCTTCCTGAATTAAAAGCCCAGATCATCACTGGTTTTGTTCCCTGGACTGAAACAAAGCTCTGAAAATCCTGAGTAGTTTGACAAATTATGCATTAGGGGTTGGTATGAATAGAGCACTCACCTGGGTTACAACTGCACTTTCCTGCCTTTCTCTGGCCTGCATTTCGTACAGTGTCTGCTTGCTGAGTCTTAGGAGGGCTTTTGGGGATATTAAAACACACCGTGTTCCTCTGAAAAACAGCGATCGTCTTGTCCATATTTGAATTCCTCCCACGGGTCCTTGAAAAAACTAACCCATCAGACACGGGGAGGGGGGAAGTGGTAGGTCTCGTTAGCTGTTTGAGCCTTTTGCTATTAGGAAATCCATGGTCTCTTTTTGTGGATGTTTTCCAGTTGTGTCAGGTAACACATGGACAGAAAAGAAAAAGCCCACCTCTTACAGAGGAGAACAAAACAAACCGGGGAAAAAAACCCCAGAAATAGTAATAGGAAATTCGTATTTTAGTACAAGAAATAGTAGTTACCCAAAGTCTTTCCAATTTGTTCTCGGAGCCAGGTGTCAGAAGACCTCCCATGGTCAGACTGCGCTGCCTGGCTGAGCCTCTTTGGAGTCTGGGGGGTCCAAAAGGCTTCATCTTTGGGAGCAGGGACTATGGTCCTAATTGCTCCCACTTGTGGAGAAGTTTAGAACCAGAAATTAAGGAAATTTCTACATGCAGTTTTCCTTATCATTATTAAAGTAAGTGAAAGAAGCCTGTTGGTTGTGATGGTCTCTGTCCTGAAGAGTTTGAGGCAAACACAGGCTTTCTCTCCTCTTTAGTAGGCACAGAAGTATCTGCGAAAGAGGGAGAAATCTTCCAGTAACAGCAACAATGCCAAATTTGCTCTGAAGCCTTCTCATATTAAATAGCAATTGACAGTTTTTAGTGACTTAGTGTAGTCCAGTTCTCTCTTTGAAAAGGATACAGTATTTAGTGTCAAAGTATCAGTTTTCCATAACTGTTGTTTATTGTCTCTGACTATGATGTAACATGTATATGAAGCTGCTAAAAGGAAATGCATGCAAAAAAAAAAAAAAGAAAAGTAAAGCTTTCTCATTTTCCCAATCATTTTGCAATAGAAGAACTGTTTTCAAACACTTTGCTTAAAAAAAAAAAAAAAAAAAAAAAAAAGCAAAAGAGGAAGTTACTTACAGTATCTCACACGGGAGGAAAAACCATATCATAAAGAAAACCAGATCAGCCATACAAAAGGCATTTAGGCACAGCTTGCTTTGAGGCAAATTGCGTGTGTGGGTGGGCAATAGATAGGTATACTGGGATTTACTGGTGGAGGTATCTGCAACTTTTTTTAGCTAGCTGTCAAAAAGCACCTCATGGGCGTTTGGAAACTTATAATTGTGCCGTTTCTGCTAACTGTTCCTGTTAATAAGTGCAAGCAGAGAACCCTGCCCAGTGCTGCTGAAGAGCAGCCAAAAGAAGTGGTGCAGAAATGAGGTGAGAAAGTCCTGGCCAAGCCCTAGGGACAGCCAAGCTCAGGGAGGGCGCTGAGCTTGGGGCTCACGTTAAGGTACTGCTTTGCATTGCCAGGAAAGCTTAAATCTATAGAGTACAGGCAAGTCCAGATACCGGGTCCAGGGGAGAAGTAAGGATTTGGCCTAATCACAGCAGTATACCGGAAGAAAAAATTCATGCCAATTTTCCTGAGTCCCTGCTATCGATTCAAATTCGCCGCATGTGCTTCTGGGTTTTGTCCACATCCCTTAGGCACTGTAGACGCCCACTGGAGCCACTAGATATCTGGGAACCGCTAAGAACACAGATGAATTATTAATATCTAATCAGTTATGGGAGAAAATATTACTTAAATGTCTTCCAAACCTTAGTAGCTTAGGGTAGCTTTTCTTAAGCCAAATTTCTTTATTTTTCTGGTTGCCGAGGGAGTTTTCTAAGGGAAAATGCTATTATCTTAGTTCCTTTACAGTTAGGGGAATTCAGCAAATGTGAATAGCTTTCCCACCCTGTTCAGATGTGAAGGAGATTTTGCATACCCTGTATATGAGATCCAGGTTGTGTCACACCGAAAATGATCCTGTAGCTTTCCCTCGTGGACAGGGCATGCTGGCATTCATCATTGTCTTCTGTCCACACTCAACACCACTCTGTGAGGCTTGTGACCAGGGGACAAGTATGTCAGTGCTCCCCATGGCCGTATCCACCTTGTCTGTCCGTTGCCAGTGCTTCTGCTTGGGCTTCAGAGGAGGGTTGGAAAAACCCAGGGACTGAAAGGCTGGTTCCTGAGCAGCCAGAGACAGATGATGGGGAGAAAACTGAGATTTTGCATCCTTGACTAAAGCAGCTTCCCAAAAGTGAGTAGCATGGAGTTGCATCCTCTTCCCGTGCTTTACGAGTGTCCCAGGGTGTGACCAGCTCCTGTGCCACCGAGCAGCCCCATATGAGTACATGGGGAGCTCATGGGTGTCCCTGCTGTGCAGCTGCGCCGTGGGACCTCCGGGGCCTTCGGCTGCAAGGGAGCGTGTAGCACAACAGCGAGGAGCAAGCAGTAGAGCTGTTACCATGCAGTCTTCAGAGCTCGAACTTCGAATGTAAAATGTAAAAGTAGGTTAAAAATGCAGAGGTCAGCATTTATCACATCTCTTGGCTTAATTTTTACAGTGCAGCTTACTTTTATCTTCTCTTTTTTTGTTTGATAGTGTATAGCACGTTCTAATCAACCATTTAATATGACGTTCCCCTAAGGTTAAGAGCCACAGTAAAATAGTCCTTATTTACTGATAGATTTATACCTGAGAAGCTTGCAGGCAGCACGCGGTGAGCTGTGTGATGATTTTGATGTGAGGGTGGCATTTTCATGGGTAAAATTTCCATTATTTCATAACCAAGCTATTGTTTTCTAACCAGGCACACAATGGGCATTATTCAAGAGGGGGAAAAAAAAGCTATAGTTATTTCAAAAATTATACTTTGGGTGCATGTAATATTGCTCTTCTCTGTGTATTTCATTCATGATACTGTTGATACCATAGTCTATTTTCAGAAAAATATGTGTTTTCTCTGGAACCAGTTTATAAAACTGCGGTTTTTAAATGTTATCTTCAGCAGGCAAAGCATGGAAGTGGTTTTATTTTTACTATTTTAAGCGTAATGATTTTACATTGTTGATTCAACAACAAATATCTTAATGGACCTTTTAATGTAACAACCCTTAAATAACTTCACTATCTAATACAGCAGTACCAACGCTGATCTAATTTTGGGCCATATTAGATAGAATGCTTTAAGCTGTTCCGTGAGGCAAGAAATCCTGTGAGTGTAGTTCAAACTGTGTGCAGTGCAAGGCTGAGCAGTACTGCGTGATCTTGAAAATGATTCTGAAAATCGATCAGTCTCAAGTTTTGCTTCTGCTAGAATGTGGGGGGTTTTTGGCAAATAGAGGGGGGAAAAAATGGTGGATGTTATGGGGTCAAAAAGAGCTTGAAACGTCCAATGCGTGTAAAAGTAGACTTTGGAGGGTGAAGGCAGATGATGGTAGGAAAATCATCAACAAGCTATGCCCGCTGATGAGTGCCACATCCTGGCCTTCTACACATCCCCAGCGTGATGGAGTTAAATTGCCAAAAATTCCTTGATGGTTCCACGCGTTTGTGCACTGAAACGTCAACGCACAGAGATCTAGCTAGTCATTGCTTCTTTTTGAACCAACAATGTCTTCGGATATGTCCCTGGACAACTGACTAGGAGTGGATCTCCAAAATGGTATCTATTTACCTAATTCCTTTGGTCCCTCAAAATTTTTATTCAATTTCTGTTACATGCCTGTCAGGTACGCTACAAAATGACATCCCAAACTGCTGATTTTGGCAGCTCATTTAGGCATAAATTTCCCCTGAAGCTATTTCCAGGACACTTTTGATCCTTCCGTATAAATTTGGGCAGATATGTTGACACAGTTGCCTGCTATGGGTCACCCTCCAGTGTTAACCTTCTTCTGCCAATGTTTGTCCCCAGGTGTATTATCCTTTGCACACAGTTCACAAGTGGGTGTGGATGTAGCCAGCACCTTGGAAAGAACCGGAACACCTCTGATCATGTGGAGATCTCTACATCCTCACCTCTAGATTCTTTCCCCAAATCAATGCCATCCAGCCAAAGATAAATGCTTCCTGTGACACCAAAAAACTTGCATTTTCCTGACATTTCATGTGCCAAACATAACCTAGCTGAGGAGAAAGCCTTGCCTTCCGGTGCTGATGGGGATCAAATGTCAGCTCTGTTCTCGTAGCAGCACCTGCAAACTGTGTTAACGTCCTCATGAGTAGGAAACATATAGCATCAGCTGCTTTTTTTTTAAAAATGGCTCTTTCTCCAGTTACTGGAAAGTATTGCTCTTGTATATATTGCTTCTGAGACTACACCAAGGAAAGGGACTGGGCTCGGTTGGGCGAGGAGTCCTACTCATGACCTTTAGTTGCACCAGGTTCTTCTACTCTCAAGGTTTCTCAGAGCAATGAGTCTTTGCAGGATGGCCAGACAGAGGGCAGAGATCTCAGTCAGTTCTGGTTTTCTTCCTCCTTTCCAGAATTCTGACTTTGGTGGGACTTTCAACCACCCCACTATTCCTCGAGTGGTATTTTTCTCATTTTCTCCTAGTCCTGTGGTGCCTGGTCACTGTTTGCAGGCAAGCAGCAGGGCCACTCATCCCCTGGGTGAACTGGTCCTGAAAGCCCAGCCCTGGGTAAGAGGAGACACAGGCTGCACACCCAGACTAGTGGTGCTTCATGGAAGGCCCAGGTCACATCATCTCCTGAGGTCCCTTCCAGCATGGTATTTCCAATGTGATTTGGCTCCTGGATTTGTACAGCATCCTGTCAGTGGCATCTTCGTGCTCTTCAAGGAGGCTGACAAAACTCCCACTTTATTGTGGAGAACAATAAAATGTTGTTTAATATCCCTCAGCGATTAGACTCGTTTCCTTTTTGCTGATGTTAAATAGTCTGAAAAAGTTCTTGCAGAGTAGCGTGTTGTCTGAAAAGTGTTCATCCAGCTTCTCTCTCGTTCTTTGCAACACGGAAGACGCACACCACCGTAAAGAAGCACTCAAGAGCAGAGTAAACATTGAGTAAGGAAAGATCACTGGAACATTGCAGAGCTGCTGTAGTTTTATAGGCATTGTGCTAATCCCGTTCATTTCCAGCTGATGCTTTCTCTTGAAACACAAGATGGTGCTTTCTCTTGATGCTTTCTCTTTAACAGCCTGAGTGCTTACTTTTCTTGGAGCTTCAGAGCTAACGGGCTGAGATGCTCATGGGAGGCAGTTAACTGCTTTCCTTCAGTCTGGGAGCCAGGACCAAATAGAAACCTCTAGAGAAGCAATATGAAAGCTGTAGGGAGGGCACATTCCCGCTGTCATGAGCTAGTAACAGTGAGGCAGAGGGGAGAGAAATTTCCCACTAGCCAGCAGAGACAGTCTCCCTCTGAGCTCCCATTTTTAGCCCGATGCATGTCCCCACCGCCCCACGCAGGAGCGTGGGAGTAGGATGCTTCAGTCCCCATGCCAGCAGTTGTGGCCAAACCCACCCACCATGAGACACCCCGCTCCCTGGATGCTTGCTTTCTTCAAGCTGCGTGCTCCTTAAAACTGAATTATAAAAGACTGTCCAGAATGTTTCGACACGTTCTTCTCATTTCAGGACATCCAATTCAGCTACTGTAAGCTCTGGTGTGGCCGTTTTTGCTATTTACCTCAACTCCCAGCAGAAATTAAGCAGGGGAGCTGGGATTCAGACGTTTGAGATTAATGGGATTGCTCAGGTATGGAAGCAGTGACAAAATGGAAACTTCTTCCTAGCAGAAAAAGTAATTAGTCCCTTTCAGATCTTCACTTTGACACCAGCGTTAGCATCAATTATTCTCTGTTGGGAATATTACATCTTAACAAGGTTCACTGTAATATCATCCTTTCTCAGTAGTAATCGGAAGAGAGAAGGCCTCTTCAAATCATTGTCTTGCTACCTTGAGATTTTTAACGTTTAAGCCTCCCACTTATCAGCTGATACCTTGCATTGATTTCAGCACCTGAACAATTCCAGTACTCTCAAGTGTCTGGAAATCGACTCTTTTTATATATAGTTTTTTTTCCTTTTTCTCCCTCCTTTTTTGGCAAGAGTCTGCAGAGAAAAAAATCAACAGTGTTTCCAAGCTAAAAGGTATTGTTACAAGTGAAGTTAAAATCCTCAGGGTGGAGAAAACATGTCAAAATAATCTGGCAAAGCTGTGAGACTGGGTCCCGGGGAGAAAGGGTACCTCCACTGCGTTGGTTTCAGCTTAATTGGGAAACTGTGTCAGCTCCGGGTCTCGGCTCCTGCAGGTCACAACAGTTCTTCTGAGCGGAGCACCCCATCCGCGGCTGTTTCCAAAGGTGTAAAGCTGTCAAACTTCAGACTCCTCAGGTGCAAAATGCTCTGTATTTTTAAGAGCAGTGCTGCTATCCTAATGCACGCTTCTTGGGGAGTTTCATAGAGCCTGGCACAGTCTATGCCGTTTGGTTTTTCTCAGGCCAAGGAGATCCTTCCTCCATGTCACCATTCATGGTGCAACTTCATGGGCCGTTGTCCTATGCAGATGTCACACCTTTGCTTAGTTTCTAACCCAGGTGCTCCCTCTTCCATTTCACCATCTATAATCTAGAAATCCCGTCTCCAATTTAACATCATGTGTTTGAGGCTGTTGAAACATGGTTAAGGAGATTTTGATGCACAGCTGTGTGACCAAATCCCCTAGACAGGTTTGATAATCAGCCTTAATGCACAACTCCAAGTTATTTTGAATAGAGGACTGCTGAATATAACCAGAAAAAAACCCCAAAAAACTAAATAAATCGGAAGTGACCTCCTTTCCCGCGTCTCTGGATTGGGACACTCTGTGGGTAAACATCCCTGAATAAAGCTGTTCCAAATTAAATAAATCACTGGCTTTGGTGGGTATAATATGAGGCTGGCAATAAAAACTATTTAAAATCCCATCAAGATGTCAAAGTCCTAATGCAGAATGCAACGGGACTGGCGTGTGCTGCTGCCAGCACACCTGGCCACGGTAGCTGTCTCACAGACCATCGTACCCTGATGTGGCCCCTTTCTGCCAACCTGGACTTGCCCTTCAGACAGCCAGGGCAGATCGCCAGCTCCTTACCCAACCGACACCTTGGGAGGCGGTGGGATAAAATTAAATCACTGTTGGGACACGGAAGTAAAGCGTAGTGAGGGTGTGACTGCCACAGCTGGGCAACATCCAGCTTCAGCCTACAGGGCCTCCAGAAGGATTACGAAGTTGGGCATTTTTGAAGGACTCGCAGAAGCTGTTGGGTTCAGCAGGGATGCTGTGCTGCCTCTGCAAAAGCAGAGAGTTCCTGTGGAGGAGTTTGCCACCAGCTGGTGTAGTGTACAGCCAGCCCAGGGCGTTAGCTGAAAGTGAAAAGGCATATTTGAAGCCAGTTGTGCTGAATACTTGAGATTGATTATTTGAGGCATTTGTAATAATTGTATTGTAACCCTCATTTTCATTGATGTGGTTGTTTTTGCAAATTGTTAACAATTACAGGTCACCTTTGAGATGGAAGCATCTTACAGTTTGTTGTAAAAGCTTTTTAAGAGTAATTCATGTCTTATTTACTCTGTCACCCGATCATTTCATGTGCTAATGCACTAGGAACGTCAAACTGTGCTGCTAATAGCAGAGTTTTCCTTCTACTCATTTTTATTCCTGTGCAAATATAATTAAGGCAAGAAGCATCTTAGGGGTGCCTGATCACGTGCATTAAATTAGCTCCCTTTTCGCCTCCGAAGGCAAACACACCCAGAACTGCAAGGTCTCTGGGAAAGAGCCATGGCTTGTATCTGTTGGGACAGCACCTCGCACGCTTGGCTCACGGCTTAGCCTCCGAGCCCACACCCGTGCTGGCCCTACGCAGGCAGTTTTTGAGGGTGATTCTCCGGGAACTCAATACGTGTCTTGGGAACAATTGTGGCTGGGGGATTTTGGGGGTGATTCTTCCAGAACTTCAGGGAAAAATGGAAATTTTTCCACAAGCTGCCAAGAGCTTTGTATTAGGCCTGTGGAAGAAGGCATGGAGAGATATCAAGAGGACATGCGTCTGCATGTGAACTGTGAACAGTGTGACAACAAAGCTTCCATGTAGCACCAGGAAGAGCACAGAAGGGCACACTGAGGACATCCGGGATACAGGGGAGGACAACCTTTAGACAGAACTATATCTTAAATGTTGCAATTTGCTAATCTTTCTCTAAAGCGCCACAAGGAACTGGCAGTATTCAATGGAGCACTGACTGCACCTGAGGCACCCAAAGGAAAACTTCATCCATCTGCTGAAGGCTCCAGCATGTCAGAGACCAGGCACTGTGATAAAGGGAGACTTGATCCTGGACTACCTAACAAGCAATCATTTGAGTTACTCTCACCGTACACATGGAGTAATTTAGGCAGTGGCCCATGTCTGCTGACGACCCCTGCAAACCAGACTGGTTTTGGTTAAGTACCCAAGAGTGGTTTCAGTTGCCTGATATAAGATCTTTTCAGATAAGGAGCCTACAGTGACTTGGCCAAACCACTCCATCACTGCCTGTATAATTTGACACATACAATTTGAAGCATATAATTTGACCCTGTGTAATCCATCAGAGTTTGTCTATCTAAACTAAAAATCACCCCGTATGTGAATATGTGAACTCCAATGCTGTCCCATTTTCTAGTTCCACTGTTCCGATAATTTAAATGTGTTCAGTAGAAGACTGGGAATAAGTAAGTGAAAGGAATCAGGTTTCTGCCCTTTTAGACTGACAAAAAAAATTCTTGCAGACTACAGCTAAAAAGTAGTCATAACTTGTGAGTCACAAAAGACCCTAGGGTGAACACAATTAGGAAAAGAGAATTAATGGTATATTGTCTATGTACGTTGGAACTGCAGGCAGACACTGAAGTGTCAATAACTTGAAGCAAGAGTAGCTACTGTTGTTGCTCAATTTTTTTCAGACTACTCCAACATCCTATGCAAAATAATTTCAACAGCTTCCAGCTTTGAGGAAATACGTAGACAAAATTCACTGCTATAAACATATATTCAAGGGGAGGACAGAGTAATGCTCTGTGCTAATCACTGCTGGCATACCGTTGAATTGTCAGCATCACTGGATGATGTAGATAGTGGCTGAAAAAACATTGGTTTTCTGTTGTTGTTTACGTGGCCTTTTTTACACTAGTTTCTCCATCGTAGCAGAGTATCAGATAAAGTTGTCTTACATTGGTTTCATCAGAGATACGGTCTGGAATAGCCAGTCAATATAATAATGCTGCACAGGGGTGCAGGGATGAAGATATGACAAGCCATAGTAAGATCAGTAGTATAGCAATATCATTAACCTTTTTTTTTTTTCTGACTAAGTTTTCCACAGACAACAGCATTAGTAATTTTAACTTTGATTGAGAACCGCTATTATCCACTCACAGCATGTGGGAGCAAACAGGCACTTGGATAAATCACAGAAAAGAAAACCACTTAGCATGCTGCTTTCCTCAATAACACCTTTTTCTGAAGGTACAAAGCTGAGTGCTGTAGGGAGAGCGTGTGTGAAGAGAAAAGCAAGGCTGCAACAGCCCGCTGAAACGTGCTCAAGGTCAGCCCCTCGCACAGAAGACTGAGGTCACATTTGGCTCAGAAGGTATTCTGATATGTTTAAAAAATTTAAGCAATTAAATAATTCAGTGAATGAAAGCCATCAGGATTCTAATGCAGTGTTAATGGGGTCTTTCAGAAATCACGAAGATCAGCTCCATGAGTGACATGACTGGAGCCATTAGGAGGCTCATCCAAGAGTAATCATTCATCAAAGGTGAGTGCCTGCACATCCAAGATGCAGAGGAACCCGAGGAGCAGAACAAATATTCCTTCTTGCAACCGCTGCAGTGGGATGCATGCGAATAACCTCTGAATTGCCTCATTTTCCTCTTGCAGGTGCTCAGCCCAGCGGGTGTTTGCCACCATTCCGCAATGGATGAAGCGGGCAGTGACTCCACCAGCGTGAGTATGCAGGAGAACATCTTCTCCACAACCAGCACTGCTCCAGCAGATCGCTAGGTGAGAAGCAAATCAAATTGACTTGAAACATGGAGTACCTTTCACATTGTCATTGAGAGGAAGACTTGCCGAACAATCTCCACGAAACCTCAACACTGTTTTGGATTGGTATTTCCTACCAAGTGCACCACGCAGTGCCAACGTGACAAAAGACAACTAGAAGTAAGGGCTCCAGCTGCTCCTCTAACATTGCCGGGACAGCCTCCAGAATAAATTTCCAGCTCCTACTAACTCCTACTGGATGTATCTTCTATGCTAAGGCCTCTGGAAAGGACCTGAACCAGAGGAGGTTTGGCACTTCATCTGTGCTGCGTAGAATCCGGCAATAAGTTATTCCAATATAAAGGTCTAATACAGTTAATAGAGCATATAAAACTGTCTACTGTGTTTCATCATATTCAATTTGCTGCAGAAGCCTGCAGCCATCCAAGCTGTTTCAGCCTCCCTTTTACAACCCTCCGGTGCCCTGAGAGATGCTCTCCCAGCTGAGGCGTCCCTGTGTCACCAGCGCCTTCTGCATCGCATTCAGCTACTTCTCGCCCTCCAGTGTGGTTCCAAGTGAAGCAGCTCCCTCACCACTGTGGGGAGAGCTGGGAGGGACCCTGTGGCCTGGCTATCCCCAGAAAGAGTGGGCAAGCAGGAGGGCAATGCCAGCCTCTGGCTGCCCATAGCTGGGACCTCCTCTGGGGCACGAGCTTTGGGAGCACTTGGGCTGGGCGGCAGGTTGGTGCATCTCTCCAGGGATTTCTCCAGACGCATCCTCCGGTCACGTGTTGTGGTTTGTGAGGGATGTGATTCACTACCCCAGCAGCATTCTCTACTGTGCTGCCTGTGCCCCATGATCGTGCCTGGCAGGAGAGCCGTGACTCACCGGTCACCCCCCAGCCCATGGGATGTTGGGGCTTCGCTTCTTGCAGGGGCTGGGGCATCACAGGGTCAAGTCCATGCCTCCCAGCCTTTCTTTGGTCAGATGGGCTCCCGTGCCACAGCATGTGGCACATGGCTGTGGCAAAACAGGGGTGTTGGGATGGAGAGAACAATCCTACCTTAAGCTCATCTAAGAAAAGCCATCTGTTACGTTAGCTGCCTGCCCAAACGACGCATGGTACCGATGCTGCTGTCATCAACGTAAAGTTCAGTTTTTTCTAAAAACTTTCCTAGGTAGGCAAGGATTTCCTTTTTAAACTAGAATAGGTTGAGATGACTGGTTCACTCGTATTTTCTTGTAATGTATGCAAGAGTGGCTGTAATCATAGAATCATGAATCATGTAGGTTGGGCCTCCAGAGGTCATCTAGTCCAACCTCCTTCTCCAAGTGTAAAATATAGGTTAGTCACCTGCAAGCATGCCATGCCTTGTGAGGGATCACATGAAATGGTTTTCCACGAGATTGCAAGGTGTGTTGGGAAAGAGAGCAGCTGAGACATTACCCAATGCCACCAAGGGTGCTGCAGCTGGAGACAACCGAGAACAGGAGACAGCCACGACATAGCAATCAGAGTCTGCCTCTGAATCTCCTATCTCCTTCCTCAATGTGTTCGGGTGGTGCAGGGACAGAACAAGCTCCAGGCAGAAGGTGGCTGTACCTTGGACCTGCTGCAGGAGTTCTCAGCATGACAGGGCAGACTGAGTGCCCTGAGCTCTAGGGCAGAAGTGCTGATGGAATGGTCCATTTGAGCAAGGCCATTAAATAATGTGTTGTTTTCTCCCGTTTCTGCTCAGGCTGTGTACACAATATCTTTCCTCTGATAAAATAGAGATGCCCATCCCAGGCCCCCTGATCCCCAGCAAGGGTAGAACACTGCTGTGAAGGCCAGTTGCAATTCCCATGGGTCTGGAACGTGAGCAGGGAGAAGCAGGGTTACCAGCAGAAAGGTCTGGGCACTGCTGCCCCAAATACTACCTCAGCTTCCCCTGTCTCTCCCGTCCTGCCTGTATCCTGTGTACTCTCAGCCCAGCACAGCCTGCCTACATCTGCATGGCACCAAACAGCTCCCTGAGCCTCCATCACCATCTCTGGTGTGCCACCTTGGCTCCAGAATAAGAGGGTGATGGGTTGCAGTAATGCTAGACATGAGCACACATTGGTCTAAGAGTACTGATGAGGGAAACAGGAATACATATAGCTAGGGATATTATAGCTAATGTATTGCAAGTCTGTTGGCGCCCATCAAAGAGACAAAACGATTTCTTATAAAGTATTCTATATGCGGATGACACAAAACTGTGAGGATTGACTGACACACCAGAAGGCTGTGCTGCCATACAGCAAGACCTGGACAGGCTGGAGAGCTGGGCAGAGAGAAACCTGATGAAGTTCAGCAAGGGCAAGTGTAGGGTCCTGCACCTGGGGAGGAATAACCCCACACACTGGTACAGGTTAGGGGCTGACCTGCTGGAAAGCAGCTCTGCAGAGAGAGACCTGGGAGTCCTGGTGGACAACGGGATGACCATGAGCCAGCAATGTGCCTTTGTGGCCAAGAAGGCCAATGGCATCCTGGGGTGCATTAAAAAGAGTGTGGCCAGCAGGTCAAGCGAGGTCATCCTCCCCCTCTACTCTGCCCTGGTGAGGCCACATCTGGAGTACTGTGTCCAGTTCTGGGCTGCCCAGTTCAAGAAAGACAAGGAACAACTGGAGACAGTCCAGCGGAGGGCTACGAAGATGATCAAAGGAATGGAACATCCCTCTTACGAAGAAAGGCTGAGAGGCTTGGGTCTGTTTAGCCTGGAAAAGAGAAGGCTGAGAGGGGATGTTATCAATGCTTATAAGTATCTAAAGGGCGAGTGTCAAGAGGATGGGACCAGACTCCTTTAAGTGGTGCCCAGTGATAGGACAAGGGACAATGGGCACAAATTGGAATACAAGAAATTCCATCTCAACATGAGGAAAAATTTCTTTACTTTGAGGGTGGCAGAGCACTGGAAGAGGCTGCCCAGTGAGGTTGTGGAGTCTCCTTCTCTAGAGATATTCCAAACCCTCCTGGATGTGATCCTGTGCAACCTGCTCTAGGTGACCCTGCTTTAGCAGGGGGATTGGACTAGGTCATCTCCCAAGGTCCCTTCCAACCCCTACCATTCTGCGATTTCCAAAGAACTTTTACTGTGTATCAGCCCAGTGATCAGTACAGTGGTATGGAAAGCATCCTGTAGCACGTTTATTTGCATGGTGGCTGCTCTCACCTGGACCAGGTTAAAGGGATCATGTCCCAACTGTAAGTAAATGGGAGCTCTGCTCACCAAGACATGCCCCATAGGTAGTCAGCTGGAAAGCAGGGATCCTACTCATGCCCTTCAGTCAATACAAAGCATCTGCTGGACCACTCGTAGCTGATTTTTTACTTAATTAATGACCATAATTAATATATGAAGTACTTTAAAACACTTGTTTTGTGTAAGCTGTGACTTACAATCAGTGTCATGAAAGCATGTCCTGTAGCTAATCTTAGATGACAGGCATAATTCAAAACTATTTGTTGTCCACTCTGCGACCTAACCATGAAAGGGGACAGAGCGAACGCAGAAGTGTGGAAAGAAAGGATGGCAACAGTAAACGGAGAGCAATTAGTGGAATGCCCACGAGCTGAGTGTGCGTCATCTCTGCGTTTTGCAGCCCTTGCCAGGGGGTTGCCTTTGGGTTTGGACAAAGGCTTTAGCCCCCGACTGCAGTGGACGGCTGTCACTACAACCTTCCCTGCACTCATTGCATTCGCAGGCTGTGATTTTGGCCATGCCCCAGCAGTGCAAAATGCAGCGTTGAGCATTGCAGCATGGGCCCAGCGCTGGGCTGACAGGACTTTGGAGGAAGCAGCTAGAAAACTCTACAGCATCCCGTGCTCTAGAACAAGAGCATTTTTGCTGCAGTAAGATTCAACATTAGGTGCTATAAGAAGTGTATTTGCTCACTTCCAGGTTTGCCAATACAGAAGATGTTAGGGTCTTGATTGCTGCTGGTACTTAGGAATGACGTGTAAAGTGTAAAGTGAGAATGATACATTAGAGAGTTTAAGCTGGGAAAGGGATGAAGACTGTATCTGCTTTCTGGAGTCTGATCTTAAGTCAGGATCAGATTGTCAATGATTGGTGTACTAATTTGGAGGACGCAAAGTATTGGTAGTGAGTTTATGGAGCTACTACGCCCTGAAAACTAGATAGTTTTGCAAACTAAGTTTTCACATTTGTAGTAGTGGTTAGAATAATGCACTCCCATGAGACATCATGTAAGGAAGTAAGTACACCCTGGCAGTTAATGGGTGTGAATATATGAAACCAACTTGTCTGAGGATATCTGGAAGTTTAATTAATCTCTACTGAGAACTGATAGAGGAAGGATGTTTTGTGTTCCATAACCGTAGACATAGAATCATAGAATCATAGAATCATAGAATTGTTAGGGTTGAAAGGGACCTTAAAGATCACCTAGTTCCAGCCCCCCTGCCATGGGCAGGGACATGTTTCCTTGTGTGCCACTGGTCTTCAGTAACAAAGTTGGCAAAAGTGATAGCACTAGAATAAAAAAAAGCTTTCTTTTGTAAGTCAAAGCCTTACAGAGCTCTTGCTTGTAATGTCACAGTACAGCAGTATCCACAAGCAGCATTTTAAGGCTGTATTCCATAAATGCACTCCATTTCTCCACAGAGCAGAGAAATGGGTATACAACATTTGTGGTAAAAAAAACCAACGAAACAAGAAAAAACCCAAACAAATGAAGGGAGAAGAAATGCAATGCTAAAATGATGCTAAAAGATGGCTCCTCTTGGATTTTTCCATTATAAATGTTTCATTGTGTGCTTCAGTACTGGGATGTGGTGGTGGAAGTGGCGATTCTGGCATATTGACACAAAGAAGGTGCACAGGCTGAAAAAATAGTTTCATTTTTTCCACTTTCTGGGCGACTCTCTAGCATTTCTGTGTTGTGTTGTTCAAAGTGGTGGTGCCGTTCTGGGGCAAGAGTCAACACCTGTTTAAGAAGATTATTGCTATGGGCAAGTCTGATTTCCTGCCTCTCAATTCTCACCCTCTGCAGCTACTTGTATTTCCCGTCTCGGCTGAAAATTCCCGTGTTTCAGCCTCCCTGTGACTGTTTGCAAGTCTGAACAAGCACATCAGCTCCTTCGGTTTTGCTAGCAGGGAAAATGTTTTATTTCTCCTGCATGGTGCAGGAGAAATAAACTTGCCCAGCTCAGAAATGACTGAAGGCAGCAACTTTGAACTGCTGGGCTCTATCCTTCTTAGAGCAGCAGAGGAGGAAACAAATCAAGCTGAAATAAAAGAGATCATTCGGCTGAAAGTGCTTTGTAGTTATGAGCAATATTTTGCCTGCTCACATTGGATTTTTCTGCATATATTCTGGCAGGTTCTTGCCATAGGGCAGTCCAAGAGGGTTAAGCACGTGCAGATCCAGACACCTCATTTCAGGATTCGTCAAGTCATTTCGATTCAGGGTGACTGGTGGGAGAACAAGTCTAAACACCCCATTCATTTCAGGAGGTGCAATAGCAAAGTCCAAGAGGTTAAGAAGAAATGAGGCTAACTGTAAAGATACTGAGTAAACACAAAGGGAGTATGAACATCTGCAAGTGCTGGCTTGCTATGGTTTCAGTGGTGTGTCACTACCCACGACTGAAGTGGGATGCTCATGCTTTGCCGTAATGTGGTATTCACCAACCATTTGCTGGGCAGCCCAAACCTCCTCTGGGCACACCAAGAAGCTGGAATTCATCTCATCAGACATTTGCCATCTTAAAGTTAAGAGCCTTGCTTGAAATGCTTATCTATGTATCTGCAAGCAATAGAGAGGGGTAGGCATCTCAAGCAGGTGGACCACATAGTCCTGGAAAAGGGTTAGAGGCAGGAAGGATAAATTTCCCTCCAGAGACACCTCCATCTTGTCTTTGACTACAGAAGGAGCCTAGGCAGCAAGTTTAGACTAGAAGCTTAAAACAGAGCTTGCTAAAGGTTGATAGGAGGATTCCCACCAAATAGTAATGGTAGGAACTATTCTGTTTGCCCATCAATAAAGCTTGCTCCATCCTGAGTCCAGTGGCTGTAACATTCAGATCAAAATTGTGCATTGCATGCTTAGTGGTATTGCTCTCACTGGCCAGACTTTCTGGGTGTACATGATTGTGAAGAGCAGGTAGAGCAATGGACGAAGAAAACCTGGCCTTCAACCCCAGCTCCTCCAGGACCCCTTTGTGTGACTGGAGATGACGCTTCACCTCTCTGCCCCTCTGCTTGTCTATCTATAAAAAGAAACATTGGTACTGTTTTATGCTCAGTCAGGATCCTCAGAGCAGTCGTTCACCTCAGTGATGTTGTAAGTGTTGAGAAGTGCTTCTGCTGCTTGGTAGGCAACAGAAGACATTTTTCTCTACTGCCTCCCAAACTTGCGTACACAGCTTAGTGGTGGTTTGGACATCCTAGGAAATTACATTAGAGTGCCAGACCCTGTCAAGACTCATCTGTTACCCTAGCCTGAAGATATTGGTGCCCAGACTGAGAGACGGACTGCCTTGTTCTTTACCAGCTACCAGAAAGCATGCCTAGCCCAAGCCATCTCAAGCCCTCTCTTTCTCTGAAGACACCAAATGCAGACAACCCACTTATAAAGGTGACAGAGGCAGATAAACAGGTATGAGGGAAAATCACCTTTTAGCTACCAGGCCTGATATTTTCTGCAAAGGTTTCTCTCTCCTTGTACTACCTATCTGATTATTTATTTAGGAAATGAATTCCGGGGATCTAGTTCTTCTATACCTGTAGTTAAAACTGTCATCAAAGAGGATTTCTGCTTGAGGACAAATATATCTGTTTATTTCCTAAGCCATTCGTTTGTATCTATTCTTTTTTGGTGATTTCTGAATTCTAAATTTCTCATCGTGAGTGATACCAAGTCAGCCCAGAAATAAACTCATGGAGCAGTGGCACAGAATCACAGCAGCTCCTCTTTTTACCCCAAGTTCTGCTCTGTTAAGTTCGTATAATGTCCTAGAGACTTCACTGTGTGAAGAAGGAATATTTACATTGCACAAGTATTGACAGAGAAAAATTTACTCAGTCTGGTAGATTTGTCAAGACCATCCCATTCAGAAACTAACTCTCCTTCCAGTTAATGTCACTCAGGTCGGTATGTGCTTGCTCTGGAGACAGAGAAGTTGTGTTGCCTAGTAAGCAATGGCCATGTTTAACACAGCAGGAGGGGTGTCAGGCCTGGCAGCCTGTCCAAAAAGGATGTTTGTTGACTGGGGGTGGAGGGGGATGCTGCCCATCATCCTCTCACTGCAAGCAACGCTGAGCTAGGTATCAGCTGCAAAGCTGATGGGATCCAGAAAGGGAGATAGCGAGTCTTCCCACGTGGGACGAGGAAGCCTCAAGTGCCACTTAAGCATTGTTCAGCCCTTGCTGGGGTGAACAGGGGTCATGCAACGTCGGCTCCTTTCCTTTTGTCATCTCGGGGGCAGGTGAGTCAGCACAGTTGGAGCGCTCGTGGTTATAAATCAAATCCTCAAACTGTTGAGGATCTTCAGATCCTCAGACTTGCAATAAGTATTTAAGGAATAGCATATTGGTTGTATTATTTCATGCTAATTGTGTATGTATCAACCATACATACACACGCACACAGTTTTAGTCCCTGTATGAGTTAGAGAATGTATGCTCTTTGGATTTTATAAAACTGATTAATTTTAAAACATTTTGCTTTGCTGTATTCACCCCCGATCCCACAGAAAGTTCTACCCAAGCTTGTATCTGCCCAGGCTTCCTGAAGTAGGTGCCTGGTAAAACAAAAGAGACAGGCACTCTCAATCTTTTACCCCCTCATCATCTCCTTCGTTTTCTGAGATGGACTAAATCAAGGCTTTGCTTGTGCTGATGATTAAAGTACTCTGGTTTGTTCTGGAAATTAATATTGTTCTTAGGGAAAAAAATACATTTGAAATGCGCACAGTAAGCGTGAAATGTATCATGCCTTTAAAATCAGTCTTCCACCACTGAGACAGGCACCTGGGGGGGGGAGGGCAATGAGGGGGGAAATCTGGTTGATTTGGGGTTGGGGTTTTTTTGTGACCCTTTCCTCGTTAGCACGATATTAATATCTCTTATTTGTTAGGAGTATTAGCTGCTGCAGCAAAACCTAACCAAGGGCAGGACAAATGTTCCCATAAGCATTTTTCTGGTTAATAAAAGGTTATGATGTGCTAGTTGTCATAGGATGTTATTAGCATGAACCACAGCCTTCTGTATTCAGTATAACCAATTTAGTACAAAAAGGGAAAGTAGAAATATGGTATATATAGTATATAGCTGAAAAATATATGATTTCCAATGGTATTCTGCTAAGAATTAGAGCCAAGTACTGTCCTTTCTCTTTCTCCAACATACAAACCAACTCCTGCTATCTTAATATACATTACTTTCAGCAGAGCTTGATTAATCATATTTTATTACACCTGTTAAAAGACAGCTCAGTCTTTATAGTAGATGAACTTTTGTAATTACTCTATATTTATGTTGTATTTGTGGGTTAATTATATTGTCTTATGGGTTTTGACAGCTAATTACCACTAATTCATATAATGACATGTCTGAAATGCTTGATATTCAATTGTTTTCATAATGATATATTTTGCTTATCTTGTATTTACATGGTAGTTTCTCCAGACGTGTAGTTACAGCATCAGTTACGTCATCTTAGGCACAACTAGAAGTCTCCAAAAGCAGAGATTTGGCTTAGCTATCCCAGGCAATGGACAAAATAAAATATTGTGGCTTGGTTGTGTGTATAGTAAGGGTTTCAGAGGAAAAGTATGTCCTCATATGAAAGCTACAGCTAGAACTAGTTATTACTTAAGCCCTGAAGAATGTAACTGAGGTATCACAACAGTGGCTGTATTCTATCGGTAACTAAAAAATTGTCCATATGTGCTGTCAGCTCAGCGAGTGTCTGGCATTGATCTATCAGTTCTCACGGCTTCCATGCCCAACAACAAAATTCCAGAAATAAAAGCAGTAATTCTCTGTTTCATGTGATTTTTCAGGAGCTATTGACCAAATTTAGCTTGAGATTTTTGTTCAAATTGAGGCCCAGGGCCCAAGCCCCACAAGCATTTTGCCTTAAGACCGCAATGGTAGCATGAGTGCGGTTCAAATACAAGCTCATGCTACTATAAATGTACGGCAGCATCCTCGGACCTTCTTCCCACGTGGCAAACTGAGGCCCCCGTGGAGGTGAGAGCTCAGCCAGCCTGATGTCTGAATGTCCCTTCATCAGAGGGATTTGCACATAGGACTTGCGCGAGAAGTGTTTTCTCATACTAAGTGGGAGTCTGTCCTTGACTTTTAGCGTGTTGTACACCACGTAGGCTGCCAGTAATTCATTTCTCCGGGGCTTGCAGCAAGCACACTGGCCAGAGGGAAATCCCACGCTCGCAGTCCCCAGCAGCAGCAGCCTCATGCCACCAGCCCAGTGCTTTTTACCAACATGAGGCATTTTTCAACATGAATAAGGACCCACAGCACCTTCTGGTACAATAAAACTGTTTGTTCAGTCATACAAAATTCGCCTTTCAAAGCAAGTCTGGAGCCATCGTATGAGTCATGTGCTTTATTTTATCAGTGAGAAATTGGGCATATATTCACTAAGGCTTAATCTGAAATCTTTCGCTCACAGTGGAAACAGTTCCATTGATTTCAAAGGGTCTCAGATCAAGGTTAAAGGTCCTTAATACACTGTTCAGTTTTGGTCTGTCAACTTTGGTCATTTGGGGCCTTTATGAATTGCGGAACAGTTGTGTACGGAACCAAGTCATGTGGAGATTAAATAAACCCCATCCACATCAGTCTCCTGACACAGAATAGCAGCAAGAAACAAATATTGACTTGAAAAACAATGCATGTACAGTGACATTTAGCTTGTATAAAGTGATAGACTCCATATAAAAACAAACAGCACCGTGTCCCCAGAACTGAATAAATTACGCTCGTCGGTAAATATTTGTGTGTCTTTGACATGTCTCTAAGCAGCAAGATGAGAAATTGAGATGGAAAATGCATTTGCAGGTGAGAATTCGGTGTGGATTTTTCTTACAGTTTTTCTCAACGCATTTGGGAGACCTTGAAAAGCAGATGCTTCCTTTTCTAGTTAGGGGTTTAAATGCAAAGCAACAAAACTATAACAGACGACGGCGTAACAGGTTCCCGCCGGCAGTTTCCTGACCCTGCCACTCGCGTTGTGCCACACTACAGGGCTCCAAGCCTGACAACACTCCTCAGAAAGAAAACCTAAAGTAGCTAATTAGTTTAGGTTTAGCCTCATACCCGTATTCAGGAAGGATTTATGCATGCGGGAGCTAATGTTTCACTGTCTTTGTGTGAGAGTTAGGGATTTTATGGACCAGGGTTTCTTTCTGGTGGGATTTAAGTGACCCAAGCATCTTTAATAATGTAGCACCTGTATAATGGGCTTTTTCTGCTGTATAAGGAACAGCAGCAGAGTTCATCAATATGAGGAATGAGTGCACAGGTTCAGACTCCTTGGGAAAAAGAGAAGATTTTAGGTCCAACTGATGACAACAGAAGTCTTAAAAACCATGGGTGACACGGGAAAGGCGGCTGGGCAATAACTGTTCACCATAGGGAACGAGGCTTCCCTACGAGGCGGAGTCTTAGAAACATATTTATGTCCCCTTTAGGCCATAAAACAATGAAGATCAAGTAGGATTTCAGGCATGTGCCTAGAGATAAGCCCAGGTCATCGGCAGGTTACGGTGCTGCTGAATATCTAGTGTCCACTCAGCATTGGGGCAGCAGGGACTGCAGGACAAGTCAGTCCCGTTGTCTTTACACAATCTCCCATTCACAAATTTCATTCCCCCCGCCCCGAGGCATTAATAAGTGAGGAACTGGACCGTGCCTCCTGCAGGGCCTGGGTGCAGTATGTGAAGTGTTAGGCTTGCAAATAAGGATTGCCAGCGGTTCCTTCAGCAACTTTTTCTAGTTATAGCAGACGCAGTCCTCTTATTCTTTAGGGCAATTTTTAAGACGTTCCAGTGAGGTGCTTTAATAGTTGACAAATGAAACAGGTTTCTTTCTAATGAAGGATTATTTTTTTAAAAAATATTTTCCCACATAGGATTTTTCCCCAGCAAAATAGTCTTTATCTACAACAACTTTACGAGTTCTGCATGATTTCTGTTCCAAAAGGACCATTGGAAGAGAGTCACAATGAGGCAGTTTTGTTTCTATTTACAAAACAAGCAAAACATTATATTAGTTCAAAGGATACTAACCTTCAAAATAGCTCGTATTATTTTAAAAGCTACCATTCCTGAAGCTCTATGGATAGTTCTTCCATTCTCCATGTAACTGCAACCTCTGGGGAAGTCAAGAATATTAAAAAAAAACAAAACAAAGCAAAACAAAAAAGGAGTAAATCATTAATCAAAATGGGGTTTGAATAATGGAGTTTCTTTTTGTAAGCCCATTCAAAAGGGGAAACTAAGAGAGATTAAACTGTTAGTGACCAAAGGGACACTGAAATATTTTGTCCCTGGATCTATTTTTCAAAGCAAGAGAATTTTTTTCAAAAGATAATAGGGCAAACTCCAGCAGCTTGTTGTGTCATTCTCTATTTCCTTCAAACACCAAGATGCCGTCCATGCTATTCTCAGCTAAGAAATGTGGATCTCTTCAGTGCTGATCTTCCCATTTCACGAAAACATGGTCCCTACAGTTAGAATTACTGGCACTTTTTTTTTTTTTCTTATTAAGGCAAATGTGACTGCAGTTCATTTTGCTTTGGTAAAACGTTGCTGGACTTGTTATGGAGAGATACGCCCCTAGCTGTTGCCTGTCTGACCGAGCGATGCGGCTGCGGGCAGATGCATGTGCCATCGGAAGAGCAAACATTGAGGGGCTTTGCTTTACAGTTAAACCTTACTAACCAGCTTCACAAACACCCGTCCCTGGGCCACCCATCAAACATCACCCCAAGCGTTGCTCCTCTAAGGAGGGCTGTAAGTGCTGGAAATGGCACACTCCTCTGCCCTTCCCCCTTACGAATTACACGTAGCGATGGCAGAGCTTAGCTGCCGATGTCTGATACAGTATCTCATTATCCAACCTGTCCTCCCACCTGTATTTTATCTGATTGCAGGTCTTAGTCATACCGTCAATGAATAAATAGTCTGAATGGAAGCTGGAGCAGTAGGAGGAAGGATTATGGAGGGCCCCACGGATCCGCCGATACTCAGCATCTGCGCCCCTTTGTTTTGTGCCAGTGCCTGCGTCGTGCTGAACCATTCAGTCAAACAAAAGGGAAACGCAGAGCGAAACAGCTGGGCCAAAACCAGCAGTGGGTACAGTAGCAGCACAAAAGCTGGGGCAAACATCTTCCCTTGGGACGGCCTCCACAACAAGAGATTTGGGTCCCTCACCAGATCTTTGAAGTTTATACGTATTCCTGAAGCAGGTTTTGTGTTTGTCATCTTTGAAAATCCATAGCAGGGGTCAGTGCCATGGTCGACCTTATAAAACTACATAGGTTAAAAAAAGTCAAAGCTTTAAAAATTTAGTTAAAACACAGGAGAGGGAATGTTAGTAACACGGAATCTTGTAAAGATGGATGTGCAAAGACAGGTAAAACAGAAAGTGCAGAGAAAAGGTCTTCTTTATTCATGAAAAACATTTAGAAATATGAAGTTCAAGTAAGACAGTCTAAGTTTTATAAAATTAAAAAAAAAAATCTGAGAAAAACCTCTCTATGTGAGAGTAACTGCTAAGCGTGAAAGTTGCAAGGGTCAGCAACTTGCGCAGATCATATTTTTCTTTCCCAGATGAGAGGTTAAGTGTGTAGGTTACCTGTCTCCTGGCTCCGGCTATCTACTAAATTAGGAAATCACTGGGGATCAAGCCCCCCTTCTTTGCACTGAGACGCAAGATCTGCTGACAAGCACAGCTCTGGAGCAGCCAAATGCTGCTGTGGGGCAATCAAACAGGCTTGTGTGCCTCTGTTACCGTAGATGTCCTGCGTAGCAGGGAAGACCGTGTCAGCTAGCTTGAAGCAGGTTAACTCACATAACAGGGTTGTCCAGCTGCAGGGACCGGGAACCCTGTGGCAGAGAATTTACCCTGTTTCTTGGCTGGGTGAATTAACCCGTTCATCACGGGACTTCTTAACAAACCCTTCAACAAAAGGGACTTCTTAAATGTACAGTGCTAAGAGTTTAAAGTGTTATGAGAAGTGATGAAATTCTTTTTTAATTCAATAGTCTCTTTAAAGCAAATTATGATGAATTTAGACTATTATTTATCACAAATTATTACAACCAGAGTAGGTATCTACTCTGGTTGTTTACAAGAAATCTGTGTATTTTACGATCGTAGAGAATTTTATGTATGTCTGGCTAAAGACAGGATGAAATCTGCACTGAATCCTATTTTGTATCAGGTTGCAGGTCAGCAGCATCTTATGAGCTTTCACTGCCTAAGATTCACTAATTTTTTTTATTGAAAGTAGATAAAAATGAGTAATCATCTGTGAATGATAATTATACCACTGCTTGTGGGAGGAAGCATGGTTTGAAGATCGTCGCTAATTATTGTTTCTCATTTGCATGTGCCAAGATCTACACCAGAAAAGCTTACCTGTGAAGTGTGATCCTGGAAGGATTTCTGTAAAAATAGCTTTGCAAAACCACCGGCTCGCGGTCCTTCATTGGTTGCAGGTCAGATTGGTCCAGGCCCGGGTTTGCAGTGGTTAGGTTAAAGGGTGCCTCTTCAAGTGAGCTAGTTACACCACGGCAAAAGTCATCCTGGAGATCCTTAAATGCATATAAAAAGGGTGTACATCAATTTGACTCAAGAGGGTGCCTTACCAATTGAAAATATATCAATAAGCCCAGCCTAAAGTATTCGACAAACAGTATGCAGTTTCTTATAGCTGGAATTTCAGGTTAGAGTATAATTGTTTTCAAATATAATGATCTTGAGCATTGCCAGCATGCCAGAAGCATTTATGAAGTGGATGGGAAGAGTCTGTAGGAAGCTGCATACCCACAGCAAAGTGCATCACTGTATAATTTTTGTTAGAGAAGAATGTAGCCAAGAATTTCAGTAATGTAAAAACCAGATTTCTCCCATTTTGAGGGCATAAAGGCTGGGAGTTAGGTCGTACTGAGGGAGACGAGTCTTAGTCTCCACCTCACCCTGAGCCAGAGCCTCTCTTGTCCCTCCAGAGAGAAGATATTGGTGGGCTGCTGACAGCACCATGGCTTTTGGGGAGGCAGCACCTCCCCTCTCACATTGGTTTTCTCCCATGCTCCTAAGTGGGAAGGAAATCCTCCAGGCTGGCAATGTCCACTAGGAAGGGAGGTTAAGCCACCCTGACAAGCTGCGGGAAGATCCAGTTTTCAATGCTGAGAGAGTTACAACATCATGGTCACGCTGGTGGTCATCCTAAGCTCTTCAGAAAAAGGGCTGGAGAACAACAAAACAGCGGATCCAGGGACAGAACAAACAGTGCTAAAGCACCGCTTTGCAGGTTGCCACTTCGTAAACCCTGTAGACAGCATTTATGTTTCAATGGATGTTATTCAGAGCCACTACTGTAAGGGCACAGGCACAAAACTGGCCTGCATGAGCACTTGGTTTTGCTCTTGCACAGATGAGAGGACACGGTCCCACCTCATTGCCCCGAGGAGGTGGTGGGTAGCTACCAACACCATCAGGTCTAGTGCAGGCACCAATATGGTGGCGCCAGGATGCTGCATCCCTCCGTCTCCTGGGTCCCCATGTTGGACAGCATGAGGAAAAGCACCCACCTTCCCCGGCCTCCTGACCATGGTGGCAGGTTTGATTTATGCTCTGGTCTGAACAACAGGTTGGGTTATTGGCCTGATCTCAGCTGTGGGTGAGCAATGCGTACCTCCTTTTATCCTTGTTCTCCCTTCTCCCACTTTTCAGCCCTCCTTTACACCAGCCTTGCCTCTCCCTTTCTCCATCCCAGTTTCCTCCCAGACGGACAACCCTGACCAAATTACTTCCTCCCCATCAGCGTCTGTTTTGCAACATCCATACCCAAATCTGCTATTTCTGTTATATAGGCAAGTTCAGCCTTATATGCAATTACTGATATGGTGACCAAGTTGCTGTGGGTCTTGCAAGGTTGTGCTCCCAAAAGGGTCCCAAACATCATTTTCCACTTACCTGTGAAGCCATTTCTCACGTAACTCCATCTCAACCACCTGCAAAACCCAGTCATCCCTTGGGGCACCATCTGTGACTTTTGTCAGGTGCCTGCACTGGTGTCTGTCATGTCCAGTGATTTCTCATGTCGTCCCCAGCAGTGTCCCCCGTGCTGTTCACCCAGCCCATCCTCTGGCCAGGACTGAGCTGGGGACTCCCTGCAGCCCTAGCAATCTTCATTACACAAACATGCGGGAGAACAGGCTGCAGGCCATTATATCCTTGATATCAACGTACTGAGCTCTGGTTATTTATGTCAGGGTGAGCACATGTACGAGCGGTGGTCGATGCCCACAGATACAAACACACGAACAGCTGTGCCTCCACACACCTTGCTTAGTGCTGAGCTCCTCCGACCTGCCTTTCCATCGTGCTGCTCGCTTCACCGGTGTGCAAAGGTCAAATTCATAGCTCGCTTCATACAAACCTCATAGTAACTTTATTCTCGGTCTCATTCGTTCTGTGTAGAAAAAGGTCGCATCCCTAAATCTGAGGCCCTGTAATGCAGCCAGGAATTTTTCAAAGATGGGTTCTTACAAAATTTCAGATCTCATGCAAGAATAGCTGTTTCATTTATTGTCCTATCCCAGTTTACACCGTTGTAAGGCAAACTTGACCTACCTTCTGATAGTTTGCCTTCATTTTGCTTACCATACAGCTGGCATCAAAACCTCATGCTGTGAGAGTGAGTATGAGCTGCCTGGTGACAGCAAGATTTTATTTTGCTGACAATCCTGCCAGAGATTGGTGTGATTCTGACCATCTTCACTTTCTCAGCTTCTGGGTACCGCTTTTCCCAATATGGCATGTTACAAACAGCATCGGTGTCTATATAAATTGCAGTCAATTAAGACTGCTGCCATAACATGAACTCTGCAGCGCTGAGATCCTCAGAAGCCCAAAGCAACAGCAGCATGCCAGAATACAATACAAAAAAACATTTGGAAACCTATAATCTTCAGTTAAACTCAGCTCTATCGGTTGGCTACCAAGGTGCCATGAAGTCCAAGAAGATCGACTCACTTTCCAAGAGCAAGATGATCTACAAAGTTGCGAGATCTTGCAAAAAACAATTTGAAGTGAAAGGCTTGAATTTCGGTGCTTTGTAGATGAACTTGGAAGAGACAACCTCTTTGAGGTAACAAGGAAGAGTATTGGAAGTTTAGTCTCTTTCCATATTTTGAAATATTAACATTATCATAAGTGTGCTAAGTCACTTTTTGCATAAGAAAATCGCTTGTTTTGCAAAGCGTGCCACAGATTCTTGCCCTTCACGGCTACGATCATGGAAATATAGAAAGTGAAAAGCACTCAGACCGATTCAGGATTTAACCAAGTCAAAGTGATTTATTGCTGCCAAGGGCACAAAGATGCATCACTTGCACAGTGCTGTAATGGCTTAGAGGGAACGTAAAACCGTGGATGTAAAAGAACTAACCTGCCCTGCGCACACACGTGTACATGCACGTACACACACACACGAACACACACATGCAAAGCCAGTTCCCCTTGTTCTCTCCAAGTGATGTGATTCCATTTCTTATGAAACAGTGAAAAGTTCAGTGGCCGAGGAGTGGCATTCAGACTGTCCACCAGAAATACAGAGTATTCTGCTACGCCGCCGTCCTCTGCTGAGAAGGTGGAGGTATTTTCTGGCAGGAGCAGACACGGACATTGCCATCTCACAGCCTAAACCTGTCCAGTTGCCTTTAAGGAACAATTAATCATCCTCTTCCCCCTTTCCTCCTCCCAGACAGCACTCAATGCCATTACCAATAATCAGCTAATATGAAATGTGATTGATTCCCATTTGGAGGAACTCAGATGAGTTTCTCCCACCAAATCAGTAAAATTAGTCCGTGTTGTGTAAAATTCACTCTGTACGAAATGACTGACAGCCTAAAGGGATACAGCTGCAAAACATAAACACGATAGTGCTTTTAGTGAGAGTACTTTAAGTAAGATAACTATGTTATTAATGTCCCTTCCAAGAAGTCACTTATAAAACCACAATCAATTACTATAGTGATATTCTAGCTATATACAGCAATAGCACACAAGTGATAGAGGTACTGGAAACCAGCTATTATTGACTAGAGGTAGTAAAATTCTCCTTGTTAACATACATGGCTTTTTCACTGGATCTTTTGTAGCTAGTCTCTCTACATGTGTTTGTCATAAACGACCTAACACTCAGACTATAAATTTTTCAATACTGTGTTTTCATAAGACCTGCTCTAGGTGACCCTGCTCTGGCAGGGGGGTTGGACTAGCTGATCTCCAGAGATCCCTTCCAACCCCTATCATTCTGTGATTCTGTGATAAGACCAATTCTCAAAGTCCCTGTGCCCCTTGCCCAGTGTGCCAGGACTGGACGTGTCCTGGTCACACCAGCCCTGCCTTTGGTGCAGCCTCAGCTGAGAAGCAAACCATGGAGATGCCCTGGCCAGACCAGAAAATGAGTGCGAAGAATATGAAGCCACATCAGTTCCCCAAACTAAACCTAAACTAAGCGACGGGAACCCCTTACACTGGGATTACCCCAGTAAGTTTAGCCTTCTTGAATCACAGCCTTTTGTTACATTTTGGACGAGATGGTCCCTGATTCTGCTCAGGGGCTTCCAGGTACCACCAAAGACAGGCAGTAAACAGAGAATTAAAATACAAGAACCACAAAATATGTGACCACGACCACACCTCCATTTTTAAAGATTAATGATAAGGAGCATTTACATCTTGCCCTATATTAATAATCAGGGTCAATTACTGGCATCTTCTAGTAAATCACTTCACATTTGAAAACCCCATCTCTGGGCCAAAATATTCCATACAGATGCCTTCTAATTCAAAAGGAGAGAGATGAAAGCTGGACAAACAAGGACACTGAGGGACAGGCAGGGGCACAGGCACTGCGGGAGGCTGGACACGAGCCCTGGCCGAGCTGCCGGAGGTAGCAGCTGAGGTGGCAGCAGGAGGTGAGGGGAGCCTCAGGATGCCCCACCACAGGAGATGAGCTGGGAGGAGAACAGCGAGGGCTAAAGGACCGTGTGTGCTCTGGGAGGCAGGCGTCAGGATTAGAGTGCATAGAAACAAGGATGGCTCAGAAAGGGGCAGAGCAAGGGGAACAGCAGGAGAAAGCAAACGCAATGCCTACAGTCAATGTTACTAATTAATGTTATAATGCCAGTGTGTATCCTCATAGCGTGGGTAAGGGAGGAGAAGAGGCGCAGACTTAACCCACAGAGGAAACCTTCAGCCCAACTTTTCTAGACTTTCCAGCATGTAAATATACTTCCTTAATAACGTTGGTTTAAACAGCTTGTGTATGTGATATTTATATTTTCTGAATTGCTAAGGGTTCATACAGAGCACAGAAATTAAAACCAAAATTAAAAATTAAATTAAAAATTAAAACCAAATTAAAACCAAACTCCCCAGTGATGGGTTTTGACATGAAGCGATGGGTCTGCCTCATCTGAGGTACCTGCAGGCTCATGTTCTGCAGGTGAGACGCTTTGTTTATGTTTTTCCCCATCTTCAATTATTGCAGTGGTTTTCCAAGGAAAAAAAATGTTGGCCCTGCTGAGCAGTGAGCAGATTTAAACAACCAAACTCCCCTGTGTGATCAGTATATCCTTTGTAGGCATACCCCTTAATGGAAACCTGGTGCTTGGGTCTGATAAAGTGTGATGGAGTTTGTTTAAAAACAAGTTCATTAAGGAAATGAAGAATTTAATTTTCAGAGTATCCTTGCACTGCAGAGAGTGGGTAGAGCTCGGAAGGGATCTCCCTGGGGCTATGTCGATGTGCAGGGCCATTTGGGGAGAGAATCACAGCAATTCAGTTTCTACTGGATTAAAGATGCATATAGGCGGTGCTCAGCAGCGAATAAGGCGGGGACCACGCAGGATGGGGAGAAGTGCCGAGGCCATAAAACTTCAGGGCTCCCAGAGAAGTGAAGGACAAGCAGAAAAAAGTGCTCCTTGCATCAAGAAGCAGCAGGAGCTTTCTTGTGTGTGAACCACATCAACAGGCGGTTGTGGAGGACGTGTGAATCCCATGGTATCTTCCTGTACCTCTGAGTGTGCTTGTGGACCAGGGAGTACTTGCTAAGTGATGACGCTGAGGAAAGCATATGGATTGCAATTGCTTATGGTCCATGCTCCAGGAGTGCAGAGAGGTAGAGAAAGCCTTTTCGCTTTATCCTCTGGTCAAAGTGTCAGACATAATTGGGGTGCAAACCACTGAAATCAAGATCTGGCTTGACAGAGAAGACTCCCATCGACAGTTTTCCATCCCATCACCCAAAGTGAAGAACTTTGGATCTGAAGTTTTTGCTTTAGGCCTAAATGACCAAATCGGCATTTCCAATGCAGTAACAACCTGAAGACTGATGGATGAATTTCCATCTGGCTTGTCCAGTCTGTTCTTAATAAGCAAGCCTGATATTTTCTCCAAGGCTATTGATGCTCTAAAGCAGTTTCTGAAGAGCAGAGTGTAGTTGGGGAAGGGCGGCTTCTGCTGTCCCTTGGTTAGAATTTAAAACTCACATTTTGCTAACCCAGAGTCTACAACAATACAGATCTGCTTTCCTGGGGCCTGTCTGCAAAGAACAGGTTTTTTTTCTGAAGTTTCTATTTTTGATTGTTCCTCATTCAGCTCATTCAGAAGACAGCACTCCAATTTCTGAATAAGAGCATATGTACACTGAACTAAGCAGCTGACTAGCTTTAAATTCATAATTCCTCATTCAAATTCTTAATTCCTCATTAGCTTGCATGTGAAAACTCTCTCTCAGAGCCTAATCCAAGTCCCACTGGTGTCAGTGAGAATGGGTTTTACCTCTCAAATTTAGCCATCTAAAAATCAGGCGTGTATTCTAGACGCGATTATGGAGGAGCCACTTGTAGCCAGAAGAGAGAAAGATCAGCATTTCCAGGATGTGATTCACACCATCTGCCTTAAAGACTTGTCTTGAGAGGGGACAAGTGTATTTCTGGCAGCCGCTGTCTCATTCCCCTGCCTGTCAAGGGAGGCTGTGCAACTAGCCTAGAGGACTCCTTACTCTTTGATAAGTGAAGCCCGGGGAAGGAATCTTTCTGTTTATTTTAATAGAAAAGGATTCAGACTTTCAGTCTTCTACATCCTGTATGCCAAGCTAAATTGCAAACGAGAAAGCAAGGCCCCAGAGGGTATCCCAAGTTGCATCCCACAGACTGCTAACTCTGGCTTCAGTCAGCATTTGGGACGTATGGAAAAGACATAAAAACTCCTGAAACAAAATTAAACCTTTTTTTTTTTTTTAAATTATTGTTTGCACATTGCATCATACTGGACTGCCTGACAGGAAGCACAATTTGATAGAAATCTCAAAGCAAAGGCAAAAGCTTTTGTCTGTCTCCTCTAAAGACACACACACAGTGGGATACGTGAAATGCCAGGAATAATTAGACAAAACTATATGAGCTCCTAGAAGCACTAATGTGCTGTGTAAAACTAAGCATTTGCCACAAAGCTTTAAACATTGTTTGAAAGACGCGTGTGAAAGGTAACCTGAGTAATTTTAAAGTCACATTTCCAAGATATTAATACAGACATGGATATGAAAAAGCAGAATAGGAAACTGTGAAATGGTGGCATGCCATCGCTGAGATAGGCTGCTCTGTTTCTTTTTTCCAAAGGTGATATATAGAGGTAATTGATCCCTCTCATATAGCAATTAAAATGAAAAGGCAGATTTCCTCAGCTCTTCATCTGCTGTGGCCTATTTAACAAGTAGGAAAAGGACTAGCTCCCGATAATTCACAGAGATCGTTTGTTGGAAGTGACCTCCAGAGGTCCCTTAGCCCAACCTCCCACTTTAAGTGAGATCTCTAAAACCAAAGGAGAAACAACCAGTTCACATCAGCAGGAAATCTGACCCAAAGAGCCCCTTAGAGAAGAAAAAGAAATGAACCATGAATGCAGAGAAAAAGGGGAAGGGAAGGGAAGGAAAGGAAGAAGAGGAGAAGGAAAAACACCAACATTTTTATTTGAGTTGTTAATATTAGAAGCGTAGCACTTTTTGCCAAAAGGTTGGATTTTTCTATGTTCACTAACAGATGTGGTTTTATCTTCTAGGAAAATAATGAACAGGAGGAAACCTGGAAGCTTTTTGCTGCTCTATTGAATATGGGATTATAAAAAAAAAAATTGCACCTGGAGCATCTCTGTCCCTCTTTCAAATGGGTGACTTCTGAACGTGGACCTATTCACTACCTGAAGCAGCAACTTCTTCTTTCACTGTGCATCCTGGAGGGGAAAATGAATTTCACAAATTGCACCACTGAAGCCAACGCGGCTGCGAAGCCAAAAACAGTAACTGAAAAGATGCTCATTACCCTGACCTTGGCCACAATCACCACCTTGACTATGCTGCTGAATTCTGCTGTAATTGCGGCGATCTCCACAACCAAGAAGCTCCACCAGCCGGCAAATTATTTAATATGTTCACTCGCTGTGACAGATCTCCTTGTTGCTGTTCTTGTCATGCCCTTGAGCATCACTTACATAATGATAGGTAAATGGACTTTGGGATACTTCATCTGTGAGATCTGGCTTAGCGTTGACATGACCTGTTGCACGTGTTCAATCCTTCATCTGTGTGTCATTGCTCTGGACAGGTACTGGGCAATCACAGACGCTATTGAATACGCCCGGAAAAGAACGGCTAAAAGGGCTGGGCTGATGATAGTCACCGTGTGGACTATCTCCATTTTCATATCAATGCCCCCTTTGTTTTGGAGAAATCACCACAGTGTCAATATTCCCAGTGAGTGTCGCATTCAGCACGATCATGTCATCTACACTATTTATTCCACATTTGGGGCGTTTTACATCCCCTTGACTTTGATCCTGATCCTGTACTACAGAATTTACCATGCCGCAAAGAGCCTTTACCAAAAGCGGGGTTCGAGCCGCCACCTCAGCAACAGGAGCACCGACAGCCAAAATTCCTTTGCCAGCTGCAAGCTCACACAGACGTTCTGCGTCTCGGACTTCTCCACATCCGACCCAACCACGGAGTTCGATAAAATCAACGTGTCTGTGAGGATCCCTCCTTTCGAGAATGACCTGGACCTGGCTGGTGACCGGCAGCAGATCTCCACGACACGGGAACGAAAGGCTGCTCGCATTCTGGGCCTGATTTTAGGTGCTTTCATTTTGTCCTGGTTGCCCTTTTTCATCAAGGAACTGCTTGTGGGCCTCCATGTTTGCACTGTCTCTCCAGAAGTAGCGGACTTCTTGACCTGGCTGGGATACGTCAACTCCCTTGTCAACCCTTTGCTGTACACTAGTTTTAATGAAGATTTCAAGCTGGCCTTTAGAAAGCTCATCAGGTGTCGAGAACACACTTAAAAGTACTGGGAGATGATGATGATGACGACATGACTTCTGGCCTTAAGAATGAGCGAAATAATTTGACTCTGTCACCGTTTCCCTTGATAAAGGGGATTTTTGTGTTTGCCTATTTGCTTGACTTATCTTTAGCCTGTAATTGGTTCTGACATTTTTTACCTCTGGTGTTATTCATGGTAAAGAGTTTGAAATAAATTTATTCTACAAAGGAACAGATTTTTTAGCAATGAAACAACAACAAAGAAAAGAAACTATTAGATACTCATGTTTAAGACATTTTGTGTAATCAATGATTCAAGAAGCAAACAACGATGCTCACTTTTATACTTTTTTCATTTAAGAATCAAATGTCTAAATTATCATGCACTGTAGTATTATAAAGGCTTATAAACTGAACCCCATAAGTACGTATTCAAAAATTAATAAACACTTCATGGTCATGAAAGCTAAACAGCAAATCTTTACTGTGGCATTCTGAGAAAACGGTAACAGTCATTCAGAAGGAAAACAACCACCATTTCCAGCTTGGGCTAAGGCAGAATAAACCATTCTTCAGGAACAAACTCCCAAAACAGAAAGCCAGGTTCAGTTCATTCCATCGAAAAAAGGATCCTATTTTGCACTCCAAAGTAATGATTTAAGTGGCTTTTTTTTTGTGTAAGATTCCTGATTCAGGTTCTAGGTATAGGATAGACACCTGTGCAGTTTGTTCGGCAACTGAGAGGCCACCGCTAGGAAGTGCCACACTTGTGAGACCAGCTGCACATCTGACTGGTCACGTTTTTAACACCACTAACCATATTTCTTCAGGGCTCAGGCCTTGTGCCTTGGTCGATTCTGGGGTGGCATTATTCATTTTTGCCACACTTCACACGGACCTAACAGTGTGCAACCCCATTGATTGACTGATCTTACTCCGCCGACTTAAACAACTGGATATCTGCTCAGCCGGCCAGAAATATTCAGAAATTCAGAAACGTTGTTTAAAACCAAATTATTTTCTTTTTAAACAGCAGCAAAAAAAAATAAATACGGAAAATATGTTTTTCAAATAGCAGTCTGCACGTCTGCCTTATCGTCATCTTACAATTCACAGTAGCATTCCTATCAGCTCAACCTGTGATCGAGTCTTCTGGCAGGATTTCTTGTTCTGAGAGTCCTTCACAGTGTTACTTCTCTTTCTTGAGAGACAGATAGAGTGTCCTTCGTATCCTGTCTTCTGTGCTTGTGAAAGTTAAAATGTCCTGGTTCAGATATTGTGGAAATCAGGCTGGGAAGGGGCAAAATCAAAGCTGAGAATCTGGTATTGTCCATTAGCAACTCCTAAGCACTGTTTAAATATTGATGACTTACCTTGCACCATCATTTTCTTCCCTGTCCATCTTTCTGGACAAATTCTTTTTGAATTATAACGATATACCATATAGAAAATACCACATACATCAACGTGACATGCAATAACAGTGAACTATAGCATGGCAGCTCCAAATCCATCAAAACAAATATTAGAGGTAGCAAAAGTGTTGCAACAGCACTGGAAGCAATCTCTGAAAAATGTTTTGAAAATTTACAAGACGACAATAATTTTTCTTATCAAGAGTCAAGGAAGTGTAAGTAACATATGAGTAATAAACTCCAGATGGAGCTGAGAAACGACATCCTTATTTCTGAGAGAAAGCGTTCAGGTGGAAATACACAGTGCCACAAGCTGAGTGTAAATCAAGTCTGAAGGTGACAGAAGTGTGACCTTCCGCTTGCCCACATGCAGTGGGATCCTGCTTTAAGGCCTCCCAAGTTTTCCGTGCCTGAGTTTAGGAGGTTTATCTCCAGCTGCCCTTCTGAAGCTATTGTCACAATTGCCTCCTCCAACTGCCTTTGGCCTCCCTGCTAGCTACCACTAATACCTAAAAAGAGGGAAAAAGTAATCTCAGCCACTGAAAATGTCTTCTAGTGAGAAAGCCCAGAGATCCATTATGCTTTTTCCTTTTTGCAGCTTGTTGGAAGCGGAAACTGTTGAATGAAGCTGGAGAAGAGTGGCCTGACCCTGCCTATTTATAAAACTTCCAAAGCAGCTCCCGAGGGTACATACACTATTGGGGGGGGGGGGTGGGGGGAGGTGTGGGGGGGAATAGCCAGGAATTAAAATAAAAAATAGTATTTGTAAGAACTGCAGAATGATTTTATTTTTTCTTTCAGCAAGCTCAATAGAAGCGATTCATAAAGAACAAGGATTGTGCATAATTTCCCCAAACAAGGTGACTACTGCAGGGAAGACAGGACACACAGGCGGTTGTTGCTAGAAGGTGTCCCTTGGGCTATTTTCTGGTTTGCTACAAGGGTGCCCAGCTACAGTAATGATCTGAAAGGGAAAAGTAAATGTGCAAGACTGCTCCAGCAGACAGTTTGAGTCACCCCAAGGCATCCTGGTTCAGGTATTGTGGAAATCAGGCTGGGAAGGGGCAAAATCAAAGCTGAGAATCTGGTATCGTCCATTAGCAACTCCTAAGCACTGTTTAAATATTGATGACTTACCTTGCACCATCATTTTCTTCCCTGGCCATCCCAGTCAAGATGAGGTAGAAGCTGCTCCCCAGCCAGGCAGAGGCTTGGCTTCAGCCGCGGGGTGGGCTGCACGGGGGACCTTGGCTAGGGGAAGGGAAGAGGTGAGAGTGACAATGCTGGTGAAAGGTTTTTCAGAAGGGAAAATCCCCAATATGAGATAGGCTGCTGCCAGCTGTGACTGCTGCTCCTGAGGGCACATCAGCAGACAGAATCATTTAGGTTGGAAGGGATCTCTGGAAGCCAACCAGTCCAACCACCAACAACAACAACCCTCAAAGTGGGGCCAACCTCACTCTGCTGTTGGCACTGGGTGCGCAGTCACGTTTCGCACGTAAGAGTAATGGCTCAGTTTACACTGTTGCCTACGCTGATGCTCATTTAGAACCAGAAATATGGCCGAAGGACCAGAGATGATGAACATGACCCCCACAGCAGCTGCTGTAGGTAGGTAGAAATGTTTCAGAGACAGGTACAAAAGCTGTAAAATACGAGAGCTGCATCATCTTCATTTCTACTAATGTCTGTCTATTAGTATCTGATCTCCACTACTACTACTCAATCTACCAATCAGATTGAAGACTGTATTAAATTTTAATATGTAGAGGTAATTAACAGTAAAAAACAGATGGATGGCCAATTTTCATGCTTCCCTGTTAAAGAAAGACTCACCATTCACTGCCAGCTGACTACTGCTTTTCTAATTATGTCATTAGCTAAACACAGAGCTATGTTTTCCAACAAATGCCACTAGACTGATGAAGATGTCCTGTACGTTTTCCCCATGCTCAGACTCAAAGTCAGAAACAATTTAAAGGATTGTTTACTTAAAATAATTTAACTTGACCAGAAATTACCTGTCATCTCACGGAAATAAAAACTTTTGCTAGTCTGGCACCATTGTTTGGCAACTTCATTTTTTTCCTGTGTTTAGTATTTCCTGATTTTACAAAGGGTTTGGAGACATTTCCTAAACTTTGACTTCTTGGCCGTGGCAACTCCCCATTTATACCTATCCTGGATCATGCCCAGCCACACCGCTCTCTGCAATGCAAGCTCTTCCCAGCAAGCTCTTAATGACCTTAATGACCACCACTTTCAGCCTACATCCATCTTCCTCAGCCTCTCTATAACATTTATCCTACTCAAAGTCTTATTTCCCTAACGTTCCCCTTGCTTAGTTGTCTTCCTACCTTTCTTCCTATGTTTCTCGAAAGGCTTTTCCTCCCCTCTCCTCCCTCTCCACAGCAGGGTTCATACAGACCTGCCTATTCAGCCCCTCTCGTCACTACTACGTATTTTCCCTGAGTGCTGTTTCCTCCTATCTTTACACCCCCAACTCACCATCCTGCCTTTGGGTTTCTGATTCTCTCTAATCCCTAAATCTATCGCAGTCCTATTGGAGCGAGCCCCCACCTCTCTCCCACTGTCTAAGCCCTGGTCTCAGTGCCATTATCAGGATTCCCATGACTGTGGGTGTTCAAGTCTGTCAGGTTCTACTCTGTCTTACGCATGTCCAGGCCATATCCAAAAGCTTTTTGCTCTGCACTCCTCTGTTTTCAACCCCAGTTATCAAAAAGTAAACAGCATTGCAGTGTTGAGGTGAAATACAGGCTTCCAGCACAAGCGTAGAGATTGTCCTCGTGCCTGCGTATTGTTTAACCATTGCAAATATCAATCAGACAAGCTGATTTACATTCGTCTTTTACACACCCCAAATGGTTTGTAAGAAGAATTAGCTTAAATTGCTTTATTGTTTAAGTGGACACAGTAAATATTGTGATATCTTTTATTGGTCTAGCCAATATATTACAAGTCGTATTTCATAAGAGACCCGTACAACACATAGTCCCTTTGTAATTGCTATCTGTTTTTCTCTTAAGGTCAAAAAGAATAAAATTCTTAAAAATTATCTGAGTTTGGATAAATGCCAGGTTCATCAGCTGTAAAATAATTCTTTAACATTCACTATTTTATGCTATGCACATAATAGGGTGTATATTCTCCTGCCCCCCACCACCGACAGGGAATTTTCATGGATCTCATGTAAGTGGTATTCTATGATGAAACTACTCCTTCCCACTTGGTCTAAACTAACCATTTGCTACATTCAAATTAATGTAAACTGGAAATTATATCCTGCCGTGTCTCTAGAGATTAATGTATAAAATTTCTTATGGTTTAATGTGTCCTGACCCAGGTGTGCAATAACTCCACTGCAGATCGCTGCTCGGTAAGCGTGACTAGGGAAAATTCTGCTAATTTCTATAAGCACTGAATCAAGCCTTACAGGTAAACTTTTCCTGTTCCTACTGTAAGTAGAAGGTGTAACCATGAGCGAGCTGTAGGAAAAAACATATATAAAACATATACTAGCAAATGATATGAACCTCTGCTCAAAGACTGAAGGAAGGATGATTTGTTTCAACTTCTTTCCTTCTTAATTGCTTTTCTTTCCTCCTCATCTCCCCATTTCCTGGTCTGTGTCTCCTTTTCAATAATTTTTCCCTTTGTTTCTCATGTCTCTCCCTCCTTTCCTTTGCAGCCTTCCTCTGCACTACAGAGGCATCTAGGAATCTGTAGCAAGAAGCAAGGTTACCTTGTGCTAGGTCAGATGCCACTGAAGCATCACTGCTCTTCATTTCAGGCAATCAGGTTGCAGGCTCAGTTCCATGGCACCGCGCTGCACAGCCTCTGCTACTGTTTTATTGCGGTTTTACTACAAATCAGCTTTCTAACGTCTGTCAAGATTCTTCCAAATGAAAGATGCTGCGTAATACAGCACGATGTCTTCACATGTGTCACGATTTTTTAAGATCTCTGTTTAATAATTCTCTCTCTCCTCGTCTCCCCTGGGGCTTCTATCAGTAGAAACTCAAGCCACAGCCGGTATGGTTCCCAGATGCAAAAAGCAGTGTTGGAAATGCACCCCTGCACCACCCCACTCTCCCCCGCCACCATATTTCACCCTCTTCCAGTTGCTTGCACTGCGCTCTTAAAATACATTAGCATATAGATCAGCTCTCTGAACCTTTCGTGGATTAATTTCCTGCATGACAAATTCTCACCCTCATTTCTGTCTGGTGCAAGATCCCATGTCATTGGGGTACTCAAATCTTCTAAACCCCTCTGTCTCCAGCACTCCTTTCATACGCCACATGCCTACAAATGGACACGTTGCTATGAGGTAAGGCATAAAGCATTGCCTCCTTTCAACTACGCTTTATAAAAGACACACCTCGATTAAGAAACAAAATGTAACTCCTCTGAAGAGGGAGGACAGAATTCCTATTCCTTTGTAAACTGTTGGTTTGCACGTAATTTGAAATGACTCAGCCTCTGGCTATTAATTTTAAAGGAGCGCTAAGAAGCAAAACGCGAAATCGCATGTGCGTGCCTGAGCTACCTGCAACGAGCAGTGACCTTCCAGTGGGTTTTACAATAAAAAATTGTTTCTCCCTAAAGCTTTCTGCAACAACCTTTTCAGGGGAATAGAAAGTTCCACACAAATGACTTCCAGTTCTCTGGTGCCACTAGAAATAATATCTCAGCCCTTTACAGGAGGAACAGCCTGACAAGCTGCTAGAGTGCTGGGATAAGCCTCAACAAGCTTATTTCTCCAATAAATAAAAATTCAGGCTAACACCTTCAGCTTGAGAGGTTTTAATTTGGAGAATTTGACCAATAAAATCAAGCCTAGCAGCTAGAGCTTTATTTTTATTAATGCATATTCCAGTGCAATTCCTCATTCTCGTATTGCTAAATTTGAATATAAGAAATGAAAAGAATCACTTTTTACATTTAGAGTAACAAGAAAATACTCTACCTCTTATTTTTGCAGTTTCAGGAGAACATTTATGTATTATGACTGGCCGGTCGTTCTGAACCAGGCAGAAAGGAAAAAATTAATCCAATTAGGTCACAGAAATTAATCCAGGATTGCAAAATTAAGCAGGGTTGTCTTGGTCCGATGCTTGCACATACACACAAGCCACAGATCATAATCCTTTAATTTTTCACTACAGCAGTTTTGCTCCTTGCTAAAGAGCGGGTTATCTGCGGTTTTAATTAAGACGGGTAGGAGGCTGTGCCCCTTCCTACCATGCACGCAGGGCCCATGGGCAGGAAGGGGCCGAGACCCGGGGCTTTGTGGCTGGCAGAGGCTGCCCCTTGTCTTCCCCTGCGCACTGGGGACATGGTGTCACCGCTATCGCCTGCCTTCCACAGAGCTGCAGTCAAACTGCCCCTTCCACCTTTCCCCAGGGGACTCCGGGCACTAAAATAAAAGTGGGGGGTGTGAAGGACGGGGCCACGCTCCCCTGGGCTGTGCACTAAGCAAGTGGCCGGAGCCGTGTCCCCCAACCCCGTTGCACCAGCGCGTGGGTGACAGAGCAGGACCAGAGTCCAGGCAGGTGACAGACAGCAAACAAGCCGCCTGTCATCAGCATCGTGCCTCGGGCACCTCTCAGCGAGGCACAGCCCCAAGGCAGCCACTGTCCCTGTCTCTGCGGCAAGGCCCTGCACACCAAACATGCTCCACGCCAGGGGCTCCACTCAGACCTGCAGCAGAAACCCCTGGCAGAGCAGATCTGCCTGGACTGAGCACATGCTACTGTATCCCTGCTACTTTAATCCAGCGCGGAGGGCAAATTACAGCGAAGCAGACAACAGCAAGGCTCCTCCCGGGGCTGTACACGTGCGTCAGCCCATGCAAAAGCTCGGGCTGCGGCATCTTGGCCAGCAGTACCACAGTTGATGTAGAAAGGACGCATGAGCTGACGTTACAGGGATGCTTCAGCTTTGCTCAGTTGACCCGCTTTTTTGCCACCAAACTCTTCTTCATCCTGCAGGGAGGCACATACCCAATTGCACTCCCTTCAGAGATTAGCGTTATTTCTACATCCAAGAAACAGCCTGTAGCATATCTTCTAAAGGATAATTGTTTTGAGAAGACAAAGTTTTGAGAAGTTCTGGAGCGTGGTGATCTGCTTGTCATGTTAATTTTTTGTGTATTGCACCCCCATAAAAGTTTGGGAACTGGATCCAGAGTCACACAAGTCAGTAGTAAACTCGGTACTGTCTTCAACTGCCTTTAAATCAGTCTCTTCATGCACAAAATTTGGAGCTACTTTTGAAGGTTGCTTGAAAACTTGAATTATAATCTACCTTTCAGGGTAACAACAACCAACTATGTCCGAATGCGGATTACTTTAGATGAGAGCTCTTGTCTTCAATCCATACCTCTATTTCCTTCTTCTTCCACACATTAGCCTTATCATGTTGGACTAATATTTTACTGTGAACTATTACCTTAGAGTCAGTTGGTCAGTTTGACTTCAGCAGCAGCACGTAGGTTAGCATGTGCATTCCTCAACCAGTTGACTAACAGCAAACATGAGCAGCAGGATGTGAAACACCAGCAGAGTTAGAACGTACCCAGGATGAGGGTTGATTTGCCCTACTGATTGCCTCCCTACGTGTCCTCCCTGTATTTCTCAGCAATTCTGTATCTCTGCAAGAGCACTCTGCACTTTGCGGTACTCCGAGATCAACGCTTCTGTCATTGGAATGACAGCGGAAAAGCTAAGCAGGCTGAAGAAGTGACAGGTGAAATGCATTAGGCTTTTACATGTATATGTGCACCATTAGGGACAGAACTACCATCAGGAGCATGAAAACCACGGGCTGCTGTCATCTGAGCTAAAAGGCATACTTTTCTAATAAGATCTCTTGCTTCCTTGCTAGGCCAGCAGCCAGAGGCAGACGTAATTTCTCACCCCCATGCAGACCCCAAGCGCAGGAGACAGGGGTGGGGTGGGCTGCCCTGCCCCAGCCCCAGCCCCAATATTAAACTGTCACAGACCAGACACTGTCACCCCCGCAGCACTTGTCAGGGACGCTCCGCTCACCCTGAACACTCACACGGCTCGAGTCTGGGTTTAATTCACAGTTGTCAAGTATCGGCTTCCTCTGCGTAGGAGTGTGATTGCAGAGCGGAGATGACAGGTTGCAGGGAAAACAGAGGTATGGAAGTGAACCTCCTACCAAAGCCTGTTCCTCATTCCTCCAGCTGCAACGGAATTTGCCATGGGGCTGGGGACCCCGAGGAAGCTGGATGCAGGGCTAAGTGTGTTGCTCTCAGGTGCTATAAGCTACAGCACTTTTACCAATACTGAGTTTGACTTTGTTTTCTCCCTTGCAACTGCCATCATGTGTTTTGTGTATCATCGTTGAAGAGTTTGATTGGAAGGGGCAGCCAGCGACCGACCCAACCAGGCACACCTCGCTGGGTTCAAAAGCACAGCTGCCAGCCCCGGGAGCACGTCGGTGTCATGGATGTCACTGCCCTGCGCCTGGGCAGGCAGCGAGCAGGCAGCGCAGGCAGCCAGAAGGCAGCGGCTGCTCCCTGCCTACGCATGGTCATGCAGCAACCCACTGCTGACAACTTCCATTTCTCAGGATGGCCAGGAGATGGTCACATTGGGAAACACTCCTAAACACCCAGCTTCCTTTGTAGTGTGAACAAAAGTGCCCATGTCAGAGCTACGGTATAGAATCATAGAATGATCTAGGTTGGAAGGGATCTTAAAGATCATCTAGTTCCAGCCCCCCTGCCATGGGCCGGGACACCTCCCACTAGACCAGGCTGCTCAAAGCCCCATCCCTGACGGGAGTTTGGGTTGAAAAAGGAAAGCTACTGTTTATTAAGTTAACTATTAGGTTCTGTTTAATAGGAGGGTTTACTTCACAAACAGGCTTTGAACGTCATTTATTACACATATAACTTGCCAGAACATGATCAAAAATTAACAAGCACAAGCCTAAAAGTCAAGCAAATCCTATTTAAAATTCACTGAAAGCAGCAGAAAAACATTTTCAAGGGCATTTTGAGCTAAGTAGGAGGAAACAGCCAGGTATGCTGTGGAGATGAACCTGTTCCTGTAAGCCTTCCTTTATGTTGATGAACTGCCTCTGTGCCCTAACCTTCCCAGTTACTTTACACTGAATATTTTCCAATGGTAGTTTTCTAGCTTTTTACCATCTTAGTACACGTGTTGTTTTCGCTGCTAATCAGGTGTTCTAGGCACGCAGTTCTTCAAGTCAGTCTTCCTTTTTCCTGGTAAACCACAATTTCACGATCCTTTTAACCTATCTACCATTTTATGTAAGGTAATTTACAAGTGAGCATCTTGAGAAGCCACATTATTAAAGAGCAAAATTCAAAAGTTTCCATAGCTACAAGATCTCTCATTGGCTCTAAAGCAGCTTTGTCACTTATTTTTCTAATAAATTCTGCCAATGTAATTGCTACATTATGCCTTACATGAAGCTCCTTCTCCTGCTAGAACAGGAAATGTAGTACTTGGCTTTGTGGGGTATAGAAATCTCAGTGATCCAAAACTTTCCAGTGCCCAATGCATAAACCCTTTGTTTTCTAAAGACAAAAACGAGTTTTGATTATTTCATGTAATGTTCTGCTTAAAAAAGAGAGAGTGTAGAGCCAAGATGTTCTTTGCCAGCATATGAAAAACAAATTGAAATCCCAAATGGTTAAGGCTTCATCATATCCCCAGCTTGATGAGGCTCAGACTGGGAGCAGAAGAAGGATATCAAGATGTGTCTGGAATGGAGACAGATAGAATGGGATCTGGCTGCAGATGAAGACACCAAAATTTAGGTGTATACTGAGAAGTTCCTACATGTGTGCTGGGTCTGCCTGCTCCCATTACAGCCAAGAGAAATCTGTCCAGTGCAGTCTTTGGAGTCAGGGGTTGTGATTCGTTTCATAGAATCACAGAATGGGTTGGGTTGGAAGGGACCTTAAAGATCATCTAGTTCCAAGCCCCCTGCCATGGGCAGGGACACCTCACACTAGACCAGGTTGCTCAAAGCCCCATCCAGCCTGGCCTTGAACACTACCAGGGACGGGGCATCCACAACTTCCCTGGGCAACCTGTTCCAGAGCCTCACCACCCTCACAGTAAAGAATTTCTTCCTGATATCCAATCTGAATCTACCCTCTTTCAGTTTAAAACCGTTACCCCCTGTCCTATCATTACACTCCCTGATAACGAGTCCCTCCCCATCCTTCCTGTAGGCCCCCTTTAGATACTGGAAGGCTGCTATAAGGTCTCCTCGGACCCTTCTCTTCTCCAGGCTGAACAACCCCAACTCTCTCAGCCTGGCCCCATAGCAGAGGTGCTCCAGACCTCTGGTCATCTTTGTGGCCCTCCGCTCCAACAGGTCCATGTCCTTCTTGTGTTGAGGACTCCAGAGCTGAACGCAGTACTCCAGGTGGGGTCTCACCAGAGCAGAGTAGAGGGGCAGAATCACCTCCCTCAACCTGCTGGCCACAGCTTCTTTTGATGCAGCCCAGGATGCAGTTGGTTTTCTGGGCTGAGAGTGCGCATTGTCTGCTCATGTTGTGCTTCTCATCTTGGAAGAGATACCTGCACCCAGGCACAACACCGGCCTCACAGATCTGTACCTTTGCAAAGCAACAGCAGGCCACTGCAGGGCATCTCAGGTGTCACTAGATGCCTACCTGTAGGCAACTGAATTAAACCCTAGATTCTCACTGGTTGCAATGGGAGCTTGGACTCCTGCCTTGTCTGTAGGCAACTGCACGTACACACTTGAACTCTGGAACACAGTCATCCAAGAATGAGTTTTCTAGTTTGACCTTTTTAAAATAAAGTCTTTAAGAAATACGCTCTGTGTGAACAGCCTGTCCTCTAGGGAGAGATAGTTTTCCTCTTTTTCCCACTAAGCACTTGCTTTGGTCTTTCTTTGAATCACATAAAAGTATTTTCTACTTCACTTCAAAATAGTCATGTGTAGATCAACAGGGTGCTGGACACAGCAAGGCTACCCAAGGAAATAATATAATATAATATGAAAGAATATATGTTCAGATGAAGGAACTAGCCACCTTTCTGCAGTGAATACATGAGCACGCACGAAAAAAGGGGTGCAAACAAAGCCAGTCTTATGAGTCACCTAATTCCAAGCAAAAGACATAAAAACTAGGAGATAAGAATAAGTTTCTGCACACACAAAAAAAAAAAAAAAAGTCTCTATCGTTGCAGCCAGGGCAGTACAGCTTCTCTGCTCACAAGCTTGTGTGCTACACATGGCTGTGTTAACACCATTTTCCTTGAGGTTTTGGGTTTGTTTTTTTTGACCGATGGTGTAGCTGTGTTGTTGAAATAGTTGCTAACGTACTGTATAAGAACATCCTTGGTCTATAGGCAGAGAAAGGAAATGGAAAATGGTGGAAATTCCTTGCCTTGGCATTTGCCATGAATCCATGTGTGACCTGCACCCTCACACAGCTGCTCTCCAGGACAGCCTGGTTTGCACAGCTATGCAAGAGAGAGGCACAAGCACTTTGAGGAGCAGCATGGTGAGGGGATCAGTCTCCTGGACTATGGCTTCACTGCTCTCTCAGGTTGTCATGACCCCATGGATACCACTGATCAGTCACAGCAGCTACCCCACAGGCATTTTTAACACTCCAGCTAGGTTCCCAACCTCAGGTCGTCTCCGGTCAGAGGCTCCTGCTGACCCACAGGCTCCTGATCTTGCTCTGTCGGCCTCCCCCACCCACCCAAGAAGGGAGAGAAAAGCAGCAGGAGGTCCCTGCACACTCCAGGCACATGAGGCCATGCCACAATGCTGTCTGCCATCTCTATTGCAGATATCCCAGGGATATCTTGGGAGCTGGAGTCCCAGCACCTATACCAGCAACAGCCAGTCTTTCACACAGCAAATGAGCCAAGAGCTGCTGCCATGAGTTGTAGACCCACTATGTGTTGACCAGTATGGATGAGTCACAAGCACCCTGTTGGGACTGCCCTATACTCCTGATCTGTGAGAGCGCTATGCCACTAATTTGAGGATATGGATCTTCATGGTCCTGGACCCAGAGCAGCCAGCAGCTTTGTAGTGGCAGGTCATGAATGTCTAGCCCTCAATCCTCATACAGATAAAGGTAATTGCTCTCTTTCCTGTCCTCCCTCCCCCAGGTTAAGAGCTCACCATCAGCAAGTTCATGGTGGTCATTCTTATGGAAGCCTACAAGATGTACTGTCATCTGCTGCCTCTCCAGCTTGTTTCCCTGTGTCCCAGTCCAGGCCTCGCCATCCCCTCCTATGTGAGCAGTATGCCCAACTATTTTGGAGCCATTGACTGGACACCTATATCCCAGCCAGTATCCCTCAAGGCAAAGTAGTGGCTATTGCAATCATGGGAGGAGCAATTTCTTCGTACATGGAGGCCTCACCAGTCACTGCCACAATTCACACACATCAACATCATTTCAATGCTGATAGACTCTGGAGCTCTGATTTTTCTCTAAGACACGTACCTATACTGACACCTAGGGTGTAATGATGATGACACCTGATGATTTTACCACCATTTCTACCACCATTCTGCTGTCCCAGCAATCATGGTGGTCACTGGGAGACTGACTGTGTTGTCATTTCCCACCTGACACTGTCAAGCACAGATTTTGGTGGCCAAAGGCCAGCTGGTACTAGCTACAAAACCAACCAAAGCCAAGGAGGCTGTCTAGATCAATGTGACCAAACCATGTATTTCATACACCCTGGGAAGCAGATCCTGAGCTGGTGAAAGCAGACTGGACACTGTGAAGGACCCTTGCCCAGCCAGCTGACGACCTTGAATGCAGCTTTGGCCCACGTGCCTCCTATAGGGGACATATATCATGTCACCTGAGGCTCTTTTCAAAAGCCCAGTGAGAGAGGGAGAGCCAGAGAGCAGAGGGAGCGGGCAGGGAAGGGGCACTGTGCACAGGGCAGTGTCAGGGTGATGCTGTAATTCACACACGTCTGTCTAACACCACTCAGGTCTTTCCAGAATCAAGAATAACTCACAATTCAAAAGAAAAGCAACAAAAAAAACCCAAAACAAAAAACCCCACCATAGTTCTTCAGAAAATGCAGTGCTGTATGTCCGAATTTGCAATATTAGAAGCAGCAAGCGTTACACTCAGACCTTTGAAAACAGGCTGCCTAAACAGATTCCCCAATCCCTGACTTCATTTTAGGAAATCTACTCCAATTAAAAATGAAGCGTTAAACTCGCGGCTGTTAGGCTTAGTGTGGGTACTTGCAGGGGTCTAACAGTCCGACAAACACATTCCTGTGGTGTTGATGCCAACAGACTTGTCCATAGTAGATAATCCATCTCAGACAGCCAGCAGATCATAAGGCTGGAAGGGCCTCATCCATTCCCCAGCCTCAAGGCAGGGTCACCTACAGCCATGTCACTTCTGACAAATGTCGGTTCAATCTGTTCTTAAAGTCCTCCAGTGATGGAGATGCCTCATCTTCCTCAGACAGCCTATTTCCCCGCTTCATTTCTTTCAGCAACAGAAAGCTTTATTCACTATCTAACCTGAATCTCCCCTGCTGCAATTGGAGCATGTTGCTTTTCATCCTGTCTACAAGAGACAAAGAGGAAAAAAAAATGCACTATTCTTTTCAGCAGCCTCTGAACGCTTATCACCTGACAGATCTTCCTTCCTATTCTGCTTATGTCTTGCCCATAAACACATTGAAGCTATTCAGACATTAGGGTTGGAAAAGTTTCCCTCAGATTGTTCACGTATTTTTAAGGCTTCCAATCTGAAAACTGCTGCTTTGCTGCAATTTCTCATAGACCCCCTGACATCTCTTCTGCTCAGTTCAGTTGCGGAAAAAGACACTGATATTTACACCCCATCTTCTGATGATGATGTTTGCTGATAGCAAATTTCAAATTTGCTCTAATATTAATATTTGCTGAGTAAACTTTGGCTGCACAAAAACACATGGGAGGCAAGCCAAAAAGTTTCTTCAAAAACAGGTATTTGACGTTCAGTGCAAGAAACCATACAATGCAAAAGAAGGTATTTAACACCAGTTTCTGCCATCACTTCTTACCTGCACCCTCACCCGGGGCCTGCCTCCTGGGCTCCCCAGTGCTCTGCTTCTCCCGACCCATTAGTCTCCTCCTTAAGACACCACCAACCACCTCTTCTTCCTTGGTGTCCTCTCTGTCTCAGGCCCCAGCAGTGTCACTGCAGAGCCCAAACTAGCAAGCTGAGCATGGCTCAATAGGGTGGATGCTGCTCTACGGTCATGATGTATAATGAAGGCAGAACTTTGAGGTTCACCTCACCGGTTAGTGACTGGTGCCGTAGGAAACACTCAGGTAGGATTCATTTCACTGACTTTTGGCCATCCACAAATGTGGCACCTGAACTATTCATGTAGACTTCTTCACTATGCAACAAGGACACAAATGAACCCTGTACAGGGATGTGTCTCTCTCTACTGGTTATAGAGGAAGAGAAATAGTTTCCATCATCAATGCCAAAGCCATTGGATTTCATATGGTTTCCAAGAAAACTCAAAAAAGGAGCAGAATTTGAACAAAATATGACTATCTCACACCTAATAATGAAGAGTTCAGGGTCAATATCAAAGCCTGACTGCACAGACAATTACCATTTCTTAAGATGCTTTGTTTTTCCACAGATCTCGGTGCATAAGGAGCCTGAGACCCACGAATTTTAAGTGAAAAAGACAACAGTCAACTTCTCCTCAAGTCAACAGGAGTAGAAGACAAGAAACCAGCCTACATTCAATAAGCGGTTCAGAATGACACGTTTTCTTTTTACTCCTCTCTAGTTGAGTGCCTATTGCAAGAAGTACTTACAAGTATGAAATGCCCCATAGAGAGGACATTTAAGTATCAGAATACTCTTCAGCAGCTCTTATCTCAGGAGAGAAGTATTCCAGGAAGCACACCACTTAGACAAGCATGTGTTTACCAGAAAAAGAAATGACCTTTAGCAGCAAGAGAAATCTCTTATGCGTCTCTCTGAGCTCCAGGCTTCACAGCCAATTGCGTTTCATATGCCTCACATATGCATGAAAAAGTTGCTTTTCAGTGAAGTACATAAGCCCTTTATATAAAATAACCATTTATCCGCAGGTGGAATTCCCAAATATCCCTGGCAGGCACTGACTAGGGAAGGATAGCAAAAGTGATTCCCTGCTCAACTAGCAGATGGGATGGTAATCCAGGCATCTGGCAGGTCTAGGACCAACTTGTAGAATAGTGCCAGCACTTCTCACTTGAGTCCATCTCCCTCCTCGCTCCACACACGCCGAGTAGCAGAGCCAGTCTGAGGTAAGAGAGAGCATATCCACACACCTAGGGCTGGATGGGATGCCTGTGTCTCTGCCCTGCCGTTGTCCCCGAAATGCAGCGTCGTACCATTTCTTTTATGAACAGACCACAGGCCACCTTAGTCTAGTTTCCCTATTTCTTTGCCCACCTCAAAACCGGAGTTTCTTCCAAAATGCCCTGATTTGACAGTGTGAGACAGTGGGAGCTTGATGCTCAGTGCTCTCCAAACCATGCACTGGGGCTGCTGCTCAGCAGCCATCTGGTGGTATTATGGGTCTAGGCTTACTTTGCATTATGAATTTCTGATAAAAATGTTGCTGAATGGACAAACATTACCGTTTACTATTCAATTTCTGGTTCTTCCGGGGGCTCCGAGTACAGCAGTGCTTGCTTAAACACAGCCTGGGCTACCACAGCTGCAGAGGGCATATGTCTACATAATGCCACTGGGAAAGCTGGGGGACTGAGCTGTCTGCGACACATCCTTCTTCTTCCAATAAATTTGGGACAGTTCCCCCAAATCAGCTCCCAGAAGCTGGTAGTCAAGCACATGAAGACACCCGTTCTCCAAAGCATCGTACCCTTACCGTTACACTGAGCAGTCACTTCTTCCTTCCAGCCCAGGTACAAACTAAGGCAACTGCAAGGACTGCAGCACGATGCCAGCGTACCATGACTTCCATTGGGTTGTGTTGATATACCCCAAGGACCTCTCTCCTACCTCTGTCTCAAGAGACAGTAAGATTTTGTCATGTATATACGTGACAGTGGAAAAGGCCTGGGTTTGTCTCTCCCCATCTCTGAGCCACAGAACTGACACAGGGAGAAAACTCAGGTCCATTTACTAGCAATCCAGAGGGAAATTCCAGTTTTGTCACTTTTCTGAGCTTTTCTGCAAAGGTATAAATGAAATCACAGCACGCAAGGCAGAAAACAGTCACAACCTTCAGGTTCCCTGTCTTCACAGAAGAGCAAGAATTCATCCCCACACATGCCTGACATAAGCTTTGTGTTGTAGTGATTGAGACATAAATTAGTACAGGCTTCAAAATATTCTGAGTCTACCCTCACTGACTCTGATTTCCGTATATTTCTGTATGTAACATAAATAGTAATGGGCCACTTCTCCTTGCTTCTGCACCCACCCCACCCCACCTCCCACTTCAGATACCAGCAGTAAATCCACTGTCAGTCCCCAGTGGATTGAGCTTTCTGGATGCAGACATTGACCACGTTCAGGGCCTCAGACCATTCTGAAAAAGTAATTATTTTTTTCTTCTGCCTAAGAATCACATGAAGAGAAAATCTCTAGTTTCCCTTCCAGATTGCGAGGCAGGGAACGCCTTTTATTGTTCTTCAGTACAGCATTCACCGCATTTGGTTGTTACTGGCAGCATATTTGACCATAACAGCTAGCAATGGCACAGAATTAGTATGGCATGCTAAGATTTTACGAGTTGTCCTAAACATGCTGTTTGACATCCTGTGCGTACCTCAGTGTGTATTTTAGCTGAATTCTGTGGTAACTGCAGTATTTCAGTTGAAATACAGAAATATGGGCCTGCCCATCCTTCTCACTTGAACTTAGAATTTGGACATATAATTTGTACTTTTCTCCATCTATTAATTCTGTTATAAGATATCAGTGGGATAATCAAAATCCCAGCCTGGAGAAACCAGCCCCCTCATCTTCTAAACTGCTTACCAGAGTTTACTGACTGATTTTGGGTGTTGAGTTCAGCTGGCACAGCTGTAGCTCCTACATATATTCCCCACCTCTCTTTCACAGGTTACCATTCCTGAGGCAGGGATGACTTAAGAAGACAAATATCTCCTCTTGAGCAGTTTACAGTTCAGTGATTTAATAATGTATGTAACATAGCATTAATGAAACTACATCCATTCTCCTCTTCCTCCTACACGGCTGCACACTGCAGTGGCAGCTGCAACCAGTGGGAATTGAAAAGGATATCAAAGACGGACTAGAACAACCACATTTCTAAAGTCCATTTTCAAATATTTAATTCCTCCCTTGGAGAAAAATTAGACAAAGGAATCTATTTCAGGATATTTTCAATACAAACCAGTGGTACGGCCCTCATCCACTCATGCTTTGGGCATCTTGAAACAGCAGTCTTCCCAATTAACCTCAGTGTTAAGTCACTAATGTTTATTTGTCAGATCTTGTTCCTTGGAAAGAGTTTCCATGAAACAAGTGGTAGAAACACTGTGAAAACGTGTTTCCAAAAACAGCAGAGTCCCCAGAAAATCAAAGTCCGGGCTTCATTTGTGGCTGTAGAAGCAACAGGAAAGCAAATGACTTCATGAAGTGTCACCTGAAGTTTGGGCTCATTTGCATTGCAGAAGAGCATTGACAGATGGCTTTTGCTGGAGAAGCTGCGCAGGTGATTTCTACACAAGAGTATTGATGCGTTTTCCAGCAAGGCAGCAGGAAAAGTTTCAGAGTTCAAAATTTAACAGGCTGCCACCAAACAGTAACTTCTCATGCAAGTTCTCCCATCCATCCTTGATGGATTGAACTCTGCCAAACTTACCTTCTACAGGGAAGAGGTTTCAGCCCTGGATTTCTCTTGACAAAGAAACTAAGTGAAAAATGGTGTGGTCATCCTCTACAAGGGGAAAGAGCCTTCCAGAGTGCAATCTGATTCAGCTCATTGTCCTGTGGGGCTGTGTAGGTTTGGATACCTCCAGTCCTCAGGGTCTGCGATGCTGATCAGGGGAAGCACCTCAGCAGACAAACCCACATTAGTCACTAGGACACCAACGGTGCCAACACGGTGAGTGGGAACAGTCAGACTGCAAGCCGGTGGTGCCGCAGCGAGGAGTGCCACACCAGTGTCCTGCATCTCAGGCTGCTGCAGGACAGGGCAAAGGAGCAATTGTCTAGAGTCATGCCCCTTCCCTGGATGCTGTGCAGAGACAAAGCCTTGAAAGATACTCCTTGCAAAACCGATTCACAGGCAGAAACCGCTTTCATAGTTTATACCCCTCAGCTGGCAGGAAGAAAAGAAGAGCTGCTTTTTAGGCAGTAGCTCACACTTGAGAGCAGTCATCCAGGACCTGAAAGATTTGGGACTAGACTCTCTTTAGCCTACAAAGATTAAAAGTTCCTGTTTCCCAAGAGCATTCCCAACCCACCAGGGTAAAGCCTCAGCTCTACACTGACTGGGATCAGACTTCTCTCTCCTGCTGCATTACTTTGCATTCCCAGTTTTTTATCCACTATCCGTCCACCCTAGCCATGTACTCAATTCACCACAAGAAGTCTTCAGGAGAACAGCTGAGTTGCATTGTCATAATGACAGAAAACCCCAGATCAGTCCACCGAAGAGCAACAAAACCTCTTCTGCTGAGTTCAGATTGTGCAGGTTAGGGTCACATGTATGGGACATAAATAAAACTCAAGTGCAACGGAAGGAAACTCAATGAATTCAGTAATCAATTCTGGGAACACGGGACAGGGCTGTGCAACTCCAAGGCCAGAGAGGATCTCCTCTACCCCCGCGCTGCCGCTGCCCCAAGCACCCCTCAGCTGCTGGCAGGGGGATGCTCAGCCCCTTCCCCTCAGTGATGACCAAAGCATCTCCCTGATTTTTTGACCTAAATCTTCCTGGTTGTACATTCAGATGATTATTTTTTTTCTTGTCCCATCCCACCACTCTTTCTATTGACGTCTATATACGAATTTTCTGTCTGCTAGAAGACAATAGTTCCCTCCAGTCCTCTCTTTCCTGGGCTAAACAAACCCACACCCTCCAGCTTTCCTTCACAGCTCATGTGTCCTGCAGCCCTGATGAGACACAGGCTGCCCACAAACGCCTTCTCCCCCAGAGCCGAGCAGAGCCAACTAAATACCTTTCTCTCTTACAGACTCCTGTCCAGCTAATTCAGTATAAGGTGTCATTTGCCTTTATTTTTTTTTTTTTTGAGTTAGCAATGCCAGTTTTACTTCATGCACCTTGGGACAACAGGCTTCTATTTTGTTGCTGCAATGCTTTTATATAGATAATTATTTTTAAATATGTGCTTTGCATTAGACTTCCTATGTGTTGCACTTTCACTTGCCTTTTTTTTTATGTCGTTTCCTTGATTTTGGAACATTTGTCCAATTTATTAAAATTAGCGTGAATCCTTCTCCTCCAAGGTACATAAAACCACTGACCACCTAATGTCATCCACAAACTTTGCAAGTATCCCATCTAGTTTATCATCCAAGTCATTAATAAAAAAAATGATTAGAGCTGCCCTCAGGTCTTGTCCCACAAGACTGCACTTGCAAAGTCCTCCTTATTTGACAGTGAATCCTTGAAAATTATTTATGAGCACAGTTTTTCTGCTAGCTGTGCACTCATCTAGGAATGAAAATTTTCTCTAGACCCAGACATGATTTGAAAATAAAATATCCAATAGCTGTACCAGAAGTTTGACTTAAATGCAAGGTAAATTACATTTCTCACTTCCCCTCATAGAGTAGGCCATTATCCTGTCAAAGAATGAAAATAGTTTTCTTTGACACAATTTATTTTCAACAAATCTACGCTGACTATTTTTTTTTACTTGAGGAGGTGTACACAGATTGATTGCTTAAAAATGTGTCCTACGTCTTCTCAGGTGTCAGAGTTAGTCTGGTTGGGCCTGTAGAAGGTTTTTCTTTTTTAGGAATATTATTCAAGCCCTATTTGCACTTTTCTAAATGCAGGCACATTAAGCCTCCCCACACTCCTTTAATTCCCTGTGTTAGTTGTTAATTACCCAGAGGTCGCTTTGGCTAGTTCTTTCCATACCTGTTTAATCCCATGTGGTCAGCCTGAAGACATCAAACTTACATGTTCTTTAACCTCTTCTTTGAATTATTTTTAGTTATTCTTTAATCACTCCTTCCTCTTTCTGGCCTTGTTGTGGAGAGCAGAGGAGAAAGCGGAAAAGAAGCGGGGCTGTCCTCCCCTCCTGAACCTGTAGCTTCTCGCTTTTGATTACTTTTGATGGCATCTGCTGGCAGACACGGGATATGCCGCTGTGAGGTAGAGAGCAGCCAGAGGACAGGCACCAACTGTCAACAGGAATATTCGCACCCCCAGTGACAGCAAACAAAGTGAGAAAGGACTGTAAGAATAGGTCCTGGCGAAAACGGGGATGTTCTGTGAGGAAATTATCTCCACCCAGTGTCCAAGCTTGTTCCTGTGCTGCTGGAAATGAGAGTTTAACTACACGATGTGTAAATAGAGAGGAACACATCAAACAGCACAATGCTACCCAGACTTATAAATACCAGGAGATGCTCCAGGCAGAAGCTCTGCTGCAAAGTAGAAAACATGCTTGTGCGGCACTAGGATGGCACGGGTCTCGATGTGGCTGCACAATGTACCCATCAGCTTCTTCAGACATGAGAGCCACGGCCTCAGACTGTGCAGGACTGACAGAAATTGGGTGTACCCGCACGAACCCGGGCTGGCTTTGCCTGGACCAGAGATCTGTGCTGCCGCTGGTATCATCACCGTCCCGAGCACCAGCAGGACTCGTGGCACTGGCTGCAGGGTACCGTGCAGGCAGTCACAGACAGCCAGGCAAATGGTACCTGTGCCTCTCTGCTGTCAGGATTAACTCAGTGTAGAAGTCCCATTCCCTCTCCGCTTCCTGAATCAGCTTCCTTCGTCCCTCTACCAGGAATTAGTGGCTAACGCCAAAAGCGAAGGGAGACGCTGAACCCCCTGGGATGCCTGAAGAGGACAGTCAGCACTGGGGAGCAGAGGTGGACGCTGGAAGGACCAGGTACCCTGGACCACAGCCAGCCCTGCCTGTCTCTCTCCGCTTGGGTGCCTTCCTCCAAGATGTGGGGGTGCATGGAAGGGAGGGAAGCTGGAAAAGGTGGTACCACTAAAGGCTGTAAAGCTAGCAGGCAAATAAACTTACAATCTATTGCTGCTAATAATTTCATTACTTTTATGCTAGGCTCTTAATTTTCAAGGCTTCATCTGTGCTTGTGCTTATTTTGCAGCTCTTGGAGAACTGCTACGAATCCTGGTTTCTAAGAGCACTTTGTTCCTTGAGAGATGCGGCAGATAAAAGAGAGATGTGATTTGCCTCATCAAGAGAAGTGTATGCAGGATCTTCATGAAAAACACACTGGGAATATGCCTGTCAAAGCAAAAGGTAAAGAAAAGTAACACCAACAGAACTGAGTGATACCTCTTTTCTGGGATTAGTGTTCAGAGACAGGCAGATTTGGAGTATTAATCCCAAAATGTATGCCACTGTTATTGCAATAGCTTCCCTGACAATTATATGTGGAGAGGTTGGTGGTATTGCTGATCCCATAGTCCCCATCCCATAGCCGTCCTCCCAAACATGCAAATTGTTTAAAACCTTAGGTTAAATGAAAACAGGAGTAGGTACCATTTCGTGCTTCACCACAACAGCTAAGGATTGAGTAGCCATTAATGTCAATGCCAAACATAACTGTAAACACTGTCTGGGATTCAGGATTTATTTAAGTGACTACTGTATTCTGCCCAGGACTTGTACACAAAAGGTAGTGGCATTCAGCCATCTAACAGTACAAGTCCTTGCTCCGCCTCCTGAGGCAAGCTGGCATGGTCAGTCCTTCTCCAAACTTATCCTCCGAAACTGGGGCTATACTGGAATAATCTCCGATGCTCACTCACTCTTGAACCAGGTCTAGGATTTGTGCCAGATGGCATAAACCAACACAGTGTTTGGTTTTTGGTGACTGTGCGAACAGGTCACTAGTATGAATGACCAGGTCTGACAGTAGCCAGGGAGAAGGGAACTGTTAGGTGGAGACAGCATGAACATCTCTTCAACGCTGCGCTCCAAATCCTTGCAATGCAATTGGTGAGGAAGGGTCCACGTAGGAGGCTGAGGCTTCAGGACAAGAGCCGACCCTAGATGTCAAATTGGTGGTCTAGCACTGGGCAGTGTAAATGGTCCCAGCTCAGGGTGCAAGTGGGGAATCTTGCTAGAAGGCAAGGAATCATAGTTTGACACGCGTCTCACCAAAAAGCAGAGGTGACTGGGCAGAAAGTATCTTAAATAGGAAAATTTGCCCCAAATGACATGAGCTTTAAAAGACTGAAAATCATGGTTTTGCAGAGATATAAAAAAGAAGATGCTCTTCATTGTCAGAAGAAATAATAGAATAAGAAAATGTTCTTTTTTATTTCAATTTGTTTCTTTCTGTTTTCTGGCCATTTACCTCTTTGCTCATTCTGTATTGCCATCAGGGTAGATTTAGATTAGGTATCAGGAAGAAATTCTTTACTGTGAGGGTGGTGAGGCACTGGAACAGGTTGCCCAGGGAAGCTGTGGATGCCCCATCCCTGGAAGTGTTCAAGGCCAGGCTGGATGGGGCTTTGAGCAGCCTGGTCCAGTGGGAGGTGTCCCTGCCCATGGCAGGGGGGTTGGAACTACATGATCTTCAAGGTCCCTTCCAACCTAAACTATTCTGTGGTTCTATGATCATTAAGTGGCAGGGATGGGGAAAAGCAGAAACTGGGTGAGGAGAGAAAAGAGTGAAAACCTGACTTTTTAAATTGTGGTTTAAGAGCTGAGCAATGATAACTATTTGAAGCACTGTGCTTATTCTGTACATTTGTTGTTTGAGTTTTTTTATCGAGAACAAGATTTTCAGAAAACAGTATGCATTTTTAACTTCCAAACAAACCTGCTGTTTATTGGACAGGCTGAACTGATAGTTTACTGTTACCTGCAGTCTGTGTTTTTGTAATTGCATAGAATCAAATCCTTACTGAATCCACACCATAGGAAAGTCAGACACTACTTTTACTTAAGTAACGATGTACTCTCAACAAGGCGTATTTTGCAATCTCTGTGTGTCAAGTTTCTGAAATACCCAGATATTCCAAAGCATTGCGTGGAAACGGTTAACAAATTAGTCCCCCTCCACATGACCTCACATTTTAGCTCTCTTGATCTAGCAAATCCCAAGAGAAAATTCTGCCTAAAAAAATCGTGATGAAGATTAAAAAGTCAGCCCTTGCAGTTGTTTAAAGCTTGAGCTTTAAAGCTAGACAAATTCAAATTATAAATAGGGTATATTTCTGTCTCGCATTTTAAAGAACTGTGAAACACCAGATGGCTTCTCTGTTGCTGTGACCTGACATATAAAATATATTTTTATGGTTTCTGATTTCACTACAAATAAGGCACAAGGAGGATATGCTGTTAACATAAAAATAATTTTACGCGTCAACTTGCCGTGGCTGGAGGCAGTTTATCAGCAGGCTGGAAGATGCCCTGCCTTTCCACCACTGGATGGCATTCAAGGGCCGTAAATACTCACACCGGGAACTGCAGCAAAAGAAAATGCCTCTTAGAAAACTAAAACACAAAGCGTCCAAAGCCTTTGGATTCTTGCTAATGCTTCTGTAATATATTCATGTTTTCGAAGTTCCAAGGAAATAAATCCGGAAAAATGAAAAAAACCAGCTTCTGAGGAGAAAGGAGCTTTCCTCTGAGATGCAACTGAATATGCATGTAGGGCGCGGGACAGGAGATCTGAAAGCAACATTTCAATTAGGAGAATCCAACAGTCATAGGTACGTGTCTCAGTCTGCATCAACATTAATATAGCTTGGCAGGAGACAACTGAATGGGACTTTTTTTTGTTTTTCCTTCCAGATATGGAAGATGTATTAACTTGACCTTGGGTCTACACATACACGACACCCTGGTTGTGCAACACCTGCAAACACAAAAAGCTCTTTAAAGCATTTCTGCCTTTGTCTTCTTTCTTTAAAGCTCAGGCCCGTCCCAGCATCATTAAAAGCCACCCGATCTCACAGCTGAGCCGGCTGTGAGCAGGAGGTCAGGCTGGAGACCTCCTGGGGTCCATTCCCACCTGAACCGCCCTGTGCTTCCACTGCCTCATTAAGAATAAAGATGGATTGACATTTTTTTATAGATAAGAAGAGCACCCCGCAGCGGTAACAGTATTTGTGGGGGTGTAGCCATAAGGGTCTGGGAGTGCGAGTAGGGTCAGGTTTGCAGACAGACAACTGCTTTTACATGCCAGCTGATATATTCAGGAAAGAGGGATGAGCTCTGGAACAGAGGAGCATTTCCTCAAGTCTGAAAGAGCACAGCAAGCTTCAGGCTAGCTGCAGGCAGGCAATATTTGCTGAGTTTCACCAATTAAAGGACTTCAAAGAAAAGGATAGTTTGCACCTCTGTGGTACAAAGAAAGAGAAGAGGTGATAGGGCCACAGCCTCTGTGGCGTAAAGACAAGGTAGAAGCAGAGAAAGACTCACCAGGAAAAGCTGTGGCATTCTAGGAAAGTAGCGTTCCTGCCAAACCTGCAATTTTTGCTACAAAGTCTACCTATGAATTTTAGTTCCCTTTTTAATTTTTGTGAGTTCGCCTTGTGAAAGTACTGCTCCTGCCACTTGCTGAGACCGTGACTGCTGGTGGTGGTCTGGTCTCACTCACACAAAGGTGTTTGGTGAGCTGCATTTCTCAGGCTGCGCTGCCTGGGGTACTCGGTATTCCTAGTGATCTGCTCAGGGCTCTTTGCTCTGCTGCAGTTTAGTTGCATTTGGGGTATGATGGCTACAGGATACATTTGCTTCTGGAGAGGATTTCGACACGGCTCAGGGGGTAGGTGCCTGGGGGTCAAAGTGGGGAGATCTGAGAATACCTAAGTTAAAATGTGATTTTCTTCAGTTATTATATAGGGCACTTTACAACAAAGAGAAATGTAGAGTAGATGGGGCTTCTTCATCTTCCTATTATGTATATGGTGCTCATTCATGTTATAAATATATATATATATATTCATGTTCTTGGAGATGTGTCCTTTGTTCAGAGAAGATCCCCAGTGGTGCACAGAGTGCTCTCCTAAACAGGCCAGTGGTATTTAAAGCCCAGCTACAAACAGCTTTTAGGCATGTTTTGTTGATGGTTTTCTGGAGACTTTCTGGGTCTTTGATGTATGATAACTTGTAATTACCTCTCTGATATAGATTATGATACCTAGAAAGAAGATCATGGAGTTAAAACTGTCCTGCACATACCATCTTGTTCTCCCAGCATTTGCACTATTCACATCAGGGCTTCAGGTTGGGGAGAGGCCTCAGGGAGCATCTTCTGGTCTTCTTCTACACCATCTGCTTAGAGGACTCTTTATCAGATACAGACCGTGTCCAAACTCTCATCCCTATAAGGCCCATTTTATGTTACCTGAACAGGTGGAAGTCAATGCTGTGCTTTCCAGTCTTAAACTACTGTCTGTCTACCATGCACAAGATTTTCTGCCCAGCCCATTGAAACAAGGTTTTAAAATAACAAAAGGAGAAAAACACACTTTTTTCCTGGAAGAAAACAGTAACAATTTTACTTGGCGCTTTATACTACATTGTAATATAAACCAGAAGAAATAGGAAACATCAAGGGCAGAGTTTTAACTGTAAGTATCAAAACAGTGACTGCAAATCGGGTTTTAGAAACTACAAAGCACAGTTCAAATACATGATCATTTCTCAGCAGAGATTATGTGTACAACAAAGGCATTCTGTTTAAACACATTCCTCATTTAAGATTCCCAGCATTATCTTTGCCCCTCAGCCACTCTCTCATCAAACCCTCAGAAGGAAAAAGACCTGTGCTACATTCACGGCCACATGGACACCCAGAATCCCATCAGCTAATAAGAAAAGTTGTTCCACGGTCACCAGCTTCTGCCTGCGGAGCCTAACATCCAGTTCAACAGCCACGAACCACAGCTCCTTCCTGAGCTGAGCCACAACACAACCACCGGACTGATCCATAGCGTAACCACCAGACTGATCCGTAACACCACCACCATTTCTCTTCCCAAGGGCTTCATAGAAATCTATTGCATCCACGGCACCAAAAAGAAGCCAACAGGAGGATGCTGCCCGAGGATGGGGAAACTGCAGAGTGCAGCAATTCTAGTTGTTACAGTAAATAGCTTCACGCTGTCTCCATGGGCTGCTTTGATTTTGCGAGCACTCTGCTGTTTTTCAGTCTCCCCACTGCCTGGTGACACATCCAGAGCAAGACTACGTTTTCTTTTCTGCTTGGGGCAGAAAATACTCAGTAATACTAAGAAACTGGAAAGGATCCTGATTATGAACCCACTCTCACTAGGAACCCCTGTATCATCGCCCCCAGCAATAGTTAATGCTTCACGCCCAAGGAAAGGTAAAAAAAAATAATAAAGAAAACCTACCACAAACAAGTATTTGATCTGACCAAAACATAATGATGAAGAAAAACATTGTTCCTAACGCCTACAGGGCCAACTTACTTTTTGAAGCCTAGATTTGTTTCTGCTTGCCATTATCTTTGCATTCATAGCTGCAAACGTTACTAATGGCCTTACAATTACCCACCTCTTTTAAAGTTAAATCAGAGCCCTCTCAGCCTCTTACCTCCAGCCCTGGGCTTGGAGGCCCCACCAGCTGCAGCTCCTTCCCCCGGGAAGCCCTTATGGCTTTTCAAGAATACATGGCTCAATGTTTTGCTCTTTAATTTATTTGGTGACTTTTCAGAATTGCTTTGTTGCTGTATCCTCCTCTGGGAGTATATTTGCATGAAAGGAACATTATGAACCACTTAGTATAAAGACATAAAACAAGAGAAATGACAAACACATGTAAAAACATAGCTATTCCAAATCAAGCTAACTCCAAAACTTGCAGGGGAAAAAAAATAATTCTCCCTTCACGCCCTCATCTGGCCTTATCTTACTTGGGAAATTAATGAGTGTACACTCATGTGAAGGAGTGAGAACAAGGAATAACATCCTCTAACACTGTCTGCTGAGGATGAAAGCTGATGGGCCTCTGCACTCACTCAAGTATCGCTATGGAGAAGATGGACAGAGAATGATGAGGGGGAAGAAAATGGAAAGAAAAAAAAGAGAGAAAAAGAGCATGTTGGCTCATTCTGTTTAAACACTGGTAAGTTCAGCTGTGACTGTGTGGTGAAAGTTATTGTGTTGATATAGGCTAGCAGTGACTTACTATAATAATTTCTGGAAGGAGGAGGATCAGGGACAGGAGCTGTGGTCAGAGTGATGGTTTTATTTCTGGACTGACTCTTCTCTGGGCTCTCTCCATGAGGAGGTGTAGGAAGTCCCGATGCAGCCAGGAAACTCAAACCTTGCTTTCTCTGAGCCTAACTATAGCTAGGCTTGGTCCAAAAGAAAATATCCTTATGAAATTTTCAAGAAAGGAAAACTGACTCAGCTGTCCAAACCCCGCTGCAGGGTAAAGACAATCTCAGCAGCCACCGGGCGGCCGTTCAATCTCTGTCAAGCAGCAGCTTGAGACAGCTTGAGCTGGATACTAATATTTGGAGTGTTTTACAACTATAACACCACAAAAAAATGGAGACATGCCCAAATAATGCCAAAAGAGTGTTTTTAAAGACATTTAAGTGGCCACAGGGTTGGATGAAAGGTTTTCCGTACAAAATAAAAGCTGGCAAAAGGATAGGAAACAAAGGGTAAGGATTAATCGGGCATTTTACTTTCGAGGAAAAATACTGGAACCAGTTTTATTCAACATATTCATCAGAGATATCGCAAAGGAAATCCACAGTGAAATTTCCAGATTCACAGATTGTACCAAACAAACTCTTTCAGACCACCAAATCTTATGCTGATGGTGAGGGACCCCAGAAAGACCACACAAAACTAAACGGACAAACAGGTGTCAGATAAGCTTCAGAGCAGATAAATGTAAGGTAATACATCTAGGGAAAAAATAAGCCAAACTGCACCTATGTGATACTGAATACAGAACCGGCAGTGAGCGTGTCAGAAAAAAAGATCTTAGGAGTCATCATTGACAATTCTCTGGCCACCAATAAAAGACAAAACGGTATCATGAAAAAGCATACTGAGAACACGACAGAGGACATCATCTTGCTGCTACATATGACTTTGGTGTAACCACACTTGCGTACAGTTCGTGGTCTGCTGTCTGCATCTCAGGAAGGATGCAGTAGGGTCAGAGCAGGTACAGAGGAAAACAACAAAAATGATCAAGCAGCTGCCTGCCAAACGAAAACCTAAAAATGCTGGGCTCTGTGTGATGGAGAGGAAAACACTAAGAAGAGGAACAGTTAAATACTGCAAAAAAATGAAGGCAATATCTAGGAAACTACTTTAAAACTGATTAAAGTAAGTATTTTTTATACTTCTCTAACTTACTGTGACAGAAGTTTATGGAGGTAGATAATATCATCAGGTTCAAACCGGGCTAGATAAATTCACAGAAAAAAAGTGCATGGGTAGGTACAAAAAGAACACGGCAGAGAAGTACCCTCTAACACCCCCCAGGTAAACAAATGTGGATACTGGAGGTGGCAGAAGGGGAACTGACTGCAAGAAGTGGCCAAACTCATGTGCTGTCCTAAACAGCATCTGACATTGCCAGAGTCAGAAACAGAGTACTTGGGCTAGAAGGATGATTGCTTTGACCAGAAAGGTATTTCTTATGCTTTTAGACCATCCAAACCATGGAGAGAGACAGATGTTTTTTACAACAAACTATCAAATAAATATAATAAAAAAATACCAAGAAATTACACTGAGATTAAATCCTCTCCCAAAGCAAGTTTGCTGGGTTTTTTGTTTCCCTCAGAAAGAATACTGGTTTCTCTCATACTTCAACACCCAGAATGGTTTGGCAGGACAGTAACTGTTAGATTTACTGCTTACACGTGTGCATATAATGAGGTGGCATCTTACTCCACCCTGACTGCGGGCCAAGCGCTGGGTTAACATATCCCAGAGACATGGGAAACTGCGGAGCAACAGGGAAAACCCTTAAATGGGGAAATCCTCCAGACACTAACGAAGTGATTAATTGTTAGTTTTATTCCACCACCAAATGTGTTTACATGTTTCCTGTTGTCATCTTCAAATCCCTCTTTTTTCATGGCAATCCTCTCTGACACAGCCAAACAGCCTTCTCTCCACTGCAAGAGGCTCCTGCTATATATAAATATATTTAGGTGACTTCCAAGTTAGTAAGGAGCTTTCACTCAGCTGTGGAGGGGAGACATATAGCTTGTACTTATCCAACACAAGTCCTGGGATAATCTCTTTTCCCCTCACCACTATTTAGAATCATTGTTTAGGCAGGCTGACAGGGAGAGAAAAGGAAGGCTACTGCTCACTTGCAGCTTCTCAGGCTTGCTCAGAATAAGAAGTCTGGTCTGAAATTTCAGTTCATTAAAATCCCTACAGCTCAAGAGCTTTATCTTTCTGCCGAGAAGACACCCTTCCTGCGCTTACCAGCTGTGGACTGGAAATCGCAATACCTCTGAATCATCGGAAGGATTTTTAGCCTGGCATCTTGCAGCAGCGAGGCATTCAGGCTGTCTGTCCACACAGCTGTCTGACAGCCGCTCCTCAGCAACTGTTTAACCCTTTGCTTTCTTTCGGTTTCTTTTTTCAGGTGATGGGTAATGACCTCAGCCCTTGGAAGGTCTTACCAGCTTTGTGAAAATCAACACCTGATAATGGCAAGATATAAAAATTGGGGTCTGATTGAAAAGAAGTCAGTAGCACCCCAAAGAAAACACACTGGACGGACAAACAGTGGCACAGCCCTGGCTCTGGCTCGTGGCTCTGCAGCAGCTCGAGAGGGCACCCCATGGGGATGTCCAGGGAGGAGGGAGAGGGGGTTGCCAAGGTCATGGCAAAACAGGCCTTCAGTGGGGCAGGGCACAGATCGTCAGGAAATCAAGGTCCATTAGTCCCTCTACTCACAGAATGAATTCGTTATTAGGACTATGGCGATGTAGGTTTATATAGGTCACTGTGACAGTAAAAACATATCATTTTTATCTTCAGCTTGCTTGATCTTCAGCATTTTTAATCCGCAGCATCAGCCTGTCTGATTTATTACTACTTACAAACCACACTGACAAGGACTTCATTTAAACTCCATGCACAGATACTCTGTTCCTAAAATACAGAAGATGCACATTGGCTATCTCTGTAAACAAGAGATTAGACTCTCTTCTGATTTTGTGACATTGTCTTTCCGTGCCCTCTCTAATATATATGATTGATCTAGCCTCTATCTCAGCCGTTTTCTAATGTAATGTAACTATATTGTACTTTTCTTCCCGTTTTCCATTCCTACTGGAAATCTGTTATTCAATCCCTACAGATATAAATCTAGATTGTATTCCAGCATTTCTCTTTCATATCCTATTTCTTTTCTATTATGGTCAACAGTATTAGCTTCCTAACAACACGTAGCATTGTTTTTCCTGGCCCCAATGTGTATGGGCTCACTGACCTACCACCATCACTCTTCTGACTATGGCCTTGCTTTTGCACTCACCTTCACCTATGAACAATTAAATTTCACCTGATTCTAACAGCTACAATGTAAAAAACCCAAAGTATTTGTATAATATACGTTAAGGATGTAAAGGTTGGCTGCTGAACCCCGTGGACTCCGGGACCCAGGGATTCCTCCTTGCTGCCTGCTGCAGCCCAGCTGGGGACAGGCAGGGACTCAGGAGGTCTCTCCATCCCGAGGGACACTGTCCTTTCGTGCAGGTTAAGTCAGCAGCAAAGCTGAGCATCAGACAGGCGCGCGCGCACACACACACACACACGCATACACACAGAGGGCACAAGGCAGCCGGACGCACAGGCTACCTGATGGACCACTGCCTTTAGGTGCGCCCATATAAAAACCAACAACCCTCACTTAAATGTAAGCAAGCCCAGTCCTGTTCCTCCTCTCTGGCTGATCAGGAAAGTCCTCTATGAAAACATATGTACCCTCATATTCTAGATTCACAAGTACAGTGACATTCACAGGTCCTCGAATATCAGCCCAGCCTATAAACCCCTCTATTACCCATGCCCGGGCTCCCTTACTCGGTAAGCAGGTCTCCTCCCACTTGCCAGCCAGTTCAGCTTGAGGTTTGCCAGTAAGCAGAGGCGTGCACTACACACTCGTCTCACAAGCACCCCCACAATCACAGATCACTTGAATATTAACAAAAATGCTCAGTCCACCCATGCCCAGACCCTGGGTCCCCTTACCCAGCACAGGCTCCGACCTCGAGTCCTTCCAGATGCAGGCTTCCTCCTGCTCACCAGCTAATCGAGCTTGAAGTTTGCTAGAAAATTACACATATACGTGCACACAGGATTAAATTCACTGGGGGAAAAATAAACACACTTAGGTATTTACGGTGCTGCTATTCATACCTCTCCCACACAAACATACACCCTGGTCCCTCCAATGGCTGACACCTAGACCCACAAGCCTTATGGCTCCCGGTCCCTCCAGTTGGGACCACCCACACCTCCCCTGTACATTGGTCTCTCTAGTTGCCTGGGGTCCCTTCTGCAGCTGTTACCGCTTAGGCCTTGCAGCACTCGCACATAGGATGGAAAGTGAGATTGCACAGGGGGAAAGAAAAAAAGAAAAAAAAAAATGTTAAGTAAAGGATTTAATAAGAAGATAGGACAGACTGCAATGACCAAGCAAAGGGCTCAGTCAGACAAGCGTATTGACTGGCAGCTCGCACACATGACCGGCCCCTTTAATACCCCTCTCTGTTTTCCAACGCTTCCTCCTCCCCAATCCCCACCACCACCACCTTCCTCCACCTTTGGCCCTTCCTCTAAACACCCCACAACAAGTTTTGCAGAGTCCCCCAACCCTCTTCTGATAACCCCGTTGGAAGTTTCGCACAGCCCCCCCGTCTTGCCCCCCCCACCAGCCCGCCGCCCCGAGGGCAGCCGCAGCGCCCCGTCCCTCCGGTTAGAGCTCTGGCTGCGCCCCCCCCCGCCAGCGCCAACGGCCCAGCCATCAGGGGCTTGAAGAGGTCTGGTCTCCCTTATTGTCTTGTCCTTATCGCCCGCTGTTAGGTTTGTGTATCTGCGTGTTTATTTTACCACTTTCCTTGGGATGAGTTGTTTCTTTCGAACCGAAGAGTGGGAGACAGATAATGAGGAGGATGCTCCCGCATTCCACGTCCCCCCCCCAGTACACACTTTGCGAGCTCCTGATGCCTGAGGTCGCCTTAGGTGGGGAGAGGGATCCATGAGTTGAGAAGTTCATGACTAAACGGCTTTGTACAAGCGAGAAGGAAAAGGCGCTGAGAACAAAAATGAGACCAGGCATCCTAGAAGGACACAGGGCTACAGCATCCCATGTCTTCTTTACGGCACGGGTTTCACTCTAGTCGGTTACTGGTTTTCAATATTTCTATGGTTTTACAACAGAAGTTGATTCAGAAGATGCAAACAGAATTTTGTCGTGTCACCAATCTGCTATTGTGAGCAGCACAGGCACAGATAGACAAGCAAGCACTTGATACTGACAGAGGAGCTCACTTGAGTAAGAGGTCATCCAAGAATTTTGGCAGGGTGAAAAGGCACATCTGCCCTGCAAGTGAACTTCAGAGAACGTGCTTCTCTGCTCTCCCTTTCAGTCCTGTCCAAGTTATGAGAAAATGCAATACCATTCCCAAAGGTAATCAGCTTGCAGCTTCATATTACTCCTCTCTCATTGCCCAGAAATCCCAGGCAGGACCTGGCTCTCCTGCAAAAGTACCCGCATCAATCATGTTTAATAAAATTGTACAACAGCTTGGAATTGTGAGTCAGCTACAGCAGCTGCCTGATGTGTATTCCCATAATGTCTTGAGTGATCATCCGGAATGAGAAATTAGACTTCTCACTGTGAAAACCTGTGCTGCTGATGTTATTAAACTCATCCTAAAGACCACCCTACAGGACTACCTCCCCTTTCACAGAATCACAGAATGCCAGGGGTTGGAAGGGACCTTCAGAGATCATCTAGTCCAACCTCCTCCCAAAGCAGGTTCACCTAGAGGAGGCTGGACAGGATCACATCCAGGCGGGTTTGGAGTATCTCTAGAGAAGGAGACTCCATATCCTCTCTGGGCAGCCTGTTCCGGTGCTCTGGCACCCTCAAAGTAAAGTTTTTCCTCATGTTTAGACAGAATTTCCTGTGTTCCAGTTTGTGCCCGTTGTCCCTTGTCGTCTCGCTGGGCACCACTGAAAAGAGTCTGGCCCCATCCTCTTGACACCCACCCTTTAGATATCTATAAGCATTGATGAGATCCCCTCTCAGTCTTCTCTTCTCCAGGCTAAACAGACCCAGGTCTCAGCCTTTCCTCATAAGAGAGATGCTCCATATGTTTTGACAAAAAGTAATGTCAAAGCAAATGAGACATAGACAAAATACCAGGGAAAAACTTTCCAGACGATTGAATTTTTCCAGCATAGTAAGAATAGTGAAGCAGCAAGATCAGTCTCCTTGGAAGATTCTGGAATAACCCCTGGAGGTTTTTTTCAAGAGCAAGTCAGGCAAAACATCTCCCAGGAATGGCACGGTGCAGCTGATTCTGCACTAAGACGTGGGACTTGACCAGATCAGTGGTTCCCGGGGGTGAGACTGAGTCAGGGGGTTAAGGCATGGAGATCAGGCTAATAAGATTTACTGGACATATCCTGAATAATGCTTCTCTTAAGAACCTCATCTCCCCTATCTAGGAGAAGTCTTTTCTTCTCCACAAAGCCTCATGATTGTATTCTTAGAAGACAGCACTGGATTTGCACTCCAATAGACAGAAGGGTGGATGAATAGTGGATTTAAACCATCATTAGATCCTGCTGGTCTTGGGCTGCTCAAGTGCCCCTTCACAGCTTAGCCCTGGAGGCCTGTCCAAACTATTTCAGTCAATGGGCACTGCAGCAGACATCAGCCATGGCCATGCCCCAGGACAGACCAGCCACCCTCACAGGCTGACCCCAGGTAACCTTCCCTGTCCCCATTAAAAGCTCTCACTGCTACCTTCACAGCATCTGCTGCAGGGAAATCCCCCACAAATGTATCGGAGGCTTTTTGAGACAGAACATTTAAACCCTTGCAGCCAGCGACCATACATCTGGGCTGATGTCCTCATCCCAGATATTAGGGTGAAGTGCAGGGGAATTCATGCCCTTCAGTTCCCATGGGCAGGCTCCAGACCTGCAAGCAGTTACTCCAGAGACCCCGATCCAACTCACTACAACTGAACAAGTGCTATGTCTAAAATCCCGGTTTACAGTTTTACGGTCATGTATTTCCGAATACATATTCTGTAGTCCTCTTTTCACCTAACATATTTCTTACCTTTCCCATTTGTATATCTGAGTCCAGAACACTGCATTTGGGAATTACTAAAGCCCTATACCATGCTGCTCAGGCATACCTTAAACAGCTAACACTGTTGTACCACCCTTCTATTACACGATTGCTACATGAAACCGTACAATTCTTTATAACGTCTGGTTGTGCATCCATTTATCTGTCTACATGGGAGGAGATTAAGTTCAAAGAAAAATAAAAGATGACACAGAAAGACAGAGTGCCACACATAGGTGATATACTGTTAAACTTTCTGCTCACAAGGTAAAGAAAAAACGGAAGAGAAACAGGAGAAACAAAATGTTGAGCCTTCAAAAAAATCTAATCACTAAATGAATAAAGGGAAATTATGGATTCTTTTTCTGTCCACTTTCCCTTCCCTCCCTTCCTCCTTCCCTCCCTCTCCCACAAAAAAAAAAAAAAAAGAAATCTTGAAATTAACTGCAGCAGAATCATTTTTTGGTTTAAGCTATTAAATCATCATTTTTCCTCAAGAAACATTGATGATTTAACTGACAGTTTATTTTAAAAATAGATCAAGCCTTCGGTTTTCATGCAAGTGCTGTATTTTATCCCTAATGGAAATAATTAAACTTACTTAAATGCATGAAGAAGCAAAGAGGAAATAAAACAGCCATCCATCTTATTCAAAGGTCTACCCATTGTCTTGACCAGAAAACATAAAATTTTACATAGTGGTGCAACAAAAGCTGAAAAACAAATATTCCATTCACCGTTGTCCTTGGTCAATAACAAAGGGACGGGCTTTAGGATTTATGATAGTAGCAGGTACTGCAGTGACAATCTGTATGGTTCTCTATCTTCACATTGTCCTTAAGGGTAATCTTGGAAAAAAAAAGAAAACACACACATGTAACAAATAATTAGGATTAGCTACACAGTAAAACCAGCATTCTCAAGTAAAAGACACCTGAAGCCCTTTTTTTAACCACAACGTATACAGGCTCCTTGGGGTATGTGCACCAGAACAGCCTCTCAACACCAACCTGTGAAGCCGCATCATCAGTGGCTTTCAGAGCCATAAAGAGAAGGTTTTCAACAGTGACATGCATAGTGACATAGTTTCGTGTCCTTTATTTGGCACTTCCTTAAGTCTGATTTTCAAAAAGTGTCAAGTAACCAATCCATGAAAAATCAAGAAATGTCCTTAAAATGTTTCACATGGGGATTACAAAAATGGAGGCTGCAAACATAATGAGTCATCTTTATTTTAAATCTCAAACAAATTCTAGTTGCTGCCTAAGGGCAAGCATAATGTTGGTGGCCTACAAAAAGATCTATGCTCTACTCAGATGAAGAGCCAGGACGGGTTCAGCTGTAGGTGTCTATAGGTAAGTTGGGTATCTGGGTTCTCCTCACAGCCAGTGGAGACCCACCGCTCTGTTCAGCAGTGCACACAGAGCTGTCGAATGCTGGTTGAGATGTCAGAGGGGATCCCACCAAGCCTCCAGCTGTCACTCCAGAAGGTCTTTTATGTATCCTGTCTACCAGCCATATGCAGATGTCTTGAGTACCTCAGGGTATCTCAAATGACACCAAATCTGTGAGTGGGTAACTGAACTGAGCCTCCAGTCAACACACTCAACAAGCCTGATTCAGATCACCACAGGATAGACACTTTAGCTTGTTTCAACTAGCTCACCATTTCTTAAATCAAATTTAAGGTTTCTTCACCTGGAGCTGAATCACTCCCAAAATAATTAGCTTTAGCAGACACTCTCTTTAAGATAACCTTCCAGATGAGAGTGCTAAATGCTCAAAGTAGTTGCACACATTTACAGTTCCCTCTTGGTTATACTATTAAAAGTAAACACAACCTCAATTAATCTAACGAGCACAGATGGTTTTGGTCCCTCATTCCCATACACATAATTGATAGTATTGACCAGCCACCTTCCCAGAGAACTCCTGTCTATGCAAGAAAGATGCAAGAAAAATGCAAGAAAAATGACTAATTAAAATCAAGTGCACACTGCACAGCATTTAAGGGGAGGGTACACATGCAGGAGAGTTAAAAAAAAGGAGACAAGAAGTCCACCACCAGAACTTCAGGTGTCACGAGTCAAAGCAGTTTCACTGAAGTCAGTGACACTGTATCAATGTCCACATCCCGACTGAATATCAGACTCAGTACTGGCTGACACTTTAATTTCCTCTTTAGAAAAACAAGAACCCAAACGCAAAGGATATAAATGCCAAGGATGTCTCCCTCAAATAGCTCGCCAATATCCTCCAGCAAAAACATATTCTCTTATATGCACTGGTTCAGCTAAACATTGCATCCTAAAAGAAGCTTAAATAGGTCTCATTCATGCCCTCACCTTGGTAAAAGCCTTTGCTACGCAGCACGTTGCTTCTGATGTAATGTTCTTTGGAACGAGCATGGTCTTCTTGGACCTCATCGGAGTGGGATAGGCTCGGGAGAAACAGCACCCAGTGCACTGGTAAATGGGTGCTCCTGGCTTGGAAAAGAATCTGTTCTCCCCTAGCTTGCACTCTGGACAACCTGCCACAGAAATATAAGGAAGAGACTTTTACTTGGTCTCCATCTGTATTCTCATTTCCAAAAAGAAAGGGAAAGTGCAGGGGGTGAGAGGAAGCACCAACCGCATTCTCCTGCTTGACATCTGCAGAACAGAAAAACACAGACACCAAAGCTCCTCTCTTTCGGGTCCTTCAACCCTGCAACACTCACCGGCTGTAAAACTAGAGTGTTGCTTTCTAGGTAATGCACAAACATTATTGTGTCTTGTCTCGTTTTCCAACTTAATTTTGTTGACAGTTGTGGAGGGGTTTTTGTATGTCTACTACACTAGCTGTCCCTAGAAAGCTTCCTAATACCTACAGGTAGTTAAATAGCACCATCAGGATTTGTAGTGCTTCTTAGACATTGTCTGTTCTGATGCAAGACTCCGTTATCAAGAGTTTTGAGATTTTTGTAGCTCACATTTTTCTATATTCAGTTTGAGGCTGAATAAAAAAAAAAACAAAACAAAAACAACCTCCAAAAGGCCCCTAAAATCTTCCTAATATGCCTCTTTTGTAGAATGCTACACCAACAACATCCCATATTCTGGGATCTACGGAGGAATAATATTCTGCATATAACGAAAAGAAGCTATGGTTCCTGATGTTACGTTGCCATTTGGATCTCATGAGTACAAGAAATCAAAATGGGTTTTTTGATAATGTTTCAAGGATTAAGATCACCCACGTCAGCATGAGGTCACGGTCATCTGGGGGACTCTTAACCTGGAGAAAGCAAGTTTAGAGAAGAAATAGGAAGTATACTCATAGCAAAATTATCTTGATTTATTACACCTTCATATCTCAGTGTCAATAAATGCAAATGAATGATAAGATATATGACCACATTTATAAAACATGTGAAAGTTTAATACTCTTTACGAACAATTGCCCTATTTCTGAACGCTGAAAGCAGCTTACCCTGCATGAGAAACTCTCCATCTGGGAAAGCATGAAGAAGATGCAGAAATACAGACAAAATGGTCAAAGTGACAGCTGCATACTTCCTGTAGCAATCCATGATCTATCTGAAAATACAAATATACACATTTTTAAAGGACTGTTTCGCACTGGTTACAGTACCAGTATCTAGGCTACACACTGATAGAGTATTCAGTGCGAGTAACAGAGGCAATTTAGAACTGGGATCGGAAACTGAAAATGCAGTGTACTGATGTGCATTTTATAGGCTCAGAAAACTGACTTCATCACAATAACAAAAATGTGCCTTTCTTTCTGGCCTTAACTTTTTTTTTCCTGAACATTAACATAAACCACAGCACATAAACTTCAAACATCATAACTGTCTAATATTTATGGTAGACTGGATAAAGCCAACAAATGCTTATGGAGAAAATGAAAGAATCTGCAGATCCGGGACATGGAAAGACTAAATTCAGGGAAAATAATTTCACATCAGGACATAATTTCCTGAATCAAGAGTCAGATTATTTGTCCACACACTGAAATGGCCTCAACTTGTGCCAGGGGAGGTTTAGATTGGATATTAGGAAAAATTTCTTCACTGAAAGGGTTATCAAGCATTGGAACAGGCTGCCCAGGGAAGTGGTTGAGTAATCAACCCTGGAAGTATTTAAAAGGCTCGCTTAGGGACATAATTTAGTGCTGGACTTGGCAGCGTTAGGTTTACAGTTGAACACGATGATCTTAAAGGTCTTTTCTAACCTAAATGATTGTATGATTCTATGACTTCTCTAATGCCAAAGTCCCCATTAACCGATTTTCAGTCCTGTCCCTCAGTGGGAGAAAGCTCTTCTGATCTATATATTTAGAGAGGCACCACATACTGTGCTGCAGAGCGCCCGAGGAGACATGGCGCCAAGAGAGAGCTCAGGAGGGTCTGAAACAGCCCCAGGGCCACCTGCATCATGCAAGGTGTATTAGGTTTGCATAGCAAGGTTTCAGTAGTGGGGGGGGGTCTACAGGGGTGGCTTCTGCGAGAAGCCGCTAGAAGCTCCCCCATGTCCGGTAGAGCCAATGCCGGCAGGTACAAGACAGACCCACCGCTGGCCAAGGCCAAGCCCATCAGGGACGGTGGTAGCACCTCTTTGATAACATATTTAAGAAGGAGGAAAAAAAAACCCTGCACAATGGAGAGAGGAGTCAGAATATGTGAAACAACTCTGCAGACATCAAGGTCAGTGAAGTAGGGGGATAAGGAGGTGCTCCAGGTGCCAGAGCAGAGATTCCCCTGCAGCCCATGCTGAAGACCATGGTGAGGCAGGCTACCCCCTGCAGCCCATGGTGGTCCATAGTGGAGCAGATACCACCTGCAGCCCAAGGAGGACACCATGCTGGAGCAGGTGGATGCCCGAAGGAGGCTGTGACCCCATGGGAAGCCCATGCTGGAGCAGGTTCCTGGCAGGACCCGCGGACCCATGGAGAGAGAGAAGTCCACACTGGAGCAGGTTTGCTGGCAGGACCTTGTGACTCTGTGGGGGACCCATGCTGGAGCAGTTTGTGAAGAACTGCAGCCTGTGGGAAGGATTCATATTGAAGTTCATGGAGAACTGTCTCCTGTGGGAGTGACCCCACACCAAAGCAGGGGAAGAGTGTGAGAGTCCTTCTGCTGAGGAGGAAGGAGCTGCAGAGACAACATGTGATGAACTGACCGCAACCCCCATTCCCGTCCCACTGAGCTGCTGGTTGGGGAGGAGGTAGAGAAATCGGGAGCAAAGTTAAGCCTGGGAAGGAGGGAGGGGTGGGGGCAAGGTGTTTTTAAGATTTGGTTTTATTTCACATTATCCTACTCTGATTTGATTGGTAATAAATTGAACTCATTTCCCCAAACCGAGTCTGTTTTGCCTGTGACAGTAGTTGCTGAGTGATCTCCCTGTCCTTGTCTTGACCCATGAGCCTTTCGTTATATTTTCTCTCCCGTCCCGCTGAGGAGGGCAGTGACACAGTGGCTTTGGTGGGCATCTGGCATCCAGCCAGGGCCAACAGAGGGCCAGGGGAGTCCCAGGGAGTTCAGCATCGCTACAGCCTTCTGGACCGAGATATCTTTTAGGCTTCATTTTACTGATGCAGCAACTTGGCTTTTGGGTTGTGAGTAACACAAAGCTGGTTTGGCAGAAACCAACCCTGGTCAGCTCGAACTTTTAAAAATCTTTTTAACAGATTAATTTTGTGCAAGAAGGCTACATGTGGCACTGCGTATCTGACCTTCTACAGCTAGCGCACAAGACGAAGCAGCTGTAAATAGCATATCACATGTGTAATTCAACAGAAATGCAGTTGTGTGGTTATATTTGATCCAGATCAAATCTATACCACAGGGTAATGCATATCACTGATATGAATAACTGAGGGAACCATAACATTAAAGATGCAGAATATTTCTTGCAACTGTACGAATATCATCCCAAATTCTCTGCTTGATTTTTAAAAAAAAACTAATTTACTTTTTTTCATTCATATTCACCGTAAGATTCCAGGGGGTGGGGGTGGTGCTGGACAGACACATGAAACTTCAGTTCTCTCCGTATCCAAACATCAGACGTACTAAGTAAGGGCTACATGCAGATCAGCAGGATGATTTTTGGTAATTACCACAGAACCTTAAAAATTATTCTGAAGCATTTTGTACCAGCCTGGTGAGAGACAAAAAACTGGTCATAATCTCGTCATAAGAAACTGGTGTTTCTTTCGAGCCAGAGAGCTCCCATGTGCCTGTGGCATGGCCTAGGAGGACCTTCCTCGCTGGAAAGTCAGGCAGAATCTGAGTTAGGCTAAAGATGCTGTTTCAGATCTTCATGTTATAAACACCTGGTCAACTAACGGTACTTTTAAAAATCTTGGATTCATCTGAGCTATGAACACATGAAACAAAATAATGAACCTCACTTCTGCTCGTCAGTATTAAAAAGTAGTATTTTAGGCATGAAGTCTGTAACCTTCCTTCTCAAGCGCCAAACCTCCATGTTGAACCGACAACTTCATTGTGCTCAGTCAAAGATAATTTTGGCCCAGTCTCTCACTCAGAAAACAGAATTTCCCCTTTAAAAATTCTGTTCTTCCAGAGCATAGACCTGAGCCCTTCCTTTAGAAATGAGCAAGAATTACCTATATCTCACGTTGAAGTAACTGGGTCCAGGGAGAAAAGAGCCATATAAAGGATGCTGAAGTATTAAATTCCCGAACCGGGGCAGCCTGCGCAGGTGACAGAGGCAGCAGCACTCTTTTGCTCAGCCCAGCTGGCCGGGACAGCCGTGCTTTGGAGGACTGAGTTTCAAAGTCTTTTTATTGCTGAGAGACGGAGCACAGTTCAGCAGGGGGACTTTCCCTGCCCTTGCAGATTATCCTGTGAGGGATTCTGGGCTGAGCATGGCTCACCTTAGAATCATAGAATTGCCTAGGTTGGAAGGGACCTTTCAGATCATCGAGTCCAACCATCAACCTAACTCTGACAAAACCACCACTAAACCATGTCTCTAAGCATCATGTCTACCTGTCTTTTAAATACCTCCAGGGATGGTGACTCAACCACTTCCCTGGGCAGCCTGTTCCAATGCTTAGTAACCCTTTCAGTGTAAAAATTTTTCCTAATATCCAGTCTAAACCTCCCCTGGTGCAACTTCAGCCTGAAGAGAGGGTGTTCGGCTGTGGCTGTGCAGCAGCACCTCCCTCACTGGCCCCAGCTGCTCCTGACCGGCTTCAGCCAAGTGCCCCAGGGCGGCATCCCAAGCCACCAGCTCCTAATCTCCAAACTATTTACCTGCCTTTTCAGAAACGTCATCTGATCATGCAGATCTCTCCGCCTCTGCAGTCACACCCCACCCCCCGCCAAGGTCGTGCCTAGAGCTAACCCACAACTTGTTTGGGCTGTGCCTGGACTGCAGTGCTGACGACATGGGCATCCCCAGACCCTTGCAACTGGATCTTTCGAACAGTTTCTACTGTGCCTTTATAGATGACCTGATCCCTTGACTTTAAAAGACTGAAAGTGTCACACAAAAGCATGATGTGCTAATGACTGATGTGCGGGATAAGGCCCCAAGCTGACAACACTGACATATACAGTTTAGATGCTGAAAGCAACTGTGCTTAGCAAGCAAGAAGAATAAAAAAAAAAAGGCATTTAATCCTTAACTACTTAAGGCTTCTCTTCTTCCAAATACACCAGTCAATGCTGCTACTCTGTGATAAATATTCTTCGGGGAGAGATCAAATTGTGGCCCCAAATATTTCTAAAAATGAGGTGGCAGTGAGAAGGACAATAATGCCAGCAACAAAGAAATTGAGATTTGATGTAGAGGTTATTTAAGCATGCTATACTGATCAGAGATGGCACTGCCAACCCTAACCAGGAAAGATGGTAGAAAATCAAGTATATTTAAACAAAGATAGCTTTCACATAATGAAAACTTATTTCTTTGCAGATTTTGCACATCCACAGCAGAATCGCCGCAAGGACTGCCACAATGATGCAAACGTTCAAATAATGCCTGCTCACGTCTGGAGGGAGACGCAAACCTGAGGTGGTCCAACGAGTGAAGCCACTTGCCTGGCATCATTATCTGAGAGCGAACATCAAGCACTGGGATGTGTGCAAAGAGAATATTGATCAGCAGAGGGATGCTCCATCGCTGCACAGATTCCCAGAGATATATAGGGACGTGAGGCTGCTACGCACAGGTCATCAGGTCTTGGTTCATTGATTAAACAGACGTACAACGCGGTCATCAAAGGCAGCCGTTCAGATGGCAGTGGAGCACAGGCCCTACAAGGCAGCGCTGAAACCAGGAAACAAAATCAAAGAGAGCTCCACCCTTGCAGCAATCAGAAAAAGATCATGCCCAGGCAGATGAGGCTCAGACCAGAGGCAGGACAACAAGAACATGGCCCCTGCCTGACTGGGGTTAGTAAAGTGGAAAGGAACAAAGTTTGTGAGCAAGACAGATATGTAATGCTCTCTGATGCAACAAATGAAGGCACAAAAGTGGAAATAAGCCTCCTTCTAATTAAGAGAGCAAAAATTAGAGGTAAGAGAGTGATCTTAAGCCCAGCTAAACTGAATGACAAAGAGGCCAATGAGGCTGCAATTAATGGGTGTCAAGGGTTGGGTGCCTTGGGTAACTTTGCCACCTCCCTCCCACCTGCCCAGCAAGTCAGTCCATGCCGGCAGAAAACAGAGGATAAAGGAGTTAAAAGCAGCTGATAATGAACAGGAATAAAAAAAATTGTCAGCAACAGTGGAAGCACTGGAAAGAAGCATTTGGAAGAGGTATCAAAAAGCCAGTTCAATATATGTATGTATGTATGTATGTATGCAGGCTGAATGAAACCTGTAGTTACTCATCTCTGCTTGGGCTTTTACCAAAAACCCATCCAAGTACAAGAAATAGTCTTCTGATGTTACTCAACAGGTGGAAAAGGAAAGGGGATGCTGTAAACACAGTAGCCCCATGGGAACGTTGAACGTGCCTCTCAGGTTTCTGAGAAGCAGCTGCCAGCTCTCTACGCCCTGTTCCCTTGAGAAGAGTAACCTGTGTCTGCAGGAGAAAGGTGGTCCTTCACACTGTTTAGATCAATAGCCTCCTATGGTCCTGCCAAACATTTTGGGAACTGATCTGAGCTCAGACGCATCTATGGAGTTGCGCTGAATAAATTGGCTGGATCTCTCCCTCCAGTAAATACGTTTTTTTTTAAGGTTATTTATTGTATATGCTCTTTCCAGCCCCATGGAGGAGGTGTGATTGCTGGCAGACTTGCCTGCACTGGCACACAATCCCACAGTTTAATGTCAAGTCCCACTCCACCCAAAGGGACATTCCCCAGAATGTGGGGAGCTGGCTGTAGGGGCTTATGCACCAGCAGAAGACAAAGAGGCTTTTCCAAATGACTAAATGACCAAAAGGCTATTTCCACATCATCCTGAGCCTTTTGATAGCCTAGATGCTCCAACAGCTCCAATAAGATGCCAGCCACAGGAGTAATATCACGACCCTTGATCAATTATTCCGTGCTTTCACGCTCTTTGCTGAAGTCACAGCGGCATTCTCCATCCTAATTTTACTAAGAACATCTAATGCTACAATTTGGTACATTATAAGGGTTTGAGGCAATCCCAGAGAGAAGTTGTTTAAATTACATTAACCAAAAGGCAAATTGAAATTGCAGTTTTGCACTTCTTCTATTGAATCAGACTGTCAGGCTCATACTAAAAACACCAAAGATACCTGTCAATAAAACACAGATGTGATCTCTACTCTTCCGATGCAACATCCATTGTGCCTGATGGTCGTACTTGATTTTTTGACTGTGCCTACGCTGCTAACCCAGTTAGTGTCTACACTACTCGTTTCATCTCACCATCAAATCAAAGCAAGCTTTCACTTTGTTCTATTAATTATTACCTTTCTTAAACTATTGGAGTATTATATAATGCATGAATTTGAGTGGTTCTTTAGAAAGATGGTAATTTTAAGCTTTCCCCAACAGTTAAAAGTCTCACCTCGCTATTTACTATCTTGTCTTTTTCTGTAAATCAGTTGACACATTATCAGTTACCATCATAAAGACAGGCAATCATCAGTATTTGCAAACAGGTTCTCTGTTCAGGTACGTGTAGGACTCTGTGGATGTCTTTACATTCACATCAAGTTCCACCAGATCAGACAAGCCAGCAAGCTTTGTTTGATAGGCACCCTTAGACCTGATTGTATGAAATAACCTGATGTTTTCAGCATAAACTTGGGACATTCCTCTATACTTATCCATAGGCTGATGGTGGTGCTGTCATATCCAACAGCAGTTAAACACTTCACACATTTCTTTCTGGGATGCCTGGCCATGAGGTACAGCTGTCTCACAGCAACGATGAACTACAAGTGCCAGCGCTTCACTTGCAGCCTGGTGTCATGTACATAGCGTTAGCAAACTGCTGAAGACTAAGAAATCTTGACTCACTTTTTTTTTCCTTCCCTTAACATATTTAATCATGACTGGCAATTTAAAGACTCTAAAACACGCGTTAGTACCACAGATTGTGTAACATTTGACGTTTGGCAGCAATACCATTCACCAGGAGAAAAACACAAGGTTACTGATAAAGCATTAATGGACTCAATCAGAAATTATAAAATATCACCATTTACCTGCATTATAATTCTAGAACCTCGTTTTCTCTTACTTACAAAGCTAGTTTAACCCCTAGCACTAATGTTTTAGTCCCAACACAACCTTTTAAGTTAATTTTCAAAGTAAAAACTTTGCCTTCTTTCCAAAAGTTTTCTTCTTCTTCCATTCTGTCAAAGAGAACGTCAAAAAACATGTAATTTCCTCTTTAACAGCAACAAAAATTTAAAAATATATTACCTCCCTTGTTCAACAAGAATAAATCAGACAGCTGAGAAACTGCAGGACGGCATTTAAAGGTGACCTGTTCTTGATACTTGGATGTACGTTCCCGAAACTGATGTATGAAAAAGTTGCATCTTTCTTTTATACTAGTAAAGCTAGATCATATTCCTCGCCCACATCTAAGCCATAGGATCAACTGTACATTTTATCTAATGACTGAACATTACTTTATGTAATTACCAGCCCACCATGCTGATCTTATCTTCAACTTGACTTTCATAAAGATTGTTTTTTTTCTTATATAATGAAAGAAAGGTCAGCTTGCGAGCACAAACTCAATGCTGTATGAGTTTCCTGGGGAACTCAAATATCGAGCATCCAGTCATTTGCTGCAGTTTTCAGTGAACAGAATCTCATTTTATAAAAGGAAGAGTTACTAAGGCTTCCTAATGCTTCTTATTAAACTGGAGAATAATATATTTTTAAAAAAACATAAAACGCTTCTACAGCAATGGCATTGTTTTAGCAAAGAATAATAAAATAAAGAGCAGCAGAGACCTATACAAACATTTAAAAGAATAATCTCCATTTGAATTTAATGCCCAGAGAATGAATGCATGGATAAATATAGAAGGATTACCTTTTAAAGATAAGATTTCTGGCATGATCTCATCTTGTTTTCAGAGTAAAGCTAATGCAATGGAAGCACTTCTGAAAACTGCACCAGGGTGCAGATTTTTAAGGCTTAGGGACTTGCAAGTCCTCATTTCCAAGCGACAGAGCCTGTGTCGATGCTGGCTAAATAAGACAGGTCCCACTCTGCCTTCTGTCACCGAGGGCAAGTGGCACAGCGGGGCTTACATCCACTCGCATCCTTCCCAAAGGGGAGGTGCACATCCAAACGCCTGCTGGGAGCAGCCCCTGGCAATGCAGACGGTCCTGGGTGGGTGCTCAAGGCCATTCCTGCAATCCTATTGTGTTTTCAACTCCTAGAGACTTGAAGGAAATTCACTTCAGATGGCAGAAGTTCAGTTCAGAAGTTAACTGCCTAAACCCAAGTTACTCACCCTAGGGTACCTTTATAGTCAAAGGAGAGAAATAACTCTAAACACCTATTTCTATACAAGATTAAGTCACTTTTCCAGTGTGCCTATTTTTAACCATTGAGAGTCCAAGGTAACTAGCTTGGACTGCTCACTGTCCTACCCTTAGAGATTTACAAATATTTTATAGCTTTAAGAGACTCCTAAACCATCCAAAGGCTTAAAATTACTTTTTACACACCTACTTTTTCACTCACTGTTGGAGATGTGATGTTGAAAGAGACTCCTATAGCTTCTTGTGTTCCTATGAAAATGAGGCTTTGATTCGCAATTCAATCAATCTCTCCCAAAATTTTTAGTGTACAGCTGAGATTTGGTGAATCGCATCTGTCCAGATTTCTGCCATACAGTTTTCTTGTCCCTTGACTCGACTCTCTTTTTAATAGCAGCAGCACCCTTGGATTCTGTTAGCTATTTCAGACACATTTATCACAACGTTATCACCTCTACCTTCACTAACATCCTCATCTGCTCCAAGGTGTTGGACACCTTTTTCTCTTCTATTTGTTCAGCTGATCACTGTAACAGAGTTAACCCAAAAACAATTGTCCTCAGCCTAGACTTGGCTTGAAATTGGCTTCTGTTTCAAAATTAAAGATGGATTTCTGCACCTGGAAGCTTGTCTGGTTTTTATCCAACAATAGGAGCTGGTCTAACAAAACATAAATAAATAAAAAACGTCTCTCTCCCTACAATCTTGCTTCATTTAATAACAAAAGCATAAGGTTTAAATTTGAAAGCTACTGGTAAACATAGTTTACTGAGAAATATTCCCCTAGAAGACAGAAGCTTAATATTTCTTGTCATTCAAAGCAAAATTGATGAAAATTGCTGAAGTTTATAGAGTGTCTCTGACTTGTCTCTGTCCTGCCCATTTCATACCTCACCCCAGCTTGCAGTCCTGTGGGAAACCCTGGATGACTTGCAATGCTTCACAAAACCCAAAAAACTATCTATCTTCATCATTGGGAAAATAAGTACTGATTGTATTGTACATTCACATTTGGTACTTATTTACCTACGTATTGCAGCTTGTCATCAACTAGTAAAAAGGAAATGCTGCACAAAACAGTTCTTTCATTAGAAGGACTAAAGCACAGTGACAATGTTACCCTCACAGCATAAAAGAAAAATAAAAATGCCCACAACCTGGTACTCTTTTCCTATCACAATGTATTAGGAATAAATCTTGTGAAGTCAATGGAATTATACTGGTAAAAAAGATAGTTTAAAAAAAGCTCCTATTTTTATTAAGAGGATTTCTTACTTTAGCCGCTCCAAATCTCCAACTAAAAATACTTGGTCAAATCTGTCTTAATGTGTGACTGAATGAGAAATGAGAAAATGTGGCTCACTGTTTTAGATGGGGGAAAACACCCACTAGTTCATTTAACAGGGTATTCTTAAATCACTTAGCAATACTCTCACAGTTTTTTGCTACACTCTATATAAGTATATGAATGAAAAGACAGGTAAATATATACACCAAACTGGACCATCCAATATGCTTCGCCAAGATCAGTATTTTGTTTCCTATTTGTAGGAGCAGAAAAAGCCATTCTGAAGTGGAAAAAGGCAACAAACCGCTAAAATTTTCAAGTTTCTTTGAGGCTACTGTGTTCCTAAATTGGACTGGGACTCTATTAATGAGCATAAACCAACCTAAATATAGCACTTATTAAGACTGAAATCAGTGTGAGTTCAGCACCTAAATATTATGGAGTTTCAGAACTTTTGTCCCTTTTCTAGGGGCTGAGTCTGTGCAGCTCCTTCTCTGGCTTTCTCTGGAAATGCCTCCCCCCTTGCTCTGCCAGATACTGTCTCAGGGTATCTGTCCTACTTCCCTACTTAGCGATATCTGCTTATCTACGGGCCGCTTCCTGATGCTGCCTCTTCCTCGCTGGAGGAAAGCTTTTCTACTTGGCCACCCAGCACTGTCAGTAAATAATGGGAAAGGGCTCCCTTGCTTCAGAAAATAAACTCTTCTATTCAAAAATAACTCCACTCAATCAATAAACAGACACACACCACACAAGTGTGGTCACAGATTAGCACTATTAAACAGAATCTACCTACTTTTAATACAAGGTTCGTATAGCAATACAAGGTTTGCTACACCTCACCCCAGGAGAAAAGGCAATACAGAGCACATCTACTTTTTTTTTTTAAAACACTGCTGCATTCATCAGAAACATTCCTGCCTTCCTTCTTGGTTTTCCAGTTCTTTGTAGATAAGGAAATGAGAAGAAACAACTTTTAAAATTAAGTTCTGATAACATTTTTGGCTTGGGTGGACAAGCAGGTTGAGTTCTGGAGGATTTTTTCTTTTTTTTTTAATAATAATTAAATCACATTTCAGAACTTCCTCCAAATGCAGCCAAAATCCACACTTCATCATTCGTGCAAACTCAGAAAACAGCAGAACCCCCGTCTGAGAATGGAATGGCTCAACAAATGCCAGAAACTCCCCTTTCCTTCTCTCTTGCAATCTGTGAATACCTCCTTGGCTTCTTTCTCCAGCCCTGCCCTACAAGCTGACACAGCACCCACAAGTCCGAGCCTGCACCAGACCCTGCACCAGAAGGCATCCTGAAGCCCTAGTACTATCTTTTGCATTTTGGGTGGTTACTTCCTTCATTTCTCCTGTTATCTTCCAAGTGTCCCAGGAGGAGAGAGGCTCCCGCATACCACAAGCTGCTCTACGCTGATGCAGGCAAACTATCAGAGTTGCTGAAGAGAGATAACAATGAAAGGCCCCACCAGAATGAGTGAGAGCATATCCTGGAGAGAAAAATTTGCGGAGGATTCAAGGAAAAAAGAAGTAACTTGAGTGTTAAACAAAAAGATATGCAGATATTTCAACATTTCACCGAGTCTCCCTACTCCTTCCCAGTTTTCTCATAGCTTTTCCAGTTGCCATCCATTTACTCCCAGAGACAGTAACACCAGCTCAGTAGATAAACACTTAAACAAGACTCCCCAAGGCAACAGAAAATACAGATATACACCATTTTGAAGTCAAGAGCTCCCATCTGCTGAAATACTTCGTACCGTATTATGCGGAGAGTGAAAGTCAAGTTTTCTGTTCTTTTACAGATGTTTTCAACTCATTATCTAAAATTATCTCTCAAAGCAATACTTTTTGGCCTCATCCTCCTTTGCTTAAAATCAATAGGAGTTCTGCCATTATTTCAAATGACACTGGATCGGGACGTTGAGATTAGCTATTAGCGTTCTCAAGCTTTAGCCAAACATTGATTATTCTGAGATAATAAGGCTTTCAGTACTTATTGCACATAAATAATTGACTGCAAAGCCTCTCCTATTCTAAAACCATAGTGTAAAGAGGGTTCACTAATACATATTTTTTTTCGTTTTTGAAGGGATTAATATTACAGACGATGGCACTTCAGAAATATGTGCAATAATCATTATTTCACCAAAGCTAAGTAAAATTGTGCCCCTGAAGAAAAACAGTAAGATTATAAGGAATACATATACTTTTCCCCCCTTTTTTACTGTAACTTGTCAAGGTCAAAATGTTTAATCATTTCATGTTATTAGGCAACTTATGGTACTAACAGGATGATGGCTTCTGTTTAGCTCTGGTTTCATGCTTCTTTTTGGAATAGGTTTATTTGAAATCCAATTCCTTTGAGCAAAGTTAGAATAGATAATATTACAACTGTCACAGCATTGTGGAACAGCAAACAAAATGTCATTAATGTGTAGGTTTGACCTCAAGGGCTTTAGAGATTGTATTTCAATATTCTTTTCCTCTACTTTTAATTAATAAAAGTAACTACACCTCATATAATGGCTAAACCAGCTCACAAGGTCAGGAAGGACTATTCTTGTTACATATAACATTGCTCAGTTGAAGTAACCAAGTTTGTTAGACTCCTGAAACATTAAGTGCTTATTATCAGACAGAGGTAAAACACTAGACTAGATAGACTACTGATGTAACTGATTATGTCAATGAATACGTTCCTGCACCATAAAGGTAGCCCATGAGAGATAGGTAATGCAGCCTTACTTTAAATATATTTCAGTATTTAGCTTTTTTTATGGAAAAAAAAATAAATTACCATATGAATGGATCATTGCATGTCAGGTTTAGATCTGATAAATAGCCATGTAAGAGTGAAATGTATACTTCCAGTGCAGCTAAAACAAAGAAGCTTGATCAATAATGCAGGACATCTCATTTATACAATTAGCAATTTCAGCAACTCTCATTATCTAATAAAGAAATAATTGTTCAGACAATTAGCTATTATCTTTCTCTAGCTCCAAATCTGAACACTTTCATATGCTCGCTGTATCACCTCTTCTATTAGTACAGATTTCTATTATGAATTGCTTTCACATTTCATAGAACTGCATTTCTTGCTTTTTACACATGAAAGCAGAAAAAAACGCTGAAGTTCATCAAATTCCAATCAAATCACGGCAAACAAGAATGAGCCAACAGTGCCGATAATAAAAAAAAACGCACTGACATAGAAACGTAGCTGAAAAACGGAATCTGAAGAAAACAGCTTATTTCTATCACATTACCAAGAGCCTTGTTACCAGCCTGCTGTTACCCTCTCTACTGTCACTGCACAGAGAAACCTGGCTGCCACGTCATTCAGCTCAATAACTCATTCACCGTACTTATGATCTGTATTGCAGCAGCAACTAAGAAACCCAAACCGTGACCAAGCAGTCGCGGGCCCGCACGGCATGGCCTGAGATAGCAGCAGATGGGTCGCAACGATCCAGAGTATCTCATTATGCTCCTGTGCACGAGAGCCATGAAGAGATGGTTCTTCGCCCCGGAGAACTCATCAACTTGTGCTCGGTTTGCAGGAGTCGAGTAATTCCCCCAAACTCCTCCTGTTCCATCCAACTGGGAATTTTTCTGAAGGCATCAGATCTCAAACTGATGTTCTGGGCTTCACCGAAATTTCCAGACAATGTTCTAGGTCTCCGTAGTGCGACAGGTCCGTTCCCACACTGACAGCGGTCTCTTCTGACCTGCACATCTAAGCAATCCCCTCACACAGCCACCTGCCCCTCTGGAGGAACTGTGCATAGCATATGTTTCATATTTGCCAGAGACTTTCAGAGCAACGAATGAAGGGAATTATACATGGTATTTGGTTATCAGTGTGACTCAGTGCATGAAAAATGGGCTACTGCGTTATAATTAATGCCATACAGGAAAGTAAAGCAGGCCAATATTGCCCACCCCCATACAGTTACCTTTCAGACATAAAAAGGACTTATATTTACATAATAACACTTCAACATAGATCTTAACGTGTTTTGAAAGCTAGATATTAAGAGTTGATTTCCCCCATCGTTGAAATTTAGCCACTCTCAAGAGGCAGAACAGAGGCTATTTGCTGCCAGCAACGTTACAGGTTGTGCTCAGAGGACCAGCAATGAATCACAGTAATATCTCAAATTTAAGCTAAATGTCTATCCAAGTAGACTGTAAAGGTCTAAGCTGTAAATGTGGGGGGAGGGAGAGGGGAAGGAAGGAGGTCCGAAAACCAGTAAAAATTTAAAAGATGCTATTTTATATTATTTTGTGGTCCAGGCTATTTCTTAAGCTACGATTAGATTATAAAATGGAAGAGCTGAGAAGGGACTAAATAAAATCTCCTAGTTCAAATGGTCTAGATGGTGCACGTGTCCTCTTTCCAGATACGAGAAACACAGTGGGGAATGCTTCAGGGGACTGCTCCCTGCTTCAACACTCAGAAGTGATTTTATTCATGCAAACTTCTGTGTGCGCTTCAAGAGCAACCTGTCGAGAAGTACAGATCTTTGATATTTTACCCTTGCACAAGGACACAGAAGGAGAAAAGATACCACAGTGGGATTCAATTCCCCCAACTTTAGACATCTGCAGCACAGATGGCAAATGTCTAAGCTGGTTGCTCTGGCTACCTCTATAGTCAGTGGGAAGAAACAGGCATTTTCAGGGTGCAGTTCACCTAATCTATATTAGCACCCTCCTTAGAATGAAATAAGTGATGCTCAACAATTGCTTATTTCGCTCCACTGCGTATGGACAGAGCCAAGAAAACTGGCTTAGACAGTGATATCAATTTTTTAGAGGTCTGCATTTGACCAGATGAATCCAGCCCAAAGCATCTTTCATTTTACAGCTAATAAGCAAGGAATAGGTATCATCATGCTTTTTTTTATACTTGGACAATCTGAGGTCCACACTGTTTGCCAAGTTCTCTGTAACTTCCTACAGCCAATCCAGGAGGCTAAGAAGGGGAGGAAGGTAAGAATTGATCTTATCTATTAATTGCCTCCTATATTCTTTCCCTTTGCCTGTGCTCATCTGTCATCTCGTCTTATTTGGTATTTAGCTTGAAAATTAGCTTGAAAATGTAGCTTGAAAAACTATTTTTATCCATGACTAGGGCTCCTAGAGAGTGTAACTATTACAGACCAACACTCAGCTTGCTTGATACTAAGAAGGGAACGCACCACATCGTTTTAAAGGACTGTGCTGCAAGTGTTGCTGCTGTGATAATAGTAAGTGGACTTTCAGAAGCATAATCACCTTCCCAGAGCTATTTCTAGGTAGGGATGAGCACACAGAGACCTACAGCCTGATAGAGAAGCCCACAGACTAACACAAAACACACTCAACAGTACTTGTTTTGATTTCACAGAAATACATGTTGAGGTCCTTTGGCTTTTAGAGTCTTTGGTACAGGTGGATACTCAGAGACTGGTGAAAACCCATGCTGGTAAGTGCCACACAAGATCCTGCAAGCAAACCCTCAGCTTCAACTTCAGGGTGCTGATGTCTTTTTCAGCAGTGCACTACACACTACTTCAAGAAGGCAGCCTGAGCTTTTGGCTAGCAAGCTAATAAAAACACTTCAGTGCCACCATTCGTTAACTGACTGCATTTATTCCTGGGAAAACCCATTAGAGATTTTTGGTAATTTTTAAACATTTAAAATGCCGTATCTAAATGTTAGATGGGAAATTCAGAGATAGCTTTACTACTTCTATTGACTTGTACCAAATAGTACCATGTAAAGTATCACTAGGTAACAAATGTTAATATTTGATATGCCTTATCAAGCTTAAACATGCATTTTTTTATTTTAAACAGAGCTTCACCGCAGCACTGAAGCAGGCAGAGCGCACTGGCCAGTGAAACCAGATTTGGTGCTTTTAGATATGCTGCAGAACTTGGCAATACAACTGATTCATTACAGCAAATAAGGTCATGAGTTTGCTATTGATTTATTGGTTTAAAGGGTTGTGTGTGTGAAATCAGCTCACTCTGACAGGGAAAAGTAAAGCTCAGTGCCAACGTCTTTGTGTTTTAACAGTTTCCTGGCTGTCTGCTTTAGCTCTTCCACCAACGTTGCTTTAATGTGCAGCGAAACAGAGGAAGCAACGTCCTTGGAAACATTTTCAGCCCTGATACCCATAGTAGTGTGCTTTAAAAAGCTGTATTAAGTGAATCATGAATTAGGACTCAAAGATATATCATCAGTAGTCCTCAGAGCACAACTTATAGGATTGCTCTGTGCAAACAAGACAGGGAACGTAGTGAGCGATGGGTTCAGTTTCCTAGGGTGTACAAGAGAGTCCTCCGTGCCTGCCTTCAATTTACGTTAGAGTTACTGATGCTGCTGTCTGCTAACCACTGCTAGGTCACAAGATATCTGGGTGGTGGTCTAGAAAATGTTTGCAAGAAGTTTAAATCCTATCCACATGCTTCCCCTCCCACTCAAACAAATCCTACATATAAAGTTGCAATCAGTACCATCTACAAATGAGGAATGAGCAAGCACTAACCACGGAGAAAGTGATTCATCAGTCTAGCAAATTAAAGTCTCACAAAATAAAATTGAATGCAGATGAAAGAGTGGGGAAGAGAAATGAGAAAAAAAAGCAGGCATGGATATGAACTGATACTTTCATTATTTACCATATGTGATGTGTATCTTTGAGAGTATCGCTACACATGTTCTGCAAAATTTACTCGAATAAGCCTGAGATTTGTCTGATCGAAGGCAGGCAACTGCAATGCCACATAGACACCTAAGCTGACCGTCTACATTCCCTCAGAATCAGAAGAGAAAAAAGGCATTTTTAGACCTATTTTTGTCAACTATTTCAGGACAAGATAAACTGACCACTGTCCTTGGTTATAAGGGGAACCTAGACAACTATCTCAGATGTAGGCATCTACTGCTGCACTGCAGATTCTTACATTTGGCCAGAAAAAGCTCACAGCAAGCCCCAAAAGCCCAAAACCTCACTTTTTAGCAGCCTGACTAAATCTACCCTATCTATTTCCTATTTCAACCACTACAGCTTTTCTCAGAGCATCACTACAGATACTGAGGTTCTGAAAGCAGGTTAAAAACAGCCAAGGAGGTTATCAACGCAGGATCTAGAGGCATTCTGCAGGCACTGACCGGTGCCAGGACATCCACCAGTGTGGTATGGCCCCATAGGAACACACCAGCTCAGTCCCAAAAGACGTAGGGACACAGCAGCGTGCTGCCACATCTGAGTTACTAAGCTCAGCTGAGAAGCGAGGCTTGTCACTAGAGTCACAGAGACATCCCAGTGCAACCGTATTGCTCCTGTACCCAGGAGCAGCACAGCTTAGGTGCCTCTGCAGGTGCTTCCCTGCTTGGCGTGGACCTCGCCAGATCAATCTGCCCGAGGCCAAAGACAAGACTCGGTGCTTGAGGTGAGGCTGGCACACACCTTAGTTTAATACCTCGGCATGCAACTCGCTCGCGTCCAGCAGTGACTATGCTCACCTCTCCTCTCCCTCCCCACCAACATGCTCTCTCTGATCCTGGTACGCAGAGAGAGAGAGAATTTTCAACAACAAGAAGGCACTCAAATACAATTCAGGGCAGGGGACCACACCGGGTCCCCAGTTGAGCAGACTGTAGTTGTTTGCAGAGCAGCCACTGGTGCGAAGTCTCATTAACTTTGGTAATGTAGCAAGTCCCAGTGATTTCAGAAGCATTTAATCATGTACTTACACGTTGGCTGAGCAGGGGTGTACATAAGCACACATGCTTGCTGATTACAACAATTTTTTTGACACTAAGCACACACGCTGCAGAATGGTATCGGGATTGTCAAGTACAAGCTTAGAGAGCCCAGCCCTTCATCCCATGATACTTACGGGAAAAAAAAACCCAACAACATAGTGGGCTGTGACAAAACTCACCGGGAATGTTCTGAGAATTAGCTGAAGTGATGTTTGAATCATTGATGATCGTTTTCAAGAAACAGGAGCAAGCAAGGAAGGTTCAAACCCTAGAAAAGTGTAAATGCAATTTTAAAAAGAGAGGATAGAGGACTTGAAGCATTTTATACCTGTCAACCTAACTTTTATCCCTTGAAACCAAACAAATTATTAAATAAAGAATTTGTAAATACCTGGAAGATCATGATAATTATTAAAAAACAGTTGAAATGGGTTTGTCATGAAAAGAATTGTATCAATTGACGCTAATCTCCTTCTCTGACAGGATAATTGCTCTAGCAAATAAGTGCAAACAGCAGATATGATGCATCTTGACAGTGACGAGCTTTTGACATTGTCCCACACAGTATTTTCCTAAGTAAGCCACGACAGTGCATTCCAGAGGCAATTAGCAAGCCAGTAGGTGCACAACATTTGAAAAATTGTTCTCAAAGCCAGTAGGTGCACAACATTTGAAAAATTGTTCTCAAAGTGCAGTAATTGATGGTTTGCTGTCAGATCTGGGAATGTTTCTCTGGAGAAGAGCCACAGGACTTCGTCCTGGGGCCAGTTTTACTCCCCATATGCATTTATAGCCTGGGCAATGGCAGATGGGTGCACTGACACAGTTTGGTGGTGACATAAAGTTGGGGAAAGTGGCAAAGTGCTTTGAAGGATGGAAATAGCAGTAAAAACAGGCCTCAAAAAATTAAGAAGCAGACTAAAATCAACCAAAATCCAAAACAGGCAATGCTCTGGAAAGAGAAACCTAATGAGGGAAGTTAAATATAGAATAGGAAACGTCTGCATAGGCAGAAAACAATGTGGGAGATCACAAACTAAAGAGTCAACAATGTAAGAGATGACACAAAGAGTAATTATTCCACTTTACTCAGCTCTGGCAAAGTCCCAGCTAGCATAGTACTGGGTTTGGCGTTGGTCACTGTACTCCAAGAAAGATAATGGCAGTCCACCAGCGTGGACGTACGACAGCAAGAAGAGTTCAGGGAATACCAACTGAGGAAAGCTGAAGGAACAGAGTTTATGTGGCTTAGAAATACAGCAGTAAATTGAGAAATGAAAAGATCAAGGTGGAACATTATAGCAGCACTCCAAAATGTAGAAAGCGGCCATAAAAGATTTGGTGGCCATTGTTCCACCGTGACAACTAGAGGAAGGACAAAGATCAGACGAATTTGCAGCAGAGACTTAAGTCGGGTATTATGAATCCATTCAAACAGTTAGGATTGCGATGCATTGAAACAGGCTATTTCAGAGATTGTGAAATCTTCCCTCCAGAACTCCTCATCCTAATTCTTTTGAAATAGCACATAGCAACTTTGTATGATTAATAAGAATACTAAAGGTGTACGTGGCCATCAGTGAGTTTGAAAGGTCTGTTTGGTCTCTGTAAGCCAAAAGTTACTCAACTCCTAATAACTCTACATCATTGCAACTCCACATCGCAACGATTCAAGGTTTCTGTAAGCACGGGCTTGAATGGCAACAGGCTCAGACCTACATTTTTCCTGACACAATGCTGTGTCAGGAATGCGCGTCTCAGATCTTTTAATGTAACATAATTTAATGCAGTTTTTGTATTTGAATAGTATGCATAAATCAGAGAAAAAAAAAAAAGAACTGCTATCTCACTGTAAGAAGAGAGCTACTAAACTGTGTGTCCTAGACAAAGGAAATATTTTTCAAGTGGTTTGCCTCAGGGGGGATTTAACAGAGGAAGTTAATGCATTCCAGCAAGAATCTCCATCACTATAATACCAGTGGATTAATTGTAAGTAAAGCTAAAGCTGTGAGTGAGGAAAATTTGCAGCATAGGGAATGTTGATGAAAAGTGTGGGATGGCTGTTGAAGATAAATACATAATGTGAAATGAATTTTATTTTAAAATGGTTATTTTTTTTTCAGCATTTTGTTATTCCCATGACTAACTCTCAGCTATAAGAATGAGCTTTTCATTTTATTCCAAGAAATCATTATTGAATCAAGAATTCACTACATTTCAATCTTTTCATTTTCACTGCAGTGGTTTCTTTCTCTGTGCAATGATTTTATCATCTGATTGCAATCAATATTGCTGTAACAGGCTGTACATGTAGTTCATCATCAGTCAGAGAATGGTGAGGGATTACAGAGCATTTATACTACCCATGCCTAAAATCCATCCCTCTACCTCCTCCTCCTGCCCTTTGCAGGCTGTACCCTTTTTTCCTTCTGTTGACAATGGGATCTGTATTACACCAAAGGTTTTCAGTATTAATTTGCTGGAAAATTAAATGAAATATTCTTTTTTAAAATAAATACGTTGCTGTAAAACATACTCTTGAGAAGTATTTTATGCTTTATCAGAGCAAAGAGCTGTGTGACACTGCTAAGTAATAAACTGATTATAAAATAGCTAAATCTCAAAGAATCAGGGATACAGAATGCAGATCAACATGAAAAACAAAACCTTCTTTTAACTGACCTCACATCTACCAGCAAATTCTTCCTTTACCTCTTAGCAGGATATTCACAGCTGTTATTTTAAATAAACTCTCTCCTCACCCTCCCCGAGTTGTTCACAAGAACTGCCCTATCCTGATGCCCAATCACTTTTTTCTGTGCTCATGAAAAAGATCCAGTTCTTAGACACAACATAACAACAAAAAGAAGCGTTTCCGTGAAATCCTCCTAATTTTAATGCCTATCTTGTCAAATGGGGAAGGGAATGAAGAAAAGAGTGCAATGATGTGAAAACATATCCATCTCCAGGACACCCTTTCTTTTAATAATTTTTTAAAGTACAGCTAGAACACTGTTAGATTCTCTTAGTGAGAATAAAACTATTGAGGATTCAGGCAGTGTGCACTGGGAAGTGAGCTAAGGAAAATGGTAAACAGAAAAGACAACTGGAGAGGTAGAAAGGTACCATTAATCGCAGGTAATAGTACCGTGGTTTGTATTAAATTATGTAAAATGAGAACAGAACCACTCCCTTGCTTTTAAGATAGCTCTGAAACTATTTTGTAAGATTCCCTTTTGAGAAAACAGCTCAAGCCATGACCCAGGCTGTATTTTCAAATGTGCTGTCCTCCCTCATCATTAATTTGCTCCCTCTGGAACCGAAAGATTTTCCACGCAATCCGAAAATGGACGTTGCAAAAACTGTCTCCTTTCCTCCTCCCAGCTCACGCAGAAGACAACCTACAAACCACACTCTGCCCAGCTGTTTTTCTTCTTGCTGACAGACATTCAGACCACTTTGATTACTGAGTAATATACAGGTCTACATCAGTGATTTTGAATACTGGTGAAAATGGCCCCAGACTTGACAGAAGCCAGAAGTGTCATTAAGAAAGATGTGACTGCATGAGATAAATTTTCTTTCCCCTTTTGGAGTTCACATTTCATTTGCAATCAGTTTTCATGACCAGATCTCCTTGCACAAATCTACCATTTTACTGTTTTCTTGAAGTGTCTTTTGTAATGTTGTGGAGGAACATGTAAGTGCCTTAGAAATAGCCCTATTTATTGTCTAACATGATAACTATGTCTGTTTTGACATAGTCAGCAATCAGTTAACACCAGTTTTTCTTCACACGGTACCATCCTTTAGCTTAAAAAGCTTTTGTCCTAACTGATGCCTACTTCTAGTGTTTCTACTTCTTTTCACCTTTTGTTTCACTAAGCCAAATGAACCATTTTTATTCTCCTGAGAAAACAGATTCTCCATTTTACTGATCATCCTTTGAGTCCTTCTCTGTACCTCCTGCAGTGCGCTCTCATCTTTTCTGAATAACAGCGACCAGAATCGCGCAAATTGTTTCAGATGAGACCAATGTTTTTAACTGCAGTATCTAATGGAAATAAGTGACCTGGCATGTTGTGTGATTTTAGTAACTTTTTTTTGCAGCTGGATCACATCTATGACTTGCCCATCATCAACTAATACAATGAGCACTTCCTACCCGCTGTCACTTCCAAATAATGAGGCTCCCCCCCTAGCAGAAAGTACTGCTATCGGTCTCCTTGCATGTTGTGTTATTCAAATTAATACATTCTATTATTTAGGTTCTCAAGGTCATCCAGTCTTGATCCCTCTCATATTGAAAGTGTCTCACTATTTTGTGTCATCAGCACATTTCATTATTACAGCTTATATTTTTGTACCTACATCAGTAATGGAAATTTCTGGCTGAATAAAGATCTTCTGATGTTTCAGATGGGTATGCAATAGGTTTTTTGCTTTCATCTCAAATGTGGAAACCTTCATTTTCATATCTTCTTTCTCATTAGCCCTGCTTTAATTTCCTTTGTAAGGAAACTCAGCTGGGCTTCTGACAATTCTCACTTTATTCTTACCCTTCTTAATATTTTTCAAGCAATCATTTTGTTCCATTCCTTTCAAGCTTCTGATTGTTCCCAATAATCCTTTTGAAGTGGCTATTTATCCAGCTGAGACTGACTGTCCCTCTTGTTTGAGATACGAATTCCAGATACTTTCTTGCAGAGAGACTTGACAGATGCCAAGCCTTCTCCACATGCAAGTCTTCAACTACCTAGATGCGGTTGTCATCACTAACTCATTCCCTTAATTTCTCAAAATTTGACCTTTGAAATTAAGAACCTTAGTTATCACAGAATCACAGAATGGTTCGGGTTGGAAGGGACCTTAAAGATCATCTAGGTCCAACCCCCCTGCCATGGCCAGAGACACCTCACACTAGACCAGGCTGCTCAAAGTCCCCCAGGGATGGGGCATACACAACTTCCCTGGGCAACCTATTCCAGTGCCTCACCACCCTCACAGTAAAGAATTTCTTCCTGATATCCAATCTAAATCTACCGTCTTTCAGTTTGAAAGACGGTAGATTTAGAGTGCTCCAAGGGGTGTTTTTCCCCTAATAACCTCATGAAAACTACTTCTCTCCAGACTTGAACTCAAACATCTCTACCATGTCTTCACGCTCTCTATCAGAAGTTCTTTGCCTCAACATTGACTCTAACAAAGTTCTACTTTACCTTTCCTATTGCTGTTCATTTCATTAATATCCATCACACTGCAAATTCTAACCCTCCATCAATCCCCTTTGTCTCCCAAACACCATGAGTGTTTTAGTATTTGTGTGTTCCTGTCCTAATTTCTATTCTGTCGTATCTTATCCCTAAAAGATCTAGTTCTGTTGCCAGGGCTGCAATGATACACAAACCTCACAGTTTTTTCTTTCTAACATGACATTCTCCCTGGAAGAGTTAACAGTCCTCCTCCCAGTTATCAGCTACATACAGTCTAAGCAACACTCATTATTCCACCCTTTTCTCTTTGCTGTCCACCATCCTAACCTCTGGCACTCCTCTTGCTATTGTCTTGATTTTCTTCTTGCAGCACCTAAAAAGCAGCAGTGGGACATCACATAACTTGTTTCTTTTTTAAAACCTATTTCAAACAACTAATAGGTATTGTGTCCAGTTTTGTGCACCTCAATACGACAGAGATATTGAGGTGCTGAAGCGAGTGCAGAGGAGGGCAACGAAGCTGGTGAAGGGCCTGGAGAATAAATCTTATGAGGAGTGATTGAAGGAGCTGGGACTGTTTAGTTTGAGGAAGAGGAGGCTGAGGGGAGACCTCATCACTCTCTACAACTACTTGAAAGGACATTGTGGAGAGGTTGGTGCTGGTCTCTTCTCACAGGTAATTAGCGATAGAACAAGAGGGAATGGGTTCAAGCTGCAGCAGGGTAGGTTTAGGCTGGACATTAGGAAAAAATTCTTCACAGAAAGAGTGGTCAGACACTGGAACAGGCTGCCCAGGGAGGTGGTGGAGTCACCATCCCTGAATGCTTTTAAGAGCCATTTAAATGTGGTGTTGGGGGCAGTGTAGGGGAGAACTTTGTAGAGTGGTGTTGATGGTTGGACTCGATGATCCCAAGGGTCTTTTCCAACCTAAATGATTCTATGATTCTAAATAAGCCACACACAGGGGAGCTTAGATTGTGAAGACTCTTTTTTGTCTCATGCATTTCTAGCCAGCCCCAGCATCCCAAAACATGCAACCAGAGTATCTGAAGAGCCATAGGATATGACTCCTCTTAATGACAGTTTTATTTAAGATGTGAGAATCGAAGTGTGGAACTAGGAAAACACCACACTGTGGAAATACTGAGTCAGTCAAGGAAGTGACAAGAGCAAGAGAGCGGGGAAGAGCGTATCTGAATCCCAAAGGAATTTTTGATTATGAGGAATCTTTACTGACACAAGCCCTTATCTTAAATCTTTATTTCTAGCACACCCTAGTAATAAGGCTGTCAATTCCTCTTAACAAGAAATTCCATCTTTGTACTGGTGTAAAACTCAGGTCCTTCCCCTTTTTCTGTTCCTTCTCACAGTCTCCCTCCTCTTTTTATTCCTTGGACTGTTTTGGTTGGGTTTGGGGTTTCCCCCCCACCCCCTTCATGGGATCCATTGTCCTTCCCCATGCACACATTTTCCTCCTCTGCTTCTTTCTTCTCTGTATTTTCCAGTACAGCAAATGCCTTCCTTGAATATATTTCCCCTGCAATAGTCAGCCTTCTCTCTCTCATATTCGCATTCTTTTACCATCGGACAGTGCCCCACAAGTCCATGGAGAAAACAGGTACCCGAAAAGCCTGTCTTCTCTGTGCAATCTCTTTCTCTCCTGTCACTGTCAGGCAGCAGTTCTCTTCCATGAGCTCTACCACAGTGTAGTTTCTGTCAGGATTCAAACACAGGATGAGTATCACAGCTTTGTGGTCATGCCCAGCATTTTCCTTGTCCTCGGGACACCGCCACGCTTGCCTCAGTAGCTGTCATCATATTCTCACTGTGGTCAAACAAGAAAAAATAACTCCTCCCTTATTCACTGCTGTTTGTGGTTGTTTCCTTCTACTTACTAACACCTTCCTTGGTCTCTTAAGCATAAGCTTAGCAATTAGCTGCCTATGAACTGTGATTAAAGACAGGAATCCTCCCTTGCACAAGGGCCCTGGAGGCCTAAGTGCAAGTCTTCTTCCGGGTAGGACAGCTGAAGGACAAGCTCCTTCCACTTGATCCTGATGAGAACAAAACAAACAACCCTTACTCTACCATCCCCAAGTGCTAACCTTTTGCATGAGCAAGAAACTCATGCTCCACATTTCTCCTTCCTTCCTGGCCTGGGCTCAATTCAGAAAACCCTCTAGGCAAGGAGAAAACAAGACAGCAAGCTGAAACAAGGTCAGATTACGAATATGAATTTGGCTATTGTGGTTTACCCTTAAGTGAAAATAATTACAAATAGCACAATATAGGGCTGAAAGAGTTATCCAGAGGAGAAGCTATTTCAGGTCCTACAGATAAATTAAGTGATTGAGAAAGAATAAACAGGTCTTTGTGCAGTTGTTTCTAGTATTTGCATCACTCATTAGTACTGGTGTTATAGGCAGTTTAGTAGAGGAATACATGCAAACCAGCAGATTTTTCTGGTACTACATTAAGCCTTAAATGGGAAAGCTGAAAGTTTTCTCTTCTTCTGCTTGGAACAGAATGGGTTTCACGCACTGTAAAAATCAGGAACTTAAAAGGTTTCATGCTTACAGTGTCAAACAAGGTATTTACTTGGTTACTTGTATGGGAAACTAGAAACATACCACTTTGAGTTCACTGCTATGACATGAAATGTGGTAATTTTTGAACCAGATCCCCAGGTCTGTCTCCAAAATGTTGCCTATTCAATATCGTCACTGTGAATGTCTACACTTGCAGACTAACGTTTCTGCAGTCTCAGAAAAACCTCTTTACTTTCCAGCTCCAATTTAATGTTCATTCCATCATACGCCTCAGCTTTCAACAGTACACAAGAAATGGGTAGCGCCACTTTTCCTTGGTGACAAAGAAAGAGAATATAATCATCAAATCGGTCCAATGGTCAAACAAGCTAAGTTAGCATGTGTAGGATGTCACATTAAACCTTGGTCCGAGCAAGACTGACTGACATACTGAGGAGTCTGCGGCTACAGTCTCTTCCAGACAAAAAGTATATTACATCTGATTTAAGTGAGTGACAAATACCACATTCCTCATTTTCCAAATGATGCGAAGTGTCCAGCTTAACGCAGCGCACCTTGTCTTACTGCTGCCTAAGAGAAATCATCCAGTCCTGACAGGCAGTGCTCTCACTGCAGTAAAACATTTCCTCCTCACTTCCTCGATGAACATTGGCAACGCGAAGAGCGTGAAGTCATCAACCTGTGTCAACCTACACAGCCTAGAAGACTGCAGAACATGTATCCGTGCCAATTCAGTGCCCATCAGGTTCATCTTTTCCTTCTCATCAAATTCAATGCCTCAGGCCAATCTCCAATATTTGTGGCAGGTCAAAGAGTCTCCACAGCTTCTCAGGCAGAGGCAGGGGATGTCAATGCCCATTACTGGAGCAGAGGACATTACTGGTGTACAAGAGGGAGCTCGGCCCAGCACCAGGACCACGTGGGCAGCAAAGTCCTCCAGAACCTCCAGATCTCAATTGCTTCACTTTAAGAGTAGAGCCATACTTCTCACTTCCAGTTACAATAAAAACTGGACGATGCAGTTATGAAGATGATGACAACTCCGGGGCATCCTTGAGCTAACACACCCCGCTGCTTCCTGTGGAGGAGGAAAGAGCAACCTCCAAAAATGCTACAGTGTCGGTTAGTGCCATGCCACATCCTCAGGTGGAATCAGGGAAAACATAACCGGTTCACGCCCCGGGGGAGGGCCGCAGCCTCACTCCACACGATGATGGCTGGCGAGGAGGCCGCGGCTCTAGCTGAACTGGGCCACAAGCTGCTGCCCCCTTCAGAGCTCGAGGAACAGCGGCGAGGGCCTCCCCACCGAAGACCTTGGGCAGCAGCCTGAGGACAGTAGAGCCGCCACCACCGGCCCTGGCCACTCCCGCCATTTGCCGCCAAAAACCCGTCGGCGGGAGGGCGGGGAAAGGCCGTCACGTGGCCGCCGGGCTCGTGGTGTGGCGTCACGTGACGCGGGGAGGCAACGCCTACCCCCCCTCCCACCCTACCGCCCTCACTCCCCCTCCCCCGACCCCGGGCCGGCCCATTCCTGCGCCGCGGGGGGACGGAGAGCGCGCGCGCACACACCCCACCTCCGCCCGTCCCCCCCCGCCCCCCTCCGTCTTCCCCGGCACGTGACCCCTCCCCGGAACGTGGCATTGTGTAATCACGTGACCTGGAAACGGAGCGCGCGAGGCGGGGGGGGGGGGCCGGGACGCGGAGCGGGGGGGGCTGCGTACGCGACGGAGCGGGGTGCGAAGATGGCGGACGAGGAGGCCGAGCAGGAGAGCGGTAGCCTCGGCGGCGACCTGCTAGAGCTGCGGCGCCTGCGGGAGCGGCTGGTGGAGCTGGAGACGGGGCTGCGGGAGAGCCCCGAGCCGGCGGTGCAGGCGGCCACCGAGTACTGCAAGCAGCTCTGCCAGGTCAGGCCGCCTCTTCCCTTCCCCTACACCCCCCCGCTCCCGCCCGCGCTCTCCCCTCCCCCGCGGGGTGTGTGTGTGCTTGCGCCCGGCTGAGGAGGGCGAAGAGAGCCGGGGGGCCGGGCGGGAGCAGCGCCGCCCCTGCCGGGGCGCCCCGGGGTGTGTGTGTTTTGGGGGGGGAACCGGGGCCAACGGGCCCGGTGCCGCGGTTGGCCCGGGGCGGGGGGGGGGGACGAAGCTGGGAGTTAGTGCTGCGGGCCGGGCCGGGCGATGGACGCCGCCACCGCCGCTCATTGTGGGCTGAGATGAGGCGCCCCCCCCGCCCCACCTCCACCCTCCGCCGCTCCGGCCGGGCCTGTAATCCCCTTCCCCCGCCTCTCCTTCTCCTCCCCCCCCAACTCTCCCCGGCGGCCGCCCCGGTTCTCGCGGTCTCTAGGCCCCTTTGTTGTGCTCTGCGGCTCGGCTTATCGAAGGGCCCTTTGTTCCTGGCGGTGGCGGACCGAGGGCCCCCCCTCTCTCCCCGTCCCTCCGGCATCCCCCCTCTCCCCTGGAGACGAACGGGGGGAGACGGCGGTCTGGGAGAGGGGGGGCTCCGCTGCTCCGCCGAGGGGCCGGGGAGGATCTGAAAGTCCGTGCCGGTTCCCCTCTGCGCGGGGCTCCTGCTCCTGTGCCCGAGTAACCCCCTCCCTTTCCCCTCTCCCTTCCCTATCTCGTACCCTAGAGGGATAGCGGAGTTCTTTGCCATCCTGGGAAAGAGAAGGCGGTGAAGCGGTGGTGGACTATTAACTAAGTCGCCAGCGATGGTGGCAGGTCCGTGGGTCTGCGATGCTGCTCACCGTTTTCTCTCCCTGTCAAGGGAGGGCAATCCCACCTCGGGAGAGGGCTCCTGAGCTGGCAGTGCTCGGAGCACCATTGTGTGCTGTTGTTCTGGCCATGACTGCCGTCGGGTAAAGGCCTGCTTTCCTAGGGCTTGGGCTGGCGCTAAAGCCAGGGGTGTTTGCAGGTGTTTCTTCTGAACCAGTGATCCTGCTGAGTATCCCTTTCTAAACAAACTTCGTGGTGCTAGCTCTCCAGTTAAAAACAAACCGCTCCATTTTAGTCACGTATGTGTCTATACATTGCCCTGATTTCTCTTACGTGTCCTTTCTCAGATAGCATTAGGTATGACACAGTGTATAAAACAATTTTAGGCCGTAGAAATGCACAGAAACCACTAAGTCTGTAGCTTTACTGTGGGTTTAATAGTCTGTCTGGTAAAAGTGGGAATGTTTGTTTTACACATTACTGTCACCCATTCAAGGAACACAGGCAGATTTTTAAAAGGTGGAACTGATAAGAGTGAATTCACATGGTGGGTTTGAATTGTGTTTTATTTGTGGTTTTGTATCTCTTCTCTTAAAGAGTTGATTCCTGGTGGTAGCCATTGTAGCTACATGTCTGTCACTTCTGGATTAAACCGGGTTCTACTCTTTGCTAACCAGGGAGATTCACTACTAAATATTTTAAGCTTATTCCTTTCTCATATTTTATTTCATATATACAGGAGTTGTATTTCAGGTTCTTTTTCTTCAGTCAGAATTTATCATATTGTATTTGGGTAGAATGTCCATGTAGAGGTACAGAAACAAGATTGGTTTATATTGGTTTGGATCACTGTGTTCTCAGTCTATTTAATCTTTGTGCCTGCTTTCTTAAATTCATGCAGCAGGAGGTGGAAGTCTGGCTTTCCTGGCTCCGGCTCGACTTCTGACTTGTGAATGAGCTGTTCATTGAACTGAAGTAGTTGGGTAGGTGGGAATGAAGACACCATCCTTGACATGTACAGAGTAGATTATTGGTGTCTAACGTACATTTATCACTGAAGTTGTGGCTCTGTGTGCTTACTGAGTGGCTTCAGTAGTTGATTGATTTAAAGCTTAAAAAAAATTAATATTATTTTAATGGCAGTTGCAAAAGTCCATTATAAGCCCCAAGTTTACTAATTTTCTTAAACATATGCCTGAACAAAACAGTGGTGTAGAAACTGACTTAAATCCATGCTGTTTTGAAATGAGTTACTGTCCCTTCCATACCAAGATTTCTAGGAAGGCTGTATCTGTTCTTGCAGGCTGAAGACTGATATATAACAGAGAGTTGAGACATGCCATATTCAATATTGAAAGAGCATGCTTTTCAGATTTTAAACTGAAGTCTAAACGATGCTTAATGTATTACATAGTGTTGTTGTTTGGTTATTTTTTATACTGTTTCAACAGGGATTTTTTTTAAATCTGTTCACCTGAGCTGGTGGTGCCAAAATACTTATTCAGCCTCTTCCACAGTTTTAATCCTTTATTTGGGCTAACACAAAATAGCATTCATTATTCAGATAGTGGGCTTAGCTACTTGGCTTGTGCTGCATGACAGAGGTTATAGAAAATTCATGTAATAGTAAAAGCCGTCTCAGAAATCTCTTTTCAATAACAGTTTAAAGGCATCTGCCATGATTTCTAGAATAAAGTCTTTGAATATATATGTATCAAAGAATATATATGTATGAAAACTTAAGAGTCTTATTTATATCTTAAGTCTGGAAGTGTGGTGCTGAAGAAATATTTTAGCATTTATCTCAGTATGATTTCACCTGCTTTTTTTTTGCACCCATGCTTAGTTTTTAGGCATGAAATAACTACACAGAACTTGGAAAGTCTTGTGTCCTTATTTCATTTGGCCAGCAACCACATGGCTTGTTGCCATAAATCAACTTTTTTTTTTAATGAAGTGGGTAGCATAATGTTTGAGAAATAAGCACATTTTCATACTGAAGGAAGATAGAGCATTAGAGCATTGAAAGATCCTTAGGTTCAAAGGCAAATAAGGGATTTAAGTATTCTACTCTCATTAAATTAAGCGGGAGTTGTACGACCAGATCCCTTATCTGCTTTTGAAAAATCTCAATTTGAACTATTTCAATGTTTGTAATCCAACAGTGTAGAACAACTGTTACAAACATAGAAAAACAAGACCTCTTGTACCTTGACAGAAAATAATACTATAGAACTGTTCTCTTGTGAGAGTGAAGTTTACTTTGATGTATTTTATATGCAGTGTTTCATTAGCTATAAATATTTTTGTGGTTTTGCTGCTGATTGCATTGTGAAATGATGCAATTATTCTTAAATTTTAAGGGGATTATAGACTAGACCTTAATCCTGTATGATATCTGTGTGAATGTAGTTGTGTTCTCCCTTGTCAGTATGCAATAGAGAGTATTATGTTTAATTGTTATCAAGTAAATTCACATCCATACGGATATATGTAAAATGACTTTTTAATTGTGATTCATGCTCTTTCTGTTGCAATTTGGTAATTAGCAAATCCGTGACAAACAGTTATGTTGTCACAAACAATATGTGTGCAGACTGGGGCAGACAAAGCAAGTATCTTCAGCTGTAGTGACTGAAAATTGAAAGTGTGAATTTTGCAAGAATTCAGAATGGTCCAAAGAAAGATTGCTGTTGCTGTCACCATGCAGTGGCTGATTAGATTATTTTCCAACTTTGTTCTTAAAGGTGATCTGTTGATTGTATTCAGTTAGAGAAGACCAGAATGCTTGGGTTTTTTCCCTGAGGGCTAGGTGAACATGATGCCGATGGGTATATCAGAGCTTTTCACTATGGGCTGTGTTCTCTTCCAATTGGTCATTACCCAATGTAATCTTTGTTTTCTTAAATACTACATTGCAGGCTGGTAAAAAATGTTCTTTTGTCACTAGTTAGTTGTGAAATCTTTGTGGTATCTGTATACTGATCCTCGCTTTTTCTGTAGTTGACATGTTTCATCGTTGAGCTTATTAGTCTGCCCTCCATTGTTATTTTTGACTTTTCATCTCTTTTCTAAATCTGCTTCTGAGGTTTTGTTTGTTTGGTGATGTTTTTTTTTCCTCTCCTGCTGTACTTTGTGGTACAAATTCGCCAAAACTAAGGTGGTCAGGTTTGTTGTGCTAATGTGTAAGTTGTCAATATATAGTGACCTGTATAAAAAACATAAGAAAATATTTGGACTATTGTGTGGTCCTTCCTCAATAACTTTGCCTGTACTTCTTTTCTCATCTGTTGGTTGTCTTGTCGTTTCTGACTATTAGGAGAGAAATCTTACGTTAAAATATGTTAACAGGTGTGCTTAGCCATTAGTAGATACAATAATATCCTTCTAGTGTAGACACTTTACTCAATAGTGACCTAGGATCGTCTTAACACTGACAGCAAAAGTGTGATGCTGATAGATAAATGGGGGAGGGGATGCAAAAGTTTTTAGTTACTTCAAAAAAACCCTAAAACTTCCTCTTAGAAAAGCTTGCCTTTAACTATGTGACTGCATAAAGTTTGATTCTACTGTTTTAAACTGATTTTTATTGTGTGTTGAGGTGCTAGTGCAGTATTAGGACCTTAAAGTCCTACCCTATAGTGCTGACACACTAGAGTAGATCTTCGTAATGTTGGGGAATATATACTGTACTAATCTGAATATAAGATGCCCCTCCTAGAAGCAAACATATAAATATATAAAATAATAAAGCAATAAAAATATATAAATATATAAAAAGCTTTTTTTATTACTTACCTGTAATCAATATACAATGATGTTACAAAGTTTTCACTACTGATTTGTTTCTATTAGAGGTTAGTCTTAATTTATTCTCTTATACCTTACTATAGTTGGCTTCCAGTTTTTACACCTCGCAGACTTCACAACTTTCTGGTGCTGTCACCGTCTCACTGTTGTCACCTTCCTCCCTTTTAGTCTGTATTTTCAGCTTCCTCTTCAGACTCAAGATGAGAGAAATAATCTTCAGTTCTGTCCATAGAATTTGAAATAAAGACTTTCTTAAACCTTTTAGCTACAACTTCTGGATTTACCCAAGCCTGGTCTGTCTTAATCCAATGACAAAGGAGTGTTTCAGTAGGCTTCTTTATTTTTTCCTGAAGGAGTTAGAGTATGATCCCTTGCCAAGAGTCATTCTGTATATAAAGACCTCAGCAGTCTTTGAAGGGCTTATTTGCCATTTCATCAAGCACCTGCAGTTGTGATGTCCTTCCTCCTGATGTGACCAAAAGATTGGTAATCACTGACAGTGAAAAATACCATCAGCAAAACGTCAGATGCCCTTTTAATAAAAATAGAAGACAATTCCTTTTTTTCTTAATATCACACCTGGTCTCTTACTTCAGACAGTCGAACCCTTCATTGAGTGTGTAGGTAGACATCCACCCTTGATTTTGTTTGGCTCATCAGCTAATAGTGATCTTTATGTCATATAGTCACAAACTGCCGGAATGTGAATGTTGGTAAGACTGCTGTTTTTTGAGCTTTCAGTTTAATGATTTTCTGGGTAACCAGGTCTCGGTCTCTTCCTTTGACTGTGGACAAATTCTACAAGTTTACTTCTTCAAATAAAAAGGGTTTTCTTTTGAGTCCAGTGAGTGATTTCTACACTGAGCTAACCCTTAAATGCTTCTGTTTGGGTATTTCTGTCTGTGCATGTTTTCTCTACCACACTGTGTTTCTTTCTGATCTCACAGTTGCTGGCTTTTTCTACATACGTTACCATGAGCGTAAGATTTCCATCATAATTTCTAATACTTTTCCATTTTGCTTTCCTACCTGTGACCTCCAGATTATCTGCTATTCAGGGAGAGATGTACAGCTGCCAGAAAAGAAATCACAAGAAATCTCCTAAACTGTAGTACACCTCACAGGTTCCCAAGTGCATGAAGAAAAACAACTGTCATTGCTGTGTCATCTCATGCAAACTTTGAGCTGCCTCGGGCATTTTTGTGCTGCTTCATCACTATAAGACCTGCCGGGCCAAACTGTCATATTATCTTATCAACGTGGGGAGAGGTGGAAATGACACCCCCTGATTTTTTAAGTTAAACTACGTAGAGTCAGGGAAATTGTCTTGCTTTCAAATAAATATGGTATGTGTGTATATATGGATATAATGTGTATATGTTTAGAAAAAAACACCCTCACCGTTTAGGGTAAGTCTGACCAATGAGCATAGTTATTGTAGACGTTGTCCTCAGTAAAGGTACCAAGCCTCAGCATCATGCCAGATTGGAGCTGGTCTTCATTAGAACTTCTGAGCTCTGTATGATAAGGTTTTTTTTTTTAATAAAAATTTTTCCTGTACCAAAGTGGATGTAACTGGAATAGTTATTTTTTTCCTACCTGTGTATCTCTCTGAAAATCAGAATCTCATTGATTTACTTTTCTGATCATGCTAATGTCTAAGGTTTCTGCCATGCTGTCAGTCTTTTTGGCTCATGATAATTTTAGTCAAATATGTTTGAACGTAAAAAGTACCAACATGTAATACAGATGGATGTTTTGAGGTTTTAGGATTATTTTTTTTTTTGAGAAATAATTAACGTGTTCAGGCAGCAAGTTTAGTTCAGTGTGTGCTTAGCTCATGTCTTACCAAGTGTAATGATCCTATAAAATGTAGCTTTTATAGTTCATTTGTATTGTTTCGCAGATACATGTTAGGTTACTTGGATAACCAGAATTGATGCATTTAGTTTTAGATGTGTATTTTCTTTATAATCTGCTTATGAAAAAAGCCATATCTTTTACAACAGCCTTTTAATATTATTGTTGGGTAGGTGAGGGGAATCTTAAACTAATTTTGGTGACAGTTTTGAGTTAAAGGTCTGCTGTAGTACAAAATGAGTCTTTTCATTTTTGTAAATTGTCGTCAGTGTAAAAAGAAATAATTTGTGTTCTTGATTTTTGAATAAATTGCTGCTTCTGTATTAAAAACTCCTTAAATATAGGTAGATGGTTAGGAAAGAATGGTCGTAACAACATTGTGGCTTAGTTTTGAAAACTTCCCTTTTTGAACTAGCTGGGTTTGGCAGTATTTTCCCGTATGGAACATCTGTCTGGAATAGATCTCAGTCAGCTAGACCATGATTCCAAAGCAGGATTAATTATTGGTAAGCCATAGCTACAAATGCTTGTTTAACCTGTTCTCAACAATTTCCAGTGAGAAAGATTCCAAGAAAACTCCCTGGATAATGCATTTTAGTTCGGTTATCTTTGCCTTCAAGTGTTTGGGTTTTTTTCTCCGTTACGGTCTAACTTGATCTCTAATCTCGTGTTGCAATTTAATGCTACTGTGGTTTATCCCATCCCATGTAAACATGGCAAGTAGCATATTCCTTTTCTGTTGAAAGGACCTCTTAGATTTTCAAGGCTATTTTCAGTCTTTCTCCAGTTTCTACTTTTGTGAACAGTTTTTGTACTCCTTGATTTTAAATTTTTCCCTTTTTTCCCTTTCCTTTTTACTTTGATACTGTATCATAGGAATCCTACCTGCAGGGAAGGTAACAATCTAGTAAGAATTTGGTGAGAAGGTGACAACCCATGTAAGATTTAGGATTGAAGTACTTTTCCTGTAAAACATACTATTTATCCTTCTGAGTACAAATAGTCCAGTGAAGAGCTGTAGTTCTCAAAAGCATAACAGGTTAAGATAGTTAAGAAGATGACAACATGTAGATGGAGGGATTAAAATTAATAAAACTTCAGAATCTTTGCAAAAGCTCAGCTTTCTATGTAAGGTGCTGCATGTGATACTAAAATCAAGCATTTCCCTTAGTTACTGTGCGAAAGAAAAAAGTTTTCAGTTCGGCAAATAGATACTTAGTTTCATAGTTACCCTGATGCACAGTTTTTGCTGAGTTAAGGTTACTTGATGCTTTTACTGAAGGTATTCAGAAAAAGCCTCCTGTAAGCAAACTGCCATTTCTCTAAGACATGCTTTTAGCCAGAACTTAATACTTAAAAGCTATGAAGTGTGATCACAGTTAGTTTTCCTCCACAATATCCTTGATTGTTATTGCTCTTTCAAAGACTGAGAGACATTCTGCTTTACTCAGTCCTTCAGCCATTTAAAAAAAAAAAAAATCTGAAGACTTTACTGTAGATTTCAATTTACCCATAATAGTTGGCTGTAAACAATAGCTGCACATCTATGCTAGCATAACTAAACATAGTAGGTACTTTCTCTACTGCACATATGTTCCTGCCTTTGCCTTTTCCCACAAATCCAAGATTTTTCCACACTTTTGAATAATGTGTATCAATAATGTCTAAGTTGCTTTCTCAAACTACGATTACTGAAGATTCACAGTTGAAAAAACATGAAATGTTGACTACAGAAAGCATGTTCCTTATTGTGCAGGACTGTACAAAGAATATATATTTTTGTTAACATTAATGTTCAGTAAGGCATGTCATTTTATCAAAACATCCACGTTGTCTGTCTCAGTTTCTCAATAAGGTTATATCTATTGGAATGTTCAGTCCATTTTCTATCTCTTTTTTTAAAAATTATTTTATTAGAGAATAAATACCTCATAAACCACAGATCTTGAGGGAAGGCAGCAAAAAAAAAAGGTGCTCTTCTGTGCCCTTCTGGGGAATCTTTGCTTCCGTTGTGACTAAGAATCAGGGAATTTCATATGGCGTTTTCCATTTATTCTGCCATTTAAATGTCATAGTATTTTTTTACTCTAGGTTTTATGCAGACATACTATGTATTGGAGGTGTTTTCTACGTAAAACTTACCTAAATTAAGGATAAAACTGGAACCATTAGGAGACATCAACATGTTGTTTTTCTTCAGTGTGATGTATTACCTAAACTGACACACAAGCCAAAGAAACTATTTAAATTCATGTGTGTATGGAGCATATCTTCAAGAAATAGTGCTCCAGGCATTGATTTATATCTATCAAAAAGTTTTTGTTAGCGCTCTTTTTCAAGGCCTCCATATAAATCCTTGAGTAATTACAGTGTGCATAAAGCTTTAGTTTTCATGAGGGAAACTAGTATGACATTCTTATGCCATCGGCTTCTCTAAAATGATGATGTATGACAACTTGCAATTTTAAGTTTAAATAACAAGTAAACAATATGACTGGAAACTATCTTTTGAAATAGTATCCCCCACTTTATTAGGTCTGTGCTTTTGCATATGTTGAGAACTTAATGTCTTGCATTTTAAGAAGCGTGCAGGTGTGTTTTTTGAAGTGTGGAATAATTTTTTTTTTATTTGTCTTTCCAAATATGGATTAAAGACAACTCCATTATATTATTTCTGGGATCTTTCATCTCTAAGGATGAACTGCACTGCTTTCATTTGGGAAAAGTTAATCTAATGACGCCTAGTACTTGGCAGAACAAAGACATTCAGAAAGAAGGTATATGTAGCATCAAAAGGCAATGGAGCTTTATAAAATTATTCTCTGAAAATAGTCCTGATCCAATAGGAAATTGAACTGAACTTGCAAAAACGTGAGCCTGTAGTTTTTGGTAAAACAGATTGATCAAATGTCTTCATCTTCGGTAACTGTTGTATAGTCTTCTGGGATGTAATGTTTTTGGCTTTGTGATTCCCTGTATGAAGCTACAGTAAATTAATCTTTCATCCGAGAATCAGGAAAATCCTATGCTAGCTAATGTAGTTCTCACTTGATTATTTTGTTAATTATTCTGAGCTAGACACACGGTTCTTTGTCCTTATGGGACTCGTGTAACATGGACAACTTCTGCCAAAGCTCCATCCAGCTTCAGATTCTGACTCTGTTCATTCTGTCCTAACTGATGGACAGATGCATTAGTTACTTTGAGAAGCTTAACTCTCTGGAGTAAAATTCATTAGGATTTCTTTAGGATAAAGACCAGTCTTTATTTCGTAGCTCTCTCCTGTCTCTTGGGTTCAATATAGCAGTTATTTTAAGAGTTTTCATTTAAGCTGATAGTGAACATGGTGTTGCTTTCTCAGCCTCCTGTACATCATAAAGAACAGAATTTGGCAGGACTCCGTTTGTCCTCTGTTATTCAAAATGATTGAGAGAATTGATTCTGGCAAATAGATAAATCCTGTTTGATACTTATGTGTCTAATACACTGAATACTGTTTTGATGAGTCAGTTAAGTACATTCAGCCATCAGGCATTAAATGAAATAATGAGTAAGGAGTTTCTCAGTCTTGTGATTCCTATTTGTCTCAGGAGCTTGTAGAGAATACGCTGTTTTATAACACAAGGATAAGGACAAGAAGAGATTAGAAGTTCAGAATCGCAAAAGGCATAATCTGAACTTCATTTTTACTTTAAACATTGGAGGGTAGCTCTTACGAAGAGAATAGCTGGGATAAAAAGTAACTTCTGATTACAAATCCATAATAGTGAAGATAATAAAACTTGAATATCCCAATTCTACAGACTGGGAATTTGCATAACATTCTAGTTGAAACTGGCATGGCAATTGAACCCTGCTTTTGGATATCCAGCCAGACATCATGAACTGTGCATCAGTGTGATGGCAGGAGCTCTGAGCTCTGCTCAGGGTTGCTGACATGTTCAGGAGGAAGTATAATCTTGGCTTCTCTCCTTACACGTGAATACTGTGGCAGTACCTTGACACTAGTATAAGGACATAGTTGATTATTAGACTCTGTGTGAATCAGGTGGACGTTGCCTTGTTCTTTCACAGGAAATGTAGATCAGATGGAAGCATCCTTTGGGATGCCGATTTGACTGTGCTGAATAGCTTAAAATGGCAATTAAGTAACCATTCTATTGAGGAAGGAGATTATCAATTTAAGTTCCCATCAGAATTCAAAAGATTTGAGGTAGCAGTGGGAGAAGTTGCATTCAGCTGATACAAAAATGTAACGCAGGTGGACTACAGAAATATTTGTAATGTCTCATTTCACTTGACAGAGAGCAGGTTCAAGTCACCTTTATTGCAGGAAATGCACGTATTTTCAAATTAGACACAGTTATTTCTGGCTGTCTTCCTATTTTTAATCTCCCCATATGCCAGTCTGATAATTAAAAGAATAGGTAAATTAGATTTCCTGGCAGTGGATAAAAGTTTACTGTAATGAACATCCCACCACATTCCTGAAATGCCTGTCTAATAGCCAACTGCTGGATATTGTTTTTAACTAAACAGACTGAAATATGAAGGTTGGGATGACAACATTAAATTGTGACCTGAATGAAAACCTGAATAGAGAGAAAAGTAGCTTAGGACAAGTTCGCTTTCTTTGTAAAGGTGCAAGAGAAAAATCAGATACTGCTGACAATATCGGAAAGAGCATATGGAATGCAAAATGCTGAAAGATTAAAGGCAAGCCTAAAGAAGGATAATTTCTACTACTGTAGATGACAAAGTATGAGGCTTAATGAAATTATTTCCTGATACTTTAAATAATTTCCTTGTTTTAAAACAGTTTGTGGATGTAAGCAGAGACCGTCCATTCATTTCGTAAGTTTTTGTAGTTCTTTTTCTAAAACTAGGTGGGTTTTGAATTTTAAGCAAAACAGTGACTAAAGAATAACAATAGGAATAGCACCAACTTTTTTGTTTTGCCTCTTTCAATTTAATAATTAGCAATCTGAGCTCATGCCCAGGTGAAAAAACACACAAATTGCTTGCACCTTTTGGCATATATTTGGGGAGAGAAACGTCTTTCTATTAGTTAACATAAGGTTCTATGTTTGGTAATTAACTTTCCAGAGTCGGTCATCTCACTTCCTTGCTGCGTTTTTTTTCTGATATTTTCTTGGTGATGGTAGATGACATAATTACTACTCTGTCAGTTGTAGCAGAACCCCAGAAGGTTTTCTTCTATTTCTGCTTCCATATCTGCTGAGGTGCTTTTTTTTTTTTTTCCCCAAACCTTCCTCCCATGTAGACTCTGCCTTAGAACTGTAAATGTGTTTTTTGTCGGCACACTTACTTCTGTCGGTTTTGTATCTGTAAACTGGGGGCAGTGGTACTTCCCTCCTATTCAAAGTTACATGCGTTAGAAGACAAACCTGAGTATATTTTTTTTGTTGCTGTTTATCTACCTTCCTAGTGAAGTAGAGATAGTTGGATAAAAGGTATGGTTAACTTTTTTTATGTTTGGGTTGCTGAAGACTCAGGGTGCTAATGTCCTTACAAATTGAATCGTAACAATAGTTATAAAAATCTTCAAAAAGTTAATCTTAAGCGTGAGTTTCTTTATGTTGTCGATCATCATTACAGGGATTCTTCCCGCAATTAGTCTTAATTGTCTTTACTAGAGATGTGCAACCATGAGAATGTGACTTACAGTCAAGTAGTTGTAAAGAACCATCAAGGTCATTAATGCCTTAGGTGGTGTGAATAAATGCAGGGAAAGGAGGGGGGAGTTCAAATAATAAACGCACTCTTACATTTTTCAGAAGCATTGAAATCTGTTTAGTTATTACATATTCATGGTAACCAGAGGTTCAGTGAGATTTATTTAGGAAAAAGAATAATCCATGAAGGAGACCTAAGTAGATGTGGTTATTTGGGGAGAATCTTTTTAGGCAAGAGTCAAAACTAGGTAATGATAATTCTTACTAACTTTCTATCTTTCCTCAACTTTTGTGTTTTGTAATTTTTGTGGAATGATATTCAAGAAACTTATTTTGCATAATAAGCTACTATATATATTATATGTAGGTACACTGTATAAACTACTATGTAGATCTAAGAATGTGTAGGGATTGAACAAACTGAGAAAATGAATTGTTCATTGATCACCTTTACTGGATTTCAAAGGTATTCTAATCATTTCCATTAAAATTAATTAGAAATTAGTTTAAGTTTTTAAACAGTTCTTACCATTTCTCTGTGTGTGTGTATTTCTCTGAACTTACTTACGATCATCTCTGAAAACCTCCAAGAGGATAGCTTTCCTTCACTATGAATATACATGAATTATTGCAAGATAAATGTATAAGACTTGATTTCTTGCCTGGTTTTGTGCATCTCCTTTTCCCTTTTGGTAATGCTTGAGCATAAAACTTAGATCTGTATCTTTATATTTCTGCAGTTTTGCCACAAGAAAATTTTGTGGTTATAATTCAGCTTATTCTTTGTGTTCTGGTTTGATAGACAGCATTTCAGATCTACATGGTTGTTCTGAAAGCTCAAACTGAATGAAAAAATGAAGAGGATGGTGAGAGGATAGTGTTTATTTGAAGAAAAACGAGGCTTGTAGATGGGTAGAATTTTGAAACGCTGTTTTGCAGATTACCTTTGAAACTGCTGGGGAAACTAGTACTTGAAAGTATTTGAGCTAGCGTTTTTTTTTTTGTTTAGAGAACACATAAACACATTCATTCTTAATAAGCGATGGTTATCTATACCAGAGAGTACATACCTATGTATGTGGGTACTGAAGATACCAATAATAAAAGTTAGTGCCATTATATAGGCAGTGCTTCACTCAGAGTACAGAGCAGAGCATGTTTGGGTTTTTTACTGTGGAAGGAGAAACACTGTAACAGAGGCAAGAGTATAAAAACATACATGCTCATACACTATAACAAAACTACTTTTATTGTTCTGAATATTTCTCTTCAGTAGATGAAGAAGAAAGTGAATTGCTGAAACAACAGTTTTCAGGTAATATAACACATCCACATAAGATATGTGAACCAAAATAGTGGGTGCCTACACACTAACGCTGTGGGTCAGACAAGGAGTTTGCTTTGAAAGGGATCTTCTGATCATCCCTGCTTACCACACTTTGTTTTACATTGTGGAGGGCCTTTGCAATGTGGAAATTGAATGCGTTTTGGGTGAAACTAAACCACAAGCTGTGCTTCAGCTACTAATAGGTATCCAGTTAATGGAGCCAGCTGAAAGCTAGTCCAAAATAAGATCTCCTTTGTGGTGGATACGCTGGGGACTTGGGTTCTCATCACCAGCTTTTCTGCTGTATGGATGTGCTCCATATGCTGTGCATTACACTGAAGTGCTGCAGTCATTGTGAGCTTTTTGTGGACCAGCACTTGCAAACTCAGATTTTGGTTTTGAACTTGATGTCTGAATTCTTGACTCTGAGTATTTCTGGGACTTACTAATTCGTTATTCACTAATCTTGACTTGATTTGACTTTGCTTTCGACTGCAGGATAGAGAAGCTGTTGGTGTTAGGATGGGGGTATAAACTGTAAAAGCAGCTGGAGTTTTCTGTTTGAAGGAAAAAGAAAAAACAGTGAAGAAGATTGGAACTGCAGGCTATCAGTGGAGAAGAGGAGTAGTAATGGGGAAAAAAAATTGGATAGCTCTGCACCATGCCTGCAGAAATTGAGAATGAAAACAATTGCTTAAATACGATCTTGTAGTAAGTGATGGAATTAGAGTCTGGCTTCAGTCTTCCCTTCTGGGCACAAGTCAGTATCTCCATTAGAATTAAAGCAACATCGGCTAACTCTTCAGCCAAAGGCATCTTGGCTTTCTAGAGCTATACTTTGATTAACAACTTCATTGTGAAACAATTCAGAAGGCATATTCAAATTAAAAATAGCACATCAACAACTTAAAATCTTGAAAGGTTTTAAAAACTGAAATTGAGTAAAAATTGGGATTGATATTCTTTGATCATAACCATAATTTAAATAGTACTTGTACACTAGAAAAGATAGTCATGTTTATTATGTCATCCTTAGTTTTGTAAATGCAATCTCATATTCTGTACCTGCTGAAGTTTTGCTGTAGATTGTGTTGTATTATAATAACAAACATGTAAGAGCTAATGCTCTCACAGCACTTGTCTAGCTACAAAATCAAGGTAACAGTGCTAACTGAATCAGTTAACTAGTACCAGTTTTAATTTGCCTAATTAAACTGCTTTGGAAATGAATTAGAAATACAGTGCTCTGTTGATTTGTTGTAAAGTGACCTCTTAGTGCACAGTCCTAAATAAATAGAAACTGATTTTGTTGACTTCTGTTGATATAACCTGGTTCTTTACTTTGGCATATCTGTGAGGGCAGCAGTATTTCAGATGCTGCTGTTCTGTCTGTTTGTAGTGGACAGATTTGAAATATCAATGCTTTTCTATGTAAGTTTTGTACTAGTCTAAAAATCTGTTTGCCTGTAGAGCATCCCAACTAAAAAAAAAAAAAAAAAAACAAAATGGAAGCAGGTCATTTATGTTTGAGGTTCTTTGTTGGAGGCAAAGGTGAAAGGGAAATAAAGATGGATTATGGTAACAGTGATAGGGCAAAATGTCTTGATCAGAGGGTTGTCATACCACAGAGAAATTAATAGATATTCACTTTCCCTAACACCCCCCAACACTCCGCCCCGCTTTTTAAAATGGGAAGTAGGTGTGATGGGGTTCAAACTGTGTATAAACATTTAGCTTACTCTTTTAAATGCTTTAAAAATCATTTTTTGTAGTATTTGTTTCTAATGCCTTAAATAGTGAAGTCTCATGGGAAACATGAGGTTGATGGTTTAAATAAGACATTGTATTAGTAATAACTTTTTAACAGGCATAACTAGTTAAAGTATTATTCATGTTTTGACTTGAGTATTCTATTCAATTGACGTCTTAGTTGGGTAGTCTGCCCTTGTACAAAGTGGACATAAATGCTGGTTGCATCCCAGCTACTCCTTAGCTGCCTCTGGCCTCCTCCAATTAAAGTGCCTTTCATGGAAACTTTAACCTAACAACTTTTTAAAAAAAAGTTGCAGCACTTACCAAAAGATGTGATGAAAGGCTTGTTCACCATCTTATGGTAAGACTCTGAACAACAAGGAGGAGAGAAAGCAAATCATAAAAAAAGAGGTGGTCTTCAGCTCTAGGAGCTGTAGATCATCGAGGCTGAAAATAATGGTATTTCAACACCTGTAAAGATTGTTTTGGTGTCCGTTTAGAATGTAACTTTGCTGTGAGACTTCACAAAGAGATCATCTGGTACTGATGCATTGGTACCAAAGCCTCTTGACTCCAGAGATGTCTAAACTGGGATATCTAATATATTTTTAGTATCCCAACTACTTCATTAAAAAAAACCAAACCCATGTTATAAGGCTGTTCTCAACTGATCAGTCCATTTTCCTCATGGTACAGAAGAGGGACATCACAGGCAATGTTGCTGCATTTGCTTAATCGAGTTCTGATGGTCTGGAAATGCTTTTTGAACCATCTCCTTTTCAGATGCTGTGAGGCTTTGAGGGCATGACTGCCCAGTTCATCATCTTTGCTCAACAGTTGTGCCTACTATCATCCTAGTCATCTTCTAATTTACAGTGGGTTCTTGGGCAGGGAGGATTTCAGCATTGCAAACCAGGACTAATGCTCAACTTTGAAAGGAGAGATCTTACGGAGTTTTTATTTTATCAGTTCTGTTCCATGACTGACTTTTCATTTGATTCTGTAATGATACTGGCACAGGGCTGGAGTTGTGCAGAAGAGTCAAGGCCACAAGTCCAGCTTAGTTTGTAAACTATCATAAATTGCACCTTAAAAGTAGATTCTTATCAGCTTTCCAGGAATTTGAACAATGCTATTTCCATCACATGCTCAGTTCTTTAATGGTTGCAGCAGCAAGTGAGATTATGCTTCAGGCTCACAGAGTTTTACTCTGAAAAACACAGCCCTCAAAAATGATCTTTGTTTGAATGACATGAATGTCTTAGCTCCAGCCCAAGAATCAGCATATTAGCTGTGTTTCCCAGAAAAAAATAATCTTTTTTTCCTCCTATTGTTAAGTCAGAAGACATCAACATCATGACTGTGTACCTAGCTACGTGATCAAGAATACAGATCAAGTCATCATGTTGTTGTGTTTCATCTCTTAGGATTCAGGGGCTTTGCCGTGAACTAAGCTATCTTGCCATTTGTAGCACTTGATTACTCTCCAGTACCCATGCTCTGTTGCTGTTCAAGGGCTCGTCACCTCTGCATGCAAGTTGAGAAATTCCTTCTTGCCTATCCTAAAAAGAATAAAGAGCATTTAAAAATAACAGAGAGCATTTCATCCTGTTATCTCTATTCCTGGAAAGCAGTGTCTTATACAGCGGACATTCAAAGTATTTTGACTGCTTTGATAAAGGTGTTTTATTTCTCACCATATTGTTATGTCCCTGATCTGAGGAATTGGTTTATGTATGATAGCTATATTTTCATAGCACAGTTTGAAATAGTCTAACCCACTGATCTGTGAAACACTTTTTTTTTATAAGTGTCTTCTGTAGATATTTCACTAGTGAATCTATCAGTATTAAAAGGCACCAGTTACTCATTTTTTAAAGAAGTGTGTTCATCTTGGATATCTCAAAGCAACTATATAAACCCGTATATTCATGAAACAGTTTTTGAAGCTTCTGTATCTGGTGGACTAGCTACCAAAATTATACCGAGATCTCAAAATATTTAGGTGTTCCTAGTGTTGAGGTAGCTAGTATCAGGATGCGTGCACAGCCTTAGTGTGAATGTGTCTAGAAGAACTGTGCATGTGCACGGTGGCCTTGCATGCTTCTGTCTTGGAGTGCTGCACATCTGAGATGCCTCAATATTTCTCCTTTAAGATACTGGTCCAAATGCAAGAACTTTCAATGAGCATATTTACTGTGTAGATGTAACTGGTGGGGACTTTTCACGTTTGAGCACAGAGTTGTGTCTATCTGCATGTTCCAGTATTGATGAACAATACTTCTTGCAGAACCATAGATACTGCAAGAACTTTACTAATTTAACAAATATCATAGAGTCATAGAATATGAGATTTCATGGTGCTCTTAACTCCCCTGGGAATGGAAAGTTAACAGCAGTTTCAAATGTTGTTCTGTTTTCTTTTGAGTAATAGTTAAGCAATTAGTTGCAACTCATGACTACCATACCTAAAAGATCAACAATGTGAAGCATATGGATAGAAAATATTGTTTCAGGGAGAAGCAGATAGGTTTTAGTTTTGGAAGTGAAAACTGACTTAAGATTACAGACTGTTAGTGTTAGGGCGGTCTTCAGTCTTACTAATTGCGCTATTTTTGTAATTGAATAGTAGACGGCTCCTTTGTTGGAGAAGGAATACAGCAGAGAGAAATGATCTAGGCCTACTAGTCAAACTCTTAAATCCTTATGTTCAGTGAGTGATTATCTGCAAGGTATAGAGATAAATGAAGAAGGGAACAAAGTGAAATACAGATTCATGAAAAGGAAAAATATTTTTTACAAGAGATACGATAGATTTCACTTGTGTGAGCTTCAGTAGAATTACTTTTAAAGTGTCAAAAGCAGAAAAACAGGAGTTCAAGAATGAGGAAATATGTAGGGTACTGGATACTGGGATACAGTGGCCAACATTCATTTTGATTGCGATTGTAGTTTTGGTAATAGTCTTACAGTTTACTTTCAGGACTAGATTTCCATTATGTAATACAAAAGAGAGGATTGTGCTGGTAATACAAAATTGGGAGGCATCATCTGTTCTGTTTTCTTCACAGGCCAGTATGGCTGCCTTGTCAGTGTTCTTCACGTTCAGCAGCAATCAGTTAGCATAGGAAGACTCAATAGGCACCATAAACATTTTCATATCCTTACAGCTGCAGTGTCTGGCTTTGCCAAGTTCATTTGGCTCATCATTGCATGCTTTAGTAACGTGGACATTGACAAGCAGGAGGTATCTTAGATTATTATTGTGCATTACATTCTTAAAATACAGTTGTGTATATTTCAAAGGTAGTTCTTGCTCCTCTGAAGTATTATACAAGAAATTTGAGGAAGTGCCCGCACTGCCTAAGTTCAGCGTTGAAGATACACAGGACAGTCATGTTGTAACTTTGACATCTTTCAGAACCATGAATTCTACATTCACAAAGAACAAACCAAACATAAATAAAGCCCCTCCTTTTTTCTTGCATGTGTCCGTACTGCTTTGATGAATCTAAAAGAAGTGCAAATCAGCAAGCAGATAGTAACAGGGAGCTTTTAAAGGTCAGAGTATTACCATTACCGCTCACTTTTTGCACTGTTCACTAGCTGACCACAAGCAATATATTTCATGACGTGAAGGAAATAAATACATACAGCCTTGTATTTCCCCAGTTTGCATGGAGAAAGAAAACTACATAGATGATGAGTAGCACATGAGCAGTACTTATGTGGAGGAAACGGTTCGTGGTACTACAAATTCTACTCCATTTTACTTTTGTCGTGTGACTTCTTTTTTTAAAAGGCAATGTCTGGCAATGGATCTGAGTTTATAACAATAAATAATCTAATATAGAGGGCAGCTGTTTCCAAGAACACCTATTTAAATCATATCAATTTGCATATCTCACTCTTTGTGTTATCCTTTACATAAAAATCCTTTATATAAATACATATATAATCTTTTATATATCCTTTATATAAAAATCCTTTTTATATAATAGTATCACCACAGTAAGGTGATTTATTCCTTCAAATAAAAAAATATCCTTGTCTTTCAGGGTCAGACTGACTGACCAGTTACTTATTTCTGTGTGAGGTGTGTATTTCTGTTATTACAAGCGAAATTAAGAGAATTGTCTGCTTTTCTCAGTCTCTGAAAAGTTAGATCGGATTTTGACAAGAGACATCTTTTCATGCACTTTTTTGGAAAAGGGAAAATAAAGGCTTTGCCAGTTAATGTTTCTGAATTAACTCTTTGGCAAGAATAATCATTTGAGATTTTTGCCATAGCAGTCTAGTGTACTCCAAGTCTTAGACAAACTTTAGACATTCAAATACAGAAAGAAATCAAGGATATATCTCTTCCTGTGCTTTTAAATTTCTCTTCCCTGGGTTATAATCTTCTAGGGAGGAAAAAAATATCACAGATCAATTTTATGTATTGTCTCACTAAAGAATAATGAAATTATATCAGAACTGCTTGAATGCAGCAGTATTTGTACACGATTGCCTTGAAGATTGGGAAATAAAGCAGGTACAGACCATACAGAGAAGGGACCTGTCTGTTGCAAGGAGAGTAACTCTTTGGTTCTTGTATCTGGTCCTGTTGCTTTGCAAATGATGACTGAATGAGTTGCTCTGGATAGGGTGCAGTTTCTGCAAGAGAACAAGCAACTGTCACTTGTCTTCTGCTCAGCTCGTTAGTAACATACTAAGGTTGCCAAAGAATAGTGAAGTGAATTAGAAAATTAACTTGGAAGACTCATAAGAAAGCAACGAGGAGAATTTTTGCTTTATGACCAGTTAAATTCCTGGTAGTTTTAATTACTAGTCATATTCAGTTCATGAACTGAATGTATATGAAACGTCTGTGGCCAGTTCTTAATTTTCGTACTGTTTTAGAGGAAATTCTGGTTGGTCATTTCAAAAAGTGCATGAAACAAAGTGCATCTGAGTCGCATGTTTTACAAGCATTAGCATATAGGAGATAAAATTAGGAACATAGTAGCAGTGCCCATGTCCTGCAAGGTAGTTACCATGAAAATCGCTGCTTGTATTAGCGTTGTTCAAAGAAGAAATCGGATAAATCTGCTCATGTTGTCCCACTGATTTCATGCAGTAGTTTAAGAATCTTAACACAATGTTTTCCTGAAAAGAAATAATTCTGCTTTATTTACTTTGTGCTGGCACAAGCACTTGAGTCTACACACTGAACATATTTGGGGAGCTGACAGGAATTAAAACTTGTTTCTTGCCGTTTGGTCATGGATTTTCTCAAGGTCCTAGTAGCCCTTACTCCATAAATGTTAGTTAAAAGATGATAAAGAACAAAGATTAGGAAAATGACTGTGCAGAGTAACAAGTGAAACTACTAGTAAGCACAGTCACACCTTTTTTTAAACTGTCAGTAGCATCAATAATGCTATAAAAAAAAGAAAATACTACACTCTTTATACAGGAGGATATTGATGTCATCTTCAGCACAAAATTAGCTCTTTTCTACTGTCTGATAACGGTGTCTTGATAAATAACCTCTTTCTGAGATATTCTCTATTTCAAGTCCAGATCTTCAAGAAAATACAAGCAGTGACAAAACAAATATTTTCACAAGCTGCTAATTCTTAAAGCATGTTTTACAATAAAATACAACTGCTGTGGTAATAGATTTTACATGAAGTCAGAAATATATCAGGATATCAACAGTCTGAGTAGCTTTTGATTTAGACAAGCAACCAAAATTTTTTGTTCAAGTGTGAAGTGTTATGACATCACAAATTGAATACTAAATAGTCACATTTTAAACTAATGCCTACCTTATGTTCTTGCAGTTGCCAGCAGTGTGATGTAAATAATCGAAAACTCGTTTAATTTTTGTGTTGCTAATACTTATTAATCCTGTAAGATCTATTCCTGTACTGAACTTCTTGCTGGTGACATTGACAGGTGGCAAAATGTCACAGTTTTTTATTTAAAAATTACAGATGAGTTTTGATTTGAGGCAGTTTGTAGTGAAAGTTTGTGAACTTGACTTAGGTGCTTCACTGATACGCTCAGTATTTAACTGTGTTTGGATAGGAATAAAGACAACATCAAAACTTAAAAAAAAGTGTCACTGAACACCTTATGGTGTCAAACCCTTCTTCATAACTGTTTTTATAATTATGTAATACTGTTTATCTTAGCTTTTTAGATGATATGTGGGTTTGATGGGTTTGTGTTGTTTAAGAGTATTGGTGTTAACTGTCATTTTCTGTGGTTGGTGTCTATGGGTTTACACACACAATAAATGTGAATAGTCTTGCCTCTTTCGGGGGGGGAACCCAACAGTCTTATCCAAGAAAGGAGGAGCATTGGCATAGCTACTCTATTATGAAGCATGATGTTTTGTTTGCATTCATGTAACAGTTTGGCAGTAATTCACGTGCAATACTAAATAGCACGACTCCAGAACATAGCAAATTATATAAATTATTCCCTGTTCGGTTTGGCTTATTCCAGTACTGCTGAACTTAAACTTCTTATACACCATGTTGCTATATAAAATTGTCGGACGCCACGGAACTGAGTTTTGAACTTCACTTACATGGTACGCTAGCCAAAAATGTTCGCCATGTATATTAGCCAGTGTGGTTGCCTTTGGTTTTTCAGAGTAATTGATAATGTGGAATTTAGAAAAGGAGTAGTTTTCTTACAGAGTAACCATAAGACTGAAGTAAGTCTTTTTCAGTTGTTACAGAAATACTTTAGAGATACGCACCTTAAGGCTGCTATCTCTGAAACAATGTTAATTTCTTAAATTTACTTATACCCCCTTTGGTTATGTAGCTTATTTGTCCAATCTGTTTTTTCAGGTAACAAAAAAAAAAAAATTTAGATGTGGGCTGTACATGTGAAACTGTGGTTAATAGTAAATAATGCCGCCTTTTTGGCATGAAACATATTTTAACATATTTGGTATTGTAGGGCGAGTTTTAGCAAAGAAGGTTGCTCAGTATAACTTCTGAAACTAGAAAAGCATCCACCGGCAGGTGGATTGCTACTGCAGCATTCACGTAAGGGTTCTGATAAAGACTAAAAAGGATAAAATGTGTTGTCTGAATATTACCCATGGCTAAGTATTTTCCACAGTTTAAATCACGGTTATAATGCTTGCTGATTTTTATTGTACAAATTGAGGTTATTCCATTTTTTTGAGCATTCTTGACTGTGTAAGCTGCTGCTGAAATAAAATGCCGTTTCAGTCTCACAGAGGAACAAAACTTTGCTGCTGTGCTCTGAATACAGTACTTGGCTTGATTAACAAGCATGTCCTGACTAGGGAGATAAATAACTTAATGAGGCCCAGGGCTGGGGGTAAAATTCTTCCTTTTTATGGTTGTAAGCAGAGCACAACAATGATTCATTAAGCAAAGCAGAATGAATTTGATTTTCTTTGTACAGGGGCAGTGCTGTATGGTCTGGGGGCATCCAGACAAGGAAATCTGTTTTACTGATGAATACTTTTGAAGGGTGTGGTGGGTGCAAGTGCTTAATATAGTTCATGTAATGGCTTGGAAATGGCTGATCTATATATATGAGATAAAAATAGCACTATTTAATGCTGAAATTAGTGCCCACTATGTTATAGTGCAAACTTCTCTGCTTGCTTTAGTGTGTTTGCATCTGTACACCCTGCTTTTAAAGAACAGTATTGGTAGTAATGGTTTGCCAACATACCAAATACTTTTTGCTAGATGGTGGATTCTGAGAATTTGCCAATGTGTTGATTATAGCTACTTTTATTTTGATTTTGATTAACTACTACAAAAGCTCATGTTCTCAAAATTAAATTTTATCTGCTTCAATTTGTCCGTATTAATCTGGATGTGGATTGGAATAGTGTTGGTTGGTCTTTTTTGGTTCTGCAAGTGCTTTTGTAGTTCTTCACCAATCCAGTTTTCTGGTATTAATGACTACATAGTATTTCTGTAAAGTCCAGGAGAATTCCAGCATGGTTCTGTGATAATAGGCCTGTGGTCCTCAGTATCCTCCCTTGTGCAGATTGGATGGAGACACTGCCTAGCTGTAGGTTTTCTGGCATGCTGACTGCCTATAAGGTCTCTCTTTCCTGCTCCACGAAACTTGAGATCTGATCTGGTTGTTACTGGTCTCCGTGGTCACTTGTCATGGCTTGCTTTATGAATCAGTGTCTCTTTGAGGCCATTGGTTTCTTCTTTAGGTTCTAGATGTTGCTGTCTTTGCAACAGCTGATGAGAATCCTCTTGATAATTCTTCAGTCATGCTTCTCAGATGACCAGTTGCTTGGTTACATCTCCCCCTTTACTTCTTCACCCCTTTCTTCCCTCACCTGCTAAAGTTAACACTTTGAGACTTCAAGATACATTGTCCTGGCTTGATAGCTAACTTTAAAGTGTCTGTCACTTGCCAAAGCTTGCATTAATCTTGTTGCTTGCTGTGGTCTTCTGAAGAGGACACTAGTAAAGGTAGATGGGCCACTCAAAATGAGATTTACATCACGTCTTTGACAGGTAAACTAGGATTTCTAGTATTAAACAGGATTCATGACCTCATATATCAACTTACTTACCTTACTGGCAGAAGCTATTTGTCAGATTTATGATGGCCAGGACAGCTCTATTAAGCTTGGACAGTCAGTTGGATAAAACTGAATGGTAGTTACTGCCTTGGTCTGGTGAGTTAGCTCCTGCTTGGGGTTTTTTGTTTGTTTAGGCTGTTTTTTCGTCAGCTTTGCTGTTTTACCACTAGGATGGTAAAGATTACATCTTACATGTGTCATCTGTGACAAATCAATAACTGAAATCATAGTACATCTGGTTATGTGAGTATTTGGGTGGAGGGAGACTTTTTCCTGGAGTTTCTTTCAAAATTCTTTGAAGTCGACTTCTTTGTTCTGATCTGATTATTCTAGTGCATTCATCAAAATTGCCAAATGGTACCGAAACAGATGTTTGCTAACATTGTTAGCTTGTTTATCCAGTCCTCCTTTGTTGTTTCTTTCGTGCTTCAGCTTTATTTTACTCTTTCTTGATTTCTCTGCTGTGATCTGCGGTGCTCTTTTTCTGCTTTTAGGAGAGCATAATATTGGTATTAGAGTAAAACTGGCAATTTTCCAGTCAAGTTCAAGGTTCCGGTAGGGAGCACTAATGCTGCAGAAGTATCTTCTGCTTCAGCAGGAAGACAGAGTATGTAACTTCTTTTAAGATGACTTGTGGATTGAGACGTCCTTTAAAACCAAAATAGGTTTTAATGCAACAGTTTGCCAAAAATTGCGTATGTCTTACCTGTTATATCCTTGACTGGGATACCTTTGGTCCATGTTTTGGCTGTGCTATAACCTGACAGCAGTATTGTGACTGCGAATAACCACGTTAAACAGTTCTCTGATTCAGTTTAATATAGTTGATTTTTTTTTTTTATTGAGAAGGTTTATTTTGGACACTGTCAGATATGAAAATTTTAAGTGTGTTCTTAATAGTACCACTAGCTAACTAAGTACAGATATCTAACATAGACGGGGCAATACTGAATTTAACTTGCACTAAACTTGGTAGAGTTGAAGACAGGATTAAACCTAGTTTTGTTTTGTCTTGTCCTTTATTGTAATTGACTTGCCTTTCCTGAAGAATTCATGTTCACTTTTCTTGCTTTCTAATACATAAAGCCAGACAACTCGCTCAAAGTCTGGTTTTATCATGTGAGTTGCATTATATCCCGAACATAGCAAGTTCATTAAGATTGTTACCTTTGCATATTAAAAATTAAACAAAATGTTAGTGTTTGCATGTTAAAATGAGTTGAGAAACACTTTGTTCTGGTTTTTGTTCAGGTATGTGGGGAATTCTGTAGCAGGAGAGCTTTATTGTCCAGAGGGCTGTGATTTTCCTTACCGGAACAAACCTTGTCAGAATTGAACCAATATTGTCAAAATTGTTTTAATTACTGGTGGTGTTAATAAAAAGGAGAACCATGACTTTTACTAAATGGCCTTGACAGTATGAGCTATGTGAAATGCTTTCACACTGACAAATCTGATTTCCTTCTGTGATGAAATAGCTGGTTCTGCAGATGAGGGGATAGCAGCAGATGGTTTTCTGCCTGACATCAGCAAGACCTTGGACTTGGTCTCCCATAGTATCCTTGTAAATAAATCCATTAGTCTACTTATCCAGGCAATATAACAAGGTGGCTGAACCACAGATCTCAAAGACTTGTGCTCAGTAGTACAAAGTCCAGATGGCAGCAGGCTACTTGTGGCATCCTATCAAGGCTTGACACTAGAGCAAATGCTCTCTAACGTCTTTGTTAGTGAACTGGATGAGGGGACAAGGTGCTTCCTCAGCACGTTGGCAGGTGATTACGGAATGATGGGAGCAATCAGATGGGAGATCAGGGAGACTGTTCAGAGGGACCTCAACAGCCTGGGGGAATGGGCTGGTACTTAGTTCAGCTATGGTGAGCGCAAAGCCCTGCCTGTGGGAGGGAGTAGTCCCATGCACCAGTAGAGGTTTGGGGACACCAAGACCGCTGTCCTTCTGAACAGCCAGCAGTGCCCTTGCGGCAGGGAGCCAGCTACACCCTTGGCTGTGTTCGCAGGAGTGTGGCCAGCAGGTTGAGGGAGATTAATCCCTTTATTGAGAACCTGTGGGACTGCGTGTAGGTACTGATGCGGGAAAATCCCGATAAATGGTAGTCAGACTCAGAAACAGGTTGCCCACAGAGGCAGTGGAGTCTCTGTCCTTCAAGATACTCACAGCTGCATTGGACATTACTCCATACAACTTAGTCTAATGGCCCTGCTTTGAGCAGGATGTCAGACAACCTAAATTGCTGTTACTCTGAGCTTTCTCCCTGTTGCGCCCCACAAGAAGCAAACAGCAAAATTTATCATCTTAATATGACGGGCTGCAACCTGCCATAGTGCAGGAATTAGTTTGCAATCCATTAAGTTGCCCCGTGCTTGAGAGGAGAGATCCAAGGGGGACATGGTTTGGATGTTGACATGAGAACCTTCCTAGCTACTTCACCTCAACGTGTGTCTGAGTCGGAGTCCTCCGTCCCTGACTGAAATGAACAGAAGCCTTTTGTACTTTGGGTGTTGGTGGCTATTCCATCACTCTCATGAGTTTTATTTCTAAACCATTGTTTGTAGGTATTCCTGTGGCAAAGTAGGAAAACAGCTTTTTGACTAATGAGTTTGGGGTGTGTATGTGCTGTCTGTAAAATGTGTAGTTCATAATCCTTTCAGGACCATGTAAAAAGCAATATCCTGAAGATACCTGTATTGTCAAGGTGGCAAGAGAGAGGAAATGTAAAACAGTTCTTGAAAGTAGACAAGTTAAAATAAAGGCTAATACTTTCAAATTTACTTGCTTTAGAAGCTGAACTGTAGAGGTGAATGTCTAAAAAAGAGTTTTCAGTCCTTAATTATGAATTTCTGAAAAAAACGTTAGGTATGTGTGTTCCCAGATATGCTCTTCAGGGGTCTGTATTAGTGAAATATGAATGTATGAATCGTATGGTGATACCATAGGGGGGAAGTGTCACTTACAACGTTTTTGTATGATCAGAGAATGATTGTGTGTGGAGTTTAAGTTCCAGTTGTTAATGAAACAAGAAATTTTAAGGAAAAAAAGGCATGTTTTGAGAATATGTAATTCATATTAAGGAGATAGGTGTAACAATTCAGAAGGGTAGTCTACTATTGAGGAGTGTAAAACTAAAAACTTACATTTGTTCATTAATTTTGGGGTTGTGTTTTCCTCTTCCTAAACAGACTTTGCTGGAATATGCTGAAAAGTGGAAAACATCTGAAGACCCTCTGCCCCTGTTAGAAGTGTATACGGTGGCTATCCGAAGTTATGTTAAAGCACGACCTTATCTTACCTCTGAGTGTGAAAATGTAGCCTTTGTGCTTGAACGTTTAGCACTGTGAGTATGTTTTTCAGTTACTAAAACCAGCCTATATGGTATTAACTTTTCACTGTCTAAATGCTTTCCCAATCCGGTTCACAATCTATAGAAATCTAAGTAGATTGGTAAGTACCTTCCTTCCTCATGGTGAATGCTGAACATGAGAGAGAATATCTCTGGTTGTTGGAAATGGGGCAGTGCTGAGAAGGACTCCTGATCTGGGACAAGCCAACGTCGCTGGCTTGAAGCACTTTGCTACTATTGATCTGCATGGAATCTGAAAGTGCATCATTTTACACAGGCTTACAGTGCTTGACTTCAATGATAAATCCAAATTGTTTTTTTTAATTGATGTCTTTTAGAAAGTTTGCTTTTACAGTTTCTGCAAGACTGTCCGTGACCCTCTTTTCTTTATATGTTCAAAGAAAGCAAACTGTTTGGGGACTTTGGCATTTCTAACAAATAACTAACTGGATACTAGAATAAAGAATTGTTGATTATGCATCTTAAAAGCCAGAATTGCCTTGAATAATATTCCTATTTGACTTCCAGAAGCTGTATTGAACTTCTGCTGTGTCTGCCTCTTGATTTACCTGACAATAAGTGGGAAGAATTCCAGGCTTTTGTAGAGGTGAGTTTGCTTCGTGAAATGAAGACTTAATAGCTTTTAAGAATGGTTTGGAAACCTAGGGATATTAAGTATGTAGCATATCTGAAGGCTTGTTTCCTGCTGGCTGATAAAGATCAAGCCCTTCAGCTGGAAATCCAATGTACTCTGCAGTAATTGCTGTCAGTCATATCATTTGTCTGTCATAGTTCATGTAGCAGCTGTGGAGAAAAATATTTTCAGATGCTTGAAAGAAAGCTCATGTTTTAAAAGATATTTGTCTATTAACACTGTTAGAAATGAAATAATATCATACAAGTCATTCTTTGCTATTTATGGTTGTACATTTGAGAGTTGCTATGAATGAAAGATCTATCGATACTGCAGGATTGTTAGACCTCCCTCAGGGCACTAGCAGGTTAAGGATTAGAGCTCTGCTTTAAAGGAGAGTGTTGAAACAAGTTCTGCTCCTCACTATTTACCAGAAATATGTAGTGGGAGTTCCTATCAACAGTTAAAAAAAAGAAAAGAAAAAGTTGGGGTTAGGGAGAAGGAAGGAATAATAGTGAAAAAGACCAGATACGGTTCCTTCAGGATTCTCAGCCTAAATAATAGGAAGGTGCAAGGCTGATTTTCAGAGTGAATTTTGACTAGCAACTGCCTTATGTAAATGAATTCTGAAGAGCTGTGTTTGGTGCCAGGAGGTTCCACAGCCTTCAGAGCAGGTGGAAAAGTAAAAGAAAAGTGAAGAAATAGGGATGAGCCCTTTCTTATTTTTAAGTTAGTGCTAGTTGCACATTGCTGCTTAAACCACAGATTTTTGCAGGTGTTTAGTTTGCTCCCAAGCATACATCTGCTTCCAGAATCTATCCTAGCATCTTCTGTAGTAGAAACCATTTTAATTGATTTTAAGACTCCAGCCTGCCTTCATCATATTTGCATAGAACCATGCGGCAAGGTCTTGCACCTTAAATCTTTCACCTTTACAAAAATATTTTTTCAGTGTCTCCAGTGCGTAAAAGTGTGAGCTGTTGAAGAGTCTGAAAAAAATAAGTTGAGGCAACCAGTGCCAGACCGATATGTGGACCAGAGAATTTGCTCATCCATTTTTAAAAGAGAGCCTATTTCAAAATTGAGTTTCAGAAATTTAAGAAGGAGCCCTGTTAATAAATCTCGAGGCGAGTTTGGGGCATTTAGTGATTTTGGTTTCTCAGTCTTAGGCAACAGAGGCAAAAGTAAAACCTATATAGGCTGAATATTAAGATTGTTTTATTATCTGGTAAAGGGTTTTTTAACAAAACTTTGTTTTGTAAAATATGTTTTTCAGGTGGCTCATAAAAACTTGATGGAAAATGGCAGCCGAGAACTGCATATTTTAACTACACTTACACAAGAGAAGGGAGTGTGGAAGAACCCAGTGTTGTGTGGTATTCTTTCCCAGGAACAGTTGGATCCAGATAAAGGTAAGATTTAAAACGATGATTGGGGTAAAATATGCCTCATTTTTATAATACATTGAAATATTATTATGATATATGAAAGTCTTTTGTTGAATATAGTTTATGTGATAATTTATAAGCTATATAAATAAACATACTTGTAGCATTGTCTGAATTATTAAGACAGTATGTTCCTAGGAATATACAAATAATTTAATATTGGTATTTTGCATAAAACGTAATCATAGCTGGAGATCTCTTGCCATTTTCTTTATAAGCCGTGTGAAGGGAGATTACATACAGGCTATTTCACAATAGGATAAGTTCAGTACTGTATACAAAAATTATGTGACATAAAACGAAAAATAAGTTGGGTTGTTTGGGGTTTTTTTTAATAAGAATGGCATTTACTCAGTTATAAAATCCAAAGAGGGCCATTACCGGAGATCCATTTAGACGAGAGTTCTGAGAATGGCTAACAGCAGTTACATAGGGAAGAGTATATGATCAGCAGAGGTGTACAATGATATTTTTCTGATGTATTATTTCCACTGCTAATGATTTATAATTCAGAATTGGTATCCTTGGGTTAATAAGTCTTGACTGGCTTTCTGATTCTTTGCCTAATTGGTTTTAAAATCTGTATGAACCATCACACCTAAGCATTTGTGGCAGAGTTACACAGTTCTCGCATCGAGTGAAGTAATTCCTCTTACTGTCTGCCTCCTTTTAGCCTAATGCCTGCTTGTTTCATGTGATATTCTCTATTTATTAAAAAGTAAACTATTCTCGTGTCTTTCAATGAATGCATCTTTTCAGTAAGACATGATTTGTTAAAGTGCTGTCATATCCCATCTTCTCTGTTCTGTAGTGTCTTTATTCCATACTATCTTCTAGCTTTACTGTCCCATTCCTCATATCGGGGACCAAAGGTTTATTCAGCAGTCATCACGTAGATGTACTGATTTTGCACTTCATTCTGCATTCCTTTTGTAGCATTTCCTAACATTAGACTGGCTTCTTGATGAACATTGAACCACTGTTTTCTTAAAACTGTCTGGTTTAGTCCTGATTTTTTTCTTGAGGAGTGGTATCTATTTCGGTGTTAGGATTTTCCCCTAACATTCAGCTTGTTTTTCTGTATGGACAGTTAGGATTGCACTTTTTCCCCATGAAGATCACTTTGGGGTTTTTAATCAACATTTTTGCCTGTTAATGTTATGGAGTGCAGTCCTCTTCAGTCTTTTACAGTTGCTGTGTTTTTACTGCCTTGCTTTTATCAGCGTGTTTTGTCACCTTGTTCTCTACATGCCTCTTCCAAATATTTATGAAAATGCTGGACACCTGAGGTCCTCAGGGACCTACTGAGCGATTGTTTTCTTTCTTCCTTTTTTCTTTTAACTGATAATTTGTCTGTATAAGGATCTTCTTTTTACTGCCAAGATGGGTTGATATCTTTAGGGGTTTTGAGGGACTTCTTTTAATGCCTTTAGAAAATTAATTGGATCTCCCTTATTCATATTATCATAACTCCCTCAGATAAGTCCGGTAAATGTATAATGTGATTTTACTTTGTTTTTTACAAGTCGTGCTTACTCTTCCCCAAGATTTACATTTTGCCGCTTCTTTTAATAATTTATTATGCTTATAATACAGATTTTGGATTGGTATGCAGTTCTCAGAGTCCCCCAGAGTACTCTTTTACTGGCTTCATATCAACCACCTTCTAGTCCTCTTGAAAGTAAGGTACTTCTAAGAGAGATGTTTAATTAATATTTTACTTGCCTTATATTTGAGGGTTTTTAAGAACTCCCTCATGAATCTGGTTTTGATGACTATTCATTTTATCAGTGTTTTCCTGCAAAGTTTTTTATGGACATTTTAGGATTCCTTTTATTCTTGAATGTTGTTTAGTCAAGGATGCTTCTGCTTTGGACTGACTGACTTCTGTTACAGTTACTATTTGTCTTGATGGTAGAAAATGCTGCTTAACTATGTAGCACAAGATTACATGTGGTGATAAAACCTCATCAAAAGTAAGAGCTCCCCCTTTTCCAAACAAAGGAAGGCAAACACCAGTGTGGATGATGTTCAGGAGGATTAAAATTCTAAAGCCACTCATCAGCTTCTTGACTCTGAGTTCTGTTCACTGGAAAATGGGTAACAAAGGCATTAATATCAAGGTGCTTGTTTGTCTGACTTTTTTGCATTCAGAAGCCACATTTGCTTCCCCATCCAGGTAACAATGGCAATGTGCAAATTGTTTTTGACATCTGTACCAGTAATTTTTGTGGTTTTGAGACTCAGTGATCCTGGACATCAGTTTAACTCACTTTCAAGGAATTAGTTTCCTTGTTAATGTCACTGGGACCAGTGCTGTGACCCCAAGCTGTAGTTACCCTGGGCACTTGTGTGGAAGACCAGAAGACACTGGGACACTGAATAATTTTCTTTTTTTCAAAAAATGACTAAATCTTGATGGTTTACTTTTCTAAGAGAGGGCCACGTGAAGGAACCTTCATCTTTTTGAGTGAAGATGAGCAATTTTTTGAACAAAAGAATTGTTGTCAGTGGTTTCAAGGTATTTTCTTGTTGTAACCTTATTCTTTTCAACTTCAGGGTCCAGGTTGGTAGGTTAGGTGATGTTTCCAGCCCGGACATTGTCAGTCAGCTTTTCATCATTTTCAGTTTTATACCATGTTCTCATCCCTTCAGCCAACATGAACCATTTGGTTGGGAGTGGGGTGCCATCCTGTGGACATGTTTGAGGTGTCCCATCCCCCCCCACCCCCCGCTTTTATCGGTGGCAAGAGTGTCATACTACATACTCGTATTTTTTGTTACTTAGTTGACAAGCTGTTTTCTAGCTATTGTCATCCTCTGTAGTACTGCATTGTTTTGTCTGTAATCCAGCACTCCCACTGGCTACCACTTACCCTCTTTCAGTGGACAGTTGTCTCTCAGCAGTCTTCAACCTTAACTCCAGCATAACAGTCATTGGAATATTTGTAAACTTTGCTTACGGGATTCTGGTTTCATTCTTAATGTTGCCTTTACCATTTGCTATTTCAGAAGTTCCCAAGTATTTAAGTAGTCAGCTTGTTACACTAGGATGTGTCATTGGCAGATTTGATCAATTTGGTCTTTGAGTAATCGCTAGTGTAAACATTTATCTGTTGCAGGTGAAACTACTAGTTGAGACTGGAGGTGTTTTTCCTAATATCATCCTCATAAGCTTTTGTTGTCTGTATTTTTTTCAGTTGTTTCTTCATGTTTGTTTTATTTTATTTCAGTCTTGATAGTCTCAGTTGTGACCTATTCAGAATAATTATAACCTATTCAGAATCTTTGACATAACAAGAAATCCATTGAATTTTAGGTCAATGATTATCTCTTCTTGAAGGCCTCTTTTGTTGACTCCTGAAGGTCAGTTTGCTTCTTTGTGTCTCCTGTAGGAAGCACAACTGGGTGTCTTGTTTCATCTTGGAGACAGATTCCTTTGAATTCCTCTATTTTCAAATTGTGCAAAGTCAGGATGTAGTGTAAGAGGCAAGTTCATTTTCACTGACTGTGCAGCACAGGTGGTTTATTCTGATTACAGTCAAGCAAATGCAGGCTTGTCTGAACTGGACTATTCCCTTGCTCTCCTACTTTTGGGAATGGATTGTTGCATGGGTTCCACCTAATTATGAGCAGGAAGTACTCACTTTCTAAGATGTTAGGGAAACTGTTCTTCGAGTGCCATGTCATTAAGTAATTGCCTTTCTGCTGACTGCCTTGGGCACAGCTCGATTTTCTGAAGAATGTCTGTCTGTAAGGATTCATGCATGAAGGAGCTTAAAAAAAAGTAGAGGATGGATACCCAGCTGTTTGAAGCACTAATGGGAACAGCACGCTTGTCACTGATTTCTTTGATACTAATGGGTATTACTGCATTACTGCAAGACCTTCATACAGTTCTACGATATAAAATAGTAAAATCTGTCTTGAACTGTACTACAAGAACTACATACATACAGTAGATACAGATTTGTGTGTGTGTGTGCACATATAAAATATTTTCACACTGGAAATATTTTCCAGCCACTTGATGTGTCACCTGCTTGGGTGACAAATGTTGGCATTGGCCTGTCTCTAACCATGAATGTTGGGAAACCCAGCTTAAGTTACCAGATTCTGTGCAATAGAGGTCACCAAAGAAAATGGAATCTCCTCTTGGGAACTATTGTCATGCTGATACCTGACTTGAGTTGTTTCTGAAGAAAATTTATCTTTCTCCCCCTGCAAGTGGAACATCAGTATTGCCATATGGGGCTGTGCTTGTTCCCACAATTCTAGTCTGTTTTGTATGGAGGACTAGCCCGGAAATGGGAATTTGGATTCGTAATGAGCTGAGGAATATATTTTTTCTTATTCTCAACTGGTGACTTTATTTGCAGAAAGTGGATTGTCAACAGGGTCTTTGGATGTCATTTGTGGGCCCCCTAAGTGGACATCTGGACTTGATAGCACTACTCACAGCTTCCATCTGAGAGATTTCCGAAGAGAAACTCCTTTGGAGTTTCCTGAATCTGTTTGGTATTGAGTCATGAATCATTCTACATTAATTTTGAAGAATGTCCAGGCAATCTTCCACTCCCTCAGTTCAGTGCTGAAAAGAGAGATCCTTCACCCAGTTCTGCATATCTTACTGTTTCTTGCTTCTGTCCCTTGCCTGTGCCGTTTCCCAACAGGACCTGTGACAATTATGCAACTAGGCCTGCAGCTTCTTGATTCGAATTCTGGTTCCTCAACAGTATTATCTCTTGAAAGTGTGCTGAAGAGCTGTAAACTACTTGTTCGTTTATGTGAATTTTCTTCTTTTTATGCCCATAAACCTGTCTCCTGTGTCTTTAAAGAATGTCTTATCAAATTTTGAGTTTTGTCTGTGTTGCATCATGGACATTTTAGACTCAAGAGATCACCCAAAATTACATGATCCCATTGGGTCATGAGGATAACAAAGTACCAGTCTTCTCAAATATTATTTCAGAGATCCCTTATGAGCATGTTGATAACATTCTTTGCTGTGGAGCACAGCTCAACCAGTTTCCATGGACCGCAAATAGTGGGAACAATTAGTCTCAGTACCAAAGCAGAAACAAATTTGGAAAGATACACTAGATGTGAAAATAAAATATCTTGTCCACATCATTAAATTCAAGATGGCAGTATTAGCTGCAATCACAGACTAGTCTGCTAGTAAGTGGTTCACCTGCTTTAGGACTCGGCAGTTGTTTTCATATTGCTGCCAGATGTTGCATTGCATTTGCATGTTGACTGGACCTGCTACTGCGTCGGGTTTCAGCTGCATGGCTACTTTTTTTTCTTGAGACTGCATACGATGAACAAGAAGCACTTGTATCTGGAGAGGGGAATTTTGCTTTTTTTCCCTGCTTCATTAATTGGTTAGGGAAGGAAACCTTAAGTAAGTCTTAATTCTTCACGTGGTAGTGGATCATTGGTCTTTTTGGCCTCCGCTGGAACTACCAGGTAGCTTAATTTGAGATCAGTACTCATTTTAATCTTGATTTGAAGCTGATTTCTATTCATGACAACCAATGTTTCTTGAAGCTGTGTATCTTATCTGATTGGCCTCAGTGCTTAGTGTACCAAAGACTGAAAGTTGAAGCATGCCTAAGTGTTTTGGGTTACGTGGTAGCCTATGCAATGGTAAAACACTCTACTACTGCACTTACACCTTCAGTTTCTGTCGGCGTGGCTTGTGCTCTTCAGCATGAACCTGTTTTTCCATCCTCAAGGTTGTCATTTTCTTGCAGTGATGGTGAAATCCTTCAAAGCTGTCATGGGTATCTCCTCAGCTGGCACTGAGAGTGAGTGGAGGAACTGTCTAGAGGAAAAGGATCTGAGATAACCCTACAAAAAGCCAGGCTGCTACATCCTTTTTTTATCTGATTCTGATTATCCTTCGAGATTTAGACCTTGATGTCAAAAATTAAGTTCTTGAATTTTTCGTAAGTTTAAATGTAGTAGGCAGACTTCTGAAGTGTGTCCTGCTGAAAAGAGGTTCAAGGATACAACAATCACTATTCAAAGATTATCAAGCTGGATAACAGGCAGGTTAGAATTTCAACAGCCAACATGGAACTATTTTCAGTAATCAAGCATCCGCTACCAGAAGTCAAATGATACCAGCAGCCTCACTTGAAAAAGAAAGTGTTTGCATCCTGGGTATATTCAAAGCAGCCACCTGGAACTTCTTTTACCCTTTCACCAGACAATATGCCATCGTAGAAGCATCCAGGATTGGTGCTGCATTCAGCAGAATTGTGCTGAGATGTTGTTTGCATGAAGGATTCTGAGACCCAGCTCCAGGTAAATATGAAAGTATCGAGTACAGTTCAGAGTCACCCACAGTGTGAACGCACATGTGGACTAACACTTGAAGATGACTAAAGAGGTTACTGACTAGTAACTAAAGTTCTTTGAGATGGATAGTCCACATGTACATTCACCTCCTGTCGTCATCCTCCTTGGCCAGAGCAAAGTTGAGAAGAAATAAAGGTCTGTGTTAGATTAATCCATACCTACCCAAGAATTGGCAAAGGGTAGAGTTAGTAGGATTATGAGTGCTTTCAGTAAGGCAAAAATTCTTTGCGTTGTGCTCCACAAGTCCTCCAGTCAACCAAAACGTGACATACATGTGGACTGTCCACCACAGAGAACTTACTACTGCAGATCTGTGCTCGCGGCTTATTCATGTTCTTGTGTGCTACTAATCTATGGATGATCTTTTCTCTTTTTTTTTAATTCATGTTTGGTATTAGCATTACCTATAATGAAAGTTTCTAGTAGCTCTTCTGGACTTGACATGGAATCCCTTGGTAGTATGACCTGAGACCCCAGATACGGGATTCAAGGGAATAATGGGGAAACTGTGTCCAAAAGCTTAGATTCCGGTATCTCTGAATTTATTTACCAGAGTTAGTAGATCATAGTACCATCTCTCAGATGTCATCTGCTTGTCTTTTTTTCTCTCATGTTAGTGCTGTAATTTTATATGAATTCTGCACATGCCTTGCACAAACGTAAGTTTGTGAATTCTAATGAATGATCAAGCATTGCACAAAAATGACCTCTGATAATTCTTACAAGAATCGCGCTATTGATAAACTATGTCATTCTCATGAAATACTTCAGGTTTTGTGCTCATAGAGGTTAATTGACTTGTGCTGAAAAAGCACTTGCACCTCAAAGCATTTTTATGAAATTATGTTTCTTATGGTAGACTAACAATTTGTTTACAATAACTTTTGAAATAGACATTGCACTATAAAATATATTTATAAAATGTTTTAAGAAAAACCCAATATCTTATCTTTAAGACTCTTCCCCACCATAGACTTGCTCTTGCAACCTCGGCACCGTTTTTTGTCTTAAAATGTCATACATAGTTCAGTTACAAAATAAATATAATTAAAACTTCTGTTTTGAATGAACTTTCAAATGTTAACTGTAATGATTATAATCACTTGGATTAGAATGAAGGCTTAAGAGCTAATATGTAGCTTTAACCCCAAGGTATTCCTATATCTTGTTGAGAAGATAACAGAAAATGTTCTGATGCTTATGCAAGGTAGGCTGATTGAAGCAGTAAACACTAAAGGAAGGGGATTATGAGAAGTAGCAGATAGAAAACAGTCTCTAAGGTATTAAATGCAGTAATTATTATAATAAATCAGAGTGAAACATCTTGGGTTACCAATATAGCTTAAGTCTAAGGTCTTCCTGTATCTGGTTACAGAAACAAGGTAAAATGTTCCAATGTTATGAAAGGCAGACTAACTGGGAGTAAGCACTGTGGGTGAAAGGATTACTGGTACCTGGTAGGAGGAAGAGCAAGGCTAAAACTATTGAATGTAATCAATCACTGGGTCATTTGTGGGTTGACAAGAGTATGAATGGTTTTTATAAGGCATTGGTAATGACATTAAAGGAACACTTATTCTGCTGCTTAAAAGGCAAATGTCCTCTACTAAACACAAAAATGGTTACCATCTACCAATTGTCTGTTAGTGCGCTCTAGTTCTCCTTTGCTCCTACATGAAGAAAAGTCTGGTCGTATTTTCGTTGGGAAAGAGGAAAAAAGAACTCCTATTTTACTGAATGTTCTTACACATCAGTGAGCCATGGCTGATCATTTGTATTAGTGCACAAAGATCCTGAACAAATAACTAACAATTTGGTTGAAATGATAATTCAGCCATAAATCTGAAAATGCATGAAAGATAATGATGGGGTCTAACAGGCATGATTTCTGCAAAAGGCAATATTTTCTGCCGTAAAATTCTGTGCACTGAAATGATAAAATAGAAAACGGTTGACCTAATTTCTGTTGCAAGATGGGCTTTTAGTAATATCCTGTATAAGTAGCTAGAAGAAGGAGAAATCATTAGATAAAATGAAAGACAGTCATGAATCAAAAACTAACTAGGATGGGAGGAAGCAAAGAATAAAATGAGATGATCTTTTTTCTTTCGGTAAACGTAGTGTTTGGTATACTAATACTCCAAATACCAGAGAGGTAATTAATTTTGCAGAGGCTGAAATTACTTAATTATTTCATCGAGACCAAACAGGACTTTGAAAGTCAAGAAAATATAAATTAGGTGAATGGGCAACATGATTCAAGTGAAATTCAAGGCAAGTAAATTAGGAGGAATATAATGAATGTTTCTACCAAGATGTGTCAGAAAGTGAGCGCTGCAAAAGCCCAGAAGGTTTCAGGAAGGGATGGTGAAAATACCAAAGACTGGAAAAAATCTCAATTAGAAAAGATTGAGATTTTATCCTAACGCTTTAAGAATATCATGAATCTGATTTTTATGAAAGAATGGAAACAAAAAACAGTAGAAAATTCTGTTGTTTTTAAAAGCTGAGAGAATGTGTCATGAAATTAAGATGTGGGTAATTGAAAACCTCTAAAGGATTTTTCATGCAATATGTAACTAGCTTGTGGAAACTGTTGTCACAGGGAGGGATTGATGTCAAAAGGATTAAACAAAATTGATTGTCTCTGTGTCTATCTGGTTTTAATAGGTAACTTTAAATATTTTGGAGGTAGTACTAAACCTCATGCTTCAAAGCTGAAGCCGTTTTGGTCTTGAAGGTCTGGGTGAGAACGTTACCCTGTGCTCCCATTTTTTGTCGGATTCTTATGACTTCCATGGAAGCACCTAGAGTTGGGTTGTTAGCATAGACAGGAGAGTTTTAACTCTGATAGCAGCATATCTGCAAAATCTAGATGAATAAAATACAGCCACTCCTATGTCTTTGAGTTTTAAACTGTACACAGTCAAATGTATACAAGATAATCCTCTTTTTTGAGGAAACTTACTTGGTTGAAAAACTTAAAGGAGTTTGGCTGCATTGTATGGATGCGCAATATGAAATGTTTAGCACCAACAGAAAGGGCTTCAGATACTTCTGCACTTGTCTCATTTATCCTTTCATAGCAAGGTCTTTAAAAGGCAATTATTAGCAGAGGCATAGCACAAATATATAAAAAACTATGTGAGAGTAGTGGCTTTGTATTATTTGTCTTTCTGTAGAACTATAATCAAACGGTATCTAAGTATTTTAATATTTATATGCTTTCTAAATCAGTTTTGTGTGGAGCTATTTTGCCAAGAAATTAGGATGAATTAAAACCTGCAAGTAGATAAAAGGTCTGTATCAGGGAATACTTACAATAAACAAGTGCAGTTCTCAAAGATGCTTTTTCTTGTCTTTGCCTCGTACCTTTTTTGATTTGTACAAATTTTAGGGATTAGCCATGAATGAGTAAATGCCATCTGTTAACTCTGTAACCTGCTGTGAAACGTGTGTGTAATATTTTGGCTTGTTTTTCTTTGAAGTGAATGAATTTTTAGTGTTTGAAGGCCCCGTCCTGCTGGATATGCGTATTAAGCACCTAATGAAAACGAAGCAATTAACGCAAGCTACTGCCCTGGCAAAACTGTGTTCTGACCATCCAGAAATCAGTGCAAAAGGCAATTTCAAGCAAACCTACCTGGTCTGTCTTTGTTCAGGATCACCAAATGAAAAGCTAATGGAAGAAGTAAGTAAAATATGAAGAACTTTTTTTAGATATATTTCTTTAATGATAGTAAAGTCACTAATCATAGGCTGTTTTTCTGTAGAAGTTTTTCTTTTAAAATATGATCTAGAATATTTTTTGTATTTTGTTTTTTCTTTTCATTTAAGTCACTTTTAAACTGACTAGTAAAGACTCTATTAAAACACTTGTGAAGTGTAGTATTAGGTCGCCAATAGGCATTTTCTGGCTCTGCCACAATTTTATGTTAATTTTTGCTTGAAGTTTTTTAAAACTCTGCCTCAGATCTTGTTAGTAGGGGGAGGATAATGATTTTCCCACTCATACTATTTTAACTATATATTTTTGTGTAGTACCTAGTACATAGAATAGGGGCCTTTAGATGCTGCTTTCAGTTCAGAGAATAAGTGTAACCTTTTTTGACCCAAATGTCTGGGGGGAAATTGAAGGTGAAATCAGATATTTGATCTGATTTGAAGTACAAAATCCTTCTTATTTAAATGCAAATGTCAAAGAAGAGATGACAGCTTTACTATTCTGCATTCTTTCAGGTGACATCGTCATTTCTCACCCCACACCAAAGTTTTATCTGAGCTTTTTTCCTTCTTAAAGGAAAACTAACTGCAATTGTCAGTTGTCTTGACTGTCTGCATCTCTCTGCTGTCTTTTTGTCTCTGTCCTCTATTTATGTTATAAGTATTAAGCATATTGAAATAGATCTTAAAGGGATGAAGTCTATGCAGTGGTTAGAGCTGGAAAAGTTTCCTATCCTAGATGTAGACTAAATTCTAAGATGACGGCTTCTCACTGGGCATGTTCTTAGGATGGTCAGTAGGACTGGATCAGACTTACCCTCACAGCTCTGGCTGCTGTAGGACCTGCTAGAACAGGCTCAGGAGGAGCTGTGACAGGGCTGTACAATCTCCTGTTGGTTTGCTGAAGACTCTCAATGGAATTTGGAATTTGTGCCCCTGCAAACATGCTTTCTTCTTTAGTCAGCCCCACCGCGCTCCCAAAGCAGAATGGGCTCGGTCATTGAATGAACCGTGAATCCCGTGGACAAAAGGAATGGGCTAGCCTTGTTTCTTAGGATGCCATAACGTACAGCTAAGTTCAAACTGGGTTAACAGTGAGAACCTAATTCAGATGTTTCCAAACCTTGGATTGCTCAGGTTGCTTAGATTTGCAGCTTCAGCTGCAGCACTGTTTGCAGTATTACTAACCATTCTGGAAAGTTCAAGTATTACCAAGAGAAGACAGATATGCTATTAACATGTCATGATGGACTTCTGAACTGAGAAGGATAGTCATTTCATAGTGTGAGAACAGTAAGAAAATGAAAAAAAAAAAAAAGGATAAACTGTAAAGAAGTACAGCTTATTCTTTAGTGGTATGGGAATTTTGATGCCCGTTCATAATAGGCAGAAAAGTAGCATCTGAGCTTATTTTCGGCTTGGATTAGTCTAATAGTTTGCTTCAATAATGTGAAGAATTCAGATCTGCAGTATGTGAAATGCTAGACTTACAGACTTGATGGCTGGACCTGTACAGACCTTTGCTGGAAGCTGGGTCCCTTAGGAGCTCTGAGAGGCTGGAAGAACATTTCAGAAAAAAATTCCCTTTATTGTAAGTTGTTTCCCATATTCTTCCCTAAGCTTTTAATGGATGGTCCCTGTCTGAGATGGGGCGCTGCGCAAAGCAGACCTTCAGTTTAAATTGGTATTACAGTTATGTTAATTCATCCTCTCTGAGGTCTTGAGAAATGCAGGGTTTTTTAGAAAATGACCGAGGTTATTAAACCTCAAATGATGTTCAGTGAAGGGTTATTAGTATGCTTACAAAGTGTCAATTTAGAGGGAGAAATTAGTTGCTGTACTCTTCAAAATTGCAGTTTGATTGCTGGACCAATTAGCTGGATACCGTGGGGCCCAACAAAGTTTTGCTGCCACCTTATCCAAAGAATGAAACTCGCTGAGTGTTTGGGTGGGCGCTTCTGTTTCTTGCTTTGGGTGGTCCTGGGGTTTCTTGGGAGAGATTTCCAACAGCGCTGTTGCAATGGTCAAGTTATCTTCAACTGCCAGTGTCAAAGAAAAAATACCAGCATGTCCTGCCAGATGCGCTAATTGATGTAATCAAACCAGTCTGCTGCGAATCAAATTAGGCAGTAGTTGTTATAACAAGTGCGCTGATTCAGTACTGATACAACCGTCTGGTACTACTGGATGACTGTGGTTTTTCCTTTGTTTTGCTACAAAGCTAAGTGCTTCCATCGTTGCTTGAACAAATAAGATACGTTGCAGACTGTAATGTTGTTCTAGAAGAGCATTCAGTTGACCTGCTTCTTACTGTACGGCTTCCTTTTTCTTTTTATCTTTGATTTTTTTAAAAAAAATACTGGAACATTCACGTTAAACTTTGGGTTCATTAGTCACCCCACTATTGTATATAAGCCATAGTAACATCCGTGACTAGTAAACTGGATTAGAATTTCAGGTAATAATCTTTTTGTGTTAGGCTGCAATTTAACGTTATAAATCTGCTTATTACAATTATCATATGTATGTAATATATAGGAATAATTACTGTTGTATGTTAAAATTTTTAGGTGACTGGGAGAGTAGATACAAATAAGTTATGTCTGAGGAACAAGTTTATATTCACTTTAATAAAACAGTTTCTGGTGGCGTAATCAGTTTTGACACTCTATCTAGAAATGCACTGATTTGCCTTCAAGCTTATCTCTTATCTGATAAAGTTAAATATTCCCTAAGTTCTAAATTACTGTCTTTTTGCAAAGGATCAGATGACTGTATGTCTGAAAATGAAACCACTTTCTTAGTCTTGGTCTTGTTTTCTTTCCTCCGTTCTAGATTGCAGAAGTAGATTGCAAAGATGCTCTAGAAATGATTTGTAACCTAGAATCTGATGGAGATGAAAAAAGTGCTCTAATTTTATGTGCAGCATTTTTATCTCGCCAGCTGCAGCAAGGAGAGATGTACTGTGCCTGGTGAGTTTGAATATTGTTTTCTGTCTAGTGGAAGAAAAATTAGTTTTGGGAAGATAGAGATGATACATAAGCCATAAGTTAACTTTCTTTAGCCGATAAAAATCTATGAGCTAAACACGAAGGAGAGAAGGCTCTTGGAAAGCTAAAAAAGAACAGAAAAAAAAACATTTGACAAGATTAGCTTCCATTATGGGAATTTGAAGGCTGCGTGTATGGTGAGGCATTTTACAAATACCAGGAGCTGGTTAATAATTTTTCTTGACCATAATCTTACTCTGTAGAAATAAGGAATTTAATATCTGCAGGCAGCTAGTCAGCATTATGTCAACATTTAATGTGTAAGTACTGTTCCCATCTGTCCTTATTTCATAACACAGTGTTTCTTTCTCTAAAAGACTTCTAGAAAAAGAGGTCTTTACTACTATAACCAAAATAATAAGCTAGATGAAGATAGTTGTTATTTAGGGTTTGCTTTCATTAATATGGAAACAAATAACTGATCTTTGTTGGCAGGTGTTTGAGCTGTTAGGGTCTGAATTTCCAACTGCTAACAGTTTGGTTGTACTTTCAAACCTGTACAATTCCTGAAGAATTTGCTTTGTTTGTGCACTTCCTTTTTATGTGCAGCACCAGGAGAACATCTCCTAATGCAGGATTTTGCTTTAACAGATTCTGCTAAAGTTTTGGGGGTTACACCATTCCACAAGGTACTAAATACTCTTGGCTGTTTGCACCTAAGCAGGAATGAACTAATGAGTTAATGTAGATACGGTAATATTGTTTGGCTTTGGGGTATAATTTCTCACTAAATCACAGTTAGGTTCAGCTATTAAAGGAGAGCAGCTCAAGAAAAATGTATCTACTACAGAGAAAAGCCATCCTCCTGTAGCTGTTAGTAATTACTAAGAATTCAGAAGGGTAAAATGGCAGTCTGTGGAGTGAAGAGTAAACTACTTTGCGAGACCTTCTTCAAGGCCACATCATGAGTCTGTAATTACGTAGCATAAATTGTGGTAATACTGGGTTTATTCTGATCTGTCCTTCTAGAATCGAGTCACTGTGATAATTTTGAAAATTAGATACTAATAGTACGGGTATATTCATAAAACCTTCTCTCTGTAAGATAAGGTGTGAATAAATTCAGATTTTTTTTTTTTCCTCTCCCAAAGACAAAACAGAAACTGTTCTCAACCTTGCATTTCTTGTGATCAGATTAGTAGTTGCATTGCTGGCCCTGAAATATTGTTCTCTTGTTCTAGGGAACTGACTCTTTTCTGGAGTAAACTGCAGCAAAGGGTAGAGCCTTCTATTCAAGTATATCTAGAGAGATGTCGTCAACTTTCTGTGTTAACTAAGACTGTTTATCACATTTTCTTCCTGATTAAAGTAATTAATTCAGAGGTAAGGATACTCTTGAAAGAATATTTTTGGCACTTTTAATGGAACTGTAATCAGGAAAATTTATGAAAGCTGCTTAGACATCCTGCTTCATGTAGCATCAGCTTTGGGGCAGTCCTAATTGGTTTTAGGAAAGGCCGTAGCAAGTTCCTTCTGCAGGTAAACTATGCGTTGATTCATTTTGACCCATAAAAACTTTTGTTCCTTTGGAAAAAAAAAATAATCGGGGGATAAAAAGGAGAGCTCGATAGCACAACTGAGATGAAGGAAAAACTAAAGGTGAGGTTATAGCCTCTACTGTTGTCCATGTCCTCTAAATGAGGTGTTTTCTGTTAGCAGGCCCTAACATTCCTCTTCATTATTTTCCATATTTCAAATAAGACAGAAAATGGAGAGGAGAAACTTATGAAGAGAGGAAATGAAGGCTATATATTAATATATAAGAAAATTACAGAAAGTTTGAAAAAAGAAAACACAACCCTTTTGAACTGCCACTTAAGAATTCAGTTTGTTTTGATTAATTAAGTACTTGCCTTTTGTGGACTTAGATCCAACACTGTATTAAAAATTCTGTTCATCTATCTCAGCTAACCTTGTCGTCTAATTTTCCTAGTTTCCTCTCATTAGTAGTTGCACTATTTAATGTTTATAGCTAAATAAATGGAGCTCTTTTGAGAGCGTTTAGTTGGGAGATTTCTGTAATTCAGTATATTAATTCTGAGAATAAAAATTTATTTTTTCCTTTTGCAGTGTTCCAGTATGGCTAGTCATGGGCTTCTAATCTTAAAGATTATTTTTTCCAAAGATCTGAACTGAATTGGAGTTACAGAGGGGGAGGAAAATAATTTTCCCAGAGGCTTGTGATATTAAGAGCTCTGTCTGCTCCATGCCATACTGATTTTTCCCTAGTGAGCTGTGGATCAATTCATTGATGGCAGAAATTGGAGACCATGTGGGTAGTAGACTTGTGCATTCATAAATTCACTGGACTTTATTCTCAGCCTCTCTATGCATCCTTGGCAGTAAAGTAGACATAAATGTAATTTACATTGCCTGAGGGTATAAATGAGAAAAGACCACATGACCTTTGGAACACTTAAATGATGGAACATTTAACTGCACTCATTACTTTCAGTTGGAATGAAGCCATGTGTTCAGTTGAGGTCAGTTGACTTTGAAGTGGCATAATCTTTAAAAATAAAAATAAACCTTTATGCCTTAAGTGATTTCCAAAGGATAGATCTTTTTGAAGATCACAGGCTTCTCTTACTGTAGCACTTCTTACCATATGAATTCTACCCAGTGTTAATTTATTGCTCCGTAGAAGCTCATCTCAAATAACTGTGACAACTGTCAGGCTTTATTTCATGAAAAAGCTCGATATTGCTCTAATATAAACTGAACACCTCTAACATACAGTCCTAAAGTCCTCAAGCTAGACAGAACATACAATTTTTTGGGGTTTCAGTTATATGTAAACTTTCACATTTTTTCAGTAGCTTGAAGACAAATTGTGCAACTTAAGGGATAGCATCTAAAGACAAACCACTATGTTTCTTAAAGTAAAAAGTATAATTTTAAACTCCAGGTGCATTTTTTCTGATATTTAGGGTTGAATAATGATATCTTTTATTTGTAAATGTAGAAAGGGTTATGATAAGCTGACTTACTAAAATTAGTCTTGCTTTACAGATTGATGGTGCTGGACTTGCAACCTGCATTGAACTGTGTGTGAAAGCGTTGCGCTTGGAATCCAGTGAAAATACAGATGTCAAGATATCAATTTGCAAGACTATCTCCTGCTTGCTTCCAGATGATTTGGAGGTTAAACGTGCTTGTCAGCTGAGTGAATTTCTTCTTGAACCCACTGTGGATGCATATTATGCTGTTGAAATGCTATATAATCAGCCTGACCAGAAGTATGATGAAGAGAATCTTCCAATACCAAATTCTTTGCGCTGTGAGCTCTTACTTGTACTGAAAACTCAGTGGCCTTTTGATCCAGAGTTCTGGGACTGGAAAACTCTCAAGCGTCAGTGTCTGGCACTTATGGGAGAGGAGGCATCCATCGTGTCATCAATAGATGAACTCAATGATAGTGAAGTTTATGAGAAGGTTGAGGGTTGCCAAGAAGAGACTAAAGAAACTTCTGTGAATGGGCTTGCTGGCACTTTTGATGAAGCTACAAGCCTCCTTAAGGGTATCAGAGATGAAAAGCAGAAAAAGAGAGAAATTAAAAAACTCAGAGAGAGGGGGTTCATATCAGCAAGATTTAGGAACTGGCAAGCTTATATGCAGTATTGTGTGTTATGTGACAAAGAATTCCTAGGTCATAGAATAGTTAGGCATGCACAAAAACATTATAAAGACGGAATTTACAGTTGCCCTATTTGTGCCCAGAATTTTAATTCTAAAGAAAACTTTGTTCCCCATGTAACTTTGCATGTTAAAAATTCCAGCAAAGAGAGACTGGCTGCTATGAAACCACTGAGAAGACTGGGAAGACCTCCTAAAATAGCAACTGCTAATGAGAATCAGAAAACTGATTCTGTATCCAAACAGGAGCAGCGACCCATTAAGAAGAACAGTCTCTATTCAACAGACTTCATTGTGTTTAATGATAACGATGGCTCAGATGATGAAAATGATGACAAAGATAAACCTTACATACCAGAGATAGTGCCAGTTCAAAAGCCACTCCCTGTTAATGAATTCACCTGCCCTGTAACATTTTGCAAAAAAGGCTTTAAATATTTTAAAAACCTAATAGCACACGCAAAGGGGCATAAAGATAATGAAGAAGCTAAACGTTTTCTTGAAATGCAAAGCAAAAAAGTGATTTGCCAGTACTGTAGACGACATTTCGTAAGTGTTACTCACCTGAATGATCATTTACAAATGCACTGTGGCAGCAAGCCTTATATCTGCATACAGATGAAATGTAAGGCTGGTTTTAACAGTTACGCTGAGCTGTTGACGCACAGGAAGGAGCATCAAGTCTTCAGAGCAAAGTGTATGTTTCCTAAATGTGGCAGAGTGTTTTCTGAAGCCTATTTACTCTACGATCACGAAGCACAACACTATAATACCTATACCTGCAAAGTCACAGGCTGCGGAAAGGTATACCGTTCTCAGAGTGAACTGGAAAAGCATGTTGAGGATCACAACAAGCAGCCTGAAGAAGAGCAACAGCCTGAAAGCCAGCCTGATCAGCCTGATCTTAGTCAGCCTTCTAAAGCGAATGAAACTACTGATGGAGTTGCTGTTAAAGAGGAATTGACATCTCCTCCGGCTGACAACCAGAGTAGTTTTACTGAAGGAGAAAATGTTGTGTGGAATCAAATCAAAGCAGAACCAGTAAGGAATGAAAGTGTAAACGCGTCAGCGACTGTACTGCAGCAAAGCGATTCCTTGCCTACTGCTGGTTCGGAGCAGTCTCCTACGGCTTCAGTGAAGACAGAGGTGGCAATTCCAGCAAGCAGCATTAAGATGGCTGCTGTTAACCAGAAGATCCGAGATAACTTTGTAAAAAGGGGTAAATTGGCTGCTTCTGCCAGTAAAGTAGATACCACTAAACCTGGAGCCCAGCAGTTGTGCTCATCAGTTGACTCTTGTCTTACAGTTTTCCAAGAAAGAAAGGAAGAAGACTGTCTCAGTCAGACTCAGAATATTCAAAATATTTCTGTGACCTCAGACACACTAAAACCGGAAGCCCTTGAATCAAAAAGCTTAGAAAGACAAGTGAGCATTGTAAATCCATTCAGCGTGCAGAATCAGGCAGGATATCGAAACAGTGTACCCATTTCCAAACTTGAAATTGAAGACAGTATTAAGGCTGCAGCTAATCTATATAACCTGCCTTTAAAAACTTTAGAAAGTATTACGTTTATTCCTTCGCAGCCTAACATAAATAGCCCTTTAGTTTCAGCTGTGCCACCAGCAGCGCCAATTCAGAAATTTAATTGTCAGGTTGAGGGGTGTACTCGAACGTACAACTCGTCACAGAGCATTGGCAAACATATGAAGGCAGCGCACCCTGACCAATATGCCGCTTTTAAAATGCAGCGTAAAAATAAGAAGCCACGAAAATCCACCAACCTGCAAAATGTGCCGAACGATGGGAAGATTGTATATCTTATGCCGTCGCAAGTGGGCAGTCCCACCAGTGGTGCTGCTTTTACTACACAGAACAAACCTAATTTGAATCCCACCTGTTCCAGTCAAGTACAACATGTCTCAAGTCCACTTTTCCCAACCCACCTAGAAAATTTGGCCAATCCTATGTTGCCTATAGTGGAAAGTGTCATAAATCCAAGTTTGTCTACTCGTATTAAAAGTGAGCCTGAGAGTGTTTTATGTTCACAAATGGAAAATCTGTCAGGTGCAACTTTACCTTCCCAGTTGGACGATCTGGCAAAAACAGTTATGCCTCTGAATATTGATGGTGGTTCAGATCCTTTTCTTCCTTTGCCTGCAGAAAATGGTCCAATGTCTCTCTTTCCTTCGTCAGCGGAGAATCCTCCAAATTCAGTCTTCTCACAACTGGAAAATAACACAAATAACTTTTCGTCACAACTTGAAGGAAACACTAGTTCTGCTTTCCCAAAAGAGGAAACTGTTGATCAAATATTTCCCTCACGATTGAGTAATGAAAATAACTTCAATGAAACTGGTTCTCAACATCCACCTTCAGAAAAGGTGAAAAAAGATCGTGGCAGGGGCCCAAATGGGAAAGAAAGGAAGCCAAAGCATAACAAGCGGGCAAAGTGGCCAGCAATAATTAGGGATGGCAAATTTATCTGTAGCAGGTGTTTCAGAGTTTTCACTAATCCTAGATCACTTGGTGGTCACTTATCTAAGAGGTCTTATTGTAAGCCTCTTGAAGGATCAGAAATTTCTCCAGAAGCTCTGCAGGCTAATGGACAGTCTTTGCTTGCCAGTATGATTCTTTCCTCAAATTCATTAAACTTGCAGCAACCCCAGGAGTCTGCCTTCAATCCAGAGACATGTTTTAAAGATCCATCTTTCCTCCAGTTACTTGCAGCTGAAAATCGTTCCACAGCTTTACTGCAGACTGTGTTTCCACGAGTCAACGTGACTAACTTTAATACCGGTGGGAATGAGGAAGGAAATCAAATAATAAAACAAGCCTTGGAGACTGCAGGCATCCCGAGTACCTTTGATAACACGGAAGTACTTCCACATGTAGTTACAACAAGTTGCATCACTGGTACGACTCAGATAAATGCAACTGTTCTTCCCAACTCAACCGCGTCGCCTCTGCTGCAGCCTGTCTGCAACCCCAGTACCCTGCTAACAGACCAAAACAGGACCCCCAATGCCAAAATTCCTCCGATAAATGAATGCAAGAGTTTGCCTGTTTTTGCGACAGAGGACTTAATGCTAAAGACTATTGAAAATGGCTTATGTCCCAGCTCGTTTTCTAACACTGTTGCAGCAGCGCAAAACTTTGCAGGGAACAGTTCGCGAGTTTCAGTTATAAGTAGTCCCAAGAATTCAGGATCAAGCAACTTGAATAAAAAGGGAACCAGTGCTTCAAAGAGGAAGAGAAAAGCAACTACACCTTTGCTTGCGCCCAATACGTCACAGAAAGTAGAATTAAATAATACAACGATGGGACTTCTAACCAAAAGCACTGACGGAAAAGTGCAAATACAGGGCGAAGGTTTTCAGTCCAACTTGCTGGCAAATTGTGGCTCTCAAGCAGCGGTGGAAAATCTCACACAGAAACTCAATAACGTTGACAATCAGTTATTCATGGCCAGCATCAAAGAGAACTTCAAAACAAATCTCGAGGCTCATACGTTACCCCCTTTAACAGTAAAAACTGAAAATGGGGATTCCCAAATGATGGCTGTAAATTCCTGTGTGCAAGCAAATTCGCAGGAACAGATTTCGGAAGACAATGTTATGCAGAACTTTGAAAAAACCCTGGAAATAATTAAAACTGCTATGAATTCACAAATACTTGAGGTGAAAACTGAAATTCAAGACACCATTGCTGCTTCAGAACAGAATTCGCAAGTAAATAATGCACAGGCTTCTTCAGGAAATGGTGCACATAGTGTAAAACTACCCACTCCTGCACAGTTTGCCGTGCACGCGGGGAATGTCACCACTGCAAAGAGTAGCTCTGCTCAGTCTGAGACATCTCAAAAGGACGATACTCAAATATTGGAAATTTTGGAGCGCTTGCAAAAACTGAAACTAGAAGATGATTCACCCATTCAGGTCTCTGAGACTGTTTCCCAGTGTCCTCCAGCAGACGTGCTAGCACCAGCAGTTCCTGTTGTATCGACTGAAAATAAACCCCTCATCCAGATATCTCCAGAGGCAAGTAACATTCAGTTTAGTGATAAAGTAAATAAACCGTTTGTATGTCAGGATCCAGGGTGCAATTATAGTGCTATGACAAAAGATGCATTATTTAAACACTATGGCAAGGTTCATCAGTACAGTGCAGAAATGATACTAGAAATTAAGAAACATCAACTGAAGTATGCTCCGTTCAAATGTGTTGTAGCTACCTGTCCAAAAACATTCACAAGAAACTCTAATCTCCGAGCACACTGTCAGCTTGTACATCATTTTACGACAGAGGAGATGGTAAAGTTAAAAATTAAAAGGCCTTATGGCAGAAGATCTCAAAATGAAACTGTAAACACAGCCCCACGACCTGTTGAAATAAAAACTTTGCAGACACTAATAATAGAAAACAAAACTGCAGCTCCATTGGTCAAAGAAGCTGAGATAAAGGAAGCTGTAGAGCCTGTAAAAGTCTCGGAAAAACTTCTGCCAGAAAATAATATTCCTGAAAGACTGGAAAAACCTCCCCAAGTGGTTTCTGTTCCACTGGAGCAGCATAATGCAGAGACTATTGGTAGTACACAGGCACAACCCAAAGTACGCAAGGTTAGGAGGTACAGGAAGGAAAAAGAGGAGAGAAAACGTCGGAAGCCCGTAACAAAGTCTCTGGAGTTTCCCACTAGATACAGCCCTTATAGACCATACCGGTGCGTCCATCAAGGCTGCTTTGCGGCTTTTACAATACAACAAAACCTAATCCTTCATTACCAAGCTGTGCACAAATCAGACCTCCCTGCTTTCTCTGTCGAAGTGGAGGAGGAGATTGAGCCAGGCAAAGAGGAACGCGATGAGGTGGAAACCAAACCCACCGTCAGAGAGTTCAGGTGTGAGGTGAGTGACTGCTCTCGCATCTTCCAGGAAGTTACCAGCTTGATACAACATTATATGAAGCTTCATGACATGACCCCAGAGCAAATTGGAAGTATGAAATCGGCTCCAGAGACAGGAAGGTTTTCTTGTGATCAGTCTCAGTGTAAGACTTCGTTTACAGCATATCTTAACTATGTTGTACATCTTGAGGCAGATCACGGTATAAAGATAAAGCCAAACAAAGTAGAAGATGACGGCGTATTCAAATGTGACTGTGAAGGCTGTGACCGTATTTATGCTACTAGGTCTAACCTCTTAAGGCATATTTTTAACAAACATAATGACAAGCATAAAGATCATCTAATAAGACCCAGGAGACTGACACCAGGTCAGGAAAACATTTCAAGCAAAGCAAATCAGGAGAAACCGTTGAAGTCCAAACAGAGAGGACTGAAAAACAGATCGGGAAAAGAAGGTAACAGGCTGTCAGTGAAAACAAAACGGAAGAAAAATGTGAACTTGGAAAACAAAAACTCAAAAGGAATACAAGTTCAAGAAAATAAGGCTTATTCACTGAAACGTGGCAAGCACGTGTATTCAATAAAGGCTAGAAATGATGCCTTATCGGAGTGTACGAGCAGGTTCATAACTCAGTATCCATGTATGATAAAGGGATGCTCCTCAGTAGTTACAAGTGAAAGTAACATAATAAGGCATTATAAATGTCATAAGCTGTCCAAAGCATTTACTTCCCAACACAGAAATCTTCTTATTGTATCTAAAAAGCACTCTGTCTCAGAAGTAAAGGAAGCCTCTTGTGAGCAAGAGGAGACTGATAAAAAAAGCGATGTGAAAGAGCCTGAACCGATTTTGATAGTGAGCAATAATGATTCAAGCACATCTATGTTACCGCAAAAGGAAACTGAAAAAGGTGAGAAGGATGAAGTGGACGAACTGACAGAACTATTCATTACTAAACTGATTAACGAGGATTGTTCAAGTGCTGAAAATCAAGCAAAAATATCTTCCAGTGTAAATGGTGACTTGCAGGAGACCAGCTCCTGCCCTTCAGAAAAGCAAAAATCCAACAACTTAAAAAGAGCAAACAAAGAAAAAAATGTATCTCAGAATAAGAGGAGGAGAACCGAAAAAACTGAGGAAGTACTGCCCATTGACGTGAGTAGCGTGCACAGGGAGGAAGAGACCGCTGTCGCCATTCAAACGGCCGAAGAGCAGCCCGCAGCTTTCGACTGGAGCTCGTTTAAGCCGATGGGTTTTGAAGTGTCATTCCTCAAGTTCCTCGAAGAGTCCGCTGTGAAGCAAAAGAAAAGCACCGAAAGAGACTACCACAGCAGCGGAACCAAAAAAGGGTCCCATTCGAACTCACGAAAATCCAACGAGAAGACCTCCGTAGCAAGTAATACTGTCACTTGGTCATGTTCTGAAACTGAAACCCTTGTACCGTTTGCCAACCCCTCACGGCTTCCCTGTGGTGATAACGTGAAGATCGTTTTAGACAAGACTTTTAAAGACTGTGCCGAGCGTGTGTTGAAGCAACTTCAGGAAATGAAACCTGTTGTCAGTTTGACAAAGCTCGAAGGACGTTGGGAGGATAATCCAGAGGTTACAGCTGCAAAAGTTGTTGTTACGCGTCCCGAGGAAGGGGAGTCAAAATACTGAAAACCTAATGTGTTTAACCATAACCTGTAATAAAATTTATTCTGAATAGGAAGCCATCAAGCATGCTGGTGACTGTGGAGCTCTTTTATTTTGAAGTGATTTAATCTAGCAAAAAACATGACATGAGTCATGTAAATTTCTTATTTGTTTTTATCCCTATGGGACTTGAAGAACAGAGTAATTGCTTCAGCTTTGTAAATACTTGATCAAAACCTCAACTTTCTATCCGATTGTCCTTTCCATGAACTAAATCTTTGTGAGTTGTCTGTGATTGGTATCTTTCACCAGGTCACTGCTCATGTATAACAGTCCTCTTTATTTGTAGATACATTTTTTTGTATATATTTATTATTGTAAATCATTTGCTGCCACCAGCAGTCTGTAAGTCTAAACTATTAAATGACACATTTATATTCGGAATTTTAATTTGTAACTAAGTGAGCAAGTTTTTAAAACTGTCCTCTAGTCATTTTAAATTAAGAACTTTTGAACTAAAACTAGCTAGGTCTGCCATATCCAGTTTATTTTGCATAAAGCATTTATTTACAGGAGAGGAGCTGGATAAGATCACATTTCATAGGTTAAACGTACTGACACGCTCTCATTTTTGTAAATTTTAACATCCAGTATCTATGGATGGTATTCATATGTAGTTAACTCATAAATATAATAGTTTTCTTATAGCTACATTTTTCATTGCTTTTAATTGGATACAAAGCATTTATGATTCCATAATAAAAATGGAAATGTGAATAAAAATAGTTTGCTACATTGGAGATTTAAAACAATATTTGGTATTAAAGAATCCGTTGTGAATGTGATAGAAAATTAGTAGTGTGGAGCAGTGTATATATTTGAGGTGGTGATTTGTGAAGTAGCCCAGTATTGCCTTAAATAAAATCACATTTCATTTCTTGTTTTATACATGTGATCTTATAAAGGTTATTTTTGTTTCTGTAACTTAGATTGGTGTATAGTTTAATTTTTGTTAAAAAAACAAAACAAAAAAACTTCAGAAACCGTTTTTGTAAATAGTGGGTTTATAAAACAGATTGTTTATTTTGATAATACCAGTTTGGTATCTATCTATAAAAATACGTGAGTCCTTATGCCATACCATTAAAAACTGAATAAACAAGGCACTTTCTGAAAGGGAAGTGAGATTGTGATCTTGCAGATAAACTCGGTGGTTGTGCTCTATTGATGGCATGGGCTCCCTCCGCTCTCTTCTGCCTCTTGCTGACTGTACCTGGCAGCGCTCTGGCCACCTCTCTCTTGTCCACACTGGAAGGAGCCTCAGAAGCGGTGCCGCTCCTCGCGCCCGGGATTGGAGCAATGTCTCTCTATGCTGCTAACCGAAACGACAGGTATCCAGTTTGTTGAGTAACCAAAAGCGTGAATGCGTTGGTGGGAGCTGTCAGTACCCAGGAATCTTCAGTGTCGGTGTTCATGCGTGATTATTCTTAACTCGGATGGGACAAGCCAGCTGGGTTGTGCGGTACCAAAAATTTTTCTTGGATGATTCTCATTACTGGATGTGACCTACCTTCAGTAATATAAAATAGTCTTTATCTTGGGAGAGATTGGCTTGATTTTTTTTTCCCTATAAACTTGTCTTGCCATGTAAAGCTTTGCATTAAATGCTACACTTGATTGCTCTTAAGCTATTCACCTGGAATCTTTGACAGTTTACTTGAATATCGATGCAGAGGGCACGTTCCTACAACCAAATGAAGTGACTTCTTGTGAGAGTGAGCATTGTGTATGAAAATGCGGAAAGGCAACAGCATTTCAACTCGGGCATAGCCCTTGGTTTGCTATCTGGTGCTAAATTGCATACCTTCTCGGAAAGCCTGTGCTTCCATTTGAACGGAGCCCTTCCGCTCCTCTCGCTTTCGATCCCTCCCGCGTGACTCAACTGATAATTTTGCCAAGTTAGTAAATCAAAGGTGCGGTCTGAGAATGATAAAACCAAACCAAATCCTTGCATTTTAACTCTATGAGAGATCGTTATAATCATTTCAAGTGCGTTATGCCACGTTCTACCTACCAGAGGCTGCGTGGTCTCCCTGGATGGGAGTTGCTGTTGCATGCCAGCCGCAGTGATTGTAGAGGGGATCTTCTGCAGGGGAGAAGAGGGCAGAGAACCTCCTCTGGAGAGGATCCGCAAAGCTCGCCTGAAGTTTCTTGTTTTCAGATGTACCTAACCACTGCAGTCGCTGTCAACAGACCTCGTAACTGTTTAATTTTTAGAAGAATTTTGTGTAGTGTAAGTTAAATAGTTTCAACTTTGACATTCCCAATGGTAGATACTGCATCATTTGCAGTTTTTAAACTGAGAATAGCATACAACTATTTAGCTACACAGTGCTATACTAGATGCTATTTTAAAAAAAAAAAAAAAAGGAAAAAAACCCACAATGTAATAAATAGCCAGGAAACAACTTATGGTTTGGATCTGAATGTAGGGTCTGAATTTCTGAGAATGAAATTTTTAATATGGTCTCGTTCTTAGACAAATTAATCCAATTAAAGTGGGTGCTGTACCATTACAGTCAGTGCCCTCCATGGCAACCCCCTTTTAGGTGGGTACTGACAGCCTGTCCAACAGGTAATCTAGTGCATTTTGGGTTTTTTTTCCTTTTTGAAAAAAAAAGTATTTTAAACTTAAAGTGGGGGACCGAAGGCAGGGTCTGATTTAAGGTGTCACGGACTGCAGAGGGCACTGTGGTTTGGTAAAGCCACCTACAAAAGTTCCTGAGGAGATAAATTTGGCATTTGCATTTAGGTGGTTTACCTTGAGTGATGTGTAAAGCCTCCTGCCACAGCTGCGGCAGCGTGCCTGAACTGAGAGCTCTTCCAGAGCCTGGAGCCGTATCCCTGCCCTTGGGGCTGCCGGGCGGGATGGGGCTCCAGGGTGGCTGAGCCCAGCTCGCTCCCTCTCTGTCTTCTCCCCTCTCTCTTTCTCCTTCCTCCTCTGTGTCTCTGTCTTCCAGACGTGTCACCTGTGAACCGTGGTCTATTTGAGCAAAGATGCTTTCTTTTAAACCCTTTGTCACCATCGGGAACATGCTGGCTAAGCCAGCAGTTGTTGCTTATGGGGAAACAGTGAAATCAAGGAGTCTGGATGCAGAGTACAGACTGTCTTGCGATTGAAAGACACCTTTAAACCGGCAGTCAGCCTCTCTTGTAGTTAACTATGTTTGCAAAGAAATCTTGTGTTGTCTGAGCCCGAATTCAGTGTAAATAAGAGCAGTGGGTTTGTCCTCATGTGTTTTGGGGTGGTCGTTCTCAGCAGGATGGGGAGTCCCGCTGTGGGTGTTGGAGAGTGAGGGAGCGATGCTTGTAAAAGTAACATTGAAAACAGTCATTGGTTGAGGTGAGGAAAAGCTGTATCCTTGCAATTAGTTTCTGTGCCAAGGAATGAGTTGGCTGGAGCTCCCACCTGCGTGGGCAGGGACACACTACCCGGAGGTTTGGGCCCCCGGGCTAGAGGAGCTCCTGCTTGTGTCCTGCTTACTCCGGGATGGAGCCTCGGTACAGGGAAGATGGTCCTGTTGAAGGGGTGGGAAACGGGGCCAGGGGCGCTGGAGGTGGGAGCTAAGGGAAGAAAACTGTCAGCACATAGGGAAAAAATTTGTTCTGTGACTTCTTTTTCAAAGCTCATCTGTCACAAGGCAAGGAGATTGCTTGGGTTTTAAAGAAAATGAGGATGTATGTATGACTTGGAGCTTTTAATGTTTGCAGAGATGTTTTGAAATAGGAATGAGGTAAATATTTTTGTACGAACGTGCACGGAATGATCGTGTCATTTCTCCGTTACACTATGGGCTCAGATTGGCTTCCTACCAACTGCTGTGTGCTTGAGGAGACTGTACTTGTACACTGTAAAAAGAAAAAAAAAAACATTGCACTTGAAATTTTTTTGTCTCTTTGAGTGACTTGGAAGTTGATTACACGAAAAAGCCCTTAAACCTTTAGTTTAGGGACCGAGCCCACACACTCATTTGAACCAAAAATGTAAGAGCAAATGACTTCAGGGATGGATGGATGAGTGAAATTTAAACTGGAGCACAAAGGAGTATAAAGGCTGGGAAAGGGGAGTGGAAGGGAAGGAGCCAGTAAAAGACCAAATGCTGGCCAAGAGCAGGGGTTCAGAAAGTACATGAGTTTGTTTCTGTTCTCTCAGGTTAAGTACAATCTGACAGAGCTGCCGTGTGTGATGCTCGTTTCCTTCTCATTAGTGGCTCTGTCAAACACTAATTTTGCAGCACGTGATGTAAAAGCCAGTTGGCGGTTTGCTACGAGCGAGTCGGGGGTTACACAGGGTTGGTCCGTAATAATTTTTCAGAATATTTCTCATGTAAGGTACTGGCTTTGTCAAAACTGAAGTATCCTCCAAGACTTGAAACCTTGTTGATTTTGGAGTTTGTTTATCACTTCATGGCTGTTGAAGATAGAATTAGAAATAAAACCTTGAATATACATTCCAAAGAATTAAAGTTCTTGTTTCACAGGAAAATTTTTGGTCTAAGCGGGAAGCTCTGACCAGCTACAGAGTTTTAGGGGATGCTCTAAAACCCTTCAAGTCCTGACTTAATATACTTTTTTATTAAAGAGCAGCTAATGCAAAAATTAATCAGAAACCTGTGTTGGCTAAACTGTGTTTGCTTCTCTTCATTTTCTCTCAAATAAACATTGCTTTAAAAAAAAAACCCAACAAATAAATACTTTTTCATTAATGTGCTGTCTTAAAATCTGTCCTCAATAATTAAAAACCAGTCATCTTGGAAGCATTTTTTTTATTTTGATAGCGTTGCCTTCGTCGTAAAAAATGATGTGTTAGGGTACAAAAGGGCCAAGATAATTTGGGGGTTTGTTCTTAATTACTCACACTGTGGCAGTCACCGTTACTGATGGCTGACGGACAGTGGCTTTGCTTCCTGCGCTCCTTGCTGGGTTTTGTCCAGTAGCTGCAAAAGAGTTTCTAACTGCATTTCTGTCATGAGCCGCGTCCTGTGTACGGAGAGATTTAACAGAAAATATTCCGGATTCTGCAAAGCCTCGATTAGACACGCTCATTCGGCATCACTCGAGATGTAAAACTTTAACTGGCCACAAGCTGGCAAGCTAGTGTTTGAGGGGCTGCTGTTGCTCTTAAGTTCAGCAGCAGCAAATGGATCTCCACCTTTTTTAAAAGTAGGTTTATTTTAGCAAAAAAAAAAAAAGCTTGAAAATCACACTCAAAAGCATATAGATGATTAGTTAGTTCTTAAAGTTAATTATGTTACTGCTACCCCAGTACTCATAAAAGTAATGTTTTGTAACCAAAGCTGGTTTTTGTTTGAGTGAAAAAGTTAACGTGCTTTTTGCTACTGTTTCCTCCTCTTTATCCTGGCACAGACAATAAAATTGATTCAACATTCAGGCAGCAATAATAGTTAACATGTGTTTGCTGCGGTTTCCTCCTCTTAATCCTGGCATGAACAATAAAATCAGTTCAATATTAAGGCAGCTCCGCTTATTGCAGGTGGTGTTTTTCTGTAAAGGGCGTATTTTGATCAGGCTCAGTACTGATGTGTCTGAAGGAAGGTCTTTCATCCCAGCAAAGGAAGGAGAACGCCACCCTGAAATAAGTCTATTAGGCTTTTTATTTCTGTTGTCTCGGAAGCCTAGGTTCAACAGAAGACACGTCTCAGATAATTTCTGTCCCCTTCCTGTTAGCCCAGGCAACACACATAACAAAGAGAGGAGGTGCGTGGCGTTTAAGAGAGAGTCTGAAATTTGTGGGGAGGGAATAGATCATTCTTTTTATTACTACTGGAAGGTTTTCTTGTTTTTGGATTTCACATGTTCTTCTATGGCAGAGAAATCTACTGAAGGAGTAGCAGTATTTTCAGCCTTACTAAAGGGAGCAGATTCCAGGCTACTGAATACTAGGCGTGCTGGCTACTGTTTTGCCATGTTGTGTAGTCTGCATTTCTCTACTCACATCCCAGGGAACTGGGAATCATCTTTTTCCTTAAATGACACAGTCATGGAGCAGAAGAAATGACTCGGGAGCTGTTCAGTGCATGTGACCAGGAGTTAACTCTGTGCTCTGGTATATGCTGCCTCCACAAGTTTAAGCAAATACCATTTCTTACAGGATGTGTTCTGATGATAAATACCCTAAAAACTGTAAAGGGCTCAAATAGTTCCAGAAGAAGATGCTCCACAAATAGCTAAATAACCAGGTCTGTCTTTATCACCACGGGCTATCACCATAGATCACCATGTGTGTCTACATCTTCTTATTTTTTTCCTTTTTTTGAGATGTTTTACAGCAGTCCAGTGCAATGGGTTTCTGACTATCCAGCTCACTTCACGACACCAGCAGCCACTGTATGCCAGCGCTTTCCGATCACCATTTCAACGGTTATCAGATCCACCCACCTGGCAAAGGCTGTACGTCCCCATACTGCTCAGCACTTTAATCAATCCCAAGCTGTTCCAGCTCTGCATATAAAAAGCCTCTTTTTGCTTGTACCCAAGCAATTCTGTGTAATAATCAAAACACAATTGCTTAAGCGATTGTTTCAGCATGATTTATCATAAGCATCGGTGTTTATATTAAAACTTCGTGGAATTTTCAGACTCCTACACCTCTTGTTTCAACGTGAAAAGATCTAGACGATTCTATGTGTGACATACATAACGTGACTGAATTTATCCACTCAACTGAGGGGGAATTAATAGAGAAAAAGCATTTCCTGCATAACTATCCTTTCAGTTCTGATTGGAAAAGCAATTTGTCAAATACAGCTTGTGGAACAGGAAGGTGGTCTCCAGCCATCTTTCAAGTCAACGGGGAACTTTCTTCACGTTTGTCTTGTATATTCAGAGGCAAAGACAAGGTGCTGTTGTGGAACCGTCCAGCAGCTTCTGGTGTGTCGTGACCGACGATTTCTGATTTGTGGCAATCCCTTTTTAAGCCTTGATGTTTCTTGACATAACTCTTCAGATAACATTTTATGGAGTATTTGAAAACGAGGTAACTCAATTCACTTAGATTTAATACGATGCACAGGCCTGAAGTTGCCACCAGAAAATAGAGGAAAATCATCTTCTCTGTGGGTTTGGAAATATAGCAGTCTACGGTATTGGGACATGGTCTTATGTCACATTTCACAAGACGTGGTACTTTGAATCCATTGTACAATTTATAAAACAGAAAAAGAAAAACTATTTCAAATCCTGTTTTTAAAACAAGGCTGATAAGGTAAGTGCACAGCAATCCGCCATCTATCTCTCCCAGACTTCTATAAAGTTTCCGGTTGTGGTGTTTCTCTCTGTTCTCTCGGTAAGCAACATGAAAAACAACCAAGAGTGAAGGGGTGGAGACCATGATTAATTGCAAAGCCCAAAGCCTGATGTGGGAGACAGGGAAAAAATGGTCAAAGCAGACGTTTTCACAACCAGGCTGCTTGACGTTGCATTCAAATTCATCAAGTTCATATTTCCAGATGTTTTCTGCGACTGCAATGTAAACCAGTAAGCGGAATATGAACACAACTGCTACCCAGATTCTTCCAATTCCCGTTGAATATTTATTCACTCCACTCAGCAGATCACGTAGGAATCCCCAGCTCATTTTTCTCCTCAAGGAAAGAAGGAAATCCTGTATCAAAGAAACACAAGATCAGACAGATGCTTCCTCTTGGGTGAAGAAAAATGAGACATTCATTCAAGGTGAAATACAGCCGGTAGCTGAAGCAATTTAAATTTATTAAGCGTTTAAAAAGGAAAACAACAACAAACTGCTTTAAGTTCTGATAATTTGTACCTGCTGAGGCTATTACACAAAATTTATTTGCTGTTAAAATAGATTCTGTCATTTAGACTGAAGGCTAATCGTTCCGTTAAACTGTCCTCTGCAAAGAAATGTACCTGTTCTTCCCGAGGGTCTCCTGAGCGTCAGGTAGAGCTTTCTCTGGCAAGTTCAGGCACTCTACCACTGAGGTGCACTCAATTTAGCCTTGTCAGTTATGCAAATATGAAGCACAGTCAAATCGGATTTCACTTTCAAATTTATGCATAGGAGCCATGTGTCCCATAATAAGTTGACTACCAAAATGCAAATTATTTTCTTTTTTACTGTGGTCTAACTTCTCGGTAAACTTGCACAAGCAAATCCCACTGCCGCTGCCGTAGCTGCAGTTAGTACTGACGTATGGGCAAGTTCATCAACTGGCAAGTTTGAGTATGAGTTGTAATCGGGCCACAGCATGACAAAGCTCAGCACAGAGGGAAAGCTCAGTACTTCTTTTCCTGTCCCTTGGTTCCGCAGCCCGTCATGACCTCTGCCTATGGCCAGACTTCTGCTGGAAAACAAGGTTATGTGCCTATTTGGATATTCCTACATTGCTACCATCAGAGCTGGTGAGCTGGTGACTTACTGAGGGACAGCTGCAGAAATGAATGTATTGCTGATTTATTCTGGGAAGGACGTTGAAAAAAGATGTTCTCACGAAGAATGGTTACCAAGCTACTCCTTTACGCTGGCTGCAGGTAAAAATAAATAACAGGGGGATGTCAGTTGGCTTATATTCTATCAGACATATGCTTTTAGATATGTTTGGCAGGGTAGTGACTTTGTCATTAAAGAGCTATTTCTGTCCTCCATGTCTGCAATTAAGAGCTCAAGCAGAAGTTTAAATCAAGCTCTTCGAGACATCAGCACTAGGGCTTTAACGCTTTCTAGATAAGTAACACACAGTCAATACACCAGTCTCAAAGGAGCTGAATAGCAAAGCACGAAGATACTACTATGTAATAAAGCACAGGCAAGGAAACAAAACATTCACATGAGCAAGCGTGAATATTAACATGTATGAATACATCTTGTGGATGAGCTGTCCTCTGGAGATTTGAAGGAAAACCTCAAAAGGCCTTTCCTAGGATTTTCAGATGTGCACAAGCACTGTCGAAGGAAAGACAGAATTTTGTTATTCTGTGGAAAACAAGTACAGCTGTGAGTGGGCTTTTGCTAATGGCCATAAGAACCACACCATCCCTTTCTCATGTAAAAAGCCTAATGTCATCTATCAATCCATGACTGGAATTACAACAGTTCTGAGACTCCAGCTCAGTTATACCTTCTTTTGTCAATCCCACATTGAGGAGAAGGATGTGAAGGGGAAAAGAAAGTCCTGCCCAAGGAAAATGGGGATCAAGGATTCGACTAAAATCTCCAGCAGATGCTGAGCAATGGGCAAATTCTAGCCAGCTAGAATATCAGATGGATGAAATTCCTGCAAAGCTGTTTTGAATGACAGCAACACATTCCAGTATCTAGAGGCCTGGCAGTGAGGCAGCAGGGATTTCACAGAATTAAAGATGGTTCTTGGTCTATGTGCTCTGTTGATGAGAAAATGAAATTTATCAAAGGTCTGCGGGGCAGATAATCTGGCCAGTGGTGCAACCAGAAGTCTGCAGAGCTTTGGTTATATTTTTCCACTTGCAGCCTTTATGTGATGTTGAGAAATGGTTGTATAGGGCAACCTTCAGCAGCAAGCCTAAAGTGCCACAGACCCTGTTTTGTGGCATTGTTTGGGTTGTAACCGGCACAGCTCCTCTGTTCAAAGGAGCTGCAAATATGCCTTTAAAAGGTTATGTTTGCTTTATGCACCACTGTTGCTATAGGAGGTTGTGGATGTTAACTGATGCTTTTGTATCCTTTGAAAATACAATTAGTTCACTGAGGCATTGCAAAGAACATATGGAACGGAAAAAATAAAATGGACTTCAAAGATAAGGAGTTACTCAACAGGTGAATGAGAGAAAATTTACTTTATGGGACAGCACAGGCACAGACTGATGAGAGGTTAAGTTAGCTGAGGCTAGAGAAAACAAAGGCAGTTTACGGGCTGTACAAAATTCAGGGCAAGGTGAGGGTTCAGACAACAACAAAAAAGAGACATCTTCAAGTAATCACACAATTGAGCAGTAGGAAAAAGATGACAGTGGTATGAGGTTTTGTAACACTTCTAAAAGTGGCAATACCTGTGGAAGCAGATGCCAAGAGTTGTGTCAGGGCATAACGCTTTAGCAAAATTGTATTCTAACTAATGTAAGGACAAGAGAGAAAGAATGTGATCCAAAGTCTTGTGGCCAAAGAGAGGTTTCAACCATAGCATTCAGAGGAGGTTCATTTTGTGCAGAATGAATCAAAGGGAGTCAAGAAGGGAAGCTGGCTAAAGAAATTGAGTAGCTTGTGGAAAACAGAGGTGACATCAGTTTGCATGAAGGTAATGTCCAATGTTGAGCCTAACAATGAAATGAGTCAAAGGTTTAAAAAAGCAACAAAAGGGTCAAAGGGGTATCTATTTGGTGCTCTGGACATAAAGACCACAAAAAGACTTAGCCTCTATTGGAAATGACAAAGGAGGCACTAAAGAGTCTTAAACAGCAAAAGAAAGATTATTTGCTCCAAGTGCTCAAGGAAAAGTTGAACGTACCAAGAAGTGAAGAGCAGGGATTTGCCGTTAGATTTACTTCAAACTCCTGCTCCAGACACATACACATACACACACCCCAACTTGGAGAAAAGACGAAGATTAGAGATACGCTGATTTATTGTACTCATTTCTAGCTGAAGTGATAGGGATGAGCATGAAAGCAAGTGCCTGAGCTTCTTCTACCTCCAGTCAGGAAATGGAGCAGGTAATCTCTCTTCCTCCTCACATACATCATTTATTCCCTAGATGTGACGTAAACACCTCCCACACCAACACACACACGCTTTGTCCTGCTCACTGGAGACACAACTGACCAGAAGAGCCTCCACACCCCCTGTTTCCCTCAGACGTATCAGGGAGTTGGTTTCCCCCCTTCAGGCTGCACAGGTACTCTGCTGAGCAAACAGAGCAACCTGAATGCACCATTAACTTCTGAGTGTGCTGAATGTAATTTATTGAGTAAAGTGTTTGAATAATGCTATTGTTGTTGAACATATTCAGCAAATAATCATTTCTGTCATTCAATGAGGTCTACAGAAGGTTGGCTAATGTGCGCTGAGTAATGCATCTGTTGAAAAGCATAGTGCTCAGAGAATTAGTTCACCTGGATTTCAATCAGCTCTGCTAATTTAATTACTTTAAAAGCAGAAAAGGTATTTTTGTGCAGAGGGAAAATGGGGGAAAAAAGTAAGAAAATGCAAGAACAAACTGACTAAGCAGAGAGGGAGTGGGGAAAGCATCCGAAGTGTTAGGGGCACAAAGAGGGCAGGCAGTCCGGCAAGCAGGCAAATTGCAGGAAGAAGGCGCAGTATTATGGGAAAAGGAGATGGAACGCTGAGAAGTAACTGAACAAACACAAGCCTGGGAACATTGGATCTATAAATTCTGTACAAGCAAGCTGAATTATCCTCACAGGCTGAGAGATGGAAAACCACCTTCTTTTTCTGATATAAACATTGCTAATGGGAGTATTCTGCTGCACCTGCAACTAACCCTTTTTTTTTTTTGACAGGAAGAAAGAGAACTGTAAATAGTGGCAAAAATGATAAAGCAGAGAGCAGAAGTAGAGAATCACAACGGAGGATATAGGATCATAAAAAAGCAGAGCTGGTAATAATCTTGAGAGTTCATCCTCTCCATTATTTTGCAATTTAATCAAAACATCATTGCGGCACCTTTTTTTTAAAACACCAAGGATCATCTCAGTGTCATGAGGAAAAGAAATAAGAAGCATTGGCACAATGGTTTCCATCAATGACTAAACAAATAACTTCAGATGTTCAATTAGTAACTGCATTTTCCTCTCTTTTTCTTTGTTTGCTGATATAAGGAAGTACGCATCCGTTTTATGGTTGCTGAGTCTTTGTGTTTGTTTCATGGACTACCCACTGCTTCCTTACTCACTACCAGAGGTGTAAGGTTCACAGGCTGAGAAACACTGATTTGCTTCATTCTCTGGCCCTAAGAAGGTTTCCTTGTGCTTCCTGACAGATGTTTGTTCAGTCTACTCTTAAACTGATGAAAGCTCCACTAGCCCCTCACCGCAGTGCATCTATTCCAGTGCTCCGCTACAGAAAAGGGAGCAGGAAACCTCCAGGGAACACCAAGGTACAGTATAAAAAGTCACCCTACTAAGCTGCATGTGCACTATCTATTCAAACTGTTGCACATCTGTGATAGGAGCTGAAAAACTATTGTTAGAAGTCACTAACCTGGCAATGCCTTTTTTTCTTGTTCAACAGTGAGAGTGCCAATGTAAGGCAATTTCCAGGTCCTTACGAAAGAGCCAATGAAAGAAAACAGAGAGGTTATAAAAATTAACCTTGCCTTGTTCAGACAACCTGTCTCTTACCATAAAATGAATAAAGCTGCAACATTAACATAGTATCGATACTCATCGCTTTTTAAGGCTTTTCAGAAACAAGTCAGGTAAGGCTTGGCAACCCAAGAGTGAACACAGCCCTCCTGGTCCATGTGCTGCCCAAGTTGTTCACTTCTGCCACAACTGCTGCTAGCAGTAGCGCAGCAGAATCCGTGGTTCTCCAGCTGACTGAGCTAAAGGCTTCCCACATACCTTATCCTTCCGATGCGTCCAGTGAAAGTGGAGGCCCCTGTGTGGCAGATGTAAACATACTGGCAATAGCTTGCTCTTCTCTCACAGATCATTGAAAAGTAATCTATAGACGTTTTACACTGAAATTCATTGGTATAAATTCTTCATTAATGTGTAATAAGAAACGGAGTCCTCTCCTCTAAACATCAGCAACCCAGACAGAGAAAACACGTGCTGTGGAGGAGATGTCCACCAGAGAGGGGAGGTGGTTTACCCAGCATCACCTAGCACATCAGAGGCAGAGCTAAGAAAAAAGGCATGGTCTCTCACAGCCCAGGCCCTTGCTTTCGTCTTCCTTAGCTTACTGATTCTAACCTCTCACTATCTCATGCCTATTATTAACTATTATTAACTCCTCAGAGCAAGAAATTAACCCTTTGGTACATTGGGAGATAAGCCTCGGGGTACTGTGATATTAAAAATAGAATTCCACAAACAATTAAATAGTGCTTAAAGTATAAATGTGGTATGTGAAAACATCAGCCTAGGTACTTATTGCCAACTGACTACAGGAAGGAAAAGAAAAGACTAGATGGAAGAGGACTCAGCTGATCATTTAGCACCAGGCTGGAGCTGTTTTGTTTGGTTTTTACACCTGATTTTCGCATAGGCTTCTGCAGTGGCTTGGGACAAATCTCCTTCTTCTCTGAGCTTCAGGACCTTAGCTGCCCAGCATTCACTTCTCTGAAAATATCACTTCTAAACTACATCTTCAGTAGGTTTCATATCCTTAAGCACATTTGGCATTCCTTTTTATAGCCAGTGGTGGCAAAATCCCGTCTTGTTTTGTATTTAGGGAAACCGCAGACACCACTTAATAACCCAGCAGCTGCCGAGTGTGATGTTTTGCCAGCTGCTAATTGCTGTGGTCTCTTCTCCGTAGCAATGAATGGGATTTGAAAGAAGGCAGACACAGTTCACTGTTTTCTTTGTTACTTTGGTAAACTGTGTAATTAAAAAAAAAAATAAACTCAGAAGTAGACAAAATGACTTAATTTTCTTTTTTTGAAGTTGTGATGTCTATATTTCACCTATACAACTACTGCTGCATTCCTTATCACCTTTGTGACAAATAGATAACCCATCTCTCCCATGCTCTCCCACTGTAAACAAAAACTCCCTCTGCAGCAAATGATCTTCAACATTAATAAGCATTACTGCTCCATTCAGGCTACTGTTGTAACGCATTGATCAACTCATAAAAAAAATGAGTTGACAAAGTCAAAAGGTTTCCACTTGAAAAAGTGACCGACAATGGCCACATCACAGTTTGTAACGCCTTAGTAGTTATAAAGTTCTGCAATAGTGCAATGAAAAGAGGATTCTATCTGTGGTTTATGGTGGCTGATGGGACACTTTCACAAGGCTATTATCGAGCCTGTTTGACATTAGAAAAATAACTTCTCATACAGTAAAACTGAATTTTATAACAAGAAACTCTAACTTACCTGCGTCTCAGTGAATGATCGCAGCTGGACCCCAGCTTCCCAGTGGCATTAACAATCAACGATTCATTCCGAGAAAGGGAGTTACTGCTTTAAGCCTTGAAAATGGAAACTGTTTGTCTCCTAGGAAATATAAACGAAACAAGTGAAACCTGATCATCTCTCCTGGCACACTGTTCAAACCAGAACCATAACGTGTCTTGTATCATCAGAAAGATACAAGGAAACTACATCACTGTCTAAAGTCACAGGCTTTATCTCCATCTTTCAAGCGCTCATCGGCATCAGCTCTAATGCTGCACACTTTATGCTTTCACATTAGCGATGGCACCCCTGAAGGCACACATGCTTGGGCGTCCAAAGCAGTGGGCAACGATCAGTGACCCTCTATGAGAAACATGTAGCCTGTGCACTTGCCAGCCAAGAAGTCACTTGACTACATGAGTCTTGCATGAACACACACTGAAGACTCCCTGCAAAGAGCGTGCCTTCCATATGCCATTCCTCCAGGAATGTCCTGGAGGATGTGGCTAGCTCCCCATTTCAGATGCTGCTTCATTACTAACTTTTGCCTCACCCAACTTATGCTCTCTCTTCGATACTAACATCACTGCAATATCAAAACAGCAAGAAAGGCCTTCATGAAATACTTCTTGACTTTCAGCACCCCTTTATGGTATGGCTTCTACATTTTTTAAAAAACCTTGTCCATGTGAAAAACCTGAAACCTCTGTATGGAATTACAGCAACCTTCTGAAATCATACTGCTGACCTAAGAGCCTTGACTCCCACCCTGTTTGCTCTTTGACATTTTACGTCAGATCTGTATTGTGGGTTCTCTTGGGCAAGTAAATTGTCTGCTAAAGACAAACATTTGGCACAGATTACTCCTAGCAGTACATTACACAAATGTTCAGGTCTTTTATTAAAATTCTAAATTACAGTGGTTTTCCCAAGTAACTGAAGCCTGGTTTTTTGTTATGAAAATGTATTTTGGTTTCTGTACATGCTTATCGATTCCCATATTGGTCTAGGCAGCCGAGCCGCTCCCACCAGAAAGCCCATATGTTTTTAATAACTAAGCAATATAATATGTGTTTATGTCCTGCCTTTTGCATCTTATTAAGCATCAATGTTTTGTTGGTCATTTTTACCTGGGATATGGCTATACTGCTGAGAAATATTGCCAAAAAAAAGCAGAAGGACTGAACCCCTTGCCTCTTAAATGTATTAAATTTATTCACAGTATAATTTATTTAGCTTAAACTTACTGTGACTTTTATCTGGGAATTATATGTGAAAGTTCAGTAGCTTTACGGAGAGGAGGGTATCACGTAGCTTAACACATGTGCCTGAATCAGGACCTTATTACTGCCCCCAGAGAAGCTGATGCCTCCAGAGGGAAACTGAAGGTGCCAGAGCTTGGAACTGGACCTCAGGGAATGCAGATCCTCCCAACTAAAGACAACTGTATACTAAAAGACAACCATAAAGTGCAGAAAATCTGGAGAGCTCCAGATTACGGAGTGTTTGAGTCCCGTACTACAGAGTTTACTCTGTTAAACCTGTGAAATTTCTACAGTCCGGAGTCTTCCTAGGAGCTGTGTTCCCTGCCTGAGATCTGAAGAGTACCTAGATTAGATAGGGCACCAGGGGAAGGATTTTAACTTATCAGAGCTTAAGCTGGTTGGGAACCCCAGTGCTGCAGGCAGATCCGGCCTGATCCATGCCCCCACTTCCAACTGCCTTCCCAACCCCATTGGACTGTCTCACCCATCCATTTGGATAATAAACTTTGTTCTTCCTTTTTTTCTTTTCTGGCAACATTAGTTTTCATCCGGACCAGGGAGCAAAATCCACATACTATGAGGCTGAGCAATCCTGAGTCCTCACACAAGGAAGGCCACAGCAACTGCAAGTGAAAACAGGTCTCCTCTCACCCCCTCCGTTTTGGAGGTGCAGTCTTAAATTAGCTCATATTTGTCTTTAAACCCCACTCTAAGGTATCTGGCTGTGTACTGTTGTAGTGAGCAAATGCAGTGCCACACTTGTTTCTCTGCTCTTCCTTTTCAGTAGAAACTCCCTTTTTTCTTTCCAGAGGGGATGCTTTGGGTTTTGATATTATTCTGTTCCCAGCCAGAAACAATTTGCCTGTTCATTAATGAAAGTAGAACTAAACAAAGTGCCTTTCCCCTTCCATATTGAATTCAGTTAAAAAGATTTATAAGCTTGATCAGTATTTGGAGAATAACAATTGCTTTAATCTTTGCTGGAAAGCATGGCTGGGTGCTTTGTTTGTCTCTCAGAGACACAGCTGGCTAACAAGTGTTATAGAAGACATACACATAATGTTACGAAACACAGAAGATTCACTCCAACAGATTTTTGTTTTTAAAATGCATATTGCCTTAAAACTGGTTTGGATTGTCAGTGGTAGGGTCCCAGCCACTGCATGCTGCTGTCTGAAAACTCTGCTTTCCTTCAATGGGAAGGGTACAAATGAGCGACAGCAGCTGAGAAGCAGCATAAGGGCTCTTGAGACTGACACGAGTGGAGCAACAACCACACAGAAAGTTCTCAATGCCTCCTCTGTCTAGCTGGAGATCTGTTTGTTTCTTCTTCTGCGTTTATGTCCTTAATAGGGCAATATTGTTTCACATGCCTCAGTGCAATAATTGTTCCCCTTACCATTAGCTGTGAGTGAGGTGGAGAGAGCACTTGTAATTCGTAATTTTTGCTTTCCCTCCTCCCCCAGACTTGTTCAGAACAAAAAAAGTCCCAATTGTCAACTCTAATTAAAATATTGTGAAATCCACAGTGTATAAAACATTGTAAAAATCGTGTGAAACAGGAATGGAAATACACACTGGACATTTACATATGAAAACCCTAACAAACACGTTAGGATGGAAGTTGCCCCTCTCACTACAAGTCATACCAGTGCTGAAGTCCAAATGTTGATGCAAAAAGAATTTTTTCTGTCCACAACAGCTCTGTAACTGTGTTTCTAAAGCAGGGATAAACTTATCAGTAGCTCGAGGCATCCTATCTTTATTTTGAAGACAATGTGAAGCTCTGTTCTTGTGTGGCACTCGAAACAAGCAGGAGCTGCGAGGTGAATCAGCGAAGGCACAGAGGGATGCTGCTACTCCCCGGACTGCATAAGCTGCATATCACATGCTAACAACACCTGCGGGACACAGTATTAGGTTTGCTCTGTTCCCTACAGAGGCTCTTCCGCAGCTCAAACGATAAAGGGACGCAAGTCTCAAGAAAAGCAGAAGCTGCTATTAAGTTCTGAATGGCCACAGCACACAGCACAATGCCGAATGCGGAGTCCCAAAGGAATTTATTTAAAAGGAATATAAATCTCAGTAACAGGCTTGGGTTTGGAAAAGGAAGTTTTTTCTGTGTGGTTACTTTTCAGGAGTGATACTCAGATATTAAGAGGATGGGTGACTCAGAAATACTGCAGGTGTTTACAGTTCTACCCTTTATAGAGTCTCTTCTGTAAAAAGATGCCAGACAACTTTATAAGCCTTCATGGACTGAGCATTTCAGCATCCCGTTGGGTCAGATGACAGCCACGTAATATTCACATTAAAGATAAAATAAGACACTTTCCCACAGTCATAAAGCAAAACTAGAAAGAGTAAGCAGTCCAAGCTTTTTTTACTGCAGAGTTAATCTAGATAGCACCTGCTCAATGTATGCTGAGTACCAGCACTCACCCAACCCCGTTTCTAAGTCCCTCTCTGCTTCTTCTCTTTCTGTGCATAAAGCCTTTTGTGCATAAAGCCTTAATCCACAACTCTTCATACGGATAATATTTTCTCTCCAGCCAATGGTGTTCTTTGTACTGCGTATGATTTCTTCCCCCATCAATGATGTCTGGGTCCTTCATAAGAAAGATGGGAAGTTCTAGAGAACTTGCGGCAATCTAACAATCCTAACCACCAGTATCAGACAAATGTGTTCTGGGAGAAACCCACCTACCACCTATAAAATATCATTATGACCCTGGATGACCTTGGGTCAGAAGTTTTATCTGTGTGGATGGGGTCTGTTAATGACAGTAACTGCTGGGAGGAGGTGCACGTGCTGATAAGCAAATGTGCTTCTCAGCGTGGTGATGGAAATGCTTTGCATTCCCATATACAATGTGTCAGTTACTTGGGAGCTGTATGCAGAATGTCTCCTACAATACCGTAAAAACTCCCCCTTCCCTCAAGAAAACCAAGCTGCCTTCCGAAAAACCAAGGCTCATGCAAAAACCCTTGTATCGTCTTCTTTCAATTACACAAACATGAAAACAAACCAGAGCAGCAACCTTCACTCAGATGTGACTTTCTACTCAATGGTTTCCAAACAACAGCTGTGTGGCATATGCTGCCAAAACAATAGCTACCAGATTAGCAGATGGCATGTTGTGAATTAAATGTTGACACAAAACCCAGACGTACCACTCAATCCTCTTTTGACACCACAATTTATTTCCCTACTATTTTTCTCACCTCATGATGCTTACACACAGCAAAAAAAAAAAAAAGTAATTCTTTAGGTACTCCATCTGGATTTAGAAGGTGGAAGTTAACCTGCAATATCCTATGACTCTGCCATCTTTAAAAAAAAAAAAAAACACAAAAAAAGGCAGTTTGATTACTGCAAAAGAAAACATGGAGCAAGTGGTTCTGAGAGCCTGGATACCTCCACATTTATGTTTGTCTCCCTCTGCCTCCATGGCTGCCATAACCAGATGCTCCACCAAAGTCCTCTCACACACCCTTCAGATATGGAGAAGCGTGAGCTGGGTTGGTGAGTCCAGAACTACGTATGTACTAATTGTCCAGCTGGCTGCAGCTAAATCTCCGTAATATTATCTGTCACATCTCAGTTCTGCCCACCTGTTACCTAGGGGAGGAGCACTACTCTGGGTCTCTCCCTACCCCCTAGGTACTGTTTTTTCCAAAATTTTAAATTTCTACCCCTATTTCTAACGCGGCTGAAACTGCCCAGTGGCATCGAAGTCAGTAGAGACAGAAAGGGAGGCATGAGCAGGCAGATGCAATCACATGGGCTTTGTGTCCCCTGGACTCCATGTAATTTTATTAATTTTACTGTTTACAAATAACAGAAAACAAAACACTATCGCAAAGCATCACTTACATCACCAGGAGTTTCCAGATGCCAGAAATCTTGAGTTCAGATTTAAATACCAGAAACTGGATGCTTAAATTGCTATGTATATTTCTGCACAAAGAACTGCACTTCCAGAGACACTTCTCTGCACAAAACAGCCCTTCCCAATCCCAGCACTTGGGATCAACAGACAGGGGAATCTCACTGCTTCTCTTTTTCCATTTCCCACATTTACAATATAATTGCTGCTAGCCTGAGTTCCAAGATTTGGACTAACTGCTTGGGGGGTTTACAGGGGATGACCAGGGACTGGCCCTTACTGGGAGCCAACACTCAACACCCACCAGCCCAAGCCGCTCCTGGCATGGGGGGTCACAGGGGACGGAGCCTGTCCGGGTGCTGAGGGGTGGCTCTGTGGCAAAGTGCTCCTCTTAGGACCAAGCCAGCTTCTTCCCCCACCTCCCACTTATTATCTGGAGCTGTGCTTGGAGAGGAAGACCCACAGCCCCAGGTGAGGACAACTTCATGAAGTTCAACCAGGCCAAGTGCAAGGTCCTGCACCTGGGTTGCAGCAATCGCAAACACAGTCTCAAGCACAAATACAAGTCTGGGTGGAGAATGGATTGAGCGCAGCCCTGAGGACAAGGACTTAGGGGTGCTGGTGGATGAGAAGCTCAACACAAGCTTCTTGTGCACTCACAGCCCAGAAAGCCAACCGCATCCTGGTCTACATCAAAAGAAGCGAGGCCAGCAGGTCAAGGGATGTGATTCTACCCCTCTACTCTGCTCTGGTGAGACCCCACTTGGAGTACTGTGTCCAGCTCCAGACTCCTCAGCACAGGAAGGAAACAGACATCTTGGAGCAGGTCCAGAGAAGGCCACAAAGGTGATCAGAGGGCTGATCAGAGGCGCTTCATGTCATTCAGCCCAAGCAGTGTCAGTCAGTGACTTCGGGGGAACTATTCACCATGTGTAAAATTAAGCCCCGGCCTCGGAAAAGCCTTAAAACCAGTTTGAACTGCCAAGCTATGGGCACCCAGGTTTGAAACTCCTGATCTGTATGCTAGTTAGGGCTGGAGCACCTCTCCTATCAGGACAGGCTGAGAGAGTTGGGGTTGTTCAGCCTGGAGAGGGACTCTTTATCAGGGAGTGTAATGATAGGATGAGGGGTAACGGCCTCAAACTGAAAGAGGGGAGATTTAGATTAGATACAAGGAAGAAATTCTTTACTGTGAGGGTGCTGAGGCACTGGACCAGGTTGCCCAGAGAAGCTGTGGATGCCCCATCCCTGGAAGTGTTCAAGGCCAGGCTGGATGGGGCTTTGAGCAGCCTGGTCTAGTGGGAGGTGTCCCCGCCCATGGCAGGGGGTTGGAACTAGATCATCTTTAAGGTCCCTTCCAACCCAAACCACTCTTTGATTCTATGATCTTCCCCCCACCCACGCCCGGCTCCTCCGGCCGCCTGAGGGGACGAGCGGGCCGGCGCCCGTCCGCTCTCCCGCCCGCCCCCGCCCCCGCCCCCGCCCCCGCCCCCGCCCCCGCCCCCGCCCGCGACCGCGCCCGCGCCCGCGCCGGCGGCCTCCGCCCAGTAGGGGGCGCAAGCGCGCAGGCGCAGGCCGGCCCCGCCCCCTCCGCTGGGAGGCCCGGTCGGCGGCGCGCGGCGTGAGTAGCGGCCGGGGAGGGAGGCAGAGGGCGCGCGGGATGGCGGTCGTTGGACGCGGGGCGTTAACCGCCACCCGCCTCTTCCTGAGGCGTCGTTGGAGCACGGCAGCGGTGGCCTGGCCTTGGTCGTTATGTCCCGGGTGTCCCCGCTGGGCTTTTCCTTTAGGGAAATGGCCCCCTTCGTCCCCGGCCTAAACCCAGTATCGGCGTCAGGAGCCCCCTCACCGCCCGGGGGGTGGTTTCTGCCCTTTCGCTCGCCGCCCTCTGGGTTTGTGCTGCTGTGGGCAGGTATGGGGGAGTCAGGCTGAGCTGCTGGGAGGCTGCTCCTCAGGTGTGGCCTGGCCTTGTGCCCCTCTGTGCCTGGCAGGGCCTTGTGCGCGTGTGGTCGCCTTTAGCTGACCTTCACGCAGCCCTGACCTCCCTGCTGTGCTTGGAGCCTTACGGGAGGAGGCCTGGGGAGGTTGCAGGGTTGGGTTTGTGACTCCTGGATTTGTCCCCAGGTGCGCTCCGCTCATGTAAACTACAGGGCATGGGTGTCCTTAGCACTGTGTCTCGTCTGCCCCCCAGTAAGCGGGATTAACTAAGAGTGTGTTTTGTTCACCTTTGCTCAGGTGGCATCTTGCATGGGACCTGCCCCTTGTGTTAGAAAATGAGACTTGGAGTCTTAAGGCCACTGGGGTGGGCAGTTAGAGCAACCACACTACAACAGCGTGCAGGCTGTGCTGTCACACATAAGGTTATTTAAAAAAAAATAGCCCATTATCAGGAGTCTTAACGCTTGCTATGTAAAGATGTGCATCTCCGAAAGTTTTAGGATGCACGAAATTGACAAGATTGAAAATCAGTGTGCTTAAGCTGGTGATGTTAGGCAACACAAACTAAAATTCATGCTGTAGAAGGAAGATGAGCTGAGTGTGAACTCATATTCAGCGAATGTTGTTTTTTCATTTTTTTATAAAAATGACAGTTACTTTTCATTCTATTTTTAGGAAGTATTCAACATTAATTAAAATGTCTTCCACCAAACCTCCAAATGAAAACGAACTACCCAAAGAGAGGAAACCAGGACTGAGGAGTGTTCAAACAACTATGCTCTTCCGAGCTGTGAACCCAGAGCTTTTCATTAAACCTGTAAGAGGCTCATTTTGAGAGAAACTAAATACGCTTGGAGGGACATGGTTGCTTTAAAATGATCATCACAGTTCTGTGTGCATTATATAACCATCTCTTGTTATGCAAACAACACAGCAATGTAACTAAAAATATTTTTACTTTTTTTCCACTCTGATTGTTAAGAGCCCAGAACATTACATTGTTTATTCCAGCTTTGTTATATTGTCTGATTCTTTTGTACCTAGCCAAGTTGCTTTCGGAAAGACTGTTTACAGGCACATTACTCAGGTAATTTGACAGGCTAAGTAGTAAGAGTTCTCTTCTATATTTAAAAAGGAACAAATCACAAAAAGCAAGCTTTTTGATGTGAAAGGAGGGAATTTTTGGTAGCTTTTCAGTATTTTGGATTTTTCTTTTTCTTGCTTTTTGTAAATAATTATACAATTATAATTAAGTCGATAGTAATCGGGTTTTATTTACACTAGCAGAACCCTGCAAGACTGGATGAAATTTCATGCATATAATAAATGTAGATGTTGTGATGATAATACATTATCTGTTTTAGAGGAGGGTAATCAAGGTTGCTTGGCAGGAGTAGTGTACATTGTCCCAGTAGTATATCCAGGTGAATTCTTTTAGAAGTTTGTGATAATAACCTTTAGTAATTGGTTTTAGCCTGCTCATTCACGGTCAAGCAGCATTTGCAAGCAGCAAAAATTAGAGTACTGGGCAATGTGATGAGCGTCGTCTTTGTCATAGGGCATTCCTTTTGTAATCAGAAAATCAGGTCTCTCTTCTTGCTGCTTATTAAAGTTATTTGGATCAGTCGACAAGAAGGCAATGATGATTTTTGCAGATGTCACAATACTTCACTATTTACTTTCTAAGCTAAGATTGAAGAATGTAATGCTTGTGATGAATGAAAAATGTTTTGACTAAAAATGTGTACTTTTTTTTTTGTTGTTCAGAACAAACCTGTGATGGCATTTGGACTCATAGCAATTAGCCTCTGTGTGGCCTACCTTGGTTATTTGCATGCAACAGTAGAGAATAAAAAGGACCTTTATGAAGCAATCGACAGTGAGGGGTCCAGGTATATGAGGAGGAAAACTTCCAAGTGGGACTGAGAACTAAGGAAGGAAATAAGCAAATTACTTCCAGAACTTTTTCAAGGCAACTGCTATTTTTTTTTTTGTCCATTGAAATAATGAATAAATGTCCTTGCTATTTAATCCAATTTAAGTTCCTTTATAAAATGCCATGCCTGTACAAATAAATTGCAATTAAGATACATGCGAACATAAAAATAATTTTAAGAATTGTTGTCTGCGATCTCCTGTGTGTCAGAAGACATGCAATTAACTCCAATGTGCAGTAACGACCAGTAAATGCCGTAGAAATGTACATGATGGTTCATCTCACTTCTCTCTTTGCTTTGATTAAGGGAAAGCAGGGGTTTGTCTTTTATTTTTTAAACAGAAGGCCTAATGTATTGTGTGTGAAAAGAAAAAGCTGATCTCTTGATCTGTTGAAAGCTGATAATTAACAGTGGTGTAAGTAAAGTAATTTTAAGGCAAGAAAGATCTGATAATGAGTAATTGAAGGGTTTTATTTAATAAATAATAAATTTGTACCCAAAATAACCCTTGGGTGCTAATATAGTCTTCCTTACAAATGAAAAAAAAAATCAGTAGCTAGATAGAGGAGAAAAAGTGAAATGAGTGCTTCTGCCAAGAGAAAGGCAGGAAAAACTCAGCCATTACCTTTCCTGCTTGGGATCATACAGCGGGTCAGTGAACATACCTGTGTCAGCTTGCTGATCAATACATGTAACTGTAGGCTAGCCAGAGCTTGTGGGGTGTTCTTGGATAGTCAGCAGGACTAGTTTATCTAAGCTGCATTCAAAATCTATATTTCTCTGTATTGCAAAGTACATTATATAATATTAATTTATTATAGATTACTGAGCTCAGACTAAGGCATGGAAAGTCTAAAATCAGCAAGTTCTTACGGACACAGAGAAAAGAGTGTATCAACCTGAACCAGCCCAGTCTTGCTGAACAGCCCCGCGTGTGGGTTGGAGGTGACCCTCGGCAGTTTGCTGCTTGGTGCTGCTGTGAGTGTGGCTGGAGGGCAGGTGGGTGTTGTGGCATTTCCTTAGCACATGAGGTGGTCCCCTGTGAGCCTTTACCTTGACCAAAATGTACCGGTAGGTGCTTTCCTTTTCCAGCCCTGAGGCCTTCTGTGAGCTTCTCCATCTCCTTCTGTGTGCCTGACATTTCCTGGATGGTATTGCATTAACCAAACTCCAGAACACATGGTGGGAAAGCACATACCAGGCCGTGCCCTGTTTCCACCGCAGGACTTTATTAGGGCTCTGGTTGCATTTTTCCATTTAGCTCCTCATGTTTACAGCCCCATTAAGAGCTCCCAAGAAGCAGAGACACCTCTTTGTTAACCTCCTTTGGCCAAGGTGGCTTCTGTCAGGCCAAAGAAGAAAGAACACGCAGGGACACCTGCTTTGCTACTCAGGAAGTGCCTTGTGTTTTGTTACTGAAATATTTTGTTATTGAAGATAAAAAAGGTGACTGACTGCCTTGAGGGTGGCAGTTGCTCTGTGGGTTTTCTCTTGAATCTCCCTCTAAATCCTTCGCTTTGAACCTATGATTTTCCTTCTGTTCGTGTTTTATAGTTACCTGTGTCCTAAATTCAGCTGGGCCTTGGTTTTGTTACCTCCTTCCTGAGAAGGGAAGTGAGCTCTACCTTTGATAAATCTATAAAAAACCCAGCACTTTTACAGCCTTTAAAAACATATTCCCTTCTGTGAGCCTATCTGCCTCACAACAGCAAGGTCTTGGGCAAATCCGAAAGCTTGCAGGTGAGGAAAGCTACTTGCCTTTTGATGAGAGAAGGAATTTCCAGGTGAATTGATGAAATATTCAGAACTGTCACATGCTGTGCATATCCTGTAGAATATTTTTTGTTTGATAGGATGCGATGGATCTTTAGAATTAATCTGTTCTTTTTAAAATGGTCACACAGGATTTTAGCTCCCTTCAGCTAATTAAAATGCACGAGTCTTGTATGTTTGCACAAATTTAACCAAATTATTCCAAAAACAGTGCTACAGTAAACATTTTAGCCTGTTTTTCTGCAGGCTTTTAAAATAGACACTTTGATCCTTATACCTGCAGATGATTTGAAGTGAAAAAGCCCAGTCTTTCATTTTCACATGTCTGGGAGCCATGCAGGATTTGGGTTCTCAAAATTGTGAATTGTGTTTTGTGAAACGTATATGGATCTGGAAGTTACCGAGGGAAAAGGAGGAGTGGGGTGTGTATGAAAGAGAAAGGTGTGGGACTAACCTGGACAGAGTCTAGGCCGTGTGCGTGCCAATGGCACTTCATAGAAACGCTGTGTGAGATGTGGCCTCTTATTTATTGCATGGAGTAAAGTCCTGTTACCCAGGTTAATTTAGAACTGCCCAGGCTGAAGGAATATTTAGAGTTGTCCGTATTATTGAGGAGCTTTTCCATATTTATTTGTGGCAGCTGCTGGACAGGTGACTCTAACGCTACAAAAATTACATACAACAAGGAGATAAAGCAGTGCAAATATAGGGAAGAATTTAGTAAATTAATGGGTGTTATAGTATCCATACTGGCATTTGCTATTGTAAGTACCCGATTTATATACATAAAAAACTATGTGTGTATAGGGATTAAAAGGGAAAAAAACCCACCCAGACACAACTACATCGGTAACAGAGTCTGTTCACTGAACTCTGAAAGCACAGCTCCCCTTACACATCTGGAGGATAAGCAAACAGCACCAATACAATTTCTTGTGTTCCACTTTTCTCAGTTTCATCTTCAATATAGTAATAATTATTTACAGTGGATGATAGCTGGCTTGACAGGAACTGTAAGTCAAAATGATTGCCTGGGCAGAGGCTCAGGTTTTTGCCAGTTCCTTATTGTCTGTGCTGGCTTTCACATTTTTACCAAGAACAGCAACAAAATGCTATGATTCAAATATCTGAAACAGTAGCTATTGTACTGCTCCTAAAATCTCCTTAGACTACATGGTTTGAGTAGGAATTGTTGACATTCAACAATAAGAGTGCATTAAAAAGCCAAAGCCTGCTGTGACGATGCTTAACTATTACCAGAGAAAGTTAATTCTTTGTGAGCAAAGCCAGCCCTGCCCAGTAACAGTTGCTATGTAGGGAGCTGTGTTCAGGGTGGAAGGGGTCATTTCATACAACCCTCCCTCATCATCTGTCTACAGCATGTTACTGACTTGTCAGCATGTGTGAATCCTAATCTGAAGGCAAATGTTTCGGCTGACTTGGTAAAAAGTAATGGCCGATGATTTTTCTCTCTTCATCAGCTTGCATGTTTTCTGTAGCAACAATAAGCATTTATGCCTGCAAGCAAGAGATCTACCAGAAATAGAGTTCTGACATTTCAGTAACTGGATTACAGAATAATACTAGAACACCGTAATGATTAGAAGTTCTGATCTGGACTCCTTTGTTTGTTGTGCTGTGTGTTCAAAAATAATACCACCACCACCTTCTAGTGCTACTTTCAATCGGATTCGTGAGTATAAACCTTTCAGAACGCGGTATTACACTCATCGTGATATACTGGGTAAGTTTGTTTCTGAAATCCTTTGCTCACAATCTGAGATTTAGAATACTCCAAGAGCTATTGTATCCATCTGTTCTTGACAGTCATGAAGGCATTCACATCTTGGTAAGATAGAACTGCACTTGCCTTTTGACTGTTAATAAATCCGGCATATTCAGAGGGGAGACAAGGTCAGCCGTCCTGTGGTGCACGAAGGCATTCAGATTTGGGCGTAACGAAGTACAAAAGTGAATTGGCTGCAAGACCATTAGCAAACGTTTTCTAAGGCTCAAGTAGTTTGGGAAGAACTATGCTTGACTTAACATTTGCAAAGATCATCCCCTCATCCTTCAGCAGGACGCAGCTGGGATGTTCTGTCCTGAATCCTACCTTCTTATACCTGAGTCTGGCTGCTGACCTTAGATTGAGGCTTTGTAGAGCCTCTTGAGGTTTGATTTTTTTTCTGGCATAGCACAGCCATAACGTCAACAATGAAGGAAAGCATGTGGTGGCAGTCATATGTTTGAGGACCTAGCAAGAATCTGAAGTATCTTTATATGCTGTGCCTAGTTGTCACAGAGGTTTCTGATCATCTGTGTAAAGTTTTGTAGAAATCATGTTGCGCATTTTAATTAACGTGCATTGTGAAGAGGAGTGTGCTTGATTTCTATTTTAAACAGTATCAAGAGATTATCAGTGTACTGAGAGCCCTGGCAGTAGGGGAGCTGTGCATGTCTCAGAACATGAGGCTTCAGCCCTGCGTCATCACATACAGTTTAAAACATGTCCAGAACGCCAGAGACAGTATCTTTTTAAATTATTTTCTCTTTACTACTTAGTATAATGGACTGGGGAAAAGCTACCCAGTCAGAGCACAACAGGCCTGTTGCTAAGATTTATGCACAGTTGGACTTCTATTTTGGTGATTTAAACCAATCGACCCCTTTATCCCATCCTGCTATTGTTTTCCATGTACTTCGTGTCAGCTCCATGAGAGGACTCTGCCCACCCATGTGGAGTGGGGAAGAAGACTGGAGTAAAAGAGGGAGACCTAATCCTCCAGTGGCTGTGTGAACACTAAACCTCCTGGAGCTCTATTCCTTTTTCATTTTCCTTAACCCAGGAAAAGGTGACTCTGGCCCTGCCAAGCACAGTGAACAGGATCCAAAGCAATGCCCAGGCTTGGCACTGAGTGGGAAAGACAGAGGGGGAGGATCTGAAATCCCACTGTTGGAGGCGGGAGGTTTGGGATGCAGGAAGGCATCTTTATCCACCTCCTTCTGCAGTGGCTTGTCTTCTTCTGGCCTGTCCTTGGTGCTCAAGACCAGTCTTTCAAATGAGTTGGCAGGGCTGCCTGTTTTCTTTCACGGCATGTCCACAGGAGGAGATGGTGATGCTAACATTTTACTTAGACACCATCCATGTTGCTAAAGGGAGCGACCCTGGCCTAGGCCCTGGGAAGTGCTGTGGCTCACCTCCATACTGCTCCCCTCCGCCTTTCTGGAGGGTATCACCTGTGCTTGTGCAGCACTGGGCTGAGCCTTCCTTGGGCCCTGGACAGACACAGCAGCCTTAGAGACAGAGAGATTGCTTTCTATGTGCATGCTCTGTTCCAAACACCTGAAATATTCTGCCATATGCCCCTGCAGATATTTATTGTGTGCCCCTAAAGTGACGTGAAGGCATCTGAGGGTATCTTGGGGCAAAAGACCTCACTGAAAGTCTTGTAGGACTGTGAGGGGACAGAGAGACGCAGAGGGCACTGTCTCACCCGTAGTGTCTAAAGGGAGAAAAGCCATTGCCTGTGCTGCCACGAGGTTCAGTCACAGACAGAACCGGGCAAATCGTTCCCAAGAAAGCTGAAGACTGACCTATTGCTTGTGCCGTGGGGATGACCATCAAGACAAGGAGTCAGGAGGAATGTCCACGATGCTCTCCTATTGTGCAGCCTTGCCTAGAAGGTGAGAGTTGGGCCCAGCACCTTCTGTTGCATTTATGGAACTGCACAAGTAGTAAAAATCGTGTTTTCCTGTATGTGAAATAGGTACATGTTTTTTAGCCTTCTGATTTTTTTATTTAGCTGAGGAGCCAAGCAAAGGGGTCAGGAGAGAGGCACGGGTTTCTGCACTATGGTGGTTTGCTGTGTGTGAACCTCTTGTGTTGATTGTGCAGAGATTGGAGCAGACATTCAAAAAGAACAACACAAAAATAAGGAGGCAGAGATACAAGATCGCATTGAAACAATGAAAGCTGAACTTTGGTCTCAGGTAAATAAAATTATGGTCCCGTCATTTAAATTATGATGATTCTTTGGAATAATTGCTCTAGCATAAAGGCAGTTAACAAAGAACTTTGAGGTCACTTCTATAGAACTGTCATTAATTTCAGCTTCTTCACAGATTTCTGTATGCACACGTTTCTCCGGTTTCTGATCACAAAAAAACATACTTTGAATTAATAGCCAATTTTACATCTGGTCTGAAAATGGCCTCTAAAGCACACAGAAGTTATTGCTTGTTAAAGCTGTTCCTCATAGTGCGATGTAAGATTCTGAAACTGCCCTTTATGTAATATTAATGTGTAGTGGTTACCACTGTGGCAGCTCAATACTATTGTGTGGCCACATTTTAACATGAATCACTGCAGTAAAATTGCCAAATGGGCCAAAATGTATTCTGCCATCTGGTTTTAAATTTAACTTGCTCTGATTTCTTAAATAGAAAATACAGAACTATTGATCATGTAACCTCTGCTTCATCTTAATAGGATGTTAATAGAATGTGAGCAGCTATACTTAAATAATAACTTGTTTTAAAGGCTGAAATGCTCAAGGAAGAGGCAGTGGATAAAGCTCTCAAAGAGGCAGCCGCTAACCACAGTGCATTTGTACAGGACCTTAAACAAAAACTTGGAAAGGAATTAAGGGTATGAACCAGTTTGCTTTCATTATCGTGGGAATAGCTAGCATGACAGAACGATGTGTTTGACAACCAAGAATGTTGTTCTATGTAAAAAAAAAAAAAAAAGGGGGGGGGGGGTTTATTAATGCTTGCCATAACTAAGACCTTCATTCATCTGAGATTTGAACTCCAGTGCCAGGAGAAGTACTTGGCCTGAAAGATGACTGGTTTTGTCTTTGTGCTACATGAGATACGAGCTTGAGTTAGCTGGACTTTTAATTCACTTTCAGCACATTTCACTTGGTTTTTTTATTGAATTAAGTTTGTGGAGTTTGTTGAAAATTCCTTGTCCAGCCTTGATTCAGCCAACCACTGAACCTGATTAGGTGCATTTCTTAAGGACAGTTAAATACAGGCTTACCTTTAAATCTGTCCTGAAGTTTCATGTCATAGAATAATAGAATGGTTAGAGTTGTACGTCCATCAAAGCTAGAAAGGTATTTAACTGATTTACTGAACATGGACCCTAAGTGGGGTAGAGGAGAAGGAAAACTGCCAGCATATGTATATTCCTAAATGAAGCACACCAGTTGTAGCTTTGAATTTCTATATATGCTTAGCACATGCTTTATATGGCTGTTTAATAACTGAGAAAAGTCTCAGAGATACACAGAGAGACAGGAAGGCAACTGCCTCTGGATCTGAGCCTTCCTGCTTCCTGCACCACTTCACAGGGCTTTTTACTACTAGAGCATCCAAGCACTCCTCAGTGAGGCACTACGCAGTCCGTCTAACACCTGTCATCCTTAGTCTTGTGGCTTCCCACCGGCAGATGAAGAGCACACGGAGAATTGCTGCAGTGTTTTGCTTTGGAATTTTATTTTATACAAGTTTCTAAATAGCTATCTGTTTATACTGCAGGCAGTCAAAGCAATGTGCCTGGCATCTCAAGAGAAAAAGCAGGGAGGTTTACAGTGGTCTTAAGTTTCTGGCTAAGTTCATTCCATTTTATGGAGCTGTTTTCCAAGGGAGCTCTGTGTTTTGCTGTGGTAGCACCTGCTGACAAGTTGGCAGAAGCTCAGTTCCTCATGTTTAACTGTTCAATTACTTGCCACAAGCCTGTAATATATCTTCGTAGGCCTGAGTGCTCAGGCTTTGAACATGTACCATTTGTTCTGATAACATTGATTCTAGTGACTAAGGACTACATAGCAGATATGGAATTCTACAGCTGAAACAAAAGAAGAGGCAGATATAACTAAAGTAATTGCAAGATGCTTTAGATTTGGTGGTTTGTGTTTGTTGCAGTTCATTTTAACAGGTGTCTTAACAGTGAGCTAACCGCTCACTAGCAGCTAGCTTGCAGAGGTGATGGCAGAAGACTTACTCAGCATCTCTCTAAGCAAACAGTGGCAGCCAACAAGACATCTCACTGAATGAGTGATTGAAGTGTTTTTACATGTAGTACAGGCCAAAGACAACTGCTTTCAGCTGGTAGCCTCAGGAATGGCTTTTTGCAGCAGTGCTGATGTGGCTGTTCCACCACCACTAATGGTCAAGTGGCTTTAGTTAGGCTTCTTGTAGGCAGGTCTTATTATTTGTCACTCCGCTTGTCAGCAGTAGACAAACAACCAACATACACAAAAATACACAGAATACAGACACTATAGTTGTGCGTGCAAAAGATTTACGGCAAACCTCATGTAATTCTGCTCATCCTGTATTAGAAAACCCACCAAGATCTAAGCAGCCAGAGCTTTTCCAATAATGTCTTGCCACTTCCACAAGGATGCACTTGTCAGGGGTCTTGGAAAGAACTGTGAATGGTGGTAAAGCAGCATAGATCACTGGGCAGTGAGTTAAGTGGGTTGGATTGCTTTCCTGGATGGTCAGGCTTGGCATGAGTTTGGCATAGCCTATAATGGCAACAGAGGTATATTGGTATATATTGAGTTGTCTGAGATTCCAGATATATCTATGTCCATCCGGACCACCTAAGATTAGTATTATCATACCATAATTTATCAGCCCGAGCAATATCTTGCTGACAAGCATACCAAGACCAGTCGTCTTCTTGATGTCACTCTAAAACTGTGCCACCAGCCATGTGAGCTTGGGAAGAAAATATATCAGGGAACTTATTGTGCCTTATGTAGAAAACAGGGATGATGTGGGATGATGCTACAGTAAGTCACTGTAATTGCCCCGTAATATTATACTGGTCTAACCAGTAAAAGAAGCAAAAAGCTCCAAAAAGCTGGGCTTTGCTGGGGATTGTTTAAAGACAACTGAACAATAAGTTGTTACTACTTATGTCTACTTTTAACTTTGCTTAAGGAAGAGGTGAGGAAGGCGAAGGCAGAGATGCAGCAGTACATGGAGGATGAGCAGAAGAAAGAGGCCGAAGCTGCAGAGCAGCGCATGGCTCACAGACTTCAGTGCGCCCTCATGGAGTGTGCCCGGGAGAAAATGCAAGCGGTGGCTGAAGCCAGGAAACAGGAGAGGGAGGCAGCCCTGAAGGAAGCCGCCGTACAGCACAGGTGCTCTTAGTGTTCCCTTTTTCCCTGACTTGGCTGGCAAACATGCTCTGCTAAGGAAACTGACTGTAATTGCATCAGCATTGCTCGGATGCAGGTCTTCTAGGAAAAGATCAATAGATCCTTTAGAAAAAAAAGTATTTGGAAATGGCAAGTGACCAGCAAGAGCTGCAGGCTCACTCTCTCGCTGACGCCCCATGTAAAAATAAAATATTTTGTTCCTAAAAGCAAGTATCACAAAGCCAATCAAGGGTCCAAAAGTTTCGCTTTTTATGGCTGATTTAGAGTCATCAGAAATAAAGATCTCAGGGATTTATTTTGCCATTCATGACATCTATTCAAAACTGAAAAAGATGCGTTCATACGGAGATTTGCAGGGCACAGGAAATTCTACCTGTATAGATTAAGCATTGTGAGTTAAATAGCTTTGATGTCAAGATAGTAACACACCCCTCTCCCTTAAAAGAAGAATACATTTAATTTTTTGACAGCACAAACAACAAAATAACACTATACTCTCACAATGAAATGATCGGTTCAGGTGTGTTCCTTTGTAAGATGCTTTTTTTTTTTGAACAGGGTCACACTTAAGTTTTGATGCATTATTTAATACCTTCATTTTCACTATTAAAACATGCCCTTTCTGATAAAGATAAATCACATTCTGCATAAACTTAGCCGGTCTCTTTAACTTCTCGTGTTAGCAGAGTTCTGTGAAAGCATCTCCAGCAAAGTGGAGGGAGCAATAACGGAGGGCAGAAATTGTTTTCTCCCCATTGAAGTATTTGGCTCAGTAACCTTAATGGATTCCTGATGCACCATTCTTTATGTGTCCCTGAGCCAACTCTGATGAATAGCACCCATGATGTTTTGACTAAATACTATAAATTTATGTTTTATTATTGACGTGCTAGCACAAAGATGTTCTCAGTACCACTTAAAGAAAATTACAGATGAACCTGTAGTCTAGAAATCATTTCTTAGATTTCACTTCAAGACAGAATTTTTACTTGAGGGCAGAATTTTTCAAAGTCTATTTGAAAATCAGTGTGTTCTTAAGTGCCAGCTCAAAGAGAGGTCTTAATGAAGAGTGAAAGAGTAATCCTTTATATTTTTCATTTGGAATCAAGCATCGTTAAATTATCACTGGATGCAACACATGGAGAAATAGAATCTTCTGCAGCTGCCTTTCTTGTGTCATCAGTGGCCTTCTTTTACTCTATTTTGTTTCAGAGGTCTTACATCAAGTTCTGATTTCATGTGTATTTATAGTTGAATAAGAGAGGTTTTACAACAACCTGACTAGACTTAAATTGGTTTTTTTTAAATAATCTTTAATTACAGCTATTCCCTACAAAACTGTTCTTCTTTTTCTTTTTTAAATAGAAAGCATTTAGAGCAACTCAAGGAAGAAAGTATGCTAGCTGAGGAACAGTATCATAAGCGTATAGAGCAATTAAACAAAGAAAAATGTAATGAGATTAAAATTGCCCTGAGTATTGCACGAAAAGAGAATCAAATTGAGACTGACAAACAGCTCAGGGAAGCAGGCACCCTACATCTTAATGAGCTGGAAAAAGTGACGGTTGCGCTGAAAGCAGCAGAAGAACACATAAAGACTCTCACGCAAAAACTGAAACAGATGACAGATTGGAAGGACAACCTGGAAACTGAAATACAAGAAACAAGACAAGCTTTTCAAAAGTATATTGATGTCACATTTCCTAACCTGTCCCCTGGACAAGCAGATTTTATTCTGCCATTCAGAAAAACATTTGAGCAGAAGGACACCCCAGAAGAAGCAAAGGACAATGACAAGGAATACAAGAGAACTGGTATTACAAGTGAGAGATTCACAGCCATGGGTAAACAGAACTGCAAATAGGTGATGCTGAAAAATAAATTCATCTCTGTTCACTGAATTATGAGTGTGGTTAGAATGATACAGGGAAAAATAACCACCACTATATTAAATAATGAAGTGATGAGCCGTGCTTAGAAATTATGAATTATTTTTTGTTTTACAAATGCTGGGGTGAAGGTTGGATCATGTAGCACTTGAGGATCTTCCCACTGAGTCCTTCTTGAGAAGGAAAAAACCTGAAAATCTGATCAGAAAATTGTTGCTTAGGTAAGCATCAGCGCTTGGACTTGTGAGGACTGTTGGCTCTGCCCTTGAATGCTCAGGTGTGGAGTAAGACACACAAGCAGCTCGGGTTCTGAGATTTACAGGGCAGTTATTCTATGTAACGTGTGTATGTCTATGTAGAATACTTGCAAGTGAGTGGTTACATGATCTGAAAACTCACCTGGCTTGAGAGACAGCTTTGGGGCAAAAAGTGTGTGCCAGCAGGCATGCAAAGTAATTTTGCTCTGGGAGGACTCAAGTTTATCTATTCACAAGTGCTTGAAGCCTGCATGGCGTTAGGCCAGCCTCAATACATAGGTTGCATCTGAGATTCAGCCTGCCTAAACGTCTAATTTGTCATCACTGTGTAGTAAGTCTTCTCACAGCATTCACTTCGTATTCACTAAAGTTTTGTGTCTATCATCTCATTTGTTACCTGTTAATCTGAAAACACTGTATAGCATCTTGAGTGTGAGCTAAAGAATGTAAAGAAGCTGGTCTCTACTGTAGGTGACAGAAAGTATAGTATGGTGAAGGAAACTCTTCATAGGCATCTTGTTTAAGGGAATTTTTGAGAGAGCAATCTGTGCAGCCTTTTTTTACTCATGCTCAAAAACAACCTCAGAAAACAAAAAAGCAGAATACTCTCACAGGTATCCATCACTACCAAACTAAAAAGTGAAGACAAGTGAAGTCACTGCGTTCTCATGGAACAGTTTAATTCATATTAAATACTTCAGACAGATATTTGACACATTGGCACTATTTCTGACCTATGACTGTTTCTGACTTGTGACTAATTCTGACCTATTTCTGACTATGCCTGTAAAACCTTACCTCACTAAATTGTGGAAGCTCTTTCTGAGGAGAGCTGATGCTCCCTGTTCATTTCCCCTCTTTACACTACCAATGAAAGGAATCCAAACTTCATGTTCACAGTTGTCTAATCAAATGCATAAACTGCACAGAGCCCAAGATAAAGCTTGTGTTTATATCTTGAAACTTCTTCAGCAGCCCGAAATACTCCATAAGCTCTATAAACCATTTTTTAAAGAAAACTTTTACATGTGCATTAAGTATAAAAGTCTTTTGAAATTACATGAGTAAAATACTGGAACTAAAGTACTAGCAGCTGCATCATGAAATACCTAAAGCCGATGAATGCTCTCTGTTGGGTTAGCTAATTAAAGGCTCATCTCAGCACACAGCACAGAACCCAGAGGAAGAGTGGCAGCTGGGGGAACCCCAACAACCCAGTCAGAGGAAAGAGCCTCCAATCCAGCCCTTCCTGGGGCATCCCAGGAAGGTGTCAGCCCCATGCACTGGGAGTGAGACCCATCACCGTGAGTCAAACAGAGAGGCTTTCTGGAGCACCTTGCAGACTGAGGGTGGATACAGCCTGCAGGTATGGGACTCTTTGTGGAATACAGGGAAGAGCATCTTGGGATTGTATGGGGATTGTACAAAAGCTTATTATGGGATGTTTAGGGAAAGAATCGAAGGTGGGGAAAGGGGATCAAGGTGGTTTGGGGAAGAAAGAGTGGAAAAGAGAGGAATAACGGGATAAAAGAGGCTGATTACATGTAAACGGGCTGGTTATAACTGTCCATGCCCTGCACCTGATCAGTCCAGTCTGTCCTGTCTCCTCATTGAACTCCATTTCTAACTTTTCCTGAGTTCAGGGCTTTCTCTGTGTGCATGTGTATGGAGGTCTACCTGCCGGCAGCTGGAGTTGGACCGCAGATGACAGGAGCTGTGGGCTCAGGGTGCCAGCAATGGGAGAGACTGGAGTACGTATTGTGTGGGTACGTATGTCAGTGTGTAATCACTAGCAAATATCAAGACAGGCTAGCTGACAAATAGGGTAAGAGGCATGGGAGCCAAGTGACGGAGTGGCCATAAATGTAAGATACTGGAGAGACCAGAGTGAGATTTGACTACTTGTGGGACCAGGTGGTCAAAGCCAGTGACTGGAGAGGCTGTGAGGTCTGAGGGTTGGCTGCATTTACCAGACATGCTGTTTGCATGCGTGTATCTGTGCATGAGGCAACATGAGGGGCAATTCTGCACCTTACATGTCAGAAAACCAAGATGATGATGAAGTGCTTCAACTCCCCTTGAACAAACAGTTCAAGTTCTCTTACAGTGATAGGTAAGTAGGTTTTTTTGGTCTTCTCTACTGGGAAGGGATATAATATTATCATCATATACTTCTGTAATGCCTACTGCTGGCATCTGTTTCAGAAAAAAAGAAGTCACCCTGTCTTACAAGGTTACCCCACTTTTTATCTGGGATAGAGGGGCAGTGATTGCTACAGACCATGGCTGTCTACAGGGGTAAATGCTCTCTGTGGTGGACCTTAGTTCTGGGTACCTCAGTCATCCGAACAAGACCAAGGGCTCCTGTGAGCGCACATCCCAGACCCCTCCTGATCTACAGCCTTGGGAGCATGTTTGGAGACTGGCAGCAGGGGCTCAAGATCTGGTCAGCTGTGTCTATACATATATATACTGCAGGCACGCGCTGGGGTGGACTTACTCACCAGTACATGCGCAGCATATATAGCATATAAATCTGTCAAACACTGGCATTGCTTCTCATTGCCTTTTGGGAAAGGAAAAACATTTTGGTTTACTGTTTTCAAATGTCAAGGTGAAGTTCTGTTGGCTCTGCTTAGAAACAGCATGTCCTTTAAGTCTGTGCACTTGATTGTGTAGAGATGAAAAGAGCCACAGCTTGGCCTAAGCCAATAGCTCTGCAGTATAAATAGATGGACAAGATAGGAAGCAGCAGAGTCGCTGTGAGACCTGGAGAGCCATTTGCCTTGGACACTGATATTTCAAGGAAATGTTTGAGAAAGTAAATTATCTAACTAAGCCAGATTTAAGACATTTTTTGCCTTTCTAATTGTATTCGCTGCACAATATTCATTATGGTTGATTGGCAAGCTGAAAAAAAAGGCCGTTTTTCATATTCCATAAGTTTCTGCATGTCAGATACTTAACTAATGAAATCTGTGAGTACACGAGCTACTGGTCGCTAATAAAAATCGGGCATTCAGATATACAAGCAAGCCTTTCATTGCATGAAGCAGAGACAGCATATGTTTGTTGGCTTGATTTTGTTCCTGTTTGAGAAGGATTGCAGCATGAAAAGTAATGCTACCCACTTGCACTCTGAATCAGAGAGAGCGTGAATGCATACTTTTTGACTGTTCGTCTGAATGATGCAAATAAAGAAGCTTTCAGATAACATCTGGACGCTAGGGTGCCGGTGATGGCACATATTAGCGGTGGAGTGCATGAGACAAAACCTAGAATGAGGAGCTGCAATGCTGCAATGAATAATACAGTAAGCAGGATTTCTCTATTAGTCATTCAGGGGATGTCTGAAATTGCCAGAAAGTACCATAGTCTCAGGAACAGTGAAACTTTCTAAGGCAATGCTATAAAGACTGAAAAGTGGGTTGTCTAATTACTGTAGCTGAGCAGCTGAACTAGTAGGGAGCTGTGGAGTACGGCTGATAAGCAGCTAATTAATAAACTAGAGACATCTTGCTCATTAGTCCCTCAAAGGTCTGCAGAAGAGATCTGTGATGTCTTAAAAAGGGGATATGCAGATTGTGAAATCTCTGAATGCCTGGCATGGAGAAATGAAGTGTGAAAGGAACTAATGACGCTGGTAGCAATTGGAATGTGAGTGCACGCTGTCTGTGCGTGTGAGGCAATTAAGGAACCGCAGCGCCTCACGGGCAACAGACTGCAGAACGAATGCACTCTGTCTGTGCATGGATGTAGTGTACCCACACAGATATAAACCGAGTAATTGTGGTTTGAGTTACTAATGTGAGCTCCTTTGCTGGGCTTAATTAACAACAGTTCAGTGTTATGTTTGCTGCTAGTTAAAATACAGATTGAGTAAAGGAATATGAGTGACTAATCACAAAATGCACGAAGTGACTGGTGGGAGATGCAGATGCTGCAACAACTGGCATTAATATTGGCTAGTAGGTACAGTACATGGGTGTTTTGGGGATATTGAGGCAGGGTTGTGCCTGAGGATGTGTCAGCAGTGACCAGAGGGAAAGACAAATCCTAGAAGGAAGAATGGGACAACGATAGAAACATCCTGGGGAGGGAGGAAACCTGTAACATCTCCATTGCAGTTTAGTGGGACTAGCAGTTAACAGGTCACCTTAGGTTTCTTTGCGCTGACCAGGAGTTAGGTAAACATCTTAACTAACAACAGCTAGTAAACTAACTCCAAGTAGAAGGAGAAATAAAACTGCTGTACCGCAATTGTGGCATGGCCTGCCCAAGTCTTGGCTCTTCTAGCTGACCATCAACAGTTTGTCTTGTTCTTATTAAAACAGTCTCTAGCAATTTGTTTTGGCTTCTTCTAAGAGTGTCTCTCTCTCGTTCTTATTACTGGTTCTTGCCTTTCTTTTGCGTACTTGGACTTTTCCAATATACAGCTGCAGTCCTCTGTTATGCTTGCCCTAAAACTTGAGTGACTAGAGAAAAATCCTGCCCATCAAGGTGGCTGAGCCCCCTATTTTTCTGTTATTTTTCTCATAAGATTACATTCCTCCTTCCTCTAATAAACTTTCCAAAAGGCACAGGCACTTTTAGTTTGTTTATTTGAAAACTTAAGCCACACTATAAATGGAATATTGCTGGCCAAAGTTGAGCTCCACTTAATTCTGTCTTCTCTTGTAGCTTCTCAGGAACTGATACTGCTGATGCCAGATTAGTTGCAGGGCGATGGGTACTACTGCTGCTAGCCATGAAAGCAGCTGTCCCTTCCCTGTGCTGCCTATGGCATCCCATAATGATTCCTCATTGTTGTGAGTTTGGTTTTTTCCTTACCTGACAAGTACTGCAAGTATTAGGTTTTGGAAAAGAGTAGTTTAACTCTGAGGCTAGCATCTGCACTACTGTGGCTCTACCCCTAAGGCGTTAACCATCTTTGATATGTTTTTGATAGTCCCTCTTTAGTATGAGGTTTATAATCCTGATTTATACCCAGTTCTGATTTTCGATGTGGATTTAAAAGTCAGCGACCTGGACCTTCAGCCTTAAACTTCACCTTGAAGAATCTTATAATTTCATTATATTGGTAGGAATCTGATGCTGAGACACTTCGCTATTCTAGTGAGCACCTGAAGCCCTTCTGTGACGTTCCCTTTAAAATGCTAAATCTGTCTGTCTGCAAGAAATGCTTATTTCTGGGTTAACCGATTAGGTGGTTCCGTCTCATCCATAAAACCTTTTTTCTTCCCTCCTGCTTCTAGCTGAACAACCTCACCATTCACATTTGGTGACATTTCAGGTCTGGCATCTGATTTCTCAGTTATGAAGGACATTTCTAATAGCAATAATAATCTCTACATGGGCGTATCCTTTCCTATATTTTGAGGGAACTGTTTTTCTGTATACTGTTATATTATAAATACCTCCTTTGTATACAGGAATGAAATTTGGAGACTTTTGAAATAAAGGTCATTGTAATAACAGGAGATGAATTCTTAGAAAGGTTACCTGGACTAGAACATTTAATTGCATTAAACCTTTAGAGCTGACTGTCATGAGAAAATGACTGAGGAGCCAACTCTCAAAACACTGTTTAGCGGGATACACATTCTCTTATGTTCCCAGCCTGACTTGATGAATTACCTGCATAAGCTGTTGTCTGCAGACATAGCTTTAAGTAGCCTTGGAAACTGCCCCTTGAAGGTTCCAAACCTCTTGCTCTAAGGCCTAACATCTTACTTCTGACCACCAAATACTTGCTGTTTCTGGCTTGTGACTTTCACTGGCTGCAAGGATGGAGGAATCAAGATGCCGACACTTGTTAACAAAAGCAAGCGAGATAGAAGATCTCCCTAACCATATTTTCTAGATTCAAAGCTTAATTCAGGGTTATGAGTGCATGGTTATGAGAATGTGAGTGAAAGCAATTTTGTTTGAAAGCAAATTTGCCCATGAAATGTAATACATAAGAAAAGAGCCTTTTGTGTTTGAGGAAAAGGAAGGTATAATACTGAAAAGGTACTGCAAAGGGAAATCATAATGCTTTTTCAAGTGTCTTCATTAGTTTGTTGTTAGTAGAGTAAGTAGAAGCAACACAGTAGGTTCTGAGTAGCTGGACTTTCAAAGCCAATGTTCTCTCAATTCTTGTTTAGCTAGATTAAAAAAGGAGCACTTTTTCTTTTGGGCACAAGCTCACATTTTTAAGGCATTTTATGGCTAAGGTTGCGTTACAATCTTCATAATAACACAGATGAGTGCAAGATAACGAGGTAGAAATGAATCATTTATACAGCTCACCTAGTACTTCAACAGAAAAAGTATGAAAAATCCATACCAGAAACTTGTGGAGGCTCTTGCCAAGTTATAGTAGGAGCTGCCATAGTTGAACATGCGTGCAAGGCATCTGAAGATGGGCAGTCCTAGAAAAAGGAAAGTGTATCTTATGGCACTTATGAAAAGGACCTTTATGAAGAGCTGCTGGCAAACACTACAGGAAAGTGTCAGAAAATACCTGAGGCCTGCAAACTCACTAACCCAAAAAAGCCAGAGTGCACGTCTCGGGTATGTCAGAGCACTGAACTAGGCTTGAAACACTTCCAGCACCGGCAAGGTTAGTATCTCAATGCCACCTGGGTCAGTACTGAAGCTCAAGTGTCAACGTTCCTCAAGGTACTGCAGGGCTACAAGGCAGCATTAAAGATAGGATATTCTGGGGGTAACTCTTAGTACAGACTCTCCCCATCTGTACAAAAGGAGGGTTTCCTCATTTAAACTGGAAAGTTACTGTGGACTTGGAGCTACATGTTGAAAACAGATTGCTCCCCATCACTTTCTGAATCAGGTAATAGAAGTACCCTCGCCTTGCTAAACAAACATTAGCGTCACCTTCAAGTAAGGCCACATTTTCACAGAATGCAGTGTCCCATAGTAAAATTGGATTAATGTATTGTCCTCCCCACCCTCTTCTTTTATTCTGGCCCAACTGTTTGCTGTGGTGCTGTGAACTGGATCAGGGACCTGACTCCCCTTTGAAAGGGGAGAGTTGAGAGTCTAGGCATCACAGATATATGTAGATCTTTTGTTATAAAACATCACCTTTGCTCTTTATTCAATAGAGAACAAGGTAAATGCTTGCTGGCATGTTTAATGCATTATCATCAGTCATGTGGGGAATGCAGAGGAGGAACTGGCTGCTGCTGTAATGTTCATTAAGCTTTTCCTAAACTCTTTCACCACTGAGATTGACTCTGTTTTGCTTTTTTTTGTTGTTTGATTTTTTACAAAACTTATTTCTCCACTAGAAACTCAAAGACGCATTAGTGATCACTTGTGAGTAATAACTTGAGCAAGTGTAGGTTTAAAGTTAACTGTCTGAGGTGTGTTTCTTTACAGGGCAACCCTTGAATTCCACAACAGAAAATAAAACAAACTGTAAATGTGTTTGACTTCTGACTTTCATCTATAAATATATTTAACCCAAGCATTGCATCCTTGTGCTAACAAGCAAGAACCAGAAAGCAAAGACAACCGATGCCATCACTGTGATGAAGAGGAGGCAGTTCAAGGAATTAAAAAATAGCTGCATCTCCCATTTCTTAATGTGTTTAATCAATATTAGAAAATAACTGTTAAACCATCTTGTAACCAGCTTATATTAATGACCCATTAACCAGCTTATATTAATTATCCATTCTATTTAGGGGCGGATTAAACATAAATAGTAATTTGCCTATGGATAATTGAGAATGGAAACTGGGTAACATTCAAGAATAGATATACATCCAATAATATCCATCCCTTGGTTATTAAACAGATAGTGTTCTATATAAGACTTGCCGACCTCTCCTAAATAAAGACCCCTAAATGGTTTGGAATACTCTATTTATTAATGAGAGAAATCTGATCAACATCACAAACTGGACTGATCCTTTCTTCCGTTACAAACCACATTAGATGAGACTGATTGCTGTAGTCAAGAGCAGGAACTTCCCATGCCATCTCACAAACCATGTGAACGAAACTGTGTTTTAAAGCATGACTTGAATAAGGCTGTAGTACTCGGTTCAGTTCAGCAAGCTGAGCTTTGTAAGTGAAAGCTTGGAATTACTAATTTTACTGCCAAGGGAAAGTTCTTACGCTTTTAATTCTGCTGCCAAAAAGGGCTGTATTATTGTCAGGATCCTGGAGAGTTCCTGGCTGACTTTTTGCTGGAAACGTTGCAATGTTACAGAAACCACCAGCCACCCAGTCTGCTGCATATGGGACGTGAACTGTAATTCACTGACATTATTACTGGTCAATTAGAGGTGCACCCATGTGACTGAGAGCTAGATCTGTGTCTGTGCTGTGCAAGCAGACACATGCTCCTGCAGGCTTGCCAATTCTGAACTGAGCTCCGTAGAGACCATCTTCTGCAGGGCTTTCACCGAGGACAATGAGGCGTTGGATTCCTTTCATAATATGACGCTGGACCACTATGATCTCGCCAGAGGATTCCTGGGAAGCTGCCAAAAAGACAGCAAAACTTTCTTTTATTCCATTCAGAAGGAAAATAACCTGGGATTCTCTACACACACCACATCAGCAGAGCTCTTTCAGTCCATGCCCCCAATTTTTTTAGCTTTAAATCCAAGGTTAAGATGTTGGAATGTACATTGTTCAAAGATCCTCCCAAACAAAAAGCTTCTAATACTGTAAAAGCCTGAAAGCCTTAGTTTCATCTGTTCCTGTGCTTGGTTCTATCTAAGCAGCAATATGTCGAGTGACTTGGAGTGGGTCTTGAAAGTCTGGCAGTGGAAGAGGACATTCATGGTGTTGAAAGACTGCTTGAAAGAACTGAGCTCATTTGGAAGTGAATAATATTCGTTCAACTCTATAAGCCCTGTAAGTTTCTAAAGCCCTTGCTGCTTGCTTTTTTTTTCGTTACTAAATTTATTTTTCCTTTGAGAATGCTAAAACTGCATATCTTTCTTTTCCTCTAGTTAAAAAAAATGGCTTTGGGATACTGTGATCCTGAGCATAAAATCAGTATACAATTTTCATAAAATCAGTATACAATTTTAATTGCCTTGCAGCCTTACTTAGGACAAAAAGATCTATGCTTCTGCAATTTACTGATCTGTTCTTACCCAAATGCTGGCACAGGAAGCAGACTGGAAAACCTGAGAAGTATGTTATTGTCTAAAGCCCAGGGGAACAGCAAGAACCATTACGACCCCACAGGGAGAACGGCAGCTGGTCTTAGGTGGTGGCTTTTCCTTGGTTCTCAACATGTTCCTGTCAGGCCTCTTTCCTCTTGGACATGAAGTGTTTTGGTAAATCCAGTTTATGGCATTAAGGAGTGTCGGAGTTCAAACACGCTGTGTGGATTTGTCACTGTGAGCAAGGCTTCCAGTGGTGCTGCAGATCTCCTCCCGCAACTCCTGGCACTAATGCTCTTACAGCACCTTCTAGTGAATTATCTTTTCGAAGTCGGAATTGTTCTTTGTGTAAAATGTCTTGTAGGCATGCTACTAACCATAATGTGCTGGAAAAGCTGGATGCCAGCTGGTATCAGTGTGACTTTTTACTGAGGCTGGCAAAACTTTTCAGCTTTCCCCTTTTCTTTGCAAGCTATTGTAATGAATGGTGTGTGGACCAGAGAAGGGGTGAGTCTGCTGAGACTGTCAAAAGGATTGACAGCAATTTAAAAGCCACCTTCTTGAATGTATGCTGAAGGCAGGAACTTCTTGAGGAATATTTCACAGCAGTTTCTTTCCCCCTCCCCCTGGAAGTGACCATCGTGCACTGTCACTGTATGTGCACGCATATGTATGTATGTATGCAAAGGGGAGGCACCACAACTTTTTTTTGAGAAGTATTTAAATGGTTTAGATTAATCTACCAGAATCAGAGTTAAGGAAACCAGAACCAGCTCAGAAATGTGTGAAAGCTGGCAAACTAGCATCTTTGAGGAATTACAATATGCATATATGCACATATACAGTCACGTCTTAGCTTTGTTTTCACCCTCACACACAGACGCACGCAACAAGCTGTATTCATAACCCATTTTTCTTACCTGTTGTATTTTCTTCTTCTCCTTCTCTTGGCTCCAAATGATGGAAATGTTCACTTTGCTGCAGTCAGTACAGAGAAGAGGGAAACATCTTTCCTTTAGCTGCAGGCCTCTATGTAGTCCCAAGTCTTCCATGGGACATGGAAACAGCTTTTTCCTTCACATCCTGGTCAGAAGCCCCTTCTGCAGCTCATTGCAAGGCTGCTGCAAGTTACCAGGGTAGAGAATTTTTTACAAGCAAAGTAGTCCGATGACTGCCTCACCCCACAGATAACCATAGATGTGGGTGCTAGGACTATCTTCATTAGAAGTAGGGGATGCATTGCAGGAACAAAGCAAGACGCTATTTCATGCCTACCCTGAGCATAATAACATTCCAGTCTGGTATTGTGTAAATGTTTGATCTGCTGCTCATAATATAAGGTGTGGCTTGGGTGGGTTCTACTTGATTGGAACATAAACAGGTTTACTGCCAGATATGTCCGTTGATATTGTAGTTAGTAACTCAAGCTTTTGGGGAAGTCTTACATTGTGGGTGTTTTTCACGCACTTCTAGAAGAAGTCTGATATAGAGAGGATGCAGATTTTAGCAGGCTGTAAACTTACATACTGTCTTTTGATATTCTGTATTTATTTACCCTTTCAAATATCCGTTATCTAGAATGCTGTGAAGCCTCCAGTGTAAGAAAGAGGTCAAAGAAATGACCAGTGGCCTTTCAGCAAAACATCCTTCCAGAGTTTCACAGTTACTTTTGAGAGCAATTTGTGCATTCAGTGTTGTCCACAAAGCTTAGAAATAAGTTTTAATGCCAGTGGGGGCTTCCTTCAAAAACTCTTACTCTATGAGGAAGAGGATATTCTTCAGTGTGAAGTAAAAGGGGATGTCCTTTTGCAGAACAGTAGACCTGGCTGGAGAAGTTGAAGTTCTTCTGAAATAAAGCATTGTGTCAAGTGCAGCCACCAGGCTTGGAACTGGCATGAAAATCCCTCCTTTGCTCAGTGTCCATTTTTACAAATCTGCTTTGCATCCTAATATCTCCACATGGAGCTGTTACTAAGGAAGTGCCAGAGGGAGCAAGTGGGACAGCTTTGGCAGCAAGAACTCAGTGTGAAAGTAGCGGTCTTATTTTTGCTTTTTCCACCTAGTCCTAGATGTCACAAATGACCAACTGGAAAGAGCTGCCCAGAACAAGAGCTTTTGGGAAACTGTTGCTTCACATTATATTTCTCAGTAAAGCAATGTCTTGCTGTGGGCACATGAGAGCACTTGTCTTACATATCTATAAATATTTAAAACTCTTCTAATCTGCCATGAAGATTTCCTTTTCTCAAAATGACTTGCCAGCAGACCGATTTCTAATTGCTCCAAAACTGTAAACGATAGGTATTCTTCTCTCAAAATCCTCCTGAGCTCTGTGCCATGGTTGTACACTGGGGTCAATCTGTACATCTGAATGGCCTCCAGCTTACACCTTGATAAAGACTGGAAGAAAACTCCAGTTTGTCTCCTTGTCATGGGAAGGAGCTGAATGGGAGGTCAGAGGGAGTCAGCACGGTAAACTATCCTAGCTTTCAAAGGACTTTCAAAATTTCTTACAAGATATGCCTTTGATTCAGAGCAAAACAGTATGTCTTTCTCAAATGTTTGTGCATGCCAAAGAACAGTACTCCTGTCCTTGTTTCCGCAAGATGGACTGCCGTGGGTTAACCCCAGCTGGCAACTAAGCACCACCCAGCCACTAGATCACTCCTCCTAGTTGGGATGGGGGAGAGAATCAGAAGAGTGGAAGTGAGAAAACTCAGGGGTTGAGATAAAGACAGTTTAATAAGTAAAGCAAAAGCCATGTACAAACCAAGGAATTCATTCACTGCTTCCCATGTGTGAGAAACAGAAAAGGCCTTGACTCTGTGTAAGCAACTGCTCAGCAATAACAAAAATATCTGTGGCTTATCAACACTTTTCAGCACAAATCCAAAACATAGCCCCATACTAGCTACTATGAAGAATCATAGAATCATAGGGTTGGAAGGGACCTCTGGAGATCACCTAGTCCAACCCCCCTGCCAGAGCAGGGTCACCTAGAGCAGGTTGCACAAGAGAATTAACTCTATCCCAGCCAAAACCAGCACGTGAACTTAATGACTATCTCAAAGTCCTTTTCAGTCACATTTTACGTCTATGGTTAAATGGTTATTTCTACATCGCATGTTTTCTGTACTTGTAATTTCACAAATTGGTTTTCTATCTCCTCAGGATATTTTCTATCTAAATATTGTTTTCATTTCTATTACCGAGATTAGCTGACATGCCAGACTGAAAAAACAGTCACAGCTGGCCAGCACTGCATATCTGTGGAAAAGTCTTAGAATTCATTTCTAAACTAAAAGGTAAAAAGTGCTAACTCAGCAATCCTTCTGGTTTACCAGGCATCCCATGATGTTAAAATACCACTTTTTTCCAGTCCTTAATGCTGCTTTTGAAGATCACTACAAACAGGCACAGCTCTCTAAGGACTTATTCTGCCAAGTATTCAGCACAAATTGACAGCGTCTTAAGCCTTAATAGCTGGTCTAGGGGAGAGAAGCTGCACTGGGAATAGAATTGCTTTTGGACAACAAAATTCAGAATTTTGGAGAAGGATTTGCAAATTTGTACATAACTGCAAGGGTATCCATTTGGTTCCCAGCTTATTTCTTGACATCGAGAAAACGCTGCAGGGAAGGTTGTGGAGTCGTGTGGGTAATAATCCTCTTTTCTGATTCACCGATCATTCCCTTTCTTTCTGACAGACGAATGAAGAGCATCTTTGTACTGCAGTGAGAAGCCTGTAGCTGGATAAAAGTGAGTTGAGTGAGAAGTTAATTTACAAACTGTGGAATAATCACATTCCCATTATTAGTGCAATTTTTTCTTCTCCACTAATGGAGTCAGAGCCATAGCAGCATATTTCCTATAAGACTCTTTCCTTTACCCGTATACGAGATGCGTTTCCATAATTTGGAAGAAATTCGTGTAACCTGAACTGAGAAGAAAGTCCTTAGTCCTGGATCTCCTGATGGATCCCATCACTGTGGGGTGCTGCCCAGCAGTTGTTTCTTACACGTGTTCAGCTCACAGGAAAATTACTGCATCACTTTTTTTTTTTTTTTTTGCATACTGGTGGGATTTGGGGCTGCTGCAATGACTCATCTTAGTGTTGCACAAGAAGGTGGTCTCCTGTAAAAAGAATATTAACGTTTCTGAATTATTATGATCTCTACAGACGTAAGGACTAGTTAATATCTAGCTAACCCATGAAATAGCAGTGTGTGCTTCTGGCCAAACTGCAGCTCTTTTGAAACATAACTCATCAGGAATATATGGGAACTACTTGATCTATATCAAGTAGCATGTGATAGGTCCTGGGTCAAATGTTCAGTGGATTTTTTTAGGGGTGATTAATGGAAAAAGCTCTTGATCTGTGTTATTTTTATTAATGCCTTTGACTCAAATGTTAATGTAAAGCTGTTTAGGAGCCCTAGGTAGTGACTCATCTGAATACAGCTGAATAATGCATCTTTTGCAGGAGTTTCCAGTTGAGGCACTTGATGATGGTATGTCTGGAATCTCTCCACTCCCTCTGCACAGTGAATGCCAGAGCTCTCAAGGTTTGAAGGACAAATAATTTTGCTCCGCACCCTTTTCTGTAACCTGGCAAATACAGTGCATCCATTGTGCTTGCTAAGGGATCCAGGCTAACAATAGTGTGTTTGTTTCTGGGTTTCTACACTTCTGGGGTTTTTTTCCAGAAATGCTTGAATGAAGGGTAAACCTTCTGTGCCATGTTATCTGTGAATGAATTTTTTGATTTCTAAGTTAAAAGCCAAATTGGACTTCTTTTTCCAGTAAAATCTTGCTGCCTTAGCGATGCTTTCATCCTGGGAACAACTATGAGCCTCCCTGATCTGAGTTCCCTGTACAATGAGTAAGTCTAATCTCCCTGCTAGGTATCCTCATGGTGCAGCAAGATTCTGATATAGTGGGCATTAGGGGGAGACACACATACCCAGACATCCCTTCTTTCCTGCAGAAAAATGACGGAGCTGGGAGAAGAAAACAGAAGAGCAGTTTAACGTTCTTTTACCGTATTCTTAAAGGGAGACTCAAACCCGTAACAATACCTTAAATGATTGCTACGGATGTCATCTGGCATTCCGTTATATGTGAACCATTAGTCTGTGCTGTGCCCCAATGCGCCTGAAATGGGTGTATACTTACCACTTATATAGGAGAGTCCTGGAAACTTAAAATAGTGCTGCACCCTCTTGTGTGAATGTGTCCGTAAGGCTGAGCCTGTCAGCACTGACTGCCAGCATCATGTGGTGCTCCAAGCAAGGCAGCACAAGGACAGAGGCCTCCAGTTGCTTATACGCAGGTTTGAGGAGGAAGAGAGAATAAAAAATCTTGCAGAGGAGGTCACCAAAACATGTTTAGCTTTGCAAATCAGTTTTTACTGTGAACTAACAGACAAACTGAAGAAGGTCACGTGACATGTCTGCCCTTAAAATGTAGATTTCTGAATGTGAGACTTCTGTGACTCTTTGGAAATAAAAAAAGACAGATAGACTGAGTGTGTTTCCCTGTTGGAAGAGACAGGCTTTTCATTCTTGTGCAAATAAAGGCTTTCCTTGCACTGCCTCTTGGAAAGAATCAAGTGTAATCAAGTGAACATTAGTTTCTGTATCAAGGTACAAGGTAGTTTTGCGACTCTGAAATGTAGCAAACCAAAATGTGCATTGCATGGCTTATGTTTTAACTTCAGAGATGCGGAAAGGGATGGTAACTCAACTTCTGCTTGGATCCCGCATTATCAGCTGTAAATCCCTGCACTTAGGTGTGTCATCTTCAAAGAGCTTTAACTAGCGCCTTGTGTTGTTTCTGACAGCAGAAGACCTTTGGGCCAGAGGGATGATGCTCACTCACTAGCAGGCCACCACGTCAGAGGAGGCCTGAGCACAGTGAGAGGCTAACTAACTGAGCTGTAAGGTCAACTTGATTACTGTCTCCTTCAGATGAACGATGAGTGAGAATGACCAGAGGAGTAGTCATTGCAGAATTCATTGGCACACATGACTAGGTAAGTGGATCTCAAGACAGACTCTTCCTCAGTCTAGCCTCTCCAGTGGGCACAAGGCAATGGGTTGATGCAATGGGTGAAGCTTCTTAAGGCAACGCTTCTTACCATCCTGGCATTCGTGTCTTCTGAGGTGCAAGCTCTCCACTAAATTCACCTCCTGAGTCACATTGCTGGTTCTGGCTTGTTTCCCCTCCAGCTCCGCGGTGTAAGGGCACACAACTGCAGCTTTGTCCCCACACCAGTAAAATGAAGGGATGTGCTCAGGCTTGAGCAGCCTATCAAGTAAATCCTGATTCTGGATATAGCTGCAGAAAGAGGGGAGTTCCTAAATGTGGTGGCTGGTCTAATGTGATAGCAGACCCATCAAACAGGTGATATGCTTTCCCTTGAAGAAAGCACTGGAGTGTCAACCTTTATAGCAATTTAAAAACTACTATGTTGTTTTTAATGGCTCTTCGAACTAATATTTCAAATCCTTGTATTGCATAAACCAAAAATCTTTTTACTGACGTCAATGGCTTGCGCACACCACTAGGGGGAATAGTTTATCTGCCTTTTAAGTTAGAATGAAGCTGACACTGAGAAGCTGTATACTAAAAATTTTTGAGGGAGTGAGAAGGGTCTTTAATTCCAGTTACATGAACACTGGATAAACCAGACCTCCATTTCCAGAAACTATGTTTAAAACTTAAAGTTAATGCAAATTCTCTGTGACCCTAAGCTCACTAACAGCAACACACTTCTGCTCTGTGAAGAACCATGAAAGCCTCTCCTCCTGCAATTTGTGGAAAAAGCTGTTCTGTAGATTTTTGTTCTCTTGATGAATGCCTTGCTATAATTACTGAGCTTAAAGGTATTGATTTTTTAAAATGGGAATGCAGAAGCCCCATTAGCTGTGCCACTAGAGTGAAACCTAAGACTTCACAATGTCCCTTGCAGGATTATTTTGATGCCTGCTCCACAGACCTTCCCAAAGCATTTCCCACAGATGATGCTGGGACTCATTGCATTGTACCTTTGTGCACACCGTGAGAATGTGGATGAAATCCTGCAGCTACTTGCCAGGTAGCATAGTATGATCTTAATTTTACCAGTAAGAGTGACTCGTCTGAGGTCACAGAGGAACAAAATTATGATCTCGATCTCATCACGATTCTCAGCGGAGTACTCTCTGTCTGACACCTTAAACCGAAGGGAAAAAAATAAATCAGTTGAAAACCAGTGTAGCTTGTCAGCTCTTATCCCTCCATTCCCTGTACCTTTTGAGCTTACTTGATTGCCTTTTAGGGACATGGCTTTTAAATTTAATTAGCCTGTTATTACTCTTTCCTCTATCTGACATGGAAAAGCTTGAATTAATTGAGTATTGACTAGCTGAACTAGTTACAGCAAGGCATTGCTATCATCCGACGGCATGCTCACTGGTGTGTGCAAGAGCTGAGGATGAACTTGGGGCAGACTGGGCTGCTGCTTGCGGGCTGTAACCCCGCTGCATGCGGGGGGGCTGACACCTCCAGCAGCAAATACGAGACCTGAAAGAAATCTTGGCTCTCTTGCTCGTGTTGCAGAGGCAAGTTGCCTCGTCTGTGCCACCTCTGTCTCCAGCACTCACTGTGTACCACACACACATATTTTCTGTATACATATATAGGTGCATATGTCTACATGTTGTATGCATTTATAGGTCTATATGTATTTATCTGTACTGGGTCCAGCTGAGATGAAGTTAACGTTCTTCACAGCAACCCCTGTGATGCTGTGCTTTGGATTTGTGGCTAAAACAGTGTTGATAACACATGGGTATTTTGGCTATCTTCTTGCACAGCCTCAAGGTTTTCTTTTTACCACTCTACCCCACCCCGCAGCAACTAGACTGGGGGCAGGCAAGAAGCTGGGAGGGGACAGAGCCGGGACAGCTGGCCCAAACTGGCCAAATGGATATTCCATGCCATATAACATCATGCTCAGCTATAAAAGCTGAAGTAGAGGAGGAAGCTTTGGCTTTGGGGGTTTTGTCTTCCAAGGTGGCCATTGCTCAGAGACTGGGCATCCGTCTGCTTGTGGGAGCTGGTGAGGAATTGCCTTTGAATTGCTTGGGTTTTTTTCTCTCTTTTCTTTACTTTTTAAACTACTTGTATCTCAACTCACAAGTTTTCTCGCTTTTGCTCTTCCTGTCTTTTCCCCATCCCACTGCAGGGGCTGGGAGCAAGCAAGCAGCTGTGTGGGTGCTTTGTTGGTGGCTGGGGTCAACCCACCGCCATCCTTTATGGCACCCAACGTGGGTGCTTGAGGAGGGTGTTGAGATAACGATGGATTTGATCGGCGCATGTTAGACTGAATTTATAGCTGTGTGGCGGTTACTTGGCAGAGATTACTAATGGCTGCTTCCAGCCTCTGCCCTTTGGAGTGTTGCTGTGTTTTGCCCAGGGAGACCTATGATAAAAATGGCCTTGAGCCTGGTGTTTGGCCCCTGCAGTGCTGCTGTCCCATTGCTCCGGGGACCATCTCATGGAGGTAATTGTTGATCTCACCTTCCTCCTCTTCTCCACAGGGGCACACGTCTTCCCGACCATGCTGCAATGGACCCCCAACTTCTCCGGCATCTATGCACAATAGGGACACTCGTGCTGCTGTGTGCCATCAGCCCAGTTTGGAAGCTGCTCCCTGCTGATGAGGGTAATGACAGTGTCCCCATGATCCCCCACTTTCACCACCTCAGACCCCCAACACAGCAGTCCTGCTTCAGGCCTCAGCAGTGCCTCTGGGGACCGCCCCAACGGAGGATAAGGCAGAGGGATGCACCCTAGAGCAGCCGATTCCTGGGTGGGAAGGGGCATGGGGGGGCTTGGGCAGCTGCCTGCAGCAGTTTTCACCCCCAGGGTGTGGGAGCTGGCACCCGAAAAGAAGTGGAGGCCTGCTGAGGTGGCGGAGCACCTAAGGGCCAGTTGGCTTGTCCACGCCAAGAAGAGACAGCAGCTCCCGGAGCGGGCCTGGGGCCTGGCCTGCTCCTTCTGGGCCCTCCTCCAGCAGCCTCGTGGGGGCAAGCCGGCCTCTGTGTCCAAGCATGTGCAAATGGACATGGCGGCCGAAGCACAGACCCGGCTGTCGGCTACCACAGGGACAAGGCTGTCATTGCTCTGCTCTGGGTGTGAAGCAGAACTATCCTTCCAAGGAGGATCTACCAGGGGAATTGGACCACCATGCAGGAAGGTGGTCTACAGTGACCTAAATAATGACCGGGTCTCCAAAGATCTGGATGATGTCTGGTGCTTGTAGGCATTGTGGTGGCAGCTGATGCAGAGCATGATGCTGGCCTACACCTGCACCATAGTGCCGAGGGACTGGCTGCCGAGAGACTGGCTGGCCACCCAGGCACCCATCATGGAGGAGCTGTCCTGCCACCTCTCAGGAGGAACCTTTGCCTGCCGCAATGCCTCCACCAGGCTGCCCTGCCACTGCCAGCAGCTCCAGACCCAGGAGCTATAAATACATTGGAGAAGGTACACAGAAATAAATCATAATCAAAGTCCATCCCTGGAAGTGTTCAAGGCCAGGCTGGATGGGCCTTTGAGCAGCCTGGTCTAGTGGGAGGTGTCCCTGCCCATGGCAGGGGGTTGGAACTACATGATGTTTAAGGTCCCTTCCAACCCAAACCACTCTGTGATTCTATAAAGCTGTGCCTGCTGCTCGTCCTGCTTCCTCCTACCCTCACAAGCTTCTTCAGAAGGTATCTGTGTGTGATATACATATACATGTATATATACATATATGGCATATATGTGATATACATATACATACATATACATATATATACACATATATAGAGAGAGCATATATGTGTACTTTTTTTTTGTATATACACATATATGTTTGTCTGTATATATCCAGACTTACATATCCCATATATATGTTTTGCATATATACATACACCCATATACACATTTTGCCTATTCTCATATATATATATATATATATTATATACGAGTCTATATTTAGGTACATATACCTACATGTGGTATATATGCACGTTCATACATAGTTATGTACGTATCTTTATATGTATATATGTGTATTTATGCATACCTACATATACCCATAGATGTCCCCATACATGGTTTGTATGCACATATAGATGTTTATGTACCCATATATCCCTATGTCTCTGTATACATTTGTTTGGTGTATATACAGGCACGGATTATGTCTGTTTTGCACGTACACACACGTATATATTCTATATCAAGATGTATTTCTCTACGTGCACCCCTTTGTGGTAAGTAAGCTCGTGTTTTGCGTTCCCGGATCTGTACCTATACACACCCCCGCCATCCATAGGAGCACCTCACCGCTCCCCCGCGGCCAGGCCGCGCCGCGTCCCCATGGCAACGGCCGGCGCCCGGGCCCGGCTGCGGGCCGCCATCGCCCTTCGCCGCCGGCCAGGCCGGGCAAGGGAAGCCGGGGGGCGGCCAGGACGGAGGGGGGCAGGTGAGAGCGGGACGTTTTGGGGGCCCCCGGGGTGGCGGGAGCGCTGCGGGGCCAGGAGAGGGGTGCCCCGAGCAGCGGCCGGCGGTACCGGAGTGAGGGGGACCCTGCGCCACACGAGGGGTGCACCCCAAATCTTACATCAGCGTGAAGGCCGTTAACGTGTCCGTTTGTCCAGTATGTCTTGCATCCAGGCAGAAAGCGTGCTGAAGAAAATCGTTCGCAAAATCGGCCAAGAATGTGCCGCCCGGGGACAAACTGTTTCTGAAACCTTGGTGGTGTTCATGGTAAGCGCAAATTAAATGCTTAGGGTGGTTTTTTTTTAGTTATTATTTCATCTGCGTGTTTTTCTAATCACGTTCAAATTCTGTTGTCGTCCGTAAAATATTAAGATAAATATGTATTGATAGAATCATAGAATGGTTTGGATTGGAAGGAATATTTAAGACCATCCACTTCCAACCCCCTGCCATAGGCAGGGACACCTCCCACTAGACCAGGCTGCTCAAAGCCCCATCCAGCCTGGCCTTGAACACTTCCAGGGATGGGGCATCCACAGCTTCCCTCAGCAACCTGTTCCAGTGTCTCAGCACCCTCACAGTAAAGAATTTATTCCTGATATCTAGCCTAAATTCACCCTTTCAGTTTAAAATCATCACCCCTCATCCTATCACTAGACTCCCTGATAAGGAGTCCCTCCCCATCTCTCCTGTAGTCCCCCTTTAGGTACTGGAAGGCTGCTATAAGGTGTCCTTGGAGCCTTCTCTTCTCCAGGCTGAACAACCCCAACTCTCTCAGCCTGTCTTCATAGGAGAGGTGCTCCAGCCCTAACTAGCATATTGATCATGAGTTTCAAGCCTGGGTGCCCATAGCTTGGCAGTTCAGACTGGTTTTAAGGCCTTTGCGAGGCCGGGGCTTAATTTTACACATGGTGAATAGTTCCCCCGAAGTCACTGACTGGCACTGCTCAGGCTGAATGACATGAAGCGAGGACATCGACCATTCCTCTGGTCTTAAAAGTCAACAAACTTCCCTGCCCAGGCTGGGATGGCGGCAGCCAAGGCTTTCTGATTACCCGCATTGAGAAGTTTTAGAGGGGCATTCAGTGATATTCGATATAGGGTCCAAAATAACTGAACGAGTATTTCATTCCTCTGAAATGCTATCCATGCGAATATAAGGCCCTGAAAAGGCTCCAGATCCTGAGTCCTGGGAACTTTTTGAACCCCAACTTAAGAGTTCTCCCTCAGCTTTCTCCCACAGGCAGATAAAGTGAAAAAGAGAAGTGTTCTCAAGTTTTAATAACATTTCTTCCCACTCTCATAAATGAACAAAAAGGCATGGTGCATAGGTGAATGTTTATTGCAGCAGCTATATTTATTCTTTGATGTTTACTTCTTCTCTCTATTGTGATGGATTCTTTTGTTTGTTTTTCTCTGTGGGCAAGGCCATGTAATATAAATGGGCTGAATATTTGAAGGAGCGGGCTTGGATCCCACTTAAACTAAAAATGAAATGGAATCAATCTCGGTGTTGTCCTTGGTAGACAACTATAAGTATCCTATTATCCTACCCTATTATATGCTATAATATAGTCTGAATGCATCTGCAAAGCTGTGTCTGAAGAAAGATGGAGCTAGGTTCTTTCTTTATTGATGGTGTAAGAACAGAATCAGCTCTTGGTAAACTTATATGTGAATGTAAATGTTTCACAGCAGTACTGTTAAGTCTGCCATTTGTTTTTCCAAAAGGTAACACTGTGGCTTTAAAAAATACATTTGGCTCAAAAGCAGTATTAATTAATTAAGCATGAAAATTTTAATGAGTAAAAAACTTGTACGAGTGGCTGGCAAGATACCTAGCATGCATACCAGTTGCAAACATGCATATATTTCCCTGTATGCAGAACACTATGATTTTTTTATCCAAATGGTAAACATTTAGACTGATGCATGTAACACCAACTGAGAAATTTTTAAACAACCATGATAGTTTTTTATAAAATTTTACTTAGAAAAATATTTTTCCAGGACATTTCTAAAAGCGCTGTATTTAAATATTTCTCTGCAAAGTTTGCCTCACAAATAGATTTTTTTTTCCACTTACATCTGAGAACTGAGATTGAAACTGGCAACATGTGAAATGAAGTAACTTTGTGTCACTATCAAAGATTGAAATGGAAAAAAAATAATAGTAAAGAAATATTGACTGCATCTGAGATTTTTCAGAAAATAAAAGGTTAATTGCAAAGAGTATATGTTGAGATGTAAATTAATAGCTTTCTTTTGGCAATCTCTAGGTGAAAGCTGTTGTTTTAGATCCAAGAAATGACTTTAATGTGGATCAAACCCTTACAAAAAAAGATGTGCAAAATCTTATCCAGGTAATTCTGACATGATGTTGAGAGTCAGTACTTAGCTAAGACTATAGCATTATTTGCTACCTGTTCCTGTAACTAAAATGCCGTTTTATTTTGATATGAATACTTTCAAAAATTTAATGCTACTTTATTCTCTTGGTTTTGTAGCTAAAGACTGGACTGTGTGTTTCCTCATGTTTGCTTATACTTATAGATGCCTTATATAGAGAGAATGGCAGCGAGGGAGCTCTACTGCTGTAGTGAAACCTGTAGCACAGCTACTCTCGGTTCAGGTGTTTCCACAGTGATGACAAAGAACTCACTTGTCTGTCTCTCTTCTTAGCTCTGTGTTACCAGACTGCTTGACACAACAAACCCATCCCTGAGCACAATTAAGATGCAAGTTTACTTTGATATGAACTATGCAAATCGAGGTAATTTCAAATATGTTTTCATAGAAGAATTTGATGCCGAGCTTAGGTTTTAATATCTCTTTCTGCGGGGATAATAGTGATTCCTGTTAAATGACTGCTGTCAGTAAAGCAAAATAAAAAATGCTGGAAAAATATACTATAGAGGAGTATGGTGTTTCAGTACGGATATAGTAGGGAAAAAATGTACATTAGATTTGAGAGTACAGTAATCTCATCCTATCCAATGTACTGAATGTAATGTGAGATCAATTATGCTTTCAGGTGCAGTGGCTAGCTGCCTTCAGCAATAAAAACTTGCGCTGCACCTTTGTGTCTGAAAGAGAACCAGTACCCAGAAGCGCACTCGTGAATCTGAAAGAGAACTTGATGTTTTATCAATATCCCTAATTGACAGATATGAGCAATCTTGAACCATCAGTTACAGTTTTAACCAAGTATGCTTTGGTCTCATCAGTGGTAACTTCATATAGCCTGAGAATGGGAATGTGTAAGAGAACTGAGATGGGGAAAATGTCTCTGCTGTAACTGTAACTTCAGATCTCAATGGGACAGTGAAGACTGGCTGGGACACAGAAGACATAGAACAAGAGTAGACAAAAAATAAACATTTCTGTGCGAGGAGGTCATGAAAATGTTTTCTTGTTAGCATGGATTAAAACCAAAAATTAGCAACACTAAGAAGCTGCTCCAAAGTCTTCTGGACTCAATTAGCTCAATAACCTCAATAAATCCAGTAAGATTCTGATTCAGAATTTAGGCATGTAATTTCAGGTGTGTATGAAATATGTGCGTTAGGCCCTATGGTAGTCAGAGGAGTCCAGAGAGCCACAGACTTGCTGCTTAATTTGGCCTGAATAGTTCTCTGGACTCTACTATGATGTTGACTTTATGATGTTAATCATGCTAATTATGTTAATGGTCAACTCCACTGTTGTTAATTATAATGGTATGGTACCTTGAATATCTCTTCCACGTATCTGTGCTTTAGAAATGTTAAGTTGGTGCTCCGACGGTGGAAATTAATTGCTCCCTCTGTATAAGCCAAATTCCAAAGAATTTAGATAGCACTTTCTAACTGTCCTTCTTTCCTAGCTGAATTACTCAGTGAGCAGCACCGTGTTCTGGAGGGAAGGCTGGCTCCTGTAGTCAGAGATATCACAGAGAGTCGCCCTCATGTACAAGAAATAGAGAGTGTGTATCAAACGATCGTTAGCTATGTGCTGCTGAGCTCCGGCCTGGGATCCCCAACAGATATTGAAGTTGTCAGGGAGGTAACAGGTCAGTAAACTCCCAGATGTGAAAGTGGGCTTTTCTTATTGAAAAATAAAATTTCACCTTCTCTTTGCTGATCTTTAGATACAGATGTGGTAAACTGTGATGAATGTTTACTACTCAAAACTGTCACCACTCAGCCTTGAAGCCTAAATTTGCCATGGATTTCCTACTTTTTGCAGTTGTTCAGGAGAAGGTATTTTTGCTTGTTTAATGATTTTCTTTTCTGTTCCCTCCTATTGAGGGTTTTCTCACCCTTTGTAATGCTTATAGCTGGCCTGCAAAGTGTGTTCCCCCAGAGAGAGATGATTACTTTCATCTCACTCAGTAAGAAGAACAAAGAACAACAGCTGAAAAATCTTGCCAAGCTAGTCACAGGAATTCGTTTGTACAACAAGGAATGCGGGAAAGGAGGAAGCAGCATTGATGACTGTAAGTAGACAACTGCATTTGGGCTGTGTATTCCCAATTAATTCTTGTGGCTTTCTTCACTGGAGCAGCTCCAATAATATCCCATCTCGCTAGATAAACAGCTTTGACTCAGGGTCTGTAAACCTGAGGGAAAAATACATATTTGGTATTTAATTATAGGTTTCCATGTAGGCTACCACGTTTTAGCTAAGCGGGAGCCCAATGTGGTTGATATGGAACGATTACGTGTATTAACCTAATGCACTAATTTACCTCATGATAACTTGTTCCTTGATCCCTTGCCATTAAATGAATTAAATATGTAATGTTTACCTTTAAAAGCACTTAATTAAAATCTTGGAAGGACACTGTCAATCCAATTACAATTTTCTGTTGCATATGTGTAATGAGGAGTAATAAAAGTTGCTGGTGCATTATCTGTATTCTGATAATTTAGTGTAACCTCTCCTGATTCTTAACATGTTCTCAAAAATCTTTTGCATTTTGAATCCTCATCAGCAGAAATGTTTTTGTGAATATGCATGTAGTATTGAAGCTCAGACTTTGTAAGGAAGGTCTGCAGCCCAGTTTTAGAGGAAACGGAGAACTGAAAATTGTGCTAATTGCCTCAAGTGTCTCAGGAAACCCACGTCAGAAGTATCAACTGAGTTGTATCTACTATAAAGCAAGTTTTCTCACAGTCCTTGACTTGACTGTGGTATTTCCTCACCTTTAATTCTGACTATTTATGAGATGATCTTTAAGGTCCCTTCCAACTCTAACCATTCTGTGATTCTATGATTCTATTTGGAACCACTTGACTAGTAAGATACAGTGGCTGAATCTAGTATGCAAGCATTTGGAAATGCATGAATATAAGGACAAAATTTAGAAATTTTATTGGAATTCTACTTTGCTTGAATACTGCACTGTAATCTTTTGCTATTGATTAAATTAATGTTTTTATATGTATTCCGTATAAACAGTGCCAGCCATTCTGAATGAATCCATTCCATCAGCTACGCAGACTGTTGATGAAAGACTTAATACTTGCCATAGGCTTGCCCACCAGTACACAGCTCTGTTGGAATCCATGCAGGAAGACCAACACAGATATGCACAGCTTAGTTCTTTTAAATTAAAAGAAGCACTGTTCAATGTGAGACAATACGAGGCCTTCCTTTGCATCCTTCTGGTGAGATACCATCATGTTATATCCTGTGGGTTTTTATTGCAGGTGGAATGTATTCAAGTTACCTACTTGTACAGGACAGAAATATAAGAAAAATGATTCAGAAATAAATGAAATAAATTTAATCTCAATATATGAGAGCCTATATCATCTGTCATGCTGAACTTTGTACCTAATTTACTGGGACTGGTTACTGTCAGGTAAAAGACAAAATCTATTGATTGTTTGCTGCAGTGTAACTGTGCTTCCATTTCATTTCTGGAGGTTTCCTTTTGTGGTTAAGTTCATTAATGAAGGACTGAAAAAAGTAGGACTTTTTTCTTGTTTGCATACTGATGCCAAAAGGCATGAGAGAAAAAAATCTCCTTGCTCAATCTATAAATCATATTAACTTTAGTCTGCAGACATCCCAAACACATATGGAGTTATCAGAAGTCTTTGAAGAATACAATTTAAATTCTTTAATTTTTTTTTTTTTTAATGAAGACCTTTTCATTTGTCTGTTGAGAAACCACTGAGTTTTATTGTTTTTTCCTGTATATCATAAAATTTGGGAAAATATTTCTCTTTTACCTTTTTCATTTCTTTTCGTTATAAAAAACATAGAGGTTTTCTATAAAAATTACTAGTATATGTTTGAGAGAAGCACCTGGTTTTACAGCTGAACACTTAAGTAAAAATATATTTTATGGAAAGTTAGGGTACATTTCGTTCCTTAAAACAGTTGTCTGAAAATAGTTGAATGAAGAGGGCCGAGTAAATACTTATTACTAAATACTAAATAAATTGATTTTTTGACTGTCATACTTCTTACCTGAAGTAGTTCTCTTTGCAGTCTGATGCAATTACAAGTGCTCAAGAAGTGGAAAACCTGAATGTGCAGTTTGCAGCAACAATGGAGCAGCTGAAAAACACAGTGCAGAATAAGGTTTCCATAGATACCAAAGACGTTTTTGTAAGTGTTTTGAATGGAAAATGTATTTCTTGTTAATTATAAAGAATTACTGAAGTATTACAAAGTACTTTACCAGTGTATTTTTGTATAGTTTGTGTTAAGAAAAAGCCTACTTTATTTTCTATTTTAACAGCATCTGTGATTTTTGAAGGGGCAACTAAACTAAAAGACTTGATCTCAAGGTAAAAGCAAAGCAAGGTACAAAAAGGGAGAGAAGGAATTAAATAGTATTTTACTATAAGTGTCAGTATTTGTAGATTTACAGTGATATTTTCCATTTTGTGCAAATATTCTCTCCTGTTCCTTGCAGAAATAGTAAGAGCACAATGATGACAGATAACAGCACATCAGAGTGTGATTCTTTTAAAGACCCTCCAGAAAGCAATTCCTGTAATTACAGTATGACTCCTTGATATAATTTTTCTAAAGGAATCAGGTTTCTGTGATGGAGGTTTCAGCCTCTTTACCCCTCCCAATAGCTTTTGAGCCTGTTGGCCAGTTTCAGTCAAATTTGTCAGGCTGGAGATCTCAGAGTATGTTATTTTCTGCAAGTTTTGTGAAAAACCAAGCAATTAGAGAGGCACAATTAGAGCCCTCCTAAGATGAGGTCTGAAATGGGAATGCCACAGCTACCTGCTGGTTTGTGTGCTGTCTGGCCAGTGAGTGACCTCTGCGCAGTCGATGTTCCGTACTGTTTCACCCTTAGTTGGGAGCTACAGGACATGGGAGGGAGGAGTTGGAGGAAAAGGGAATGAGTGATGTGAACTGCAGGTATTGTGAAGGAGGGTGCTAGGTGACCTTGTGAAAACCTGGGATTATTATGATGGCATGGTGTAAAGGAAATGGGAGAGAAATGTATCGAAAACCAGCTTCATTTAATTTGCTTGTCATGGAAGAGCTCATTATTTCGTGTGATATGTCTATCATTTTGGTTCCTTGTCGTTAGCTGCTGAACTAGCATGCAGTTAGGTATGTTAGGTTATATTTCATCCTTCTAAACAAATAATTAGAAAGCAAAATAAAGTCTAATATGGAGGAGGGAGGAAGGAAGATCATGCCCCTACCACCTACTCAGGAGTATTTTTTACACTTCCTGTAAGGGCATCTGAGCTGGAAACTCTTGGGAACAGAATTTTGACTGAGATGCATCTCAGATGTGATCTGACACTTCAGTTTATGTGCGCTTGTGATTTTGTAAACCAGATATTCTCATTTGGAGAACATTTCCCCCTCTTTTTCAGCTGCTCAGAGCAGCTTTTTTTTCTTCTTCGTGGGTCTTAAGTCACTGATACACACATTACCCTTTTCCCTGCAATCTGTCTGCTGTTGTCCTCCTCCTTCCTAGCTTTTCTTCTCTCTTTGGGTTGGTTAGTTGTTTTTTCTTCTCTGCTGAAGACAGAATATGTAATGTGTCTTTCAATTTCAGGTCTTTTGGAGGTAGAGATTTCCCTATTACAGCACTATTTAAATAGTTCTTTTTTTTGGCTAGTTGCTGAGAAGCTGGATCCTGAGGGACTGTAGAGAAGTGGGTCATTCTGCCATCTAAAATCTGTAGGATAAGGCCTACATATGTTGTAAACATTTGTTTTAGGAACCATAGTAGATTTCATTAATATTCTTTGTTTATTCTAGTAAGAATGATTTTGATCTTGCTGGCTCTCCTTTAGTTTCTTCCATTTTTGTAACCATAACATTTCCACAATGTTAGTGATGCAGATGAATTCCAGAGCTGACTCTGTTTGCTGTTCTTATAATAATGTTGTTAACATGCATAAAATATAATGTTGTTAGCTTACATTTCAGGTTTGTTGAATCTCTTCCCATAAATGGTCTGTGTGTTTAGATGTAACAGGGCACATTTTATGTCACTGTCATTGAAATCAGCATTTATACTCAAAGCTCATAGGCTTCTTCTATGTTGTGGTTAGAAGAGGCTTAATTGAAAAGTAAAATTACGGAAAAGAAAATTGGTTCCATTTTACCTCAAACCAGGACATTCTGTATGTGTGTACACCTGTATGTCAGCATCACTACTGGGAATGGCAGCTTCCAGTTTTGTCCCGAACCCTGTACCACTCTGAAGAGGCTTGCACACCATTAATTTGACACACATGATGGCCTGGGGGCCGTAGTAGCCAGTCACTCTGGAAGCAGGGCAGACAAAATAACAAAACCTCATAGTTCGTGTGGTTTTACTTCATTTGGTAGTTAAACAGGTGCATTTCTTGTGGTCCTTCTCATTCCCCTACACCTTATTTTCAGTTATAAAACTGTACTGCCCAATTCCAAGGAGGGTCTCAGAGTAACGTATTTGGGAAGGGCTTTGGAGTAAAATGTAGAAAAGTACCATTCTGGACAATGGCCATACATGATGGACATACGTGCTTTGGGTGTACATGATGGGAGCTCCTCTTACAAATCCCAGGAGTTCCCCTGGAATTTCCAGGTGCTGAAAGCTTTGGAGATCAGCCCCACTTTGTCTGTAGCAGGGTTTGTTGTGCACAGGACTTGAGTTATGCTGCAGACATAAACCAGTTCTGGATTTCAGATCATTTTCTTTATTTTCTAGCCTCTCTTTGTTGCACTTTCTAACCTCTGGAGTGGCTTTCAGAATGAGATACTACTGCTAAGCTTCCTCACAAATATGACTAACAATCTGCAACAGTTCTCGGAAATCCAATCACAGCTTTTTCCTGAGGAAGTGCTAACATCTCTTCTGGAAGGAGTGACTGTGAAAAGCGACGAGGAAAGGATAAGAGAAACCATGGGTACTGAAAGTTATTACTTTTCTGTTTTCCTTCATTTTCCAAGATTCTGTGGTTTGAATTTTATTTACAGAAGGTGCTACACATTGATTTTTTTTAATAATCAGAATTTACACAGTAAATTGAAATGGGTTTTGTAGTGTGTGGGTTTATTTTCATGTAGTGTAGTTTGGGCTATTATTTTTATACATAAAATTAAAATATAGCTACTAGATACAAACATACCTTATGAAAATGGCAGAATGATCAGAGTAGAATATTTCTACATTATTTTTTTGTACATTTCTTAAGTTTGCTTATGTCTTTTTATGCCTTTCAGAGCTTCTGAAATGGGGGGGGGGGGGGGGGGGATAAAAAAGCTAATTTAATGATGCTTTGGTTACCAGAAGTATTTGTTCATAAGATGATATCCCTAGTAACCAAGTTGTACTCCAGGGGGTTTGTATTGCGTGAGTGTGTCAAAGCAAAATAGAAGAATAAGATACTGCCTTCCTGTTCTTGCCCCCTGTTTCCAAAGTAAACTAATGCTACTAAAGAAGGCTCATGCAGGACTGATTTTTCAGTAGGATCTCTCCTAAGGCAGGGCTAAAGTTTGGCTTTTGGGATCTGGGCATTGCAGGTCATCCTGTGAAGACCACAGGAATCCATTCATCCTATAACATTATTACATTTTAAACATCTGATGTTTTGTTACTGTAATCCTTCCTTTGTTAAACTTTTTCTTAGGAACCAGAGTGAATGTTTCTGATTTCAAGAACCAAGAATGGCTTTTTCCAGAAACTACTGATAATTTTGATCAGTTGCTAATCCAGTACCATGGTTTCTGTGCACATGCGATTGGTGTGAAAGGCCTAACCCTCCCAGGTACGCTTTGCAGTTAGGTCTTTTTCTTACTTTATCTGTACAGAAGTACTAGTGAAAATGTAAACGCATGTTCTGAATGTATCTTCTTATGTCAAGGCTGGAGTAGTGTATTTTCATGTTTGTAATTTTCACCCCAGCTAACTTATTTCCCCTGTTAGAGCATTTTTCTTTTAAAAATACCCAAATAAACTGTCCTAAATAGAAGGTAGAAGGTCTTCAAGAGAAAGCAGGCATGAGCAAGCGGAGGCAGAAACAAGATGGGATGGATAAATGTTTCCTCCTGGTATATGTGCATCTGTGTAACCGACACTGCATCTGAATGCAGGTTGTTAATGTGTTTTAATACAGGAAGAGGAAAACGGTCATTCCTTCTATTTTGCGTGTCTGTCTGTTGCAAACACACCCATTCATGCCTATGTCATATGTATTTTTAAACAGCGGTTATAAAGTACCAAAAATCTCTGAAAAGAATGCGAAAGTGCACTTGATTAAGTCAACTAATCATAAGAAATTTTTTGGTATCTTTGAGGGTCATTTGTCTTGAAAAACTTATTTCAGCTACCCCATAAGTTTGTGTTTTCTGTCTCCCTATCCTTTAGAGAACTTATATAGAATTTTTTTAAACCTACAGGACGTTGGAAGAAAAATATTGCCATTACTTGGCAGTATTAAAAAATAGGTATTTCAACAGCAATGTAAATTACTTACACTTATTTAGTATTGCATATGAGAACAGCTGCCCTGTGTTGGACTGAAGGTCTCTCTAGCCCTGTATCCAATTTCTGGATGTAGTCAGTCATGAACACATGAAGATTATGAGAAATCAAGGAGGAATGATCCTTCCTTAATTATATCCTTCTCTGTTCTAGCAATCAGTGGTATGGGATTTCCTCAGGTAAATATTGTGTCTGTACCCTTCTGTTGAATAATCCTTGATAGAGGTTTTTCATTTACCTAATTGCTTTTTGAATCCATTTAGAGTTTTCCGTGGGATATTCTTATTGTCAGGAGTCCCACAATTATACTTATATATATTATGAAAAGGTACCTCTTTTTGAGATGGTTTTAAGCTCTGGCTTGATAATTTCATCAAAGACCTGATAGTCTCTCTATTAGGAAAATTAGCAAATAGTAATTTTATATTGCACACAATTTGTGGTTTTATAACCCCGTATCATATTATTTCTCTTCAATTGCTTCTTTTTAATGCTGAAGGGGCCTCTTTCTTCAATTCCTTCTTCTGTGAAAGGTATTCCAACCCTCTCATAGCTCCCACCTCCCTTCATTTTACTTTTTCTTATTCTGCTGTGTTGGAACAAAATGTAGTGTTACAAATGTAGCATATAGGTTGTTATAATGTTGGGGTTTTTCTCCCCCTCTGTTTGCGTCCTAATAATTCCTGACATTCTTTTTACATTTTTGATTGACACTGAGTAGTGCCATTTAATATTTTCAAGGCACTGTCTATGATGATTCTAGGTCTTTCCTGGGCAGTGACAGCTGAAGCAGAGCCTGCCACCGACTTTGAGCTCAATTTGTGTTTTCCTGTATAAGTTATTTGGCCTTTATTGACATTTAATTTTCTCTCTTAATTTATTGTCCAACTTCTCAGCTGCTTCATCTGCTTCTTCAGTTAATTTCAGTGTTATGCCCTTTGGTGTAAATGGACTGCTGACCTGCAATCAAATATTTGCTGGAGATTATAGGGGAAACATTTGTGGGTATGGGCTGTTTTCCTATGCCTTTGCTATAGGTGTTTTATCTGATGTTTTTCTGACAGACATGACTGACCTAACGAAATAGACTTTTCTGTACTTAAAAAGCTTGCTTTCAGGGATTTACTATGATTTCAGAAAAAAAAAGGAAGTGAAACTGACTTGAGGGAAACATAGAATCTTGATTACAAATGTCTTTTGTATTGGATATCATACTGTTCAGTATTTCATTGTGTGGTTTGTTTTGGGGTTTTTTTTTAGGAAATCCTGCTATTGGAATTTTAAAGCACAAGGAGAGATGTTATGTTTTCAGTTCCAAAGAAGCTGCATACGTCTTTGCTCAAGATCCAGATAAGTTCATTCAACTGAACGTAGAAAAAGCAAAAGAACATGCAGAGCTAATTCTGCTGCTTGAGCTTTATCATCAGTTTGAATACCTTGCTCTGCATAAACAGGTACATATTGCCCATGCCTTTTGCTGAAGAGTTGTTGGGTCACTCGTTGTTCTGTCCTTTCTAGAACATAAAAAGAATAGATGATACCCAGCTTTAGAAAAGAAGTATAATCATCTGTCTATCATACTGAATATCTGAAGGTCCATCTTTTCCAGATCTTCACAGTGTTGATAAGAAACATTTTCCTTAAGGAAATGATGTTCTCACCTTATCTCTTCACAGGAGAATATGTAGAGACAAAGGATTGTGGCAGCGATAAAAGCTGTTTGTCCTTAGTCTAGAAAGATCCTGTGTCCAATGTTTCTTTTCCTCGTTTTTGCAAAAGTAACTTAAAGAAACAGTAAATAAATGCAACAGAAGATAAGCCAGATACCATATTAACTGGAGCTTTAGCTCAGCAGTTCATCAGTATGTGCTGGATGAGGGTGTAGTGATATCTGGGGACAGGAATTATGGAATATATTACAAAATGAAAGGGGACTCATTAATAATGAACACGACAATGCTACCATGTGAAATCCAAAGACTTGATTTGGATTCATAGGCATTTCTCTGATACATTGTGAATTCTAGGTCCCCAGCAATGGAAAGAAGGTAGTCTTGAACTGGGCCTTGGTGAGAGAGGTATAGTTTATATCCTGGCTCTGGCAGAGATGTACCCACTTCTCCCAATTATGATTTGTGATTTTTAGTCCATCCATAAAGATAAACTGAGGTGCCTGCATCATAAAATACCGATGGTGATAGTGGGATCCCTTTTTACCAAAATCCAATGACTGAGCACTCACTCAGGATATGAGAGTCTGAAATTCACCTGTGGCCTCTGCCTAAAGGGTTTTCTGTCAGAAATTAAATACATCAAATACTTAATGGTTTCTTCTTTTTAGCAGGGGGAGGGGGAAAAAAATATTGTTGAATGTAAAAGTCATTAGCCATTTGTGGTTTGCAGGTTTCTATTTGCTTTTAAAGAGTAGCATATTTTTCTACGTATGTATGTATTTTTTCTAAAAATATGCTATTTTTCTTAGATGCCTGTATTCTTCTCATTAATGCCTTGCTTGCTTTTGCATTGTTTTTTTTTCATCCAGGCCAGAAATGCAGGCAAATATTTGATGAAACCAACCACAAAATGTGACAGTAGTACTCAAACTGATACTCATATCTTGCCTCCAACAATTGTGACATCCTATGAATGGAATGAATGGGAACTGAGAAGAAAAGCTATAAAACTGGTTTGTACTGTTATTACCGTATTTTCATTATTGGATAATAGAGTTCAAAATAAATTATTGTAAACTTTTGTTCCTTGCATACATCTGACTTTATTAGATTTTAATATTAGATTTTTAATCTTATTCGAAGATGCACACTTCTGTTACAACTGGCTCAATATTTTTTTTCCAGGTATTTTCTCTCCTTATTTCTAGACTTTCTTAATCTCACACTTTTTCCGTATTTTTCCCCAGTTTTATGAGCAGTACTTCCACTGCTAAGTCTATTAATTCCAAATTTTTCAGTTGCGTTCTTTAAGTAATAAGAGTTTGTTGATTAGCGTTTGAATTTTAAAATTGTTTCTCTACGCTGAAATAAATTTAACAGGTTGAAGATATTGCTATATACTTTCTTTGTAAAAAAAAAAAAGGTTGCAGAAAGGTTTGCATCAGGCAAAACTTTATTGCAAGTTGAGCAATTTCTATTAATATTCCTCACCATCAAGTTAGAGGAGGAAAAATGTATTAACTTGCATGCAGGATGGTTAAGAATACCTTTGGAGGTGTTTGACGCTGCAGAAGATTTATTTATCCATCCTTGAAAGGTATCAAAGCATAAGATTGTTTCCTTTTTTTGTGTAATGAAATATTTTTCATTTGATCATGATTCTTCATGTTTGCTAAAACCAATTCTGCTTTTTTTTGGAAAAAAACCCAAACCAAACCATAACAAAAAACCCCCAAATTTTCCCTCTTTCCTGTAGGACCAATCTGGAGAGGTAAGAAACAGAGCAAGTAGGTTTTGTGTTGTGTATATAATCCAGAGGAAGCGTTTGTTATACTATCATGAAGATTTTCTGCGAGACTGGAATATCAACTGGACGCAGAACACTGCAGGGCTGATTTTTTTTTTCTGTGAACAGATGCACTAGGCAGGCCTGTGGTCTGCTGTGCAGCCTATTTCCTTTCTGTTGTCCTTTTTGCCATGAAATCTCCAACATTATAAAAGGAAACCAAAATTTTGGACTGAGAAGTCTTGCCAGTGTTAACTGGTTTATAAAAGATTCTAAATAATAGTTGTTACTGAGGTGTATGGAGAAGCCAATTAGGTTTACAAGAGGCCTAGCTAAAAGTCTCCTTTGCTTCTGTAATGGACAAAAGTACATAAATAAATGTAAGATGTGGTCAGTGGTTTACCTGTAGCATAAGCAAAGATGGATGTTTATTAAGAGCTGAGCATGAAGACCATTCACAAGCAAATTTGTAGCTCATTAGTTTGAAATATTTACAGAAAGTACTTTAAAGTACTGAGGGTGTTTTAGCCTCAGATGTCCATATGGGAGATTAGCGATGCTGAGTTGAAACAAAAAATCCCAGATGCATGCAGAAGTGTTTTGTCTACGGCAACTATGCTGAATTTGTAATATGGAGGTGATATCAAATGCTAAAATAACAGAAACAGCTTACCAACGCATCTGTGAATTTTATACTTTAAGGGGAGCATCGGACATACTTGTGGGTTTTGTTAGAGGATGAGCTCAGATCCCTTGGGATTTTTTTCCGTTGTTCATACTTGGCCAGAAAACTTGTAGTGATATGAAGTGTTAAAATGTGACTTTGTTGGAACACCTATTTGATGTTAGAAGTAAAATTTTCAGCTCACGTTTGTTTTTCTGTGCAAGCACAGTTCCTTGCAATAGCATTCATTCAGTTCTCAAGAGGGACAAACTTAGCAGAGAAACAATACCTCATGCTTGCTCTTGTTTTAATTCTCAGCAAAACCCTTGGGAAAAAAAGACTAAAATATAGTCTGTCTTTCCATGCCATCTCTTCTGTAAATTCCTGATTGTTCTTTTCTGTGTTTTCCACGATGACACTGTGCATAAGATTCAACTGTAGATTAAGATATCAAAATGTGTCTACATATGGGTGCTTCAACTTCCATTCCAGGTGAGAGAGACCGAGCTAGTGGAGTCTGGAGAGTATTTTGGCTCACCCTGATATAAACACCGAATTTGGCCAACTTAATCACTCTCTCCAGCTTCCACTGACTCCAGTCTCCGCTGACGGGACTGGACTCCAGGGACTTTCTCACTTACATGTATGTAGGGGTCTGAATCCTACCACATAAGACTGGATTTTGTATATTTTGATGACAACTACACGTCACATGATTTACAGTGTTTTACCTCATTGCTGACATAGAAGGCTCACTGGAATAGGGAAGATTTTGTTGTTTCAAGTGCTGACTTCGTAACTTTAACGCTTTGTGAGAAGTGGGAGTTTTGTTGTATCTACAGCAGTTTCTGTGATTAAACAGAGCTTTAATCATAAATTACCTTACCTTTTGCCCCTTGCCAAGGGGTTAATGCGCAATGTGTGGAAAGAAGGCTTTTTTTTTTCCTTTTTATCTGATACTTTGTGACACCAACACCCAAACGTTATCGCATTCGGTAGAAACCAGTCCAAGGCTTGATCCTGTATTTTGGTTATCCACAGTATTCAGGATCCTCAAACTTGTTTTAGGTTGCAGATGCCCAGAGAGATTTATCCACCTACCACCACATTCAGATTGACTAAAATTAGTTTGAAGCACTGGAAGAGCTTACCATGAAAGCATTTTATTCTAACAAAACAAAGGCTTCAGCATTTAACAGAACTTGAAGCACAGTGAACAAAGGAAAATACGAAAGCAGTAAAAGGCTGATTTAAAATTGTGTGTTCACATGTCCTATTAGTTCAGGAGTTATCAAATCACAGTTGCAACCGTGTACTGACAGTAGGGTGAGGTGGGCCGTGTGCCAGGTTTGTGAAGCCCATAGATCTAAAATAAATCAATGCAGCGATGTACACACTAGTGCTAAAACGTTCAAACAAAATTTTGCTTAATCTGATTCTTTTTGTGTCTTTAGGCCAATTTGCGCCGCAAATTAACTCATGCCATGCAGACTGATCTCAGCCATATGAGAAGAGATAACTCCACCCAAGTGTACTTGCCAAAAGATGTCAGCACCCAGACGAAGCGTGACAGCTCAAGCAATGTGCCCAGACCACAGGTTTTCTTGGAAGGTCTCCGAGGAGGATCATCACCTACTACTCATATGGTCAAAGTGGACTTAACAAGACCAGCAGATGAAAACTAAGCGAAAATGAGAAACCTAAAGATATGTATTGAATGTGTATATAAAAATCCCTGCATATATCTGAATTAAGATACAAAAGATTTTACTATGTCTGTTGATTCCAGGAGCAGTTGATTTCTTTCATTTATCTTATCTGTTAGGGCTGCTGACAATTTAGAATCAAGTGCAATTTAGAATCAAGATGTTCCCAAAGACTTTAACTTAAACTAACATTTAAATGTGAAGTGTGTGTTCTGGGGTTTTCTTGAAGTTTTAATACAACAATTGCTTGCTGAAACACCGTCCTTAAGAGCCATGTCTTTGGTACATGGAAAGGATGATGTAAGATATATAGCTTTTTTAAGATATGGGGCCGACACTGCAGCTCCTACAGAGGCGTAATTCCCATTGGTGTGAAATAAAACTGACCCCAAGGGGGAGTCACAGGAATGTCACAGCTCCACCCTCTACAGCAGAATCGTCAAGAAGGTCAAACCAGCAAAATGAAATCCATCGGGGTCCTTGGGCCTGTCCATCCGTGCTGTCTCTGCAGGGTAACAGGCGTCAGGGTAATGAGCGTAGGCCAAGGCAGGGAGCTCGAGAGGAGGGAATCGGGTGGCTCTGGCAGCCTTTTAGGTCTCCAGTAATTTCTGTATTCATTGGCTAACCAGCATGCTGGTGGGAACACTGGAAACCACCGGAACTTGACATTGGGCCACCTTTTTGACAGCTCTGTTTCACTTGTGTTTGAAAAACTAAAGCACAACAGGAAAAGGTCTTTAGCTTTATTTCATTGTGGCAGGGAAATATGTGCCAGCTCTGATAAAACGACCTGAACCATTTGAGCTTTAAGATGAAAGTTCTTCCCAAAGTAGGGAGTACTTTAAACAGAGATACTTTCAAAACAACAAAGAGCTCCACAACTTATTATCTGCAGAACGTCCAGGTGTAAACTGTGATTGCACAGGGTGTGCTACGCTTTCTAAGTCTCTTTCTTTGGCCAGGTGCAGCGTGGTGCATCGTGGTTTCCTGGGTCATTGTTACACAAACTTGTGATGACGAAGCTTGAAGATTCAAGCTGCTGGGTGATTTTTCTGCAGCGTTGTGTGAGGTAGCATTCTCTTTCCGTTTCGCTGTCTCCAAGGCTCCACTTTTTATTTAAAGTTATACAACTGGGACAAATCCACAAGGCGTTACACAATAAAAGGACCAGGAGAGGAGCACAGCAAAACGTTAGCTAAAGTAGTTTCCAGCAGGTGATTTTCTGTTTTGTAAAAAACTAATCAGTGGCAGCCAGATGTGCCACTCCTCCATGTTTTTCAATGATGAGCTGGCACCGATTTTTAGATTTATTAATAAAAACATGACCGCTGTTACCAGCTGCAGCGTTTTTTATTCAGAGAAAACACCCTGTTGCTGCTTAATGAAATACTTTCTGTTGCTGTCATCTCCATGTATTTTTATCATCATTTGCTTTGAACCTTTTATGTTAAAGTTCTTACTTTGAACCAACAAACTGGTGTTTTAAGAATACATAAACGCATTGATTTAAAAGAAAACTGATGAGTGACAATCCCTTTTATCCCACTTACTCTTTTCTGTCCCATTTGGAGAAGCTACTGCAGTATTGTAAAATGCTGGGGAATACAGTTGCAACCCACATCTCAGTTTTGTCACGGCAGAAACACGTCAGTACCGATGGGGATTACTCCGGGCAATGAGAAATGCAAGCGTGAGATTTCCGGGTGTTTACTGCTAATAAAATAGTGGGGGGGGAAGGAAAAAAAAAAGAGGAAAGGCTACTTCTCAAAATGGGTTTATTCATGTGAAAGGTGAGACAACACTCAGTTGACGCCCATTTGAACTTGAGTTTTTCTTTATCGGAATCTGGTTCCTCTGCTCGGTGTGGATGTACGACAGCAAGACCACGCGATGTATTGCCAGGGGCTGGGTAACAAAGTGCAGCGCCTGCCATCGCCTGGCTTTAGGGTTATTAAGCGGGTGGCCGAATGTCGCACACCGGCATCCTCTGCTTTCACAGCTGGTTTGGGGGCTTTCTCCTCTTCAGATTTTGCTGGTTTGGGGGGCACCGGGCAGGTACACAGAAGAGACGCATTTGAGGTGAATTCCTTAAGCTCTACTCAATAATTTGCGTGCATCAGTAGAGTCGTCAAAATCACCCTGTGGTTTTATGACTGTTGCTGCACAGACTATTAAGCACCGCTCCGTTTCCAAACCCCCACCGACCCCTCACCCCCCCGCAGCCCGACCCCTCACACGGCCCCGGCGTCGCAGTGAGCCCCCCCCCACCCTCATGGAGCTGGGGCCGCTCGGATACACCGCCGAGCTCCCCTTTTTTTCTGATTTACAGGTTAAAATCGGCAAAGCCTGAGAACAACCGTCTCCGACTGACCCCGGGCCCAGGCACCGCCCGCCGCGGGGACGCGAGGCCGCCCTCCGTCTCGATGGTGAGAGGAGGGAGGCGGGGCGCTCTAGGCGGCGCCGCCGCTCTCTATGGTGTGATGGGAGGAGCGGCGGGGCACGGCGGGCGGCTCCGGCCCGGAGGTCTCGGCGCCTTCTGTGGGCACCATGTCGGCTCCAAAAGGTGAGGGCGGCGGGGCGAGGCGAGGCGCAGTTAGAGGGGAACCGTGGCGCTCGGAGCGGGGTACGGCCGGAGAAGGCCGGCGCGATGAGGCGCGACCCCCCGCCTCCCCCTCCGCCGCGGAGGGGGTGGAACTGTCCGCCTCGCCGGGGGCCGCGGCGCCGGACGCCACCACCATGGGTGCGGGGGGGGGATGGGGGGACAGTGAGGGGGCGCGGGGCCGCGCCGGGGAGGGGCTCTGCCCCCCGCCCCGCCTTCCAGCTCTCTGCGACCGGCTGTGGCCGTCGCCTGTTCGCCGTGTGGGGCTACCCTCGGCCGTCTCCGGAGCGGTGGCGACTCTGTCGCTGGTTCCCGCTCTGGGGGCGCCTGAACGTGGCGCGACGTTCTGGGGGGTTTGGCCCGAGGCCGTGGGGCCCAGGTCGCCAGCGCAGCCGGGCACCCGCCACCCCCGCACCGAGTGGCGTCCCGAAAAATACCGCTGGGCCCCGGCAGTGAGTGCAGAGATGGCAAAGCCACCGCCGGCCCCGAGCGAGAGCCCTTGGGCAAGCCGGGCGGGTGTGAACGCTTCAGGAATAGTGTGTCCAGCAGGACCAGGGAAGTGATCGTCCCCCTGTACTCGGCACTGGTGAGGCCCCACCTCGAGTGCTGTGTCCAGTTTTGGGCCCCTCACTACAGGAAAGACATTGAGGTGCTGGAGCGGGTCCAGAGAAGGGCAACAAAGCTGGTGGGGGGTCTGGAGAACAAGCCTTATGAGGAGCAGCTGAGGGAGCTGGGGTTGTTTAGCCTGGAGAAAAGGAGGCTGAGGGGAGACCTTATCGCTCTCTACAACTGCCTGAAAGGAGGTTGTTGAGAGGTGGGGGTCGGTCTCTTCTCCCAGGTAATAGGCAATAGGACAAGAGGAAACGGCCTGAAGTTGTGCAAGGAGGGGTTTAGATTGGATATTAGGAAAAACTTCTTCACGGAAAGTGTTGTCAAACATTGGAACAGGCTGCCCAGGGAAGCGGTGGAGTCACCATCCCTGGAGGTATTTAAAAGATGAGTAGACGTGGTGCTGAGGGACATGGTTTAGTGGTGGTTTTGTCAGTGTTGCGTTGATGGTTGGACTCGATGATCTGAAAGGTCCCTACCAACCTAGACGATCTATGATTCAAAGACGATGCCTGTCCCCACAGCACGTCTTGCACGAGGCTGCTCATCTCTTGGCTGGGTGGGGAGAAGGGCTGGGGGCAGGAGCTGCCGTCCCTCAGTGTGTGTAGGGCTGGGTCTGAGGTGCCCAGCGCCCCAGCTCCTTTGGCAGGCTGCCGGGCTGTGCTTTGGGTGCCGGGCTTGGCCTGGGGCTGCCGTTGGAAAGAGCCCTGGCAGGGCGGTGAGACGAGCAGCGGCGATGTGTGGGAGGCCCGCGTTTGTATCCTGAGGCTTTTGGCTTCTCTGCTCCCTTTTGCTGGAAGTCGTTTCATTCGAGTGGGATTTACTGAAGCCAGTGAAAGAAACTGTGGGAGAGAAACAACAGCTTCTTTCAGCTCTTTTTTTTTTAAGGCTTTTTTTTTTTTTTTTTTTTTTTCAGGCTTATCAGCAGAAGGTATGGGTGCCCCAACTATGCTTTCCCTCTGCCCCCAGTGCTGCACTGGTACTGATGCAGACGCGTGAGCCAAGCTGGAGAAATATTCTGGCTGAAATCTAACTACAGATAGCTTTTAACGTAACACTAGGACTATCTAGTGTACTTACTTGATTCATTATCATGTCCTGCTGCGTTTGATTTGCCCAAGTTTGCAAACTGTTGCCAAATTGGAGCATTCACTTATTTTTTTAAGATTAGTCAATATAGGCAAGTGTTTAATTTAGTTTTAGTTCAGTAGCACCTAGACTTAAAATCTTAATGTGTAAAAGCACATAGTTAATGATATTTTAGTGCTGATGGAAATGATACGAGGAAATACACTTTTGTAAAACTGGACTGGGTTAATTTTATTTCTTGGTTGTTATGTCCTCGGATTCCCACCGCCTCCGCCCTCCCCGCAATCCAAACTTAATTCAAAAATGGATTACAGTTTGTAAGTCTCTTTTAAGCATTGTTAGTCCAAAAACTAATTGGCTCTACCTTTTAAAAGTGGTTACTGACGTGGGTAAGATTTTTATCTGTAAGGAAGTAGCTAATTTAAATGATTACAGCAGCAGGAGGTATTAACCGTACCTTGCAGAAATGTTATGCAATAGAAGACATCCCTGGCTTGAAAGAAAAATGAACCCAAACATCGGTTGCACTGGATTCGGCAATTCATTCTCATATTAAATGAACAAAGTTATTACAAATCTGGCCGGAGCTTATCTGTTAGCTCATTCCCTAATCAACTGCATAAATCCCTAATCTCTCTAATCAGAACACAAACTTAAACCAATTAAAGTACACTTCTTTAGGATATTCAGAACACAACAGATAATGCCCCAAAGATGCTGCTGAATGACCAACATCCACCCATCAGGCACCATGCATGACGAAGAATAATTCACCAGTTCGAAAAATAGTTTTGTAGACACCAGACGCTTGCTGATGTCTCATGTTGGACCTGCCTTCATGCAGAGCCCTGGTTGGAGTCATGCCCTCTTCTCTTTGCTGGTACAGTTGCAGCTCAGCCATTCTCTGACGTGGGGCTGAACTGGCCTGGCCACGTCTGCCCGATGAAGCTCTCAGGCCTTGGAGGAGGGCGGCTCTGGGAAAAACTGCCTTTCACCAGCGGACGTGGAACAGGCCGACTGCCAAATTGTGCAGGATAGTAGTTGGTCCAGGGCAAAACAGTTGCAAGAATTGCTACTGTTGTAGGAGGATAGGAGGGGGGAAGACAGAGGGGATAACACAGACGATACGTAGTCCTTCCATGGTTTAATTTACTTGGAAGAGCCATAGTCTTGGTGTTTTCTACAGAGAATTATTTTTCAAGAAAGCCCTTTGTGTGAAGTCCTATCACCATTCTGAGCAAGACTCTCTTCTCTTACTAACTTAGGTGGAAAATAAGGCTGAAGGAAATGCTGCCTTATTTATTTAGATTTACGACATTGATTCCCTTCTTTGCTGATACTGAATTTTTCCTCTCTCTTTGCTTTTACTAGTCTGCCCACGCTCTTTGTGTTTGACCTTAGTATACTACGTGGAGAGGATCAGCTGCTGTTGTGAGCAATTACTGTCGGCTAAAGAGCAGGAAAGCACAGAAAGACCTTTTGATTACTATTAGATAAATATTAGTCTATGATTAGTTTTTCTTGAATGAAGGATGATTATGAGGGCAAGAGTATATCTTATTTTCAAACACCTGGCATTCCTCTACAACTTTCTTTGAGAAGAGGCTTTAAAATTTAACTTAAACTTTTTATAGCAAGCATTTCACAACATTGTAATTATTGTATGCTGCCACGGTAGTATTTGATACAGTCCTCTGGTTGGAGGACACCCTGCTTCAGTTCTTAAATTAAAACCAACGGCACGCTGAGTCCTCTGTCCTCGTCTTTGTTTTCTTTCAGAAAATGTCAGCTTACTGTTCAAGTTGTACTGCCTCACGGTGATGACCCTCGTTGCTGCAACGTACACGGTGGCATTGCGGTACACAAGGACAGTGGAGACAGAACTCTACTTTTCAACCACGGCTGTGTGCATTACTGAAGTTATCAAGTTGTTCCTGAGCGTGGGCATCTTGGCTAAGTAAGTATGGAATGCTAATCAGTATTGGGAAAACGAGTGCCAGCTTCTAACCTCAGAGTCTCAGGCACTGAAGTACAGATACATTCGAGAAGGTGGCTGGATAGTCATGCTGTGGAAGAGTTGTTTTAGAGCGGGTTAGAGCTTGTGAGTCCTCCTCAGATGAAACTGCTTTGTAAACACCACAATGTTCAGGTGTGTCCTTTCTGCATATTTTCTGGTTTTGTGTGCTTTGGAATAGGTTCAAAATGTCAGCATGGATTATCAGTGATTTTTTTGGGGTCTTTAAAATACTGGTGTATACGAAAGCTAGACTGTGAGCCATTGTCTGCTGAATTATATAAAATTGTAATGTTCCTACTCATAAATTTTTCCCAAACAGTGCTACAGACACGCATTTTGCTGTCTCTACTAACCTGGGGAATCAAAGCTGAAAGGCTGCGTGGTCAGAAAATATTAGAGTTTCTGTAATCCCAGGCTGCCTCTAAGAGCTAGAACTTCAGTCCACACGTGAGCATCTGAAGTAGGGAGGCCATCAGTCCTCTGTCTTTCCTCTCAGCTTCCCTGTACTACGTCCTTCCTTGAAAGAATCTTTATATTCTGGACTTTTCCAAAGCCCAGTTCTTGCTGTTGTGGTAGAATTCGTTCTTTTAGGGTCTCTGCCTATCTCTTTGTGGCAACTATTGAAAGTTTCCTTTTGGTTATCACATGTGCTTGAGTATGATCAGCAAAATTTGCCAGTTTCCTAGTAATCTCCCATTTTAGATCACTTGCGAATATGCTGAACAGCATAAATTCCAGCATAGTTTCCTTCAGTATCTCCTTTACAACTTCCTCCAGTTCTAAAGTCCTAACCAATTTGTCTCACCCCAGGCAAGGTGCCTTTGTAGTTTAATAACCAGTGAGAAAATAGAATACAATCTGGTTTTTTTTCTGTACAGCAGGATATATTTGGGTGGGTACCTTTTCTTTTTGAAACAGCCAGCATTGATTAGTGCAATATGCAGGATACTGGAGTATGACTCTCGCATTGTTCTGGCTGCAGAATTTGTTTTCTTACACATTCTTACACTCTGCCTTCACTGTGTTTACTTCTAACGTTTCTGCTGGAAGGCATATTGAATGGATGAATGCCAAAATGTTGTCTGTCGAAAGAGAAGTTTATGGTAGTTGTGTTAATTGTTTACTCAACGTCTCATATTTAAAGTCCAGTTCACCATCTGATAGTTACATTGTCTACATTGTTAGATGGTACATAATTACTTAGCAATGGATGAAGAAAAATAGAGCTGATTTGCAAACTCTAGGTTCAACTTCAGCTTTTCTAACAAATGCACGTTTCTGTTGCATCACTGATTGTTATTACTATCACTTATTCAGACCTTTGAAGAAAACAGAATATGTTTTTTTAAGTCGAAGCTAGGCCAACATCAAGAATGGTGAATTCAAGCTAGATGTTTTTTTATTTTCTCATTTGATTTTGCAGTGTACATCTTTGGGCACCTTATTTGCATTATCAGCTGTACACAGAGGCTTGTTTTAAACTCTTTTTTTTATGTAGATTTAAATCTGTCTCCACGTGATCTTTGTACTGAATTCAGCTGTCAGTTAGAGATTCTTGATAAGTGCGTGCTTCAGAAAGCGCACCCACTGCAAAAATGAACTATTAGATAGTTACATCTTCTTGTTCTCAAAAACTCGATTGAAAATGGTGCTTACTGGACATCTGTTATTCTTCACTGCTAAAATTTCATGCTGGAAGTCCAAGTAGACAGATACTGCTGTGGAAGCTACTATTGCTGTTCTGGAACAGAAGCGGGTATAGTTTAAGTATAATTTTCTCGTTCGACAGCCCACCTTAGTATCAGCAAATAGAAGAATGATGTACATTTGTGAATAAGAAAGAAGTCGGGATGTGGGCGAAATATGGGGAATTGGGCTCCTGGAGCACTGAGGAGGATGTGAGCCATTTGTTCATACACGTGTGTAGGGGAAGCCAAAGGAGTGTTAAATTCAAGAGCAATACAGGTGGCAAGTAGAGAGGCCTGTGGGAGGGGACAGGAGTGATTTTGGATGTTGGTGTTTGTCAGTGGCCAAACAAGAGAAGAAAGGAAAGGGGGAACATGGGACTTGGAGAGGGCTGGAAAGGGAACTGGAGGACTTGAGCAGCAGCCACAAGTAAGCAAGAAATGTCAGATTGATGTAGAAATGATAAGAAGAACTAGCAATGTAGAGGTCAGCTTTAATAAGCAGAGGAGCAAGCCACAAAAGCAGACAGCAGCAAGAAGCAACACGTTCTTCCCCATTGCCTGCTCTTGTGTGCGCCGTAATTACATGAAGGAGACGTGTGAAGGTGCGAGGTGACAGGGAGCCACCGCACACCCGCCAAACCTCTTCACATGTGTGCTGGTGCCGGTCCAGCATCTCCCGCAGCACAAGTGGGAAGAGGAACCCAGGGCTGGCTGAGGAATGAGAGGCGTTTCCAGCTCAGTAGTGAGCAAGGGCACAACCTTTCGGCTGCACTGTGAGGTCTAGTTTAAAGGGGATCTGGAAAATCACGGGCATTCGACATCACACACAAATATTAATAGCAAAAAAATAAAAAGGGACACACAGACACGATGACAGCCTTCTGTGCCGCTGCCTGTATACTTACCGACTTATCCCACTGTTTAGTGTTCATGGCTGTTTTTTCATTTGTTGCACATTAATGCATCTAACCTCCTGATTGCAGAATGGTTTCGACTTGTTGATAACCTCACTGTTACTCCCCAGTTAATTTTTCTTCAGCGAGCAGTAGGTACAACTGGGTGTTGAGAACAAATTTTCATCCTTCCCAAAGGATCCATTGATTTGATTGCTGTTTTCAAATACCAGTTGAGAGAGCCCTCAGTTATATTAATATTTTATTTTGCAGAGAAACTGGAAGTCTGGCAAGGTTAATAACATCTTTAAAAGAAAATGTGTTTGGAAGTCCTAAAGAATTGCTAAAATTAAGTGTTCCATCTTTGGTGTATGCTCTGCAAAACAATATGGCATTTGTGGCTCTTAGTAACTTGGACGCAGCAGTCTACCAGGTAATACAATTTTTTGTCAGTAAATACATTTCTCTCTACTGTTTCATTAGACATGTGTGCTGCGTATGTGTCTGCCTAGCGTGCAGTGCTCTCTTTAGCCTCGGTGTTAAAAGCCAAATGATGTTTTGTTGTATTCAGAGCTTAAACTCTGTTGCAGAGCTCTGATTTTCTGAGCTAACCCACTCACTGCTATGGTCACTTCACATTCACTTTGTTGTAATTGGTGATGGTACAAAACCCCAAGGATCTGTAGGAAATCAATGAATATAATTTTTTGTCATTCTGTAGTTGAATTCTCTATTTTATGTTCTTGTTTTGGAGGAGTTTATAAAACCTCATCCTCTGTGCTCCTATTCCCACCTTCTTTAGGTGACGTACCAGCTGAAGATCCCTTGTACAGCTTTATGTACAGTCCTAATGCTAAACCGCACCCTTAGTAAGTTGCAGTGGTTCTCTGTCTTCATGCTGTGTGGTGGTGTCACCCTTGTTCAGTGGAAGCCTGCTCAGGCTACAAAAGTACAGGTAAGAGTTTACATTTTGCCGCTTCACGACGAAGAATAAACTGCCTTGTACTTTGTATTTCGCTTCACAGCAGCTGGGATTAAGGTAAGGTCTCTTACGTTCCATACAGCAGTACCCGTTTTCTATTTCCAGACCCTCCATCTACAACGTAAACAGATCGTTCACTTTCACATTTATTGTACACCAGTTCAGGCAGGCTTGCGGTATTGCTCCAGTCTCACTTGTTGGAAAGGCACCTGATTGCTACAGTTAGTATAAATCACCACAGCCGTCATAATCAGTCTAATGCACCATCGTAGGAGTATCTGAGTAATATATTGTTTCCAGCAGTTGGCCCTGGTATCATCGTAATTGTTGGAGCAGAGAACTTGGAATCGAAGCACTTGGGGCGGAATTAGGAGTGAAACTCCAATGCCTTGTGGGTGTGGGTATGTCATTTAAACACACCCTTCGGAGGCACTGACCTAAGCCTGTGCTAGGAAGAAACATGTGTCTTCTGTTTCTTGGGTCTTAGATGTTGGCCAGCGGCATTAGCAGGCAAGGCAGGTCACGCAGCTGGGAGGAGAGACTGGCCACAGCCAGGCAGACGGTGCCTCTGAGCACTGCAGGGGTTGGTAAGAGCACACGCAGAACGCCACACAGCTACACCGAGCTAATCTGAAGGGCAGCTCTAGCTCAGCAAGTACATTTTATACTGTAATGAAATGCTAATAATTTTGCTGTACTTAACGAAGTAGCTCTGGAATTGATTATTGTAAATTACTGAAGAGTTGCATCCTTTTTAAAATAACGGTTGGTGTTGCAGGTGGAGCAGAATCCATGGCTAGGGTTTGGAGCGATTGCTGTTGCTGTATTATGTTCAGGATTTGCAGGTATAGTATTATTTCCTTACGCAGGTCATATCAAAAGGAATGGAGAACTCATGATGTTTAAAATAGAACATTCTACATTAGTTAACTGTCTTTGATTATAAGATAAAAAAGGACTTTATCTCCTCTGCCCCTAATTACCTTGTACTGATAGAGATTATGACAGATTCATGACACAATTACTCCAGTTGTCAAGCAAGTGACTAGGAGCACATATTGCTGGGTTTAGGTGATACAACTTAGAAGTTTGGTTTGCAAGTGGAAGTGTCTTTCAAATGCTTAGAGTAACACTTGGGGAACATCCATAATGACTCACTCGATACAATTAATTAATGTACATCAATTTTATAAAGTTGGCTTTACAGTGAATAGCTCCCTTATGGTGATCATGTGAAATACTTGCATTTTTCCATACGGGGGACTGAGCTCCTCACTCAGTTCTTGCGCATGCTCAGCCCCGAAATATACATTGCCATAGTCCTGTAGGTGGTAAATCTAACTGAGATGCAGAGGGAGCATAAGCAAGGCAGAGAGGAGGATGAGTAGCAGGAAGCCTAGATAAACTCCATGAAGGACTTTGGGGGTGGGTTTTTTTGATTTTGTTGGGGTTTTTTGTTTGGGTTTTTTTACAAACAGCGTTTCCTCTCAGAGTAGTTTTTCTCTGGCTTCTGCAGAAGGAGACCAGAACTGGAGGACAAGTGATCTGGTACTAAGAAATAAGGAAACGTAAATTACTACTTAATTTGAAACTTGGCTCACAGGGGCATATTTTCCGGTCTGTAAACTGGATTCTTCCCCCCTCCCTCTGTAAGAAAACAAGGTACTATCACCCACCTGCAGTACCATACAATCCTGCAAGAATAATCTTGTGCTGTGCATACACGCTTGGTATTCTTCAAAAACATTCTGGCTGGCAGGGAGGAAAAGGAGGAGGATGTCATTCTTGTTTGGTGTCTTTTCAGTGAAATGGGCACTTTGAAGCAGAAATACTAAATAAAACTGTGTGGAGCTCCGTCACCTTTTCCTGGGAAGTTATAAATTTACTCATTTCAATAAATGCTCCCAAGCCATGAGGCAAAATACAGCATTCACAGTGAAGCCTTCACAGTCTCCAAAAGCTCTCCAGCTTTCTCTGATAATGTGGGGAGAGAGCTGTGCTTCTAACGGCCTGCAAATTCAGGCTGTTGAACGGGCTGATGCAGGTGGCTCTAGAGGATTTAGACACACACGGCTTTCTTCTCCCACAAAAGGATCGCAGCTTGTGTGTTTCCTCACTGACAGCTGTAGCTTTGAGGCAGCTGGGGGGACAGAGTGTTTCATCTGTGGAGCTCCTTGTGGCCTTGGGGCTTTACATATTGAAAACATAAATCCTATTCAAACTCTTTTCCTCCGCTTCCTTCCCCCACCCACATGAAGAAGTTATTTTGGCATTAAACCTTTCGTTTCTGGACTGACCATGTTAAGTGTTTTATATTATTCCATCAAAGATAAAAAAAATACACATTTTTGTCCCTCGGAGTTGGAAAAAAGTTTTTTCTTCAAACTGATGATCCTGTGATAATTTCCAAGTATCTGGGAGCCCAACAATGGGGCTCCATATATATATAATGGCAGATCCTTTGTGACTCGAAACAGTACTGAAGAATAATTTCTCCTAAAGAGCACACCTTCTTTCCTTCATGCTGCCTAGTGGAGCGATTTTTATGCCTTTTTGGGAATCTGAAAGCATAATTTCATTGGCTTACTTGTTTTATAACAAGTTCTAGTTCATAAAGTTTACAGGTACACTTCATACTCAAGCCAGATTTCTGGTACATTGGTTACATCTGGTTGTGCTCTGTGGGTCTTCCCAGCGGGCAGAAGACTCGAGATCAATTACTGTGGGTTCTTTTAAGCACTGTCGTTGTCAACAAGACTGTTTTTTGTTGATGTTGTTGTTTAGACTTTAAAAATGTATATTCGTATGAGAAAAAAACCAAGGAAACTCAACTTATTATTTGAACACCTCAAATATAAATCTCTTCTCTAATTTATTCACTATAAATATTCTATATACTGTAGTAAATTATAAATTGTTTTTCATGAATAAAAGAGTAGCAAGACTTTCCTTGAAGCTAACTCTGCGATTTCAGGAGGAGGAGTCTGTGCCATGGGCGTCTAACCCACAGGTCATCTTTGTCAGTTCCATAGACTCTTCTCATACCGTATGAAGGATCCTGGGTGACATTAATCAGCAATAAGCATTTAGTCAGCAGGACTCAAACCAGGAAGTCACAGAAGTGGCTGAGAAGAACCGGGTCCTGCAAACTGTTGCCTATGTTTTGAAATGTGGAGGAAATTCCAGAGATTAGCAGAGTCCTGGCGTGGGAGCGATGGTTAAAAAGGCAGCTAGTGATGGCCTTGTCAAATGTCGGCCTTTTTCAGTGTGACATACACCTCCCGAGTAGAATAATGAAAAAGTATTTGGGGAATTTCAGTAATGCGAAGCGTAAAAGTAATGCTTGTCAGCGCGGCACTGTGCACAAGAGCTTTAGATTAAAATGAAATCCACTTCCTCAAAACCAATCTGTAGTTTCAATTAGCAGAAGGCATCGGTTTTGATGTGCTCTTGTAATCCCCTGAAGCTGTAGTTTCAGAACGTCGCCACTCTGCCAAGTACTCTGCAAACACAAGGGTTCTGCGGAATTTTCAGTCTCAGTACTGAGGTAATATAGTTCCCACCCCTCTTTTTAATTTTTTACTGCTAAGTATCCCAGTGTGGGGAAAAAAAATTCTACATTATACTAAAATACATAAATACTGTCCTGGGTATAAAATACCAGGTGCTAAGGTGAAAGGACTGAAGCCAGGCAAATCAAACAGAAATGAGTAGTTTCAATTGTTGATAAGATTTGTTGTTAAAACAACTGTAAAGAAATAGAATCTATTTTTGATGTTATGTACCCAATAAAATGATCCTGTCCTGGAAGACACACATTAGCAGGATATGTTTTTGGGCCTTCTGCATTAAGAACTTCGTGCAACGTAACAGTCTGTATGACAAGATGATTCCAGTCTTGTCTGGCTTTAAAACACTGTGATCCATGAATCATTAAGGATGACAGTACATCTCACTGAAACCTTTTTTTTTATCTTTTTTTTTTTAGGAGTTTATTTTGAGAAGGTCTTAAAGAGTTCAGATACTTCCTTGTGGGTGAGGAATATTCAGATGTACTTGTCTGGGATTGTGGTGACTTTATTTGGTGTGTACATGTCAGATGGAGCCCGAGTTCTTGAGAAAGGGTTTTTCTATGGCTATACATACTACGTCTGGTTTGTCATCTGTAAGTATCTTGTGGTTTTAGGGTCTTGTTACATGATTTTGCTGTTTTAACTATGATATAGCTGATTGCATGAAGCTACAAATTCACTCTGACCCACTGTTCCTTACTGTGTTTTGAGGTGGGTTTTTTAATGTATTATTATCTTAGAAATCATTCATAGAATCACAGAATGGTTTGGGTTAGAAGGGATCTTAAAGATCATCTCGTTCCAACCCCCTGTCCTGGGCAGGGACACCTCCCACTAGACCACGCTGCTCAAAGCCCCATCCAGCCTGGCCTTGAACACTTCCAGGGATGGGGCATCCACAGCTTCCCTCGGCAACCTGTGCCAGTGCCTCACCACCCTCATAGCGAAAAATTTCTTCCTGATATCTAAATCTGCCCTCTTCCAGTTTGAAGCCATTAACCTTCGTCCTATCACTACATGCCCTTGTAAAAAGTCCCTCCCCATCTCTCCTGTAGGCCCCCTTTAGGTACTGGAAGGCCACTATAAGGTCTCCCCGGAGCCTTCTTTTCTCCAGGCTGAACAACCCCAACTCTCTCAGCCTGTCCTCATAGCAGAGGTGCTCCAGGCCTCTGATCATCTTCATGGCCCTCCTCTGGACCTGCTCCAACAGGTCCATGCCCTTCTTATACTGGGGACTCCAGAGCTGGACGCAGTACTCCAGGTGGGGTCTCACCAGAGCAGAATAAAGTGGCAGTTCAGTTGTTCAACTTAAAATTGTGCTGAAACAGCAGTCTAAACGACTTGAGTAGTGAGTAGATCATCTTTAAATGCGTCTTAGCTACTCTACTAGATGCCGTGTAGACATCCCATTTTGCTGAATGTTGCATTAAATCACTAATTAGGATGACGTAGCCCAAACAAGAAGTACACCAGTGGAGTAAAATACATCATTTCAGGAGTAACCTACTGCACCTTTACTAATAGAAACACATTATCTGCTTTCCAGTTCTCGCCAGTGTAGGTGGCCTCTACACTTCGGTCGTTGTTAAGTACACAGATAACATTATGAAAGGTTTTTCTGCAGCGGCAGCCATTGTTCTTTCTACTGTGGCATCAGTCATCCTCTTCGGCCTCCAGATAAGTAAGTGCCTTTTTGCCTTTGATTTGACCGTACACGCGCGTTTCCCTCCTGGCTACCAGCTGTACGCAGTTCACACCAAAGCCAGCATTTATACCTCCTTTGAATTTTTCTGGTTTTAACTCCAGGACTCCTATGCACTAATGCGTCGTCCCCCTTGTGTTACATAAGGTGCCTGATGATGCCCTGCTTACAAAGGCATTCACAGTCTTCTTTCAGAAACACCACCCTACAGCCTCAAACGGAAAAGTTCTTTCCAATTTAAACAGGTTTGGAGTTTGTACAGCTTTGTTCATGAACCGCTTCCTGATGCAGTTTAGCATGTGGTAGAGCTGTTTACCTGAGACTGCTGTTGATAAGTTATCATTTCTTGTTGGTTTTAGTACAGCCAGTGCCAAATTAATTCCTCAGCTATTTCTGCAAGGACTTTACACATCCGTGTGAAGTTATACCCATGACTGCCTTAACTTTTACCTTCCCTATTTGCTGGGGCCAACGTCACACGAGAGCGAGTCAGACAGCAGCTGGGGTCGTGACTGATGGGGTGAATTTTTGAGAGGAAACGGCAGATTGCTTTGGCCTGTTCTACAACTACAAAGGACTCAATTCTGTATCTGGTACTGCGCCCAGTAGCTCCTGTTCAGTCCTTCACTGTTTAGTTTTAGGTGTTTTTTACTTTTCTACTGTAATCCAAAGATGGTACGGTGCGATGGCGGAAAAACGCGCTTTCTGATGTGGCATTAGTCAGATGAAACTTAAGGAAAGTTTACGTAAGGAGAAAATCATCAGTGTTTGTCTGAAAAAGAGCACCTTAAAGCAAGCGATGAAAAACACAGCTGGTGTTCGCTTGGGCAGAGCGTTTTCTTGATGCTTGACACAAATCAAACTGGGATCTTTCTGTGAAAGCCTCATTAATGGTATTTCTTAACCCTAGGAGTGGAAAGGCAAACAAAGTGTGTTATTGCAGGCTGCTTTATCCCATCCCCTGTGTCGTTATTGTTAGGTTTATTGTAACGTAAGCCTGTCGGATGGCATCTGGAACTCCAGGAGATGTTTCACGCTTGCTTTTCTGACCATCACCATGTTCTTCCTGATATGAGACTAACTGAAATGGTGTGGGGATTGTAAACACTCAAGGGTTCTCAGTGACAGAGGAAGTCTGGATTCTGTGAATTATTAACATCTTGTTGTCCTGTTTAGTTTTCAGTAACTTTAACACCATCATTCAGGTATCATCATAACTTATACAGCTTAGTCTTCTGGAGGTTTCTTCTTATACAGAGGTGTTTATTTAAACTGTTTTGTCTCCTTTCAGCTGTTACCTTCTCCCTGGGTGCTTTCCTGGTGTGTATTTCTATTTACCTCTATGGATTACCTCGACAAGACACCACAAAAATCCAGCCAGCAGAGACTAAGAGCTCAAAAGAGAGACTTGCTACTGTGTGATGTTGTCCATAAAAATGGATAGACAAGAGAAAAACATGGACTTTAAAAAAAAATGCATTTTTTTAAAATTAGCCTTAAGCTAGTCATGAAATGGTTTAAGTGGGATAGGCTAAAAGCAGAAGTTAGTTCTGTTTTACATGTGAAGTTTCCAGTGGCTGACGCTACGTTACGGCCAAGGAGCTGGACGGGCATTTTACTGAAGGTGTTCTTCATTCACATCGGACAATGAAGAGTCCCATTTACAAGGAAAGCAGAATGAAGGAACTGAACACTTAATTGTATATAATGTACATAATGGAGGGGAAATTGGTTCTTTGTGTATTTGATAAACTGTCTTGCCCTTTGAGGGCAGAAATGCTCAAAAGCTTCATAAAAATATATTAAAAAGAGCAATTGCTGCCAGCATTTCCTCTTAAACTAGTTAGCGATTGCAGTGTGATCAACGACAGGAAAAGTTTCTCTTCTAGGTGATACATGTGAGATGAACAGAGTACTTCTCCAGTGTTTTTATGATGACTTAATAGTGGGTTTTTTCCCTCCATGCAATCAAGTCTTGCGTGTCCTGACACAACTCCACCAGGAGTAATGGTGCTTCAAGACTCACTTACTGGACGTGATTAGAAGCAGCACTCGCTCTTTGGTTTAAAAAGTCAGAATGAAAGACTGTTGCAGATTTTTCTTTCACTTTTCAAATGTTTTTTTTATACCTGCTGTAGCTGGTATAGGGATATTTTATTCTATTCTGTGTGTTTTGCCAAACCCCAGTTGTACGGGGGCAGGTTCATATGTCATCTTGTATCTCTGGCTTAAGTATGAGTGAGTCAACTCAAAGTGTCAGACCAGAAGATTTTTATCTGTACATTTTATCTCTAAAACTTTTTATGCATAACAGAGAGATACTTGAAAAGAGTTCCTGTAACACGTTAGGCTTTGATTTAATTTATGAGTGACAACTGTGTAATTTCAACCTCCTCCCTCATTTTCTAAGGCCTCACTCAGTTCAACCCTTCCAGAAACTCCAACTGTGCATTGAGGGAAAACTTACTTTGGTGCTTTGGGCAACTCATTTACATTCAAAGTGGAGTCAAGAATGTGACCAAGTTTATATTCTGGTGAGGTTCCTTCAGCCATGAGTTAACCAGCTGGGTTTTTACTTGAAAGTGGGGCATGTTAAATGCAGCAATGACAAACATGCATAAATTCGCTCCTTTTTGCCAAGTGCTCTGTGCATTTAAACAGCATGTCACCATAGTGCTGCTCTGGTGGGTATTGTCAGGCATTTTAGTGGCTGGAGTAGCCACCTACACTACCTTACAGATGATGCTCTACCTTTCTTCAGCAGTATGATGGCTCAGGGGTGTTAAGCAGCACCTACCACGTCTGACTCTGTGTACAGTGCTCAGGGAGCACCGCAGTTCCTGTTCCACCAGCTGGGCAGCAAACCCTCTTCTCCCCAGTCATCACGCTGGTGGGACAGAGAAATGGGCGAGGAACAGGATGCGACAGAGTTGGCAGTTAGTCTTGGCTACTGTTACTGAAAGGGAAGTGCAGTACAAGACGCAGGAAAAAAAATTCCTCTGGCATGGTCTAACTCAGTTTGTTACAGTCTAGAACCCGCCTGTAAGCTGTTTTACCATTAGGGCTAAGTACACAATGGCAGCCGCAGAAGGGGAGAACTTTGATTGCTTAGGGCAGCGCAGGTAACACTGCTTCCTCTACCAAAAGGATGTTATATTTACAAAGGTAAGCACACACCAGTTTGCTTTTATGGGAAGACACTAGTCTACCTGGTATTTAAGTATGCTACTCCTGCCAAGTGCCTGGGAGAAAGTGATTGCGACAGCCCTGGCCTCCCCCAAAGCACTGTGGCATGCGTGCCCTTCTGCAGTTGGTATGATGGAGGATACAAACCTCCAAGAGCAGACAGCGAGTTTCCAGACTGCATTAGCCATGACACACAGGAGAGTATTTATATTCTCTTGAAAACAATCCTTTTACTAGGAGATGTGACTTTACATTGCGTACGGCCTCGTTACATTTGAGTTACAGGTGTAATGCCAAGAAGTTCCATGCCGTTGGCTAGAACCGAGCGTGCAGCTTGAAAGAGACAGAGCCTTGCCTGGAAAACAAGAATAGCCGTCAGCTTACAGTATCGCTACAGAATAAGGCATAGTTCTCAGGGCAGCAGTTAGGAGCAGCCTGTCAGAGGTGGGAACACCGTGTGCATCCTCTGTCCCCTTGCAGGGCATACACACACACAGAGTCTGAATACTGAATAACACACCAATGCTGGCAGAATTCACACCTGCTGTTGACAGCCTATTGCTGCGTCAACAGAGGGACACTTTTGTCAATGAAGGGAAGCTGGAAAGCCCAGTCTAGTACCCTCAGGGCAGAGCGACCAGAGGAGATGCCTGCAAAAGAGTAGTGATGACTAAAAAGTGAAAATCTTTCATGCACCACAGGCTGCTACAGCCTGAGGATACTGCTGGAATCTCACTATGCCTGGGTTAGAGGCTGTCAAGGAACTATGGGCTGCTTTGAAAATTTCACTCTTCCTCGTCAGTGTCTTAGCTGTTACACAGCTGGCTGTTTGGGAAGGGCTCTAACAACATTGCCCCAAATAAATAGTTTCTGAAAGCTGTCACAGTGTAAGATATTTAGAAATATTTTTTTTTTACAAGATAAGGAAATGAAATTTTCCTTGTAGCTTGGGCTTAGTTGTTCTTCCCAAGAATGCATGGAACCGTCTTCAAAGGCAGGAATACCTGTAGCATCTAAGCTCAACTACAGAGCGCAGCTCCAATTCCACTGAAATTTTTTCCCCCCACAACCCACCTTGACACTTAAATGTGATTTCCTCCTGAAATCAGATAGGTAACTGCTTTTGAAATAGATGAAAAAGAAAATAAGGAGGGCAGTGCAATTAGTGGATCATTTATGGAGCAGTTAAGGGGTCAGACATTGCCCGAGAGATCAGTAGAAAATAATTTGCATCTATTTGGAACTGCTTATTAACAGTTGTCAGCCTCAGCACTTTAGAAAGGCAGTACAGACAACTTGGGATATGTAGGTGGCGAGAGGGAGGAGAAAGAGTCAGTTACCTCCTAAGTCTCTGTCTTCCCACATAGCCACTAAAGGAAACCATCAGAAATTAACCAGCAAATTAAATGCTCAAATGTTTAACTTTTAAAAAGCTCCAAAGGACAGGTGATGAGAAGGAAAGAGGTTTGACTGGGTTTGGTGCAATTGTCCTTATGGAGTGTTCTGTTTCGGAAAGATAACGCAGAGCAGCCCTTTCCCGAAAGCGCATCCCTGAACAGCAAGCTCTGCTGTCCCGGAGCGGTGCCGCCCACGGGACAGGCTGCTGTTGGCTCATTAGCCTGCAGGTGCAGATTCACCCCGTGGTTACACAGCTGGCTTGGCAAAGCCCTGCTGGATCATTCCTCTGGGGTGCCCTACACAGACTCAAGACACCTAACAATGCTGTGCCATACCTGGGCTACTTCAGAAGCGCTGCCTTTCACAGGAAGAGTTTTATGCGCCACGGCTGCGAGATGGCTGAAATGGAAACCAGGGTGAGAATGGTGAGAACCAGCACGTCTCCTGACAAGAGCAGCGCTACAGGCTACGGAAAGCAGCAGAACTGGAAGAGCCACCACTGCAGTGTGCCAGAGTCGTCTTTCCAACAGCCTCTTCCACCTGGCTGAAGGAGGACATGTTTTTCTGTAGCCTGCATGTTGTCAGGGCATGCCATCAACAACTTAATGCTCATAAAAAAAACCAAACCACAAACAATCTCTCCGCTCCCCCTCCCCCCCAAAAAAAACCAAACCAAAACTGGTCTGGAAAGATCCTTGAGAGCCTGCCCTGTCATTCCCAAGGTGCATGATTCCTTATACAATTTTCCTTAACTTGTTAAAGCCTTCCCCACACAGGCTCTATAGCTTCATCCAGCAAGTCTGCTCCAGCATTTCACTGCGCTGTTAAATCAGACAGGTCCCTGTGGGGACCCTCCCTATGGAGGTCACACGCAGTATGACTTACAGTCATAATATGCTTTGTCCATCTCAACACTTAGGCTGAGATCAGTGGTTAAAAGGGGTTTGGACAAAATTTCCTAGCTGAAATGTTGAGATTTGAGAGCATATTATCAACTGAAATCTGCTCTTTAAGATACGATTAGTCCAGCGTGATTTTGGGTTCAGACACCGGGTTACGGCCAGGTGATTCTTTTTTCTTGAGAGCAATTCATTTCTGAGGAGGCTCCTGGCTCCTTTATTCCTGGTTCCAACCTCAATCTCTACTATTTATTATGTTATTTGCTATCACACTTTACACCTTTCCTGCTCCAGAGAAACCGTCCCACAAATTTACATCTTCCCACTATTTTTACTCTTCAAAGCAGAGCAGACGTGAGGGCTGCAGAGCCAGCTCAGGAAGACCTGTCCTTACCGGAGACAGATGCCAGTATCAGCAATCACCTTACCTAAGTGTGAGGAGGTAGCTGACAATGTGCTTGGGCTGCAGATCCTGAGAAGATCTATACAGCACCTCATCATACCTGTGAAGAAAGACAAGGGTTGTTTGGTGTTAAAGTGGTAGGAAGGTGTACTCATATGTAAGGCTCATCAGACTTGCTTCAGTCAGAACAAATGCGCAACCACAACTGCAGAATTTACAAAGATAATCTTCTGAACCAGACTTAAGCCATGTAATTAGCACACAATTCATTATTTCTTCTTTGTTCACTTATTGTTAAAGGAGATTGCTTCTGCGCCTCTTCATGCAAACACTGTAGATAGCAGAGCTCAGAGAGGCAGGTTATAGCAAAGAGAACACAAGAGCTATATTTGCTCCTGGAACATTATGTCTGGTTTTACATTTCAACACTAATTGTAAGTTCCTAGGAGCAAAAAACATGTATTAAATAACCAAGGCAGTCAAAATAGTCCCTTAGAGGATGTTGCCTTTAGTAAACGCAGCTTAGAATTTTAAGTAGCTAAAGGGAATCTTATAACATTAGAAAAGACAAAAACAAAGTGGGTTTACATAATCCTGGAATAAAATCAACTTATGTAAGACACTATTAATTAAACTGGATAATACAGGCCGAGTCATGGAGATCCATATTTTTTCTTCATGTGTTTTGGTGTCCACTTGTGCACACCCTCTTTTTCACAGCCTGCAAGAAGTTACCAACGCCTCTGGGGCTGAATAGATTTCAAATTCAAAGTGGGGAGTGGAATTCCTGGTCTTTGCTCAGCTCCCAGGCCCATTCCCACCAGCATGCCCATGCTGAACTTCCCGGGATCTTCCTTCTTTAAAGGCAAGCTTGCAGGAGAACTGGGGAGCACCATCAAACAGCCATTAATAAAGCAACAAAGTTGGTATCAAATGAAGGGTCCTTCTTTTGATACCAACTTTGTTGCTTCATGAAGCTGCCATTTCAGTGTTGGCTTATGACAGCTTGTTAGATTATTTTATCAGTTAAATAAACCCGCTTTTGCAGGGATATGCATGCTACCTTCAATCTACTACTCATTAGTCTGAAAAGTTAACAGTATTCAGAACTGGTCAGCTAATTTTAAAGGAAAATGTTTGGTAGCTTTTCAAACAGCAGAAGCAGAGCCATGGGAAGTGGGCTTCTGACAACTCAGGAGTGTTCATCGTGGAAACTTTTCAAGAAGCATCTACTCATGGCAACTCACAAGGAGGGCTGAACGCTAACTGTTACTCACGAAATCATGGGATATTTAAATGTGAGTTTGTTAACCACTGAGTACCTGGTCTAATGGATAACCTAAATGCTGCTTTCTGCTGGAAGTAAAGGCCCCAGGAGACGTTTCATGCAAATTCTATATGGTGCTTGGTCAGACTTTGCAATAAGCAGACCTGAAGCTCTATAAAAGCCAACAGCCCTGGAGTGCAGCAACAACCTCTGTTGGAAAATGGACACATCTGGGATGCAGTGATCCCTGCGAATCAACCTGAAATACATTAACCCTGTCAGTTTTCACACATAAGACAGGCAGCTATACACTAATCTGATAAAAGCCAAGAAACAACCCACGAGCTTTCTGTGAAATACAATTGCATTGGATAAATAAGACACTACTGGTCTTATTTAGAGTGCTGGCTGGTCTTGCTATCCCTCAAGAGAGCACGCAGCATACGATAAATAACAGGCAGCCCTTGAGACAATTACAGTTAATGGTAGGACTCTCCAACCTATAGTTGCAGGCTGGAAGGAGCCACCTGGGACTCTGACAGGAATTTTCAAAGTCTGAATTTTAAACACACGCCCTCAGCGTGGCCAAAGGAATTAATTCTTCAGCACTGTGCAGTGCGCAATGCAGTATACGGGACCTCTCACTAGGAATTCTGAAAGCCTCAATTCCAATTCCATTACGGGCTGCGCAACATGGACAACTCCCCTGCCTCTGTATTTTAAGTATTTATCTATCTATGAGATAATGAAAACAGAAACTGCTGAACTTTAAGACTGAATTAATGAAGAACGTTACTACTATTGACAGGTATTAGTTGTGCACGTTCAGTAGCTCTGAAGGATGTTGAGCTACTCAATGTTCATGCACATACTCACTCCATTTCACTGCTCCCAGAAGCACTTCCTCTCCCCTTTCCCACATGACAAAAGCAGAACAAGAGGGACTGCGATGATGTGCTCTCCCCCCATCCCCAACCTGACCTTTATCTCCCCTAACCCTGCCCAAGCGATAACCACCCATGGTGGTCATCATGGGTGCATCTAATCATGATGGCTGCATCTGGACTCAAAGGTGGTTTCCGGGAGACATATAACAACACAATAGCCAAGGACTAACTTGAGCAACGCTGGTACTGTGGCTGATACGCAAATATGACTATAAGTCAATCTTACCCCCATAAAATGTGAACAGCCCAAGAGCCCTTTGAGCTCTCCTGCACGGAAGTGGGCGCACGCCAGGATCTCCCCTTGAGTAGGGACACATCTCAAGGTTACTTCCCAAGATAAGAGGTTCCTTGCCACAACAGATCCTCGGTAAGTGGTTTATAGCATGCTAAACTTTAAAATCTTAGCCAAGTGACATAAAGGATTGACTGCCCATATATAATCCTTTAGACATAAATCGTTGACCGAGTCTGGGACTAGGACGGGATCCAGCCACACCTAGACTCCTCTCTGAGAAGGAGTTCAGAAAGCAAGGGAGTCTTTTCTGAACCTCAGCTCAATGGGAGGGTCTCCCTGACAGCTCTGTCTGACCCTCTCCCCTCTACAGTAAATAACCAAGTGTGCCTCACCATTGAATCTTGTTAAAACACTGTCACATTTACTATGAAACTTTGTTAAATCCCTGATTTATAACACTAAATGTTTTGCTGCTTCTCTCACGAGTGAAGTGCATCACTCCATCCATGACAGGGACGGAGCAAATCTGCAGCTAGTATTTGTATAGAGCTTAGCATATTTTTGTGAAGAGGCTCATGTATGCAGAGTATATTCCAAATATTGCCTTTCCCTCATATGGCTTCTAGAGTCCATGAAGATTTCAAGGGAGGGCTATCGTTGCAATCAGTGTGACCCAATAGACAAGCCATTGCCTGAAATAGCCATTTTTCCTCCTATGATCGTGCAATCTGTGCCTGCTCAACAGGCTGGCAGCAAATCCAGAAATTTATTTTAAGGGAACTGGTATTTGGAAAGAAAACTAGACAAACCTGAGAAGATGCTGAAGAACAGAGATGGCATCTGGCTCTTGCAAGCACGCCACATTAACGTCAGTTAGCTGCTTATTCCCATGCATCTGTTCTAAACTAAAAGGTAAGCATGAAAAACAAAGCTTGAACAAGAAAAACAGACATTTGTGTTCTTAAGGAAAAAGGCTAGGCATCTTCTGCTCAAGCTGAATGGAACACTGAGACACACTAGCTGACTTCAAAAATTAAAATCTGTGATAGCCATTCAGTATCAACAGGATTAGAGAAATGCATAGACAACAGGTTCAGAAGCTGACGCTAAAAGGATTAGGGAGGTAGTTAATACCCTAGTAATGGTACCCGAGTACCATCAATACCTAGATGATAGGGGAGTACAAGAGAAACAGACTACAGAGAGGGCTCAGGCTTGCACGCTCTCCCTGAATACGATCTCCCTCTTACCATCGCCTCGGACAGAATACCAGGCTGTACGGACCTTTGGCCTTATCCAGGAAGGTATCTCACATGCTTTTATGCAAATACACATCCATGTGTGCATTAAAAATGCTCTGAAAGATCACTATAATTGCTAAAACTGTTCAAATTGGGCTCTTCTAAAATTCTTTTAAAAAAATAATTAAACATGTCAGGTGTTTGACCTGAATCAACAGGAAGGGGTCTGCTTTTCAACTTGGGAACAGTGGGAAGTAACAGAACGTTAACAAAAACCCACGAGCCACAGTGGTAGCCAAAACCATCTAAGTTCTGTGATTTGGTATATTTTATGAGTACGGGCATTTTGTTTTTTACATCAGTTTCCTTAATCCTAGGGCCACTGTTCTTCATCACTGACACCAAACACATAGAGAGGCTGTTCCTAGAACTGGGAAAGTACACAGTTAGCTCAGCCCTGTGGAAATGAGGTGGAAATTTCATTTTAATTGGCTTGCTCTTCTGGAAAGTCGCAGTGATTCCTATCATAAACTCACACCTCTGCTGAAAACATGAACATGTGTCATATTTAGGGAAGGAGTTAACACTACTACTTAACTAAGCAGTAAATTAATAAGGTTAAAATACCTGTCAAATAGTACTTCTGCATACAAACACTCCTCTTACCTGTGGAGTCTGGCATGGGAGTACTGCAAGAACACGCCTGTATCTCCACGACTTTGAAGAGCTCGATCCCAGCTAAACTGATAATCAGATGACAGAAGGCCCCGGAAGTCCTGGAAAAATAATGTCACCTAAATATGGCTCTTCATCTCAATTTTTAACTTTTCACAGAAGATGCAAACATCTCACGAGGCAGCTCAGACTCACCTGAATTATTAGTGCTGCAAGACCAACTTTCTCTGCTGTCTCCATAGGGTCTTCTATCTCTTTGGTTGCTGAAGAGAAACAGAGAAAAAGAAATCTTAAGTCTGTAATAGCATAAGGACTCCCTTGCTCAGACTTGGAGATGCCAATAAAGGTCCAACAGGTCCATGTCTTTCCTGTGCTGAGGGCTCCAGAGCTGGAGGCAGAACTCCAGGTGGGGGTCTCACGAGAGTGGAGGTGCAGAATCACCTCCCTTGACCTGCTGGCCACGCTTCTTTTGATGCAGGCCAGGATACAATTGGCTTTAAAGGCTGCAAGCGCACATTGCCAGCTCATGTCCAATTTTTCATCCACTAGTACCCCTAAGTCCTTTTCAGCAGGGCTGCTCTCAATTCCTTCATCTCCCAGCCTGTACTGATACTGGTGGTTGCCCTGACCCAGGTGCAGGACCCTGCACTTGGCCTTGCTGAACCTCATGAGGTTCACACAGGTCCACTCCTCAAGCCTGTCCAGGTCCCTCTGTATGGCATCCTGTCCCTCAGGCATGTCAACTATACCACTCAGCTTGGTGTCCTCTGCAAAGTTGCTGAGGGTGCACTTGATCCCACTGTCTATGTAATTGATTAAGACATTAAATACTATTGGTCCCAGTACGCACCCTTAAGGGACACCACTTGTTACTGGTTTCCACCTTGGACATTGAGCCACTGAAATCTAACACTTTGGACATGGCCAACCAGCCAATTCCTTGTCCATCTAACAGTCCATCCATTAAATCTGTATCTCTCCAATTTAGAGGTAAGAATGTTTAGGGGGACCATATCAAAGGCCTTACAGAAGTCCAGGTAGACAACATTCATAGCTCTTGCACTGTTCACTGATGCAGTTACTCCATCACAGAAGGACAGTAGATTAGTCAGGCATGATTTACCTATGTAATCTATTAAATCTGCAGAGTTCAGCTTACGATTTGCTGTCCCAGCTGATTTCTCACTAACAGCAGAATTGGAGAATTCAGCTGTTCTCTTAAGGCACTACTTAAGCTCAAACAGTTTTGCAGTACAGTTTTAGTATACTTAGATTTCTGTCTTTCACTTTGCTACTTCTTTGTGCCAGGTCAGCAACGCCAACTGACACAACTTTGAGTACTTCACACACTCATACCTTTGCTATTTACGAAATTCAGAAAGGATTAAGCTTGAAAAGTGTGGGCATAGTTTGTAGCAGCCAGTCTCAGACTGGCTATTCATTCACAAAGACTTATGTTTAGATTACATGGTTACATTTCATAACTGAGATTTGTTTCAGAACACAACAACTGTCTCAGAATTCAGGCTTTCGTTTAGATGCTTGATGAGACGCTGACAAAGCTATCTAAGAGAAAGTAAAGCAGCAAAGGAAATAACAGACATTATAGAGAGGACTTACATGGACTGCAGGATTCATTGCGAAGAGTAGAAAGAAAAAATATGCCAATAATGGAAACTTAAATAGCAGAAGAGCTGTGTATAGTTAACAGCAGAGTTTATACAAAGGTATTTAACGAACCAGCTTCAGCTCCACATAGGTGTGATTTTCAAAGCTAGCATTGGCTGTTAGATGCCCAGCTCCCAAAATCTTTTCAATGAGAGTGAGGCATTTTGACGCCACACACAAGTTTGTAACATCTTCCACTGTGTATCCAAACACTTTACAAACATTGAAGACATTGCTATGAGTCGGGGATTTAAGATTTCTAATTTAAGAAAGGCAGGAGTTCAAACACAAGGGGGGAAACTTCTACAAGCACAGGTAGGATTCAGGATCTAATGGGTAAGCTCTGGGGAATACTGCAGTGCCATCTGAACGCATTACTTCTTTTAGCTGTTCTTCTGCCTATTGCTTGTGCAATGGAACATGGGTCTGTACCTCTGCCTTGTCAGTTCACTCCAGCATAAAAATAAATTTGCTTTGCACTCAGCTACAATACTGACCTTTAAACTGAAGCTCTAAGCTCCATTCCTCTCTTCACTAAAACTGGTTTGAATCGAGGGTTACCCTTCTATCATTCTGCCTGCCCTCCCTTCTCCTTGTCCTATCTACAAGCAAAATCACCTGGATTAAAAAAGGTGAGGAGGCAGAGCAAGGAAGATGCACACTACTTCACCTGATCAGTTCATTGATTCAGTTCAGCACCTAACCCCAGAAAGCACAAGAGGGGGCAGCATTTCACCGGGAACTGCTTGAATCTTTACTGCGTCAAGAGGAAACAGCTCTAGAGCCACAGCCCGAGGTGCAGGTAAACATCCCCTTCAGCAGATTCTGCTGCAGAGCAGTGACCTCCTGGGGACTCTGGAAACAGTCACAAAGCTGGGAGGGTGACAAGGCAGTAGCTGCAGACAAGCTACAGTCAATTTTGCCAGAGAAAACTGTCAGAGCTACAAATCCTTTGGATAAAATCTGACTGTTCCCTGAACTTAAGTCTCAAACCCACTATCGACTAGTTTGTCCCTCCAGAAAAAAGCAACTGTTGTTCCCCAAAGGCAGGTACTTCCTTCCCAGGGCAAAAGCATGATGAAATAATTTCACTGAATGTTAAAATTTGCAAATCTGTAACTTAGGGAAGTTCACAGAGTTGCAAAGGATTATTTTAACACTTGTTTGTGTTACGTGAGACAGAAAAAGTGCACAGATCAGGGCATATCCCTGTGGTCAGTATGATGCAGGGAGAAGTGAAAGGTAGAAAAGACGACACATTTTTGATCAACACAGAACATCAAAAGAAATTAATAAGACCTGAAATAGCTAACTTTTTGCGGAAGCCATGTTTTGTAACATCCTTGAACGAACTTCATTTAAAACATCTTCCAGGAAAATTACTTCTCCTCTCCGAGTCTTCATCCCTTGAACTAGACCAAAAGACACATGCTGGCACCTGTGTTGAAAAGCAGCAGGACCTAAAATTACATTTTAATCAAGAGAAATGTTTGCAGTGTTTGTTCAGAGCTGGATTCTTACCAGGAAACAGCAATAACAGCTGAATAAATAGTGCGCCAACGTGGGAAGCTTGGTGATATAATCAGTAACTCTCATTTCAGCAACCAAAGCTCCACACTTATTATATAATGGGAAAATTATGATCAGAATTATGATAACCTGGTCATTTGCGTGCTCTTGGGAACCCCTCTTGCTACTAGCTTTAGTACAGAGGACTCAATGCAATAAATTGCAATAAATTGAGGAGAGGCAGGATGTAGACAGATCAAATTACTGTGGCAACGCAGATTTGTTAATAACATTAGAAAGGGAGTAATAATAATCCTATTGTGGCCACATTATACTAAAAGTGTAATTAATCATTGCTAATAATAAAACATTCATTGCTTCTGCTCACAATAATCCCAAGCATTATTTTGGATCTATAACCTAAGGTAATTTTAGTGCAACTTTAAGCATTGTGAAAGGAGGCAGACTAATATTCCTGAAGGCTAAAATCCTATATTTAACCACAAAAGACATGCAGTCTGTCAGAGAGGAATACAATTTAGTCTGCAGATCCATTATTGACCTTTGCTCAGATTGCTAACAAGACCGGTAACGACAACGAATAAGAGTGGGGATACGTTTCCCTGCAAAAGATATTTCAAGCCTGAAGCGTGACTCAAACTTAGATTCAGATCTCTGCTAAAATATCATACTTCAAGAAGTAATTGTTTCATATGTGATCACAAAATACCCCAGAAACTATGCCATAAAGTCTCTGAAAAATTGTTTCCCTTTTTCCCATTTTTACATCAAGCAGCTATGAAAGACCCGTTAAATGAGAGACAGGTCTGTTTTTCACACCCTGAACACATGGCATGTGTCCCTTTGCAAATAAAGCAGGCCAGCAGGAGCAGACATATAGAGTGAAAAGGTTGATGCTGAGGACCTGAGGCCCACATTGCACACAATTCTGAGAGTTTTGTTTTCTTATTTTTTCCTCCTTATTGGACTAGCATTAGTTGTGTCCTACAGGCCAAATATCTGCTTGCGCTCTGGCGTTCATTAGCTGCACACCAGCAGCACATCTTGTAGCATGGTTTCATCCAAAATGCCTACATGATGGGTGCTATGGTGTGGTAGCAGGCAAACACAATCAGGAGATTCTCTTCAAAAGACCACTGAAAGAGCACTGAAATTCCAATGTACATATTACAATTCTTAAAAGAAAAAAGAAAAAAGGTATATAATTATGATTCATAAATACATACCTTTCTGCCCAGTCATAACCCATGAGCTTCAGTATTTGGAACAACTGTTGGAAGTGATTACTTTGACTTTTATCTGTCTAAGGAATAGAATTGGTGCATGTTAGAAAACACTCCAAGTTTGACAAGGATTAGCTTTCAACACACAAACACACACCACCGCAGATACTGTGCAGTAAGTCTCTGCAAGGAGAATTAAGACCTATGAAGACAGGCAAGACTTGAAAAATGTAACAGCTGGAATCTATGGCAATGGGATTTTGCATCGTGTCAGAAAAAGTAATCTACCTTTTCAAAAATGATTATTCCTAGGTCATGAGTGTAAAGCCATGAACTGAAATGAAACCACGATGTTCTTTAGTTTCACATAATCTGTGAGCTGCCCATCAAACAAAATGCCTCCACTTCAGAACTTTGCTACTCTTGTTATATTTCCATGTTTTACATGACCAAACTTTTAGGTTCCTTTGGCTTAGAAACAGAACACCTCTTTAAGCTTTCCGTCTCCAGAACCCACTAGTTTCTTTTGTCTCCAGCATGACTTGTGGAGCTTTATGTCATGAGTCAGGTGCATAATTTTTAAATAAAAAAAAAAAAGTATACATGATCACATTTTCATATTAATGATGCATCTTGTGCTCTCTTCCACTTCCAATTACTCTCTCCTATGACTTAAGAGGGTTTCTGATGGAAGTTTCTTTATGTCTAACAATGATCTTCGTTTGTATGTCTAGCTACAGCTGTTGCTATGAAATTCACTCTCCTACCTAGTTGCTTTGACTACATCACTCAAAAACTCCTTCACCCCTCCTTAAAAAACACTGCAGTGACAACCAAATAACCGCTATTTCCTTATTTGCTTGGTGTTCCAAGACAGGGAGTGAGCAGTGAGTGAAGTGCTTATCTGCATTTCTTTCTGAACTCTACCATTGTATCAAGCCTCAAGCACCTGCCTCCTCTTTCGCAGTTCCTCATAGCCTGCTCCGCTTCTATGCATCCCCTCTCCCTGTGCCAATTCACAGGCAAGGCTGATAAATGGACAGCAGTGGTCATCATTTCTAACAAAGCCTTCCTTTCCATGCGCCCTACCTATGAGAGAAGCTCTCTGTACCTGTAAAACAAAGCCTGATCTCTCTCACTAAAAGATCTCAAAATAAACTTTATAAAGTTTAGATTAAGGCCAGCTCACTGTACTGGTCAATGCTGCCTTGCTGTTTCCTCTCCTTCCCTCTAGGTCTGAATTCATCTCTATTCTCCTGTTTTACAAGAGATTATACATTCTATGACAGAAACTGGTTTTGTTTTGCGCGCACAACAGCATGTCCCTCACCACCTGGACCACAATCACAGCATTTAAAAGCCTCTTTGAAGGACTACAGTCTTTTGAGAGTAGATATCGTGACAAATCATGACAATACTCACTGACAAAAGACTCCATTTCTTCTGAACTTAATTGCTTCTTTGCAACTGTTCACCAAGCAGAATATTCAGCTAAAACTAAACTAAAAGCTGACTTAAATTTGTAATTACTTGTCTTGACCAACATATATAGAAATAGCATACAGAAGAATATTTAAAATCATTAACAGAAAATAATCTAATAATAATCTAATAGCTTTTTTTTTAATAATCCTTTAAACTCCCATGGAAATAAGAACATGAAAAGAGAGGCCAAGATAAGAATACCAATCAGGCAGTACAAACTGAATTTCAGGCTTCAGCTGGCCACCTGAAAACTAAGCATCAACTCCTGTGGTTTTGGGATGCTGTATGATACTGCGAGAAGCATAACAATGAGTGTTTATTATGCTTGAACAATCCAGACAATTAAAATTGTATGAAAACCAAATTTGTTAAGAAGGACGCAAATAAATACTAGGAGTACCACACAACTTCATCTCTGCCTAAAAGTAATACTCAAAAGATGGATGTGTAAGTAGGTTAAAAAAGATGAACCTGCAGACACCACCATTTTGAAAACTACTTTTTTTTCATAGCATGGCAAAAACAACACAAATGCTCAAAAAGAAGATTCATATTGTGAAGAATGCCAGGTTTTTTTCCTTGCAGGCCCCAAAATTGTATATGTCTAAATGCAGTCTAAGTAGTTAACTTTAAGAGAGAAGTTTGCAGTCTGACAGCGTGGATTATATTTAACTCTTCATATTTAAAAGTGTGTTCATCTCCTATTTTCAATACAACATCCAATGGAATCTTAGAACCTCTTTAATAATAGCTGTCATACATTTTTAAATGTTTTGAATATTTTGCTCATATTGCTGCATTTTTATGAAATAAGTAGGATATTTAAAATATAAATTGGTGAATGCACTGACTTACAGCATTAAAGCTAATACACCAATTTAATACTCTCTTAAACAAGTTGATCCGATGAAAATAAGATGATCTTATGAAATAAGACTCAAGAGCCTCTAAATAATTTTCTTGTAACAAGGTCAGGATTCTGAAATACATTTGAATTTAATAATTAAAGACTAAAATCATTGGTGTTCTCACTTAAATCCATGAAGTCTTCCCACCTCTTGTAACAATGAATAAAGTCCTAACCCACTATAAAACACTGCCACAAAACAGCAGCAAAACTCAGCAGGGCTGGCAGAGTTTTGCCATCCCACAAACCCTCTTAGCAGTTCATGTCATCGCCCTTTCATTTTATGACCCACTTTCTCAGTCCTCAGAAAGTCAGAAATGGTAGAAATACTAACCATGTTATCCAAAAACTATGCAACCTTAGCAAGGTTGAGAGAACAGGACTAGACAGGCTAATCTGTCATTTCCAGTTTGAATGGGACATTGATTATAATGGTCACATTGATCACGCCACAGTCCGGTTTTGATGCCTATCTATTTGGACTAGGAGTAGATCAAAGAGGCCCAGGTGAGGAAGTGAACAGTTACTGGAGTTCATCTATGAGCAGCCGGTCAGCTCAAGACTATGGCTTCTGTACTTGCTTTAGCATTAGCTTAACATTCAGTCCCCATCCTCATTTGTGCAAAATACCCACCCAGTGATTTTCTTTCTCTCTAACTGTTGCTTCTGCCTTTGTCCCTACCATCTTATGGTATAAAAAATACAAATAATTACCTACCCCCGTGAACTAGGCAGGAGGCTTCCTTAACTCCTAATGCATTGCGCTTTCACAGCCACACTGCTCTTCAATGCCAGCAAATCTACTGTGTTCCAGTCAGTAGTAGTAACCTCCCCCCAAAAAACACAACAAAAAAAAAACCCTGTTCTATGACCACCTGTGGGAATGACAAGTTAGTGGAAACTTCCTGAAGACTGAAAATAAAAAGAGGAATGTGACTTAACTAAAAGTCAGACTTTAAACTACCTGGGTATTTAATTTTATGCTTACTGATTCCTTCCCTCAGTCATGGTATTTGTAACATTAGAGTTGCGCTGGAGAAGATTTATGGGCATTACCAAACGCATCACAAAGAACATGCCAGAAACCTACAGATTTTTTCCACGGGTCATTAATTGACTTCACATGACAGAACATGAGTTTAAACATGGGGGTTTTTTTCTAAATCTGGGAGAAAGAAAATTTAAAAGCATCATGTGATATGTCCTTGTTAAAAAAAAGTTTCACACAAGTGAGGAGATAATCCTGCCACTCATTACTAATACTGCTGGAATTGTTAAAGAGCAAAATAATCAATCCAAGAAATGATAAAAAGATTCCCTGTCTACAACTGCTCGAGATTGATTAAGCAGTACTTTATGTGTGATTTCTACGTAATGAAACCGAGACATTGTTCAAAGCCATGAAAATTTACATTTCAGATAAGATACCAGGACTTGAGAGTAGACTTAGATTCATTTTAGAATATTAATTTCTAAATTAAAATTTCACAACCCCTTATAACACTAACAGCTTTTTCTGACTTGTTTAAATATTAATTACAACATTTATATAGAAAATACAATGTCAATTGAGTAAAAGTTCATTTAAAATGAATTGTAATGAATTTTTAAAACAGAGAATAACTCCAGAACTGATTTTTCAACTGTTCTGTGGGTCATGAACTGAAACAAAACCAAGAAACACTGCCACATTGAGGCACAGTTTCTGGCCAAATATTTTACTGCCAAAAACACCATGTGCCAAAATCATAAGGGGAGTAAGAGGCTCCCTGGGTTATTGGCGAGAGTCAGACTCAAAAGCGTTTGGTGAGTCTAGAATTACTTACCACATAAATCATAGTATCCCAGCTATGCTTATTCATTCGGTCTATAGCAGCAGCAAGATCTCTGAAAAAGATAACGAGAAACTATTTGGACTTTCACTCAAACATACCTCATTATTTGCCTCTTGGGAAAATAATCTACTCTTCTGGAGGGAAGAGGACTGACAGATTAGAGGGATCCACATATGTCTTACACAGGAAAGAGGACATGTCTACTTTGTTCATGACGTGTTTGAAATGTTTTTTTAAACCACCAGCTATGAAAGTTACTGAGGAAACAATTCTTATGCACAGAGTAAGTCTGGTTTCTGTCAGCCTACTGGGAGAATCAATCAGCTGGGAGATCTGAGAGAAACAACCCTCTCCTGGAAAACTAACCCAGTGCTCAGCACCAGGTTATATGATAAAAAGCTCATCTTCACACACACAAAGTAGCACAGAGAAAGAACCTGCTCGAGCCCCTCCCAGGGCTGTCACAGGAAAGCCATCAGCCCCATGTCCCCATCTGAAATCAACCTCAGGGGTCACCAGGAACCACCTTCTGACCAAGGGAGGTTACTGCCTAAGGCACATGGGACACACGGGATGCAAGGGAAAAGCATTTTGCAACTGCACAAGATTTATTACGGGGTGCTTAGGGGAGGAACCAAATATGGGAATAGAGAGGGAGATGACGATAAAAGGGACAGGTGGCTTGTAAGCCGATTGCTGGTTAGTATGTTTTTCCGGTTGTGCCCTGCACCTGATCAGCGCAGTCTATCCTGTCTTCTCATTAAAGTCCATTTCAAACTTTTCCTGGGTGAGGGCATCTCTCCTCTGCATGCACGTAAGTTTGGAGGTCTAAGTATCAGTAACTGGAGCTGGGGACTATGGCTGATACAAGACACACACCTGTGGTGCCAGCAAGCAAAGGGACTGAAGGTCAGTGAAATATATACACATACTTATATATATGTATACACAAACATACATACGTGTATATTTCTTCACACTAATAGATCTTCATTCTAATCATCCAGAGGGGAAGAAAATGAGGCTATTTGCGCTGTCTGAGTGCAGAGGGGTTTTGTCTGCGTTGCCCTGTTTGGTTGGTTGTGTGTATATACATGTGTGTGCCTACTGGAAACAGCCGCTCAGCCTTACTACTGGTTGGACCTGCGGGCATGCAGCTGTGGCAGTCTTGCCTCTATCTGGCTACAGGATTCAGCTGCTCCCTAACGTGCAGGACTGACTGCAGCATCTCTCTAATACTCTTGTGCTGAAAAGCCGTACACAGTTTACCCTGAGGGCTAGACATCTGATTTATTTACATTACTGGCACAAAGAAACCGTTAAGACTTCCATATTAAAATACCCAAGACGAATTTTAGGATACTGATGAGAAGGCAGGAAAACAGTGATAAAATTGATGTTACAGTGCTGGTGGTCCACTGATTGAATGAAGACATGGCTGAACAAGCCATTTTTTTCTGCATCACACTGTCAATAACATTTTAAGGAAAGGTCTTTCTAAAACCTTCATTATTTGGCAAATGTTTATTAGATGAAGAGATCCTAGCTTTGTTTTCAAAGTCAATAGCTGGAGAAAGTATTATGATTTATGGAAAGAGAAGATTTACTAACAGACTTCTTAAGGGGAGGAAAAGTATTTAAAAGCAGTTGTTTTTCCTGAGCCATTTTCATCCCATGATAGTTACATTACTAGTTCCAGTTACAATTACTCATTCATCAAGGTGTTGCATCCCAGAAATAAAGAGCTTCAATATCTGTACTACCAGTTACAAACGTACTCATGTACAAAAGATAACTGGCAAAAAAAATGGCAATAAACACAGATAGACTTACTTGCCTTGTTATATAAAGAGATGTCCCATCACTACGCATGACGGTGGAAAACGATGAGAGGTCTTTCTTTTCTGAAAGATCCACAATTCCTGTCCCTTTTCTATAAGTTAAGAGAAAACACTGAAGTAACTGCAAGCCAGATCCGATATACAGGTAAGTTTACATATGACAGAGGTCAGAACCAAAACAAAGGCCCCTTACCATGGAACCCCCCCTTACTCTAGACAATCTCATTCTCTTCTTTGAATGACTGTCTCTAAGTCTTTTTGAAGACTGTTCCTTTAAGTTTGTTGTCACCACTGCTGATGCCAGGGAATCGCCTGTCCACGTTCTGGGGCGTTCCATGACTACACCTTCTGTCCCAGTTCAGCCATGAAGCTCCTTCATCAAGGCAAGGATCTCATCTAACTCTGCTCGTTAAATGGAACATGCAGCTACCAAACTAATTAACAGCCTAAAAGGTCATTAGGAGTTGAACACTGTCATTGTATCTAATTTGTCATGGCCAGGCTTCTGTGCTAGCTACAGAAAAGGCAAACTTAATTTTTAGCTGTGAGTGCCCAAATCCTGTTGGACAGGAACAGCTACCAAAACCACCTAAAGAAAACTCTTCCCCTTAGATTACGTACAAACCTCACTCATCATATCTCATTTGAAATGCAACTGAGATGTTAAGTAAACTACACCAATAGATTGAATAATGAGTCCATACGTTGTTTTCTGAAGAAGTCCTTTATCCTCCAACATCTTTAGAACTTCCTGGGACTTCTCTTGGTAAAATGATTCTCCAGAATATTCATCAAAGCGCACTCCTAGACGCTGAAAAGTTCCAAGAATATCAAAGATGGGTAACATTGTTAAGATTGAGGCTGATAATTTCTTCAAATTAAGTCAGATGATAGGTCTGTGTCACAGGTCACACAGAGTGCAAAAATTAATTTTATTCCAGGAAATGTCACTTCATTGTTAAAAAGAAAGGATGTATGGATTTTGATTTAATTGATTTCTGTATTAGAATTAATCTCCCTGAGTTGAATACAGTGTTGGATACAATATTAATGAGAAATTAATTAGTACAAAAATTCTAAGGTAGGCACTTGCTGTGCTGGAGGCAAAACCAGTGGACTTTAGAGAAGTTACTTGGGCATGAACCAATCCTATTTTAAAAGGATGCTAAAAGAAATTAAAAAAAGCAGGAGCTCCTCACTGAGCATACAGAAATCACCATTACTTGAAAGGCTGAGAGTACACCTAGGAGAGATAGAATGACTTTAACTGTCAAAAATGAGTGAAACGTAATAGTACAAAAGACAAGGTTTTTAACTAAGTGCAACAAAGCTGTCAGTCCATCAGCTCGATACTTATTAGTTTGAAAAGGAATTGGGAGAGAAAGATCTGGCTGAACCAGTCATCATGTGATCAATGATGAGTAACCATTGTGATGCAGCTGCATACACAGCGCAATACTCACGTACCTTAACAGGGCAACTTTCCCCTAGAATTACCAAGGCCGTGTCTCACTTAGGAGATCTTAAGTTAGAGTACTTGGCACGAATCCAGCGATATATTTCAGGGAAGAAATTAAAGCACAGCCAGGTTATCTGGATTACTGAGGAAGGGGCAGGCCACTTCTCTTTTAACTTTGCAATCAAGGTTGAAAGAAGACATGACCAATTTCTACAAATACATTAAGAGGAAGGAGATGGAAAAGTGGAATTTTAAGTGAAGTGGTATAAAACGAGTCACAAATTCTTCGGTGCAGCAAGTTAGGAAAAAAAGTCTAAGCCCATCGAAACTGGGCACCCATTCCAGAATTTTATTAAAAGAATTTGGGAAAGAAAAACACTAGCTGTTTTTCAGATGGACTCAGTTGGTTCTTGAGTAAGATTATATAGTATTAATACCAAGAGACTGGATTCAGTGACAGGTGTATCTCACTCCTGTTTCCCAAATTCATAAGATTCATTTTATGGTCAGTGGCATAAACATCTCACACAGAACAGTGGACACCAGCTCCATTCTCGAGATCACAGTATGCAACAGATGGCTGTACATTAGCTCAACTCAACCTGCAAGTAACTTATGCACTGATTACTATTGTAAACTCCTGCTGCTATAATATCTTACACTCGATTTAATATGCAACATACACAGCTCTGCATTATAACATTAGGTCAGAAAAATGAAAATAGAGTTATCTCCTAATAAGATTTATTACATGGAAACTGTTAAATTTAGCTGGTTGTTGCTGACTTCAAAGATAAAACAAAACAAACAATATTTATCTAACACTGATTTGCTTTGTTGCTTAGCACCGTACTCCTAGTTTCAGGGCTTCTGAGAAGCAAGAATTAGTCTAAGGGTCAATTATATGGACTTCATCAAATAAAATGTATTCAGGGCGTCAGCAACTAAAGTGACGGCCTGCTTGGATGTTAAATCAACTACCGTGGTTTTTCCAAACAGAATGGGGCACAACCTGGCATGTTGAGAAACATCTTCCCCACAACACTGTAAAGTTTACTGAGAAAGCAACAAATTGACAATGTTACAGCAACTTCTGTTCCTAGGTCAGTTTTGCAGTCTCTTGGATGAAATGGTGCTGTGCACTGTCAATTTCATTGATGGAGCAATAGATAAAAAGAGACCATTTTACCAACAACACAGAAAAAGCAGTGTATGATTTGTACCTTATAAATTCGGATGTATTCTTCAATACTCAAGTCTCTAAATTGTTTCCAAAGGGACAATGTCTGCTCATCATGTTCCTCCAGTTTTCTAAAGAAATCCTTAGCCAGCTCTTTCGTGTTTTCATCTTCTGCTGCTTTATTAATCTGCACATACACCTAAAACATAACAGCACCAAAAATGTTGAAGTATAATCCTCTCCAATAAAAATAAGCAAAGTTCCACAAGAACAATACAAATACATTTAAAGATGACATTTGTAACATCAAAATTTTAAAGATGTTTTAAAGGAACACATTTCCCATTTAAAGGATGAATGAGTAGTTCAAACTCCAATAGGAAAATGTGCATCTTATCTTGAAACAAGACTAACGCCATAATTCCTTACTGCTGTCGCTATCGTCCTCTTCATAACCTTGAAACACCTGCAGCAGCAGACGATGGAAGAACTAATTTAGGCATAAAAGGGAAACTATCAGACTTTTAAACCACAGACTTTTCTTCAGAGGACTACAAAATTGATACTTATAACAACCGCATTGCCTAAAACATGAGATGACAGTTGAAGAAGCAAAATCCTAGATAGACTCGATATTTTACAAGCTCAAAAGACCTCCCCCAGTTCTGAGCCAAAAGCCACCTATAGTACTCTGCACCCATACTAATACCTGCTGTCTCTCTGTGGCTGAAGTCAAGCATATGAATGGCAGCATCTGACACACACACACACACACACACACACGTGCACTGTCAGTTTGCCAAAAGCATTACAAACTCTTGTATTAGCCAACTTTACCTATGTACAATTTTGGCTCTCCTGTTCACTAATGTATTCCTTTATATCTAAAGGCCAAAATATTCACCCAGGTAATGATTCCTTGCTTTCCACATGTAGCATCTTGAAAGCCCATGGAAGAATTTAAAAAAAGTTATAGTACTATGTAAAAATAATTAAATTAACTAGTGGTTACGCTACCTATTTAGACCCAAATAATTCAACGCTGTGTAAGTCTTTGTAAGAGTTTTGATCCCCAAATCATTGCAATCTTGATAAAAATAAGTAATTATAAAAATTTAGCTCCTGCAATGTTCAGACAATGAGTTTGCCAACAATACCTTGCTCAAATGGGTTCCACCTATTGAAAAAAAAAAAAAGAAAGAAAAAAAAAGAGCTTCCACAGCAAAACTCTTGAACTTTTCCCCTTTCTTTTAGGTGCCAAGATTTTTACAGATTTTAACAGGCGGTACTGCTGACAAGCATCAAGATTAACGTTTGCTTAGTTCTGCCACAAAAAAGACATTTAAAGTAGAGGGAAAAATTCAAACCTTTCCAAGAACAATGTTCCCCTTCCCCCATTAGTAGCTTCACACATTATAACACCCTTCTGCCCTCAATCTTTGATGTTATAAAGCAAAATTAATGCAAAAGGCATATTTGCATTTGACTCTTGACCAAAAGTGCAAATATGTTTGGAAAGGTACGTTTGTCTGTACATTTATTTATATAGAAACTGTGCTATGAAAATTTTTGTTTTAAACAAACTACTGGAAAGACTAGTTTCACACAAGAGCAGAAAAAACACCATTTTGAAACACATCTCAGTTTTTGATATAAACTATGAATACAGCTGAACAAACAATTAAAAATTTGAAATATTTGAGAAACTAAGTTCATCTCAAACAACTACTGTTTTAGAACCTTTTGCAGCTTGACTGAATACTGTTCTCTATACTTGAAGGCCATTTTTTAAGGTCATAAAGCCTACATGCTACTGCAATATATAGTATTCTAAAGCTTTAGTGCAAAATTCAAGTATTTGAAATTTAAATTTTAAGAACAGACTGAAATTATAAATAAATTTAAATAATACACAGCAATGCACAACCATGAGAACATGACTACTTTTTCTCATCTCTTTAAATCGTCCTACAGCTCTAAAACACCTCCATGTTGACAATCTATTGATTTTATTGAGCAGGCCTCAGGGATGAGGGAAGAAGCGAACAAAATTTATCTATATCAAAGAAGCTGTCAAACTCAGAAAGAAGGAGACACTCTGCCACATAAACAATCTGCCTAATATGCATTCAGCTGTAGAGTATCCAAGTATTCAAAGACAGTTTGTTCCTTTGCCAGTAAACAGATTTATGCGAAACAATTATCCTGTGACATACTGTCTGAACACCAGCATTAGCAATAGTTCCCATATTCAGCTCAGAGGGTGAAGCACAGCTCAGCTTTGTAGTAAGTGAACACTTGAGAGCGCCACACAAGAACCCTAACAAAGCCCCATTAACACGTGAAATCTTTCTTTTAATGGATGAGGGCTTGAACATTAGCCATTCAGAAAATTTTGTCCACTTATCCTTATGGCTGTTGGATTTGTGCAGGTGAGTACATAAGTCACGTTCTCTTGCGCATCATATGCGCATTACACCAGCACAGTTGTCAACCAAAGATCACTTAGAAGTATCAAAACATTGACAAAAACCTTTTTTGCTCATTGCACTGTATGAAACAAGAAGTGACATAGGAACTGGCAACGAAGAAGAAATGAATACTAACTCAGATGTTATTAGGTATATTTGAATGGAGTAAGCCAAAAGCCCAAACCTGGAAAAACAAAACTTCTTAAACTACCTCAATCTTTATTGCTAACCTGGACAGTCCACCAAGTCGGTTTTGTTCCTGACACACAGAAATGCAACATATAGCACTTGCATCATGCTGGTGGGCATGGTGGGCAACCGAGAGGGCAACCTCCTGCAATGAAACAACCTTCCCTACTACTGAAAGGCATTTCCTGAATGCCTGTCAGCAGAAACTGCACCTTCTAGTGCTCCTGGTTCTTTCACACTCATGGAAGAAAGGAGAGCATTCTGCAGAGCCAGAACAGTATTCTGGAAAGTGATGGCCACTCCTCCTTAACCATATATGCTAAGGCTCCATATTAGATACAAAACACTTTAAAGATCCTTATCCCCAACCACAGTAAATTGTGTACATTCCACCAGCAATGGAAATTAAATATTATTTATTCTAAAAATATTAGCAACAAGAGGATTTTTATACCGTACATGCCTCTTCTTTTCACAACTTTGGTAACCAACATCCTACAGCATCAGATGTGAGACTCCATTTCCACTGCAGTTAACACAGTGAGGTCAGTGGTCACCTACGCCCAGTTAAGACAGTTGATATCGGTCAAGCTGGCTGTGGTGGTAGCAGCAATCAATGCAATCTAAGTATCCATATGATTACGTCCCTTATGGGGCGTATTTTTCAGCCTAATGAAAACTGTCTCTGCTGCTGTGGCCTAGTGAAAACTGCCTCTGCTGCTATGGCCCAGGCTGGCACTGGTCCTTCAGGCAAGGTCATTTAAATCCAACATGAGTCTCATGATGTTCCTGCAGACATACCATTCTGTACAAAATTTACAACTAAGTAATGAAATGTCCTCTGAAGTCCCTAGTTGGTCTTCTCTGAACTTACCTCAAAAAGATGTTGTAAAGGACTGGATTTTAGCTTTTCTTTGTTGCCAAAGCGTTGGAAACCAACACCCAATAAGCCTTGAATAACAATTAAATACAGAGTTAGACAATAGCCCAGAGTACATTGTTTTGTTTAGTTGCTTTCATAAGCAAGTCTAATTTTAACACCGTATGTAATAAAACAAATGCCTTACATTTTTAAGCAACATAATAGTGCATGCTACAAAACCAAATCCACTGCATGGAAAAAAAAAAAAACAACCACAAAACTATAATAGCTAGAAACTAGTAAGAAATACTGTGTTGATTTTCTCAGTTCCTCATAAATGGAACTTGTGTTTCTGGACTCATAGAGAAAATTATCTATTACACAGCAACCAGCTGTAAATGAGAAGCCACACGGTGGAAACTGTCCAGCAACAGAACATGCTCAAAACTCCTTGATTTGCTTCCTCCCTTAGTAGTATTGTCATTTCAAGGACAATAAAAACTGGGACACAATATGGTATTCCACATACCACTCGCAATATTTTCAACAAACTTTTTGCTGCGCACTGAGAATATGCAGCTTTTTTTCACGTATCCAATTTGGCTTTAGCACATTCCAAAAGTCACCTGAAAAGGCAAAAAATCCAAATCCCAATCTTTTTGTCTAAAACAGAAGAGCCCGTTAACTCCTTCAGTAATATAGCAATATTAACCCTGCAGGCTCTTAGATTTTCTGAGGCTCCTTTTAAGGCCATCTCATTCCTCTGAGCTGACAATGAGCAGGACTGATGAGGCAACATCCAAAGAATAGGGAGGCAGGTATCCCCTTTGAAAATCCCACTGCAACTAAACCAATAGTACTGTCTCAAGAACTTCCCCCTTACAAACACTGAGTGCGATAGAAGCTGTGTCAGAGTTAGGTAAGAAAAAGAAGTTAGAGTTTAGGAAATAAAATGAGTCTAATCCTATTGAAAGGGAGTTTATTTAAGGACAGCTTGTTCTATGAGCAATCAGAGCTTGATTTCCTAATGACTTCTCCTAGATATTAATGTACCTACAGATTCCACTTTTCAATGCTGGCTTCACACTCCAACCTCCAGCAAGACTGACAGTTTTTATCCAACCCAAACACATCCTTCCACACATTTCTGTCTTCCCCAAACTATCCCCAGCTCTTGTTACACTCACCAATTATTGGCAAGATCCAGCATGTGTTGGGACTGATTCTGACTTAGATGCACTGAATGGTTAGCCAGAAGGCTAAACACACAAGTTAACTTTCTCTCCCATAGGGCATTACATTGTATTTCTACTCTTACTCAGCTGCCAGCTGCCACAATATCAAAAGAAATTCGTTTTCTTGGACACATTTTTCTTTGTCAGATCTGGATGAAGTTGGCCAATGGGTTCAAAATTTATTAGGAGCAGAGTGACAGGAAGACAGATGGACAGACACTGTGACTGCATAAGCTTTGTTACCTTAAGAAACCTGCCCCAGAACTGCCTAAAGGTTGAGGACTTCTCTGCCAAGTTTCAGCAAAATATGTTTTCACTTATTACGTTTCAAAGCCTCTGACAATAGCAGTTGTAATAGAAATGCTGACAGATCGTTAATTATAGCACTGCTTCTGGGAAAGGACCATTATAATAATATTCCTATGCTATAATTTTGTGAAGCATGACTATATTATTTGCCGTAAAACCTGTCATATATTTGAGCTGAGCCAGCCCAAATAAAGAGGGGAGCACCCATTTTGAAAGAAACAGTTGGAACCACTAGGTGAAAAGCATGACTCTGACAGCTGTGAGCTGGACAACAGGTACACATGTAAATAACAGGCAATGTGATTTTTATACCTTCTGAAAACTTTGTATTAAAATCCATAAAATTCCTGATATTCAGACTTAGGAGTACAATTTAGTATCTTCAAAGACAGAGTGAACGAGCTCAGTTGAGAAGCCCTTTAACCACATTGCATTTCATTGCTTAATTGTCATTGCCACATTCATTATACAATAACATAGTGATAAAATCATGTCTAAGGGGCAAAAATGAATGAAATATACAATGATGAAACGTATCGAATTTTAGGTGAACTCATTCTGAATTCAGTTCCTATGAAACAAATCCTAAGTGAAGAAAAGCTCTGCTACAAACTACTCTCTGATCAGAAACAGGATTAGGAAAGATGAGCTGTGGAGGAAATAATTTAACAAAGGAAAAAATATTCTATTACTGTTCTCACAGTCATAAGAATGTTTTACTCAACTGTCTAAAACCCAGGAATTTACTCTAGAAGGAGAACGAGTAGAACTGAATACATTTTAATTATGTTATCTACACTGCTGAATCTCAATACACAAATGGAGTAGAAGTACAGTATTTACACTAAGGTTCATAAAGTTTCATACAACTCTGTCCCCATAAACAGCGGTGTCGGTGAAACTGAAGGGGGCAGCATAAGGGTTGGAATGAGCAAAAGTGCTTAACAGACATTGTACTTTGTGTTTGCCATTTAAAAGTAAATATATGGACACTGTTTTCAGAATGTACTGCAAAAGATGTGGGGGAGTTTTACAGTTTTCACAGGTGTACCAGATTTCAAGGATGAAGAAGTGGGCATGACTGTATTTTTTTAAATGCCTAAAAATATGTCAAAATCAGCTTTTGAGGGGAAATTTGAAAAGGTGAGGAGAATATGGATCAATTTAAAATGCAAGACTAACGACAGAAATCAACTAAGTTGTGTCCTATGGATTGGTCAACTGCCATATGAGAGGAATATGTGCAGATCCAGTAATTGGACATAAATCATCTCTGGTCAAGTAATAAATATCAACCCAAGCTGGGCTGCACATGAGATTTTTCAGTCCTCACTTATCTGATGGACATTTCAGAAGAGCTAGGAGTCTGTATATGTGTGTATGCAAACGCACAAGCATGCAAGATTGATAATCTTCTATGGCCTATTCATTTGCACATTCTCCACCTACACATCTCTCTTTTGCTACATTTTAAAGGAAAACAGTATTTTGTGGTAAGTGTTGGGATATCTTTAAAGATAAAAACTCTATGGGCATCAACCTGCCAAAATTTTACCACCTTTGGAAGAAGGGACAGGCAACTCAGGAGGAGTACAGAGATCTCGTTAGGTTATACAGAGAGAAAATTAGGAAGGCAAAAGCCCAGCTGGAGCTCAACTTGACCACTAACATTAAGGACAACAAAAAAAGCTTTTATAAATACATCAACAAAAAGAAAGCCAGGGAGAATCTCCATCCCTTACTGGATGCTGGGGGGAAAGTTGCAACCAATGACGAGGAGAAGGCTGAGATACTAAATGCCTTCTTTGCCTCTGTCTTCAATAGTCAGACCAGCTATCCCCAGGGTGCTCAGTCTCCTGAGCTGGAAGATAAGGATGGAGAGCAGAACAACCCACCCATAATCCAGGAGGAAGTAGTCAATGATTTACTTATGCACCTAGACGCACATAAGTCTATGGGGCCGGATGGGATTCACCCAAGAGTACTCAGGGAGCTGGCAGGAGAGCTCACCAAGCCTCTCTCCATCATCTATCAACAATCTTGGTCAACAGGGGAGGTACCAGATGACTGGAGGGTGGCTAATGTGGCACCCATCTACAAGAAGGGTTGGAAGGAGGATCCGGGGAACTATAGGCCTGTCAGCCTGACCTCGGTACCAGGAAAGATCATGGAGAGGATCATTTTGAGTGAGCTCTCACGGCAAGTGCAGGGCAGCCAAGGGATCGGGGCCAGCCAGCATGGGTTTAGGAAAGGGAGGTCCTGCTTAACCAACCTGATCTCTTTCTATGACCATGTGACCCGCCTTCTGGATGTGGGGAAGGCTATGGACGTTGTCTATCTGGACTTTGGTAAGGCCTTTGACACCGTCCCCCACACCGTTCTCCTGCAGAAGCTGGCGAATCATGGCATAAACAAGTGTACCCTTTGCTGGGTTAAAAACTGGCTGGATGGCCGTGCCCAGAGAGTTGTAATTAATGGGATGAAATCCTCTTGGCAGCCGGTCACCCGTGGTGTCCCTCAGGGTTCAGTTTTGGGGCCGGTTTTGTTTAATATCTTTATCAATGATCTGGACAAGGGGATTGAGTGCACCCTCAGTAAGTTTGCAGATGACACCAAACTAGGTGGGAGTGTTGATCTGCTTGAGGGTAGGAAGGCTCTACAGAGGGACCTGGACAGGCTGGATCAATGGGCCAAGGCCAGCTGTATGAGGTTTAAAAAGGCCAAGTGCTGGGTCCTGCATTTTGGTCACAACAACCCCAAGCAACGCTACAGGCTTGGGGAAGAGTGGCTGGAAAGCTGCCCAGCAGAAAAGGACCTGGGGGTGCTGGTGGATGGCCAGCTTAACATGAGCCAGCAGTGTGCCCAGGTGGCCAAGAAGGCCAATAGCATCCTGGCTTGTATCAGGAATAGCGTGGCCAGTAGGAGCAGGGAAGTGATCGTGTCTCTGTACTCGGCACTGGTGAGGCCTCGCCTCGAGTGCTGTGTTCAGTTCTGGGCCCCTCTGTACAAAAGGGACATCGAGGTGCCAGAGCATGTCCAGAGGAGAGCTACCAGGCTGGTGAGGGGTCTGGAGACCAGGTCATATGAGGAGAGGCTGAGGGAGCTGGGCATGTTTAGCTTGGAGAAGAGGAGGCTGAGGGGAGACCTCATTGCCCTCTACAGCTACCTGAAAGGAGGTTGGAGAGAGGTGGGTGTTGGCCTCTTCTCCCAGGTGAATAATGACAGGACCAGAGGAAATGGTCTGAAGCTGCGGCAGGGGAGGTTTAGATTAGATATTAGGAAGAATGACTTTACTGAAAGAGTGGTCAGGCACTGGAACAGCCTGCCCAGGGAGGTGGTTGAGTCACCATCCCTAGAGGTGTTTAAGAAACGTCTAGATGTGGCACTTGAGGGCATGCTCTAGTGGCAGAGATTGTAAATTGTTTGGTTGGACTCGATGATCTCAAAGGTCCTTTCCAACCATGAAGATTCTATGATTCTATGATTCTAAAATGCAGTTGCTGAGGAAGTTAGTTATGGTCTATGAATAATGAACTAGTTTCCAGAGCGAACAAAAACAAAACAGATAAAAAAAATGCCACAACACACACAAAGACAACCAACTACAAAATATACATTTTCATACAATTATTATATTGTTATGTACAGGTATGGCATAGGTGTTAGCAAGCTTACTCTTCCACCACTGTTAGAAATACAAAACCTGAATAAGGAAGACAGTATCACAGTAGACATGGAGCAGCTATGGTAATATGTATGCATTTTGTCTGGAGGCAGCAACAGAAGTCAGTTCAGCTATGAGAGCTCCACAGGTATAACCAGCACACTCAGAAAATATTTATACTGTCCTTTAAAAACTACACTTACATAATCTGAGAGAGGAGCTACTGAGGGACTGAAGCACTGTTGGCTAAATTTTCTCCTGTCGTTTCTTGTACAGTAGTATAGGTCACACTGCTGATGAATCAGTCTGGATTGTTTTGTTCATATTTTAAGGAGATTAACTACACTTCACATGCATGGAAACACAGCATTACCCTTTATGAGCCCAGAGTGAATCCAATGGGCCTGCAAAAACTGAAGCTGGAAACCTAAACCGTACTATACAGTAGAAAAGGGATCAGGAGAAACATATATCAAAACATACCAAACTGCATGCCCCAGTCACCAAGGTAATTTATTCTTGTTACTTCATGTCCCAATGCAACTTTGAGATTTGCTATAAAATTCCCTGGTAAGGAAAAAAAAAGGTATTATTATTCAGTTGTAGGTATCAGAGAGAGGTTCAGTCTCTCATCCCAACAGAACATTTTCAGTTTGTGTATGATCTGTATTCAAAATGAAGAAGAAAAGCAACCAGATGAACTACTCCACAGAATTTGCTAAAATAGTTCACGACTAAAAGCAATAGCATTCTGAGTGGGAAAAGAAAGGCTGGGCATTTGAAAGGCGCCATAAATGATAAAAACATATACATGTATGTGCATGCACATACTGCAAAGTATATGAACATGAAAAACACTTTTTAAAGTCTTCTTGCATTCTCACTAATATACATAATTCCCATACACAAGTATACATAATTCCCATTACAGTCAGGCAACCTCATACAAGGTTAAGCAAGTACTCAAATTCACAAACTGCTATGTCGTTAAGTAGAAAACAGCAAGTCCTGAATCTCTATATACTGTTAGAGCTGTACTGAGCTCTGCACTTATCACACTATGTGTCTAATATGCTCCAAACTTACCATATCGCATAAGCATGTCTTGGTTCTAACTGTTACTACAACAAAAACCCTTCATCTTTCTCCTGAGCTTAGCCACAACCATGGAATTACAAAGATGAAATACCCGCATCATTTCCTCTATTTTCCTCTGCTTCATGGGTACCTTTTAATTACTGACATGAAAGGATGCAGAAAGCTTTCTCTTCTTCTGTTGCTATAACACCATATTATAGCTTGCAATTACCATCCATTCTCTTACTATTGGACAAACATAGATGTACAGAACTATTTTTGAACATGTTTTTTTTCCTATAGCAACAGGTCCAGAAATTGAACCAAAGAGCCAAAAATATGTAATTTCACTCAGCTATCAGCCCATGAAGAGGCAGAATTATTAACTTTATGTAATTAATAATTATACCTGATACATTAAATATAATTTAAAACTAAGACATTATTAGCTGCACAGATGCTGTAGCATCTTCTGGTAATAACCTGTTGGTTTTTATTGTGAGAGAGGGAAAGGAAGGAGAAATAATGTTTTTCATTAGAGTACTGCACAATAAACATTCATTATTCCATTACAAAAGACAGCTACTATGTTAATAATACCGGCATAAAGTAATTAACATACAAAAGCACGCTTTTTGCAAGACAGCCACCAAGATATAACTATCTGACTGCTCTGCAGTCTGGTGCAAATTGGAAATTTAAAATTCAAAGGACTCTCATAACACCTCAATGAAAACTGCCCTGGGTGTCTTTGTCAAACAATTTTAAACTACTTTATTTAATGTTCACAGTCATAAAACTATATTACGTGTGACTTAATAAATCTATCAGCAACACATCACGCTCTTTTCTTCACTGTGTAATGAGCAAAAGGTTTTTAATTAGCAACTCAAGCCTGACGCAGCCACTCCACTAGAGTGAGAGGTTAGCAATGTTCCCCAGTCCAGTGAAACAGGAAGACCAAGAAGCCCTTTTAGGAGGCAGATAAACACATACTCACCTACTATTGTGGAACGCAAGTGTCCTATGTGAAACTTTTTGGCAATATTAGGGGAGCTGTAACAAATTTTCGCAAATAACATTTGTTCAATGTACCAGACTGTCAGATCAACAAGTCAAAAGAATTCAACTGATGCATATAGCAGAACTGAAATAAACCCACAATTTTCAATTTTCCCTTTAAAATTCCCTGATTAGCTGACAGCAAATTTTCCTATACAGCCAGTTTTTCCTCCATTATCAGTTAACAGCCAGTGTTACAAGGAAAGAAAATCAACCCCACACCAAAGAACTTCCCAAAACCCAGCTATACTAGTGGCAAAGGACTTACACTACCTTCTCACTCTTTGCATGTTTTGGACATATGGATCATTCTTATACCTTTATTAGAGATAAATTTCATACCAGAACAGAAGACCTTGTGTACAAGAATCAGTAACTAAAATCACATCTTCTTCTACCAACAGTTGCCCCCTCAAAAAAACCCTGTACCCACAATTATTCACCGCTGATAATAAAATGGAAGTTCAGCTATGAAAAGTCACCCTCCAAATGAAAGACAAGTGCTTACTTTCTGTGACTATGGAAGCCTGCAGAAGGAGTATAAGTGAATAAAAATATTTATACATAAAGAGGTCTGAGTCAGCCACTTTTCATTCCATGAGCAGATGACCATAAACAAAATTGCACTGGACAAATTTTGGAGCCAGCAACTGAGAAGATTTAGCAACACAAATGCCTGGCTGCCTTAGCAAGTTAGGGAGAAAGGTATTAAGGTGAAAAAAAGAAGTGGGTTAGTGGCTGAAAATTCAGATGATGTTTCTTGATAACGAAATAAAAGAAGCCTACTTAAAAACTGAATGCTGTTATGCACTAAATGAGAATATTCTTAGTGGAGGGCAGTGTGAGGCGTGAACTCTTTAAACACCAAAAATATATTCTGGGAAAAAGCCTCAATTCCCTAAACATCACATATATTCTATACTTGGCAAATGTATCAGAGTATCAAATACAGCTGAATATAATACCGTAAATATGGTTTCACTTCACAGGCATCATGTATTACAGCAATGAATATCAATCAGCAAAATATCAATCAGTAGACAAGGCAATTTTCTCAAAGGACTCATCACATGCGCTTACCTGAACTCAATCACTGCCTTTTGTCTAGGCACTGTAGAGAAAAGTTCACTTTTCACTCCGTACTCTGAGCCATCTTTCAAGACCTGCTGCAACACTGTCTAAATCACAAGGAAGACATAAAAAAAAGGAAAAAAAAAAGGAAAATATGTTTCAACAACAGAAAGCGTGATCAGGAAAACTGTTTAACAATCACACCAAAGTCTGATCCCACAGCCTTTATTCACATCAGCAATTAGGTGGCTGGTCTGCCAAGCAAACAAGATCTCATATGCATATGAAAATGCCATTAACTTTTGAAAGATGCATCTGATCACTTAAAAAGTTAGAGAAATTATAGGCAGAGATTTTGGTGGAAACTTAAAAGGAAGTGGAAAGGCTAGGATTTATCATTTTTTAGTTACATAACATGAAAGGGCAAGAGACTAACCTGGGGATAATTGGTGGGAAAGGAAACTAAGTCCAAAAGGGTGGGTAGAACAGTGAACTCATGTAAAATAAGAGCGTTCTCATGTAAATAGGATTCTACCCAGGACCCTCTGAATTTAAACTGCTTTCATTGTTCATCCAAGAACATAAGGTAGATTAATGTTTCAACCTTTTCCCAGCTTTACATCACTGTCCACTGTATTTCTTCATTAAGCCTTTTTAGGAATAGTATCTGTCTAATATTCTTTTGAGTTGTACACTGTAGAAACTCAAAGCAGGTGCCAAGCCTGCCTTTTAAAGCAGAGAGAGAGAGAGGAAGAAGAATTACAAATTATCAGTGAATGGTAGATACTTGTTTCCTCATAAGGATAGGCTTTTTTGAGCCTCATTCCAAAATGCAGGTCTACATAACAAATCAGCAACAGGGATCCTCAAGGAGAAGTTACAAAAGTCTTATATATAAAATACTTTTCTAAGACAACGTAAGTGTTCTATAGTTTTACATTGAGGAATTTATTTTTACCTTAATGCATCTGAAATATAGCACTCACCTTTGCTAATAATTCCCTGTTTATTGTAAAGTTCACTGTTCCTGGACCAGCGCTGATTTCACTCACTACGGCATCACATTTTAGCTAAAAGAACAAAACAAAATAGAAACTCTACATGAAAACAACTAAATTGGAAAACTGTAATTCAATCCATTATAAATATTAATTTAATCCACTATAAACATAAAATGTTATTTATTGGTTTGAAGCAATCACAAATGGATCATTTAACTAACCCTGTTGGAAAAGGGATGATTTTATTTTTTCCAATCCATGCTTAATAGCTCTGAACGTAACTCAGCCTGAAATGTCACACATGTTTTACTTCAGTCCCTGCATGTGTAAAGTCTGTTTTATTTTGACTGGGAGCAGTAGTTGATCTCTTTGTACACAAAAAAGCTGAGATACATTTGGCAACTTACACAGAACGTGATAGCACTTAAAAAAAAAAAAAAGAAAAAAATCAAGATCAATGTTTTAAAGAAAAACTGAGACAGTTTTGGACTGCTGTTTCTTAATGTTTCTGACTTCAATTACAATGTTCTGTAGTACCCAGTGATAAAAAATAAAGGTGTTAAAGGCAAATTTATTAAACATTTCATTTACAATTTCCAAAATGCACGTTTTGAAAATTCTGAACCCGTAAGAAATATTTGGGCACATATCCCCTAATGTCAACCTCCTCTCTACACAAATTTTGTTCTCTTCACAGGCTGAGTTTTGGATTTCAACCTCTCAGGTTTGAGAGTGTCTTATTAAACTAGCTGTCTTTCATAGCCAAGAAATTGTCTCAAAAAAAAAAAAAAAGGGATGGAAAGCACATAAAAGAGGACACAATCACTTTATCACTTGGTTAATATCTTTGAGAGAGGCAAGTTATACATTCCTACTGAAGCTCAACAGCATGAAGAAATTCTATCCCCATGCTAGGTCTCCAGCTTAGACAGTAACTTAACCAGGAGATGAAATCATAGTTAGCCTTGAAGTTCTTTAACCTTCACAAGCTACAATAACAACAAATTCCAATGTTTAATCACAAGTTGCATGAAAAAATATTTCTTGTATTGACTCCGAATTTCACACCTTTTCATTATATGAAAGGTCCTTTTTACTTATGTTACAGGGCAGAGAGAAAACAGAAATTCCCACTGGATTTTCTCCATACCATTTGTTCTGCTAAACGTTTTTTCTACATAATCTGTCATTTGTCATCTCAGTGTCTTTCACCTCTCTTATGAGTGCTTATCTGGCCTCTCCATAACTTTAAGTCTCCTCCAAGTGCCCTGTGGTTCTTTAGTAACCAGACCTCCCTATGCCTAAGGCTTGGACCAGAATGCCACTATGCTATACAGGGGCATAAAAACCCCACAACACAATGTTCCCTCCACAAGGAACTAACAGTCCAGAGATGAAACAAGAATCAGCCAGCCAGATGAAATCAAAAGCCCACGGAAACACAACAGTTCTGACCTTTCTGACAAGCAATTCTCATCACGTTAGAGCACATTATGTTTCATGTAGTATCATGTTGCCTTATTATTTAGGCTATTTCAGTCAACAAGAAATATTTCCATCTTTTCTGTCTAACCTAAATATCTGTATTTCAAGTATTGTGACCTATTTCCTCAGGAGCGACTAAGAACGTACTGTTGAACCTTGAGGCACTCATCAACTGTTTATCATGACAAAAACTGATAATTGCCTACATTTTTCTCTCTGCTAGTTTTTGATATGTGGTCATATTTTGCTAATTTCTACACTACTTACCTTTTTTTTGGATTACATGACCAGTCTAAACAAATTATACTAAATTCATCTCCTTTATCCACTACTCAACAAAAAACATTCTAAGAGATTAAAGTATTTTTTTTCCTGTGTCTAAACAGCATGGTCTATTCAGTTATGGGACTTATATTGATGGTCTGCTCTTCTTTACTGCTACAACTGCTCTTCCATTTAAACATGTGGGGATAAGTGCCCCAGGTTTATTTAATGAGCCACAAACAATAAAGGAGAGAGACAATTTATTAGCTTTCTAACCACTGGGAACAGCGACTGTTTTTAAAGCGACAGACTAGACACACACAAAAAATAAAAATAAAAAAAATTGTTACTGTGATGTTACAGTCTTGAACCAGACTGCTCAGGGAGGCTGTCAAATTCTTAGAAGCTTTTCAAAACCTGATAGGATTTCAAAAGCCCTGAGCAACCTCATCCAAACGCTCTCAACAGCCTGCACTGAGGAGGAGACTGGAACAGGTAACTTCCTGAGATCCTTTCCAACATGAATTATTTTCAGGTTCTAGATCAGGTACAACCTGAGCAACCTGATCTAGTTGAAGATGTCCCTGCACGTTGAATGAGGGTTGGACTAGATGACCTTTGAAGGTCCCTTCCAATTCAAACCATTCTATGATTCTATCATCTTTAAGCTGTTTCAGAACTTTTGATTGTACATCTGTACACCATCAGTTCTTCTTTCACCTGAGTCAGAATATTCATCTGCTACAAGAATTCATCTAAAATAATGGATCTTTTCAACACGTCAGCAGCGAAGAATGAAATGAAGAAATAGTTTAGCTTCTCAGTAGTATTATAACTGGTTTTATTTGTCCTTTTTAACTCCTGATCATATAGCAACCCAACTGATTCCTTCTCAACCTTGCTCTTTCTGATGCAGATGAAGAATCTTTTTTGCACTTTTATTATGCAATGTAGCTCCACTTTGTAACTAACTTTGCAACAACTTCCGAGTTAGTACTCCTCCTCTTTGGCATCAGCAATTTTCAGATTGTAAAGGATTTTTTTTCAGCTCAAACACTCCCTTAAACCTCAGCATGACCTTTCTGATCCCACTTTTGTTCAATTTTACGCACGCCAGCTCCTCCAAATTTTTATTTCCTTCCCTTCCTTTGAGGTTTATGTTACTTCTGTAGACCTTGTTTTGCATGCTGCTTCTTTTTATGCCGTAGTTAGTCTTAACACCTCAGCTACTACCATTTCCCAGACTAACATACCTGAAAAAATTGCTGTTCTAAGAAACCTCAATTTCAAGCATTAAGGATTTGAAAATCTGGCCTGTCTGACCCACAAGCTAAATTTCTCCATTGCCATCCTGGTGCTGGATTTTGCTGTCTTTGATTTTTCAAGCCAGTACACACTCAATTTTTTCCTGAGTACAGACCATGGCATACCCTTTAGATACCCTCCTAACTTCACAAATATTATTTACTCTCAAACTATTTGAAAACAATAACTTCACAAGAACCTTACCTAAAACTGCTTCTCCAATTCCCTGTGAAGATTCTGTGTACAATTATACTAGGTGCAGTCATTAAGCTACTCTGACCCAAGCAGATGTGTGGAGAAAGAATATACCATTTCTTGTTCAACCTCTAGTCTGTAAGTTTGTTATTTCATCAAATATGTAAGATTAATGCATTAGCATACCCTTTCAGCTAGCTTCTGAGCTTGAAGCTGAGGATCTTGTGCTAAGCAATTTCGAGAACTGTCTTCTGTCACAGAAGCAATGGAAAGCTGGAAATCAGCAACTTGCCTGAAAAAAAGAACAGATGAAAATCAGAAAAGAACCCTGTTGAAATGATGGGGAGATTTGGCAGATTCAAGCTCACTCTGCATACGACAAGTCTACTTGGCAAACATAAACCAGTCACAGATACCTAAAAGTTCACTATGTTTAGAAAGCTATAATATAAGGCCAAACATTACATTTGCTTTAACTAATACAATCAGGAAATAGATATGGTAGGAACACCATTTCAGAATGAACAAAATTTATGCTCACGAATAAATGTAATTTACTTGCTAACACCATTACACCTCTTAAGCAGGGCACTAAAAAAAAGCCCATAATAACTTCACATTGGTTCCAAGCAGTTTTACAGCCAGATCTGAAATATCTGCCATTCAACAGCTTCTTAAGCAATTATTTGTTTTGAGCTTTGTTTAAAAAAATACATCGATTTAATTAGATTTAGATATCTTCTTATAATTGGATGGCTACATTTGCTTTGGTTTGTTTTTTCTGTATTTCTTTTTCCCTAAAGTCCTGTTAAGCTCTTGCAATAATAAGCTGAACAGAAAATAATAAAACACAACATAATATTGTATGATAAAGTGTAAACACTACCGTTTTTTGGAGACGGGAACTGCAGATATGGACTTTATTAAATTTTCTGGTGGCAGATCCAAAACCTTTGAAAGCTAAATTCAAAATAAAGAACAGAGTGGCATAAGCAAAAACATCCAGGAAAAATACTGCTCCCTGTTTAAATACTGATGGGGGATGCATCATTATATCTGAAAGCAAATTTCAAACCAGATGAAAAAGCAAGTATTTATTAGCTATTATAAGCAAGACAATAAAAAACCCATAGAATGGCTAGATTTGGAAGGGACCTTAAAGATCATCTAGTTCTGACCTCCCTGCCATAGGCAGGGACACCTCCCACTAGACCAGGCTGCTCAAAGCCCCATCCAGCCTGGCCTTGAACACTGCCAGGGATGGGGCATCCACAGCTTCCCTGGGCAACCTGTGCCAGTGCCTCACCACCCTCACAGGAAAGAATTTCTTCATAACATCCAATCTAAATCTACCCTCTTCCAGTTTAAAGCCGTTACCCCTCATCCTATCATTACACTCCCTGAGTCCCTCCCCATCTCTCTTATAGGCCCCCTTTAGGTACTGGAAGGCTGCTATAAGGTCTCCCTGGAGCCTTCTCTTCTCCAGGCTGAACAAGCCCAACTCTCTCAGCCTGTCCTCATAGGAGGGGTGCTCCAGCCCTCGGATAATCTTCATGGCCTCCTCTGGACTCCAACAGGTCCATGCCCTTCTTATGCTGGGTGCCCCAGAGCTGGACTCAGTACTGCAGGTGGGGGTCTCACCAGAGCAATACAAACCCAAGAGATGTTAAAGGAGCCTTATAAAAAGCGAGACAAAACACCACACATATAGCTTGCTTTTTTTTTTTTTTCCTTCCCTCCATGAAGGATCCCATCGAACCCTCGCGTGCCTTTATCGACTTATCCAGCCGCGGCACCCCACTTAAGTTTTCCCGCACGTCGTAAGCGGGGGACGAGGAGGCACCACACCACACCACGGCCTCACTAATAGGCCACGAACGGCCGGATTCTTGCCAAGATGAAGGGGAAACCGCATTAAGTCGGTGAAGAGACCACCGTCCTCCCACGCCGGTCCCCTCACGCCTCCCGCCAAGGGCTCCCCTCACCGGCCGCCACCGAGGGGCGGGGCGGGGCAGCCCATGGGCCGGGCCCACTGTAAGACGCTCGGGGGGGGGTTGGGGGAGGGTGTCCGGGGGAGGTTGCAAATGGAGAAGGCTCGGTTATGGCGCACCCCTCCTCCGAGCAAGCCGAGGGAGGGAGCGGCGTACCTGAGAAGCGATGCTCCTCCGAAAGGAACAGGCTGCCATGGCTGCGCCGCCAGGCGGAAGGTCGCAGCCGCCCCTTCCCCTCGCCCGTCCCCCCCCGGCTCGCCGTTCCGCCCGCCCAGGGGCGGGCTGAGCCGTACCATTCTCAGGACGGGGGTGGGAAGGGGAGGACGGGAGTGCCTCTCCCCCTTTGCGCCCAGGAGGTGCGCAGAGGCAGAGGGCTGTCCCACCGCGCAGGGGAGGGGGGAGAGCGGCGAGGCGAGCCCAGCAGGCCGCGGCGTTTCACTGGAGCCGAGCGGCTGTTGCCGGTGGGTCCCGCCCTCTGCGGCTCCGGCGGCGGCGAGGCGGCCTGTCCGGTACCGCTGGGCCTGCGGCTCCAGAGAGGCGACATGAGCACGTGCTCCGTCTCCAAGGTGAGGGGGGTAGGGGCACCCTCCAACCGCCGCACCGGGAAGGGGAGGTGGGGGGCGTCTGCCGCCGGGTTTCGCTCCAGCCCTGCCTCGGCGGCCCGGGGCCTCGCACGGCGGGCGGGCGTGCCTAAAGCACTGGGTGCTCCCCCGCCTCGGCGGGACTGGGGTCTTCGCCCGGCCTCAGCGGCCCCTTCAGAGCCGTCCCCACCGGGCCGCCTGAGGGGAAGGGGGCGGTGGTGCGGGTGCTGGAGGAGCTGACCCGCAGAGTTGCCCCGTCTCCCCCGTCGCGTCCTGCTTCTGCTCCGCTCCCTAATCCCCATCCGCTGCCGTTTCCCTCATCCCCTGTGCCTAGGCTTGGTTGTCCTATCCCGCTGTTTGTTCCATTCCCTTGCTGTGCCAAGTCTTGGTGGCTCTTCATCCCTCCTGCTTGACTCAGGGCACTTTTTCTCACCACAGCCAGGCCTCCTGCCTTGCTCCTCTGTCCTGCTGGCAGAGGAAAATCGCTCGTACTTGAAGGGAACCGCACCTAGAAGTGAGCAGTAGCGTTGTGGCTGTAGGTTTTGCCACTTCCAGCTGAAGTCTGGCGGCATCGCTTGCTGCCACTTTGCAATGCTCATTGCGTCTTCCCCCAAAACAAATTTAACAGAGAAATAAAAATAGAAGCCCTGTCACTCACGTGTAATGTTAAAATATCTATTGTCACCTTAATATTTCTGAGCTGAAAAGCTTTTATCTGGCCTATAGTCAGGGTTGGCAGTAGGTACAGCGCATTTGCCAGAGCGTTGATAGGTAGTGAGACTTAAAATGTTGTATTGGAACGTCTAACTTCCTTTGACGCAGGAAGGGATGCTTTTATCATCGGAAGACTCCTCTCCTTTATATTGTTTTTCACTGAATTGTGACGTGCAGCTGGATCCTCCAGTGTGGAAGTCACTGTGCAGGTTATTACTTTTAGTAGTAAAGGGAAGTACTTCCAAACAAAGTTAAAACTTAACCCAAAACAAGTGGATTTCCCTTTCAAAAATGGCCGTTGCCATTAAGTAGTTAGGTAGTGAAAGGTGTGTCCCCCCTTGTCTCCCATGTCTGATATGTAGTACTTTTTTGCCATTTTATATTCTGGTCTCTGTTGCATTCAGTGGTGTAGAGAAATCCAATGCTTGTAAAGCATTAAATAATATTTATGTTTCATTTGACTTAAGCATACATTGTTTCTTCTTTTATATATATGATTTGTAGTTATTTTGGCCAGTTCCAGGAACCTCACAATGAGAGTTGGGGAATGCATGTGATTTCTGATCTATAGGAAATTATTATAACTCTTCAAAATGATGAGTTTTTATTGGAGAGGATGAGGGAAGAAATTTCAGATTTTCTAGAGGAAAAAGAAAAAAATCTTCAAGAATTCAAAGCTTAATACTTGTGTTTTATTTCCTCCTCCTTTCTGATGAAACTGATCTAACTGGGACATGATTTCTGTCTGGAGGACTTCCTTGGAGCCAGGGTTTTTATTTATCTGAACCTTTTCCAATCCATTTATCATTCTGCTTTGAACCACCTTTACTCTTTTTGGGATGCACTCGTCCTCTGTAGCTAGGGTGTGTCATTGACTTTTGTAAGTCACTTAATAATACTTGCATTATTCTGCCTCACCTTTTCTATTCCTCCCAGCATTTTGCTTTTTTTCTTTTGTTGTGTTTTTAGCTGAAACTGTACTGAGAAAACACTATTGATGTGTCCTCAGGGAATCATTTTCTCTTAATTCTAAACCTGTTGGAGGTTATGGGAAGTTTAAAGAATCTGCTGCTGTTCTCTTTGATGGTTGAATTTAAGAATATATCGGAAAGGTGAAAAAGTTCCTACCAGATATGCTGGGATGCTGCTTCCACTAGTTTTTCAGCTTGAAACAGAAACATAAAGGGACGACATGCAAACTGATATCCTTAAGATGCTGGCAATTCAGTTCGAATTGTTGGTTTAATGGAGCACTGGAATTAAAGGAGACTAAAGTGGCCTTAGGCACCCATCAGATTGACACTTATGTTGAAGTTTATATTTTTTTGCTATTCTCTAGGGATGCTTTGTTTTTAAACCAAGTCCCAAGAAGAGAAGGGTGTCTCAGAAAACAGGTTAGTGCATTTTGATATGTGTTGCTATGCTTGGGTTAATCCTGGAAGGTTCACCGCATCTGATTGAATTCTGTCATAGTTGTGTGAGAATTTCTGTTGCTGCTTGATGTCAATATTGCTGAAAACTCATTTCTTCAGAGGAACCCCAGCAAATTGTTGGCTAGTGTAAATGTGGGGTTTTTTCATCTTCATCAATCAAGATCATATAGCTATGTTTGTCTTTGCAGCTACCATAAATTGTTTACTGACTGACAAACTATTTATCTGAAGAGTCTGATTGAGCCACTTATAAGCTATGGTAGTCAGAAATTATATCCCATTCATAAGTCTCATCATATTCTCAGTAGTTTGCCTAAGTTTCTTGAGGAGAAGAAGAAAGAAAAGCCATTTGTGAAGATTCCATGGCTTCTGTTCAGTAGTGTTTGTTATATATTTTTTCTTTTCTCCAGCATATATGCTGTGCGTACAGGTCTCTTGTCATTAGAGGATGGCTAAACAGGAGTGACTCTTATTGGAGACACAAATAACGCTGCTTAAATAGTTGCTGTTTGAGACTCAGTTAGGAATGTCCTTATAAATGTCCTCAGTTAATGTCCTTATTCCCAGGTTAAAGTTTCTTGGGCAGCACCAGAGCTGTCAAAAGGTGTGACAATTTGTGTAAAAAAAGTGGAGGGGAAAGTAATAAGGACAGATTTTTGTGGAAATCACCACAGGCTCATTCATTACCGTAGGGATTTGCTGTAACACCTGCTTTAAAATTAATCTCAAATTATTTTTTCTGTGAGAGTTGGAACATCTGTAGCTCAGGGAATAAGAGGCAGGGAAATAGAATCCAGTCTGTTATTCCAAGTCACTGCAAGTCACAACAACCAACACCTGTGCACTTAAACCCCATTTAAATTTTACCCCTTACTGGATATTATGTTTTCATCTCTGCAAGATCAGTAATGCTTGTATAAATCCTACTAAACATGTTGCTCTACTTAGCAAATGCTTTGAGACAGAAAAATAAATTTAACTACCCCTAAAAGAGAGGCAGAGGTGAGCTAGTCTGGCTGCTCACAGCAGTGAGTTAAAAGGGTGTTCTAAATAAACAGTACTTTGACATGCAGCTGTCCAGTTTGGAAGCCCAAACCTGTCAAGTGTGAAGTTTCAGTTGTGAAACTTCACAGCATTGATAGTTGATAACACTCTTGCACCCTGCAAAAAACCTGCGCGCATTTGCACCTGTAGTTTGAGTTTTGGTAGTACAAAAATAATATTCTGCTTTGGTATATTAGCAGTAATGTGGTGGCTGGATTTTCTTTGACTAAAAGCCTGGGACCTGTGTAATCAGAGTGGGTTATGTATTTAAAGTGATTTTTCTTAGGAATACAAATGAGGTGTAAGTTTAGGGGAGACAATGAGAATGGAGGATGAGAAGTGCCTCTTGTTTGTCATTTACAGAGCTGTTTTGGGTGGTTTTAATGCTTTGGGAGATTGAATGCATGCATCAACTGGCACTTTTGTAGAGATCAGACCATTGCTGATGCTCCATTGAAAGGCCACCAAATGAACATTAATGGATAGCAAATTAAATTTTTTATATGCATATGTTTAGAAAAAAGCAATTGTTATGTTTAATGACACCTTGTAGCAACAGTTCACAGGCTGTTTACTTAATCTACAGTCTTTATGTTCTTACAGGTGGTGTTAGTGAAGCCTTAAAGTTACACCAGGCCTGCAAAATGTATGCTGGGAGTAGAAGGATGGTTCCAAGCCCATGCTTTTCTTTTTTTTTTCTTTTTTCTTCTTTTTTTTTTTTTTAAGGGAAATGTAGACTGCGTGAATGTGGGAGGAAAAAACAGTAAGAAAAATCTCACTCAGTTATAGTAGTTTCTGTTTAGTCTCCCATTTTACTCCCAGCTCTGTCTTTCCTTTTTAGTTGGAAGCTGGTGGAGAGATTCTGTACGCACATCTGTGAGGCAGAGCAGCACCTGGGAAGACAGATGTATTCAGCAAATGTGCCAAGACACTGTTTTACCAAAAAGGATCTGATTCTCCCTTTCTTTTTCATAAAGAACACATAGAAGTAAGAGGCAGTTTAGAGGTTAGCCAGAAATGTAGGCCTGGTTTGTGCTTAAAAGTTTTGCTGGCGTAGTTGTGTCGTTTAAATGTATTTGAAAAAAAAATGACTAAATCTGTATTTCATGTAACCTGACAGTCCCTTCCCAGGGACTGGGAATAATATACCTTATTATTTTCAGGAAATGTGTCTTAGCTACATCGTACCTGGGGAACAGAAAGGATTTTCATGTATCTGTTCTTGCAGGCGTTTATGGTTCGTATCTGACTGTAGTAGTGAAGGAAGATGGAATATTTAATAGGTGAAAGAAACCCACAAAACTTTCTGAAATAAGGGAAAGATTTATTTTTTTTTAATTTTAATAATAAAGGCTGTTTGCTCTGATTTAGTCTTTAACTAATCTGGGATTTGAGATGGAATCCAGTTCTCTTGCCTGCATATGGCAGTAATAGATTCTCCCTGTTCCCTCACTTATTCTACCACATACTAGCAGTTAATTAATTGGGAAAGAGAAAAGTCATCTCTCTCAAATACATAGGTATATTAAGGTATTCTCGTTTCAGTCAGGTACTTTGTTTTCTTCTCAACAAAAAATGTTTTGTTTTAATAATCTTATTTGTGCTTGCCTTTGCTTGCTGTCTTTCTAGTTAACCATTTTGGAGAAAGGAAAGATGATTCAGAGGATACTGAGTTGCGATATGTTACTTGTCAGTCTTTATGGACTGAGATCAAATTGGAAACAGAGGTGAGTCCTGCACCTAATACTAAAGAGGTACTAAAGCATTTGTAACAATGCTGCTTGCTTCTTTGTTTCTGGAGATCTTTTTTTACACGCTTAAAAGGCAATTAGTTAAGCAATAAAAGGGCCAGAAATAATTGACTGAGACTGAAATCCCTGGCCAGAATAGGAAATAGGAATGACAAATCCATCAATTACACATTACTCCTAACCACAGAACTACATGCTTTTGCTGTTTCAAGCTGCTGCTTCTAAGCTTCTCTTCTTACTAATCGTCCTTTTTAATAATTCCTGGCATACTACTATTTTCTACCTTCAATTCAGTTATGTGCTTGCCAGTCCTCTGAGGATTTTGGGCTGCTCTTGACTTCAGTGTTACAGAGTTCACGGCAGCTCAGGATTCACAGTGGATTTATGAATATGACTGCATGGATGTCAAATACTGAATGACACAGCTGCAAGCATAGTCTATTGAATTAGTTTGGACAGTGTCAGTGGGGTTGTCTGGTGAAGGTGGGAGTTAATTTCATACTGAACTGTGGCCTCCTAATTGTTATACGTTAGATGGCATGCTGTTGTTGTGTCCCTATAGCCAGCTGGCTCACATTACAGTATGAATAATTGCTTCCGTACAGCAGGGATTTCCTCCTCTATTCAGTGTCAAGGATTCTGGGCAAGTCTGTTGGACTCTAGATATTATGAGAATTTTTTTTCCAAAGTTTGTTTTGGGATGTAGCGTAGAAGCCAGCTGGATGTAGCTTACAATCTGGACCCTTGGGCTAAACTCATAAATTCCTCTGATTCTGTTCCTACTATTCCAAGGTCCAGCTCACTTCGACTAGTCAGCACCCTTTTCAAACCATAACTAGCCAGCCTGTGCAAAGCAGTGAGCTACATTGTGGTACTGATTATAGAGAACACACAGAAGTTTGTGGAGGTATATTTGATATCTTCCTGCCAACTACTTCAGCTGGATGGGTTAGCTACCAGTGTTGGCAGCTGCACCAGAAACTGCCTTGTCAGCTACACAGTGGACTGTAGGAAAGATGGCATTCTGTAGCTGCTTATGGAAGACCTTTGCTTGGATCTTGTTTCCTTGGCACAGTGTTGTCAAGGCTTTTGAGACAATCCTCCTACATCGCCAACAATGGCTGCAGGATTTTCAGGTTGAAGAAGTGTTGTTGGTTTTTTCCCTAGTGGTCTGGAAGGAATTCTCCCAGAGCAGCAGGCACAGCCCGTCATAGCGAAAGCCTACTTTAACTGCACAGAAGCACAAGAGCCATTGCCATTTGGAAAATCATCATTCTTTCCTACGCTTGTTTTCTTTGAGGCTGCTAGAAGTTTGCCAAATACTTTCTTCTGTTCTTCCTCCTCCTGGTGGAAGACAGTTCATCCTACATTGACAAATTGATATGAGCCTTGCCTTAGAGTTTGATTTGCCCAAGGACAGATTATCTGCAGTTACTTTTGCTGCTATACATAGAATTTTCTTTATCCACCTTCTGGATAAAAAGTATCTCTGATATTTTTTCTGCTGAGCTTTGAATTACCGTTCTTCTGTCCCACTGTTGGCAAACTTGGAGGTGACAATTGTTCTTATATATAAAATTGTGTGATAATTCAGGTTGGAAGGGAAGTCAGAAAGTCTCTAGTCTGAATTCCTGCTCAAATCAGCCTCATCTGTGAGGTCTGACCAGGTAGGTGAGGGCTTTATCCAGTCAGGATTTTATTTCTTATATATACATATATATATATACAAACCGTGGTGTAGTAAACATGTTTCATGGCAGAATACTTGCGAAGTGCCTGGCTTTCTGGTTTGGACTTTTAGTCTAGGGCATCTGGTAGTATGCTAAGGGAGCCTAGCAGGATGTTCTCCAAAGTTTTTGCCAGGGTGCTGCTACCTGACAATTTGTTGGCAGGCCATGTGCTTGTGCTGGTGTTTTCCCACTTCTCTGGTATTTGCTTGAGGTGTTGAAGAATGAAGAGGATATGACCTCCAAGCACCTTGTGGCGGAGCACTCCTGGCCTTTGTATGTCCATTGTAAACTGTGCTGTGATTGTGGCAGCACCATCTGTTGACTGGTGATGATGTCCTTTCAGTCTTCTCGCAACATGAAAAGCTGGCAAAAGTACTGCAGGAACTGCCCATCACTCTTGAAAGATGAATTTTGGATCATTTTTGTTTCAGTATTGCAAAGTATCCCAGTTTTGACCCCTGCTGCCAGCAGTGGCCTTGCAAATGTCTTTATTATGATACATCTCATCAAGGACTCTCAGAAACATTCCCTTCCTGTAAGATGAGGAGTTCCAGTTGTGCTACCAGGATCCAGATTAGAAACAAAAAGCCTAAGTGAGGGTGTAATATGGTAATTTTAGCTCTAATGTGGAGACAATGGTTTTCAGACCACTCAACAGATAATCACGACCAAACCTGGTGTTGTAGCAGGGACTGAACTTCCCGTTCATATGACTTTTCCAGACTAAGCAGTGTCATGCAAGTAAATGAGTTGGTCACTTGAGATCCAGAGCAGCCTAGCATACTTTCTGGAACACTACCAAAATAGTGCCAGTTACAAAGTTGTTTTGACAAGAACAGACTGATGGATTTAGGGACATTGAGGTGTTGGAGCATGTCCAGAGAAGGGCTACAAAGCTGGTGAGGGGTCTGGAGGACAAACCTTATGAAGAATGACTGAGGGAGCTGGGGTTGTTTAGCTTGGAGAAGAGGAGGCTGAGGGGAGACCTTATCACCCTCTACAACTACCTGAAAGGAGGTTGTAGAGAGATGGGGGCTGACCTCTTCTCCCTGGTGACAAGTGATAGGACGAGAGGAAACGGGTTCAAGTTATGTCAGGGGAGGTTTAGATTGGATATTAGGAAACATTTCTTCACTGAAAGGGTTATTAAACATTGGAATAGGCTGCCCAGGGAGGTGGTGGATTCACCATCCCTGGAGGTGTTTAAAAAAAGGGTAGATGGGGCACTTAGGGACATGGTTTAGAAGTGGCTTTTGTCAGGGTAGGTTAAAGGTTGGACTTGATGATCTTAAAGGTCCCATCCAACCTCAGCGATTCTATGATTTTAGGAAAGCTAAGTAAATGTAATGCTATGGCAGATTGAATTCCGTCTTCACAAATGCACACTGGAAGAAATAATGTATGCTGTAACCATGCGAAGTATGGATTCAGGTTCTTGTTTTCATTAAGCTGTCTTAACATGTACAATAACGATCAGAGAAGTCCAAGATCTGATGGATTCTGAAGCAGAAGCTTGGAGGATTGTTATGGAAGATATAGTAATACAGGAGCTGTTACAAAGCTGTTACAAAGCTGATGGTGTAAACTCTTCTTTTTAATATGCCATGTTATAGTTTCTTCTGAGTTTCCATAGAATTTATCAGGTGGGAGCTCAGAGGTGCAAAATCAACATCAGAAAGGACAGAAGGATATTTTTTGATAGGGTGAAAAGAGTAAGATTATGAGTAAGAGTAAGATTACTTTGTGTACAGTTTTATCAGTTGTTTAGGAGAGCAGGAGGAGCCCTTCTGTATAACGGAAATAGAGCTCACGTTTTTGAGCAGGCATCATGCAGTCTCCTGGAGACGTGACCTTGACTCCTTTGATAGCTGCCTCATCAATGCTGCTAGAGATGGCCTTTGCCACTTCATTTAAAATCAGTTTCACTGCTGCGTGTGTCGCTTCTTGTTGCTAATAAAACTTAATGTTGATTTTACTGGGGGAAGGGGTTTAATCTTGTTTCTAACATCTGTGTTCCAGAATATATATTGATATCCTGAACTTCAGAGTACAAGTTTTTTTGGTTGTTCTAGCAGTAGAAGATGTATCTTGGATTAGAGACAGATTGTCAAAGGCACATACATAATAAAAGAAATACAAAGTTCTGCCACTATATATCTGCTTTTAAAAGTTTTGTCTCCTCCTGCTTTCTCTTACCTTTACATGTGTTTCAGCATATACGCATTCTTGCATGAAAATCATCCTGAAGGACAAAAGACAGTGTAGCAAATGTGGCAGTCATGGTTTTTTTTCCTATAAAGCATACTTAATGCCTTCCTTTATTATTTTTTTTTTTCATCCTGAATTAGTTTTGGAGGAGTGGAATGTTTGCGCTCCTATAGATTTCTCGGAAAAATATTTACAGTTGTTTTGAAAGCCAAAAGGAAATAATAGGAATTTTCATGAACATTCTTCCAGAAACTAATTATATTGTTTTATTCCTCCTATGTCACTTTGTGTGATGTTTTTTCAGTATGATGTTTTTTCTTCTTCTTTAAAGCATGTGGTGTGACAACACAGTTAAGCTCATTTGCTTTCCAAGTTATTGTTGAGGCATTTGACCAGAAGTTCCAAGATGGGAAATGTCTGTGTTCGCCACACAGTGAATAAATTTGCATGTTTATAGTTCACAGGAAACTGTAGTGTTACTTAAAATTTTATCCTGGAGTTTTAAGGATTAAAAATTATGCAGGAAAGGGGTAGGAAAATGAAGATATTCTGATGTTTCCACATTTCTATAAATAAAATATTGTTTGTTTACAGCAAATACAGGAAGACTTGAATAAGCAGTTATTTGATAACCTAGTAAGTTTTTTGAGGCGGTCTCATTCTGAGTTCCAAGAGAAGACAACAGAATGGACTTGTCAGATGAAGTCCAGAGAAATCCCTACTGCAGCTCTTGTCCTAGGTAATTTTTTTAAGATATATTTCGTTACATACATCTGCTTAAAACTGACACAGAGATCAAAGAAAAATATATTGCTGATTTCCAGCAATTACTGCGAGCAATATCAGTTTCAGAAATGTTAACATAAGAGATTGGGCTGGGAAAAGGAAGCAGGATAAGACCTCCTTCCCCTTTGTCTGTATGCCTAATAGTGCAGTAAGGTAACACCTCCCCTAAAGGTCTGTCTTAGGCAGCTGGTAATGATTTGTTGGGGTTTTTTTCCTGATGCACTGGAGATGCTTTGATTCTATCTCTGTTTTTGCCACCAACATACTTGGTGATTTCTATGACTAACCATGGAATTACACATTCTGTATTTTTAATATATGTTCTTGGAGTGCATCTTTGTGTGTAGGAAAGCAGTGTCGTTATCTTGGAAAAGGAGCAGAGGGTGAAGAAAATAGAAGGTGAATTTCATCTTCTTGTCTGCAGGCCTTAGATGACTGTGGGTGGCTTCTGAGGGTATGAGGAGCAGGGATGTTAGAAAACCAATCCTGCTCCTTGCAGGTTTGCGCCCTTGAGAAATCTTTCTTTTAAAAAAAAATACAAAAAAAGCCAAGCCAAACTAAATGAGGGGTCTTTGCAGTGATTCCCTGTTTCTTTCAATCAGCTAGTATTAACATGTATGTTTAATTTTGTGCTAGTTTTTCATCTTTCCTCATAGGTGATATGATGCTTTTCATTCCTTTCTTGAATATATGAGATATCTTCTGGGTTTTGTCTGCTGTTCAGTTTATTGTTCAATTATTGTGGTCACAAATCACAGCAGAAATGCCCTTAAAATTTGTCTGTCTTCTAGGTGTAAATGTTACAGATCATGACTTGACTTTTAGAAGTCTCTCAGAAGTCCTTCAGAATAACATTACTCCTTATATAGCCTTGCTGGAAGCCAAAGATTGTCCAGGTGAATACTTCAGTAGCTTTGCTTCTTCATTTGAGTAAGTTGTCAGTTAACTAGAAGTTCTAGCTTTTGTTCCCAAATGTAAGAATAATGGGATGGAGGTATCTTGAAGACTTGCTAAGGACTTGCTCAGTCCCTTGTTAACATAGCAGTAATGCCTGCTGTATTTTAAGAGGTATTCAGTTTTGCTTAAAACACTGAAGATTGAAACACTACTTAGTTCTAGCATAAATGTCCAGAGCCTGCTGCTTAGTGTATTGCATGTTGATGTTGCAGTTTGGTTTTCCTCATGTTTAAATGGACAGTGTCTGTATGCATTCCATTCTTTAAATGCTTACATCACATTATTGCAGTGAGGGAATGGGTAGAATAAAACTTTGTCCCACTCTCCTTACTCCTTTTTTATTTTTTAAGTAAAAAGATTAAAATCACTTGTGGCAGCATCCCCAGGTCTGGATTGGCTGTCCTATTTATTTTTAGGTTGCGCTAATAGCATGTGGCTGCAGTTCAGGAAACAGGCAGGGCTAACATCTTAACCTGAATTGTTGCTATCTAGGCAAATTAATAGGACAATTTTTATTGCATTAACAACATGCATATCATGAATACTTTCAAGCTTTCTGGAGCATGAGGTATGCATTCTGGAGAGCAAAGGAGAATAATTTAGAAAAGTGAAAAATAATAACTGATAACTTAGGGTAATTTTTTAGAGTATGAGTTGGAGAAGTGTTTCCAAATAACCAAATGTCTTTACTGTGTGTCTAAAAATGTGTTGTGAAGGCATAAAAAATCTGATGCAAAAGCTGATGGGGCAGCTGATGAACTGCTATATAGATGTGGACTCGTTGGAAGATGAGGACAATGTGCAGGTTTCGCAGAACAGAATACGTTGTTCGATGTCTTCTCTTATCAACTGGTATGAGAGTGTAATAAAGGTATGATTCTATTTTTTTTTGTATCATCAATTTATAAAAATGCCTGACCTTTAGACGGTTTTAAAAAATAAATTGAATAACTTAAATTTCTGTGCCGTAGTGGAAAAAAAGCCAAAGGTTAGCTTTTCATTTAATACTGAGAATTAACTGAGATTGAGGTGATTTGAATATAAATTTGTAACACATAACAAACGTGGAGTTAGTTTCTGATGAGGTATGGCTGTCAGAATTCTGAAAAACAAGGATAAAGTACTATTTTTATCATATGTTTAATTGGGATCTAGAAGCTTAAAATGCAGCATCAATTTCATGCCAGATGCTTTTCTCCCAGGAGTGCTGAGATATTTTGTTTATTAAAACAAAACTTTAAGAAAGAACAGCCATCCAGGGGAAAGGCACCGTATTGTGCTAATATGCCATTATTTCACCTGCAGCCCGCACTAAGTAGACAACCAGTGAGAAAATCACTCTCAAAATGTTTTTGTATCTTTGTATTTGATAAAGCTAATGAAGTTTTAAGTTTTGTTTCTGTCACGAATAGAAGTTGGAACTGACTTTATGATGACTTCATCAGAGCAGTGCGTTAAATAAGTTTAATAAGTACATACTTTTTTTTATGACTGGGTAAAGATATAGGAAAAGGGCAACGCTATGTACACAACTCAAATCTTCTCCCTCAATCGCAATAGAATTTCACCAGTTCTGTCCCACAGAGCTATTTTTGTCTTTGTTGGAATGTGGATTTTAAAAATTCGTTTATACTTCCATCTGTGCCAAACGGAAGAAAAATTCCAATCCTAGATGCTAATAATAAATACAACTGTAGCAAAAAGTCAGTCATGTCACTCTGGAGCATTCTAATATCATAGACGTGATTCAATCTTTTTATTTTCTTGTCTTCTGTTTATTAATGCATAATGAATGGCTTTAAAGAAAACAGATTCTGAAACTCCAAGAAAAAAAAGAACTTCCTCTTCTAGACACTGGCAGTCTCCTCCAGTTGTAGTTATATTCAAAGACATGGAAAGTTTCACCACAAAAGTACTTCAAGACTTCATAGTCATCAGCAGGTAACGTGAACTGAAGTTTAGTTCTCCACTTCTTTACCCATTTTCTATTTGCAGCTCTTTTGAAGTGGAACAACGAGGCCAGGGAGAGTTGGAATCAAATATTGATGCTGCTTCTTTGCAGAAGTGATTGATCAAAAACCTATTTGCTAGGTTTTGGGGATAAATTATCCTAAAGCTACCTTGGGACTCTGAACCAGCATACCTAAGGGCTAGATTGAGTTATTGAGTGGCTGATTCAATTCTTTACATGAGAAGATTTATTGGTACTAGTTATTAAAGAATCTGTGATTGTGAAACTGATTTTTTTAAGATGCCTAGATCTTTCTTCTGTAGACTTTTAAAATTGTTTTCAGAGTATATTTTTTGTATGACAAGTGATGTAATGCTGCTTAAAGGTCACTAGCTTACTAATAGGACTATATAAAACTGCCCAGAGAATTTCTTAGTGTTTTACAGGATCTGTAATGAGTAGCTGACTACTTCAGGTGCTCCTGTGCTTCTGTCCTTCCTTAACCTGTCTTCCTTAATATCATCTCATGCATTCTAATCAAAACCCCATCCTGCTCTCCAAAAGAGCATCTTGCACTAAGTCCCCAGGTTGAAACTACAGTTGTAACAGAATTGGGACTGCAGTTGTACAATTAATTCAGCTGTAGTGTGCATATCTGACATTACCTCTAAACAAGGCTAGACAATTTCACTTGCTGAGACACCCACAATAAAAATATTTTTCTATTTCAGGTCTGGCAGATGGGTTCTCTGGGGAACACTTCAAGAAGTAAAATCAGAAATGCACACTTACTAGGGTGTAAGGCAGGGGAAAATGAGATTTTGATTTTTTTTTAAGTGTTGTGTTTTATTTTACTTTCGTGGCAAGCATAAATGCCTAATTATGAGCATGTGGAAAGTAGATGAAGTGCAGTTCAGGTCTATCAGTCTGCTATTTGCAAAGACACTTTTTTCATAGACTGTGCGTCTCTTCAGGAAAAAAAAGGTTTAGAGGATTCAAATCATCTTATAATTAAAGATTGTCTTGATTAAAGTAGGGTAGAAGATGGGTAAAATAGAAGCTCAGCAGGACTGCATAATTGTTTGAAAAAGATCTTTGGGATAATTGTAGAGATTGGATTTATCGTCTCCATTTCAGTCTTAAACATGTTTAATAATAAGAGTGAGAGGTTTTTCTAATTTGTTAATCACAAGATTCAATTTCTCTCCAATATTCTTTAGGTTATCAACACTGGACAGTAATACATCAATTTTATTGATTATATGTTTAAGTCTCTAGCAATGACTTTTGGGGAGTTAAAGAAATAAAAGAATTATGTGATAACAATTAAGACACAAAGGTCAAAAAGTTGCTGTGGTGAAAACAGGAAAAGAATAAATCGTCAGTTTTAACCTAGAGATATTTAAGATAGCAGAATTTGTATCTCCTTGAAACTAATAAAAAATGGAAAATAATGATGAAATAATACTAAAACCACCACATTTTTTATAATTTATATGCTGTTCACAAGGAATATGGCGTTCAGTCCTGGTTATCCATTCTCAAAGCATATACTAAAAAATTAGCTGAAGAGGAAGACTGAATCTGAAGAAGTTGGAATTCTTTTTAAGTATAATGGGAACATATTTATTTTAATATTTTTCATATTTTATTTCATAAACATATTTTATTTCATATTTATTTTAAATTTATTAAATAGTGTAAAATTTGTAAATTGTTTTGAGACTGTTAGGTGTTTAGCGTGTCTTCCTATTTTCTCTCTATTTCTTTGGAAAAAAAAAAAATTATAAGATTTACTTCCCTGAGTATAACGTTTCTGGAAGATGGGACCAGTACAACACCCTAATTGAAAAGATGCTTTTTATGCCACTTCCTGAAGTTTCAATCCTAAAACATAATTTAATTTGCATTTCTACTTTAGGGCTTTAAATAGCTTCCTTTCTTTTTTGTTTTATTCCACATTAGAACTCTTTTGGTTTACTGGCAACTAATATTTTAGCTTACCCCTTTCTGCATCTAAGCTCAGTGTTGTAGTAGGAATATAATGCATTTGTTTCATGATTTTCTATAATGTAACTATTATGGTTTGTTTTTTTTCTCCCTTCCCCCATGATCTAGTCAGCATATCCGTGAATTCCCTCTAGTACTGATTTTTGGAATCGCCACATCTCCAATGATTATCCACAGCTTACTTCCCCATTCTGTTTCCTCTCTGCTGTGCATAGAGCTTTTCCAGTCCCTTTCCTCTAAGGAGCACCTGTCTACTATAATTGACAAGGTAATTGCCTTTCTAAATAGGAGTGTGTGTGTATTCAAGCACAGTGTACATATGTGGCCTTTAAAAGTAGGTTTGTCTGAAGCTTTTGAAATAGAATCTCTTCCTGAGAGCTGTGGATTTTGGATATTTTTACTCATGGCTGCAGAGTAGCTTAATACTGAGAGCTTCCTTCTCGCATTGAGACACACTCGCACCCCTGCTTTCATCTTTAATTTGCACTGGCACCTGTGCATACGTATTTTGTCAATTACACTTTGATATTCCCACCTCTTCATTAAAGTAGTGCTTTGATTTGACTTTTACTTTGTTCCAGAAAAAGATATGTTTAAACATAAAAATATTCAGAATTTTGCTGCCTGTCAAAAAATTAGCAGTTATCCAAATGGGCAGTACACCACTTTGTGCAGGATTTCCAGAATCGCTGTTAGACATGCTGAAAGTAGTGGTATCCCTGGTTGTTACAGCAATCTCTGTTCTGTTGTTTGTAATTTTAAAAATAAATACAAAAATAATGTTAAGCAAAACTAACTTCAAACATTGCATATTACTAAAAAGTACTTACAAAAATGTGGTGAAATAATAAACTGAAAATCAGTTTTTGTGTGGGTATTTTAGTAGAAATACTGTCTTTACAAGTCAGCAGTGTATTTAGTATCTCGTTTAGTTGAATGCTCACACATACTGAGAGTTGTATCAGATTGTATATATAAATTTTGCTGAGTTGAATTCAGGAGAGAATTTCTGCTATGGCTATTTTTCTTTTTTGTCTCCCTTAGCTGCTTCTGACAGCCCGGTTCCCCTTTAAACTGGGTGAGAAAGTTCTGCAGGTTCTCATCAACATATTCTTGTACCATGATTTTTCTGTCCAGAATTTTATCAAAGGATTTCAGGTAGGCAATGATAACAAGAACTCAAATTATGGTTGTGAAAACAAAGGGTAATTACTATGCACTGAAAGATTTCTTAGGTCCTAATCTTGCTGTCACTGAATTGGATGCAAAAATGTCCTTTGGAAACAGATTGGTTCTGAGAACAGGTGGGTGTTTTAAAGTTAAAACCTTAACTGATAAGGTTGTAGGACGGGTATGAAGAAGCATGTAAAAGCTTATTCCGCCACAAAAAAAAAAATATTTAAAGGTTACATTTAAAAGGGTAACCTGCCTTAGTGGGTAGAGACACCTGTGTTTTGCTATAGATTAATTTGTATCTTCTAACACCCCTGTCAGGTCTCTGATCCTCTGTACCAGGTCCTTGTACTCTGGTTTGTCATGGTGTGAGTAGGCTACAGCAGTGTCTCTTCCCCACTTGAACTCTTCTGGCACAGCTTCTGGATGCACACTTCTTACCTTTTCAGGGAAATAGGAGCTATAGGGTCACTTACTTTGTGCCTGAGAGTGGGTGGTGCTTGTGTTCCAACCAGCTGTGCAGCAATGCAGGACTCATGTTTACCCTTTCAGGAGACAAAGTGGAAGACTTCAAGGTTTCCAAAGATAGCCTATACAGAGTATGATAATTATATCTTTATTTGCTTGTATAGTTCTTCATATCTAGATGTATTTCTGTGTCTGAGCCTCTTCCTTGCTTTTGTGGATTGCAGACAAGAATTCTCCGAAGAATTTGGCAGTCCCTGTAATTTGTTTTAGTGCAGGATTGTGAAATGGTTTCTTTCTTGCCTGGTTCCATGAGCGAACCTCTTAGTAAAACATGCCCTTTTGGAGTCATACCATTAAAGTGTCTCAGATTCTTTGATATCTAAGATTCAATGATTACGTGTATCCAGGATAAATAACCTGGCTGTAGTACCTCTTTCTACAGACGGGCCTCCATGTGCTTTCATAGGTTTCAGCTCCTCTTATTTGGAAGAGTCACCAGGATTTAATTATTCCCCGTTGTCCCGATACAAAAATACAAATCCCAGCCCTGACAGTATATTGCTGTGTCCTTGTGCATTAAAAGTGTTCAAGGATGAAGCAATTTCATATCAGATTTCCTAACTGATAGATACAAGGGATCACCATTATGTCTAGGAGTGATGTTAACTTTTCTAACAGGAAGTGTCTTTCCCCTTTGACAGTTTTTATGTTTTAAAAGTTTTTAGTGAGGTAGTCTGTCTGATTGGGGTTTTGTTTTGTTTTTAGCAATAGATGTGATGAGTATTTGCTACTATTCTGCAAGGCCCTGATGCTACAAACATTTAGTGCAGCTGAAATTGGTGATAAAGCGCATTTTTACATAGGCATTGTAAGAGCTTAGCAGTGTGGTGTATGTGAAACAGAAACTGAAATTAGGACGTGTGATAACTTTGCTTCTGTACAGTAGTTTCTTTTCATATCTTTAAATACACTGTTTATTATTTGTGAGCATTGGAGCTGAATTTGTAGCCTAAAGAATACATTAATTCACATAAGCGAATAGAAAATATTTGAAAAGCTACAGTTATCATTATGTAAGAGTGGGGAAAGATGAGGTACTGAATATGAACAGTGCATACAGCAAAAAAGGTAATTACGTGACTGTATTTAAAACGGAATAATTGGTGTCCTGTAGTGACCTATGCAATATTTATGAACGGTAATGAATTTTTTTAAAGGAATGCCATTAATACGATTGTACTGTATGCACTGCAGTAATAAGAAAGCATTAAAAGGAGGGAGGATGAATTTTATTAACATCACTGGTTCTTGCTTTGTTTTTCAGCTCTGTATTGTGGAGCACTTCTATTCCCAGCCTCTTAGTATACTGTGTTGCCAACTGGTAGATGCTAAGAAGAGAGTAAATTCTTTATCACACAATCAGTGTGAAAACATTCGAAGGCTGCCCTCTTTTAGAAGGTAAAAGGGGAAATAAATTTTTGAACAATCTTTTACTTAGCTTTAAAAAAGATAAAAGGAATCTGAAAACTGCAAATCACTAGTTCATATGTTTCTATAGCAAAGGTAAATCGATCAAAAGGAGACAGTTCTAAATAATTTCAGGAATCCTTAATCTTCTAGTCTAGACAGTACAGCTTCTGTGATGTGTAATCACTTGAATTTTTTTTTTCCTCTTGTTCTTAATACAGAAACAAGCTATTATGACAAATAACTATAAATCACTTTTGAACTTGTTAAACTGACTTGGAACATGATCTCTAGGGTTTTGGAGTGGCCTTTCAATTTGCTCGATTTAACTGTCCCTTTTTGAATCTTTCCAAAGAAATCCTTATAGCAGCATAAACTTTTTGAATTTTTTTAACCCTATTATCTTTAATCACACTTTGTAATTTTTATGGGTTTGGTTTTTCTTGCCATCAGGTATGTGGAAAGTCAAGCATCAGAGAAACAGATTGCACTGCTGACAACAGACAGCTACTTAAAGGTAAAATTATAAGAATGTCTTTGGAGAGCAAAAATAACTTTCCCGATATATTAGTTTCTGAAGCATAATAAAATACAAGACTAAGATGTGTAGTTCTATATAATGTCTTTCATACAGTACATACTGTGCGTCATGTCCAGTAATGGAAAATTAGGATCGGCAGGTCAAAATTTCAAATCTCTAGGTTTGATAGTTATACCTTTATACAAATCTGCTTGACTTTTCTTTCATTAATTTTTAGCTATGTCTAGAAATATAACTGCTTAAAAAGAAGGTTGCAAGGTTACTTATGGTCTGGCCTTTTAATGCTTACTCAGACTGACTTTCTTGGAAAGTCAGTGAAGTGTTTGAATAATGAGCAAGTAATCTTGGAGGTTATTTCATAAGCTCTTAATGCTCCATACCCTCTGCGTACTTTCTGATCGAACTCAGTAGGGCAGTCTGGGTCCCAAGGCACACGTTCACACTAGATGTCATATAGGATTAAGACTTTAATTTATATTACATGTTTATCTGAAGGTTTGTCAAGTGATTAAGCTCAGGCTACTACTATGTGAGCCCTTTAGGAATTCACCAACAAAGATCTGTTGGTTATTTTCACCAGTTGAGCCACTCCCAGTAGAAGCATTGCTGAGAGTGAAGGGTTTCTCCTAACGCTTCATCACAAATATAGTTAACCTGTAAGGCAAATGGTACTGCTAGAGATAAAGCAATTTGTCCTAGCAGAGCTTCCTGGTCTGTAAGGACTTGCCAAGTGTGAAGAACAATGCTAATGGCTGGAAGAGAGGCTGGTAGCAGGCAAGTTTGCAAGTGCAGTGCTATTATATTAGTCAAGGCAGGATGTGATTTATACATGATTTTATGATCCATAGTCTTCAGTGGCAAAAATAGCTTAAGCTACTGTTATTCCCTTGCTGTTTATTCACATCTCAGCAGATGCGCCAGCACAACTACTTGTGTGGCTGTGCAATAAGTGTAATCAGAGAAACAATATTGTTAAGGTAACTTGACCAAAAAAAAAAAAAAAAGACAAGACATGGGATTTTTTTTTTTACTGTGTTGTTTCTGCAGAATGATTTTCGCCAATGGAGTTCACTCTGCAGATGCATAAATGCTTCTGTTGAAACAATAGGAGGAGGGAAGGAGTGGGAATGAGCAGCTGAGACTTTGAAAGCTGAATACTTGTCAGCTTAAACATTTTTTTTTTTTTTTCATTTTCTATGTTTAATAATATACCCTTTATTTCATAAGCCTCACCCTGTAAGTTTGGGAAAGCCAGGATTCTTGTGCTTATGTGCATATGATGCTTCTGACAAATTTTAATTGAAGGCACTTGTTCTAATCCCTGCAGTAGGGGTGGGGCTGCTGTTGCATTGCCAAGCTGGCAGTGTAGTCTACTTGGGGAGAAAAGGCCCTACTGCTGCACTGATGAGGTGCTGTTTATTCTGTATGTCGTACTAATCTACAATATCATTCCGAACTTTAGAAACACTTTCAAAGTCACTATGGTACTGCTTCATATAAATTTACTGTTCATGTTCAGGACCAGGTAAACTTGCTGTTCAAGTTTAGCACCTAAATCTGCAATACCCTTTGTCAGCTGCAATTTATATTCCATGTTGTTACCACTCTTTTTTAATGACTATGGTAAGAGTTCCACCTATTTAGAATAATCAGTTTTGAAAGCAGTTTTACATCCTAATTACTTGCAGTTCAGTTCTGAAAGTTTTCATGGCAAATTCCATTTGAAATTATGTGAATGTGGGTATCTGTATTTATGGAAATAACACTGCATAGTTTCTAATAATCTTTTCAAACTCTTCTAAATGAAGATATGCATTTCCACTCCGTTATTTGGCAAAATACATAGTCCTACTGCATGTTATTTATGTATACTAACTACATCATTCTTGCGCTGGGAAACAAGATGAGGGAAATACAGGTGCTATATTGCCCTGGGTTTGGGGGAATAAGATTGATGTAGCAGCATTAGCAAGAACTTGTTTTCTTCTCTCAGCTTTTTTTTTATGGTGGGGATAATTTTTTTTTTAACGATCCTGCTTAGAATTAAAATACAAACCTGTGTGTAAAATTTTAAAATACAAATTCCAAGGTCTTAGAAGTCATTTAAACAATTGTTATATCAGTGACCCATAGAATTTTGTCTATTAAAATTTAAGGTGAGAAATGTCTTTAATGTTTTTAATCATCTCAAACTTTTTAACATCGGAAAGCTCTCTGCAGCACCAAGTGTCTTACTTTCAGTCTTTGCAGTATGATAATTAATCTTTCCACATGTCAATACTTCCTTATATCGTCTGCAGATAACGTTTTGCTTTTTTTTATTAAATCTTTTATACCCTTTGTTTCAGTTTAATTTTAGAGAGCTTCAGTGACCTGTTCTATTTTTCTCATTCCATTTGAAATAGTGTGCTCAGAGTTCAGTAAAATGGCAATAAAATATGTAGAGAATCCTGTGATTTTTTTCTTCTTTATCTTTGACTGAAGACAGGTGAGAGAAAATCTTATGATTCACAAACTTAAATGTAATGACCCGGAAGTATTTTAATACAGCTACCAGAAATTTTGAGTGTGGTTTTCCAAAAGTGTTACATATGCTTCCATGGGAGGCCAGTGATGAGATGCTGTCCAGTAAATTCAGTACCAGCAGTTAATAATTTCTTTTTCCTAATACATTATTTTATATTTTTTTTCTGCAGTTCTCAGTCTATGAATAAACAGAAATCAAATTAAGAGCACATAGGAGCAGCAACTGCATATTTCTTTATTTTTCTGTGAACTGGTCTCTTTACATATATCTGACTAATAAGCAGCCACCCACAATATGAGAAATAAATTTTATATGCATTTGTGATATAAAAGTGCAAATAATAAGGATTTGAGTAAAAGAAGCTATATAATTTCTCTTTGTGTATTAAAGGTATACTGAATAGTCTTGTTTTTGTGAGATGAGATACCAAATCTAAAGGCTAAATACAGTTGCAAATGGTAAAATAATAATGCTAATCAATAACAATTCCCCAGTCAGATGGATGAAGAAAGTAAAGTTAACAATATGTAACGTGATTCCAGTGAACTGTTGAAATACAGCTTTCTTGCATAGTGGTCTTAATTTAACACTGGTGATTTAAATCGTAGCACACCACAGTGTCAAAACTTCAGAGTCATTTTAAGTACCTTATGGGAATTTTAAATAAACGGATGTCAGAAAGACTTATAAAACAATTATTCTGTCACTACAGGAAATAATACAGAAGTTGCTGGAGGACTTGCATGTTTATCATGAAAATTATGTCTTAGTTCTGAGATGTCTTCACGTTTTCACATCTTCTCTTCCAAAATATCCTTTGGGCAAGCAGGTGACGTACTGTTATTCCATTTTAGTGAAACGTGCCTGTTATTTTTTTTGTTTCAAAGTGTGACATCTGAATAAGTATTTATTCTTTCTCTTTGTTTACTATTCTGCTGCTTTGCCCCCTACTTCTTAAAATGGAGACAGATGCTTTCTTACTATGGGGAGGGGGCAACAGCATGTGGTTTGTTTCATGGCATGGATGATACCTTGTCAGTCAACAGGAAATGGTTTCCAGGAGGAGGCAGATGCACAGAATCCACACATTGACTTTCCCACATACGGGATTATTTGCATGCATTGCACACAATGTATATTCTTCTACCACCTATTAGTTTGGTAGTCAGATGAAGAGATTGAGTTTTAGCAATCTTCTGTACAGAATAAAATGATAGTAAGGGAACAGTGATAATTGCTTTTACTAGCCATATTGCTCTAATGTCATTAAATCCACCTTCTCATGCAAAGCAATTTCTTCTCCATTAGAAGAGCAGTATACTCTGTGCATGTGCACTTGTCTGTCAGTTCTCAATGTATTCCACACTGTTATTAGAATCTGTCCCTAACTACAAAATCAGTATGAACTGTCCCAGTATTAGCAAATAAACAGATGTTTTAGCTGGGACATTTGATTAGAGTTCCTCTTTGTTCTCTGCATTTGAATGTTAGTTGTTTGAAACCTGGTGCAGAGCAACACGCAGACTCCAGCAATACTAGGAGCTTAGTTCTGCAAGACACTAAATGCTCTCATTTCTTTTGCAATCATTCTGCATGTCTGGAAGACAAGCTGCAAAGGAATTACATATTACTTTGAAAAGCTTGTTGTAAGTTCCGTGTTACTTTGTTTGTAAAACACTTCATCCTTTCTTCACCTTCTGCGTAACAGATCAGGGAGCTGCACTGTGCATGTTTGGAAAACCAAGTGTGGGAGACGGAGGAGTATGAGTCATCTCTTCAGCTAGCAAGGTGATTATTATTTTTTTTCCCCATTTTGTTTTAATACCACTGCACACATGGAGAATATCAGTCATCAGTTATTCTGGAACTTAAAGCTGAGGATATTAACTGTTTGCAGCTAGTTGTAGGATTGTTTGCAAGTATAATTGACTGATCTTTTCATTTTGTCTTTCTACTGTTTTTCATGAAGCTCAACCACGTTCTAATATCTCTCATGCCCTGAGTAGTTATGTTGAAACCACTGAGATTACTGTGTGTGAATGAGAACATCAGTTGGGTTTTGTCTTTTAAAGTATGATTGCGTTAGATATTATCAACCAAATTATTAGTTTTAGTTGGCCTAAATTTTAATCCGTTGTGAGAATTAGAATCTGTTCCAAGTGAGTAGCTGAGGCCTTTCTTATTTTTTTATTTTACTGATTTCCCCCTGCCTCCTTTGTCTAACAGTTTGTACAGGGGCTGAGTTAATTTTCTGTTATTGCAAGCTTAGGACTTTAGGAGAGCCTACACTTGTGTTGTCTGCCAGCGTTTAAAATGGAAAAGTCATCTAAGCAAACTTTCTTAATAGAAAACCCTTCAATTGCAATGTGGCAGCTACAGACTTTTAAACATACTTTATCACGGCAAGTGGCTGTTTCCTGATAGCTGCATTCATTCAAATAATACCTTGGTTCTGTCTCACAAAGAGCCGATGCAACACCATTAACATAACTGCCTCTTCAAGAGCCTCTGAGCTTGTGAGGTTTGATGTGTCTGACAGTAAAATTGCATAGAAAAACCATGTCAGCGGTGGGTGGAGGATAACTTTCTGGGCTCATGTAGACAAAGAAACATACTCTCCAAACTGTAGCTTTGCCATACTGAGTCGTTCTTATGTGTTGCCACCACACTGTTATTTACCCTCATCCCTTTGAAAGGATTATATGCTTGATTTGTCATTCTACGGTCTTTCCTTCTTAATCCTTCTCTCACTGTCCTGAATCTTGACAGCACTCAATCACCTGTCAACCCTTGCCCACAAATGTGCCATTTTGCTTTCCTGTACTGTCTGTTCTGTCATCTTTAATAACTCTTGGCCATTTTTCCTCTCCTTTTTCTCTTCCTATGTTTAATTTGCTTTCTTCAACTCTGAATTCATCTGCCTCTTCTCCGATCTCAAAGTTGATGCTGCCATTAGATCCTGGCTTTGGCTTGCTCTCCCTTCATTCTTATCTGTTCATCTCCCTCCTGTTTCTTCTCTGGCCCTGGCTTCCACCATGGGAGCTTCTGATAGAAATACAGTGATCACGGTCATTCTTTTCACAGATAATTCTTCTTCTTTTTTTTTTTTTTTTTTAGATAGGAATTCTGTAATTTTTCTAATAAAACTCCTTCAACGTGATTCCTTCAAATACTTGAGATTCTAGCTGTGATTATAATTTTTTCAGCTTTTAACTTTCTCTTTAATTCTTTTCCATTTTACACATACTTCCTCTTGTCTGCTTTTTCTACGTAGAGTCTTGCTTCAGTCTTTTAGAAGAAAATGATAAAATATGATCTTTCCCTTCTACTTGCAATCTTCTTTTTTTTCTCCTTTGCTCAGACGTGGAAGTTACTCACTGTTCCTTAATATCTCTGCCTTTCCAGGGGCCACATCACCTGTTGATATCCTTATATTCACCCTTTACCATCCCTTATGCTTCTTTTCAATGTTTTTCTGGAGTCCATCTTTTTTTTTTTTTCCTTGCATTTAGAAAGTAGAAAATAGAGAAGCTTTTGATCAGCTTATTTCTCGAATTGTAACAAAGTCTCTCTTTTGCCCTTCATGAATTATGTTTGAATATGGGGTTTTCAGTTGTTGCATTGAGTTTCTTTTGTGGTTGGTTGTTTGTTTCTCTGCTTCAGCCTTTCATTGTACTGGCTTTTATCCTTTCTGCTAAGAGTGCTCTCCCTAAACATGGTGTTTCAGGTGATCTAACTTTAGCAATCTAGACAGTAGTTATTCTACTTTAGTCTATATCTAAAAAATAAATAAAATCTATAGTCTAAAAAATATCATGGGGAGACAGGAAGAGTGTGTGAGTTTTAGTTCATGTTGGATTAATCCAGTCAGAAGAGAGATAAGATGTTGGAGTGTGTCTCACTTCATTGGTTATGGAGAGCTAACTGGCTGGGACATTTGGTCAAGCTTTTAGGTGGCCAAACTTTGAGGACTGTCTGACCTATTGCCTTCTGTCTAGATACTGTACTCTGTTTTTGTCTCTAATCATTGATGCTATTCATCACATACTGCTTATCACAGTCCTGTCCCTCCGTGACTGTCGTCATTTTGTTGTTGACCAATCTCTGTCATCACTTCTTCAGATGATTCCCTACTTCAGCATTCAGAAGTTTTTATGGACTTCATCCTAGCTTCCTTTCTTATCTTTCATAACTTGTCTCTGAATAATCAGAGACAGATTTATTTACTGTCTTTGGGTGATCTGAGATCTTGAAGATCTCTGCTTTAAGCCCGTCTCCTAGCCAAATTAAAATCTTAACCCTACTACTCTCTGATACCTGGTGTACCTTGCAGTAATCTCAAGCCTAAAATGTTGAAAAGGATCCTTTGCTGTTTCCAGATACTTGATAACCATCCTCTTGTCTGTTATTTGGGCCATATAATCCCATTGTTGTCGTAAATAAGTTTTTCTAGCACTTGCAGCTTCTTTTTGAGTAATATTACTAAAATAAATTTGTTCTTTGCCATTCACAGATCTCCAAATCTGGTTATCCGCTCTCCATCTTAGGTGTTTAATTATTGCAGTGTTTTGTCTGGCCTGGAAGGAGGCTATCTTGTTTATCCATGATATTCTACAAGGCTGTTTCAAAATGTTTTTCTAGCTTTTTGTGTCGTCAGAGTCACCCTTTCTGTTGTTAACTCCTTATGCTTTTCTGTACTAAACAAGCGTATCTGAAGGCAACACCTGACTTGCAAAAATGCATAACCCTGAATCAGATAAACTGCAGTTTCAAATCCTAGGCTTTACAAGCATTTAGAGTCAACTGCCAGTTAAAAACTAGAGCTCAAATTGCAATTCCCCCTCCAGACATCCATAAAGCTTTCCCAGCCTCTTCTAATTTCTTCCTTAAATCTCTCTTAGTCAACCTTGCGGTAGCTGCTACAGAGACCCGCTGCCTGACACACTGATCACCATCATTTCATTCTTTTGTCATACTCCCTTTTTTGTGTATTTCTGGTTTTTGTATCTTCTAAAATCCTTAAATTGTTAACACCTTTGTTTTGTATTAGCATCTTTGTCTTGTATAAGACAAAGCAAAAACACAATAGACTGGGAAGGGCTCTTAGTAACAGTGGGTATTACAAATGTGTGATTGTTCAGAACCAGAGTGTTTAGCAATGGGAACCTCTCATACTCCATAAAAAAAGTTACATGCATGCGTAATGGTACTGGCTTGATGCAATGACTGTAATTCTGGATTTCATTTATGGATATTTGCAAGGATTTGCTTTGATATCTTTTAAATTAAGATTCTGAGACTGAGCAGTGCTTGGTGACATTTATAAAACACCCTAACATATAATTAAAAGTAAATGCTAGGCTGGAGGTTTGACTAGATGATCTCAAGAGGTCCCTTCCAACCTAAATGATTCTGGTATTCTAGTGGTAGTTAGGTTTATAACAAATACAGAAAACAGCAATTTGGATTTTGTTTGAGAATCCTTCTGAATCACAGAGAATAATGGATTTTGTGGATGTGTGAATACACACTAATCTGATTATTTTTCCTCTTACCATTTCATTTACCGTTCTTGGGCATGAGTTACGAACCCTACCATACTTTTTTTTTTTTTTAATCTGACTCATAGATTATCAGAAAAGCTTTCACTGTCAGTTCTGCAGGAAAATGTGGAGGAGACATCTATCCAAGTTGATTTGTTTCTTTCTGTTAATGACAGCAAGGAAAAAATTTGACTATACTGCAAGATGTAATGCTTGAAATCTTGGAGCTTTTCTCTTTTAAAATGAGTTTTTCAAATTATTTTTTGTTTTTTTCTTCAACTGAGAACATTGAAAGTTGTTTCATCATTCTGCGTTTCAACTTCAGCCAACAATTGTGTCTTTTAGGATGTTGAATAAGTCTGATTTGGTAACCATGCTTCAACAATGTGTGGAAATTTTTGTGTCATCTTCTGGAAAGGAGTTTGATAAGACACTAGAGAAGTTGAAGGAGTTCTTGACCCAGTTTCAGAAACTAGAAGGTGGGTGTGTACCATCATACATTCCATTGCAGATTATATTAAAGCTGTTTTATAGTCTAACCAACGGGTATAATTTTCCCTGGTCGTTCCTGTCATTGTGTCAAACCATCAGATTTTTTCAGGATTGTTTTTTTTTAAATACATACACAAAATTAGGAAATGCTTTTATTCTTTATTGGTATGTGGTTCATGCTTTTTATAATACAGAAGAATGATGTAAGATAAGAAATTGGACAGATCAGGAAGCATTGCTCACTAAATCTGTCGTATGTTTATTTTGAGCTTCTTACCGGATGTTGCAATCATTAAAAACATTTAACAAATAAAACCAGATATTGAAAGATAAATAGGAGCAGACTTCCTTATGACGTGGTACTTAATCCAGATGTATATAAAGTTCTTTCACCTGCACCTTCAGTTAAATTCATAGAGGGGCTAGGACATGAAGTGCCAGTTGTCAGGGCTCTGCTGACGTGCTGTAACTTGTCAGGCCCATATATTTGAGTGTTCATGGTAGAGGACGTATTTGAAAGTTTAGTAAGGCAAATGAGTAGCAGCCCTCCATCTTTCAGAGGCAGGTTAACAGAAACTGCTGTATTCCTTCTGAAATAGAAATATCACATATCCCAGCATTCTTCTGGAATAGGAATTTCGTTGCTTCCCCTGAACTATGGAGAAGGGTTCCCCTATGATTCCCTTTTGAAGACAAAGTGGTTATCATCTGGTCTGTTTTATGCATATTAAGTGAAGTTCGTTATCAGTGTGGTTGCCACCCAGCATTTTGACAAGTAGGCAGTAAAACACCAAATGCAGTCTAATATTAAGTAGTCATGTAATGCTCTAGGGTTAACTGAGGCTTGTTTAGAAGAATTGGCTCTTTCCTGTACCATGTTTTTTTGAATGGATGTAGTAATAGCAGGGCTGTGATACAGGAAACAGATGATCACTTTGAAAAAGCCATATATGCCACTGAAGATTCTGACCTATGATGGAAAACCTAAAGGTTCATCTAGTTTGGAAAAAAAGAATTGAAGCCAAGGGCCTTTAAGTAGTTGGATTTTTACCTTGAGGGAATAAATAAAAAAGAACAACTCTGGGAATTCAGGGACATGGAGAACTATAAAACAAAAAAGGCAGTATTTATTTTCAGTTAGGATTTGAAGATGTTTTTTAAAGAAGAGAAGGTCTAATGAATTCATGAATGATCTTAGTTTGTTTTCAAAGCAGATTTAAGCTATAATGAAAATGTGAGAAGGGGAAGTTAAGGTAAACTTCACGTGAATAGGTTGCTGAGTTAGGTGTCGTCATCTTGTATGTTTCTGTGACTGTGTTGATCTTCAGCGAGTGTTTTCAGAAGTCTGCCAGAAATGTTATGTACCCAAGTCCCAAGTCTCCCACAGAGCCTGTAGAGTGAAAGGATAGTCCAAAATATTTTTATTTTTTTTTTAACAACAACGAAGTCCATCTTCCCAACTGCTTAATGAACTGGAAAAAATAAAAACATGAAGCACGAGGAAACAAAGTATCTTTCTGTTCAGGCTGTTTTGAGCTGAAGGATTTGATTAAAAAGTATCTCAAAATAGATCGGTGTAGTAGTGAGGAGAGGAAGTTCCCTGTTTTTAAGTCTTCAACACAAATACAAATGTCCACAGGGCACTGGAAAATACCAACTCATTCTATGTAGGTCACGAAAAAGCTTGTATATATCATGATTGTTAGTGCTGATTGGAGCTTTATCTGTGATCTGTAGGTGGAATGTCCATCTTATTACCATCTTCATAAGTAAGGCAAGAAATCTTGTTACCTTTTGTTTTGATTTTGATTATCACTTATCCTGGCATTGATTGTGCTTTTGTAGTTTTTGTTTCTTTGTTTTTACCTAAAAATTACTAATTATTAGTGCAATTGATCAACAAACTACATAGCTATGCAAACAAAATTTTGTTATAAATTAAGATCAGAATAAAACTGGACAATGAAATACTTTAGCACACCTTTGGTTTGCTGCTCTTGTTGCAGTTTCTGGGTTACGGAAGGGAGAACTCATTTCTTAGTGGTTTTTTGCACACGAGAAGGAAAAAATATGCAGCATGTGGCTTTTTGAACACTCCTAAAGCATCAGTAGTATCTAGTACTAATCTGTCCAATTTACAAATATTGAGAGTATGACCTAGGGTGACGTAGGCAGAGTTCCAGTGATGTGCAAAGCTTAGGCTGGATCGTTGCTCAGGGCTGAATTGCTTTGGTTACTTAATTGCTCTTGGTTAAGCTGCACTGCAAGAGCCCTTTTTTAACAATCTTTTACAAGGTGCAAGACTCAAAAGCTGCCTGTGTTTGGGTCTGTGTGAACAAATAACTGAACGTATCAGATTGCTTGGGTTAGGGGATTTATATAGGTAGTCAGGAAAAGTTTACCCCACATATCAAACGTTAGTTTTGTTCTAGTAGCAGATGCTTTCCAAGAACGAGATGTGTCCGTATCATCACAAAAGGAGCTCCAGAAGAAGACAGACCTTTATCATCTTCAGAAGGTTAGGCCTGCGTAGGCTTTACTGACTAGTTCCTTAACTGAATCTCGTTTAAGATGTAATTGTCCATGGTTAGTTTTTCCCAGCTTGCTGGAGCTCTACATAAAGGTTGTGCATAAGTAATTCTTCTTAAAAATGAATGAGTAAATAACAACTATGTATGTCAGGCCCACCTGAAGCATAGAAAATTATAGAAAATATCTGTCATAAACTAAGATTTTAAAATGCAAATTAGGAGTTTTCTTCTTATTTAACTTGTAAATTGCATATTCTACCTAACACGTATTTCTTTGAATTTCCCAAACTCCTACCAGTTTGAGAACTGAATACACTGGCCTAAATAAAAATAACTGTGTGATCACACTTTCAAACATCATCAGTGAAGACATGCCAGCAAAAATGAATTATACATGTTAAACATATAGATTGTGTTCTCTAGAGAATAACTACCTCCCATGTAGTTTTATGCACCACTTTTTTTTTAAAGACCTTGTTGGAGTTGAAGGAATCAAGGCGGTCTAAGAAACTGACAAAGTTTGAAATGCTTCGTTTTGAAGTTGTTGACTATATAGACAGTCTTGTAAGGTGAGCTTTCCTGTTTTATATTCCTGCATTGGCTTGCACCATAAGTTGCAGCAGAAGTTTTGCTAACATGTTAGTCTTGTCAAAATTGTGTCTTGGTCTCTACAGTATGAAACACACCTTTTTTCCTTCCTTTTCTTTCTTTAATGAGAGCTCTAAAAATGATATTTAAAAAAAAAAATCTCTCTTCCGTAGATTAGTAGAAGTAATTGGCCCATGAATTGACCAACTTATTTTAGCTACAGAAAATAGTTGAGGCAGGACTGGGTATATGTGGTAAAATAAAGTCAAGAATTTTTACCCTAATCTTTGCTGATCTGTTCTGGTTATGAAACTATAGAGATGTTAAGTGTGATATCCTATCTGTTTTGGGAACTGTTTTGGTGAGCAAGGCATAGCAGATAGGGTTTTAGAGGCAGCTCTGTAGCAGAAAACGTGAAAGGCTTGGGGTGGGGGAAGAGGTGAAGGCACTTGTTAATTATAAAGCCTTGGGGTGGGGGGGAGGCAGAGAAGCTAATAGAAGTATGACTGTGCCACGAAAAAAGCTTCAAATATGAAGACAAAGGTGAGCAGAGATTCATCAGGAGGCCTCAAGATGGATAAGCATGATCTGTGGAGAAGAGAACATGACTGGTTTCAGCATTTCAGTTGCTGCCTTTTTTTTTTTTTTTAATCTGTCAGTGGCCCAGCTAGAGTTCTATGCTAAATCCATTAGATGTAGAGTTGATAATACTTACTTCCCTGCTTAAAAGTTGATTTCAGTGCTGTTCGTCTTGTTTTTTCAGAAATTTGTCAGTATTGGTTGGGAAACATACATTCCTGTAGTCTCTGACTGCAGTTAACTTCTGTTGTTTCCCTTAAGGTAAAAGCTTGTATCTCCCCTCCCTCCCCCATACCTCATGTGGCTTTTTTCAGAAATTACCTTGTTCCTGCAGACCACAAGACTCTGCATGAGATAGTGTATTTCAACACAGCCAGTGTTCTCCGTGAGCACTTGAATGCTGCCCCAAGGATTGCACTTCATACAGCTTTAAATAACCCCTACTGGTACCTGAAGGTAAGAAACAAGTGAGTTGTTTGTGGTGCTGGAGTAGCTTCTGAAGGCTACACATAAGGATGATGTGTAAGGCTTAGTTTTGCTGTTTCATGAAGCTTGGCACACATTCAGCTGTTTTGCAGAGAACCAACAAGTTAGCCTTGATAAGCAACTGGGGACTTTGCAAAGAGCTAGGGAATCTGTCTGGCTGAAATAAAGAAGCTAATTATGGAAAGAGTTCTATATGGCGAATCCATTTTCCAGAGCCCGTCTTAGTCATGATCTTTTCTTTCTCCTGTAGATGTAGCAGAAAAGTCATTTTGTCCTCCATTACAAGTGGGATGACTGTCCATGGGGAAAAATACAGTGTATGCAGCTCTTTCCAGAGACTTTCTTTACAGGGTTAGTGCTTAGTCCTCACCATGTAGACTTGCTGTAAGGTGAAGGCTCTCGTTCAGGTGGAGTGATGACAATAACAATAGCTTAAATACAGCGTATTTAAAGGAGTCCTTTGTTCTTCTTTGTATTTGATTTCTGTAGTGTATTGAAATCGTACCTTTTCTGAGTCCAAGAAAAGGATTGTCATTGATTCTATTAGTAAACCCTGCCCTTTTCTAGAGAAGAAAAGCAGCCGCTTTTCCACTTATTTCATAAATCAAATTCACAAGATGACCGAAAGAAAGAAAGCCCCCAAGAAAGGGATTTGGAAAAGGAGCGAACACACATTTCTTTGTTTTGTCCTTGATTATAGATGCTACTTGGAGTTATGCCCTAACATTTCCCTTAAAAATGTGATTACAGCTCTGAAGAAAACATTGATTGTAGCTGTATCTGAGTGATTATATGTTACTTGAGTCGAAGCCAACACTTATCAGGAATCATACTTGATAAAGATCAGTCTTTCAAATCTACACCCAATTCGTATTGGGTTTGTTGGCCTTGTGCCTCTATTTGAATGAGGGTTATCGGTTTCGCTGTGTGCAGGAGTTATTTCTAAAACCACTTAAAGAGCTTATTTGTGAAAATAGTAGTTAGCAAGTGGGCTGCCATTAAAGAGACCTAATATGAACCTCAGTGACTTATATTTTTAGAAAACCTGTAAAAATATAGATTAGGAGCAAAATCTAGCTGCTGATGTGTTTAAGTATTCTCTTTGACTTGACGGGATTTAAAGCCCTCTGTCATCCTGCACTTTGTTCTTTGACATACTTTAATGTATTTCCGATGTTTTCTGAGTAGGCTGTGAAAGTTTGGCATAGTTTCTAACAGTAGCAGTATTGGCTGAGTACCTTGCTTAGCATTTTAATCCCTGTGAGTCAAAGAAATATTTTTTCGTGGTGGTATCCATGACTTCTGCATGGCTTGTACTTTCCTGGGCCATGACCAGAGCAAAGTTCTCTAGAGCTGTTCCTTCCAGAAGCCTAGGACAGAAAAGGATCTGCTTCACTGGAGTACCAGCAAATGATTAATATATGATGCATTTCTTACAGGAATCCAGTTGTTTATTTAGCAAAATGCCAAACGAGGATCATACTTATCCTGGAAAAAAAAAAAACCACAACCCCCAAAAAAAGGTTTAATTCTGTTTTGACCGATCCCTTGAAAATTCAACAAGTTTTAACTTGGAATACCAGCAAGGCACTGTATTGTGTCAGCACAAGGAAATCTGATCTTGGATCTTCCTGGGGTTTAGATGGTCATGCAAATTTTGCTCTTGACCTTGGATAAGAAGGGTGATTTTTCACATTGATCTCAAGGAATGAGCCCTGTTACCCATGAAGATGCTTGGATTGCTATGAAGTGAAAATCCTCGAGTTGCAATTAAGCTCCTGTATCAGGGAAAGGGGATACTAGCATTTGGTCCTTGGGAAAGATAGTAACATTGATTGCGGAGCAGGCTACGAGTCTGTCCTCTGTCTGGCCCCTGGGGGCAGGGTCAAGCAAGAGAAACCACTCATCAATGGTGTTCTGGGTTCTCTTTCTGAGACAGCCCCTCTGTGCTGTACGGGTGGTTTCAGGACTGGCTGCTCGTTCTAGGGCAGCTTCCTGCTTGTCAGTCTAGTTATTTCCTCTTGGGGACGACATGTGTGCTGCCACCTCAGGAAGCTGAGGTTTCCCTGCCCGCAGCTGCAGCTCCCTCCCGCTATGCTGTGAAGACTTGGCCTAATTATCACAACTGAGGCTGAATTCTGTCATATTGTCATGTGAAAAGGGGTGAAGCAGTTTTGGCAGAAGATAAACCCCCTTGCGTTATAACACTCCTGACCAAGGTGGAAGGTTAGGTGCGGCTAGGTTTAAATTCTGAGTGATGCAAATTCAGCACTATCAGTCCAATCGTGTTTAATATGTATTAAACTATTACGATTTGGATACACTAATAGTGGACTGCACCTTCAGTCTAGTCGTGCTCATGAACTAGCACAGCCTCTCTTGAGTCTTTGGTCGCGTTCAGTGAGAAACCAAAACGGCTAGCTACTTAAAAAAGTGCAGTTTATTTAAACAACAGATATATAGGTTCTTTAGGATTGCCGGTGATAAATACACTGTCTGCAAAGCACGTGCAAATAAAGATATTGTTAAGTATACAAAACGCGCGGCAAAGTTATAAACAATACAGCCTGGCTATAAATGTAGGATAGAGGCTCTCTAGAGAAATTTTTAAGTTCCCTGAGGAAACACTCGGTATAATCTAAGTCCTACCCAAGGGCGTCCCTATGGGGGGGAAGAAAGGCTCAGCCCGTCAGCTAGTCCCAGAAGTCAGTGATGGAGTTCTCCTGACTTGTTTGCGATAGTGTCTTCCCTGATATCCCCCCTCTCTCTGGCTATTTTTATACTATTTTTTTTATCTTCAAAGTGAAGTTTGAGTGACTTTAGTCATAAATGCTTTTATTATGATTGGTGTACTCAAGGAGGAGTGGTCGCACCTTGGGGGCGGGTAGCCTCTGGGATGGAGGTGTGTTTGGTACATTGTAATGAGCAAAGTTCGCACAAAGGACAGCATTTTATCAAAATTTGATGAAATGTTGGCTCAGGTAGCGAGTAGTCCACTTATCTGTTTTGAAGTAAGCAAGCAGGCAGCTTATCAGTTCCGTAGTACCATCTCGTCCCCATATCTGCTATTCGTCACAAGGGAAGGCCACAGAACAATCGCGTTCCATTCCATCCCTCGTGTAGTTTCGCAAACAACCTTGTACAGGGAATCGCAGATGTTGCATTCTTCACGTGCCAGCTGCAGCTGTATTCTACCTCAGAAGCCTCTTGATTTTATGACTTTCCTTAATGTGTGAACAATGCTGTACTTTTGTATTCTTGGCCAATTTAGTAATTATTCCACACAGGTGCTGGCAGGGACCCTGCAATGCTAATCTGTAATATCTCTTCTGGATCATTCTCTGCATTTACATGTGGTCCAGCTAGATATTCATTTCTATAGATGAACCTGTTTCATGAGAGTGCGGTTGCTGTAGAAGTTCCATCCTCTCTTGGTTGTGACAACTGTTCTGGCTTTAAGATTAGAGAATCAACGCAAAGTGTCCAGCAATGCCAGAGTCGGCACACGGGCGAGTGGTAGGAAGCCATAGAGTTAGGTGGAGTAGCAGAGGGGAAAGGAGGAAGGCGTAGGGTTATCCCTCTGTGCAGTGGTGAGCCACTGGATCAGACGGAAGGTGTAACTTCATCTGTGCCGGTTAGTAACAGTAGTATTTGAAACTATTACGGTATGATCCTGAATTATATTCTGGTAAATTAATGTCTGGATTGTAAATTAATGTCTGGATTGTAACATTTGGAAGGTTTAGGCATGTTACTCTGAATTTATCCGGAGACCATCTGGACTGAACTGACAGACATGAACCTAACGACTGCAGCTTTTGTGTTCCTTGTACAGAACAAGTAAACTTGGAAATTGTTAGGCTTTCTGGAAAATGTGAAATGACTCCTAAGTGCTAGAGTCAAAACTGAATATGAGTCTCACAAATTGCAGGGATTGAGATCTATGAAAGGTAAGCTAGAGATTCTTGAGCGAAGTTATATTCTCTGCCTAACCTTCTTTCCTATCTTGAATAGCATTTATTTATGAAAGTATCCTTGTTAGGGCTTTATAGATTTCCCAAAAGCAATCTGCATGTTTTACTAGCATACAAAAGCATTTTAGCAAAAAATCTCATGAACTGAAAGGAATGATCAGTGGTTGCTCTCATGTTAAGAGAGCTGGCTTCGTAGAGTGCATGAAACCGAAACTGGGAAAAAACATCATGAACTGATATGAAATGTTGTACACTTCTGCAGCTCTAGAGACCTTTGCCTCTGCCTCTAGTGGCTTTTTTATTTCTCAAGTAAATCGTTCTGTGCTGATGACCTGAATTTCCTGACGTATAGAATAGTTTGTGAGAAATCAGACTTTTGCTTTTATAGGTGCTGAGTTTCAAGTCAAGGAGAAATGATTGTTATGTTTCAAAGATAAATCTCTGAGATGAAAGAAACAATTTTGCTTTTTAGTACATCTGACAGGTCTATACTAAGATTTCCTCTTTCCTTTTTGGGGGGTGGGGGGAAGGGACACTTTTCTGTTTTCTATGTAGTAGGGTCTGAGGCAAATCATGACTAGTTTCTTTTCCTGAATCCATAGATCTTTGATATGTAAATAGAACTAGCAAAAGAATTGGGAAAAGCCTAATCAGATAACACTCATTAGAGTAGAGACTGCATAAGCGTACAAAATCGTAGAAAGAGCAGGAGCTGGGTGTTTCTTTGTTGTTTTGGGGTTTTTTTTTTTAATGGTATGTTTTCTTATTTTCCTGTTTTGTTTTCCTTTGTACCATCAACTTGCCATTAAACACACCAACAGTTAGCACTTGGTTAAAATACCTAACCTGAATTTCCTGAAATAATGTTATATTTAGCCCTTAAAATTGGTCAAGATTAAGAACTGATCAAAGTTACTACCTTTGGGTTTTTTCACCAGAATCAAGCTTTGAAAAGTGATGGAGGAAGCATCTCTAATAAAGCCCCTGATATATGCATAGTGTATAAGCTTCATTTGGAGTGTGGCAGATTGATCAATCTTGTTGATTGGTTAGAGGTATGTGACAATGCGAACAGTGCCTTTACCTGCTTTCACTATTCTGATTTTTCTTTTTGCTGCATGTCTGCTTTTCTTTAGTGCCCCTTTTGACAGCTTAAATCACTGCACACCTCAGTCCCTCCTGTGCAAGAACACACAGTAACTCCCATCACCAGCCTACGGTCTTCCTCTGACTACTGTGAATCATTCATTTACAGCATCATTACTCTCTGATGAAAATCTTTTGCTTTTGCTTCTATTTTATGCTTGGCACAGATCAGATTTTATGCTTCACAAAATTACCTTTCCCCCCTGCCCTTTGTTTTTAAGTGTTCTGTGACACTTTTATGGAAACAGGCAAGTGCTGCTGCTTGGCGTGTGCAGGGTTCTTGGAGAGAACACATGTGCTAGGGAAAAGCAAAGGTCCTTCTAGCCTGATAACCTGTCTCATACCGTGACCAAAAGCAGAGAGTACAACAACAGAACATACATTAATATAAGTTCTTCCCTCATGTTTTAGCTCTAGTTTCCTAAACTGGAATGGCTTCTCTGTATTTCGTAAGCCTACCTGGATGACATTACCAATATAACTTCTCAGCAACCACAGCATCCTCTGGCAAGAAGTTCTGTAGCTCAACTACATGCAGTGGAGAGCACGCTCCTTGTACTTGTTCTGAGTTTGTTTTGTTTGTGTATTGGAAATTGGACACAAGACTCCTACCCAGGCTCTTGTTGTCCCTCAATTTTATAGATTTTCTCACAGCCAGCTATCTGTTTTGTTTTTCCAGAATGTTTAAGCAGTCTCGGTTTGAGAATGTGTTCTGTATTTTTTCTGAGAATGGGTCAGGGACCAGAACTGTACTGGGATTTAAAATGCGGGCACATGAGTGATGTTTTTCATTCTGCATTCCTGCCATGGTAATATGTAACCTTGCTTGCTCTTTTGATTGCTGCTGAACTGACATTCTCCTGGAGTTACCATTCCAAGATGTTATTCCTCCCAAGTGATAGTCATCAGCTCAGAGCTTATCATTTTATATGCTGCTCTGTCTGTCTATGAAATGTGTTAAATCTGGGCTGCTTTTCTCTTTCTAGGCTTTCTCAACTGTGGTGATGGCAGTTGAGGGACCAAATGCAGACGCAGCTTCCTCAGACCAGGTGGATGATGTTATCCAGTATCCTTTCCTATTTCTCTCAAGTTTGACATTCAATGCTTACAGGAGTAATGAACCAGGACTCTAAGACACAGCTTCACGTGCACTGATAACTAACTCCAGAAAAATGACTAGTTTAAACAGCCTTTTAATGTACTGAAAATGTCACAGAAAGTAGATCAGCTGAAATAGCTGGGCTGGAGGTGGTGAGATAAGAGAGCAGCTTTTGTCCATCGGAGCTGTCTGTAAAAGTCTGTAAAACAAGTTGAAGCTATTCTACTTGGTTAAATCATCTGAGAGTTGGTACATCTGCTGTACAGGGGGAGAGCATTACTGGGGAACAGATGATAGGATAGCTGCAACCTAGAGAGCAGATGGAGAGACAGTAGTTCATTATGAGGAAGGTGGAAGCATTAGCAGAGGAAAGGCTTACAAAAGTGGTGTCTCTCTAGAAGCCATGAGTTCTAGTACTTTAGAGCTGAGAATTTTAGTTCCCACAAAACACCCATTCTGCTTCTCATCTGGTCCTGATTCTTAAGTGAGGTCTGCAAAATACTTAAAAGGATGAGCATTAAAACCAAAACTCATGGCTACAACGGTCGTGCTGCCACAGAGAAGAGATGAATTGTTGTACAAAAGGAGGCTTAACTACAGGGAGAATATTTACATGCTCTAATGCTACACCTAGCTTTCCTGTAGTATAAGGCCCTTCCTTTTTTACAAGCTCCACTGGTAATACAAAACTAAGTTCTCTATTTAGCTCAAGGATATATAGTTGTGTGTCACAAAAGCAGCAAGAAACATTAGTGAATAGTGAGTAAAAATGTGATGCTGTTTTATGAAACCTCAAAAAAAAATCTCTTATAATTATCTATCTACCCATTTTTTTGTCACAGAGCATGAAAGTGTACATTCTTTCTTCTGAGAGACTACAAAATTAGTATCTTTGCAGGCCTTAAGCTTCTCTTAGCCGTGGGGCAAGAAAATCTGCCTTCATTGCCACATTTTATGTATGTAGCAGAAGAAATACTGATTACATGATTGAAGATTCGTGCTTCTGTAGGCAAATCACGCTCTGCCCTTATTTCCAACAATTTTAGCATGCAACACAACATTTCGTGTGATCTGTGCTTACTGTGACTTACCATTCTTTCTAGAAAGGGAAGATTTCTGTCTCCATCAACAAGTGTCATAAAAAGCACACTCAATTTCCTTTACTGAAATGGCCAGCGCTCGTTTTATTCGAGCGGTTTCTGAACTGGAACTCTTAGGCTTCATAAAGCCCAGCAAGCAGAAAACGGACCACGTGGCAAGGTTAACGTGGGGAGGCTGTTAATGTGCCACCGAGATCTTAATAAACCTGTTCTTTATAACATTGTGCAATGGCTGTGTTCCCACTAAACTAGTCCTGGCTAACTGCATACTGAGTCAAAGTCAACGCTGACTGAATGGCGAGAGATACATTCGGAGTGCCCAGATAGACTTGAATAGCAATGTTGTTTTTTAATACTCTGCCTCACGGTGCACTGTACTGCTCTATTAATGCTCGTGTTTCAAATACTGTATCATTGTGCCAGTTTTAATCTTCTTTGATGTGTGATATTTAACACTATACTAATATATTTCAGACTAGCAAGCCAAAAGCACGACGCTAGCTGTGTAAGCTACAGAAGTGATGAGGCAGTATTAACTTTCTTAAAGCCGACAGGATTTGTGTCATCATTATAAAATGCCTTCCACATCCTTGAACTACAGATTTAAAAATAAATAAAACCAGTATGCTAAGAAAGACAGTTTAGCTTCTGCTGCATGCTCTTCAAACCAAAACTGGTCCTACTCCCTTAAAACTCCTTCACAAGGAGGAAAAAGGGACAGACTAATTCCAAAGATAGATAGAAATTTTTGCTCTTTGGGAAGAGCAAAAGCAAACTGTTCAAATCAGTCCCTTTTTCTAGTGAAGTTGATCAGTACTAGCTGACTCTTGCTGTCAGGAGAACTTGTGTCAGCATAGACTGAATGAGCACATGGCACTCGTGTGCACTGGAAGAAGGCAGCACAATCCACATGTAAAGTGCACACAGTAACTTTTCTCTTTGCTGAGGATTCGTACTGTACACAAGCCAAGGAAACAGCTGTGTGAAAATAACAGCTATTGGCCAAGTGTTAATGCGCTGCTTATCTGACAGCTGGTGGATCAAAGAACCTTCTTGGCCACTTGGCCCTGTGTAGTAAGCAAGCCCAGGATGCACCCTCTGAGCTTCCGCCACCACAGAGCAGTGCCTACACCTGAGCACAGGTTACCAGTGCTGTCCCCTTTGTAGGAACAAAGGACTGGAATGGCTCACCGCCGCTTCTGATTTGGTCAGGACAGACCAAAGCATTGCTATTCTCTGCCTGATACTGTGACAAAAGCCACAAGTAAAGTACTGTGCCAAAAAGCTGGAAAAACCCAGGGCCATTGCTGGAGTTCTGGTCCCCAAGGAAGCTGAGGCTGTTGTTAAGAAAAACCTACACCTGATTCCAGGTATGAGAGTAACGTGGGTATGTCCCAACCAGCCTGGTCTTTTCTTTGGCACTCAAAAGCTGCACTGCACATCTTCCAGCACTGAGCTTCAACTTCCCCCAAGACTTCGTTTGGGCAGCAAATGTGTTTATGCTGATGTCAATGTCCCACGTCTCCCAGCCACGGAAAAAGCCTTAGAAACCGAAGGGGAAAAGCTGTATTTCCCTCCAGAACAGCATGCATGTCTGCCATACATTGATAAACCATCCCAAGGGCCTCAACACGTGCATTTCAACAGTACGGGCGGAGACTTCAGGTCAGTCTTATCACCTAGGAAAGGGCTGCAGTTAAAGAGTTTAGAAGTGTTTAGACTTTGTCCCTCCCAGCCTACTTAAAAGCTGAATGGTGATTACTTTGTTTATTGTAAAAGACTGTATGTACCTCCAAAAAAGCTCCCAGATGTCCTCAGATGACTGAGAGGATTAGAGCCTTCATTTTGAGGCATTTAAGTGCTGCTCTTAGTGCATGCGTCTATCACTAGAATCCAGATGCTCCCCCTCGGTTGCACTGGCACTTCAGCCTGCTCAAAACAACTGGAAATGCGCAACAGAAAACAACAGAGCCTGCAGCTCTGAAGATTGAATCACTCGCATAAACCAAGTCTGTAGTAGGAGGCGGGGGAAGTCCTATTACAAGAACCTATAACTTACCAGGCTCTTTAACCAGGAATGTATGTAAGATAGGCTCGGCTTGTTTTAAATACCCTCAGAGAGGGTAGGAGTCACGTATTTTCCAATTGCTGTTAATTGCAGACACACAGTAACGCTTCCTGCTGTACTTAAGGGAGGGCCCAGGTCTATGTTGCCAGGCAAATTAAGAGGCTGAGGAGGACGAGTCATTTATTGGCCTTTATACTGCCTGAACATACAACTTGGGAAACGTAATGGTGAAAACTCAGAGCAAGAATTCTTAGGATCTCAGTGGGGCAGTTGCAAAAGTTTCTCGCTTCCACCAAGCCACGGGGGTAAACAAACACAACTGTTCTTCATTCCAGAGACCAAGGCAGGGCACCCATATCATCGTGGTCTCTGTATGTAAGGATTTCAAGCAGCAGAGAGGCAAGTGAGACATTTCAGCCGGAGGGGAATGCTGAATAGCCCTCCTCTGTCCCGAACCTCACCTATTTGTCCTCCCCCTACACTCGACAAATGGAAGGGAGCAGCAGAACACCAAATGTCTCACAGATCTGCGAGAGGTCATGGAGCAAAGTGCTCTGCGCAGTGGTCCTCTGCCACCTACCTGCAGCCTCCCCTCCCCTCCCCTCCCCCAAGGCAAGATAAGCCCACACCATCTGACTTTCACACCTTTGCAGGGTAAAATAGTTGGAAATAAAAGAGAAGCAAGCCCCAACGGTGTGTGGCTTTTAATCCCCAAATGTGCAGGTAACATGACATTGAAACAGAAAATTCACAGTTAATGGCTGTTTCTTAATTTTCTCCAGCAAGGAGGGCAGGAAGGCTGGACAGTTAAAAACGCTAAAAAAAACCAACCTGGTTATAAATTTCATTCAGTTTGCCTTTCTTCAGAGGCTGGACTTTGTAGTTAAAGTCCTGCAAAAAGCTTAACATCCCTAAATTCTGAACCAACATCAGTAACAGCAGATACTACAGCTATGAAAAAACACCTTGTGCTTTTCCTCCTTTAATGGAATTCTGGTGCCAGGGGTCTAGTAACACCAGGCTTTCTGTTTGCAGATAATGTGGCTATATAGTATGAATTTTACATTTGGCTCCTCCCATATAATTTATTTTACTACTTTTTGTTGTAAATATTCTAAACTCACCCTCACATACCTTAGCTGAAATACACAGGAGATTTCAACTGCACACATATACGTAATTTTTAAATGATAGTTTCTACAACTGTCTGCACAGTAATAACGTTCTGCAGAGACTCCAAGAAACCTTCTCTGTCTGCAACGTTCACCGAAATCAAGTAAGACACACCAAAAAAAAAAAGCCAATGGTTGTATTGTGGTACTAGCTCTGAAACTCTACCAACGTAAAGCCTGACCTCCAAACTGATAACTGTTTTATGTTATTCAATAGCCCCAACTTTCAACAAAACTACTGCCAAAAATCAGACCTGAAAGTAAGTTCACTCTTGTTTGAACAGTTTACCGTTTTTCTCTGTTAGAGATGCTGTTCTTTGACACCTCTTTACACTACTGCACTCCTGGTTTCAAACACAAACTTGGTAATTTTTCTTTTATCTCAGAACCTATAATAGCAGTAAAATATAAGAATTAGCCAGGTGCCTGTAAAAGCCAAACATTCATCCTCACATTTTTCATCTCAAGAGAATAGTTTCCAATACAAAGGTCACGAGCACTGGTTCACATCAAGAGCAGAAACTCTTAATACTTCACTTGCCTTGTTTTTTTTCTCCCCACTGTGGAATCACAGAGCTAAATCCTTCCCAATTCCCAACTCAGGAATGAAGAGAACTTTCACAAAATAGGTTCTAACCAGAATCTGCTAATGGTCTCGCTGTTCAAGAGTACACAGGCAGTTTCTAAGCATCGACACACAAGATTGCTTGAATCTCCTTCCTTTTCGACCTTGAAAAATGCTGAATAATCTTATGGCTATATGCTTTGCTTTCACATCTAGACACAAAAATCCACAGTCGGGATGTACATCCTGCTTTCAGTAACCAAGACCTGCTTGAAAAGAATTTACACATCACTACCTTAAAAACAGGTTAACCAAGATCTTTGGTTTCACTCTGTTAAGTTGCAATTAACTGTCCTCAGCTTGCTTTGCTTTTGGATAGACTGCAGTTACATACAAATTGCAAAAATATTCTAAATGTGGCTACCACAAAACGTAGTGCTAAGAATTCAGTAGTTATTGAATCTTACCCATTTCTACTTGACTCAAAAGCCTTTGAAAAGGCTCTCCAAAGCAGTTTTGTTTTTAAGCACCAGCCTGCTCCTCGCAGCACTCCAATTTTCCTCATTTTTTCCAACAGTAATCAAGCAGCCAGCCATTTTCCTGCTCAAGAGTAAGTCACCTGTTAGAACAAGCCTTTCATGTGAAATTCATCACATCAGATATTGGCACTGAGAGTAGGAAAAGGAGCCAGTTTGAAGTCCAAGACAGAACAAGCAGCAGGTTAAAAACCGAAAAATTTCAAAGAATGCAACCTTGTTTTCAAAGTGGGCACAAATTAAGCATACCACAGCTGTGATGCATAAGCACCCATGGTGGCATTATATTTCATCTACCAGAAGACTGCTTATTATGCATTAACTTGGAGCAGCACAGGAGTTGCTGGGTGCTAACATGACATCACTTCTTATTTATAACAACTCTTAATATCCCAAAGGAAAAGATAAGCAGAGACAATCACAGTGGCTGGTATCTTAACTCTACTCCCATCTCAAATTATCAGTTAGGCATACATGCATTTCTATCAAGTCAGAACAATGATTTTTTTAGAGCACAGGAGATACAGGAAACGTATCAGGATGCTGGAATTTGGGTAGTGGTCCACCTAGAAGCTGTAGTTTTCCTACCCTGGGCAAATTAACAATAAAATGAGGTCAAAAAATGAGGAGCAGGCAGGAGAGGGACTGAGAACCCTGAGGCAATCAACAGAAATTACAGCCCCTGATAGTTTTAGCTTCAGTAGCAGGAGACTCAAGACTGGAGTCTGGAGATTTCCCATTTCCAAGATTCTGAAAATATAGTAAAAAGAATCCAAATATTTGGGTAAGATGGGTTTCAGGAAAGTGAGCAGCAAATAATCTGATACTGTGGCAATGTACCTAATTCTGAACTTGCCACCTCACTTCTAAGTGAATAAAAGTTCACTAAGAGCTAGAGCTCATCACATGCCTTCTCTGAAATCTTAAGCATCAGCATGAGCCCATTAATGCACGTATTTACTAGCTGAAGTTTCAATTACCTTTCATCTAAAACTCTCCCATTAATTTGAAATGGTACAAAGACCTATTACACAACAGACTTCCACTTAACCAGAAGTGGACAGTAAGTTAGAGAAGGCAACAGTTCACAATCAAAGGATTACTCTGAAACTACTTTAAAGTCCCCAAAGCAGATAACCCCAGTCACTTGCTAAGCACCACTTCTACCCCACAGCACACAGACCTGGACTTGCCACGTAGAAAATTTTCAGTGATCCACACCGAGCCCCAGAACGGCACAGCCAGCAGCAGCCAGCACTGACACCGCAGTCTGGAAACAGCTAAATGCATCCAACAACAAACTCCTCAACCCCGAACATGAAGATTGCACACCTTTAGCTCTTCCAATACCTACACAGTTCCAGCTTGTGGGGCAAGCACCTGCTCTATCTTATGAACAGATTTCCTTTGACGTATCATTTAAATCTGAAGGGGCATGAGCACAACTGTTTGAGTCAGCTGCAGTGAGTTAAATCAAGAGTTACTTGTCAGTTCTGTAATAAACATGCTGCCACAACAGCAAACAATACAGACAATCTAAGGAAGATTTCTCCGCCTCTGAAGAATCACCTGAGATTTTTGTCTACCTCCCTCTCCTGATCTAAAATTCTGACCCACCCACTATTGCTAGTAAATGAAGTTTTCATTTAAACACTCAGATTTAAGTTTATTCGTACACAGCAAAAGTTCCACCTGCATATTAAAAACAAACAGATTAGAAGTAAATGTTTTATTCTTCCAACTAAATTCCAGTACTACAAGGGCAGTAAAACAATGATACACTGAAAAATTGCAGCAATAAACATTTGTTAAAGACTGATAGAATAAATAAAAACTACAAAAATGAGAAATCATATAAACCCATTCTTAACCCCCAAAAAAGTCATGGAATACAGAAATGCCCTCCTTCACTATTTCACAGGCAGTACTGTGGGCTATTTGCTTAAAATTGTCCTGGGATTACATTCTAACTTAACTGTGATTACAGCTTTGTTGTAGTGCACAGTTATGAAAACCACACTAACTTCAGTCAGAAGTGTCATTCTACATTTTTATTTACACAACCAGTGAAGGGCAACTTCTAGAACACCAGCTTTAATCCTTTACTTTTTCAAACTTATTAACATAAGAAGCCAAATTGTAATGATACAGCAAATGAGGCCACTGGTATTGTTACAGGTAGCAAAGGTCCACATCCAGGTGGTACTGACATCAGGGAGCACTCCAAAACCAGTTGCTGCATAAGAGTGGTTGCCACTGACAAAAGCTTGAAATAACCTGTGTTCACAGGGGGAAAAAATATGGCATTGCTGCAAGTCTTTACTGGGACGGCTTGCAACAATAAAACAGGGTGTATAGGGCAGCCCACATATGCAGAAAGTGTGATTCATGAAACATCTGGAAAAAAAAATAAAAACAAACAAGAATTAATGATGGAGTTAACAAATGCCAGCCCTATCACAAACCTGTTATGGCAATATCAAAATCTGCTTCAGAAATAAAAACCCAGCATGTTACGGGAGACAGTTTTAAATGTTTTAAACAAAAGCTGCATTTTTTCTCATATCTTCCTTTCAACCTTGGTCTTCCCTATTGCCCGTTTAAAAGTATTATAACTTGGGGCCTAGCTGAAGCTTAACAACAAACAATGGCCACTTAAATTATTGAACATTTAGTAATTTAACACTGCTACAGGAACACAGGAACCAGCAGAAACAGATACTCACAACTGGCAGGCTGTTCTCCATATCGTCGCATGATCTGATCATGCGTGAACTTCACAAATGCGTCGTATTGTTCTGCAAGCATGAAGCATTAGAAGTGTGAGTATATTAAGTTTAACTCAAGCTGAAAAATATTCAAGGCTACTTTTTTAATACATACGAATCATATAAATTAAAACACACATCCACTAACAGTAGTTTTAAGTGACTTCACACAGTTCATCGCTGCCGTTTCCTTTTCATCCCCAAGAACAACAATGCAGCACATGTCCCCTTAATTAAGACTTTCCCTTACAAACTTCTGTAATGGGAAAGACGGTAATATGCTCAAAGAGAATTATGCTGCACATCCACAAAGACCTCAATATACCTAACACCTGGCTAAGCATCAGACACTGTATTTTGAAGCAATCAAGCGTGCCCATTTCACAGATCCATAACGGGGGCAGAGTGGTTAAGCAAACGTGGCATTAAGGTCAGTGCTAGGGTTGGAAACATAACCTCCCTCTGCTCCTATCACTACCAGATGCAAGGAAATTAATTTAATGAAATGGAAACACAGAAAAGTGGGACACAAGAAAGGGACTTGCTACGGAGTTAGAAATTCTTTTTGGTGACCACCAGAAAATCAAAAGCAAATGACAAACTAAAAGGATGAAATGCTAAGTGACTAACACTTGACTAATTCCAATCACGAAAGTAGCCACAATAGGAGATATAGAGTTGATTGTGGACTTCATGAAAACAGCTACTGCGTAATCTGAAATGAAATTTAGATATCAAATGTATTAATATTGGCTTTGAACTAAGCATTGTTCTTTCCCAGAAAGATTATTCTTTCTATACACACATACATACAAGTACATTCGCAATATTTTATTCAGTTTTAATATTGCACTCATCAGCAGGATATCACCTTTCAGAATTAGGAAATTGAACAAGGAGAGTAATATCTACCAGATGCCGCTCCTCTCCATTCCCCTTCCTCCCTTGTGGAAAAATACATGTGCAGCAATGTGGGGTGTTCTGAGAAAAGGGCAAGGTCAAAGAAGGCAATCTTCAACCAAAAATGCAGTTAGATTTGTAGTGGTTCCTAGTCCCACAGGTTTGCCCCATTAAAGTCCCCATCCTCTTGCAGGGATGAGCTTCACCTTTGAAGTAAACAGGGTATCAGTAATCAGCAAGTAGTGCAGCAGCAGCCCAACGTACGGACCTGACCCAACGATCTAAGGACATTCATCCCTGACTGAAGGGCCCCAGGGTCACGGCAGCCAGTTCCCCTCTGCCCACAAGCGGGACCTCTGTTTCACTGCAGTTCTGACTGATGGCTTTTCATCAGCCACGCAAGGATCTTGGCCAAACAACAAAATAACACAAAGAGCAGATTGAAGGATCTGTTGCCCAGAAACCATTTCCAAAAATAACAGCAACTAGAACTTTTCCTAAAAGTATGCATTAAAAGCCAGAAACCAACTTGCAAGCTTGCTTTCTTCTGTAAAGGTTTAAGTCAACATACACAGCTACGCTGTAGCATTATCTTTGTTAAAATTATGGCTTTGGAAATTTAAAGAATCCACGGTTACCAAACATCTCCTTTCCTGTGGCATTCAGATTGGGAAAGTTAAGCAATCCAAAGGTAAGGGCAACCTACAGGGAACTGCTTGAAAATTGTAAGTGAACACTGGTAAAGATACTTATACCACTGACATCCTGTATCATACGTGTTCTAAGTAGCTATTTTTAAGTCAAAAGGTGACTAAAGGCCACAAATACAAATATGATTACTATACTCTACAACTTGACTTTTAGTATAAAAACCTGGTTTTCACACACAGATTCTAGAAAGCCTTTCACACTGAAGTTTCCCTTAACCCCTTACACTCCTCCTCTGGTTTAAAATCTGCAAAGGATCTTGCAAACCCAAGTTTATGCTACACAGCGGTTTCAGGTAACAAAGACAGGAGGGGAAATCAGGGCATGACAGTGATCCGAGTTTTCCATTTATCAAACACTCACTCTGCATGAAAGGCAACTCTGCTCACAAAGAACATGGGAGAGGAAAAAAAAAGGCAGTATCTGGCTAACTACCTACAAGAAAACTGTGATTCAGAACAGAATGAGGAAAATATCTGAGATCCAAACATTCAGTTAAGTCACTTGAAAGGAGCTATTCAACTGAGATCTATTACAGAATTTCCAGTTACATTTCCATTGACTTCACTAGTTTATAAGAGTGAGTATCACCTTACTGTACTAAGTTTAGAAAAAGATATAATCATTCTGTCAGTAGAAAAATATAAATGTCCTTCTATGTAAGGAACTTCTAGATTCTTTTCAGTCTCTTTCTAAATTCCCATGTAACACTGAAAATTTATTATTGGCTTGATATATGGGATGCAGTAACATGGTCTTTCTAATAGCTCTTTTGGTCACCACCATCGTAAGAACAAGTAAACTTAACTCATCTCTCACTGTCAACCACAACCCACTAAACAGAAACCCCCCCTCTCCCTTCCCAAAACCAAAAAATTTTCTCTTCGGAATTGACAGATGGAGTACACATAAGGAACTTGCCAGAGCGGCTTCTGCTGTAAAGAACTACAAGTTTGTACTCGGAAAGTGTCTAGAGCAAAGGTAAACATATCTGGTCTTCAAATGGTTATTATGATCACTGCTAACTGAAACGCATTCAAGAGAATGCAAGAAATGACCCAATTCCTAACATAAATAAATTAGAAGAAAAAAGCTCTGGAGTCCTAATTCATCAGTCTGAAGCGGGTTAAAAAGAAAAATGCAGAAACAGAACATTAGGCCCAAAGCAACAGAAGTACTTAGGGCTCTAGTTATAGTTGTAAATAGATGTAGACTTAATGGGGACTCAGAACTATGGTCATTTCTTACATAGCAATGGCAGATCAGCAACCACAGAACATGAACAGAGAGGCTCAGGTGCAGAGACAATACTGTCACAGGCAACCCACAAGCCTGACACGAGCAGTCTGGTGACTTTCGGCACGGGCATGCCTGTAGAAGGTTTTATTCCCACACTTGAAGAGATCTACAAACTTCAATTCTGATGTGTTTCCAGGGGGGAAGCAGAACAACCGTGGGTACTCAAAAGCAGGTTTGCTGCCAAAGAGTGAGCTCAGATGTTCGTTATCATCACACTAAATATTAAATTAGACACTGAATCATACTGTGAAGGCACCTACCTCTGAATGGAATAGAATTTAGATGCTCAAATGCTAGCAAGATGCTTAGAAGTAGCGAACTTCAACAATTAAAGGTCATATTTACAATGCTGACATTAACATGATCCTTATGAAAAAGTAAGTTGGCATAAGGTGCCAAAAGTATCAGCCGAATGATGTGAAATACAACAATTCAAGACAGAGCATCAGAAATGCAGCTAAACTACTGACACTCAGGCAGACACCAAATACTGCTGGCAGCAGCGTAATGGTAAGTACTGGGATAGAAAGGGAAATCTTAGGTACTGTCTTCTTGCCAAACTCCAGAAAAAGGAAGTCAGTTCCCAAGCAGGAAAAAAAACCATCCTTCACAAAGAGCTCTTAAGCCAGTAGAATAGAAAGCCTTTCTGGCAAAAACCGAGGAGGAAATGATCAATTCAAACATGATAGCAAGAGAAAGTTCTATCTGAAATAAAACCACTGTTTCCATTGATTAGTAATACCCAGGAGTCATAGTTTCTATACAAGGCAGCATGGAAGAAAAGAACCTATCAAAGAGACTACACATCATTTTTTCTGTTCTGTATGCAATCTCATTACTTAATCAGATTAGGTCAGAAAAAAACAGCATAACGCAAAAACAAGAAAAAGGTTTAAGTTTTCGAACTCATTCTAACACATTATTTTGAACTATAATATACCTGCAAGTTTTGTGGTCAAAATTTCTTCATACTCTTCACGGATTTTCTCTTCACGTTCTTTCAGCAAACGTTCACAGATCATTCCAACTTGTCTGAGAGTAAACAGCGGCTGTTCTTTTTTCAATGGTGATGATGCTGCAGATGAAGTACCTAAGATTAAATATTTGGGCATAGCAATTTAAACTTACAAGTAGTTCAGAACCATTTTTATCAACAGTTTTCTTCACATCTTTTACATTAAAGGAACTTCACAGAACACTTGGAGAAGTCTTTCTCTGCCACGTGAACACTTCTAATTACCATTAAAGTAAAACTGAACACTCAAAAGGAAGACATCTACAATGGACAATACACATGGCTTTCAAAACATGAAGAGTGTTACACAAACCCTGTGAATATCATTTACATGGCAGTTGCCATTTACAAATTTAAGCTTCTATTTTATGTAAAAATTACAGTACAGTATATTTTTGCAAAGACAGCTGCTTTGCAAAAGCCTATTACAGTATCAGTGTCAGGGTATGCAGGATGCTCTCTTGAAAACAATGCAAGCTTTGTACCCTACTGATTTTCAAGATGAGAAGCTACAATCTTCCAGATCAATGCTAGTATTGCCAAAAAAACCCCAACAGTAACTGGTGAGAAGGTGCCATAAACCAGCAGATAACTAGGGAAAATTATTTATGCAAACAGAGGCTTAAGAACACATAGTAGAATTACACAGAATTTTGGGGTACCTGGCAAAGCTGGTCCAGTAAGAAGAAATGCATGTGGCTGTGCATCAGTAGAACAACAAGGATCTGTCTGCTGGAAGCTATTTTCTAAGTGTCTCCTCTTCTGCATGCGTTTGTACTCCTGTTTTATGTTGTACAGAATTTGTTCTAAAAGAAAAACAGTAAGAAAATTAAGCCTAAGATAATTACATTTCAGTATTTCACTTAACTTTATTTCCACTCAAACTCCAAACACTGTAGATAATTAACAGATGATAAAGGTAGACTCTTAAAACATGGCCTGCAAAACCCACCATGTTTTACCTAAGAGACATACAGTGAAACTAATTAAATGAAAGGTAACTCCAGATTGTTTTCCCCAAAACACTAGCAAAAATGTTGTTAATTAAGGTCAAGTATTGGTGACAAAGTACTGCTAAAAAAGAATAAAGAGCAGAAGGTTAAAACTTTGGAACTATCAACCATACAATATGCGTATATAAAAATTAGGCTGCAGAACTTCTACTAGTATTCATAATCTTCCTCTCATACATTTAATTTGCAATCATCATTCTCCGCCAGACAATGTTTATCTTTCATTTAGTCAAGGGTAACAAAAGACTCCAGAATAAAACAAGTACATGAAATACCATCCCTCTCTGTATAGTTACTGCTATATAGGCAAGGTGGAGAGGAAAACACAATTTAGACAGAATATGCATATAGCAACTAATGCTTACAATCTCAAAGAATTGGAAACCAAAAAACAAAATACAAAAGCCTTCCACACATTATTGACAGCGTCAGATCTAGCTAAATAAACACAATGGATGGATCAATAGCCTCTATGGCAATACTTAGTTCAGAATTGATTGCACTGAATAAAATGTTGCAAACGCTTTCAAAAATCTCATTTCCATTGTAGAATTACAAGGAAAGAAGTAATCCTTGCAAGGAAACTATCAATCCTGCATGCCTTCTCCCTGAAATTCCATATACCAAAAGCCTCCCAAGTACAACAGCACCTTAATTGCATATGCTCTGAAAATGTATAATATTAAAGAAAAAAAAAGCCATTTTCTATTTTTATGGGAGACTTTCACAGAAAGAGACTTCAAAGACTCCCTCTTTATGAGAATTCTTACTTTCAAATGCATTTAAAAAAAAATTCCCTAAAGTATCAGCTTCTACTGAGACCTCTAGACTTTTGGCAAAGACAGGTTTCCAAAGCTCAGATACATACAAATCAATGCGATCATGTCAGAGCTGCAAAGGACTCCACTCAACTCAGTACCTTACTACTTCTGTTTGGCATTTTGCCAATACAGTACCATGAAAACTCAATTAATTTTCAAGTTTGTAAACAGTAAGCTATTGAGGTTCCTTATTTGAACATTTTCTAGTAAGCAACCATGTGAAGCAACTAACTTCAGCTACCAGCTTATTCAGTCGGTAGCTGAAGCCTATGCTAGACCAAGCAGAAATAAACATTTGCCAATTCCTAGTTCAGAGGTTTAACTATTGCAGTGATTCTTCAATTCCATAAATCAGTCTGGGAGCTTCCAACTCATAAAAAGAGTGTTTCTAGTGAACAGGAATGCCAGCATTTTCAGCAAAAGAGTTTCTTGTTTGGATTTTGTCCATTGATGAAGGCGTTGCAGTTTAAACCTTTTCAGTCCCATGGCCACAGTGCTTGTACAATTTTCAGCTCCCTAAAGGGTGACCGGTAACTTGGCTCAAAGAAGCAGCAAATGCAGGAGACATAATAAAGAAGCACAGTAGGGAAACGAAGAGAAGGAAACTATGAGAAAGTGGCAAAAAAAGTACTCAAGGGTGGCTGGAGGATTCATACTTTTTTTGTAGGGCAAGATCCATACTACACTCCAGAAATACATAAATCAGGTTAAACCAAGATGCAGTCAGGCTTCCAAAATTAAACAGAATCCCATACAGAATTTGTCACGTGCATGCAAACTGCATCAGTCAGAAAATGGTCCTGCAACATTTTTACTCAATAGCATTATGGTGGTAAAACCATACTTTTTCTCAGAACCAAGTGCTGTTCTAGCTAAAGCAATACTGGGTAATTTTGAGTGGGAACCAAATTAACTCGTAACATCTGTCCTAAAGCCTGTCTACACTATGAGAAATGTGACTGCAAACATTCACACTGTATTTACATTAACTGAAGAATGTAACAGATCGCATGCATCCTTCACTATGACTACTTTGTCCTGCGCATACTTTCCGAATTATGCATGAACTGCAAAAACATCAGCAAAATTTCAGGTGTGACAACTTTGATAAAAATCTTCTCTACAGCTCTCCTTTCCATTATCTTTTTGCAGAAACATCCTCAAACCACATAAATCACCAAAATCATTAAGGGGGGGAAAAAATTAAACAGACTGGTTACTGGATAAAACTCCAAGGGTTAAAACAACCATCAGCCAGGTTTTCTCCAGCTGTAACAACTTCTGAAAATTAAATAGGGAAAAATTAAGAGAAAATGTTAAAACACCAGCCAGAATAGAAGGAGCAAATGCAACATACAGGGGAGGGGGGTGGGGAGGGACACACAACAGGGAAGGTAGGCGGAGAAATCAGGTAATGACTTTGGAAAACAGTAACAACTGAGATAGAAAATTAAGATCTGTGCACCAAGGATACATGATTCTATTCCAAATTATATTGAATTGTGGACACAGAAGTCTCAATGATACTACAGTAATTTCATCTGCTTCTAACCTAGCAACACTTTTTAACTTGCAATCCGAAAACCTTGCTCTGAAAATCAAAAATCTGAAGAAATGCCACTGACGGATACATTGGGAGATCCCCGTCCTGAGAAAACCACTTTGACAGTCTGCATACTACAACTTCAGGAAAAGCTGTAAAACTAAGCAGAGCGGGATGGAGGAGGGGACTACTTAAACATGACAGTACACTGTCTACATTGCAAACAGCCACCAAGAGAAAAAAGCCTGAGATCTGCAATCCTGACTGAACACTACTTGAGCATGTACATAATCTGATTTCGTAAATGGTGTTTCTCTATTTAGTCTGACTTAAGAGATTTAAGGCACTATTGCTCAGTACAGGGAACTGGACGAGAGCTCTACTCAGCACTGTGCTGCTAGTAGGCAAGATGACTGCGAGAATGACTCATCTCGTACTTCCCGATCTCCACCATTTGTGAAACAGAGATTAATAGTCAAGAAACACAAGTTTAACACAGCATCGAACTATTCAACGACTTCTCACATGAATGATCAGACTGGTCTCAAATTAAGCAGGCACATTTTTGCAGCAAAGCAGCAAAGACTGAGGAGACATTTGTATTAACATACAGTGACATAAAATCTATGCCTTTAAACAAAACTACTTCACTGTGAAGTGAAATGTAAGCTTGCAAATATTTATGACTCATTTTAAATGAAAACCTGAATACCAAATTGAATTATTTTCTCTCCTTTTTTTAAAACAATCTAGGAGAGTAAGGAAAGTTGTTAAAACGCACCAAGTTACTTCTTACAGTTTTGCTTAATAAATCCACAAAAATAAATCTGCTGATCAAACATTCCGTTCAAAACAGTTTTCATAGCATCTCAGCACTTGAAAGAGGCCATGAAATATTAAGGCAGTGCAAACCAGACAACTTTTGAACAACACCTATATTGCAGACATCTAACTGTAAAGCCCTTTAAAACTCTGTCCCAGTTAAACAAAAGCTTAAAGTTAGCAGATCTTGTTCTCCAACCTAATTTTGATTCCAGAAAACCTTCCTCACTTTTCAAGTTCAGTTTCTCAACTTCCTTTACTTCCAATTAGCTCTGACTATTCTCTCTGCAGATGACAACTGAATTAAAATGTACATTTAACTAGCATCAAACACAGGACAGCTTTTTTTATGTGTTCCTCAATGTGGAGGCCCAAACTGTCCTTTTCAACAACGACATGCATTTTAATTAACAATTTATTTTATATATAAAAATTTAGAATCTGAAAGCACACTCATTAAAGAAAACCTAATCTAAGTGAGCTTCTCTAAGACTTTAAAACTGAAGTGAGAACTTGAATCATGTATATTAGAACTCACTAGATGTTTAAAATAAAGACTTGCAGCCATTTTATAGGTGCTGAAGTTCAAATCAGACATTGTACGTCAGGCAATAATTTCATTTATGAGATGACAAAAGGAATATATTTAATATGATCAAACATACATCACTCTGGCCTATCCTCAGTTTCTTTTTAATTTCACTTCATCCCCTGTACTCAGTGTTTCCTAGAGGTTAGAGGTACCTCTGAAGGTACAGAGCTAGCTAACACCAGGCAGAGGTGCTGAAAGTGAAAATTAGGCTTGCTGAATTTAGGGTAGCAGCAAGAAAAAGCCACGCTGCCAACACACTGAAATGAATTAGTACTTCATAAATGACAAATTCAAGATGAGTCTAAATCCCAGCCAGTTATGCAAGACTGTATTATATGCCCCCTTCTGACCCTTCAGGTTCAAGGCTAAGATAAAGAATGACAAATGAAGATTGCTGCTGTCTCACAACTACTAAAGGCACAGGAGATTCAGTTAGATACACCTGAATGTAATGAAATGCACAGACACTCTTTTTTTTAATCTAGAGCTCTGTGTACTGAGAGCATAAAGTTGAGCACATATGTTCATGAAATACTGCATTAAGACGAAGGACAGCTTTCATGCCAGTCTTTTTCAGAATTTTTGAAATTATTTGGGGAACCAAAATTTCACGTTTCAGCTGCTTTCACACCCAATGAAGAGTGGATGAAACATGAAGGAGGCAATTCAGAATTCAAGTTTGACATCTGGAATATAATCTGTCACACTAATGGATTACAAAGCCAAATATTCATTTCCAAGGAGTGATGTCATCTTCTCACTTCCTTTATTCACGATAAAAAGGCAAGTTATTCTTTTTCAAAGTTCTGTCATCTAATTATTTCATCCTGACCTGTAATTACCTAGAAAATATGTACAAGGGAAACAGCAGTTCAACTTGAAAAGGTAACAAGGCAAACAATTATTTTCGCCATTTTAATAACTGCTTATCAATTATGAAGGTCCTGATTGTTTCCCCTGAAGGATTTTTTTCTTCTTCCTTTTTTGGAAGGGGGGTGTGATTTTTAAACTAGCAATCTCTCATCTCAGTTCCTGGCTTCTCTCATTTTGCTTAAGGCAACTTTGGCAAAATACATAGGAAGGTGACTCAATAGGCTGAAATCAGAGTAGCAGTTTTCCTGGCCTGAAATGGAACCTAAAGCTCAGGTTTCAGTTTGCAATGTCCCCATTCAACATATGTATTCAAACTTGAACCATGCCTGAGATTTCTTCTAAGTGAATCAATCAAATGCTATCCTGATGTCAACAGCACGCGTCTTCAGGGATTTCAGCTCCTGCAAAAGCAAAACTACTTTGCTGTCCTAGCTCAAATTCATAACATTTCCATTAGGCCATCACCCTTATTCAACATTTAGTTGATGCTACCGCGTTCCCAGTTTGGTCTCCCTACCAGACTACTGACACGCAACATTAATTTTAAGAAGCTAGCTTCCCCTAAGGGCAGTGCTGCAGCAGAGCAATGGGTAACAGTATTCTTCACATTTTATATCTACTTAACCAGGGAATCCACAGGCCCAGACAGAAATTAAAATAATCCAGATATTCCTCTTACTCTCTTGCTTTGGTCACCACAGACGTCAGTCACTCTAGTTATGTTTCTTAATTAGGCGTGGTCTGTGAGACTTCAGTAATAGCATGTATACTTTTGGAAATCATGCTCACCTCAGAGGAGCATGCTCTAAGCGCCAGAGAGAACAGTGGTAACGCATACATGGTGACACTTCACAGCCAGCGTCTATAGCTGCAGAAAGGACAGAAGCAGCTTGTAATGGACTCTGTGGCACAGAGCTGGCCACCTCATGAGATCCAATTACTCAAGGTCTCAGGTTGATGAAGGTTCTGGTTCTCCCACATATGCATTAGCTCATCCTGCAAATGTGTTATTTCAGGAAATCCCAGTTCTCCTGATCAAGGGGTTGAGGAATGAAAAATAAATCAAGCAATGCAAAATGTATTAGACACAGCAATTAGATCTTTCTCTTCACATAAAAAAATGTCACACCGCATTTATCAGACTTGCCACTGAAACAAAAAACTGCTTCAACATTTTATGACATCTACGACCAAGGATATTTAACATTTATAGCCACCACAGGCATCTGGATAGAAATTTCTCATATAAATTAAATTATCATGTCCAGATGCAGTCATTATGTGTTTTTTCTTTCTCTTTTTTTTTTTAAGGGGTGGGAATGTTTTGTTTTTTAAAATCCTAATGATTTCTGCAATACTGGCGCACAATGAAAAATTTGGCATCTTGACAAGATAATTTAGCAATAAATACACATGTGGATAAATGTTAACATAACAGAAATTAAGCAGAAAGAGATGCAGCACTACTGATACGTCACATTCCAAAGCCACTAGATTTGTTCATTTAAAAGGCAAACTCATACTTGGTCACTGTCTGACCAAGTTTCAGACAGAAGTAGTTAAGTTTGCTCAAGAGGGCAACCAAAAGGTCACAGGAGGACAGCCTATATAGGGAAGAGTAACACTTCTTCCTGTTCAAAAAGGTCAGTCATTTTCTTGCATTAACTTTGAAAATCTGTGTTAATTAGATCAATCTTTTTCCCCCAGATTATTCTGTTCAAGAAAAAGGTACACATTAAACACAAATTTATCTACCTGTAAAGAGTCCTTCATGAGAGGAGACTCTTAGAACCAACTCCATTTGCCATTTTAACTAGAGACATTTGCCATAAAACTTCCATTAGAGCAGCAATACCAATTATGCATACTCCTTACTAAATACTGCATATATTCAATAGTTGCCATATTCTGTCAAACATTTGACATTATCTCTGCTTGGATTTCAACCAGTGACCCGAGTTGAAGGACTGTTCTCAATAACCCCACCCACTACAATTTTTGGTTTGCAACATCAGTTAGTTGCTGGGGAAGTGCTGAGGCAGACGACTGTTTCAGAGGGAGGAAAAATTGCATGGGCAGATGCAAAAGTTTGTGGATTTTTAAGCGACTCCACAAACTTTTTAAATGCAACATTCTTTTTGATTCTACAAAGTTCCAGCTGCAAGTTAACAACTGATTTGGGGTCAGGAGCATGGAAGAAAGCTACTGATCTCAGTTTGTCTTCTCAGTTGCTATGTATCATGAATGAGGAGATTTAAATCCCTAAGGTCAACATTATCTCTGCCCGCCCCCCCCCCATTTCTTTGGAATGTATTTCCCACTGTAGCATCAGTCTCAGAAATATCCAGACACGCAGGCTTTCTAACACTAACCTGCCTTTGAATTTAAAAAGCAACGTAAACGTAGTTTATTCTTACACACACACACACCAAGAACATAATCTTTCATCAGGGCAAAGAAAACTGCAAATAAAGGTTCTAAAACATCCAGCAGAGAACAGAAAAAACTGCCACTGCTTCCTCCTTTCACCCTCTAGAATTCATTTAATAGCTTCAAAACAGGACAGTACCCTTAGGACTTCACAGGAAACCAAACATCTATAATGCATTATGTACAGGCATCCAGACTCAAGTGCAGTTATTCTGATCATACAGAACAGTCTCATTTATAGCTAGAACTTACATGAAAGTAAAACTCATCTGTAGTATTCAAGCAGTAGAAAGGAGCCACTCTTTCAAAATTGAACCTGTCTTACGCCAGGCAGATATGTTCTGCACTGCTTACAGTGAACGCAGCTTTAAAACATAATTCCAGACGCAAACAATCGTATCAAAAAATTAGCAAACATACTGAGCATATGCTCAAGCCAGTAAGCACAATTCAACAGAAAGTATAGATGGTAAAGCCACAATTAGAGTTTGGCTGCCAAATTCATTGAGAAACTGGAAGTGACCTAACAGCTGTTCAAATAACCACAAAATATTAAAACACTCTTGTGAGAGATAAATTTCATCTTGAATAAGCCTACCCTCTCTCCAACAGACATATTGTTTATTTGTCTATGACCACTCTATAAAGACAGCTGTTTTCTCATCTGACTGACCACCAGACTGTATTCTTAGTTCTCAGCACCCCCCTCAATCAATCCGTACTCTGCTTCCAGATAATTCATTTTTGAAATGATTAACCATGTGGTAAGAAGTTCTGGTGCTGATATAGTCTCCACTGGGTGAAGTTAAACACTACCAGGACAGAGGATCAGAGAGAAGAAAAATGCGTAAGTGTGAATAAATTATACTTAAAATAAAGTATCAGCATTAGATTTTATATCCGGAGCTCTGATTTCATATGACCATTTATTTTCATTAAACCAAATTCAGATAGACACTTTTTAAGTGCTGGAAACCTAAGCATCACAGTAACACGCTGAGAAAGCCATAAATGAAGTCAACTGAATTCTGGATATTGTTACTAAATTTCCCAATATAAAAACTGAACAAAATGGTTGGCTCAGCTGGGAATACTTTTAAAATCAGACTGGAATTCTTTTCACACACAGAGCAAGATTTATCTGACCCAAATGTAGACATAGACATCTACATCAGAAATAGTCATGCAAATTAATTTTACAGTCAATGGAAAGCAACACATATTTCTACAGCATACTTTGCCTCATCCTAAGGCACAGCTCTAGAATAAACCATCTGTTTCTTCCAACTGACTATCAAGAAAACCACAAATTATTAGGTCAGATGTACATTTACAAAATTACATGAGATGAACCGCACACAATCTTTCAAGTGGCCCCTTTAAAATGATAAGCTCTACTTGGTTTGCTGATGGTCAAAATTAAACATACCCAGTGTCATAAATTCAACTGAAAGTAAAAACTAAGCAAGCTGCTCAACAGTCACATTTGGACTAGCACTGCATAAAGATTTTTTTTCTTGTAACAGAAACCATAGAGGGAGCTTTTAAGCAAAACCCGTGGAAATGTGCACAATTTATAAATGATTCAAGTTTTGCTCAAGAGCATTCAAGTGCTGTAGGAGACATTTCGATTTACTGGCCTTCACTTTTCATTAGATTACACAAATGGCTTACATAAAACACACCCTTGTCAGTACAGAATCACCCTTTCACATGGATTACCACCTACACCTCTGATTTTCTCATAAGAAGATGAGGCCTGTATTTGCTCAACTTCAGAACCATTTTAGTTTTTAAGAGCTTCAGAATCACTAAGATAGGAGCTTAGGTATTACCTCAAATATTGCTATAGATTATCTCTGCTGAAAATTTTATTGATTTGTCTCCTTTCAGCAATACACATTTACTGGCCAGACAATATTTATATTAAATATTCATAACCTAAGCTCTCCAAATTCCAAAGAAAAAAGCAAAAAGAAATCCTTGCAATGAAGCAACATTTATCTTCTAAAATTAATCAAACAGATTCTGATTTTAAACATCTAGCTGAAAGTATACGTAATGCCTCACTGTACCAGGGAGTGCCATCCATCACAACGCTCATCCCAGACCGCTGACTCATTCAAGATCTTTTCCTAGAGGTGCAAAAAAATATCAAGGCACTGATGCCAAGTGTAAGTACTTTGTATGCCCTCTTATATATTTCCTCCATAGCAATTTTTTTTTATTTGATTAAAACCTGTGAAAAATATATTCCACTGTACAGTTTTCAGAACCAAGAATATTGAAACAAGGCACTGTCCTCCTACATGGAGGAGACGGCAATTTGAAAACACATTCAAACCTACTGCTTGGTAATACTAGCAGTAATCCGGGGCCAACTTTTGTACAAAAAGGGAGTACCAAACGCAACAGCAGAAGGAATTCAGCTGCAACAACTGCAGAGGGCTTTTTTTCCTGCACACAAAGGACACAGATCCATACCTCAGAGCTACAGCCACTCATGGCTGTGAGCTTAACCGTTCTTAAGTGCATTACTGGAAGCTACCCACTAGACTAACCGTACCAAGGGCCAATCAATCCTGCGTGCCCAGTCAAGACTCATTCCTTTCTTCTCTCCCTGCTCGCTGGTAAAACGAACTCGGTTCATTTCTAATTGACAACAATCACACAGGCAGACCTGGAGCTTTTAGGGCCACCGGTTGACTCATCTCTCACACGTTAAGAATGGAAAAGGGTTTCTCCTCCTCGCCCAACGTCCCCCAGACGAGGAAACTGCCCGATTCCATTTTATCTGCCCTAAAGGCAGCTCTCACCCTCGCACACAATCGCCTTCATCGCTCGGTTTTCCTACCAAACTTTAAGGATGCCACAGAATGGGTTACCCGGGACGGAGGCACCGCATTAAGGGCCTGGAAAGCGGAATCACCCCTTTGTTTTATCTGCTTTTGCCTTTTCCCACAGGCGTTTTGCGGGTGATTGATGACAGGCCGCGCTCCCGCCCTCCCCCCCTCCCTCCACCCCCCCCTTCCTCCCCGTCGTCGTGCCCCCCGCCCCCCCCCGCGATGTCTGAGCAACGGGAGGAGGTGCCGCCGCCTCGGCTCGGGCAACGCTCGACCCACCGATAATGGCTGCGGGGGATCGATGGCGGGGGGGGAGGAGGGGAGAGGTGGGGGGAAGCCCCCTCCGAGAGGGGCTCCGGCTGGCAGCGAGCCCCAGCCCCGCAGACACCACGGTCACACAGTGTGTCGTCGCCCCCCCCCCCCCCCCCCCCCGCCGCCCCCAACGTTTCCGCAGCCTGACTCGCCCCTGCGGCTCTCCTTGCCACATCCAGGCACTCACGGATAAAGGGGGGGGGAATAAAATCCTTCGTGCGCGACCCCGAGGCGAGGCAAGCCGGCCCCCCCCTTCCTTCGGCACCGGATCAAGCCTCCCCCACCAACGGCCCCCCCCCTTCAACCGCCGGCTCGGGTCCCCTTCTCCAGTCTCCCTCCCGCCCCACTCCGACCCCTTTCCTATGGCCACCCGCCCGCATCGGCTCAACCCGCCCCCCCCCTCCTTCCTCCCCGTCCCTCCTCCCCCTCTCCTGCTGCAAACGGCCATTTCTATTGTGTCTCCGCCGCGGCGGTGCCAAGCCGAGCAGGGATTGCCCCGGCCCCCGCCGCTGCCAGCCACACAGCCCGACAGAAAATGGCTGGAGAGGGACATGAGACCCACCCAACACTCCCCTCATCTCCCGCCACCACTCCCCGGTCGCCTTCCCGGCCCCTTGCCTCACGTACCCGCCGCCCCCCTCCCTCCCCGCCGATGTCTCCCCGCCGCCGCCCCGCACCCCCAATCTACTCTCCCCCCTTCACCAGGGGGCTGCCGGGCACGGCAGGGCCGCCTCCCTCACCTGTGGTGAGCCGGGACGACACCTCTCCGAAGGGCGAGGGCTCCATGCGCAGGTATTTCTGCGGGGAGGAGGCGGCGGCGAAGGAGGAGGAGGCGGCGGCCGAGGCCGGGGCTGACAATGGCGCACATCGCCTCCGCTTCGGGGACGCCGGGCTCAGCAGCGGGTCGAAATCCAGAGTCCTTTTCAAAGTGGCGCCGCAAGCCATAGCGCCGGGCGGCGGCCGGGCGGAGGAAGGGGGCTCGGAGCAAGGGGCAGGGGAGACGACGACGGCGGCGGCGGTGGTGGTGGTAGCAGCCGGCCCTGCCCAGAGGCGCCTTCCCCGCTGTCTGGGGCGGGCTGGGGGGGAGGGAAGGGAGGGCGGCAGGGAAAGGAGGGGGCAGCTGCGTCAGGGCCTCCGCCGCCTCCCCGTCGGCCTCTCTCTGGGGAGCGGCCCCGGCCCCCCCAGCGGCTCCGGCTCGGCCGGCTGGATCCCCGCTCTCGCCGCTCGCCCTGCCCTGGCTGGGCCAATTCCACCCGCGGCCGGTGGCGGGGCAAGAGCTGGGCCGAGGGGCGCGGGGCCGGGCCCGGCTACCCGGTGCGGGGCCGCCGATGACGAGCGATGGCGGCAGGGCCCGGGCGGCGGCAGCGGCGGCGCTTCCCTCTGTGACTCCCACACCAGCAATATGGCGTCAATAACAACGCCGCGGATTCAAAAACCAACCCTCCGCACTGCGCCTGCGTTCCTGGGGCGGTGGCGGCCGCGGAGGCTCAGGGGAATTGTGGTTTCACCGCCCTGGCCCCGCGGCTGGGCGGCGGGGCGCCCGCAGAGCACCCCGGGACTACGAATCCCGCCGTCCCCCGCGCCGGCCGCCCCGGCTTCCGGGTTCTGGTTTAAATCCCCCCTCGGAGGCTGCGGTGTGGGTTAAAGGACGATGCTGTGGTGGGGGACGGGTCCGCGGGGAGCGGGACTCAGTGCCCGGGCCCCGGCTTCCCTCAGCGCCGTCGGGGAGCGGCGCGGCCCTGGGGAAGGGTTGAGGGGGTTCCCGTCAGGTCCCGGGGACACAAAGGCGGGGAGAAGCCTGAGCTAGGCCCCGCGGCCTGGCCGGCTGCGGCCCGGGGCCTGCTGGTTCTGCGGGCGCCGAGCAGCTCCGCCGGCGGCCGTGTGTCCGCAGGGCGCTTGACTGTATGCGAAGGGAGGGCAAAGTGCGTTTAGTGGCCTCCGTGGCGAAGGCAGAGCAGGGAGCGTGCAGGAGCCAGAGGTACGAAGTGGGGTGGAGGTGACAGTTAAGGACATGCCAGAAAAGGCCCCGGCGATGCTGGGAGTTGTGTCTCGGTGTAACCGACTGATTTCCGCGCAGTTGCGTAAAGGGCTTTCTTGCTTAAGGAGGGCGGTGAGGGGAGAGGTTCAAAGAACTATAGCTGCTTGTGGGAAGAGCAGGGTTCTTTCCTGTTTGGCTTCCTGATTGAAATAAACTGTGTCGCAGTTCACCCCGGTGGAAAAGCTAACAGGGGTTTATAGGACCCAAATATAGGTAACTTCCAGCTTTTCTATATCTAGTCCTGTTAGTTTAACTATAAGCATAAAGACAGGTTGCTTTTGGAAGGAGGAATTTTATCATAAAATCTTAACGCTTTGGTGGGCTTTTTATTGTCTTATGAAATATAAGCTAGCCTTTCTCTAATGACATTAAAAAAATACCAAAACAAACCTTACTGCCATTTGTAAGCAAGTTTTTGCTTTATGTGCTCCATGTGTGGCATATATTGTTAATTAAGCCATGACAGCACCCAGTCAGTCTAAACACAAATCAGATGTCTGTGCTGGCAACGTGGTTGTGCAGTTCTTACTGTAACTGACGTTTCGAGCAATGAGGTGACCTGGCAGAGCTTTTCTGCCCAACAAAAGTAGAAATAGTAATTAATAATTTGCTTTCTGTAACAGATAGTTCGTGATGATGTTGGAACAATTAGGTGAAATTCTCCTTAGGTTTACCTGGCTTGCCTTGGCCTAAAACTAATTACAGAAGATAGCAAAATTATTCCTCTGCTGTTACCTTTTTCTCTGTAGAGGAAGTACTTGGAGTATTTCCTTGATAAGGAGGATGCTGACAAGCTTTCCTAAAGCCAAGACGAGTTCTGGTTCTCCATAACAAGGCTCAGGAAATGTACTGATGCTATTACAGTGTTATAATTGTCCTACTGTTACTGTACCGGTATAACTCCTTCTGTGGATACTCTTCTTTGGAATAATGATGGCTGGTTTTCCATTCATTTAATTCTTCATTTCCATTACATTTCCCTAAGCAGATAAGTTTCCCTGTGTTAGTGCAACAGTCTTAAGTGTTCTTACCAAGCACTTCACCTAGGAAGATTGAGGCAAAGTATTCTTGCAGGCTTTGAATTAAGGAAATCTTGCATGTTTTTCAGCATATGTGTGAGTCACTTATTTAGTTTGGAATGCTTTGTGGCCATACAGGACCGAGACAGCCACTTCTGCCCTTATCTGTGTGCTGATAAGTGCCCATGTTTGGGTGCAATATTAGGAAAAAAAAAATTAAAATAACCAGCACTTTCCCACTGAACTTAATGTTTTGCATATATTTTGCATTCAAGAGCAGAAAAGATTCGGTAACTCATGTGACACCAGATCCTAAGGACCATTCAGGCACAATTTAAGTCAATTAAACCAATCTGAGGAATCAGGCAAAACTTCATCAAGATAAGCTACTAGAAAGCAAGCGTTTGCTAGTGCAGGCAGTGCTATAATTGTAAGCAATTGATTAGAACCATGATTGTCCTAATCAACAGAGTTACTCAGGCTTTATCTGACCTTTAATTTGTTGAGCTAAACTGAAATAAGTCTGATTTAAGTCGAAATAAGAATTCACGCAGCCCTTTGCAGCAAATTAAACCCAGCTAAACCAATGTAGCTTTGCATGTAGACAAGCCCTGAGGCAGCAAAATGTCCAACAGCAGTGACAAAGTGCTTGATGGTTGTCAGGGAACATGTGTTTTTACTTTCATTGTGGCAGGAAACACCATAGGGTCAGGGCTGCAAACCACTGTTTATATTGTTCTTTCTTCTACTTAGTTATTATATAACCAATTTGCAGCGTCCCATTATGTGCTACATGGGGTGCCTTTAAAATTATATATTATACGCGTATTTTAAAATTAAATAGTACCCACAAATTTTATTAATACTGGGAATGGGGGAGCTTATTTATAACTGGTGTTGTGCTAGATTTTATTGGATCTGCACTTCGAGCATGACACCTGTTAAAAAGACAAGTCCGGATGCAGGACAACATTTTGACCTTTGTACAGCTCTGAATGGGGTGGGAAAGTAACTCTTTCAGGGTATTGCTTTGGGACTGTGATGGAAACGTCGTAGTTGACAAAATGTTAGTCTTTATGCATTCTCTTTTCTTCCCCTTCCTCTGCCATTGCTTCACTCCCCCATTGTTTTTCATTTTCTTTTTTTGCTGTCTTCCTCTCATTCTCTTTATATACCATCTTGACTTTGCTTCCTTTTCCTTTTCCTTGAGACGTCCTATTCATTTGGTGCAGGGTCCACCTCACAGCCCTTATCTTTTCTTTTATGCCATCTAACCATATTCCTCCCACTTCACACAGTGGCTTATTTCTCATCAACCAGTAGTGCTCGCAAACCCAGTCACCACCAGTTAGCTGAGCTGTTTTCTAGGACTTGTTCCATCTCACCCCGAGTGAGTAAAAGTCACCTTAAGCAGTGTCATTCTACTTGAATTTGGTCATCTACTTGAACCGAGGGTTTCTTACTGATGTATCAGGCACACACTGTAGCTGTAGATTTTGTAGACAAAATGCAGTGGAGGTATCTGTCAGGACTTCAGTGAAGTGTTTGTGTGGTGCCGAGTGAAAAAGGATTAGTTAAGGTGAAAAAATAAGGATTAGTGCAGGAATTGTAAGGCAGGAAAAACAGCCAAAAGAAAAATGGAATAAATTTCTCAATCTGCTTTGCTATACAGTCACACAAGTAGTGCTGGCAAAAGGGAAAGGATACACAGGAACAGGAATGAAAGCCAGAGGTCAGTGAAGGTCAGCTGTGCTTCTTTAGGTGCTGATTTAGTGCTGGTAAACTGTACCAAAAATTGTGATCTGAACCTGCAATGTGGAGTAGGACAGACGTGTTTCTTAGGTATAAGGTATTTCCATCAGAAGTGTATTTGCCAATATGAGACATTGAAAACACCTATTTAATCTGAAATACCGTATATAATTCCACTCATGGATATTCAGGAAAGATTCATTAAAACCCGAACTTATCCAGAAGAAGGTGATGGGGCTGATTAGGAGAATAGAAATGGAAAATTTACTTACTGCAAGAAGTTGAAGGATGATTGTTAGTTAAAGGTTATTGGCCCAAACAAATAACTGTTGAAGTCCATGATTTTTCTCTAAAAGGGCAAGAAGGAGGTAAGTTCAGGAGATTTTTAAGATCTATTTTAGTGATGTAGACTGTGTTAATACAGGAACTGGCAGTTACCTCACCCAAATTGGAAATAAGAGGAAGATTGATAACTGCCAGGGGAATGAGTTTCCAGAGCATTCTTCCAGTAGCAGCAGTATGGGTGAAAATAAACAAAATCAACCCCAGATCTTTAGATGAGGATTAGGTGGTCTTTAGTTAAGGTCTAACATTTTAAGAAAAGGGATTGTATGGTATGGTTGCTTTCAGTGGCACAAGACTGTCATGAATGACACAGGAAGTCCTTGCAGTCGTTTTGTAATATAAGGTGACAACAACGAAGTCACAGTGAAACTAAACTTTGTACTTGCAAAGAGGTGAAGCAGTAATAACCCATTTGAGTCAGTTCACCTATATTCAGGGCAATACATCAAGGCTATAAAAGGAAAATTGCTAAACTCACTGGTGTATACGCATGAATTGTGCTAATGGACCTGGATATAGAATAATTAGGAAGCAGTGAGTAAAATTTTGCAGCCCTGACTACTGCAGTTACCTCGACAATTTCAGGAGAGCATCAACACTACTGAAGTGTGGATCAGTGCACTTTTACATCCGTTATCAATCGCAACCTTGAGTAGGTTCACCAAAAAATAGTAATGGGGTATAGGGAGGGTAGTGTCGTGAGGTACTGGAAATGTTCCTGCTACCTAAAGAAAAAAGATCTTACATCCCCATGTCCTGCGCAAACTTACCCTCCACTGTCAAATGTTTAAATACAAAAACATTTACATTGTGCCTATCTCTTACCTTCCTTCCTTTTTCTCTTATAAAGAATTTGTGTTTTTAAACTTCATATATAATGTTGCCTGCCTGAATTTTTAGAGAAACACCACACCAAACTAAATTCTGCTTTGTGCTTGATCTTAAAAAACTGCTACAGTGCCTTAGCAGAAAGGAAAACTACACTTCTTATACAAAGATTTTTTCTCCAAAAGTTCTATGACATCTTTGTAGGGCAATTTTTCATAAGTGATCACAAGGGTAAAAGAGCAGTATGGTATTACATGTTAACTGGAGAGTAGAACCGAGTCAACCAAAAATTCATTGAAATGGAATGGTGAAAAAAATTACAGGGCAAATATTAATCATGTGAGTAGTACTGAACATGTGAATTAAGGGCCATTGAAGTCAAACACAGTGGTGAATGTCTCAACCGTTGCGGTGGACTGGAGCCTGGATCCTCTGCAAGCTTTCACAACTGTGTAGTGAAAATCAGGCTTTTCTTCCGTGCCAGTATGGTAATGAACAAACCAGCATAGGTCACAGTGGCGACTGAGACATATTAACTATTTCCTACTAATTTACTCAGGTGTAGGAGGAGGTTTGAGACACCTTCCATTGTGTTCATTCGCAACACGTAGCCCTGTAGTTCGGTGTGCGCATTGAAGAAATGGACACTTACTTTTCATTGCAGACCTGTTGCTTCTTTGGAAATTTGCATGTAGAATCAGTGGAGGCCAGCTGAAAATTTCAATGTTATTGAACACACTTTTCTACAAAGAACAATGAAGAACTGAGGACTTGAATTAAAACTCTTATTTCCCCAGATCATTTACTAAGGATTCAACTTCTCTGTTGCTATCTTACCTGTCCTTTCTATCCTTCTCTTTTTTTTCAGATAGTATCCAGCTACATTTTGTCCTCAAAAGCCTCCTCTCTCCCTCTGCAGCTGACCTCCAGGACACTCCCCGGTTTCACAGATGGTACGTATGTGCACTGTACCATGTATACCCACCTGCTGCTTAACCTGCTTCTCCACCTCTGATTGGTCCACGCCTCCACTTCCCCGTCTCTGCCCCCCTCTGCCAATCCCATGCAGTACCTCTCACTCCAGGTAACTCTGTTGTCCTCCAAGCTCACTTGCTCCCTTTTCTGCCCAATATGAATTCTGGGTTTAGGCCGTGCTTGTTCTTCTGTGAAGTATTTCCAGCAACCTGTTTCCCCACCTCAGACCTTGTTTCTGAAATTGTTCCCTAGGCTTAGGTCACCTTTAGCCTGAGTTGCTCATAAATTACCAGTATTCTAGAATTTTCTCCTGGGGAGTCTTTAGGTTCTCCTTTCCACTCAGCTCAGGGTCTCTCTGTTCCCCATTCCAGCAGATAAAGTTTTCACTACCTTCCTCCCCGTTTTTCCTTCACCAAACAGTAGCATCTCTCCACCACTGCACCCCTTCTTGGGCCTTCTTGGGTTGTTCATCCCTTTGGTTTCAGGCCTCACCTTCTGGGCCCAGCATTGTTCTACTGTTGCCTTAATTTGAGATTTGTGTCTTTGCTCTCACACGTTCTGGTCCAGCCCAGCTTTCCTCTAATCACATCCTTCCTTCCCTTCTCCTCTTTGCATCTGAGGGATTTCATTCATGCTGCCCTTTTTGTTTAAGCCTGGAGCAATTGCACCCATCTTGTGAACCAGATCCCCTCTGTCTTCATTCAAATCTCCCCATAAAACGTACTTCTGCCACAAAGCCTATCCAGCTCGGATTCCTCTGCTGAAATATATCCCATTCCTCTATAATAAAAACAAATCCTGTTTCATAACAAAACAAAAAGAACTGAGCGACTGACTGTGCAATTAATTTTTGCCAATTGCTTTCTGCCAAGAGCAACATGCTTGTTCTTATCCCGCTCCTTAGGATTGTCCTCCCCATGTGCCTCCTGTTTGTCCTTTTGTTTTGTTATCGGCTTTCGAGTCCTTCCTGAGGGCTCCTGGCCTGATCCTGTGCTCACATTGGAACGAAGCGAGCACTAACTCCGCTGCAGCAAACAGTGCTTTGCCAAGGTGAAATTTCTCTGGAAGGCGAATCAGCCCTTTGTTTTAATATTAGCTAATAAAGCCTGTGCACAGCTCCAGCACAGCACTCTGGTTTTAATTAATAAGAATTAGCATATACATCTACATACACTCTTTTTTTCCCTTTGCGGGCTCAGCTGCTTTGAAGAAAACCTTTGTATGTCTTCCTGGTTGTTCTGTATCTTGACATTAAAAAACCCCCAAACGAATAAAAACCCCAGACCCCGAGTAACATCAAACTCCCACGCAAACAAAAGGCTTAGCTGCTGCCGGTGGCGGGGAGCGCTGGGAGCAGCCCTTCCCGCCTGCCGAGAGGAGCCGGCTTCCAGCCCGAGCTCCCCGCTGCTGGGGAGCCGTCCAATTCCCAGCCCGCCGTCCCTTCCTCCGCCTTTGCACAATCCCGCTGCAGTGACTTCCCAGTCCTAATTGGAGCCTCTGGGCATTATTGTATTATTATTATTTAATAAACAACCACATAAAACACTGGTTGACATTTAAATAAGAGTAAAGAAAGGAAAGCTCTGACTCCTAGACTGTTTTGTTTTCCTGTTGACTTGGGTGGAAGCAGGAGCAGGTTTTCTATACAATACCCACACTCGCTCCACACATGCTTACCTTTAAAGTTTTAAGAAGGGCATTGCTAACGTGGGCCCAGTGCAGATGAGAGGGCCAGACCTACTGCAGCTGTCAGTCCCTGTTGCAACATAAGCTGTAAATACAGAGCCATATCCTGGACATTCCCAAATAAAACACACTAACGGCTTTTCTTGCCTGAGCTACACAAGCGAGGATTCAGCACCATTTTCTGCATTGTTACCCCGAGCATGTCCTTTCGATTGGTTATCTGAAATGCGCAGCCGTCAGGATGCTATTGAGAAGAATAAATGGAAGAGAGAGTTTTATTTTTGCATTTGATTATAAGTTTGAAACATTTCAGAGCGAGAGTTATCATAACAAAAGAAAACGTGGTGTCCTTGAAGTGAACGCAGAGGAGCGCAACTCGTTCAATAAGGTTTTGAAAGAAAACAAAGAGCTGAAGGCCAGAACTGACTCCTTTAGAAACAAGTATAAAATGAGACAGGATTCAAAATGCTTAAAATACTTTGGTGAACAAGCAACAAAGAAGTGTCTGTTACTAGAATTATTCAATTAAGAAAAGGGAGAGAAAATCTTGAGAACTTTTTAAAAAGTAGAGATTTGATGTGTGGGGAGTATAGGAGCAAAATTCTTCTGGGCCACGATCAGAGCCCTGAATCAGCATAACTCTTTTCCCTGAAGAAAGTGAAAACTAGACAAGGGTGAGTACATACACCCTTATTATTCTTTTTCATTGTGGATCAAAGAGGAGAAATTCTCGGGGCTGCCAGCTCTCCACTTTTCCCTCAGTGAGTCTGGAGTGCGGGCTGGGTTTGTTTCTCTCGGTTAGGCAATGCCTCTCTAATACTGTAAACGATCAGGTCCTGTAATGGACTTCTTGTGAGATCTGAATCTTATTTACTGGTTTGTGTGTGGTATAAATGTTTTTAAAGTATTCAGTAGGAGTGAAACATTCTTGCTGTTTATAAAAATTATGTACATATATGCTTTAATTCTAGGGAGTTCACCCCTCATTCTTCCCACCATTTCATTACATGTTTGTTCTCCTGTATTATATATTAAAAGCCTCATGCAGTGGCTCACTTGCATTTACATATGTGGACTGTAATACTTCTGTGATGTTGCGTGGAACTTCTGTATGAACATGTTATATAGAGTCAATGTGGGCATGACAAATGTATTGCAGATTTTTTCGTAGATAAACAGTCAGTGAATGCAAATATGAATGAATTTGTGTGCAAGTTTTAATATCCAAGCGGAGCTTCTAAGTGCATAACACCTGTAACCACAACTGTCAGTGCAAACAGGGAAACTAGTTTTAAGGCATTTACGCTGATTTAAAAGTGCTGGACTTTGAAATACTTCAGCTGTAATGGTGGAGATGTGTTCATCCTCCGGCAGGTATTTAAGTGCATAAACTGTGTTATTAAAGAATACGAACTTTATTAGCAACTGATATGCCAAAGTCCTTGTGAAAACAAGTACCAGAATGGTGAGGACTGCCTTACAAAGCAACCTGTGGCTTTTAGAGACATTATGGAAATCTGACTGTGAAATGGATTAAAAAGTGCTGGTTGATGATCTCAGGGAGATGGGTGGTAATCATGGAGAAATTTTGTTGAAAGCAAAATGGGAGCTTACCAGAAGGGTGCTGGATTTGCATGAATGGCCATGTAGCCAGTAATAGATTTGGTCTAGAAGCAGGGAGCTCGCTTAGGAAAAGCACTGCAGGGATACAAGGAGAAAACGGAATCTGATTGAATACAGAGTATAGTAATCTTCCCCTTAAGGGAGACTGAGTGACTGCTTTTTGTGAGAGTTCTGAGACAAGAATATGTTAAATTGTTACCAAAGATGTAGAGAAGTATGTTGTGTAAAGTTTTCTCGTGCATTTTATCAAAACTGTTCATGTTACAAAAAGAAAGAGATACATGCAAGTCCAAGACTTTAATCAACAAAAAGGCAAAATGAACCTCTTTCACCCTTTTATTTATGAATCTTTGCTTGTTTCTGTATTTCATGGAGGTACAGTTGACCTGAATTGGTATGTGAAGGAAATTTGTTCTGAATTCACTGCAAGTCCGCCCGGTCGTTCTAAACACCACCGTATTAAGTAGCTGTTGAACTGCTATAAGAAAAGTTATGTTTTGCAAAGAGAGGAAATGAAATTGTCTTTGTATTTGCATTTCTTTAGAGCTCAGTCCGAGTGGTTTATTCATGGAAAATTGGGAGGCAGTCTTCAAAATGGTCAGTAAACTGAAGAAGCCGGGCTGGGAGCATCTGTATCTTCCCATTTGAAAACTTCGCCTGTTGCTTGCCTCCTACTGAGTACCTGGAAACATCGTTAAAAAACAAATTGCATTAGTCCCATTGTATTTTAGGAGCTCTTTTGTCTGTATAACATTAGGATGATGTCAGAGGTTGATTATGTGTTAGGTTGTTCCAATAAGAACAATTAATTTGGGGGCAAAAGCCAGTGAGGACCCTGTCAGATGCTGAACAATGTTTTTGGTTTTCATGCACTGAATCATCAGTGTTTATAGGCCTCCAACATGTAAATCACCCTGAGGTAATCTGGAAGGGAAGGATATGAATAAGCCAATTAAATTGGCAAAGAGCCTAAGGAACACCCTGTTTAGGGATAAAATCACATGCCTGTCCTAGTGCCAGTAGTTTTGGAGAAGGAAATAGAGTTAAAATCTTTGTAGTTCATTTCTTTGCAGAGAGAGAGGATTTAGAAGACTTTGGTCTTCTCCTTTTGTATGCATGAGCTCAGGTGACTGAGATAAGATAGTAAGTGGTGTGTTTTCTGCAAATAACTTGTATTTTGATGACACAGAGGGATGTCATCCAGGTTGCAGAGGGTGTAGGAACTAGTTGCCTCATTTATGGTAATTATTTCATATTCAGTCTTATGATATAAGCATTCAAAGGACTGAATTGCCCTTTATCTTTCTAAGTACCTGTATTTGGTTGAGGGTTTTTTTGGAAAGGGAGGCACAGTTTTCCATCAGGAAGCCTTCTCTACCCGACTCAGCAGTTACTAGCATACTTTAAGGTGCTCTATATCTAAACAATAACAAAAACAACTGCTCTCTTCTTAGCATCTGCCAGGCCTATGCCTTCAAAGGTGTGATGCAACAAGGAAAAAAGGCAGAGGTGAAGAAAACTTTTCATTGAAGTTTGTGCAGAGGAAAAAGTATTTCTATTCTTAGTTTACTTCTTTACAGTATAAAATGGATTCCTTTTGCATTTTTAAGAGGCTTGCCGTATTTGCTGGAAAACTAACTATGCATTTCTGCCATCCCATCTAGATCTTTGAACTTGTAGGCCAATTCCAACCAGGAAAGTAGCTGGATCTCTAGAAGAGACATACCCTGTATATGCCTTCACTGAAGGAAAGGCCCAGACAGAGCTCGTGGCTGACACCACTTTACGTGGGAGTGGATCATTATGACCTCTCCAAGTGCAGGACAAGCTGTAATTGGCATTTTTATGTTATTAAGCATCAGAGAATTTAACTGTAAACAGAAAGCCATAGGAAATCAGGAGTCACCAGTTACACTGCTCACAGAACTACTCATTTCAGGGCAGCTTTTGGGCATTTTTCAGACACTATTAAGAGTGGGGGAGATGTAACCTCCCCTTTTTTTCCTCCATATAGCCCATCATCTTTGGACTTCTAAAGCTGCATTCCTGCTTGAAAGGAAGTAACTTCCTGAGAACAAAACCAGCCAGAAAGCAATGGAGACCTGGGGTCACTGGAGGTACCTAACAGCCCTCTGGATGCCTTGGAAGTAACAGCTTTGGGAGGGCTTAGATACAAAGGCACAGACTGGCCTAAGACCCATACAAATATAGTTGTTGAAGATGGTTTTGATGCCTCTCAACTTACCCCAGCTATCTGATAGCTCAGCATGTAGCCCACACCAGTCTTTCCTCCCTGTGGAGACAGAGTGTCACCTTCCAGGAACAATTTCTTCCAGACCAAAACAGGTATGAAATGGACATGATGAACCCTTCTTTTTCTGTCTGGCTGCTTTGTGTGCAGAGGAAGCCTAGACGACCATCTGAATTTTTTAGACAGCTAATGTTCAGTGAGATGAATCTCAGCCTTAGTGTTCAGCTCCTGTGCAGCCTGACCATGCATTGCTGGCTGCAGAGCAAACTCCCATTTCTAGAGGAGGGCTAGAAATTTTGCACCAGAGGATTAGTTCAAGGGTGCCTTTTGTTTTGAATTGCAACTGGAAGTTCGTTCAGCCCCTTGGACGCGTCTCTGGCCCTTACTCACTTTCAGGCATTAAGGTACTGCTCAGAGCAGTGGAAAGAAACAGAAATAGCTACTTTCACTTCCCTTGGTGGTGTTTGGGCCCTCCAGAGAAACAGGAACCAAAGCAAGGTTAAGCAGGGTTTAAAGGAACAAGATAATGTTTGGTAGAGGAAGGGAAAAACACGTAAGCTGGCCAGGCCTTTAACTTCAGAGCAGTGTACATAAACTGTTGCCATGTCCCCAGGAAAACAAGGGATTCGGGAAATAGTCTAAGGCCAGGCTGCATGAAATACAGACCACATGACACAGCGTGAGTGCCTTTGTCTCGATAGACAGCGCTCTAGAATCAGTATGACCTTACTCCTGCCCTTGTTAGTCTGAAATATGTAGCACAGCTGTAGGACATAGTTCATCATTTATCAAGGGTAAATACAGCTCTGGATGGGAACATGGAGTTGAAAAGTGTTCTGCACACAGCGTTCGCTTGCATGTTGTAACTTGCTGCTCGGAAAAAAACAGAATGCTTTGTCTTCTTGTAACACTGGTGAGTGACTCCTTATCATAACCTTGTAAGAGGTCTCAAGTGCATTCATGAATAGGAAGATGATTAAGGTGGCACATCAAGGTTTTCTGAATACTTGTTTCTATTTAGCCCCATCCTCATATTTTTCTTAGTTATCATTCCAAAACAAGGTGTTTCTAATCTCCAGTGTGATTGGTAGACCACATCCTTTCACTCTTGGTGGCCCGGCTTGCTGTGAAACTCAAGCAGAGCACTAAGAACGTGAGTTTAAATGACGGGCTGTCAGAGCTAAAGCAGCTAATTTAGCTGAAAGGCCCTGCAATGACCTCTGCAAAGGAAGCCTCTATTGCTCTGAGCAGTTACTGTGGCAAAACCTGAGGCTAAAAATTAAGCAACCTGCCTAAAAAGTTTAGTGGGAAAGAAGCTAAATACGGGATTTAGATGATCTAGTTTGTAGGGGAGAAAGGGGAATATAGCTGTGTAGCTGGAGAGCAGTTGAAAGTCTTGCTCTGAACACATCCATAAATCATCATGCCAGGTAGGGTATTTTCTCCTCCCCTAAGCATTTCACAGGCTGGGAGTCTGCTTTGGCCACAGCTGCTTCTCTTTCAACAGTCCATTAGAGCCCCGAGACTGGGTTTTGAGCAGGCTGGGTAGGGAGGATGTAATACTTCTCTCTTTTATGCAGCTGAAGAGTTAGCTCTGTACTCTGATGTACCTTTTTTGAGGAGAGGACTCATATTAATTACCCTACATCTAAGGAAATCTAATTTCAGAGCACAAGGACACAGAGGGAAAAAGGAAGCCTGATTTTTCCAGTGATTGTATCAGTGCAGAGATTTGTGTCACGGGGGGTGCCTCTAGGCCTTCTTGCCACCGGCATTGTTAGCAGAGGGCAGAAGTACAACTGAGACCAATGGCTTCAGTGACAGACACCAGGGGATACACGTGGTATCTTTGGCATTAGGCTGAGGGGCCTGCAAGAGACACTGCAAGGGCTGAAAGGTTTACCTGCTGCCTCATTGCTTCTAGGGCTGTAAATGAGTGCTGACCATACAGACCAACAGCACGAGTTTCACCACACTTGCAAAGTGAAGTAGCTCTGGTGGTTCCCTTTTCTTCAAAGTGTTTTACTCTTTCTGCAATGTCACGTTTGGGGTATGCGTGGTATGGGCATGCCCAGTTCAGAGGAGGCAGAAGTAGAGGAGGTAGGTTAAATTTACATTGTAGCCTTATTTTCTTGATTTGACAGGGAAAAGAGAAATCCCAGACGCCGTGTATCTTGAGATGTACTCCAAGTCGTTTACAAAGAGCAAGTGAAAAAAATAGGTATGTTTCTTAACATAACCATCCTGACCATCATAACATACAGCCCTTCCTGTCTACTTTTCCAGCTCAGCTGGTTAACACCTGCTCCTTGCTGTCTGGTGCCCTCTGGTGCTGCAAATACCTGTCCAGGCAACATCCCGTCACACCCTTACGCAGTTGTGGGAACCAGCGTGTACCCCATCAGGAGCACCCGTGAACTGGTATCTGCTTTTTCCCCATTGCAGCCCGTCTCTGGCAAGGGCCCTCCGATATCCCATGGCACAGGTGGGACTGGCCTGGGAGGTAGGAAGAGCTAGTCCTGCCTTCTCTAGTCCTGTTCAGGTCCTTAAAGGGGAGAGTGGGAAGTGGACAGGCTGTCACTGGTCCTCCCTCGACTTCAATATTGAAGTCCCCTGCTTCCAGGTATCTCTCCCTTGCTTTACTCCCTCCCCTTCTCCAGCTTTAGCCCTCTAACTTCTTTCACCTCTTCTATCATCCATGCACTTTTATTACTGTTATCATCACATTGTTGCCTGGTCTTACTGCAGAAAGCCTTTCTTCCTCCTCCAAGATACAGCTCCTCATCCTCTAGGATGCTATTCCCACCACGCAGTCTCAGACCCCACTCCAGACACCTTATATTGCAGGGCCCATGTCTCAGGAACGCTTGGAGTTTACACACGCTCAGATTCATTGTTCAGAAAACAGGATTACAGTATCTTCACTGTCCACTGTCCTTCATTTCTCCTCTAATTAATCAATGCTAATTGATTGATTGATGGTGGATCTCTGGCATAACAATCTCCCAAGTCCGAGAAGCAGCCACATGCCTGTCGTTCTCACATATCTACCTGGAGCATACGGAACGTATTAACCTCCAGAAATTATTTAGAGCCTCTTCTAAATTAGTTTGTACAAATTGGCAGGGCTCATTTCTCTGGACTAAAAGAAAACTGATGGCAGAGGTGGATAGCAACAACAGGCTCACAGGTCGTTCTCTTGGTTTTGGTCCAAGTAGATCTCACCCTCACAGGGAACGAGTGGATCACTCGGTGACCAGAAACTGCACACTGATGGTAGGTTCTTGCCTGCAAGCCTGCTTCCCCACGCCTGATGCCTGCGCCCTGTTCAGTTTAGTGCTCCCTTCCTGAGATGGTCAAACCCTGTTCATGATGATGTTGTCATAGTGCTGCACAAATAGGCAGTAGGTGCTGTGTGGTAACAGGGATCAATTTAGAGGGGGCTAAGATTGACCAGTCCCTGTTGATCCCCAGCCTGCTCTGTCTCCACATGAAACCCCGAGCGACTGAGCCCTTCTCTTCTGCTCTAGTGCTCGTCTCGGATTCCTCAGCCTTCTCTCATTAGGCTCTTTTCAGCCAGACTAGTTCCTGGGCTTTCTGAGTTGTAGGCAGATGATGGTGCTTCCATGCTGTCAGTGTGCCTGGGAGTAGCTGCTGTAAGGAAGGAGCAGCTTCACCTGCTGTGTGGGCTGAAATGTGACAAGTTGCTTGTTTGCAACCTGATTACCACCACGAGTCCATTTGGCATGGACTTTCATGGCAGATTCATGACCTGAGGACCATCAGCCTGACAAATTTCAGTTGTCTGCCAAAGAGCCATTTTAGGAAGAAAGCTACCACTTTTCTTTTTTATTTTTCTTTTTTTTCCCCCCCTGTTTTATTTTTTCTTTTTTGACTAATCTCTCATGGAAACATCTGAACTGGTTAAACAGAAAGTAAGATATCTGCCCCAAACTCAACCAAAGCAAACCCCCAAGCCCAACAGACAGGCAGTGAGCTGTAGGCAGGCACTAAGTTTGAAACATGTGAGCTGGAACTGATAAAGTGTTGGCAGAGCTGTGAGCAAACTGAAAATGGGACATTATGAAGAGAAGTTGGGCAATCTTAAAAAAGTGGTGCTACCAGTCCTGTCAATGAATACTTAGATATGGCCCTTGCAGATTGCAAGTCCCTTGATGAAATGCTCAGTGATGAGTCATTTGGAAGATCACTAATTGAAGGATAGAAAATGGCCTGCTGTGGCCTGCAGCCATTATGAGCTGCACATTTTTTTAGGAGATGTTTGTTGCAATCTTCTCTATTTTCTGCAGATGGGGTGTGGCTCTCCCATTCCTGGCAAAGTGTCCGATGCAGCCTTTGGTTGAGAAAATTTGGGTGCTGTTGTATGACAAACTAGGCTTCCCCTGGGAGGGAAGTCACCTTCTTCCTCTCCAGCACAGCATTAGGTCTGTGACAATTCCCTAAAGCGCAATGGAACTGCACAGAAATCTGGCAGCTTTATCGAGTTTGTAGTTATAAGGATCTGGCCCATAAAAACATCTGAATCGCGTTTCACACTACCTACCTAGCTACATAAACACAACCTGATCCTCTTCCTAGGATCTCAGACTTACATTTTCAGACTATGCCTCCTTTTCCTTTTTTTTACCAGAGGTCTTTTGACCTTTACTCCTTGCATAATTATTTGGGCTTACATGAATGCTGCTGTGTTCAAATTCCTCAGCCTGCAGTCAGAAGTGGCACTGTTGCTCTTTGTTCACGTTTAAACACAGGCACCCAAAGTTTCTTTGGCTGTGATGCATTAGGCAACTCATTCTTCGTGCAGGATGGGAGGGACACCGCACAGCTGACAGAGTATGGATAGGCAAAAATCCTGCAGCTGTGCCTATGGTGGGTGAGACAACCCCTGTGCCGCCTTGTCTCATTTTTGCCTTTCCACCACTCTTCCTTCCTGGATCCACTCTCTTTGCCAGATGAAGACTGCCTGGTTGGCTCTCCAGGAAGAGAGCAGGTCACGGAGCAGGGGACAGACTGTGGCACAGTGCTGCAAGTATGGGAAGCGTGGACTTGCTTTTGTGGAGGCTGCAAGGAGGAAGCAGTCTGGTGACACTGCATCCAGTCTGGCAGGCAGAAGAAGAAATGCACCCTCCTTCTTTGTAGGAAGCTGGAGGTTGCTATGCTAGGTGAAACTGATTAAGTCTGGTATCCTGCTTCAGACACCAATGAACACTGTCTGGTAGAGGAGATGCAAGAAATGCTGTAGTAAAACAAAGATAAAATCACTCGACATGGACATTTCTCAATGTCCTATTGATACCTAGGTCACTAGTTCACTACATCAACAACTCGTGACCCGCATAAGATGGGAAGCATGAAGACTTTACAGTGAACTATTCCAGTTGTCGTCTTCCATGATTTGTCTCACTTAGCTGAAACAAAAATGAAGAAAGAATGATACCCCCCCATCCTGTTTCTTCTGAAATATATGACAAAGCCTGTACTGTTCTCAAAGGTGCAGGATCAAACCTGTCATCTCACACAGAGCGCAATAAATATCGTGAGTAAGAGTTAACAGTGCATCAGAAATTATCATCTCTAAGTCTTGTTGGCAGGCTTTACATCAACTCAAACAGGTTGTCAGCTGCTGTCTTCAAACACAACGCAACGACTATTCTGTATAATAATTTCCTGTATACTGTAGGTGAAAAACACAGGTGAATGATATCGTACACGCACAGATACTGATTACATTACAAGGAACTATAAGAACAAGGCATTTATTTTTCATTTTTAGGAATTTGAATGAGGAGATCTCATTATCCAGAATCAGGGTGCATCTTGCTCGATGAATACAATAACAAATGGCTTCTTTAAATCCCTAATTCACAAGCATTTCAGAGGGAGACAATTCAGCAGCACAAGAAAGATGTACTATTCCTAGAAATCTCCTGACTCAACTCCTGTCCTGTTTCTGTCAGCGATTCAGTAGCATGGCAGTTACAATTGAGCACAAATACAGCAAACAGGAAGAAACTGGGCAGAAGCACCAAAATGGAAATGGGCTGTGTGGGTGCCAGGGTGGGTGGTCACACCTGGTCAGGGCTGTGAGATCAGTGATATGGGTAAGGCGATCAGGCTTGCAGAGAGAAAATCTGAGTTGCCTGTCACTGTGTGGTGATAAGAAAGGAGGATGCACAAGGAGGATGATAAGCTTGATGGCACTTAACAAGGCAAAGCTGATAAGCTTGATGGGCACTTAACAAGGCAAAAATGAGAGATAACAGTGCTTCATTTCAATTTCTTTAGTAATTCACTTACCTTTTCCTTTGGATTGAATACTTTGTATAACAGAAAGCACTGGCTGCAGCACTTAGACGTAGTTAGTAGACTTCTGTAGATTTACAGACATTGTGTGACATGGTTGGAGAGAGGATGGTTTATCAGCAGGTAGCCAGCAGCCTGGGGAGAGGCTCTTGAGATTTGTGTGGCTTCCATGTGCATCTCCTCAACTCCATCCGGTCTGCTGGAGATTTGGAAAAAAACCCAGGACTGTGCTCTATTTATGAAAGCAGTAGTGACATCAGGATGAAAATACATGATCTGTGTAGCTCCTGAAGCTAAAGATTACTCACAGGATATTGCTAGGGCATCAGATAAACAAGTGGGTGTAAAAATTTCATCTCAAGTCTGTAGTTAGGAACTTAAAGAACTGCTCCTATTTTCAAAAGTGTGGAATCTCTGACAACTTCAGCTCCTTTCTTCTTCTTGCTCTTATTTTGTGAATGGAGAAGGCTCAGTCATTCAGTCTTTGTGGGAGTCATTCTACTTGCCTAAATTGGTAGTATGCATAAAAAAAATGGTAGGATGGGTCGGGTACTTTTCCTGTCTTTTATTTAGAGTTTTTTTTTTTAAATGATCAAATCTCTGCAGATGCATAGGCCATCAAAATATAAATAAATGGAAAGGAAAATTTCCTGTTAAATCCTCCTTCCCCACTCCAACTTCCTAGTTGGAGGTTCCTTCTTATCAATCAGCTCCCTGCACCAACCAGCGTGTGGACACATCCCTCCTGCCTCCTAATGGCTCCTTGGGGAGAGAAGAATCTGCTCAAATTATCCTGAAGAGAGATTATGGCTTCACTGGTTAAACTCATTGGGATAGTCCAACAAAGCTGATGACTGCTAGTGATGCTTCATTTCAGGCATAGTTCCAAAGGCAAAAAAGGCTCCTCCTGCCAAATTTCATTAGTTTTCCTAGTTGAAATGTTTGCTGATGACTTGCATGTATGAATAAGTCTTGTCAGTAAGCTGTCTTCCTCAGACAATCATCTCAGTTGCATGGGTTTTATTGCCCAATTCTATTAACAGCCTTTTGGAGGGAGGAGAGGACGTCATGAATGCAGAAGTGCATCTCCATTAGTTAGTTCTTTTTTCTTTTTCCCAGCACATGAATATAAAATGGCCCTGCTGCCTTCTTACTGTAACTTGATTGCATGGATCAGAATTTAATTCACATTAGCTTTATGGCCCTAAATATTTTTAGTTCGGAGCTAATCCAGAGAATAATTTTATTTTCTAACAAACAGCCTCATTTTCCCCATTGCTTCTTTCTGTCTGTGCCATGAATGTTTCTTGATCATCTCTATTTCAGCCATGTAGAGGCACATACCTGAGCTATTCTTTGGGTAGCAAAATAGTTTCTGTCAGACAGTGCTTGGAGACTTGGAGTAAGATAATTTGGAGCACAGAAAAATCAGGAAGCTTGGGAGACCATCAGGGACCTGATTACAAGACAATGTTGTCCTGATTCTTCCATTTTGTAATGTGGGGAGATCCAGCTGTATGACAAACCCAAATCACACTGAAGCCTTTGGCAATATAGCTGATTTCCTGGTGTGCTCAGGGTGATCAGTGACCTGCACCAGACAGCCCAGGACGTGGCTCTTCTCCCTGTCTGTGCTTTGTAGGGGTGTGGGCTTCAGGGAGCTCCTTCTCTCCCACTGGAAGTATCGACTGTATGTTCAACAAGTTCAAAAGAGCTTTCAGCCAGATGTGCTCATCTGTGGGGCACGTTTGGGCGTATGTGGCATGACCACTGAACAGAGGCTGTCATCTATGGGCCTGTGCTTGGAAAAGAGTTGTAGGAGTGCTACTAACAAGCTGCTGTTGGGGACAGCCGTGTCTGTGCAGTGCTCTTGGGTGTACACCCACTCTCTCTTAAGCAACTGACCGAGCACTCAGAAGGACAGATGGATACTTCACTGTGTATATCACTTCCTAAACATTGCCCTGTCTCTAATCCACAGCTGCTGTGGACTTTCCTTGCAGCCTAAGGTCGCTTTGTCTGAATAAGCAACAGCAGCATCTAAAGAAGCAATAGATTTTGAGACAACTGGAGCAATCATACTTTGATCTCTGGCAAAGCCCAGGGGTTTGATTATTATCCAGTGGAAGGAGCTGAGATAAATGAGTTTTCAGGAGTAGGAAACTCAAAGAGTTCAGGCTGGAGGTGGATTAGAGTGAAGGGCGAGGGGGTGCACACTCCTCGCAGGATAACAAGGTCAGTCATCAGCGAGCCACAGGGTCTTCTGGGAGTCTGTCACTTTACAGGCCTCACATGCATTTTCTAGGAGCAGGCAGGGATGTTTCTTTCCATAGGCCTCCGCCACCTCCTTGGAAGCTGATCAAACCTGTTTTATTAAAAACCACCATTTGACTTCTAATGTTTTTATACTGATTAAGAGCATTGACTTGGCTGACTGAACAAGGGAACCGATTGTAGCTCAGCTGCTTCATGCTGGAAGAGCTTTGATTGGACTGAGTGGGAGTTTATGTTTAAGGTACTCTATAAAATGAATTTTGGTGATAAGCTTATAAACTGAATTTGAACCTTGCACAGGCTCCAGAGAGAAGGAATAAACAGCTCAATTTATATTCTCTACAGATACGCACCAAGATGTCCCTTTAACCTTCGGTTATTTTACCTAGGGGGTCAAACTGTTTGTTAAACTGTTTGAAATTATTTGTCCAGATTAGCTGTCCATGCTGAAGATTGAGAGCTTTCAGGGTGGCTCCCAAGAGCCCTGAAGCCAACTATAATGAATGAGTTCGGTGTTTTACTCGGAGGAAAAAAAGCTGAATGAATTACAGAACTGCCAAATAGCCCCAGTTCATTCACACAAACTTGAGAATAATGTGATTCTCCTGATCCCAATATGGTATCATTAGAATAGCTTATTTCAAGGGCATTCATGTCCGACATCTTCCCTCTCTCATTACTTATCAGCCTCTGTAGTTAGACACAGCAGTGAATTGCAATTAGAAGACACCAGTATCTGACAGAAAATCCTGGGGAGCGTGTAGGGTTCATCTCCCCTTTTTGCTGATGCAGGTGACCAAACTTGCAGGGGATCAAGTGGAAGCAAGGTCAGATGGTCATCCTGTGAAATCGTCCGGTCCAAAACATCTGGGAAGGGTGTACAAGCATAGGAGTCGGTCTGACGAATTTGGTAACTGGTCAAGTAATTATTCATCACCAGTGGTGCGTGCAGCATGGATCCCAGCACAGCCATCACAGAGAGTCTGCGGCCGCCACAAACCCCAGGCACAAGGGAATCGCTCATTGCGGCAGCGATGGGGTCTTTGCCCGGGAGGGATTTTCTTTAGGCAGTGAGGTTGTGATCTGTCTGAACAGATGTCTAAATATTTTATCAGAGGAGTCATCCAGCTGATGTGTAAGTCTCACAGCCATAGGAAAAGAGACACTTTTGTTTGTGTTTTCTCAAGGTGTAGGGCTGGAAGTGAGAAACCTGAGGTCTGGCTCTGTGATGGCCTTCTGCACACCTGCGAGCAAGTTACTTCCGTCATCTTGCTGCTCCTGCAGTCTCCCCACGCCTGGTACAAAAGGTAATTGCCGAGACCCGGCAGCACTGTGAGCTTCCACAGTCATTTTCCCTTCCCTGCTTCCAAACAAATCCACTTCATTTTTTTTAAACCTAGCTTACAGTTCGTGCCCTGTGTATGTGCGTGTACCTCTTCATCCCTCCCAGTGACTTTTACCCTGATGCCCAGCTCCAGCTAAGTGTAGAAGCCTCAGCGATACCAAAGTTACATTAAATTTCTAGAAAATTGGGAGAGCAAATAATTCAAATATCACTTCTGCTGAGACAGAAGTCTTATCAGAGGATTCCAGTGGGGAAAGGGAGAGAAGGGGAAAGAGGGACAGAGAGAAAGACATAAGAAATGAGGCTTCATTGGCTCAGTCTGTTGCACACACTCATTTTGTTTTGGGTTTTTTGTTCATTTTCTCGTAACTCCTAGTTATCTAAAGCTTAGTCGGGATTTGAACTGTAAGTTAGTATGCTCCAACCAAAAATTCCTTGCGTTAGCTGTCGGTTGCTCTCAGCAGGGTATCCAGAGAAGACTAGAGCTCACTCAATGTTGACTCTCCACCCCTGGGAGGAGTAAAATATAAGCAGCAAAGACCCTGAACATGGCCAGGGAACAGGTCTGCTGGGAGCTGGAGCAAGCCCATTCATCAGCCAGTTTCACCATATGCTAAGGGAACGCAATAATATATGTTTAAATTGGAGACAAATTGCAAAGACTAATTTGTGAACTGGAGCCCCATTTCTTGGAGTAAAGGTCTTTTGCTTACAAACTATCCCCACTGGCTTTGCCTGTATAGAAATAACTATGTGAAAAGACATCAGAAACAATCAGGTTCTGCGAGCCTTCTGAGGGCATTATTGACTTCTTCACATGCTCCCATTCAGGAATCATAGACTCCCTGAACACTCAGTTTACACCTGAATAGCTTTACTCTCAGCCTACTCTCTTCATCACACATTATGTTATTCATCTGCCCTGAAGTAACAAGGTTTAATTGGCAATCTGGCTCTGATTTACTAATATCTCCTTGTGCATGGAAGGAGACCTCAAATTCTATGCACTCATTCTCAGTCAACGTCAGCATCGTATTAACTCAATGTTATTACATTATTGATTTTATTCATCCCAGGAGCTACATCAATTTATCATGGAATTTACACTTCTTTAACAACCAACACAAATCAAGAACATTTGTTAGGCTTGCAATGTAGACTTGAAGGTTTTTGGAATCCGATCCTCATTTTCCTTTACATTTGTTTGGATTTTCAGTTAATCTGAATTCCTATCTTGCCCCTTTGAACTTTCAACCAACTGTAAATACTTGTGATAAATTTCCGTGCTAAAAACTATATTGCAACATAGTTCTGAGAAAAAAAATGAAAACCAACTGCAAAATACCCAGTGACGTCTGATGTACTGATGTAACTGGTTTGGGGAAATAAATGGTCGGGTGCTTTATGTTACACAGTGGCCACATGTAAACGATAAAATCAGTTTGTAACCTCAGTCATGCATTTGGTTCTGCTATACAGTATAGTCATTTGTAGATTTAACTCATGTCTTGAAGGTGTGTAGCAAATTAAAAACATAGCAAGGAGTTTGTCCTTTTCTGTTGCATTTTACAGGTTGACTTATTTGCAACAGATGAAGAAATTCTGGGACAGTTCATTGTCTGCTTCTGCATTTGTTCAGTCTTCCTCTCTGGACTCTGTGATGGCTGCAGAGATACTGAAAGGATGATGTCAGAAGAGTGGGAAGTGAAAGCTGATGGGAATTTTAGTCAGATGCTTTATACTGTTGACTTTTAAAAAAAATAATCATAGAATCAATGTCTACATAGCTGAAATGCTGATTTAGCATTTGGGAGAAAGAATGTGGGACACCAGAGCAGTCACATCACTGGCTGGTGTTAACAGAGGTATTTTTTAGAGGGCTAAAGCACCTTTGCTGTCTTTCTTCACACCACAGAGACACCCCCACTGGCTGAGGTGCAAGGTGCAATTGTACGTTTGCTATCCTGTACAGTAATTTTATCACTGCTTCTGTATGTTGAGCTTGTTGCTTGTGTCTGTTACCTGTGTACGGTAAAAATAAAACTTTAAGAATATACTGTTGCTTAGTAGTAAGAGGATAGAGACCAGTCAGAAACACAAAGATGCACTTTACTGAAAATGGGACTAATTCAGCTGCATTTGACTTAAAGTGCATAAGTAAGCTCGAAAAGGGAGGATTGCAAAATCTGTGTGTCCATGGCAATGCCATCCTTCAGTGTTACCTAACAGGGTTGGGATTACATCATCAGAACAAATTTCATCACAGTTTGGTTATGTGACACTATTTTGAGCTCAGCATGGAAGTGATGCTTTTATGCAAATTCGTCCCCTGTGGAGTATTGCAAACACTATCAGAAACTCCATCCAAGCATAGCTTGCCACAAGGTGCCTTGGCAGAGAAGGCCACACCACCCAAAAATATCAAATGAAAAATTCGGGAGCTAGGGGATCGGGTCAGACTTTCTCTTTGAAGTCACCAAAGCGGGACTTTCTTGGCCACGTTGCTCGGAAGAGTTTCAGGAACAAATAGTACCAGTAGTTCCCACATCAACATCCTTCTGTTTTGGGTCTCAGCATTTCACATGGTGGTGAAAGATGGATACCTAGGTACTTGAGTGCTTGTAAGGTTTGAAATAGAGGTGTGCTGCAGGCAGGGGAGAGAAGACCAAGAACTTTCTTTGGTTTTGCCTGGGTAGACAAATGTTTCTATTATGTTTTCACTACTCTGGTAGCACATCCAGCTTGCATCTGTGCCAGAAGACTTACATGTGGGCTGTTTGCCTAGTGGTCGTGGTGATGGTCACAGAGTTGTAGCAAGATGCAACGTTTCTTCTCAGGCTGAGGGATACAGTGGAAACTGTCCTCCAGGTCAGGCCTAGGATCACCAAAAGGCCAGGGAAGCCACGAAGCTTCTGCGGCTCGAGCAGCACTGCGGGGCTGGGGGCAGCAGGAATAAATGAGTGACTGTGAAAGGTCTGACCTGCACCTGCTGTTCCCCTTCTTCTGGCCAGGGGCAGGGGCTGAGTGAGAAACAGCCGTGGAACTGTAGCAAAAGACTCAGTGCTTGTGCATAGAGACTGGCCAATGCATGGAGTTTGACAAGAGCTGAGATGGTACATGGGTAAGCAGGCTCTGGCCTTTGGCAGCTTCTCACACTAAGCCACAGGAAGCACTGAGCACTTTTATGAATCCATACTGGAATTCCACAGGCACTGGGCAAGAGCAGGTGCAAGACCACATTGCTATCAGATGAGCCGCTGGCTTTATGGTGCCTTTATGCCACTCATGAGAGGACGCGATGCAGCAGAGAGGCAGAACAGTACGGGAGAGTGAGTGGTGCCTCATTGAGCATCCCTCACGCTCATACGAGGTTAACCCACCCACGATTTTAAACAAGCATGAGTAGCCAGAGCTAATTTATCAAGGCTTTGCACCGTGTGGCATTTGGCTTGGCGCTAGGCACCCTAATGCTGCCTTCAGTGCATTGCTGGATCACGACTCTGAGCTGTGGCTTGGCCAGGGTGTTTGGATGGGTTGGTAGAGGCGCCTGGCCATGCAGTGGAGGTTTTGGCATGTTCTCCTTCGTTGCCAGCACTGCAGCAGTGTGTGGGGTCCAGTTGCTGGGGCTACAAATCACCGAGCCCCCTGGGCCGAGCCCTTGGGCACCGCAGGGGTGTTTGACTCGCCGCAGCTGCTCTGTGCAACCTTGAACATTAAAATATCTTTGCTTGTTGCTCAGACTCCCTTGTTTTCCTTTCGCTGGGTCTGCACATCGTAGTGCCGTCTCAGGAGTCCTTCTCAGCAAAGGTCGCCCAAGTCAGGTTTCCATACACAGGGAACAATTTTCTCACCCTACACTGTAACCATGGTGATTTGTTTTCTTTTAAATTCCTTTCCCTTAGGTTCAATGCTATCTTTAGATGTCATCCTGTTTTGACAAATGTCGGTGTTGTTCCTGATACTATCAGGGAACTGTGGCATGACAAGGACTGGCTTAAGTAACAGCTGCATAACTGTGTCAGGAATGAAAGATATGGCTGGTGCCCTTTCTGGAAACACTCCCGTTTTTGGTGATTCCTGCTCTGATGCAGTGTCCAGCAGCCAGTCATGGCCCGTCTTGCCCGGGTTTTCATCTTTCCTGTTCCCTCAACCTTCTGCAAGCAGGTCATCGTTGCAGAGTTTTGCTCACACTTTGGGCTTCACAGCCCGAGAGACTGGAGAGTTGGGATGTACAAGGCTGGCAGGACAGGTAAATGGGAACGGTGAATGGGAATTGAAGCCTGAAATGGTTAACGCTGCCGAGAGCTGGGGTCTCGACCCAGAAAAGTCCCAAGGCATGTGTTTCCCGGAGGATGACGGGGCTGGAATATGGGCCTAGAAATGCTCTCCCTGACTCGCAGCACAGGCCAGTTGTGTTCTGGACACTGGTAAAATGGGCATCCGAGCAGTTTTGTTGGCTTTTTTTATTCAAAGAGAACTTTAAATTTGCTGTGCTGAAGCAATGCAAGCATTTTTTTGTTTTTTACAGCATTTTGTATTAAACCTCAGATGCTCTGGATGTAGTTGCCTGTCTCTCTGCAGACCTATGTTTACCAGGGGTAACTCTACCATACTGCCTTTGCTCATTTCAAAGCCACAGTTTTCCTGCTGGTGTTCTCTCAGTGATGCAGATGTGAGCAGGAGGCGCACCTATTCTCAGGCTTCCTATCATCTGTTGCTCAGTTCTTGCCCGTGTGCACCCAGCCATTACCCGTGCAAATCCAGCAAATGCCACCCCAGGGAGCTGTTTTGGCAGCTAGAAGAGGTGCATGGGGCAGCAGAGGGGCAGCAAGGCTGAGAGCCTCTCCTCTGGCATCTCCGGTTCTTTAGGCACCCTGTGTCTGACCATTCAAGTTCATACTTCAGAGTCATCAAATCAAAATATTATTGGAAATCTGGCCTAAATTATAGACCATACAGTCTGACATCACCTTCAGCTAAATCATAAGATGACATTTCCTTCCTGTAATGGACTGTATAAACCTCAGCTTAAAATGGCGAACAAAATTATCCCATCATTACCCAGCTGATTTAATGCCAGTGTGCATTCAGAGGCACGGAGGTGATCTTTAGCATCACACATGAACTTTATGTTTCTTTAATTAACTGCATCATACTGCATGTTGGCAAGAAGCCCTAATGATACTTCATCCTTCCATCGACCGAACAGCAGAAAGTCGCAGGGATAATACTGTCAAGAAACAGACTAGGTCTTGATTTAAGGACTACTCTAAATACCACAAAAGAAAAGCCTTTTTAATAGTTCAATATTATATACTGAAAATATTTACGCTGTGTGCATTAGAGTTCCTTAGTATAACCCATTGGGACAAAAATCAGTGCTATAGCTGGGTCAAATGTAGCCTTCCAAACAATTTTTTGGATCCAAATAGCTGCGGTGGTGCAGGTTGTTGTAGGTAGGAGGTGCAAAGTACAATAAAGTTAGGTCAATTGTGTTTACTTACACGAACATGCTTGGCTTTTTGTAAGACACAGTGAGGGTTCGGGATGTGTCAGGCTTCCTCTCCAGGGATTGCCCACATGACAATTCTCAGCGTTTTTTCTGCCTTGCAACACTCAGTACATGCCTGGGTCCAGCTCCTTGCCCTGTCCCCAGCCTTCCTCCTGCCTCCACTTTGCTGTCCTTCACTCAACCCCAGAAGCCCTGCTGCTCTCTCCTTGTGTATGTCCCAATGCTGAGGCTGGGATCAGGATCCCAGCCTGTCCCTAAGCCCTTAGGCATTTATGCAGGCGCTCCCCTGGGCTCCAGCGAGGCGGTGATGAGGCAGCCCAGGCTGGCGCTGCGGAGGGGCAGCACAGTTCTGGCAGAGCTCCGTGCCTCACTCCCCCCGCAAATCTCAGGGTGTAAGACCGAGATGTAACCCACGTCCCAGGAGCCGAGTACTCCTGATCTGCCCTCGAGTACCAGGCATATGCAAGGCTGGTTTGGTGGCAGTGCAGCCGAGGGGTCCAAAAGTGGTGTCTGTGCTGCAGCTATCGACTATGATCTCCTTGAAAATAAGCTGACAAAAGGTCTCTGCTGATGGAGTAGTTGTGTGCACACCCCAGTTTGCCCAGGATGGCTCCATGGGCTGGGGAGCACGATGTTTTCTTCTCACCCTGAGCCAGCACAGCTATATAGGCAGTTCCATTTTCTGCCGTGAATCCAACAGGTCTGCTTCCATGTGCTGCCTCCCTGCTCCTTCCCCCTGTGCACGCCCTGTGCTCAAGACGATGCGCAGAGTGCAGCACCCTGCATGTTCCCTTTCGTAGCAAGCCAGGACGAGAAATTCCCCTGCCACCCCTGCCCCTGGTGGCTCATTCCCCGTAAAAACCCCAGGCCGATGCCCCAGGGGCCACCATCACCAGCCCAGGGCATGGGAAGGGAGTCTCACCCTCCCAGAAAATGCACGGGCAACTCCACCCTCGGCCCATTTTCTCTGCCCAGAATTTAGAGCAGCTTTGTGTGTTTGCTTTTGTTTTGGGTTTAAATATGTGCTTAGCTATCTCTCAGAGTTATCTCAAATGCAGGGGTGTGGTGAGACTGCCTAATTTAACGCAGCCTGTCACATCTGCGGACGGATGGCCTGTCTCCATAAAGCTGTTTTATCTTTTCCATTTAGGTTGGTTTAAAAGCTGATCATTTAAATCCTTTGTCGGCACTCTTCTTTTGGCATGAGACATAGTGTAAGTCATCTGGCAATTGGGACAAACGAAGTAAACCCTCTCAGAAACAGAAGAGCTTATCTTTCAAAACACCGCTTCAGTTGTCTTCCCAGGAGGGATCCGGTTGCAAGCTGGGTCACACTTTTAGGAAAGAAAGAGAAATGGCAGGATGTCCTGGGTGAGGGCCCAGTTCTTCCCCAAACTTTCATCACCCCCCCTCATCGTTTCCTGTCCCGGGGTCCTGCAAAGCCCTGCGGCCAGGCACGGTGCCTGCCAGGCCAGCCACCTCCTTCACACGTCAGTGGAAACGTTCAGGCACCGAACGTGAGGAGCCGCATCCCCAGCCCACTGGAGTCACTGGAAGAATGCCCTTGGTTTTCATGGGGTTAGGGTTTCACCCTAACCAGCGCTCTCTAGTTGAAAAGCTACAGGCCAAACACACCCACGGGATCCACAACATACGTCTCTAGTAATATGCTCCGATTTTAATGTATTTGCATATATCTTCTTGATGAGGGTTTTCCCACTAAATTCTTGCTCTGACATGACGAGGAATGTTTAAGACAGCAAAATGGAAAACACAGCAGGGAGATATTAACATCTGAACAGAGACGAGGAGGGCAAGCGCGGTTACCTTTTTCTCCACCCTGCTTTCCCTCCTGCTGGCCTCATCACTGTGGGTTTTGGCTTCCACAGTTACTCCCTGGTGGCCCCAAAGGGAACGCCTGTGGCAAGTGTGCGGCAGCATCCTGTTCCTCATGCTTGTGCTTTCTCATTGTACATCATGATGTGCCGCATGTCGGACGCCAGCCCATTGGCTCTGCATGGGACTTGTGTGCATATCGCTGGCTGAGGGCCCCAGGGCTATTTTTCTTTCTCCAGGACAAGGTGGATCTCCAGATCTCCAGAAAGGGGAATCCCATTCAAGAGAGCTGCTTGCTGCCAGGGACTTGTGAAGTGCAAGGGGAGTGATGTATTGTCTGTTGGGGATAGAAGGAAGGAGGATAGTTACAGCACTGTCATTTTTGATAGCACAGGGCAGTATGTCACTTAAAGTATGTTTTTAGTCCTCAAGAAGATGATGTTTCAGTCTTTTATGTATTTTGTGTATTTACCCCTCTGTGAGGTAGAGAAGTGCAATTACCCACTTCTCATGGGGTGAGGTCGTAGAGCACATAAAATGTGAGAAACTGAGCTCTAGGTTAATGGCATAAACATGGGTCTGACCATCCCCCTTCAGTACTGGACTCCTTGGGAAGAGAGAAGGAGGTGGGCACCCTTTCTCAGGTGCAGTCAATCCCACCAAGCCAATGGCAGCTGCACATGTTTCTTTCCATCTCTGATGTGTTTTCTCAGGATATATTCAGTGGACTCCTGAGGAACAAGGATCCTGGCCACATTACGTCAGTCTGTGGCAGGCAGTTGTGTTGTGGGTCCTGTATGGGGATCAGATCCTCTGCAAGGTGCTCTGTGAGCACCACAAGTGCTTCTGTGAGCCCACCACAAGTGCCTCTCCTTACTCACAGGGTTGCCAAGTCCCTGCATTGCTTTCCAGATGTGTGTCAAGTCCGGTCTGGAAGAACCAGCTCTAGGTGGGAATAGACTTTGAGGGCCAGCTGCACACAACAATACTGATTGATGCCTTTTTCCCCCCCAGGTACAGCCCTGTCCAAGATGGACTAGACACAGACCACCAGCAATACAGACTGTCTATTCATTATATTGATATTTTTTTTTTTCAAAAGCTATTAATTTGGGATATATTTCAACTAGTGACCTCGACTGGAAAAGTACCAGAACCCATGCTGTGTATCTTGGGGGTACCCTGTCTCAATAATAAGTACCTTCATTTCAGAGTATTGTCTGTTTATTTTGGAAGGTTTACCTCCCCTCCCTGAAAAAACAGAGATGAATTGGGATAAATACAGGCAGGAAATGGTTTCCCCAGCAACACTAAGAATACATAAGAACAACTTCATCATTCACTTTTATTCCTTAGATACACTTTTAAAAGAAGTTTGAGCTACATTAAAAGACATCTCCTGTTCACAGCACAGCACCCAAGTCAACAGAATTATTCAGCCCTGATTTCACTTTCAGTGAGACGGGAACTAAGTCCCTTTAAAAAACAGGGACATAAGGCCTTAGATTCCAGGGAATGAAAGCTGAGTCAAAAGAGGAGTTCATTCAGATTCAACACTGGTCAAAAAATAGGCGCTTTATGCAACATTCAGCTTTGCTGAAGTGTAACTTACACTAACGAACTTCCAGCATGTCCTATTCAGAGAGCCTTAGGTTTTGGTGAAGCCTGGGTTGGATTGTCTGTAAGCAAAATCTAATCCAGTTGTGTGACAGTGCCGGAAAGGAAATCAGAAAAACAGTTTCTGAGAGGTTATTAGGGGAGACATCAGAGCTTGGTGCCCTGTAATTTCTACTCCTGTCACGTTGCACTAACACATCCCCTCCTCCCTCCCTCCCTCCCTCCCTCCCTCCCTCCCTCTCGATCTTCTTGCCATTCCTGCCAGCCTCCCCACACGCTGTAAGGTGGAGGAGAGGTGCAACTTGGATGAATTCACCTTCTATCTGGAACAGCGTGTCCAGATTCAGAAGCCAGGGGAGACCTCACCGGGCACGTCCAGGTTGGTCTACAGTCTGTAGGTAGGAGGGGTTGTTCCTGAGGGGAAGCCATTTGGGAAGCAGGATTTCAGGCTTAGCCCTGCCAGATTTCTACCTCCAGAACAAGCAAGATCTGCCCTTTCTCCTCTTTAAAGGGGGATCAGATTGGCCAGCTAAGGTCACGGCATCCCAAAGACCCTGTGTTCAACCTGCTTCCTTGTCTCACGTCCTGTCTGGGATCACTGCTTCCCAGACAAGATCCTCCATCCTGTATGTAAGACCTACTCTCCTAGTTCTGATCTGCCTAAACAGCATTAGATTTGTGTTCAATGACTGCTGGGGATCAATCTATAAGCACAGATACAAATCATTATGCAAAAGCTGTGTTTCTCCTGAACATGTTATTGATATTGTGGAAGGAGAACCCATTGCTGATGACATCTGCAGATGATAACAGAGAATGTTTAAGGTCAGGTCATAGGGGGATTGGCTGTTCAGCTGGTGCAAATGAACAACATGTGCTTCAACACACTTCTAATGTGAAATCACAGATCTGGGAACATTAGGAAGTCTCCAGGGCCTCCCTCTATCTGGCTTATTGGAAAGAAGGCTGAGAAGAGGGTTGGTCACTGCTTACCATCACCTAGATGAGGACAGATATTTGATGGCAGAATGCTCTTTGTTCTAGCAGATGAACAGAAAAAACAGTGGGTAGAAGCTGAAGTAAGGAAACTCAGATAAAAGTAAGATGCATTTTCTTATTGTGAGTGTAATAGTCATTGGATTTCAATGTCTTCAACAAAGGTTGAAGTAGTTTGTCCCTCACAGGAAACTTACCATTCATGGCATTTTACTTAAAGGTGGACCTTTGATCACTTCCAGGACGTCCACTGAGCCAGGTTATGTAGGAGATCATAAAAGACAGTTACAGTGGTACCTTGCCGATGTGAGACTCTAGCACATGAGGAACACAGCAGCTGGAGAGGGCAGTCCGATATCATGGCCAAGCTAGTAGGTTTAGCCTCTTGGAAGGACTGGTGGGAAGAAAAGGGAATATATGGTGCTTCCACATCCTGGAAGGGCTTTGATATTAGCAGGAGAGTGCTGATACATGTTTTCTTTTTCCTCAGGCCTGTTTGAAGTGAAGACCCTCAAGAAGGAGAATGTCTTTCTTTGTCAGTCCCACTGGCATAGCTCTGGTTTGTTTGGTCTCGACATCAACCTAACTCCATGCTCAGTGCCTTATTGCTGCCTTGTATCAGAGGAACGGGTTGATGGTCCCTTCTGGGGTGGAGTAATAGCATCTTTCTCTGAAGTCACTCCATGTGGTCCAGTTGATGATATGCAGAGAGCACACCATGGCAGCTGGTGCTGGAGGAACTTGGAAGAGGATGGTGGTTACTGGGGAGGTTAGGGATTTGCAAAGATCCCCAAAATTTGTGTCTGGTTCCCACTGATGTTGTGCCACTCTGGACTATGTCATAATAGGAAATGATGCTGTAGCCCAAGACAGCCCTAGAAACTGATGTAGTCACTTCCTCATCTTCAGGGGTCTGATTAAACTCAGAAATGTTTTCTAAAGCTGGTTCTGCATTTTCCATCTACAGTATTACTAACCTCAAATTAAAAACAAAACAAAACAAAACAAAATGCCGCAATGCTGTAATGATGAAATATGACTGAGGTGTGGATGGTTTTGTTCTGTAAATGAGCATGCATTATTCGTTTCGAGATGAAAATTCAACAACCATATCCAATAATATAATTTCTGCTCTGTGGGCTGAGATTCTCCCATGCACAGTACTCAGTCTTGGTGGTGGGCTTTCCTTATCACCCCACTCTTCTTCTCACATAAAAGCCATTTCTCAAAGATCCTTTGTTCAAGAAGGGCTCAGTCCTGGGAGGCCCAATGAAGCAGGTTATGGACACCATATTGGATAACCACAGCACTCTCTTTCTGTTTTTAAGCTGCATAAGAAGATTTCCTGAGCACGAGAAGCGGGGCAGCTAAGAGAGGTAGCCTAGCATCATGGCCAAACACCTAGACCCATCTTCTGGGAAGGAACGATGGGAAGAAATGACAAGGACTCCCCAGTGGAGGACTTTGTAGGGCTTGTGTGCCACAAAGGGCTCCTCAATGCAGCATGCGAGCCAGGCAGCAGGCCAGGAGCAAGAGACAGCAGAAGTGATGGGGCATGGCCCAAACTTGCATGATCCACGGTGACAAAATGCGTGGGGCTCCTCTTTTGGGAATGAGATCCCTAAGGGCCTGGCTGTGTCCCCGCCTGCCCCAGGTGTGTGGAAGGAGGAGGTGGTGTAGACGCTCTCCTGGGCTAAGATAGAGCAGGGTTTGGCTGGAGGATCGCTAGTGCCTCCGCGCCTGCCCTAGCTCTGCTCCTGCCCTGGATTAGCTCCATGGCAAAACCCTCTCTGATTTCAGCAAGTGTTGCCTGAGCCCCTCTCTCCATGCTGCTGTGCTTCCCTGCCATGTCTAGCAATTAAGCAAAAGCCCCAGACATCCCCTTGCTCATACAATGCTTTAATTATAAAGTAGTTTGCTTCTGATTGGCAATTACTCTGCCTGGGAATGGGCCTCGCAAGCGGGTGGGCCTTTGAGACCTGGCTGGCGCTTTCATCTGCCTCGTCCCCTTCTCTATCTGGCTGCCGAAGCATAAGGTCTCGCAGGCTTTTCCGTGAAATAATAGCACTAAAAAAATTAAGAAGTGGATGGGTTTGGCTTTCACTGAGCCTGTAGATTTGGTTTGTTTCTTTGTTTTGTCCCTTTCCCTCTTAGTTGTTATTAGGAAACGTCTGATTCATTACTGCTGCTGGGCTAATCCCATCACACTGTGGCACTCGGTTTCTCCTGCCAGACGTGCTGCAAGCAGAGAAATGAGATAGTGGTGGCACACAGACAACCTGCCGCTGACCTTTTTCTCCTAAAGGCACTGGGACTACCCTGGGAAAAGCACTTCTCGGAAGCACATTGCTGATCCCAGGCGCTGGGGCCTACATGTGGTCTGAGGGGCTGCGATGGGGGTCTCCGCCATGGGAAACAGTGGGGCAGGGACTGGGTGCGGGCAGCAGACTGGATCTTCTCTCTCTGAAACCCCGAGGCTAAAGACCAGGGACAGAAATGCAAATGTGCAGAAATGTGGCAGTCTCTTCTGTATCCTGGCATGGACTGCGCAGCTTTGGAAGGTGCCCTGGGGTCAGGGGTGGGTGCGGGAGCCTGGGCACTGTCTGTGGTCCTCCTCCTGGCCTGGGGAAAGCTGCTGCCCACTCCTGCCCTCGGCTGCCCCCCAGTCCTGCGCTCTCCCATCCCGTGACATCCTGGCTGGTGGTGGCACAAGCCAGTCACAGCTCAAAAATGCCGTGATGGATGGAAGTGCGGTAGTGCAGGGTTGGCCTCATGTGGTCAAAAGCCACATGCCACCAGCAGGAGTCACCCACTGCCACAGCAGTCTCGTCATAAGCTTTCTATTGACCAGTGGCATCTGAGTTGTGCAGCGTGCTCTCCCATGCCAGCTGACCCTTCAGACTCCATCCTAGCCCCTTCCCACATCAGGAAGCATGTAGAGGCAGAAGTAATTTCCTTTTCCAACTAGAAACTCCACAGGATTAGATCTTAATACCATGCACTTTGGTTTTCCTTAGTACAGTCACACCGGTCATAGGTAGTTGTTCAATAGTAAATATTGGCAAAGAGCAAATATTTAGTGGCACAAAGATTAGGAACTGAGCACGTTTTGGATTAAACTCTCCCTTTCTTCAGTAGCCTGTGGGTTTTTTTGAGCTATTTAAATTCAGCCACTAGAGAGCAAACTTCTTCTTTTTATCAAATAGCAGTTTATATATTTCTTTGAAAAAGAATTGTACAGTTCTTCAGGCTAAAAACCATAAAAATTGAAAACAGAGTTTTTAGTATACAGAAGGGAAAAGAAGCTTGCTTGGTTGCTCTCTTTGTCTTTCTTTCTTTCTCTTTCTTTCCTTCTTTCTCTCCTTTCTTCCTTTCTCTCTTTCTCTCTTCACTAGCTGTGTTTTAGAAAGGGAGAAGAATAGACGAGTGTGTTTTGTTGTAGTGAAGGCCTCTGCTAATGACTGCCGAAGCTCTCTTCCTTCGTGTCAATCACCAGAGGTAACTGTCCGTCGTGGCATTTGGCAGGCTGTGTGAGGAGCATCTCAAAAGGAGGCCTTGGCATAGCAAGGGTTAGAGAGGAGGAGATCTCCCGACCAGCAGGATTATACCCGTTAATACTGGAGACTGCCTCTTTCTGGAGTAGTGCCGCAGCAGCTGGGCTCCTTAGACCACGTGGTTTAAATGCCCTAGAGATTTTAACGCAAACAGGTTGGAGAATTCAAACCTTTCCAGAGAGGAGCCTCCAGCCATAGGCTCTTCTTTGCCCCTTGGTCTCTCAAAATTTGGAGGTGCCCCCGCTCTGAGGAATCCCTTGCAACTGTGCTGGGGGAGTGGGACTGGGGGTGGCGTGGGTGAAGGACACTCTTGATGTGGTGGGATTGGGAAGAAGAGCCCTTCTTGCCGGTTCTTTCGGTGAGCAAATGTATGTGCAGATAGGAATCTGAAAGCAATGGCATTTTAATCGAAGGCCAATGGCATTTTACTAACTTACTTCATTGCTTCAGGAAAAAGTCCATACAAGTTGCTTCTGGGCTACAAAGACTGTGGGTCCAGGCTCCGCAGAGTCCTGTAATTGCTGGCCTACAAATATATGTCCTTGACAAGGTAATGGCTCATGTCAAGGCTGCCTGCAAGTTTCCTTTAAGCCAATTCTAATAACAACAAACCCTGCAGAGGTTCTGAGGTGCACAAAGAGGCTTCCTAACATGATACTGGTGGCAGAGACAGCTCAGAGCTGGTGGGGACAGCCTGGGAGATCCATGGTTTAACAGGAGGCAAATCCCAGGTATGGGCTGGGACTGTGCTGCGTGTCTCGGGCTTGCCAGCCCAGGTAGCAGCAGCAGCAGCAGCAGGGAACTGACCTTCCTGGAAACCACCTCCAAATGGCCCAAAGCACAAGTGGAGCAAATGTTGGTTCAGTTGAGATCTGGAAACCCTCCCCACCACCTGATCGAAAGCAGCTCTTCCTGGGAAAATGAAAGGGGATTTTGTGAAATACTTAGTGTTGTCAGCGTTGTGTACACAGTGGGTTATCTCTCTGCCTTTCTTTTTGAACTGGCCAAGGGACCAGCTGTAGATACACGCGTGTTGCCTAATGTTCAATGAGGTGGTCCTTTACAGGAACTCGCAGGCATGATATTAGGGCCCATGGCCTGACATGGACCTTTACAGAAGGGCACTCCGATGGGCTCTGGGTGGCATGTGATTTGACTGCTAAGAGGACAAGTCCTACTGTTTAATGTCCCATTGACACTATGAGTTGCCCCACGGGCCAATGTGGCCCAGATTTAATCACTTTAATCTGTTGTTCCAATCTGGGAGCTAGTGTTTTCGAGTGAAGTTGCTTTATTATCTTTGTGCTGCATTAGGCACGATGAAGTGGCTATGAAATGAATTAGTTGTACCCCTACAGCATGCTGTGACAGACTCTGCAAGCCAGATGTTTTGCCAGCAAAAAGGGACCTTAGGATTTTGCAGTCAGTCAGAGCAGCTATGAAAGTCACGGTTGGCAAATCTCACCAGGTCCATCTGTTGCTATGTAACTTTTTATATTTTGCTGTGAGGCCGCTGATCTTGAGACCAAATACAGCTTGGGCAAGTGCTGTACGAGTGCAGGCAGCAGGTAATAAAATCCTTTCTCTTCTGTTTTGGGAATATCAAAGAGGTTGAGGAGATGACGAGTCAGTTTAGAGAATGGGGTCCCACCATCCCCCTTTTTGATGCAATATAGCTACAGATGTGACCTCAGAGAGCCATGCCTTTAGGGACTTGGATATGAATGACTTCACTGTAAGGTCACAGAGATCGCAGAGATACAAACCCTGAGAAGTGAGGACATAAACAGGGTTGGAGCATCCCACGCCACCAGACATCCAGAAGACCACAAAGGGTTGGATATTGACCTGGCTGAGCAGCGGTCAGAGCGGGTGTGACATCTCCTCTGACCCTCCACTAATGCCTGCTTTGGTCTCCTCTCAAAATAACTGATAACCCTTTGTGAAATGTGGCTTTGGGCAAGCTCACTTCACCAGAGAAGCTCCCAGCTGGTGCATGCTTAGATAAAAAACAACCACTGGACAAAATAAACAGCTCCCGGGGCTCGTTGGCAGCAGCTGCATAGCTCATGTCTTTGCTCTGTGCCTGACAGCACAGTCTGGTGTCAGCATAAATTCAGCCCTGGGCATGTTCAAACCTCTCGTACACTCTTACCTGCCCAGCTAGCTTTTAAAACTGTGTTAGGAGCAAAAGCTGATTATCAGCTTACGTAGTGCTGTCTCTCCTCTTTGGCTGTAAACACCATCCACAAGCAGGAGCAAAACGAGCACCTCAAACTTTGTCTGGAAGAGGCTTCTGGATAGGGTCTGCTCAGTGTTCAAGTAATCATCACCTACTTCATTAGGGTACATTTAAACGTGCTTTGTGCAACTTCCATATAGGGCCAGGGACTGTTGCCTCTTCCTTTTTTGAAAAACAGAATTATAGTCTTGATGATTTTTATTTTGTGTCTGAAAACCAAAAAATTTTCTGCAATGCCTCTGAAATTAGATCCCATGAACTCTGAATGGGACAGCTCTTGCACATTTTCCCCAGACAACTTTTCTAAACCCCCTCATAAGATATTGTTTCCAGAAATGCTCTCTGCTTTTGAGTATCTGCTGGTATTTTCCGTATCCCCTTTGGGACAGGCTTCATTGCTGTTACCACGCTGTAGTTGCTGAGGTCCCCACCTGCAGCGTGTGTTGGTGCTGACCCACCCTGGCACCCGTGTTTGGTGCCTCCCACGTGTGAGAATCTGTGTGCAGGGATGGGAAGGAGATGCTTGGCTGGCACCTTGGGGGAAGGACCACGCTGCTCAGCTGTGTCGGGGAGTCCATCTTCCTGTGGACTCTCTGGGTGACTTTAAACTATGGCTTCCCTACTCAAGGCCCACAGCTAAAGCACTTCCCTGTGTTTCTCTTGTCTTTTTTGGCTTGGAAATTCATTGTATGGAAAATTCCATATGGAAAAAATTAAGGGAATTTCTTCCTAAGTCCTATAGAAAATATTCTGCCAACCGCTGGGTTGTACCCAGGGACCAGGATTTCATTCTTGGCTTCTGTTCACTCTAAAGAACTTTTTTTACCTTCCTTCTTTTCACCCAAGAAATGTATCGATTTTCTTAACTTTTCTCGCTGTCTCTCTGCCTAAAATTAGACAGCCGCTTTCCTTATCACTAACCAGCTCTGTGGTGGTATACTTTTCCATTTCTTACCTTTTTTTTTTTCCCCTTCCTCTCTGTGAGTTCTTTCTGGAAAATTTGGCTTGCAGTGAATATTTACTAATGCTAGAACGGAAGATAGGACAAAATACAAACTGGACTCCATCTTTCCTTCTTTACTCTGAACGTTACAGGAATGCTCAGTTATTTGCCCTTCAGCCAAACCTGTAAATCTCTTCCAAGGCCTTACCTGTTGTTTCTTAGCCCTGAATGAAAATTAGCATCTCTGGGTTGGGAGATGAAAAGCAACATCTCGCTGCCTTCTGACGTGCCCAGGTCAGCCTGGGGTCTGCAGCAGGGTGCTCTTCCTGGTGACATTTAGTGTCGTTCCCAGCTTCAGAGGGGTAAGGCTGGTTGTACCCGACCCTGGGCCTTGTTTAGCAATTCCCCTGTGCTGTTTTAGGCTTAAGCTGGCAATTAACGCCGTTCTCCTTTCAGTGCATCAGCACGCTTGTCATGCAGAGAACATCACTGGCTTGGAGTGGTCCCAGCCCCAGCCCCGGGGGAGCACAGGGGGAGAAGGAAAGGGACGCTGAGGGTGGGGGGAGAAAGGGCCAATCACCTCCGGCATTTATGAAACTTACGCCCTATAAAATACTGCAATTATATTGTTTTCTGAATCCAGTGGGAACTGTTGTTTTTCAAGCAATAAATATCCTCCTGCAGCGCTGGCAGCCATAATATGGCAGCTCTGACAACCTGAAAGCGAAACTCATTCCAGTAATATGAAACTGATGCCGGTGACTTTCCATTAGCCAAGCTGAGAGAAACAACAAAAAAAAAAAGGTAAATAAATTGCACGTTTAAACTTCTTTCCCTTTTCCCTTTTAATAGCCCTTTTCTAAGGGATAAAGCCCAAGACCTTCACTAGCAATGTTTTTGTTAACATTTTGATTACAGAACCTTGAAAGATGTAGAAGGAACCACTAATGACTGATAGACCCAATACAAATAATTTTTGTTAAGATTGATGTTCAATTTTTTTATGGTTCAGGCATTTCAAGGCAAGATTGTATAGGCAATCATTCATTCTTTGCACACCGACAATATTTCCTTTTCCCATCTTTCAGCTGTTTTGGTCCGAGATATATGGGATATTCTATTGATGTTCCTGTAGCAGAAATTAAAATCAATAACAAATACATAATAATGAAAAACAACATGCCTAGAACGACAGGATTAAACTGAGGTCCTAATGCAGCAAAACCTTACCCAACGCTCAGCAGAGCAGCCCTAGACTAGGGTAGGTGCTTCTTGGCACAAATGGGAATGAATGTCCAGAGCATTTCACTGTAAGGTACTGTACCTAAGCCACATGCGCTACTGCACTGTTATAATTAAGACATTTGGTACGGAAACATGTTTACGGATTGATCTGTCATTGGTTGAATGGCAAGATCCGTGAGCTAGGTTTTCACATTTATGGAGAATTGTCCTCACACAAAATATCCCTAGTTTGGTGCAACCTTGGACTTTCAGGTGAACCAGTAGGGTCTGTGTGTACAGAAGAAGCCAATTCACATATGTTAGATCAGATGATAAAAATGCAATACAAATATAACTGGCTCCCTAAGGCAACTGCATTGACATGTAGCATTCCTTGGGAAAACCCTTACGACAGTGCAGGTGATGTGGAGAGAGTTATGATGGAGAGATGTACAGGGCCTCTCTCCTCTTCCATAAATGCTTTCGTCCCCTGTTTATTAAATCACCTGGTTAATATATTAAAGACTTTTAATTCTTCTGGCTTGACACATAGTTGTCATTATGTGCCAGTAAAAGACAGTGTGATGGAAATAAGCCACCTGTGAAGGGCGGGGATGTAACTGGCGTGCCCCAGTGCCTTGTGTTGCAAACCCAGGTGGATCCCACAAACCAGATCCCAGTCTGGGCAAGGCTACCCCACCAAAGGCAAGGGTAGACCTAAAGGAATATAACATCATATTTTCTAGTTAAAAGGGATGTATTTTGCTCTCAAACCATTTTTCTCTAGCCTTGAACACCAACCAAATGCTATTGTTACCTGGGCATTTGTGAAATATATCCATAGTTCTCACGCTAAATCCTAGTCGACAATCTGTGTGGTGAAGTAGTTGATCCCAAATTAAACCTTTGGTTTTTGTTCCTCTGTGTCCTACAATTTAGAAGCCACAATTGACTTCGAGATGTTCTTAAATGAGAATAAAGTTTGCAGCAAAACCTTCCCTGTTGCAAGAACCTTGCATACATGGGTAATTATTAGCCCATTACCGGAGATGTTAGCATAGACATAATAAAAGATTTATTTTATTTTCCTGCCAGCCCATGTGTATGCCTTAATTGCATATCGAAGATACTCTTAGAATCCTCTCTTTCATGTAAATATACTCATTGGCTAGTAAATATTAATGCTGCTCTCTGGCTCCAGCTGTGAGAAGATTTTATTTTTGTGTTAGAGGTTTTGATTAGCCTCCAAAAGGTTTCACAGCGTCTACTCTATTTATCTGAAACATACAGAACTGCTGCAAGCTAGGGTTGCTACAAAGAAAATCATGCACTTTCTCTCATTGTTTTTAATTTAGTCAGTGCAAGTGTAATTATTTCTGCCTGTTTAATGCTTCGGAGTCACCATCTATGAAATTCCAGAGGCAGGGAAGAAGCTGCCTGGTACCTTTTAGTTCCAGTTTTCAGCAGACAGTGTTGAAGTAACAGAAACATGTCACATCTTCCCATTATTCTCCTTAATTGTCACGGCAATTTACCCACAAGCTGACATGATAGCCATGGAGGGAAATGGAGCAAAACCTTTTGCATAACTCTGGGCTTCAGGAAATTGCAGAGGCAGATGGAAGGGGGAGCTCAGTGTCTGCTGGGCTACGCTGCGGGGGCTGTCCCCCATGAGATCAGCTGATGAGGTCGGTGGCCTGTCTTGACCTCCCTTCATCCAGCTGAAGGAACGAAATCCTCCTCAGCTGTCCCTGCCGTATCCCTTACAGCAGGGTATGTCGCTGCTGCGGACTTACCCGAGCTGCTGGTGCCAAGCGCCTCCCCGGCCGCTGGACTCGTGTCTGTGGGACTGGTGTCCACCTTACGTTAGGACCTTGGTGCTGTGCCCATGCCAACGTGGCTCTCAACAGCCACATCCTGTGGCTCCCAGTTTTTGCAATGAGAAGGTTGTCCTGAATTTCCATGTCATGAAGTGTGGGAAAACTTGTGTTGCACCCTTCCTGGCTCCAGAGGCACTTTCTGGGGGAATAAGCAGCCATGGTGTGATGACCATCTCCATTCCCTCACCCAAGTCACCACAGCCAAAATACTGTGCTGGTGTGAGCTATGGTCACATGGGCAATGAAGGTGGTAACGGGTCTGGAGAGCAAGTCTTATGAGGAGCTGCTGAGGGAGCTGGGGTTGTTTAGCCTGGAGAAAAGGAGGCTGAGGGGAGACCTTATAGCTCTCTACAAACACCTGAAAGGAGGTTGTAGAGAGGTGGGCGTTGGTCTCTCCTCCCAAGTAACAGGTGATAGGACAAGAGGTGATGGCCTCAAGTTCCTCCAGAGGAGGTTTAGATTGGATATTAGGAAAATATTTTGCACAGAAAGGATTATTAAGCATTGGAACAGGCTGCCCAGGGAAGTGGTTGAGTCACCATCCCTGGAGGCATTTAAAAGACAGGTAGACATAGTGCTTAGAGATATAGTTTAGATTAGTGACAGTTTTTGTCAGTGTTAGGTTGACGGTTGGACCAGATGACCTGAAAGGTCCCTTCCAACCTAGGCAATTCTATGATTCTGTGGTCTGTGCTTCTTTATTGTGAGCTCCAGTCTGTTATTCTTCACAGGCCACCCCAGAGGAAAGGGTTTTGCAAAGAGATGTCTTTGAGCTGAGGCAATGGCTTGATGGGGCAAGTCCAGTTAACCTTGTAGTGATGATGTGCCTTTTGCCCTGTGATTTGACTTTAAAACCTGAATTAAATATACCCAGCAGGGCTTAACTTCTGAGCTGGTAAGCCTGGCACTCTCCTCTGTTGATGCAACATCTGGGGCCATCAGCAGCATTTTCTCCGCGGGGAGCTCAACCCAGGTCAGCTGAGGTGCACGCTTAACCTCCGGCTTCTGCTGAGACTGTCAGCCAGGGCTCGTGTCCGTGAGAAACTCAGACCATCACGCCCTGGCAGATAGGCCACTTGGAGCAAACAGCTCTCATTTACTCGTGACTAGGTCTGGATTTGAGCCAGTTGTCTGATGCTGAATTGCCAGCCCCCAGTGTCTGGTAGTCCCCTTTAACCTGTTGGATGTTAATCTTCACCCCATAGGCTTTTTTGGGGGGACTTTTCAAAACTCGTTGGCTAAGCTTTGTTAGTAAGTCAGTTCTCATGTGGAGGTCACCAGCATCTCTAACCTCCACGGTTGCTTTACATAAACCCGAAATATAAAACCACAGTAGCTTTGCATGTTGAAGAGAAATTACCACGTTTTCAGCTGATGTTTTAAGTGTCTCCTAATAAAATTATTAGGCGACTGGAAAAACTTCAATAAGATTTTTAAATACAGTCCAGGTTTACAGTAATAAACTCATCTTTTAACAACCCTCGTTTATAACAATTCCAACAGCAAGAACTAATTTTCCCTTTGGTAATGAGGCCTATTAGAAGAATTGTTCACACAGAGCTGACCTGGATTCAACAGTCAAATGCTTTTTTTGCTGTTTTCAAGGCACACTGTGTTTAGCATGTAAACGCACAGCTTTTCCTCTTGTACTTGCCTCTACTTGTCTCTTTAAGGATTGTTTGAAGGTTGCTAAATGGAAAGAACAGCAGTAAAATTCAGTGATGTTCTATGCAAATAGCAGGTTTCTTCATTATTCTGACGCAGCTAATTGCTGAACCCTGCTACAACGTGTACTTTCACAACGGGAACATTTATCTGGTTCCCACTGGGGTTTGTTATGGTGAGAAAACACCACTTCAGCTTTTAATATGGGCAAAGGATACAATTATTTTGATATGTTGACAGCATTTATCATTCCACATGCCTGTTGGATGTAGGTTGCAGAGCTAGAAGTTTTTGTCTCCTGAAAGCCGTGGTGAAACTCTGATTGCTTCCCATGGAGTAAGGAGGGCGAGCAGTTCCCAAAGAGATTCCTGCACCAGAAATGGTGGTGTCCCCTCCTCGCTGGGCCACACACATGGCCAGGGGAGCAGATCAGCACGGGCTTTCTGCCTGCAACCTGCTCGTGGCTCTTGAGTGAGGCCAACCTGGCTGGGGGCTGCAGGACCAGATTGATGCTACTGGTCCAGGGTTGCATCTCCCTGACTCCAGGCAGCTCTGCGCGAGTGTCCTTCTCCGAGCGCCCAGCATCTTGCAGGGATGAGCTCGGCATGTACCTACTTTCTGCTGAATGGGACATCTCAGCCAGGAGAAGCTAGGTTTGGTCCTATTGCCCTCTTGTGGCTGGCCAAAAGAGGCTACAACACTCACCGGCTGACATTTGCAGAAGTGGTACTTGCCCATTCAAGCTAACATACATTTCCTATAACTTAAAAGCACCGTGGTGGTCCCCTAGGTACAGCTGCGTAAGGTAAGGTGGAGCACCAGCCGGGAGACAGTGACATTTTTGAAAGGGAGACAGGGGTGCCATCACTGTTGTAGCAGGAAACCAGGCACAAGGACATCTCTGGCCAAGCCTTCCTCCCCTCTTTCTCCCTCACCCTCATGGTTGCCTCCTGCATATTTTTCAGCCACATGGAAATGGGAAAAATGGTTTTGCAACATGCCCCAGGGCCCTCACATCTAAATGTGAGCATTAAAAGTGCCCTGGTAGCCCTGAAAGGACACCCTTTCCTTACTGTCTGACCTGAAGCCCATGCATTAACAATAAGACATATAGGGGTGGCACTTCTGTCCCTGACATGATGTGCACAAGTTGAGGGGATTATCGTTGAAAGGTTTCACCAAAAAGCTAAGGTTTGAATCAAAAGAAAGAGAACTGGGAGGAAAGGGAGCAGGAAAAAAATGACCACTGTAACCCTCACAAAGCCTTAACACCTTTCCATGCACGCATGTGGATGTCCTGGGTTCAACCGCAGCTGAACTGCTTTCTCTCTGCTGCTTCTTCCGTCAGGCCAGCAGCATATGAGGCAGCCTGCACACCTCTCTGGTCCTTCTGCTGGTGCTTACACCTACAAAGAGCTTGAAAAGTTACTCAGAGATTCCTAAAAGGACCGGCAATAAAAATCAAAGTAGGCTTGCATGCAAGTTAAATCTTCTGATAAGGAGAGGTAATGTTATTTGGTTTTGGCTAAACAGGGCAATAAAAGCCAAGATTTTAATGAAACTCTACCTGGTGTATATTGGCCTTGACACAGTATTTTTACTCAGCATAGCCTGCACTTAATGGGAAGTCTTGGCAAACAGTCAGAGCCAGGACTGTAATGTTTGTAAAATAGCTGTTGCTTTCAGCACGATTTCCCCCAGTGAAAGTCGTGCAAGAATAAAAAAGGAAGATTCAGCAACAGTGTAATTGTGTCACATAAAGGCCACCCCTGGGAAGCCATCTGAAGTTTTAATGTTTTAAAATGAATACTGAATTCAGTCATCTTTGATAAAGCATGCAGATCCTTCTGCTCCCAGGCGCGGATGTGTGTGCACACCGACGGGCTGCCGAAGGAGAGCAGAACAAACACCATTTGCAATTCAAGTGCCTTTAGACCCCAGATGAGACTGTCTCGTAACTGCTTGCCTGCTATCCTGTAGCCTTGATTAAGGATGAAAATTATCCCCTCCAGTCCCGACTTTTGCCAGTGACTCCCGAAGACCTGACTAATGCAAACGACAGCCCTCCTCAAGGCAGTGGAGGCACAGATTGACATCGCACCAGTGAAATGACACCAAATCTGGTTGGATTGGAAAGGGGCTGCTGGAGCGGGCCATCGCATACTCCCGGTCTCACTTGCTAAAATAAGGCATTCAGATCTTGGGGGTTTGCTTCTAAAATCATCAGCACAGGGGGCCGAGAAAAACTTCCCTCTGGGACCAGCCGTGGCTGTGTTTGTCTGTATGTGAAACATGCGCTGCAGGGACAGACATGATGCATGGGAGTTGCTAGGCTGAGCTTTGTGTGCAGCAGATTCAGCATTTCCAGCCTTTTGGGCAGGTTTGCTTTTTTTCAGGAGAGACCTGGATCTTCAGAACTTGTGCCTGGGGTCTGCTCCAGGCTGGGGTCCCCTTGCAGACTCCGTGTTCTGCCGGCAGCACCCCATAACTGCCTAATACTTTTTGGGCTCTTGGTTCTCTTCGTTTCAACCAGACATTTCTTTTCAGGGGAAAGTTCTGTAATAGAGAACTTATAAAAGGAGAGAAGCCGTTGTCTGCCAGGCAGGCCAGGGCTTCCCCAGGCATTCCTGGAGCATCAGATGATGTGGGGGGTGGAACAACTGGTGTTTTCCACAGCAGTGTTAGTGCCTGTGTGTGATTTAGTAGCATCCTTTTGAATATGAGCTCTGTGTGACACACAGAGCATTTTATGAGGATTCATAGGCCACCACGGACCAAAAGATCACTGATGAGGAATGCAAAGCTGGCCATTAATGTTTTATATGAGCTAGCAGTGTGCCCAGGCGGCCAAGAAGGCCAACAGCATCCTGGCCTGTATCAGGAATAGTGTGGTCATCAGGACCAGGGAAGTGATCATCCCCCTGTACTCGGCACTTGGTGAGGCCCCACCTCGAGTGCTGTGTCCAGTTTTGGGCCCCTCACTACAGGAAAGACACTGAGGTGCTGGAGCGGGTCCAGAGAAGGGCAACAAAGCTGGTGAGGGGTCTGGAGAACAAGTCTTATGAGGAGCAGCTGAGGGAATTGGGGTTGTTTATCATGGAGAAAAGGAGGCTGAGGGGAGACCTTATTGCTCTCTACAACTACCTGAAAGGGGGTTGTAGCGAGGTGGGGGTTGGTCTCTTCTCCCAAGTAACAGGCAATAGTACAAGAAGAAACGGCCTCAAGTTGTGCCAGGGGAGGTTTAGATTGGATATTAGGAAAAATTTCTTCACCAAAAGGGTTGTCAAGCATTGGAACAGCTGCCCAGGGAAGTGGTGGAATTGCCATCCTTGGAGGTATTTAAAAGACAGGCAGACATGGTGCTGAGGGACATGGATTAATGATGGTTTCTGTCAGAGTTAGGTTGATGGTTGGACTCGATGACCTGAAAGGTCCCTTCCAACCTAGACAATTCTAGGATTCTATGTTTCTTAGCATAGTGACTGTGTCTTCTTTGGATTTGTAAAGCCCCTAACACAATGGGGTCTTGTTCCAATCTGTGATACTTTTCCTTGTTCCTGACTGGTGCTTTTTCAATATTACCTCTAAATAACCCCTGAAAATGTAAATATATAAGAAAAAAGTGACCTTTCTTGTGGTCTCTGTCTCTACATGGAGCCTTTCAGCTGTGCCTGGTGTCCTCCTAGGATGGAGTTTGGTAGGAGTTCTCCTGCTGGCTTCACAAGAGACAGAAGGAGGCTTTTTGGTCAGCCCCCCAAAGTCCATCCTTTCCACACTGGACAGGAACTGAGGGGTCCCCATTTGATAAACAGGAGGACCTATCCTCCCTGGCAGACTCCACCAGGTGCTGGCTTTGCTGCTGGCTCTGTATGTACACAGGGAGGTGATAGAGGTGCTTGACCACCCCTAGCTCTTATGCCTTCTTCATGCTCCTGACGTGTTGGAAACAGCAAAGGCATCTCCCTCTCCCTCATCTCCAGATGTGTTTTTCTCCGTCATCTTCTGAGGAACAGACTCGCGAGGTGTACAGGGGGGTGACCCCAGGCTTGCGTTTGGGTGAGTATGATGTCAGAGATGAACTTTGCAACCTCAATGACCCTGGTAGCCCAACCAACCTCCTGGTAGCCCGAGATGGTGCTAATCCACACCAAATGCTGTGTGCGAGGCACAGATACATTTTAGGGTGCACTTGGAGCTCTGAGCCAGCAAAGCTCTCCATGTTGCGCATGATGCATGCTCACGCTTCTCTTGGTCCTGCTGCAGAGCCAGCCTGTGCCCCATGGCTCCATCTCAAAGGCGGCAAGAAGTGTGCCTGAAAGGGGCACAGCCCTTCCTGGGGGGAGATCCCAGCGTGCTTTCCTTCTTCTACCTTGCGTGGCTGCTGCTGGGGGATCCCTGACATGGTCTGTGTTGGCAGCCCTCTGATTTTGTGTTGTAAGAGGGCTGGGGGTTTAAGAGGGAAGGTTAACCTAAGCTATACACTTACTTTGTCTGGGTCGCTTTAGAATGTTAATGTGAATATTAAGGTCAGAATATTAATATTGTCAGCTGTGCAAGTGTGCTGCTTGTAATTCATGATGAATACACTGAAACGCAGTGCCGTTTCAGTGCCACGGCAGAGCCATTTTCTACTGCAAATATCCCATTTTCTGGCTGCATTACTTCCACATGGAGTGGGCAGCTTTCCTGACCAGGCACGTGCACTGTCCTTCCCTGCCCATGAAGGGCACACAAGTGCTGAACATCCCTGAGTTTTTTGCATTTCGGAGCCCCGAGGTACTTTCAAATCAAATAACAGCTCCTTTTTTTTTTTCTTTCCTTTTTTTTTTTCTTTAGAAGAAAAGAGTGTTTTGGTTAATGTGGGCATGAATAATACCTTTTTCACAGTCATATTTGCTTCTTCTGTTTAATTTCTCTGAGATGACTAATTGTTTTAAAAGCTGCATTCCCAGAGCAAAACAAACAAACAAACAAGCAAACAGCCCCCCTGTGTTTCACTCCCCAAAGCTTAAACCAGACCAAATAAGGACAAAATATATTTTGCCCTCTGTAACTGTAAGTTTTCTCTTCCATCAGACTTTATGCTTGAAACAGATAAGGTCTCCTTTGCATAAGCAATTACGGAGCTATCTCTTTTTGGACAGATCTGAATTAACCATCATCCTAAGCCAAGATCAGAGACATAGGTAGGGAGGCTGAATGCAAGTTCAGCAAAGGAGGAATTTCAGTTCAAGGAGCTGTTTACGAATTCAGACCTTCTTTATTAAATTAGAAAGAAGAATTCTCTTGGGATCTAGCAGACTTCAGGGAAAAGCCGTTCAAGTCATCTTGTCTGTCTACAAGTTTCCTTTTCCTTTGGCATTACTATAAGGCAAAGCAGGCTAACAAAAACATTTTGTTTTATAAGGCTGTATAAGCTGTTCCATAGGTGTCTGCTTTGGTAGCAGGATGTGTATTCATTATTTATGATGCAAAGGGCTGTCTCCCTGAAGAATTTCTCTTTAGTCCATAAAACCTAGCATTCCCTTCCTTGTGGTGTTGGCCCAGCTTCCTAAATTTGTTTTCTTAATTCCGCTGTGTTTTCTAGACACCCTGGCTCAGACAGATGTTATTGCAACGTGATGGGCCTGAAGCAGGTACCGGCATCCTGGGGGGATGGCAGGTGATGGAGCAGGATGTGGTCCCAGGGTGGGCAGTGGAGCCACCTGCTATAACCCTCACATGGCAATAACCCACTGGCGTCGCGGTGGGAGTGTTGGTGCACGGACAGGAGGAGGTCCTGCTCAATGTTTTTTGGCTCTGGTGTGTTCCTGCCTGTGAAGTGACGGCAGGGCAACATGGAAAACCTGCAGCAGTGCATCCAAGCTGGGTGAGGTTTACCCCACATAAAGTCACTTTTGCTACCTAAAGATGGTCCCTCTGGTTGTCAGTGGAGGGAGGCGGGTATCTATAGAGGAGGGTCCAAACCACCAGCTCAGGCCCCTCACCTCTGTCACAACCATGTTGAAGAACCTCACTCTCGAGGGGCCAGAGACAGTGAGACACCCAATTTTTACACAGGTAGCCTTAGGGGAAATGAATCCTGCCATGGTGATGAAACTACTTTCATGCCAACCACACTGCTGTTTCAGAATAAAACCTTCAGATTTCTGCGACTTTTATGCACTAGGAAGCAACAGGATTAAGGGGTTTGTGGTCTAGTTAAATAATCCGCATCATTCTCTTTGTTTTATCCCATTTCCCTCTGGTTTGTTTTTTTTTTTTGCAACTCAGTGACAGCCATTTCCCAAGTGCTTTCCGTGAGGAAGTATACTGATGTTGAACCTCATCAGCCTGCTGCAAGCACATTGGTATTCATGCAGCGACTTCAAAGCCACGCTCCTGAGGAGGGTGAGACTAAAACAAGCAGGCACTTCTCCCAGATTTGTTTCTGCAGCAGCCCATCTAGGGACTGGTTTTGGGTTCTGACATGTGAGACCAAATACTGCTGCTTTACAGCTATATATGTCAAGCTAAAAAAAAAAGCAGAAGGCACCATTGTGAAAAGCTTTGGTTTGTGCAGTTGGGTTGTACTCTCTCTTACTAGGGGGCACCTGACTGCCCCTTCTTTGTGCCCCCTGGGAGGATTTGGACTTTCACAAAAGAAAAAAGGATTTCACAAGGGTGCTGCAAGGTGATCTGCATCGTTGTTGGGGTGAATTAACTAATGTGAATGTTACTGAAAAATCACAGGCAGTAGGGTATCAGCTACTTTCTGAAACGGGCGATGTGACTTCTGTGCTCACGTACTGTGGACTTCAGTGCTTTCCCATTGTTCTGTTAATTTTACGGAATCTGGTTACTCTTCTAGTTAACTGAAGCCTTTGGCCGTTTGGAGAGGAAATAGGGATCTCTTTCCCCATACTCTGAGTAGCTGGAGAATGACCAGAAGGAAAGATGGATGGAGACTGATGTGGGTTGTCAGCCTAAGGCAGCAGCTTCCTGCGTGTTTTACAATCTAAAAGAAAGGAGTGAGGGTCCTTTGCCAAAGCGTGGAGAAGGCATATGGTGAAAAAAAATGTCTCTAGGAAACAGTTCCAGGTCTAAGAGCACCGTGTCCCTAGTCAGAAGCCATATGTCAGCTAGGTGCTCGGCTGGTTTTATGTTAGACATGAATCATCATAACTTCCCATAAACTAGTGTATAACTGCAATAGCGCAAAGCTCACGTCATACTTTGTGGGAGATTGTGGTAGGTTTAATTAATCATCCTGAATTGTCTGATGAGCAGAACTATGAGGATATTGTCAGTTGGTTTTTTTTGGTATGTAGCATTAAATACAGAGAGTTAAAATAAGTGAGAAGTAAAAATAATGGTCAAATCCAGGGCTGGGCAAAGCTACAAAAGCTCTTTAAGGTGGTGTAGGGAAGTTTATGCTTGCACAGGAAGCCTGCTGTGCCTGTCTTCTTCAAGACCTCCCTCTGTGCTGGGGACAGGAGTGGCTCTACACTTGGCTGATGCATGCTGTTAGCTGAGTTAATGTGGTTTCCTCTTTTTTGGGGGGGTTATTCTCCGATGACATGCACAGTCTATAAGAACCCTTGCTTTTGATTTTCTTTATGAAGAATATGTCCAAAGCTGCAGCAGTACCAGAGGCAGGGAGGTTCACTTGTAGGTCATAGGATGGTCGTGAGAAAGCTGTGATAATCTCCTTGCAAACCAACCAGAACATCTTATTGCTTCAGTGTCCTGGCCCTGCAAATGTGAACTTTGGCTTTGCCTTTCCAAGACACCCACTTATACCCTGGCTAGGATTCAGGGGAATCCTGAAAATTCCTACAGGTAAAAAATTTTGCTCTCTCCAAAGGGGAAGAGTCTCTTGGTTTCCACCAGGGAAGCAAGCAAGAAGACAAGAGTTCCTGGGGTTTCTCAGGCAGGAGCCATGGGGAGGGGCTGGTTCTGCTCTAGCCGTAGCAGAGAGAGCATACAAGGCAGCCAGAAAAACTCCCAGAACATCACAGCACACTGAAAATCAGGCTGTATGATGCCTGTCACTGGCACAGCCCTGTATGAAAGCAGGAGACTGCTGCAGGTGCAGCAGCTGTTTCTCAAGGATATTCGTCCGTTTCCAATGTGCATGGGGATGCACTATCCCTGTATCTCTATAAAGTTGTTTGCAGATTGAAGAACTGTAAAAGGGCAGGTGATTTTTGATATAAATGATGAACAAGTACAAGTCTAACGTGATAGACCGCATATCAGCCTGCAACAGATATTCAGCGTAGGCAAGCCTTAGGTCAAAGATAGTGAGTAGAGAAGCGCCGCAACTAACCAAGCACTAGTGATAACAGAAGCTGAAGTTTTCACATATGGAAATCTCCAGAAATATTAAATATGGAGCCTGAAAAAATCCATAGGAAATTCTACAGATTTATGGATATTATTATACTTGAACTTTAATTACACTGACATTTAGAATGAACAGAAATGGTACTTTAATTGCACTGTAGCCACACTTTCATTGCATACATTTAAATACATTAGAAAGTAGTTAGAGCTGTACTGTACTGTATGGGACCAGTTCAGGCAGTCAGACCCTAAAAATATGGAAATAAAGACCTCAGAGATGCACCTCAGTGGGGAAAACTGGCTCAGTTGTTCTTTTTCAGTATCACAGAGTAGCAAAAAGAAGTCTTCTCCCAGCTTTTTGAAATTTTCCAAGGGACGCCAGGGCACTGGATCCTGAAATCAGCTTGGATGAAACTGCTTGCAGGCTTTAGATAGATAGCCTTCTCTGCAATGCTGTCTTCAAAACAGACAGACCCTTGCATAACGCTGCGCTATCGTGGCCATCAGTATAGGAAGGGACTCACACCCTTGGGGTGTGAAGTATCTGAGACAGCCACCCTTGGAGCTAATGGGCTGAATGAGATAGGTGGCACTTCATATTCAGTGAGGATCTGACATTTCCTATCTGTGAGGGTATGGTAGAAACCAGGATCCTGCTGCGTTTTAGTTTTTTGGTCGAGAATGCTGCCATATGGGGTCTGACATTGCACATCTTCCCTGCAATCTTTCTTCCTGTTTGTGGAAAGTTGTTGGCAAGGAATTCGAAACAAGACTTCTGCTTTTTGATGAACCCTTAGAAGACATGTCCCGTTAGTGTTTTCTTTCTGCTGCTCCAGCCGCAGAACAAATAAAGCCTGTGCTAAAGCTTCAGCCATATGATCGCCCCGAATCTTCATGGTTCAGGCTCTGAACATTCAGTTCTTCAGTTTTTACCTGGGCAGGTTTTTTTGGGCAAGTGACTCAGTCTCAGCGGTCTCTGATTTTAATGATTGTAGAACAGAGCTCTCAGCCTCAGCTCTGCAGCTATAAATCCATTCTCTTCCTTAATTCATAAGCGTTATTTGTGATCAGTTATGCTGGCAAGCTGGACTACATAAGACAACTTCCTTGTTCAAAACTTTCAGAAATGGAAACCACTGGTTTGTGCAGTTTCTGCACTACAGGGTAAGACTTTGAAAGCTTAAAATGGATTATTGCACACTCCTCTGGGGACCGCAGCATTTTGTTCCTTGTCCCACACATCCGTCTGGTGCCTTGAAAACACAAATCTGAATTCTGCCCTCGCATTTGACAGCAGCACAAACGTCTCCACTCCTTCCATTGAGTAAGCAATCATGCTGACACTGAAGATCTTAGGCGCTGATATGCATATATCATATGCTGTCTTGCAGGTGGAAAGGTATCTGAAAGAACTGCATCGCTGGCCTCTTAAAAAAATCAATTGTCATTTTAATTTTAACTTGGGAAATATTTATGTAGGAGACATTCTGACTCTTTAAAAGATCCCTTCCTTGGATGTTTTTTTCTGCTTCATGATTCATTGCTTACTTATACATGGATTGTTGCTATGCCCTGCTGCTGTTTCGCTTCAAGATCCCTTTTCAGTGGTTTAAGTCTGAGTGTCACAGTTTCCAAAACATACTTCCTCATCCCACAGGTGTGACCTGCATTCTTCATTTCCAAAGATGCTTGTGATTTGCATTTTGGCATATTAAAATTCATGCTTCTCAGATGAATCCAGTTTACAAAATGATCTAGATCTCTTTATACAGTTGACTTATTATTTAGTGTGCCACTGTTTGTACCTCCTGTAAATGTTACTGGTCATGGCTTTAGGTTTTCTTCTGGATTAAAATACTAGCCACTATTCTGTGCTATTAAAAGATGCTATAATGACGCCATAACTCCATAACTCTGTCCTCTGGTCCCACTGGTGACTTGGGTGATGAACGAGAATATGTATGCTTGTGCAGCTGGTATGAACCTGTGAGGGACTGCTAACATGCTGAAAGAAAGGACTGGAAATTCAAATCAGTCTTCACAAATGAAAGGCGTGTTCTGCAAATAAAGAGGATCATTTTCAAGAAGGAAAAGTGCAAGGTGGCAACTTGGGTAGAAATATCTAATCTACAGAAATATCTAATGGCGAGTACTTGGTTTTCAGCAAATCTGCAGAAAAGACTGGAATTTTCAATGGGTTGCAGGTTCAACGTGAGTCAACTCCGTTTATATGAGGAAAAAAAAAGAGGTAAATGTTACAGTGGGGAATATAGACAGCTGTTTAGCCTGCGACATAAATGAAATATTCCTCCTGCTCTGGTCAGCACTGGAAGGGCCTCTGCTGCAACTCTACGTGCGGTTTTGTATGCTGCACTTCAAAGAAAATGTGAATCAGCTGGAGGGAATGCAGAGGAGAACAACACGGCTGACAGATCTCAAAAACACGGGCTCCACAGAAGGACTAAACTAACTGGGTCAGCAGGGTGTAAAGAATGAAGGACTGATAACAGCCTTCAAATTTGTTAAAAGTATCTTTTAAGAGAAAGAGAACAACCTCTGTGCCGTGTCCGTAGAACAAGTGGATGGTTTAAATTGCAGCTACTGGAGGTTTTTAAATACAGGATAAACAAGCACTTGTGGGGCTGGTAAATTTATCGTTGACTCTTCCTTGGAACGAGGGTGATTTGGATGACCTCTCAAGTTCCTTCTGTTCCTCTTTTATGCAACTGTTGACATACAGTTTGATTGTTGATCTATTTTACTGTATTTGGTATAAAACTGAATTTTGGATTCATAGAATCATATCATAGAATGGTTTAAGTTGGAAGGGACCTTAAAGATCATCGAGTTCCAACCCCACTGTCAGAGGCAGGGACACCTCCCACTAGACCAGTTTGCCCAAATCTCAGCCAAGCTTTGCTACATGCCTTTAGAAATTGCCATTGGATTCTGGCTTTACATTTACTATTGATTTTCAAATCCATCAGTACATTTAATGTGTGCTGCACTGACGGTTGGGTGAAAATTCATTTGGTTTTGATACCACTGTCTTGGGGCACTGCCAGCGCACTTTTTTTTTCTCATGCTCTAGCATTGACCCTAAATTTCTTCTGAGCAAGGTGCTAATGTATGGCTGTACCTCTAAACACTGTTAGTAAAACCAGTACTTCCTGAACTACTTTGTATTAGGGGTTTTTTTTGTTTGGTGTTTTTGAGGGTTTTTTCTGTTTGCCTTTTTTTTTTTTTTTAACTTGACTTAATTTGGTATATTTTCAGGGCAAACTCCCTGATAGGTGGATTACATGGGACAGAGGTCAAGTTCACTTCTCTTTGGCACCTGTGAGTGTGCTTCTTTCTCAAAGCAGCCATTGCATCTGACGTGCTCCTGCTACCTTATTCTGGGACTTACGAAATCCTGACTACAGATTTCCATTACTGGAGGCAGCCGGGCACAGGGAGATGGGGAAAGTGGGATACGCCAGCTGAAGAAAACACCCAGAGAGTTTCAGACCTGAGATGGCTTCTTGGGCTTTCTAGAGCAGCTGGTTCCCAAGGGACTTTTTTGCTCTGCAAATGCCTGTCTCAGGAAGCATCGACGCTGTATGACTTTGGCCCTGTGCCCAAGGCGCTGATGCCCACCAAACATGACCTGGAGTCCCTGTTCCTACGACACAGTTTGCCCACACCCAAGCTGGAACGTGGCCTGGAGTTTGCTCCCGTACTGGCTGTTCTTGACCGGCCATTGCTGTTTGAAGCATCAGGTGGGATGGGACGGTCTTGGAGGCCCCTGGATCAGTTTCTTACTTATTTGCTCCCTTGCCAGGTTTGCCAGCTCCTCAGGAGTGAGTTGTTTCAGGCGTGCCTGTTAAATTGGCAGTGACTGACATTTATTGCTGGCACCCAGGGATTCCCTGTCATTCGAGAACTACCGGGACCTGTCTAAAAATCGTACTTTTCACACGCACCTTCCCATCCAATCCTTCCTTCAGCTGGTGTTGTCTAATGTGATCAAAGCCTTTACCCATCACATACTCCCTCTCCACTTTGTCACTGGTGGGGTCTGATGAATCGCCCTCGTTATTATTCTGAGCCTGCAGGTCACCCAGACACAACAGAGTGCCAGCACAATGGTGACAACTGAATTATAACAACTTCTCAGCTTCCTTTGCAGCACAGATACAATATTTATGGCACTATTAATGCACAGCGCTGTCAGGATTTTTAAAATGAGAGTAACTCACCTGTCCCTGTCATACATGCATGTCCTCCGTGTTTCAGAAGTGTCAGGAGAACCCTTATCAATTTTCCTCTTTTAATAGTCTTCTGCCATGAAGCCCAAGTCAAAAATGGCAGGCTCCTGCACAGGAAAGCCTGATGGATCTTTCTGTGGAGACCGCCAGGATAAAACTTTCAGCTGTGCTACTTAAGCAAGTGACATGGCCTTCAGGCCATGGGGATGTATAAGCACTGTTTTTGGCTTTATCTCCTGATTTTAAGCAGAATTTAAGCTCCTAACCATCTTAATGGATTTGTCCCATAACCTTACAGGGCACCGGATACTTGACAAATCCAATACGTGATGCAAAACTCACTCTGCTGAATCAAAGGGACCAAATGATGTTGAGAGGTTTATGCCAGGTTGGATGTCAGCTGTCTCCCCAGGGCCAGTCACGGAGCTGGCATCAACACTGCAATTGTGTGCTCTAGCTACATTAGCAGAAATATGACTGATTGCCCTTGACCGTGAGTGATCTGGAGCGTATTTATACTGCCAAGGGATGGGAAAACACCCACATTTGGCATGAATGAAGACAGCGCCTCAACTTTAAACTCCCAACACTTTTTAAATAGGACAAACTCGCGTGGTTACATCTACACTGCTGATATTGAAGTTAGGTGAGATGCACCTTTGCTTCTCCTTAGCCCCAGAGTCATCTAGCAAACACTGCTGATGATTGACGAGGTAATTTCTTAAACCTTAAACCTGCTTGCTGCTCTCCTCCTGGCATGTTGGTCCTGCAGCAGAGCCAGCAGCGCTGGTTTATGAACACAAGAGCACTCCAGTCAGGTCAAATCATTGCCCTGGCAATCGGACTGTTATTCTAGGCTACTGCTTGCAGTTCACTTAGTACACATCTGTTTTTTAACACAGCCAGCTGATTTTGCCTGGAGTTGATGCAGAACCATGGTCATGAACTGCTCTGCAGCAATACAATGGGACCCCACACTCCAGCTGTCTGTGGTGGTAAGGACTTGTACTACAGCCAAAGGCTCTCACAGTAACTTTGGGAAAAAAGTACACTTGACCATTTCCCGCTGTCATTGCTTTTCCAGCAGAAGTTTTGGTGACCAGTGACCTGCCTGTAGACTTGTAAGTCATTTAGGTACTTCTGGATTGCTTTTCTTTAGCCTTCTCCTGTGGGTTCATATACCACTCTAGGGAAGAGCCAGGAGAAAGCTGCAGAGGAAGGGGAGCCAACATACAACTAGCCTTCCTCATAATTTGTCACAAAAACTTGCTTTTATTTTTCTGCTTGAAAAACTGGTTATTAAATTTCTCTCCTGTCTTTGTGCTGACCTGGACAATAACCAACCACTATTATAGTCACTAAACGAATCTGGTCTGAGAGAGAACCACGTGCCAGCAGTGATGGATGTTTCATGGCACAGCCTTTCACTACCCTCCCCAGCCCATCTCTTTTAAAATTACAAACCTGCATTTAGGAAAAGGAAATTTACTGTGGCTTTTCTGTGCAGATGGTGATAAGCGTGAGTTAGCATTTGTAAGCTTATAAGCACATATGGTTTTGTACATATCAATTAAGGCAGTTGGCTAATCACTCTAATATCATTACTGATTCATCTGTATTCCTTCAAATAGACATTTATGCTCAGCCTGCTCGTTTTTATACGTATGGACTGGATTGTGCAATTCTCCCTGTCACCATTTGTAGTCAATAACATTTCCTTGGCACCAAAGGGATTAAAAGGGTACATTTCAGAACTGTGTGGGCAAGTCGTTTGGCCCATGCCTTATGTATAAGGCATGCACATAAAATATTTGTGCGTGTGTGGTTTCTTTTTAAAGGCACTGCTAGTCATGCTGTGGGCTGAGTGACAACAGCACTATGTCTGTGCACATGGGACATACATGCAGACTCATGCATGCACTCATCCTGCTGTTTGCAAGCCTGCTGTGCACAGCCAAGCGTCTTGACCCTAACCAGCCTCACCTCACAGCCCTGACTGGGCACACCACCATACCACCACCACAGCAGCCCTGGCAAAGCCAATCTTTTCATCCCAACCTCTCTCTCCTCGATGCAGATACAATAGAGCCTCCAAACAAGATCCCAGATACCCACCACCACCTCTCTGGCTCTCTGTGGCTTACCTCCAAGTCAGCTGCTCCTGCTTGCTTGGCCGTGGTCTCAGCACAACATGCCTCACTTGCCTCCCTGCCCGTGCGCAGCTCTGGGCTTGCACTGCTCCTCATGATGTTTCAGTTCCCGCTGCTGCCTGGATCAAGCTTCTCCTGTGTCCAGACAGCAACCCTGAGACCTGCATCATCCAGAGACAGCCTCAAGAGCTGGCAAGTGAGGCATGGTTTGGTTACCCCTTGATCGTAGATTTTAGCTATGCCTTCCCCTGGGGGACAACTACTCTTCAACACCCCCCCATATACTCTTTGATTGTGGGTAGATGTACCAGTACCCCTGGGATGGACGTATAGTTATCTCCTTTTACTGCTGGGGAAGTTCATCTCAGAAGATCAGGGCTTAAGTTTTCATATGTTGGGCAAATCATTGCAAATGGCAGCTATGTGCTAAAGTCCATTTGATAGTCAATAGCAGTTAACAACCACGACCCTTTGAAAACCACCATCTTCTTGAGATAGGTATCTCATAGAATCATAGAATCTTCATGGTTGGAAAGGACCTTTGAGATCATTGAGTCCAACCATACACACACAAAAAAAACCCTACAATCTCTGCCACTAGAGCATGCCCTGAAGTGCCAAATCTACATGTTTCTTAAACACCTCTAGGGATGGTGACTCAACCATCTCCCTGGGCAGGCTGTTCCAGTGCCTGACCACTCGTTCAGTAAAGTCATTTTTCCTAATATCTAATCTAAACCTCCCCTGCCGCAGCTTCAGACCATTTCCTCTGGTCCTGTCATTATTCACCTGGGAGAAGAGGCCAACACCCACCTCTCTCCAACCTCCTTTCAGGTAGCTGTAGAGGGCAATGAGGTCTCCCCTCAGCCTCCTCTTCTCCAAGCTAAACATGCCCAGCTCCCTCAGCCTCTCCTCATATGACCTGGTCTCCAGACCCCTCACCAGCCTGGTAGCTCTCCTCTGGACATGCTCCGGCACCTCGATGTCCCTCTTGCACAGAGGGGCCCAGAACTGAACACAGCACTCGAGGTGAGGCCTCACCAGTGCCGAGTACAGAGGCACCATCACTTCCCTGCTCCTGCTGGCCACGCTATTCCTGATACAAGCCAGGATGCTATTGGCCTTCTTGGCCACCTGGGCACACTGCTGGCTCATGTTAAGCTGGCCGTCCACCAGCACCCCCAGGTCCTTTTCTGCTGGGCAGCTTTCCAGCCACTCTTCCCCAAGCCTGTAGCATTGCTTGGGGTTGTTGTGACCAAAATGCAGGACCCAGCACTTGGCCTTTTTAAACCTCATACAGCTGGCCTTGGCCCATCGATCCAGCCTGTCCAGGTCCCTCTGTAGAGCCTTCCTACCCTCAAGCAGGTCAACACTCCCACCTAGTTTGGTGTCATCTGCAAACTTATTGAGGGTGCACTCAATCCCCTTGTCCAGATCATTGATGAAGATATTAAACAAAACTGGCCCCAAAACTGAGCCCTGAGGGACACCACGGGTGACCGGCTGCCAAGAGGATTTCATCCCATTAATCACAACTCTCTGGGCACGGACATCCAGCCAGTTCAATACGTTCCAAGGCATCCGAATTTCTGTTTGGGCTTTGAGAGGTGTTCCAGATCCAAAAAATTATATAAGCTGTAGCTGTAGGGAGGCTTTAGGAATCAGATTGCTTTTTCAGCAATGATGAAATGACCGAGGTCATCCCCTGTCACAGGAAACCTATGGGACCAGGGCGGCTGCCTGACCTGCAAGGCTACCCATCAACCAGAGAAGGTCCATCCCATCTGTCCTGACCCCGTGGAGTTCTTGGGGCTTGTTTCTGTGACAAAAAACATGCATACAGGCTGGAAAATGACCACTCTTGTAGCAAATCTTAAAATGGAGACATGGGGATTTTTCCGAGTTTTGCCTTCAGGCTACAGATCGTTTTCACACTACATAAACACTCTGTTCTTTTTTCTTCCTTTCACTTTTCAAAACTTCATGTCCGCTTGTATTTAGCTTGCAAGTGAATGGTGCCACTCGAGAGCCAGGAACAGATGCACTTTGGAGAACATTAGATTTATTTTTGGTACCTTTGCCTCTGTCTTCAAATTGTTTTTAAACCTCAACAGTACCTTTAGTCCAGGTTTTTTTTAAAGGAACTGGTTTTCTTCAAAAAAATATTTCAGGTTTTGATGCTGAACAGCTCTCACTATCTGGGAAAAAAACTTAAGTTCTCGAAAGAAAGAAAACTGAAAAGGACATAAAACTCATGAGTGGTTCGATCTCCCAGCTGTGGTCCAAAAGAAAATTTCTACATTAGCTCCTCACAAGAGATTATTTATAGATTTCTGCTAGACACAGTGTTAAAGCTGCTATGAAGAAGTTGCAGGATGGTATTTTTAGCACCTTACCTAGAACCTGGCCATGCGATTTCTCAATAATCCCCCCAAAACTGCATGATGGAAACTGCAATTTAAGTATAGCAAAGCGAGGATGAAACTGGTAGGCCTACAAACGCCCAGCACAGAGCTCTGCTTTCAGGTGGTTGCGGATGAATTTGCTTGTAATTGAGCTTTCCTTGTGTGCACAGCTTTTGCTTTACCTGTTAAACACACTTTATCTCAACCCATGGGTTTTCTCACTTTTACACTTCCAATTCTCTCCCGCATGCCACCGTGGGGGGGAAAGCAAGTGAGCGGCTGCGTGGTCCTAGTTGCTGGCCAGGGTTAAACCACGACAGGCCGATTGTATTACCCTGGCAGGGAGTGCATTTTTGTAGACAGATGAAATGCAAACACATTATTAGCAATAATAATTTAGCTTTTCTCACCCCCTTAAAAGTTGCATCATCTTCAGCGGGTGCTGGTGCATTAGCCACAATTTTATCATTACCAGATATTGAGAGTTTCAATCTTGAACTGGAACATTTTCTTGACAGAGTAATTTGTATAGAGCGCTCACAGGAAGAGCACCTGCTTGCTTGAAACTGAGTCTCGCCCATGTGTTACTTTGAGCAAAATTAGTCTGGGGGAGAAATCCTGCCATCAAGAGATGGAGAACAAGAGGGTGCATGACCTCGTTTGCAGTTTCATTTTTACAGGTAAGGCCCTGTGCATCTCATACAGTTATAAAATACTTATTGGCACACCAGGGGCTCTGGTCAGCCCCCAAGGTGGCCCTTGTGATCAGGCTTGATGCAGCAACATTTTTCCGCTACCATCCATCCCATGGTGCTGTGGGGCAGGGGCAGGGGAGCAGCGACTGGAGGCTGGAGAAGCGTTGCCCACCTGCCCAGAGCTTGTCCTCAGTGTCTGCAGCGCCGGGGGGGAAGGACCACTCTCCATCCCCATCCTCCGTGGCGCCAGGCCAGCCCGTGAGAAAACGCGGCACCCAGCACTTTGCCTCTCTGCCATTGAATTTCCAGCTGGGATTGCTCACATTTGGCAGCTCTGCCTTTCTGAAATCCAGGCTCGCTCCAAAACGGCCATGAATTTTCATGAAAAGCCCTCAGAGATATGCTGTATAATGACCCGATTTCATGGCTGATGTATATTTCATGTTAGGGTTACTACACCTCAAGTTTCCACACAAAACCCCTGAGCTTTGTTCTCATGGTTACCAATGTGTCCACTGAATCCCTCAATAAAGTGCATTACAGTGGTGCCTACTGGAAATATTACACCTGAACTTTAGGAGACTGGGCCATTATCATGCTCTGTTTTCACCGACTCCCTCGCTCTCCTCACAGGAAAAACAATTTCTTCTGACCTGAAACCTGGCTCAGAGGATCTCTCACAGAGACTGAATTTGATAATATTCACTGCAGACACTTTTGACTTAGAGAAATACAAAATAAAGCAGATTTGGATTTCTTGGGGGATGCTTTTATACACTCACAGCTCTTTTGTTTTGGAAAATTAGTTCTTTTGAAGAGATGGATCATTGATGTCTATCTTCTTTTATTAGGGAAAGAACTGAAGACATTAATGAGAATACAAAGATAAACAGATTATATTTTAATTGCTTTTATTTTCCTTCAGAAAAAATGAATTGTTCTGGAAAACAAAAGCTGTGCTTGTGTATTTTGCTGAATTTAAGTCGTGGAAACTTTCTGGTGACTCTGGCCTGCCATAAGCCATATTGCTAATGTAAATAATTTTGTCTCAAAAGCTGATTTTTCTTTCATAAAAATAATGCCATCTGACTGATTAAAAATACATATTTTAAAACCTTGGAATAAAGGTCAGTCATGCAGTGATGTGATTTTACTTGTAGAGATTCCACTTAGTATAATGTCTGATGAAAGAAATTCAGTTTAACCTTTTGAATGACTTTGGGAGCTTGAAGAAATGTCATGATGCCATTTCTTTAGGTGTTGTCATCTTCAGACTCTTCCATATCCCATCTCAGCTGCCTATTCTCCCTGTAACAGTTGCTCAAAAGAAATATGCCTGCCTTCCTTCATACTCTTTGCTGGCATTTAAAAAAAAATATTGAGCTTTAAGAAGCTCTTGCTTCTGTTTATCTTCATGTTTTGTCCATCTTTGCTTGTAACTCGTCCACTTCTCCGTCTCCCCTGCTGAGCATGATGGCCGTGTATTTTTGGTAGACAGAGCGTGCATAACTGCAAGGAAAACAGGGGTACAAAGGAAAGAAATTGGTTTTCAAGGAAGCCTTGCACTTCTCCAGGTGATGACACCCCCTGTTGCTTGTGGGTTTTGCAGCTTGACATTGTAATAGGTCTCTCTTCACATTTTGTTCGCTGTACCAGGTTTACAACAGGTTGTGCCAACAGAGTAAATGTTGCCTGAGATGGAGTAGCCCCTCATCTAGGCTTTGCGAGAAATGGATGCTGTTGCAGCCACTAATCAAACAAGGCCTTCTCCTTTTTCCTGTTTACCAAGAGGGTTTCTTCATAGGCGTAGTCCTCACAGGAACTTCAGTGCTGTCTGTTGAAGGCCTCCAATTTTGTGTTAAAACATTCTGCTTACCGAAAGCACCAGCAATGCCTTTAACACCTAAATAAGCGCACTGTAAGGTCCAAATTCTCTTGACAATACGCACTCATTTGTACTAGCTGAGCATCCAGCTCTTCATCAGCATAGCACAAGTGTGCCGAACAGCCTCGCTGTCCCTAAGCAGTGAAAACCAGACCACTGCTGTGTCCCTCCCGTGCTTTTGAAGCACGAGGGGCTTCAGTGGCTGTGAAAGTGGCCACTCAAGTGAGGTCTTCTCCCTTCTTATAGCTATAAGCAGTAATTTTTAGCCCTTGGTCAGAGATCCTTGGGGGGCTGTGGAGTACTTCTAGGGGTATGGTAAAACTAACCAAGAGAACTACCATTAGCAGTTGGCTTACGTCTGTCTTGTGGGTTTATGCACCTTTCTGGAAATCATATAGGGGTCTGCAATGAATAATACCACAGGCTGAAATCCACTCCCACTCAGCTAGCTGGTAGACAGCCCACCCCCCACCCCTTTTTTTTTTTTTTATGTTTCCAGCTTTCTGGTGTATTAGTAATGTATTTCTTCCTTTGTGCATGGGTGAAAAGTGAATCCTGACAGCAGGGAAAGTGAAATCCACCAAGTCATTTTGAACTCTGTTGGGTAGAAACAGAAGAGCAAGGCACTTTCCAAGGGCTGGCCCGCGCTGTCCAACTCACTCCCTTTGCAGGATGGGATCTCACTGACTGGCTGGTTTAAGGAACCACTTGCTCTGGTTTATTCTGAATTTACCAGTTCTGAGGTGCCACTGAATGACCAGTGACTTAAGTGCGACTATAGAGTTGGTCTGCTCAAACCTTTGAGCACCTGGGGGAGTAAATGCCGGTGACTCCTGCCCAGCGCTGCCCGCAGCATTCCTCCGTAGGGTGGCTTCTCCCACACACCAGCAGTGGTCCCATGTTCCTCGGGGATGGCAGGCAGGAGGAGCACTGCCTGGGGGGTGGGAAGGCACCTTTGCTATTAAGTTGCCCACGACAAAAGAGCATCAGCCCTCTGATTCCTGTCCTGGGTGCCTGACCCTTCCTCACCCAAGGAAGCCATGGCTGTTCAGATTTTGGGAAAGGCTTCCTTCCCAAGACCTCTCCTGGTTCCCCTCCTGTTTCCTACAGATTGCCCCAAGGCACCCTGCTGTTCAAAGAGCAAGGACACAGAGCAAACCTTATGACCACATTTGTAGCCATTTCCTTCATATACTCTAAGCACTAAATCGCATATTGCTCCCACAGATGGGGGACAAATGGTGCTGCTGAAAGTATCGCTGACGTCGCTGCTGAATTTGGCCCAGAGACTTCCAAGAAAATTTTGTCTGCCTACTCCAAGCTACATTTAGCACAAGCCAGTCATTTGTGACTGTAGCTTATAAATACTCCTAACTACTGGCATATACAATGGGAAATATAATACATCTTATCTAAGGGCCAAGTGTTCATTATTTATTACAGTCATTATTCATTTCCATTGTAGTTACTAAATGGGGCTTTAACGCTTGCTGGACCATTAGCCCAGCTAAGGGTCCCAGATTTCCTTGGCCTAGCTATTATCTGTTTTATTTGATATGTGGTTCCTGGCTGGCACATACACAAAGGGGAACTGGGCACCACAAAAGGAAAAACACACTTATTATTATGTCCCACAGTTCATTATAATGTCATAGTTCATTCATTTTTTTCTGTTTTCATCATTGAGTTCCTTGTAGCCAGATGAGGATCATTAACTTCTGAAATGAAACATTTTAATTAGGCTGATCTGCTCTGTGCCTTCTAACTCTTCAGATAGCATTGCCAAATTAGGAAGGCACAATTGCTTCTGTGTTTCTGTTTAATAAATATTTCAGCGCTGCTTGATAAGGCTGACACTACTGCATTAAGGACACTTGGAGCCGTGTTCTACTGACTCACGGCTCTGTCTCTTCCCTTCAGAAGGTGGCGTGTGAGACTGAATCACACCACTCCAGCTGTATATACATGGAGTTGAGCAGGGAGACCATCGGCATGACAGGCATGTCCCTTGTTACTCTGATGAAAAAGTGAAAAAGTGAGTGATAATTAATCATCTTCATTCACTGCCTCCAAAACCAGCCAGTTTGTATCCTGCCCACGAAAGGAGAATTGCTGTGAGCTTAGCTCCTCTTCCCCTCTCTGAAAGTTCAAAAGATAAAGGAAATGCTTTTCAGCATGAATGTAATGGGAAACGGGACAGCTACAAACTGGTATATATTTTCCAATAGCAACTCCTGCCTACTTTACTTCTAGCCAGGGGTTTATGAGAGCTCATTGCCTCCTGAGGTCTGCTGCTTCGGCTGCCTGCAGGAGCGTATGTGGAACGTGCAGAGATGTATCTGACTAAAGAAATCCCAAACAAAAGAGCTGAGGACTGTTCTCCTTCTCCGTAGGCTTGCAAATAACTGCTCCAGAAGAAACGTGGGAGTGCAAGAAAGTTGGGATGGAGTGTCTGAGTTGAACTTGAAATCTTACAGGTTGTTGCAGCCGTGCCTGAAGGCACGAATCCTTGATTCCCTGGTTGTGGAGAACCATTTCCAGCTGACACCCAGCCATCCTGATCTGTCAGCATCTTTAACTCATTTTGCACAGTGGTAGGGGGTTAGGGGGAGTGTACAACGATGCGGGCCAGGCCTTCACTTACAACCATAGTGCACAGTAAGGACTTGTACGATTGAGGGATGGCAATCAAGTTAGAATCAGGCCATGGCCAGAACATGAGTGGGACCAGAGAGCAATGGGCACAAGCCTGAAGACAATAATGAAACATCAAAGTGCTTTCAAGCCCAAGTGCAGACATGACTGATATTTCCTATCTATTGAATCTAGGCCAGTCATTCATCTTTTGGGTGCCTCTGGGATCTTTTTTCAGCTGTACCCCTGAAACACTCATACATCTTGAGAAGAGCCCAGACCAAACTTTGGTGGAGTACCTTGCTGAGCCCAGAAAATAGCAGTCACACTCAGGGACTTGATGTTTCTCCCAGCTGCCAACGGGAAGCCTCTCACTGCTGTCACTCCAGGGGAAGGCAGAAGGAGCACCTGCTCCAGCGAACAGTGGTGTCGTAGCTGCACTGATCTGAGCCAACATCCCACACCCGGCTCTCATTGCTGCTCAACAGTGGACACAGTGAATTTTACCCATTCTGTCAATGCTAGTGTTTCCCAAGTGCTGCTGTTGTGCTCTAAGAGATACAGACCATGGAGGCAGGTGCCATATCTTCCCTAGAGACTTCATATCCTTATGCCATCATGTCCCCGTGGAAGTCGATGAACTGTTTATAACTGTCTTCAGAGGGAGTAGAATTAGGAATGTGCAATCACAGGACAGAAAGTGACTTCATGGCCTACCAAATCCAGTCATCTGCAATCACAAGTAACTACATCCCTTAAGTGACGTCAGACTCCACCCTGAAATCAGACAGGTTTCTTTGCCATCTGTTTTAGAATCCAGAACCAGTTTAATTAGAAGATAAAGTCTCTAGCTACTCCATGATGATTTTGTACCTTTACTTAATCATCTTTCCAATTCTCCGCACAGACTGGAAGTTCGGGTATCTTGCTACTGACATTTCCACTCAAAACTTATTTGCGGTGCAATAATGCAGGTGTGGTTTCTCATCAGCACTTGCAGAAATGGAGACCTGATTAAACCTCACTTGAAAGTCAGGCCCTGAGGTCCTAGTCCGCAAGCTGGCATGTACCAGGGGTGGAAGCTTGTTTACCAGCTCTCTGAAATGCCTCTTCACATTGACATTCGCTTAGCGTCTTTGTCACTCTGGCTCTGATTTTTTTTTTTCCTCTCTCCAGTGAATCATTTATGCACTTTGCTGCTATCAAAGAAAAGTCTTCATTTTCAGCACACTGTCAGGAGAAATTCCTTTGAAAAATCTTACTTAGGCAAGCCTGTCAAATGAAAGCAAAAATACCTAGCATCACTCCTGCTTCTCAGGTTTATAAAAAAGAAAGACTTTTTTATGTAATTTTGTCCACCTTTCTGCTGCTACAGGACTATCTATTTATTTGTATTTTCTCCAGGGTCAGTTCAATAGTTTTTCATGACGATGTCTCCAACACATTTCTCTGGGGGCAAAAATTACTCCATAGGCTGTGGTGGTCTGCTCTTTCTCTGCATAGAGTAGTTGACAGTTATGATGTTTCCTTCCTAGGTAATATCTATTGCATACTTTATTCCTCTTTAGTCTTTGTCATCTAGCAACTGCCTATATAACTTTACTAACCTTCCCACAGGAGTCAGTACGTGCTATGCATAGGCTGTCATAACCATACCTAAGCTTGGGAAGTAACAAAATTGGCCTGGTTTTATTGGATTTCTCACTGTTTTCATAGCTCTTCTTTGAACTCCTGACTACTTATCAAAATCTTTCTTTTCTTGTTTTTTTTTTTTTTCTTCAAAGAAGGAGGGATCTTTGCTAAGGAATGGTTGCATTAAGAGCATCACTCTGCTGGAGAAATTGCACTTGGGAATTTTCTATGTGGAGAGGCTGTATGAGACAGAGTGAGCCCATTACTGTGAAAGAGAGAAAATACCCTGTTTTCCACCATAATGTCCCTGCTGAAGAAGCCCAAAATGGTATTAATCTTTATTTGTCTCTAAACTTCATTGTAGGTTAATATCCCCTGAGCATTGTCACTGCCTGGTCTCTTGGCATTGCTGCTGCTTCACAGACTGCTCCTTCTGGTGGGATGCTTTTATTATGCATAACTGAACCTCCCTGAGTAATTGCATTCTGCCCATTCCTCTTGATTAGTGAAGAACATGGACTGGAAAGGACCGTGTAGGTCATTGAGTGCAATCCTTAGCAATTTCAGGCAATTGTGCTGTAAATACAGAGTGCCGAATGGTCCCAGAACAGGAGCTTGTGCCTTTTCATACATGTCTTCCAAACATCCTCCAGCTCCCTGGAAAAGGAATGTTTAAGCCCAAAGACCCATGATTGTTAGTGTGACTGGGGCCTGGCTACAAAAAATGCAGTGTTGGACACTATGGCAAAAGCAGTGCTGGACAACTATGCTTCCCTCCAAAACATTAAGCCTAAAAGTTCGTGGGGGTTCATGGACTGAATGCTCAAAACAAAAGGCTGCACAGGATGCTCATAGCTGAAACAGGACAGTGGGGATGTTTTTTGGTGATTGCTGGTCATACCAGCCTCTGCACCCATCCTAACTCGGGGGGGAATTTAGAAAAGGAAATAAAAACCCAACTTGATTACTCCTTCACAAAACAGGCAGCAATGCCAACGGGTCACTGGAGGTCCTCCAGGACGTGGGCTCCTGTGGTATCCACATACCATAGGCTCACTGTGGCTTGCAAATGGCTTTTCTGGTACTCGTGCTGTGGCCTTGCTGGCCTTGCTGCTGTCTTCAGCAAATAAGGAAATCTAGCACTGGGGAAATAAGTGGAATTGCTATAAAATCACTACTTACAGTCACACTTAAAAAATGCTCTTGACTAGCTGTGGTATAAAAAGCATGCTTATTACAAAACACTAATGCATTTCAGACTTGATGAGCCCTCTCTGTGCAGATGGGTCTAGGATGCGGGAACAAGTTTAACACAGGTAAAATTAGACCTCGACTTTGGGCTGAGAGCTCCCCCAGTTTTTCAGCTGGGCTGGTGGGAAGGTCGAACACAGAGTGTTGTCACTGCTTTGGACCTGGGCTGATTATTTACAAAACTTGCACAAAGCCTCATTAGTCTGAAGGCTGATGGTAAGGGTGAAGGTGGGAAGAGTGCTTCTTTGCTGACAGCTCCCGGCCTTTATACTCTTATCCCAAAAACTTCTTGGTCATGGTGACTCTGTAAACCCTTCTCTGATGGGCCCTTGCCTTCGGTGCCGACTGCTTCGGTGACATTTCCCATCCTTCTCATGAATCTCTGTCCTCTCTGGGCTGGTGGGACTGGGTTTGCTTGGAGATGATGGGCAGAATGGCCTCTGCCTGCCTAAGGTGCCCCAGGGACCGTGCTTGCAAACCATCCTCTGCATCTGCTCAGCTTTCTCCTGACTCCTCCATCTGCTTCCCCTGCCTTGGTGCACAAACAGGCTCCCAGACACTCTACCAAAGACCCTGGCTGGGTGTTTGCATTTGGCCATATGGAGACCTTCCTGCCAGCACCACCGGGTCCTGGCTTTGCTGTGCTGGGACTCCCACAGTTTCAGCTATTTCAGCTCATGCAGGAACATTTCAGCCTCTGCAAAACACCTAAACAAAGCACGGCTCTTGCATCCACCAGCTTAACGGGGCTGTACCCAGCCACTGGCAAAACAGTATCTTTGCTTTGCGGTTCATTTTTACTGCACTCCTGATAACAAACGTAAACCTTAGTTGTGTATATTTGATTAAACTCCAAGGGAGGCTACGAGGGGATGGCTCCCCACACTTCAGAGCACTTGCAGTGGGTTGTTTATCTTCTGCAGTTTCTTTAGTAAACACGGTATAGTGTCAGCCAGCAATTTAATGCTTTGTACCCTAGCATCCTCCATTGCCAGTGAAAGCAACCTTTCAGAAAAATCACTTTGTTCGAGTCTTTTCTAACTTGCTAAGAACACAAAGTGACTTGTGTCACGGCCTCCCACTGCACACCCCAAACCCAACCTAAATACGGGAACACGGCGTCTTGGGAAATGAAAATAAAAGAGTAACACTAAATAATCACTCTCTCCATTTTCCCTTTCCATCCTCCAGCTAAGTGCTCTGACCTTCAGAGGAGGGTCATCCGGCTGTGCTACTTTTCTTATTTCTGGAGTTGCTGTTCCATCTTGTTATAAAGCCAGGCAGCAAGAGAGGGAACAAGATGGTTTTTTTTTCACCGAGCATAAGTAATTTGGGAGAAGAGGAAACAAAACCTTGGGAAACAAAGATAACCTATAATGACACAAAACTATTTCTGAACATCTGGTAACCTCAGGAAAGGCAGACCTTCCAAATTAGGAACCAAATCCTGAGGCATTTGAAGCCAGTTAATGATGGTTTTGTACTCCCACTCCATGAAGATTAAAACAATTATGGATTAGAAATAGTGCATTTATTTACTACCATTTTTAATGATAATGTCCATAACCTTGTTTGGTTTAAAATGCTGTTTAATTTAGTTGATTACATTCTTCTAAGCCTGCGATATCCTAAGGTTTAACAACCACACCATATCTTCACACTTTTATATCCATAATGAATTTTTGCATGAAAATAAAATACCAGTGCTTCAGCTTCCAGAAACCTCTGAGGCAAACATTTTATTACATCATGAAATTAATTTTTATTGCCCTTCTGTTCTGTGAAGCAGAAACACAAAGCAATATGAAAAAAAAAAAATCCACCAAAGTGGCCTTTTCAGCAGCTTTGCAGCCAGAATTTCTTTGCTAATCTCCAAGGCGATATGCTCTTCAGATCGATGAGCAAAACTGAGGGGGTAACGACACATTGTACAGACTGAATCTACTAAAAAACTCCCCACGGTAAGGGAGCATTAACCATTATGGGACCTCATGGACCATCTTGCTGACTTGCTCAGAATCACGACGGCGTCTCTGCCTCATAAGCTAGCGGGAGATGTAGATGTTAGCGTCTGCTTTTGGACATGGTCAGAATGAGACCTGACCAAATAACTGCATTACTTTTTGGACCAGCAGAGTTGGAGTCCTGCTGTAACATCTGCTGCAGTTTTGTGGTCTGACAGCTGCGGCATAAGCGCTGAATTATTGGGTTTAAAAGAACTGCTTGTGGTTTATCCTCCCCGTTTGGAGGAGGGCGGGAGGTATCAGCCAGAGAAATGCATTCATAGCCACCGGGGCAGCACTGGCATTTCATAGGCAGTGTTTGGGGGATGCTGTAGCTCTTGGGGCTGTCCAGGGGCTGCAGCCAGGACGTGGCATGGACAGACGGCTCAGACAACCAGCTGGATGCTCCCGGGAGGTGATGTCCTGCGGCTGTGGCAGACCGGGAGCTGCTGCACTTCCAGATGCGGCCATGTGCCGCCAGGTGAACTGGCTGATTATGGAGCTATTTGCCCTTATTTATGCAGCTATTTGCCGCAGACCGTGGCTAGGCAGGCAAAAGGGACCATGTGTTTGCAGTGTCTGAACAATTAGATGTCTCCGCATGCAAATGGGAGCTCTGCGCGTCCTGAGCTGTAAACAGGGCGATTTGTGTGTGCTCACGCATGTCCTGTCAGCGTTTGTTTAATGCTTCAGTTCCACTAGCTTGTTCCCTTTTAGTTTGTATTTTAATGTGCAGGCACTTGCTGAAGTGTATCCACTTAGTGAGCATCTGGCCTTGCTGGGGTTTTAAGCTGAACACACATTTTAACGACGCCTGACTTCTCAGTCGGCACCAAGAAAATTAATAGACCCGATATCCTTCCCTTCCCTCCTGTGCAAGGTCGGCTGGTCCTTCTTCCCTAGCAGGTCCTATTTTGTGTGTCCCACCTGGGCCTGGGGGTCGCAGCAGTCGGTCCCAGCTGGCACCTCGCTCTACAGCACACGGTGCTTCATAACCCTGCAGGAGCCCTGGAGCTCTACTCGTGGCCTTTGGACATTATGAGCTTCTAAGGTCAATTGATTGAACATGGGAAGCCTGACTCTTCTTCAATAGACGTGGTGCTTTCATTTGTTCAGTGCACCTTCAAAGGCCCACCTGAGATTAAGGATTTACTTAAGGATTTTAATTAAGTGAAGACCTAATTAGCACAATTATGCATTACCAGGCAAGTCACAGGGCTGAGGTAATTTGCTTTGTTGGGTTAGTATTTGGACTGGTTATGTGGAGTAAAGTCCCATTAATGAAAAAACACAAGATCCAGTGAAAGTCCATCAGGGAGCCTTCATTAGCCAATGAAAATCTCCCTCTCTTTGCTGGGTGTGATGTACCACAACCTGGCCTTTAGCTCTTTCTTCACAGATGCCTAAAGGATTAAATAGTTCAAACTTTTACAGCCTTTTGTTCACCATTATGAGCCGTTGTGCAAGAGATGACCCTGAAACACTCTGACTTCACCCAGAGATGGGGTAAGTGATACAAGGGCAAACTCCTGCATCCCCAGACAGTGCTGTCAACAGCAACTCTCAGCTAGCCAGAACAGAATCACAAAATCATAGAATTGCCTAGGTTGGAAGGGACCTTTCAGATCATCTAGTCCAACCATCAACGTAACTCTGACAAAAAACATCACTAAACCATGTCTCTAAGCACTATGTCTACCTGTCTTTTAAATACCTCCAGGGATGGTGCCTCAACCACTTCCCTGGGCAGCCTGTTCCAATGCTTAATAACCCTTTCTGTGCAAAATTTTTTCCTAATATCCAATCTAAACCTTCCCTGGCACAACTTGAGGCCGTTTTCTCTTGTCCTATTGCTTGTTACTTGGGAGAAGAGACTGAGCCCCACCTCTCAACAACCTCCTTTCAGGCAGTTGCAGAGAGTGATAAGGTCTCCCCTCAGCCTCCTTTTCTCCAGGCTAAACAACCCCAGCTCCCTCAGCTGCTCCTCATAAGACTTGTTCTCCAGACCCCCCACCAGCTCTGTTGCCCTTCTCTGGACCCGCTCCAGAACCTCAGTGTCTTTCCTGTAGTGAGGGGTCCAAAACTGGACACAGTACTTGAGGTGGGGGCTCAGCACACTCATTTCCAGGTCTGTTTTGTTTTATCGCCAAGCTTGTGGCTTCTTCTTAAAGAGCCCTGGAGGAGGATTTGCTGCTCCTCACCCCAGCATCACTGCCCAGTTGGGGGGACCAGACCATGGGTGCTCACCACATGTTTGGGCACACATGGACTTTGAGCTCCACCACCTGCATGGCCCAGTTTCAAACTCTGCTTCCTGGGAATGCTCATGTGTGCAAGCCTGTAAACGCTGCCTTTAGAAGGCTTTGTGCTGATAACAGCCCATCATATGAATATGCAAGAAAGCAAGCACCAAGGGAGGTTGCTGGCCTAATTCATTAAAATCCGTGAGTGACTGTGTCTGGAAACATTCTGGCAGGGCTCATCTAGCTCTCAAACGTGTTAATCCTTCCAGCGCAGCCATTAGGCAGGGGGCTAAGGGGGGACTGATGATTTGTTTTATCACTATTTAACAGTTAGATGAACTTTGGCAATGTAATGCAGACTTAAAGACTCACTGCGTGCAGTTTTAATGGACCCAGATGAAAGACTTCAACAGGGAACATGGTCTGGCTAACCCCTAAGGCAGAGAAGACGCCTAGCTTTCCCTGCTGCTAGAGATGACCTCTTTTGTGATCTCCCGTGTTGCTGGAGAGGACCCTGATAACCAATCTCCTCACTCAGGGAAGGGCCCCTGTCCTGTGTCTGCAATTAGCTGAGAAGATGCTGGGCCAAAACAAGCATTATCAGCTGCATTGTCACTGTTTGAAGTGCACTCTAAAAGCAGAGCGAAGAAATGAAAATCCTGGTCACCCATGGCCCAGGATGGCTACTATGGATGGATGATGTAGGAGTCTTTACAGGCATGGTGCAGTCCTTGGAGGAGTTTGGAGGGGACTGAGCTCTAGGCAAGTGACAGGCTCTGGGAACAGGAGTTAGTTTTCCTGATACAATGCATTAACTGGTTTTACAGACATCTTCAGGAGGTGAGAGCTTTTAGAGTGCAAGACAGACATTTCCAGTTCACCTGCATGAAGGCCTTTTCATCAGCAGCAAGGGAGATGAAAAAGATACTTTTGATTCAAACACAAGATGAAGGAGGTTAACGCGGAACTGTAGCAGGAAGGCATGCATATGTAAATCAAACAGACCTCCAGGTACTAGCGGCTTGTGTAACTCTTGAGAATTTCATCCTTATCGTTCTCACAAGTGGGTCATAGAAAGTTGCTGATGGGGTTAGCTTTCAGCTTGATGTAACTCAATATAATTGATTCTAATGGGTTTGTTAGGTCATAAAAGGTGATTTCCTTTAGGTCTTCATCCCGTGCTCCCTGGCAATATTTCCAAAAGCCTGAATAAGTAAAAAGCGCATACTGAAGTGATTCCTAATACTCAAGACTTTAATGAGACTGCTCTCTATCATTTTTACAAGATGATGATGAGCAAGCACTCCAATTCTGTCTACTTCATTTCCCCTTCATAAGTAGGGGAATATGGCATTATAGCTACACAGTAGTTTCCAGCATATACGTTTCTTCAGTGTGTATATGCAAAGGAGATTCTGTCTACAAAGGGGATATCTCTGCTGACAGCTCAGGCTAGCCCAAACCCACCCTTCCATTGCAAACACAGTCATGCAAAGAGCCTTTCTTCGCCCAAGCTGCAGGGCTGACTGACGAGAGGGACACCAACCCTGACCCTGCCTGATCAGGGGCTTCCGTGGGGATGGGGCACGGACAGGACCCACTGCCGCAGCCCCCTCCACCATCAGTGTCCTGCTTGTCACTCTCCCAAGGCCAGTGTCGATACTTTGGGTGAGTGAGATGCTCAAAAAATAACCCTTCCTTCCTCTTTGGTCGGAAGCGCTGTGATGGGAGGAAAAGGGCACAGGTCACGGTGCTCTGTGTGCTCAAACCACCCTTAACACCCCCACAGTACAGGCAGGGCCAGAGGGACCCAGGGCTCGTTCGTGCCTGCAAGTCATGGAGGACAAGCTGAGATTTTTTGCAGGCATGCCTCCACACACACGAACTCCAGCCGTGAGTCCTCTGGTGTTTTACTTCAGGCTGTTGACATACACTGGAAAACAATCTGCTAAGATGTGGGATGAATGCGTGCATTCCCTATGCTGAAACTACTCATTCGTTGTTGGTCCTCTTTGTGATGCCTCACAGTATTTTTCTTGTAACATAGATCAACCTGTTCATTTGCCAGAGGTCATCTTCCTGTTAAGCAACTACATACACTCAAGTGCAGTTCTCTACCTGGTGAGAGGCAAAAGTAATTTTTTTAAAACTTTTTTTATCGAAAGTAAAAAATACAAAACAGATTATCAAAAAGCCCCAAATCAAATGTAATGCAAACTTGTCAGCCACCAAGCAGAAGAAGGTGCATTTGACAAGGAGACACAGTAATGAGCAGGTCTACCAGCAAATTAACAGGGAGAACAAATTCAGAAGTCGCACCCCTCAGAGACTAGGACCTCTGTAAAGGAAGGGGGATGCTGGTGGGATAAAGGCAAGACTTCTGTAACATCCGTTACCACTTTGAAGGGAAGATGAGTTAGTGCCTCAAGGAAGGATATCTCTGGTGCAAGTTCAGAGGATCAACATCAGGATCATGGTCTCGAGGGGCTCTGGAGCCCCTGTTGCATGGAGGAGCAGAGGCAGAGACCAGCCTGGCAAAGGAACAGCATCTACAAGCACTTAGTGTTACCTCAGCATGACCAACCCCTGAGGTTTAATCAATGTCACGCAGCAGTCCTCTCAAAGCATCAAGGGATTAGTTTAAAAGCCACGAGGTATTTTCCAGGGAGGTTATGACATTTATTATATGCTGTCTCTCTGCCTGTTAGACTGATCCACAGGTGTTAAAAGAGAGAAGTGAAGCTAAAAATAGTACTTTCTTCACAGACTGCACAGAAATGCAGCTCTGCCTGCACCTCCCTTGGAGCGAGCTCCTCTCCCGGTGCTCTCCCGTGGTGCTCAACACCTCCCTGGAAGCAGCGGTGCTGACCATCTCCCCAGTCTGCTCAATAATACCAACTATCCCCTGGTGCCTTTGGGGACCCATTTCGCAGTAACATCCTTCAAAGTCAGAGCAGCCTTGCAGAGGTTCCTGTGTGGTTGCAGCCTGTCTCTCATGGCCTTCTCCATGCCCTGCCAGAGGCACACAAGTAGACCACAGCCCATCCTTGCTAGCCCTCCTTCCATCATCTCCTCACTGCTGAGTGCTGCCTGAGTATGCGTGCACGCAGCTGTCACTGTCTTCGTGGGCTACTGCCACAAGCTTTCCCACCGTCCCTTTTACCTTTTACTTCACCTGTTCCAAGGAACAAGGCTTTTCCTTCTAATTCTGCTCTTCAAGGCACCATAAGGAATGGTGTAAACTGAGCAAATCTCTGGATTTTTCCTCACAGTAAAGTACTCAGGCCTAGGGGCACATTCCCACGAATCTTTCTTTCTCTGGCATATGCAAACCTGTGAATGTGAAAGTATACACTTGAGGACACGTATTGTTTTCCTCTGCATCCCTTGCATAGTTTTCTAATTGTAGAGCATGCTGTTTTCTCCTAGAAAAATATTTAGTATTCCAAAATTTTAACTTATTCCGTTATTTGTGTTGGTTTGGGTTTTTTGTGTTGTTTGTTTGTTTTTTTTTTTTAATTGAAAGTGCATTGAATATGCCACATTGTTCGGAAATGTCTTAAGCCCCTTGTGCAGCACATAAAATCTCTATCTGCGTCTCAACACCCTGTCTTTATTCTACCCCTACTCAGAGAACAGTGGAAAAGTTGTTGTCTTCTCTGCAAGCGTCCGGTCCAAGGCCCTGGGAGTGGGAGAAGCAGAGGGTAAGCACTCAGAAGGAGTGGACAACGGGCTACAAGTGCCCATAGTGGTCTTAGGCCAAAAGTTTCCCTTCTCATCCCTTCTCAGAAAGCTAGCCTGACCTTCCAGGGTCCAGAAAGATTTTTCCTCATTGATCTTACTGGCTCTGGGGTTGTCATCCAACCATGCAGGTTCCTCAGGCACCACCTCATCATGCCCCTGCTTTCCGACCTGGGGCAGCACGCTCATCTCCACAAGAGCCCACCCAGTGGGGCTGGCAGCCTGCAGTGAGCTGCTGGTGGGGACAGGGATGTACCTCCACACCCAGACAGCCCCGCAGCCAGGGGGCCAGTGCTGCACAGACCTCTGAGGCAGCGGTCCTTCTCCTCTGCTGGGCCCCCAGGAACTGCTGCGTTCTCCTGCGCCTGCAGTCAGTGCCAGCTGGCCAAGCACTACAGTGACAGTGAAAGGACTAAGGGGCAAGCTCCTGCCCATGTTGCTGCTTGCTTTCAGGCCCCTCTGCCACATCCAACCTCTGCCACATCCTCTCGAGCTGTGAATAGAGATATTTACTCTGCCTATTGGCAGCACTGACCATGAACACCAGGGCAGCTGCCTGTATTTTCCTTGTGCCCCCTAAGAGTTTTTTGCAGAGTTGACTTGTAAAATGAGAAGGGGTGGCTGAGTTAGGTGAGAGGGGTGATGGCTGTAAGGAGTCCTGGGGGCTGACATCCTTGCATGAGGGCTTGGACAGAGGGGATGCAGCAGAGCCACCAATAACAGCATGAGGTGAGCCTGAGGGTGGCGATACTCAGTGGGGTGCTGAGTGTGGGGGGACAGAGGTGACAGCTACAGCTCCCCAAACAACAGCCGCTTTCCAGTAAGTCCTTGCCTGTCTTCTCACAGGCATCCTGCATCCCACAGCAGGAGGCACCCCAGAGGGATACGAGCCACGTGGTGTGGCAGAGACATGTCTACCCAGAGCAGTGAGCTGACTTTTCCAACAATGCCGCCTTGACGGGATGTGGCGGTCTCCAAGGGGGGAGAGGAGATTAACTGTGAATAGCAATGCCGTGTGCTCCTGGGGCAATTCTTCCGGGTCATTTAATGCCTATAAACAAAACCCACAGCAAAGTTAAAGGCACCCCTGTAGTCTGGCCACAGCTATGAAGGCAGTAGGTTTAGGAACTTTTTTGCTTCCAGAGCTGCTAAAGGTTTGGAGAAATTAACTACAGTATGTTGATGTGAAGATTTATGAGAGGATCAAGGAGATATGAAAATGAAAGAGTCAACAATATCAGAGCATGACATGAGATAGTGAAGTATTTTATTTCCATTGCTTTCAATATTATCTCTTGGTTGGCAGGAAATAATCTGAGCAGGGAGACTGCATAGCAGAGGTACGGAAAATAGATGCGATCATTTTCCACAGACGCAATGAGCACCACTCTAGATATTTTATAACTTGCTAGTGTTTTATGTCATTTCTTCAGACATCTGTGCATTAGAGTGACTGAGAACTGCAAATGATGTATAGTTAAGATATCCCCCTATAATTAAGCTGAAATAATGCTGGATTATTCTAGCGTTAATTATAGGGGGCTATTTTAACTATTAGCTCATTAAAAAGCTATGATGCAAATCTCGTTCTGAAAGAGATGAAAAAATGAGGGTATCTGAACAAAATGTCAGTGGTCCTCTGCTGAGACCAGATGGAGAGGTATAACTACACTCAATTTATCAGTCAATATATTGAATTATATGGAGGCTTGGATGGAGCCTGCATTGCCTTTTATTATGTTTGGTGTTTGCAGATGGATGTGGTGATTCAGAAACACTTGGGAAGGGAATGCCGTACCTATGCAAAAGGGTGGACTTCGGCTGAAATCAGCCCAGGTTTCACATGAATCCCTGCCACATGCTCCTCTCTAGATGGGAGCCCTCCTCTCGCCCACCTTGCCCTTCAGGTGCAGCACACGGGGTCACAGAAGCTGGCACTGCAAGACTAAAATCCATGAATCTGTGACAAGGCCAGCCCCAGGAAGCGTGCAAGCAGTTGCAGCCGGCACAAGCCCCGCTGGAGCACGAGGCACTCGTCTGTGTCTAATCTGCTTGGGGTCAACGTTGGTCAAGTGTTATGGAGCAGCGACGTTGCCTGGTTTGGGGTAATAAAAGTGAAGCAGTATGCTTGGCTAGTCCGGTCACTGACAAAGGGCATCCTGGAAGGGACCTGCCTGAACTCACGTGTTCTCTTCCAGTGACCAAAATGTTATTTCCCATCTCATTATCTCCCCTGAAGGACCCCAATGGGGCCAAGGCACCCCGAGCAGCTGGAGGGAGGAGGTGCTGCCTGGCTCCCCGCACTCATTTGAGCCCCGACTAGGCTGTGCTAACCAGCAAAAAGCTGTCCTGGGATGAAACTCCAGTCCCTCTGCACTTATAGAGATAAGGGGATCTCTTGCCTGGCTCTGCCTATAGGGTGGGATACAGCTGGGGCACAGTGTAAGCAACGAACTCCATTGAAACTCCATGTTTTGGGCTTTCTGAGACCTCCAGGATCCTTCCCGCTGGCGGAGGGGATCTGTGCATGTAAGGGTCAGTCCCTGCCGTCGCTTTACAAGGGTCAGGTCTTCCCTCCCAATTCAGCCATTGCTGCTGCCTTGCTCAGGGTGGTTAAGAAAACAGTTTGCTTTGCAAATATGGTCGGGTGTGCCTGTGCTGCCCAAAGGGGCATCTCATCTCTTTGGCATCCGACAGCAAGCAGCAGGGCAAAATAATAGAGCAGAGGCTAAATAAGAAAAATGACTTCTTGCCCTCGAGCGTTATGGCAACAAATGGTGAAGAACATGCCCTCAGGGAACAGCGAAATGAATGAGATGAATGTGTAATGTCCAATAACTACATGTCGAATCAAAGAGCGCACTCTTAAAGCATGAAGTTAGCAAGGGCTGGTGAATGCAAGAAGCAGAGTCAACTGGGAAATTTATTGTTGCACAGGATGGCACAGTATGTAAATCTTGCTGGAGAGCTTTTTGAGGTTGCTGTTGGCTTTTGAAGGGGTAGGTAATGAGCATATGACTTTGTTTTATAGGAAAATAATGAAGGAGGGAAAATCGACAGAAAGGCAGGAATGGCAGCTCAGGCAGAACTGGAGTCCCACCCAAGTCTCTTTGTGGTCCAAGCGTCAGCTCCGAAGGCTGGAGGTATGGAAAGGGGGGGGTTTCTGATGGAGAAGGAGGAGGAGGTGGACTGGGAGTGGGGATGGAGATGGCTCCAGCTGTACGTTGGTATTTCTCCTTTTCCACTCAGCTTGCCCCCATAGCTGCTTGCATGGAAGGGCAGCATGGACAGGGAGACCCGGTAACGAGCTGGGGGCCATTGCACAGACTATTTTCATGCTTTACCAAAGGACTCGTGGCTAGACGTGATTGGGAAAAGATGTTCCCAAGTTTGGCCTGAAGTTTTTTCTTTATTTATTTTAATTTGATTAAAGGCTGTCTGAAAACTAAGAATGTGGCCCAGGTGAGCTGGCAGAAAAAGTTCACTGTGCATTAAGGACACGAGCCACTGGCAATGGTGTACATGCAGCTCTCCTCCGGCTTGTTCTGACTTGACGTTGCACCCCGAGACTGCAGAACGTGGCGAATGAGCGATACAGTTACGCGAGTGAGCAAGAGATGTGGTTACTTGCATCAAAGTCTGGAAAGAGCTTCACAGGACGTTGCTGCCTGTCACCCCCGGGGAGCACAGCTCCGGGCTGGCGTGCCCTTGCTGCTGGGGAGATGCTCTGCAGGCAAAGGGGTTTGGGCACCTGGAGGGACTGTCACTGATGAGATCAGCACCCAACGCCTCGGGAGCCACTGGGTGGCGTATGAACACTTACATACATAAAAGAGCAGGATCCGTGGAAAAAACCAAGGCAGAAATCTGTGTAGATAATTACGTGGCCTTTCTTTGGACCAGGGCGAGAGCTGGTGAAACCAACCCGGTGTACATTAGGAAAGTGGTTATATGTCAGGCCTCCTTTAACAAATAAAAGTCCCGATGATCAAGTATCGAGGAGTAAAGTTCAGGGGCTGTAAAAGCAATCAGCTAATGAAAAATCACAACGCAGCCTCGCCTTCGCCACGCAGGGCACGAACAGGGGACCACAGGGGCGACGGCGGCTGCAAAGCCCCTCGGCAGACAGCTGCCCCAAATCATTCCTGGTGCTTAAATGCCATGCTGGCAACAGTCAGGAGTTTGTCTTGTTTGTGCCTTATTCAGCTGGACGCTGGTCGTGCCGTGACTGAGGTTATTGCGGCCACCAGTCCCCCTGGTGCCGATGTGGCAGGAGGGCTGTGGGTCCCTGGGCACAGCCCCACTGCTCCATGTTTTCCTTTCCTACAGGGACAGCCTCTCCTGGGCTGTCACTGTTGCCCACAGGGGCTGAGGACATCTGGCTCGCCAGCATTCGGCCCTGCAAGCCGGCTAAAGCCAGGAGGGGGATTTCAGCAGGGGTCAGGAGCCAGAAATACTGTATCTCAGCACTCTCCAGACTCCTCACATTTTCCTCCCCCAGTCTGGGTTGTCCCTGCCTGGTCTATAACCATTTCACAGGGCTCCTTTCCCTCTGATTGTTTAATGCGATTAAGAAAATATTTGTGGTGTTTCTGTCTCAGTTTCGCTCGTTGCCGGCAATTCCCCCCCCGCAGGAGAGCGAGCTCTCACCACCTGGTGCAGCTGGGGCTGTGAATATTGCAACGGAGGGCCGCTCGGAGAAGTCACTTGTTCCCTGGCAGGGTAAGGTCCCCGAGTAACAGAGAACAGGGGACACTGCCTAGCTGTGATGAGCGTCTTGAGACACGTTTTATCTCCTCTTACCAACTGTCAATACAAATGAGCAAGAAGCTTGTTTTAGAGGATGTTTCATTTACATGATGCCAGGGTTGGGACAGGGAAGGGGGGAACGGCACTAAGATAAATGATACTGTTTTCAACTAATTCAGATCAGCATTTGCTCTGAAGGCAGCAGCATCGCTATGAATGCTTTTTATCAACTCCAAGAGCCCCCGTATTTATAATATGGGAGCAACTGACATGCTTTCATGGTGTTCAGGCATCAGGACAAGCATCTCGCAAGTGGCAAAAGGCGGGAAAATGGAGTTATCAGCCAGGCTGGGACTGTGTTTTCTCGGGTATTAGCAACGCTCAGTCATCCACCTTCCCTCCTTTGTGTGAGGTATATCTGCTTTCAGCTACCAGTCGTTCATCACTCACTGCCCACCACCAAGTCGCTGTCAGGCTGTGTCTGTCCCCTGCCTGTGGCCATTGCAGGGGCAAGACGGGGCATCCAGGGCAAGAGAGGGGTGGGTTAGCAGATCAGGGCAGCGATCGCCTGGAAGCACACCGGCTCTCCTCTGCCAGCTGAAGGAATCATTTTTCACCCAGCCTGGAGCAAAGAAGGAAAGTGGAGGTGAAGACTCCTCTGCAGCTTGTCCATGCCCCATACCCAGGGTGTCCTGCCTGGCCATGGGAGGTTCCCTTCCTGCCTCCGCGACCCAGCCTCCCCCTGAGAGAGGGAGATCGCTCCCTCAAGGAACTGAAGTCCTCACTGCCTGTGACCAGCTTGAGGTCCATGAAGAAATGGTGCTCTGTGACTTTCGGGAGCCTCACCAGTGCAATAGGTTGATGCTGTGGCTGCTTTTCAAAGGGATGCCTGGGAAGGGGCCAGGTTACTGGGAGATGGCTGCCTTTCCAGAGCAATAGCCTAACATGCGAGCCCTGATGGAAGAGCAATGATCCTGCTGGGAGGGGAATACCTCTCATCCCTGGGAAAAGGGTTAGGAGGGCATCCGCACCGTAGTCCCCTTCCTTCAGAGGCACAAAGGTGCTGTTTTCCCTGGGCTGCTGAGGCAAAGATCCATTTTCACCCATTGCTGAGGTAGCCCATGGTGGAACAGAGACCAGGGCCTGTGTCTCAAGTTAATGCCCTCAGTATCTCCTCTTCACTGCAGGCTCTCATGAACACCCCTGTGGTTTTGGGGAAAGTCACTTCATCTGGATCGAGATCAGGAAGCACCACAATGGATTTTGACTAACGAATGGCAGCAAAATAAGAGAGAGCGAAGCCTGGCCCCTGAGCAGACAGATATTCACGCACGTCCTTATCTGTAAAGGTTTCCTCAGCATTTAGCGTGGATGTAAACTCTCTCCTCTGAACGGCACCCAAAACGCCAGCTGGCTCCGGCAGACTGCAGGAGGCACACGAGTGAAGTCTAATGAAAGCCCAGGCACAGCATCCCAAAAGTGACAGTCGCTCCAGTCTCACATAGGGTCATGAGCTGCTGGGGTTAGCAGAGGGTGGCGTGATTTCGGAGGGCTGCTTCAGTGTTGGGGTGTCACTGTTTAGCTGAGCATCCCCTCCGACTGACGCCTTACCAGCAGCCTGCCCATGGCTGCAGGGTTGACCACGCTGTATGATCTCGAGTCAGCAGGAGAAGAAAAGATCATTACTTCTTGCTTTTTTTTTTCTTTTCTTTATTCCTTCCAGGGTAATAGAGTCCTCTCCTCCCCAATTTAGTTATTCACGCAAGATCATGCAGTCCAGGACACTGTCCTTAAAGACAAAATGAAAAAAATAAGTAGAAATACTGATATAAGTCACAGAATCTTACAGTTAATGAGCAAGACTGCCTGCTTTGCCTCCCCCTGCACTGCCCAAGAAAGTGCCGATAAAACTAGATAGATATGTGACTTGATGCTGGTGCCTGAATACATTAGTCAATTTTAATCTTTTCATTTTGCAATAATTATGGCATCGACTGTGCCCTTTCTGTCTGAGGGAAAGTTTATAATGCTTGGAAGCACCTGGGTAAGAAAAATGGGTTTTGTTGATGTCTTCGCAGATGATGCTTTGCCACAGCGTTGCTTAGAGCCCCGGTGCTCCCAGAGGATGCATTCCCACCCAGCGCCAGCCCCGGGCTCCCGGCACCTTGTGGGAGAGCAGGGCTGGCCTGGCTGTGGTGCTCATGTAAAACGGGATCCCCCCTCCACTCCCACCGTGAACACGTGGCCTTGCTTTCCACACACGTCTGAAAGTCTCCCCGTTCCCATTCTGGGGGGAACGCTGGGATGCTGAATGTAGCCTCGGGAAAAGGTGGTCTCCAAAGGTCCTGGGGCCCAGAAATGGGCATAATTTTAGGTGAACTGGTGGGAAATCTGAGTGGCTTCGTGTGCACCCTTAACTGCTAATCTGAGCTGGGCATTGTCCCCATTCACCTGTATTTCTACGCCGCCACACAGCACTAGCCTTCTGCCTTTGAAGAATAGAGATCTACAGCTCTAGGACTGTAGAAGGAGATGACGGTGACACCAGAGTTTCTATTTGCGTGTATCACGAAACACGCAGCACAGCCTCCTGTTTAAATAGCAAATTTTTACCGAAGCACGAACGCCTCCTACGAGGCTCGGGGTGCCCTCAGCTTGCACTGGGGCGACTCGCAGCCAAGGGCACTTGCCACCTCCCGGGAGGTGCTGGGCGGTGGGTAGCACGGCACCGGGAAAACCGGGCAGGGGCAGCAGAGGCGGAGCTGGTCCATGCTGGAGGGTGTTGTGAGTGCCGGGTGATGAAAGTGTGGTATAGCACCTGTTTCACGAGGTCTGGCTGAAATCAATGGTATTAATCCCCTGCTTTCATGAGCACTAAACGCACCCACACAGTGTAAAAGCGTCATCTCGCCGCTCAAAGTCAGCTCCATCTCTTTTGCATCCACTTTGCTATTATTCATGCTTCACAGCTGGATCAACGCGTGACACATCGCAGTCCTTCATTTTTCTTGCTTGGGATTACAAGGATTTTTAATGTTTACCTGCTTGGAGAAACAACACATTTCAGCTAGTGATAAATGTACTTTATATTTATTTAGGAGGCCAGCTTAGATTATGAATCCAATGCTGATGAATAAATTAACTGCGTGATGGATCAAAGCAGAGCAATATACTTCGGGCATTGGTTACACCAGGGTGCCTAGCAGGTCAGTCCTTCAGAGATGTTGTATTTATTTTATTTTAACATTTCTTGATTTCAAAACAATAAAATGTTGCTCATGGGTAAACTTACTAAACAAAGGAGACTGCCAATGGGCCTGACAATGTTTCCTTGGTAACATTTCTTAGCTTTTACCCCAGTGATTGATATCCAAGGATAGCCATTTGCTTTCTGCAGAGGAGCAGGAGAATATGGCTCAATGATTCTCATCCTGGCTCCTGAAAGCAGAGAGGAGAAGCAATCCATTATAGCTGATGTGGCTTTACTCATTATTTAAAAAAAAAAAAAAAAAAAAAGAAAAAAGAAAAAACCCAACAACCAAGGAAAGAAAAGGAGACAAATTGCGCTTGGAACTTGATCCAAAAAACTCGCTGCACTTGACAGAAAAACTCTTTGACTTCACAGGGCTTTGGACCAGACTCCTGATGTGTGTTTAAGACGGACCGTAATCTGAACACACTTCTCTGCTGTGCTCTTTGCTTTGCTTGATTAAAAGCTTTTTGTGCAAGCAGCACTTCTTTTTCTGTTTGTGCTGCCCAGCCCCACTGCTCCTGGGGAGCCCCTAATACCACCTACCTTGGGAAATAAGCAGCCATGGGGGGCTGGGTCCTGCTTTGATGTCGCAGTAAGATATCCCCACATTGAATACAGCCGAGGAAAACTGCATTTGCAAGTCCAATCAGAGCTAGTCAAAAAGTGGTTTCAGATGTGTGAGGGAGACAGGCTGGACAAGCCACCCTTCACAGATGAAAACCCCTGCGTTTCTCTCACCCCCCATTGCCCTCCCACCCCTCTCCAGCAGCTTTGCAAGCGTCCTCGCTCTTTATTTGCAGAAATACCCAAACGGCGCTGCTCGTGCCAAAGCCCTTTGCAGTCACCCAAATGACAACACTTGTGCAGTGACTGCGCCCGCTGACAAATGTGCCCGGCTGCCAGTGCTCCAGCGGTACTGCCAGCTTCAGTCAATAACGGCTCCATGTCAACCACCAAAATCCATATCAAATCAGTCCCGAAGACCTAGGAGACAGCTTTCCCTCCTCTGCAGGTGTGCTGCCGGCGGTGGCTTTGGCTGAATGGAGGAAGAAGACTTTGTGTGACTTTGCAGCTCCTCATCATGCCCCAGGGATCTGGAGAGAGCTGGGAGGGCAGCAGTGCTCAGGGGCAGTGATGTTTTGGCTCCATTTGCTTCTCCTGGGCCACGTCCCCAACGCAGTCCCATTTTCAGGGGGCTTGAAGGGACTTGTCATGCTGGTTCTGTGCTGTTTGTCATGTCATCCCCTCCCCAGGTGTCTCTTCCTTGCTAAGGATTTTTCCCCATCTTTCCCTTTTTTAGGGTTTGAAGGGAAGGTAGTTGCAGTTCTGCCCCCCAAGAAGAGGGCAGCAGCAATGTGCTCCTTCCACAGGGTTATGGGAAGAAATGGGATATGGTTGTCTGAACACCTCAGAAATTACTGCAGACAAGCAAAAAGAGGCAAATTCATGAAGGAATACATCTGGTTTTTGGATGGTTGGATACCTGAGAGGTTCATCCTTCCTTTCTTTCCTGCAATTTATCCCTTGGGCTTCTATACCCCAATTTTTGCTTCTTCCAAGCCTCCTTCAACCAAATGTCCCTTTCTGCTCATGTCTCCTAAACCTGTCACAGTACACACAGCCCTTCCCCATCTTTTCTTTCCCTCTGCCACAGGACCCTGAGGTCCTTGGTCGCCAGCAGGAGAGAAGCAGAGGCCAGTGTGGCCAGCTAATGGCCCTTCCCCTCAGCCCAAACACCAACCGCCGTGGAGGAGGTGGCCTCTGTGGTCCGAGTTGTGTGTGGCAGCCGGGAGGCTGGGGAAAGGACTGATGGACGGGTGAAGGACAAGCAGTGGGATCACAGCACGTCTCGCTTCTGTCAGGGAAGGGGCGAAATCGATGAACACACAACAAATCAATGCTGTTGAGGTTTTTTTTTGGTAATGTGATCTTTTCCATTAGGATGCTCACCACTGCTCCATTAATAGTCCACATTCAGCCGCCAGTGCTGGGTGGTACGCAAGGCCCGAAGAAATGCAAAATTAAAAAAATATGGATGGTAATTGATCCAGAAAGTTGTATAATCATATGATACAAGTGGGAGATTTTATTTTTGTAAGCCGAGTACCTTATTTTCTGAAGCCTGAGATAGATTCACACACTACAGAAGCATTATATTGCTTATAAAATTATCCAGTCCTTTTTATAATCCAGTACCAGTACAGCCTGTCCCGAATAACTCTTTTTAAGATGCACTCCACAGGCATACTCTGTACATGATTATTTCTTTTTGTTTTTCTCCACTATTTGTTTCATCCAGCGTCTCCCTCTTTCCAGTGATGGATCGTCTGTACCTGCAGACATAAATAAAGCCTGTTAGTCCTTTAAGGACACCCTCCATGTCCCAGCTTCAGCACTCCTCTTGCTGTTTCTCTTTCTTTCCCAAATAGAGACATTTCTGTGGATAATTTTTGAGGGTTTGGGGTACGAGGCTGTGCCCGTGGAGGAAGGCAGGGGGGTCTGTGCACCCCCTTCCTTCCCTGTGCAGGAGAGAGGTGGCCAAGGCTCTGCACCCTGTGGGGGCAAGGAAGGGCCAGGATGCCTTCGGAAAGAGGGATTAGTGCAGGGATTCCCCCCTGCACAGGGAGGGAGGATGCCTTCTGCTCAGAGAGAGGATATCTTTTCCCAGGATCCGGGGAACGGGTGTCTCGGTGGGCTGAGCTCTGGGACACACTGCCGGGCAGCCAGCCTGGTCCTGCCCACTGACACCTGGCATCCTGCTTGGCACCGGGGAGAGAAATCTCACTGGGGTGACAGGAACATGCGCTTTGGGGTCACCTCCTTCCCCTTTCACTGAAGCGCTCTCCAAGCACCACAGCAGCGAGGGCTGGATCTCTGAATTGGGGTTTTGTGTGAATCCAAACAAGAATATGGCAACTCCCAGACTAGGGAAGCTCAGAGCCCTGGGGAGGGCAAAATAAAAAGAAAAGCAGTGGAAATCAACACCCCCTTCCTGACCAACCGGTTCTTCCCTGCAGGCCTGCTGTAAGGCCAGCAGCTTTCAGGAGCCTCCTGCATCTCTCATCTACAGCTGAAGTCTCTGTCTAACCTACCTCCATCCCCTCTAGAGCTCACCTGTGCTCTGCACCCTCCACAGGATTACGTCCCTGGTGTCACTGCCAGCCTCTACTGCCAGCTCTCTGCCATATGCCTTGCCTCACCTTTCACTCCAGGTGTTTCCCCAGCTAAGCTTTTCTCAGAAAAGCCCTTTTTTTCCCCTCCTGACCCCAACTACAACCACCAAAAGAACAAAAGCAGCCTCCTGCTCTGCCACCCAGCCGCCCTTTTCAGCATAGAGCATAACACGCACAGTCAAGTGCAGACAAAGGCATTGCGAAAGCTACATCACCCGCTGCAGTGTCTATCCGCTTACAACACCAAAATGAAAGTATCCTGGTGCCACAGAAAAGGAGGAGGCTGCTGAAAACCTTCTGACTCTGCAGATCCATCCTTGTTTCGTTAGGTCCATGCTTCATGGCTTTACCTGCTCTCATATGGGTGGGAGAAAAATTAGCCTCTAGGAGCAAGGTAGCGTCTTCAGAGAAGATATTCAGGATCACCAGCTTGCTCCAAGCCCGGCTAGAACTGATGTGGTTTTGTCCCATGGGTTTAAAATTACTGCTGCCACTAGTTTTGAGGGGAATGTGCAGCCACTCTCCAGAGAAGGCAACTCAGTCTTCAGTGACCTAGTCCTAAACATTGCAAGGCAGAGAAGAAGAACTTGGAGAAAAGGCGATAACCCAGGAAGGAGACTCCTCATTGTCCAGGGCTTTGCTGACCCGGAAGCGGGGGGAATTTCTAGCTTAAGCAGAAGGTCAGACTGACTGTTCGGAGTGAGGAAATCGAAGTTAGGAAGGCCCTATTCATATCTGGGAAAAAGGATACATGCTCTCAGCCTTGTGTGTACAGCCTGAATTAGTGAAGTAAGTACACTGTAAATCATCCTCTTCCTTGCAGCACTGTTTTTCTCCAAACAATGGAAAGCAGAAACTGGAAACGTGCTGATGTGATAAGAGGGTTAGAGGAGAGGCAAGGTCAGATGTATTTTTGTTGCTGTCTTCCTGGCTGTAGACATACACTCCTCGTTTCTCTAAAAGCCAAGGAAGGACTCAGATACCTTAAAAAGCTAATAGCTGTGTCAGACCCTTGCCCTTTCTACCTGGATGCATGTGGCATGTAACTAAGGAAACTGAACATGCTGCAGATGCTTTGGTTTGAAGTATCTCTGCCGAGAGCTGGTTGAAACGCAGGACTCCTATTCTGCAAGAAATCCTGACATTTGCAAAAGTTTGGTTCAGCAGAAAAATGAGTCATTTTCCCCCTGAAAAAGAAAATCTGTGGGGAGGGAAGAAAAGGGAAAAAGAATTGCTTGGAAAAATCAAACCATTCCTATTCTTTACTTTTTTTCTCCCAATGCAGAACAGAGGAGCAGCTGCCTCCGTCTCCTGAGGATCCCCCCAGCCATGAGCTGAGCAGCCTCAAATCCCAGCGAGCCACTGCCTGCGCTGGAGCTCCCGCGGCTTTGGGCTTCCTGAGGATGAGCTGATCCCAGCTGGGGCCAGGAGACGCCGTCCTCGCAGCAGCATCACCTCAAGCCGGTGGGGAACCAACCCTGCCGCAGGCAACCTGCTTCTGCAGCCCAATTTTGGTTTTATCTCCCTCTTGGTTTTCGGGCAAAAGTTTGTTTTGCTGGAAAATTCCTCACAAGCCTTTCTTGATATATTTGCGTGTTACACGGTCACTCCCAGGTTTGTTACTTTGAAAAAAAATAGTATTATTTATCTGAAGGGAGGAAAAAAACCCCGTCAACGCAAACTGCCACATGGTTGTGTCAAAGCCGTGAGCCTCACTCCTCATCCGCTGAAACAGGCCACGGTGACAGCACTTGCGTATGCTGAAAGGGATTGTACTGACATGCTGGAAAAAACAACCTGTTAAGATGACTGGCTCACTGCTCTGCCCGAAATGGCAACATTCGAACACACAATACGCTCAAAGATGATTAAGCCGGGGAAGTGTAATGATATGTGAAACCAATTTTTATTAATACCAGACTGAAACGCACAGTCTTGTATGAGGGAGAGAAATCTCCGCACTCCTAGTAATGGAGATCAGAGCCTTAATGATCATTACACTACTAAAACTGTACACTGATACCACAGCAGGTCACGGGGGTCAGAGCAAATGCTTCTTTCTTTGTATTACATGCTTTTATGTCTTCATTTACTCCACCAGTTCTCTCATTATTTCCTCCTCATCTGCTATTCACGGGCGTAATTTCTTTGGCTGACATTCCCCTCCTCTCTCACTAAGAGACAATCGATATTACATCATCTGCCGCGCCGCAATGCCTCATACGCCACGAGATAGCTTGGAGCGGGTTCCTCCGGGACTTGTTTTCCAGCTCCGCTCCGTCTGAACCAGTAAGGAAACGAGAATGCTGTGCACAGCCCTTAGGTGTGGCTGGAGCGCAGCCTGGGCAGCTCGGTGGCCACTGCTCCAACCTCCCTGCCCGTGAGAAAGCCATATGCTGCCATTCGCTCTCGTAGCCTGCCTTAATAAGCCGTTAATGAGGAGAATAACGTAACAAATTAATCGAGCCCGTCCACGGCTTAAAAAGGTCGATGGAGTTACTGGGGATTCACCCCAATGTAGCAAAGCAGAATCCTTTCCTATTTGTCCCCCAGACAACAAAAAATAAATCTGATGATCACGTATTAGTCCTTACAGCCTCAGTACAAGAGCAGCAAAACCTGCCCATCTCTGCTCGGTAAATACATATCATCGGAGCGGCATGACTGTTCTCACGGCTCCGTCCTCTTGGCTGTGTCACAGTAAATCATCGGGTGACTAAAGCCAGCTAATTTCCTACAGCGCTGTTTGGTTTTGGGGTGTCTTCTGCTCTTTCACATGCTGCCGTCTTGTAACAGGGTCGTATAAAACACGGACCTTGTATCATTTTCAACCATATTGTCAGCTGGTTCAGGAGGGAGAACTCTACCATGTTTTTCTTAGTTTTTTTTTTTTCTTATGTTTGATTATTTTTTTTCTTTTCATTTTGTTTCATGATTCAATACTGCCTGCCTTCCCTTACTCTTAACTAGCCAGCATTTCCTACTCCTGGGCTGTCTGCAAAGGAAAGCTATCTAACTCTGAAATTTAATAAAAGCCTCTTAAGTGATTTGGGAGTGCGTAGGAGAGAGAAAGATCTTTAAAAGCAAACATTACTGCTCGAGTGTACATGTAGCTTAATAGGATTTTCTTCTTTGTGAATCTGAGCTCTTAATAAGACAATCTGAGATTAAGGAAGAATGGGAAGATTTTATTGATTTAGGTATCCATCTAAACAAGTTTTGGCTGTTTTCAGTGAAAAGTATGTCAAAAGATGCCCCACATCCTAATAACATTTAGTTGGGACTGCAATTTTTTCCAGCAATTTATTGCAGAACACCGTTTCCCCATCCTCTCCGCTGTTTTGCCTGTAATTTTGCTTTTTCCTTTACGCAGTCTCTCCTACAAATTTCTTTCATCCATCTCTCGTTCTTATTTTTTTTTTTTTAATCCTCTGAGACCAGGCTGCTTCTTTCTAGAGGATGACTGAGAAGAGTGTGAAAATGAGTCGCCCAAGTCTTCTTACTCACGGTTTCCTCTGTGTTTGCCCTGCATTACTGGGACAGACCAAAGCTGTACAAATGAAAAGATGCCCACAAGCTACTCTGAGTAAGCTCTTGTTTAGGATCCTTCAGTGCGTTATATGTTTTTTTCCTAAAACAGGATGCTCTAAACCAGCAGCCCCTGTAAAAGATAAGCAATTTAATTATAGCAACAAGATAAAAGCAGAAATGGCTCTCAGACAAAACCTCTGACGATTAGATCAGAAGTGATGTGAAAGGACACCCACCAAGGAAGAAGGAACTCGGCACTGATAACGTGGGGCACTGCTGCACGGACCTCAGAATATCATTTCCTATTTTTTTCCAAAAATAAAAAGCCTGGGAGCTCATATCAAAGGGACTCATGGCTCTGTGTGGCACATGTTTCTTCCCCTTTGTAGGCCCTCCCTTGCATCCAAGCCTGATCATGTTCTGATATAGTGTAGATGAAGTATAAGAGAATAGTGGAAAATGCCATATTTTAAAATACAATTACCGCAGCATGTCAAAACTAGAGAGAATTGCAAGGAACATCAGAAGGGTCTTGACACAACAAGATAACTGGGCAACATCACGGCAAATGAAATGGAGTGTAAAAGCTCCAGGAGGCAATGCAGAATAGAAGAAATAATTGACTGTAGTCACTCTGAGGAAAGAACATATTGGTATCCCCAAGGGAAGTGAAATGAAAGTGGCTGGTCAGTTGTGGTCCAAAAAGTAGTTGGAGAGATGCCAAACTGTAGGTGGAAAGTGCTATTGGGTAATGCTGATATGATGATGTAAATAAATGGTGCCATCAGTCTCTAGATGCTGCATATATATATGTGGTCATCCTACTTTGGAAATGATGTAGCGGCAAATAGAAGAGAGTTCAAGAAGGCTGGAGGAAAGGAAGGGCATGGACAGATTTCCAAAGAGACTGAAAACACCAAAATCACTTGGCGCAGAGTGGAGATAACGATGAGAGAAAAGAAAAGAGAGAAGAGGTACAGGAGAGCTCTTATTCAGCTGTCCTCAAGCCTAGATACAGGAAGAGGGAGCACTCAAAGAAGTTAAAACCAAGCTGAAAAACACCCCTAACCCATCACACAGCTCACCTTGGGAATGAATTTGCTTTGTGGATATCCCAGAGTTTTCCTGCTGGGGGGCCACGTGGTCCACGTTCTAAGCTCAGCGAGGAAGTCTCTTGTGCAGGGGTTTTCAGTTGGCGCCTCACCTACGGGACGACATCCATCCCAGCCCTGCATCACTGCAGCCCAGGGCGCAGCATTTGTCCCCCTGCATCCCAGGGCACAGCGCTGGACCTCTCCTGGAGGAGCCGTACCCGGGGCAGCCTTTGCCTGCAAGAGCTCAGCCCCACTGCAGGTTTGAACCTGGAGGGCCAAGCACACCGCGGCACAAACACTTTGGGGGACACATTGCAAAGCTTTTAGAGCCTGAAGGAAAGCCAGGCTACGAGTGCTCTGAGTCCTCTTTCAACAGGGGTGTTTCGGAAGACAACCCCCGATCTGGGCCCTGGCTCTCCCAGCGCCTCTGAGGTGGCTCAGGTGCAGGTGACACTGCTGACGTTGCACCGCGTGCCAGCCATCAAGCCTTCTCTCTGAATGAACGCCACAAGCTGATTACCTCTCCAGCAATTGCCAGCATTATCACAGGGATAGTAATTTTTGTAGCTGATTTTTTGATGAGCTACAGAAACCCAGGGCACGATTTGCCAGCAGTGACAAGCCAGGCTGTGACCTCCTGAGAGCAGTGTGGTTGTAAGAGTGTGACAAGGTGGAGACACCCAGTTCTCTGGCATTTCGTGAAGCACCAGCACTGGGTGTTTCTTCCTTGTGCCCAAATGAATTTGGTGCCTCTTTAGCTCAAGTTGTGCACGCATAGTAGCAAAGGGACTTTTACTCCTTAAAAATGAAAAAAAAAAAAGTAATGTCTGTGTCCTAAACCCTACCATATAAAAAAGGAATGGAGAGAGTGGATGCTTCAGTGTCAGCACACGGCTTAGGAGAAGGAAGTTGTGTTCAATCCTCTGCTATAAATTTCCAGCAATCCCTAAGACACATGACAGTTCCTCCTGGGATTTACTTCTAGACCACAAACTGCGTTTTAAGATATGACCCTAAATCTCTTTGAGAGTGCCCATGCCACCAAGCTGGGTTTTCTATTTTGCACTGGACCCGTGGTCTCCCAGTCACCCACATGGTCCATTTGCACAGCAGCTTTGCACTGGAGCAGACAAAGTAGTGCCCATGGGGAGGAAAACCCAGGCAAGGAAGACAGGATAATCTGTATTGGCATCAACTCTCCCTCTACAACTATAGTAGAAATGGGGGTCACTTTTGTCCCCAAGGACACCCCAGCAGACCCGGAGCACGGTCTGTTCTGTTGACATTTGAGAAATGATGGGACAGCTCTTGCGATGTGGCCCATGCCTGATGGTGCACGCTGTGGTTGCACTCTGTTTCCTCCAAATACACCAGAGACCCCAGCAACATGACCCAACCGGCGTGTACCGCACCGCAGCAGCTGGGCAATGCAGTGCGTCCTTTGCCACAGCCACCGCAGGCACTGAGGGCTCCACCTCCACTCCTGGGGTCCTACCTGCAACATGGAGGTGATGCTGGAGCTGACAGAGCTGTGTCACTGCACAGGGCACTACGGGGAGAAACACAGTGAGATGTCAGATGCTGAAACACAGCTCCTGCATGAGGGCCATGGCCAGAGAGAGGTGCTGCGCTGATGGGCAGCATGCAGAGGACAGGTGTCACCCCAGACATATGTCCAAAAGCAGGCACCGTACTGGGTCAAAGTGATGCTGTGGGAGGAACGGGGAGGACAAAATCTCTGCCGCTTGCTTCTTAGAAGATCTGCCACCGTGCAGTCTTCTAACTGTAGTTTTGCTATCTGCCTGTCTCTTGAGGAGCAGATAACTCGCCTCCCTGCCTGCCTCCTCCATCACAGATATTCCACTCCCTTATGCAATTCATTTGCTGGTCTCCATCCCTCAGCCTTCAGCTGCACTTAAGCAGTTGCCTTAATTTTAAGCAGTTGCCTTAACTTCAGTCAAACTATTTGCACAAGTGAGAACCACTCAAGTGAAGAGGAGTTTACCTATAATTTGCAGCAATTGCTCGCATTTCAACTCTGGACTGTGTAGCTTTTTGAGCCAAAAAGATTTAGAGGCTCTATATGCAGGATTGTTGCATTCTCCTAAAGCAATGAATGATTCATTCCAGTCGTGACTGAAAAGCTTAGGGCTTGCCTACAGTTGGAAATTTACCAAAATAGTTATTCTGGAAGAAGTCTTGGGGTAGCGGCTCTTCTTCTGGAATTAAAATGCCCACACAGCATTTGATAATGTCGTCGTTATTCTGGAAGAGCTGTTATGCTACATTTGCAAGTGTTGACTTCCTTGTGTCAGAGGCTGCCGAGCAGGTTATCCCAGCCGTGGGATTTAAAACAAGGAGGTAAGAAAGGGTTTGTTTTGGTGTCTGCACATAATAGTAGAGCTGATCTGCAACTATGTTTTTGAGAGACCCATAAAACTAAATGGGTGGAAACAACATAGCAGATTATTAGCCGCAAGGTCCTCCACCGAACCGGAGGCGTAACAGCGCAATGGAACTTATTTTATGACCTAATTTCTAGTTTAAGTTTTCCATCAGAGATTGCCTGGGACATAAGGACTCATTGCTATATTTTAGTCATATTTCTTCCTAGTTTCGTGTTACAGTTGGCAGCAGAGAAAAAGATTTGTTTTGGACCTTGCTACTTCTCAACACCCTCATTTCACCACATGCCCCCCAAAACTGACGCAGTGCAGGGCCAGAATACCATCCGACCAACATGCTGCTTCTCTGGGAACATGAAATCTGGCAAGTCCCTCATGCTTTATTTCCCGTCTTTTTCACATAGTGCTAGCTGGGGGACTGAATCCAAAACCAGCAAGGCTTGTCTTCCCTGTGCATGTGTTTGCATGGGCCACTTGTGTTGACGTGGACCATCAAGAGGACTGCTTCCCCGTTGCACCCTGCGCCGCGTGGTCTTCATGGGCACCAGGGTTCTCATGCTGGGACTTCCTTCAGGCTAGGTGAGAACCATACACATGAAACGTTGCTCCAGAAAAAAAGCTGTGCAACATCCCCATACCTGAGGGTACTGTCCCTAGGCCCCTGCCTCCCAGCCGTGTGCAGACCTGCAAGGCTCATGGTGTTACACACGCCAAAACATGAGGCATTAAATTCAGTGGGAAGTAATTTTGACCGGATTCTTTGAGTTTGAGGCATACGTGTGTGTATAGGAGTACTTTGTGGTTTTGTTTGTGTACTTTGCTGCCTGAAGATGCAGCTGCTAGGCAGTCTCTGCTGCTAAAAGGGCTCTTGCTCCTGGGGTAGCTCTTGCCCTGTGGAAGAAAAGCATCCAGCACAAAAAAGATGGTGAGGCTCAGCATTCCTGATATTTCCACAATAAAAATGAACAGTAACGAATAAGACAAAATAAAGCTCTTAGGTCCTCAAGTTACATAAAAAAAAAAGTGCCAGAAGGCACAATTCCTGCCTTTCCCAGACCCTTTCAGTTACCTCTAAAAGCCAGCTGCTGGCAGCGCCATGGCCAGATCTAGTGTCCAAGTGCCCTCCCCTTCCATTTAGTGGACACACCAGAGCAGACACTGACTGGCGAAGGAATGAGAAAGAAATAAACCACTTTACTACCTGTGCAAAAGCCTTTATTGTCTGGTACTTAAAACATCCCCGTGGCATAATATATGCCATAAAGGCAGTTTAGGCTCTTAACGGATAAACAAACATAAACAGCAATGCACAGGCAGGACTTAAGACCATCCACAAACAGTTCATTGTCAGGCATTGTAAACTGGCAGGAACACCTTAAAATCTATGCATATTGATGGAGAAAGTATAACTGGGAAGGGAGCCTAGAACATCTCGCATGTTTCTGCCCCAAGACAAATGTATTCTGGGCAAAGATTACCAAAGTAATGACTAAAAATTACATCAAGGCTCGTGAGAGCTGTTTTCCATCCTCCAGGGTGGCAATGGGGACAGGAAATCTCCATGAGCAGAGAAAGGAGTGCAATGAAGGACTCAAATTCCTAAAGGTTGGGTACCGCACTGCCTACATTTTGTGCTCCAAAGATATTACACAGGAGATATGAGGAGCAGCAAAACCCTCTAAACATGACCAAGCTTGTGGCTTCCAGGCTGCACGGGGGGTTTCCATGGGGCAGAGAGTGGGGCTGGGAGTGGAGCCAGCTCCATCTTCCTCCGGGCAGCAGCAGCTACAGCAGTGCAGCACATGAGAAGGACAGTAAGGTCTGCAGAAAGCATGCCATGATATTCAAACACAACGGCGGCAGGTGGGCTCTGTCCCTGCAACCCAGATGCTGAAGTGAAACTGAAATCCCATATTTGAGAGCAGCCCTGAGGAAAAGAACTTGGGGGTACTGGTGGATGAAAAGCTGGACATGAGCCAACAATGTGCACTTGCAGCCCAGAAAGCCAATTGCATCCTGGGCTGCATCAAAAGAACTGTGGCCACCAGGTCAAAGGAGGTGATTCTCCCCCTCTGCTCTGCTCTTGTGTTACCCCACCTGGAGTACTGTGTCCAGCTCTGGAGCCCTCAGCACAAGAAGGACATGGACCTGTTGGAGCAGGTCCAGAGGAAGGCCACAAAGATGCTCAGAGGGCTGGAGCACCTCTGCTATGAGGACAGGCTGAGAGAGCTGGGGTTGTTCAGCCTGGAGAAGAGAAGGCTCCGGGGACACCTTATAGTGGCCTTCCAGTACCTGAAGGGGGCCTACAGGAGAGATGGGGAGGGGCTGTTTGCAAGGTCATGTAGCGACAGGACGAGGGGCAATGGTTTTAAACCGGAGCAGGGTAGGTTTAGATTAGACATTAGGAAGAAGTTCTTTACAATGAGGGTGGTGAGACACTGGAACAGGTTGCCCAGAGAGGTGGTAGATGCCCCACCCCTGGAGACATTCAAGGCCAGGCTTGATGAGGCTCTGAGCAACCTGATCTAGTGGAAGATGTCCCTGCTTACTGCAGGGGGTTGGGCTAGACGAACTTTAAAGGTCCCTTCCAACCCAACACATTCTATGATTCTATGATTTTCCAAAGCCCTCCGGCAGCCCCGCATCCCCAGGTGTTGTGCGCAGTGCGGTTCTTCATAGCGGCTCAAAGTGGCCCTGATGCTCTACATCCCTTTCAGCAAAGTGTAATTACTTTCCCTCTCCTCTGTCTCGTGAGGGCTGGCGGCACGGCTGTAGCATTTGAAATCCAGAGCTGCGCCTGGCCTGCAGAGGGCCAACCGCAGCCCTGGAGTACTCGGGGAAAACTGTGCTCATTTTAGTTAAACACCATGGTTAGATTTGGTCATGGGGCTCTTTAGCAGACAGACTGCAGAGACCACTTTTTCTCCTGCTCTGTTGTCAGGTCTCCGGCGTCACTACTGCACATCATGATGAAAACATGCCTTCCTCATCAGATGAAGGCTGGCAGAGTCTTACTTTCCAGATATACTTCAGCTGATTGTATTTATCTGTAAGCCAGATACGAGCATGGCAAGAGAGAATTTGAGAGAGAAAATGAGATGCATTTCACCGGTAGATTGTAAGAATGGAGATTTAACTTTTTATGCATGCATGCATTCCAGGAGCCTGAATTATCGGAGCTAGTATTTTCCTAATCACCACTATTCTCTGTGTACCCTCCTTCAGAGCCCTGCATTCCCTGGAAAACCAATGCTGGCTCATGAATAGGCAATTACTTGTTTCCTCCTTCCTGCCTGGAGGAGGAAAAGGAGGAAGGTGCCCCAAGGATGCCTTTCCACTTCTGGAAAATGGTAGCTTGCAAATGCAAATGATGCTTTTTTTGGTTTTTATCCTTCAGGAGACTCTAGGTAGAAAAGACTTCAAAAAACAACCTAGTACAGGCTTGCCTGCAGAGTTAGGAGTGAGACGTGTGCCGGCTGATTTGAGGGTTTTTAGCAGCAGTCAGGGATTCATCAGGTCTCAGGAGAAGACCATTTGACCTGAAGGATGTCCCTGGAGGTACATTGAGAGAGACCAACCCACAGCTCACTAGAAGAGTGGGATGGACAATTAACAGGTGATGAGGATGCTCTGAAGGGCTGGAAAATACAAATAGATTTCTCTCCAGTTAATAACCTGAGTAAAGCACCCGGATCCTGTCCGAGGAAATTTGTGGGAGAGATGGGGTGGCGCAGTGGTGGCCGAAGAGGGGTTTAAAACCACCCGTGCCGGGAAGAATTTACTGACATGGCAAGAAAAAAGGCCTGTAGGCTCCTGAGCTGATTTGGTGGTTAGCAGGGTAGCCCATGGCTAGCCCACGGCATCGGCATCAGAAGGCTGGTCGGTCAGCACAGGGAGAGGGCACATAGGCGAAGCGTTAACAGGGGATAATGGCTGGATCCTGGGGAGTGTACGGGCTCCCTGCGCCGTGCCATGCCTGCTGGCTCACAAGGGCACGGCGCCGGGGGCTTACCCCGCCTTCAGGCAGCAGGTCAGGGGAGAGGAGCATCTCTGCACCTCATCATCAGCAAGGCTGCATGGGGGCTAGCTGCTTCCAACCTGCCGCAAAGCATCTCGCCCTGGGAGTTATGATTTCCCTCCGATGGGTGCTTTTATTTGCGTTTTCTGTGCAGCCAGCTAGCCAATGTGTGGGAATGATATTTTCTTCTTACTTGCAGGAGCTGGTATACCTGGAGGTTTGACTCCAACTTGCTTTGGTATTCCAATAACAAGATATTAAAGCTGTTATGTTTGTTATGTTAACAAGCCGTGGTGCTTGTTTTAGTTTAAGGCGTACATTTTCTATAGTTCAGCATGAGGCTCACTGTACTTGATGAAAAATTTAAAAAAAGCAGTCGGCTCTCAGTGCTCTGTTTATGTATTTCTCTTTCAATCCTTTATTAAAGTGCTATTAAAAAATAGGAAGTTACATAAAGGAACCTGTATCTCTTTATTGTAAGTGTGCTGAATGGGTTTACCAACTCAATGAACCTTTAAAATACATTTACTGACCCGTTTACCTTCCTGAAATTGATGTATGCTTTATATCCAAGCTTAATTTAATTTCCATATTAACACTATTATCTGTAAATACAAAGGGCATGAAGTCTCCCTTTAAGAGGGAGAAATAGATCGAATTGCATGAAATGGTAGCAGATGTTATTTTTCTCCAAGAAATTCATTTAAATGAATTGCATAAAAACCTGCAGAAAGAATTGGGGAACCGAGCCTATGCTTCTTCTAGAAAAATCAGTTTGTGGCAGTTGTGTTCTGGAAGCATGGTCTATTATAAAATAATTGAAAGCTCCAGTTTCTGTAGTAAGGGGCCCATTTTTAAATACAATTGATTTGCCGGTGATGTACCCAACAGAATGAAGAACAGCTGAAAGCAAAGTAATTTTCCCAACCTGCAGAGAGTCCTGCCCCGATCTCAGAGGCCATTTGCTGTCAGATGACTTCCACAAATTTTTAAATCTATCCTTGACGTGGCAAGGGAAAAATATGACTGCCCCAAGCACTCAGCCACAGCTTTATCAGCAGGTTCAAGACTGCATTTCCATAGCAGAACTTCTTTCTCCCTGAACAACTAATATATTTTTCGATGCCATCCGCACAGATATGTCCTGTGGTGGCTTTGCCGGGACGTCACTTCTGCACAGGTGAATATTCACCAGCCTCAAATTTTCCTATTCCTGTCTGGTCTCAAACCACAGTGACTGCTTTTTGTGCCTGAAACGGGTTTTCAAAATGATGCCTCCAACCTGGAAGAATGGCGGCTCTTTGTGCAGTCAGCTTTTCCCTCTCCCATCCCACAGCTGCCAAGCATCTCAAATACAACTGCAGCTCCAAGATCAATTAGTGCAATAAGAAGTAAAAAAAAGAAAGAAAGATCTGGTCTGCAGGTTAAAAAAAGAGGGGAGAAAGGGCAACAAGTCAAAGCAATGCAGATTATGTTGATTTTTTTTTCTTTTCCCACCATTGCTCCTATAATTTAACCTGACGTTCAAGCTGACAGGGAGGAAAAAGGCAGGAGAGTTGTGTGGTTGAGGAAAAGAAGATAGAGGAGCAGTTCTCTCTGTTCCCAAGAGACGTGACAACCCATCTATAGAGCACCAGAGAAGAGATCCCATCACCCTGCTCCTTGCTACCAGACCGCTTCCAGTCTGCGCCCGGCTCTCCCTGCCTGGCACGTCTCCGTTGATTCACTTTAAAAATCTCATCACCCTAAGCAGAAGCAGAGTACACTCCAGGAATATCCTCTCTGTCACTGCTAAAACAGACTGATGAGAAATTCACCCCTTCTTGCCTAAGATCACTTTCCCATCCTCTTATCATTACAGGCAGATCCAGCCCATAAGCTCAGCTGTGTCAGCTTAGCAGTTTCTTCTTAACATCGGCACTTGTCACGGAAATAGAAACTGCAGATTTCCCGGTGCTTACCACAGGAGAGACTCCTCCGGTAAGGTGCCTCAAAGGAGTCTCAGCATGGTAAGTATATCCCACAGCAACTGCCCTCCTTATGGGCAGGAGTCGGTGGTGAAGAACTCAGTCCCACAGGGGTAGGATGCACCAAAGCCCCCCAGACCCCAGCATTTCCAAAAGACAACAAAGAGAGCTAAATAAGGTATTCCGTGCAATGAAAAGCATATGCAGTGGGAGTGATCCTCAATGGCAATTCAAGAGAGCTCTGTTGGCCTCCGTGAAGCTTCTCAGATCTGGCCCTTCAAATTTTTTTTTTAATGTACGCTTCTAGACTCACTTTAGCACTATAAATTACTCCATAAAAGCCTATAAGGAGAATTACACTTTTTCAGTAAATCAGGCCAAGAGTCATTCTGTGGATGTGCCCAGCTGTAGGCATGTTTGAAAGGACTGAGATGATCCCCAATTTCGAGGCTATCAAAGGGCACATATGGCCTGCAGGGGAGGAGGGATCACGTCGGTGCAGCCTGGTGCAGAGCTAAGCACCCCCGTTTCTATTCCGTGTCTGCCCATGCTGTCCTGGCCCAATGCAGCCTCACCAGGACCTGCTTGCCACCCTCCTGAGACCCCACGCTTAACCTGCAAGTGGCAGAGGAACTCTGAAAGCTCACCCAAGGAAGAAAATGCTAATTCTGCGGCAGCTGTATCAGCCACTGCTGCAGAGTTGGTGCACGTTCTCCTGGCTTAGTGACTGAGTTAAAGCATGACTGGAGAAATTCACAGAAGAAAAACATCTACTGAGGACTATTAAATACAAAAATGGGAAGTCCTCTCCTGACAGTGCTCCCTGGGCATGTCCTCTCTTCCCCTGTCAAGAGACCAGAAAGCATCAATGGTCCTTTCCCACCCTGAGACCCGTCTGCACGTGCTCTAGCTCACCCTGCTTCCCAGCACTGAGACTTATTGGCAAAGTCCTCCGGTAAATCTGAGGGGGAAGGAGACACATGGGGCAAGGGATGGCTGCCTGAGGCTGTGCCCTTTGCTGCAGCCTGAGACATCTCCAGATGCCATTGAGGGGAGGTGGCGGGTGGCCAAAACCTCAGCAGCTTGGTTGTAGCAGAGCTGGTGAGGACTGAAGAACAATGTCTGAGGAGGTCTTGGAGCTGAAGTGAAGAGGTTGTTCTCCATCTCCACCAGCCGTGGAAAGGGCTACCTGCTTCCTCCAATGCCCTGGGGATAAGCAAGACACCAAGCATTCCATTTTTGTCCCTTGGCAGTGGTCTTCCCTGAAGACCTGCCCCTCCTCACCTTTCTAGTTATGGCTTCTGGACAGGCTGGGGAAAATTGCTCCCAGGGCCAAAATAGCTGGTCACTTCTGCTCTAACTGGGAGGTGAGGAGCAAGTTCCATCTCTGGAGGGAAGAGCACGGGAGAAGCAACCCAACAGGACCATCACAGGAAGGCGCTGCCTCCTCAGTCACCACCAATTGACTTTCCTATAGGGACTGGGGAGAGATTTCCCATTCCTACTTCTGAGATTTGTAAAATCATCAAGGGCTTGCTATGTGGGCAGAGCCACCAAAAACCTGACAATCAAACATCCAGTAAATGCAGCTCCCACTCTTCTTGTCTCAGCTGCTCAGGAACAGACTACAGGGAGCATCACTTAGGTCCCATTAAGGGCACAGCTGGCAGGTAATATCTTGTCAACCCTGATAGTCTGAAAGTGCAATGGATCAGCTCAGGACACTTCAGGCTTTCAGAGCATGTAAAGCATTGTCTGGCTCAGCTTGTTGCACAGTGGCAGCGGTTGCATACAAGGGGTCAAGAGGTTAGGGATGCGGTTTCTGTTTTTAAAAAGTGATATACTTCAACGACTCTGTCCGGAAACGTGTCGGGTAGCATGAAACTGTGAATTGTCATTTATTTTCCCAACATGTTTTGAACATAGTCCCATGAAAACGGCTTTGGAGTTTAGCAGAGGTTTAAAAGCATTTTATTATATGTGAAAATAAAGATACATCTTTAGCACCTTGTCTCACATGCAGCGGAGATGGCGTCAACCTTGACTTTCCTTCCAGCAGTGCCTCCCTCCCTAATGGCACATTCTCTTTGTTCACATTTTAAAACTGAAGTGCTTAGCTGCAGAAGTAGCCATTCAGCAATGGACCATTTCAATGCCAAGGAGAAAGCAATGAACAGGCTCAAGGATTTGGATAGAGAGAAAGAGACCAAAAAGAAAAAAAATGTTTTAGTATAATTGAAAATAGGTTTACTGCTTTCTTCTCCTTGAAACTGGATTATCACATTTCAGAAATAAAATTTTCAGACCCATTTCTCATGATATTTTTCAGTCTTCTGGCTAGGAAATATGCCTGAACTTCAAGGTGCAGATTTGGAGGCAATATATATCTCATGTTAAAGGAGATATAAGTTAATTTGTCTTGTTCTCTGGTTCCGAAGCTCAGGTGTGTTAAATGGGAGAGAAAGCGGTATTCCCAACTAAAACTGGATGCCTAGTATCTAATTTTCAAAAGCTCCTCAGTCCCTTGAAGGTTCAGCTCAAAAGACCTCCTCCAGTAAAGCCTGGCTTTAAAAATGTGAGTGGTTCCATTAACTTCAGCAGAACTCCCACAGGTTTCATCAGTGACTTCTGTGATTTGTTGAATTAAGGCCTTCATGTGCTTAATATGCTACAGACTTTGATGCCACTACATGCTCCTGAAAATTAGGAATTGTTCTCTTTTCAAGCAGAGACATGGGGACTCAGTATCTGGCCAGACCTGTTATGTAGGAATATGATGTTCTCAAAGTCAGTGGTGCTACATGGACTCATCAGACTTTTCCGACTGCAGATTGTTCTGCCCATGTGCAACAATGAATTGACTTTTAGCTCCAAAACCATAGTATTCTTACATAATAAAGAGATCTCAAGGTTTCGGGGAGCGTGTCTAAGCCTGCAGGGCTGTTGGGGTACAAGACAGTGGTGGTCACACCCTGTGGCTCTGCTGCACGTTCCCCGGTTGGTGTGACCAGAGCTGGCTTTGTGCCTGAGGGAGAGTGCGGCATGGAGAGTATGGCAACCTAATCTGTCTCTGCTTGGAAAGAAGGGAAGGGGCTGCCCTGGGTTGGACACCCTACTTGCCACCTGCCCTGAAGGCTTCTTCTGCCACCATGTGCAGAGCTGGGCAGATCGAGTGGAGGAGGCATTGCCCATGTGGCAATACCCACTGCCAGCCCACATCCCTTGGAGCAGGAGTAGGGAGCCCTGCTATATGGGGTCCTTCCCAGCCCCTGCCCCAGCCTGACACTTCCTCCTTCCTCTGCCAAGAGGCCTGGTCTGCCAGTCCCTAGGAGGAGAAGGGGAGATGGCACTGATACCATCAAAGACCAGGGGAGATGGGAAAAGCAGTGCCTTTCTCCACTCCCAGCTCCCTGAGAACCTCAAATTGGTTTCAGCATCTCTCCACCACAGTGGTCCTCCTGAAATACCTTGTAAGGCCTTGCAAACATCTGTTTTTCCCTTCCCTGCAATCCCTCTGACCCTCTCTTTGGCACAGGCATCACCACCCAGAGCCCACTGACTCTCCCCCAGGCTCCCCATCCCCTTTCTCAGTATTTCCAGTCTTCCCTGTTTCGTTTTAACACTAGCATCAAACCACATTTTTCTTACTCGTTGAAAAGTTATGGCTGGTTTGGGTAAAACCCATTATTTGTGCTGCTTGGGAAGAAATGCTCTGCAAATACTTTGTTTGCAACCAAACCAATTCTGCGCTGAGTTTAGGGCTTGGAATAAAAATCTGACAGTGTTCAGTGTGGTCCTCAGTCAAAGGCAATTTCTGCTCCAGCCTGGAAAGTGAAAATTCAGTATAGCCTCCGTGTGAACCTATAAACCGCCACAGGCTTACAGAGGAACTTTACGGACTGTTCAATCCACCTGGCTGCTGAGATAGATAAATGTATAATTTTACGACATTTCCAAGCGAGACGAGGTTCGTCTGTTTTGCCTACGAACCTCTTACACAGCTTTAGCAGTAACACAAAGTCCCGAACTGGTGAAAGCTGTTGCCGAAGGAATGGCCTTGTGCCAGTTTGTACCATCTGAGACGAGCTCTGTCCAGTATATGTAATAGCAATTACAGTGCAGGGTGCGCTGTACATCTGACAAACTGAGCTGTGGCATAATCAATAAACTTAATTACCTATCACAGCCTGCCCACGTAGTACACAATTTTAATTCAATTATAACTCCCAAAAAATGATACATAGCAGAGCAGCTATATTTATCACTGAGGTCTAAATCAGCCGTGCGTGTCAAGGCTGACACTTAAAAATGAAGACGTTTATAGTTTCTGGAGCCCAAAGAAACCCACATAAAAAAGCACATTCTTTTCTTCTCAAAATAACTAAAAACGATCTGTCACTGATGGAGGATTCTCTGCCCAGAAAATGAGTCCAGAACCACAGTACGTAGCATGTTGCCTCCCCAGAGCCCTGAGCACAAAAATCAACCCTCCCACATACACACAGCGGTGGGGGAAATTGCAGAATCATCTCCAATGAAGGGACGAACAGAATCCCCCTGTCTCCAGCTCCCCAGCCTCCAGGACACAGCAAGTCTGGAAGATGTCTCCGAACCCAACAGGGCCAGAAATGGTCCCCAGCCTGCCTAGCACAATATTAAAAACCAGAAACCTTGGACACAGCTATCCCAAGTGCAAAAACTTGCCACATGTGTCCTCACCCGAGAGTTTCTGGCTTTCATCTATAGGGATCTTGTTCATCTAGAGGGATCTCGTTCATCTGTACATCTTCCCCTGCAGGTAAGCAAGTTTCAATAACGGCCCCAGTTTTTAATGTTCATGTAGCGTTTACTGTGAGGTGTGATTTAGGCAGTCCCTTCTCTTTTCTCTCCCTGGCTTTCTCTCACCAACATCAGGAACAGTTTTTCCCACCTCCTGCATGACTTGGGATGTGGGCAGGGGATGGGTTACGTGCTCTTGCTCTAAATATGTCTTTCCTATGACAGATACACTGGGATGTTACACCCTGAGGAATTAAAAATGACTAGCTAGCAAGGTGCATAAAGCTAATAGAAGAAAAATGAATCAGGAACAACAGCCAGGGGATTCGCTGCACAACTTAAAAACCAGCGGGGCATCCTGGTCACCGAGGCAAGTCCTTTGCTATTGTAGGCACCATGTCCCCTAATCATATTCACAAATGTATTCATGGCCTGTTCATACCCTTTTGTTCTTGTGCAAGTGCTGTCCTTCAGCCTAACAGCTGTTTTCCTTCCCTGGTGTCTACCCCCAATATGTTTATAAGCAGCAATCAGATCCTTTGTTTTGCTAGCTTTAACAAGGCGAGCTCCTCCTCCTTTCTCTAAGTGAGGCTGCCTGTTCCCTGTAGCACGTCCCTGGGTCTGTTCCAGTTGATTTTGTCTTTTGTGGATGTGGGATACCAGGTTGGCATGGACGGATTGAGGTCTTACTGGTGCCTTCTACACCAGCATGAATCTTTCCCTTTCTCTTGTGCGAAATACCTGGTCTCTGAATTGCTTTGACTGGGGTTTTTTTTGCAACAGCACTAGGTGGTTACAATAACCTTTAAATCAGGTTTGACAGACATTAGCCCATGCCATGTCTCCAGACACTTTCCACCCCAACTCCTGCCTATGTCCTTCCAGCGGCTGTTTGTCTGAGATAGAGTCTTGCAAGGATGGGCCCATGCCCAAGTTAAAAATGTCACCTTGGTTCTTTCTTCACCCTTAGGCAAAGTCTATTTTAAAATCCATTTGGGGTCTCTGGTCTGGAATTGGATGTAATTTGCTGGTCCAAGTTGTGTCTGTCTAGTGCCAGCGACTGTAACGCTGGATGCACAGGAGCCTGCAGCCATCCTGGAAGGAGCCATGGCCACCCCACAGCGGTGGGAATCCAGCAGGGCCTCTCCAAGTGGCATTGTCTTTTGCTCCTAGCGTCTTAAACCAGAGCCATTCTTCATCCGGGTCCTACTCCTATAGGCTTGTTAAGGCTCATGCAGCCCTGCTCCTCTGTCTGTCTCGGCGGCGAACTGCCTTTCCTACACGGGACAGCTGTATCTCGTTTTTTCCTGCTCATGCTCCTGATGTGGCTGTGGGAATGGGGGAACCCCAGCAGCCATTTCAGCTGGAGGCCTCCGGGTAGGGCTTCTGAGAAAGTCGGTCCAATGTGCCAGGAGCTGGGACAGCCAAAGGGCCCCTGAATAAATGAAGCCAAGAGAGGCTCGTTCCCTACAATCTCTGTCTCTCCAGCACAGAGGTGCCAAACACCTGCCCTGTTAGCTCACTGTGCCAGGGCGGTTTATGTGCCTTTATAAATTGGCCTTATCTTCATCAAGGAAAAAGACTGTATTCCTGCTATGTATCAGCTGTGGCTGAGGCTATCAAGACAGTTGGTAGAATTAAAACAAGCCACTAGGGCAAGATATAATTTTCTCCTTCCCCATTCTGTTAATTTTGACACATAAACAGGCACGAAAGCTACAGATTGTCTTGGCTTCACCAGGGTTTTACCTCAGCAGTATTAGATGCAGTGGCTGATGTAAGCAAAGAGCATACCTTTCTCTCCCTTGTAAATCCTCTACTTCTGCGGAATCTGAACTGTCACTAAACAAACAAAAAAAAAAAAAGAAAAAAAGAGTTTCCAGCCCTTTTGATTACAAATTAACCCCCAAATGTGAGCAGAGCATAACTGATGCTGTGCAGGCTTCCTGCCGTTTCTGGCAGCCTGAAACAATGGCTCAGAGATGTGCGAAATCTGCTGCCCTTGTTAATGCACTGGCAGCGCTAGAGCGAATCCTCGGCCATAACCCCAAGCCTGGCAGCATTATAACTCCATGTTATCGGGAGGGGTGTGCGTCGAAGAGGAGCCAGAGGCCTATGGCGCAGGGGGAATCCTTGCAGGGGAGGGAAGGCAAGGGGAAGAAAGAGAGCAGGGGTAGATGTCTGAGGGATCGGTGTTGCCACCTTTTCTTTCGCCCAGCTCCTGTGGAGGCTGTCCATCTGGAGAGGCTCTCCTGTCTGGTTACACGTGGTCAGTGAAGGGGACCTAGTGCTAACAATCAGTTATTATGTGGTTGCCCTGTTACTTTGCCTGCCCCCGCTCCCCCAAACCTCTGACACCAGCAGGACACGGTTGCACCTGCAAGGTTAGGACAAAGATGGATATTTATGGAATATCCCACACAGAGGGCTCCAAAAACCTTCTGAAATGGTACCTGGTGGCTCAGACTCAGGGTCTTCCCCATTTTTTGTTACACAGGACCTACATCCTGGGTGCAGACTAAGATCTGGAGGTAGGCATGGTCCTTTTTATACGCTCTAGGAGAGAGCAGCAGTAGAGACAGAGCAGGCAGCGAAACCCAGAGGAGGCTTCTACATTGCCGTTTCTTTCAGTTATTCATCTTTCACCTGTGGCAGGTAGCAAGGAAGGAGATGAAATCTGGGGGAAGACCTCACTGGTGACAGACGAAGTGTGTGTGGGGAAATACTTCCCTGTACCACATGTTGCCCCAAGAGAGGTACAAGGAAAGGAAATGAAAGGGGCAAGAAGCACTTTGGGGAATCTGTAGGAACTGGGGGAAAGTTGGAAAAAGGGATGTGATTACTGCTATGTTTGGAAAGATTTTGTGCTTGGACAACGGCAGGAAGACTTTCAAACAGAATAAGAGAAACCAGCAGAAAGAGGATAAGGGAAGGGGGCAGATCAAGGTGAAGGTCTAGGAAATGCATCTTGTTGGAAGGATTTTGGATGGCAGGCGATATGGCCGAGAGGCTGGAGAATATGAGACAGTGGTGCGGAGCCTGGGATGGCTAGTCTGAGATGCTATAAATCCAGAGGTGGCTGGAGGTGTCTCTCAGCTGACTTTGGACAGGAAGACTCAAAACCTGACCAACAGCAGACCAACAGCTGACCAACAGCAGAAAAATAAATATGTTGGATATGTGATGGGGGAGGAAAGAGGCAGATCTACACACAGGTTAATAGTCTGGTAGCAGATGAAATGGCTGGGAGACATTAACCAGGTTTAAAAGAATTAATGTGAAGAGACTTCTGCAAATAAAACTAACCTGGCACTTCTGCTCTCAGATGCAATGATACATTTACGGTGATTACGGTGGATGAGCAATGAATGTTCAGTTTTTATATTTTCTCTCCTGACATCTATTCTGATTTGCAAATGATAGACCAGCACTCTACTGATTACAGGATTATATGACTAACTTCCAGCAGAAAAAAGAGAAATCTGTCTTTTTTTTTCTGCTTGAGATGGAAGGAAAGTCATCAGCACTGAAGATTTGGCATCAGGGCTCTAGTTTATTTTCAGCTGAATATTGAGAATTCTGGGCAAACTCAGCACAGTCCATCACATTCCGATCTTTTCATGTGAGACTTAGCAAGACTCATGGCACTGACAGAATAGAGAAGAATGCAGGAATTATTAATGCCAGCAGTATTATGTAGTACTTGGTACCTACCTTCCGGGAATAGTAGGAAACATTGCTGACATGCAGTACAGTTTTATTTATTTTTCACTACTCAATCTGTTTCCAAATTGCATGAATCCCACTTGTTAAGGCTGAGATGTGAGGCAGGATGATCTGGGGAGCAAAGTGGGAGGAATCTGCCTGTGTGCAGATATTCTGCATAAGATGTGCCTCACTGTGATGTCCTGTGTGAGTCCTCGTCCCAGGCGGGACTAGCACCTGCTGCTTTGTTTGATATGTCTGCATCCTGTCCCAGAAGGATGTGCATCTGTTGGAAATCCTCTGGAGGTCCTGAGGACCGCTCTACTCCCGCCTCTGCATAGCCATTACCCAGTCATCTAGCTTTCCAATTACTTTTCCATAAAATTACTCTTAATGACATTTTTGAACATCAGGACTGTGCTGTGAGGTTAAGCTTGATGACACTGGGAATTTATGCTGCAATCACGCAACAAAAAACAACTCCTGGGTGTGCCATGGGTCTGCGTACCACGGTTAGGGTTAGACGCAGGACCACAGCATTGGTCTTTTAGCCAGAAAACTCCCTGCTCCTGGATAACACCTACAGTCCCAAGAACAATGGGGTGAATGAACTGGGGACCAGTGCGACTCCCCATGTGGGAATGTAAGGCAAGGGCTGGAGGGCAGAGCAGAAGGGGGAGCTGTCAGCCTTCCCAGTCCTTCTGATAAATCGGCGCCGAATATTCAACGCCTTCACAAGCCCAGTGTGGTGATGAGGGTTTGTGCAGTTCCTGGAGAACTAAATGTTCCAGGTAAGTGCTATTATTAGGTGTCCTGCAAGCAGAGGAGCAGAACAAGCAAGCAGCCAGCTTTGTAACCTACAGATACTGAATTTGAAAAGTCAGGAAGGACAGAAATGAGAGGGACTGCGAAAAGGAGATGCTCTTCCTGCGCACACAGAAGCTGCCCTGACAAAGCTGTGCATATAGAGTGGGCAGAGACGCAGGGTAACAGCAAGGTTTGAGCTTCGGCTTAAGTGGTTTGACTTTTGAACGTGCAGAGAGCAGCCTTGCAGAAAGAAATGCTTTGGGATGCCACAGAGCTGGCTCTTTTCCACCTGGGGAAAGACTCACACCTAGGAAATCAGAAAAGGTGCCCGGGTGGCCACGGACAGGGAATCATTATTCACTGTTTCTCGTAACAGAGGACTGACATTTCCCCTAAAAGAAGCAGGCAGTGGATCTAACGCTCACTGTGTGTGTCTGTTTTATCACCCAGCGCATTGCTAACTCACTGAGTAGTCTTTAATAGCCATCACATTTAATATGAGATGATCCAGGTACAATCTAATGCGGAAGCTGATGAAGCGCCACTCCCTGGAGCCTGAAAACCCTTGTCCATGGAGGTAACCCTCTGTGTGTGCCCTGTTTTGTATTCGGAATAGACCTTCTGCAGGATGAGCCCTGGTGTTCACCCCCGGCATGTGTCAGAGTGAGAACGGGTGAGGACGGCGAAGCGTAGTGAGCAGTTCTGCTGGGCTTTCGGGGACCACTGCTTCCGTGTGCTTTGAAGCAGCTTCTCTGATGCTCTGCGCTTGCATCAGAGGTTGGCAGAGCTGGACCTAACTCAGAGCCACCTCCTCCCACACTGCCCATCCTGCATGTGTCACTGCTGAGAAACTGGCAGGAAGATCTGGGGTGAGACTGAGCGAGGTTACTTCCCTGCTTGGAAGAGAGCTTGGGAAAAATAAGACTGAGTGAAGGATTCAGACCTCCTCTGCCCAGTGTCTGCCCTGCCCTGCAGTGGCAAGTTCACTTCTAAGTGTGGTCCTGAGTTTGGACCTACATTTGGTCCTGAGTGGTCCCTCGATATCCTCTAGACCCTCACTCTTGTCTCCTGAGCTGACTGGTGGGGAACTTGTCTACCACATAAGCCGCTGGTTAATCCAGAGGTACAATTTGGCCCCGGAGGAGCACAGACTGGCAAGTGTGCCACAGAAGGGGAGAGCCCAAAAGGACCTGGAGAAATTAAAGAAAGGATCCCCTCCCCCCGGCCAGCCTTATACAGCTGCTGCTGCCTGCTCAGCTGCTGCCTGGACAGCAGGCAGCAATGCCGGTGGGAGCTGGGGAGAGGGAGGGGAAGCCTGTCCTTCTCCATAGCTCTGAGGACGGCTAGCATGGCCCAGGAGTGCGGAGTCCAGTGTGCAGTGCCGCTGTGGCTTGCATGCGAAAACAGGACAGGGAGGCAGAGGTGTGAGGCTACCCTGCGGTTTATGAGCTTGCCAGCCAACCTGAAAGCCAGTGTCGACAGCGGGGAGCCCGACCTCAATGCCTCCTCAAGCTGGGCTCAGGGGAGTATCCCAAAGAGCAGCTGTAGGAGCCCAAAACAAAGCAAAAAAACCCCTGTCTGTAACCCCAAAGTGCAGTGCTGCCCTGTTCCCAGGCTCAGGGCTGTACAGACACAGAGCCACTGTGCCAGACAGCAGAGATCCCCATCTTCTTCCTGCTCTCGGGAAGCTTCCCTGGGGACTGACTAAGCCTAATGGCAGAGAGCAATAATTACGACTGCTTAATCAGGACTGTTTTAGGATAAATTCTATTTAATGAGGATCCATTTTGCACGTAACAGGTAATTAAAGGACGCTTAAAAAGGAAAAAAGAGGCGTGAGGTTCTGAACGTGGCTTTCTGGAGGGACAGTGCAAAACAAAAACAAAGGCGTATATTTTGCTGAGTGTTTCCCTCAGTACCTGGAAAGATGAAAAATGCGTCCCTCCACAAGTCACGCCACTGCCCCTTCTCCAAGAAGTGTGGGTGTACATGTACGTGTGCGCAGCCGCAGCAGAGAGCTGCACCAGGGCTCCACAGGAGACCTCACGCCTCACCTGGCACTGAGCGGCAAAAGGCAGCCCAGTGACCAGAAAAACCTGCATCCCACCCTTTGGCATACTCCAGGGAATCAGAGAGGGATGAAATAACTGTGAATTGAGGGATTATCTCACTATACAGGACAAATGGAGGAAAAAAGAGATGCCATTTCCAGTTTCATTATCCTTAATATCCCATTCACCCTTGTGCTTTCCTATGCCTCCCTGCCTTTTTGTTTGCATTTTCTCCCCAGGATAGGGTGTGTGATGCTCTGACTTTGGGGGAGAAAAGCCATCTGGCTTTGGGACAGTCCTCCAAGCATTGTGTGCACAGCTTGGCATCTCAAGAAAAAATGCCCTTCCTTGCCAACACCAATAGCCGTAGCTACTGACAGAGGAAAGGAAAAACTTCAGGGAAGGCAGCGGCTTAAACGATACGTAAATAAAAATGACACATTCAGATGTCACTCGCCCTTGGAGCCCCCTCCTCCTCTCCTGGCACTGTCCTCCTGAGCTTTCCATATCTCTGGAGGCAGCATTTTGAAACCGCAGAAATAGACGTGTGGGAATGGGGAATGGCTCAAATAATTTCAGTTCCTCTCAGCTCACACTCCTCAGCAACCCCAGAGGCTTCCAACCCTCCCCAGCAGCAAATACCCCTGGAAGGCAGCTCATACCAGCTATCCTAGGCGTTTGTAGCTGAGGGAAATGACCAAGATGACAAAGATGTCTGGAAGTGGCTGTTTCTCTGTCAAGACGATGAGGGAAGGAGAACAACCAGTATAGATTAGACACCCAGAGAGATTTTCATCTCGCCAAACTTTAAAAGCCTTTATCGTAATGATAACAGTCTGGACTCTCTTTATAGTTGATGGAGAAAAAGCTGCTTCTACATGTGATTTGCTGGATCTCTTTTAGACATATTTTTTAGGATGAGATGTGCTTACGCATCAGAAGTGCCTGTTTCTCTTCATTGCCTATAAAGGAGTCAGTATGACTAGCTCAGCTGTTGACGTGTGCACTGTAGGAATCTAAATTTGGGCAGATGAATCCCATTTCCAACTTTCAGACTGCTGAAGTTAGGTAACATGAATTCCACTGTGGGCATGTGCTAAATATTTGAATAGATGCTATTTTTTAATTCACCCTCTCCTTGCAAGACGACCACATCAGTAGGGTTATCTGTGGGAAGAGGAAGCAGCGTGTGTCATTAAAACCAGAAAACATCCAAATTCTGTATTTTTTTCTGGCATAGATTACCATGTGAGCTACAGCATATTCCCTAATCCCTCTGCTTTTTAAGTTTTACCACTATTCAATTTTCAAACGTTACCTTACAATTTCATTCCTGAACATGTAGACAATACTTTTTCGCACTTCATTGTTCTGGTTTTTCCTCATAACATTTTTCACAGATTCACAGAATGGTAGGGGTTGGAAGGGACCTCTGGAGATCCTCTAGTCCATCCCCCCTGCCAGAGGAGGTTTTTGTGTGAACATATAATTTTGTGTCCAAATTCATTACATTTTGAGTGTTCTGGCTTTTTTTCCCCCCTCCTCTGGGAACTGCTATGCATTTCTTTCATAAATTTCAACTCTCAAGCCTGAATAATTACACTTGTCTTTAATATCAGAGCAGTACTCCTCCACATTTGCTAGTTGTGAGTATTTCATATTTTCTCTCGCTTCTAATTTTCTTATTTTCATTGAGTCTTCAGCTCTTTGCTGATGTGTAGGGCAGTATGTTCTGTTCCAGAAGAAGACTTGAGAACAAATGCCTGCCAGAGAAAAGGCTTTTATAATCTATTGTGTGTGTGCCATTGTGCTACTGTGCAGTTTGACACCTATTTCTGCTTGGCTCAGTTTCTTCTAGGAAAGTTTCTTTCACTTTGGAGACTTGGGAGAGAACCACGGAGGGCAACTATTGCTTCCAAAGATACAAACACTCACTCTTTATCCCATATGGCAAAAATGTGACAAGGGTTTTGTTGTTAGTGGTAAACGGTGATTAAAAAAATTGACAGATGAGGCTTAAAAACCACCAGAAAAGATGCTGTGCTTGTCACCATATTCAGATCATTTTGCCCAAGAGTCTATAAATTTTAAACGGGAGCAAACATCATTGCAAGCACCAGGAGGATGTTCTCCACCTCCGAACAAAGGAGCGGGGAAGCACTAACGGTTCCCCCAAGGAGCTCATGACTCGCAGTGCAGCCCAAGGAGCGGCGGTGGCTGCTGCACAGCCAGGGTGAAACGGGGAGGGAGGGAGATGGAGCATCTTTCAGAGGTCATGGCCGAACGGCTGAAGAGTATCTGAAGAGCTCGCGACAGCCTTTGAAATGAACAGGAGTATTCTTCTAAAGAATGCACACGAGAGAGCCACAAACATGGAGAAAGTGTAGAACACGCACCCACAAAGACTAAATTTAAAAGATGTGCTTAGCAGGGAACACATGCATAGCATATGGATGCAGCTGACGGAAGAGCTGTTGGACTCCATTCAAGATACCACTCACATAGCAGATGAACCGTCATAAATTTAAGCTACACATGTCACATCCTTACTGCTAAGGTTCCCTTTAGTCATGTGTGAATGCAGTTAAGTCGTTGGATTCTGGCTCGCGAGCTAACTTAGTCGCTCTTCTGAGCGCATAAGCGTGGTGGGCAGGACAGATAACGTGGAGAGATCCTCAGCTGTTCGTTACCTTTTCATGAGTTATTAGCCCGTGGGCTTTTTGCAGCCCCTACTTTGGGCATTTGTTAGTCCTGGTGCTCGCTGCCTCATGGGTGTCGCATGCCGTCCTTCGGCTCTTCAGCTGCTTGCTGACTGACAGGCCAACTTATTTAACATTTGCTTTGCTACATTTTCTCGTATTAAGATAAGCTCCTTGAGCTGATTGAGATAATGCTCCTTGAGCTGCCTTCCAAGATTATATCATTGCCAAGCCTTCTACGCACACACACTCACGCACAAAGACAATCATTCTGAAAAGGCAGACAAATAATAAAACTGATTCTGGATCTCTCCAATTAGGACGCTAGTAGCAAAATCTCTGTCCTCTGCCCAATTTTCTATATTACTGAGCCAATCCACATCTCTGATGGATATATAAGAATGCCAGGTTATTATTCTTCAGTGATTACTTTCTGCTATCAAATTCTTTTAATACAAAATACAAAATACGGACAAAACTGGTAGAACAGATAAACATTTATGGAGCAAAAAATCAGACCTTCTTCCACTTCCATGCAGCACTGGAATTGTAAGAGATTCCTTGCAGCTGCTTGCAAGGAATTAAAAGTTTTAGATTTGCACTATCCTTTTGGAACCTAATTTTATAAGCAGCTGCCGACAGTCCATTAATTTGAATCCAAGATGCCCTCTGAGTTAGACTAGTGCTAAAGAAAGCATTCGTTTCCATTTCAAAATGTGCTTTATCACATTCCTGCTGCCCGTTTGCATATCTGTTTGACTCAAGGCAATAGCAGCATGGTATTTAAGCACCAATTACATTTTGGTAATCCACACAATATTTTAACAGGGAGAGGAAGACTGAATGACCTTAAACCTTGTCAGGATAAGAAAATGCCCCAGACTTAAGCATTCATTGGAAGGATTTTTAGGGAAGGCTTGCATATTTCTTGGTAGTAAAGCTTTTTAACATTATGCCTAACACTCAGATTTTGTGGATGTACAAAACTGGAACTAAATTTTCTGGATTTTCAGGTTTCTTTTTTCTCTAATGGGTCTAAAAGAAATTAAAATACAAACACATTCTTTTTTTCTATAGAGTCAGCTTTAAGCAGAATACTGATATTTGTCACTAATGAATCTATATTATGGCAGCAGCCGGTGATACCACTCTGTGATGGCAGTTTCTTTCAGATTTGGGGCTGTATGGTAGAAACACAGATGCAGAGGCAGTCATACGATTTAGGGCTGTATGGTAGAAACACAGATGCAGAGGCATCTGTGATATGATTTAGAGGATAACCTGCTGTTTGATGACGCTGTAGCTGGTGCAGGATTTGGAGGTTTCTTTGGTGGCAGGTTTTGTGCTGATATTACTGTTATTGACTTGTGGCAAAGAGGTAGTGAAAAGAAACAGCATGAATGTTTAAAGTAAGCTAGAATGGAAAGCATGGGAAAGAAAAATTATCACTGAGCCAACTAAGAACAGCAATGTTTTGGGTTTTTTTCAAGATATTATGCAGAGGTACCTCTGTGAATATGGAGATTTTCCCCAAAATGGATCATGGGAAGAAGATGCATCTTTTGGATAAAAAGGTAGTCTGGTGGGCAGAATAGTCTGGAACCATTCTGCAAGAAATGGCATGGTCGGAGTCATAATTTATTCATCTAAATAGAAATGGTGAAGCTAAGAAATGAAAGGCCCTACATGCAGAGGTGAGAACTTTTGACTAAAACATGGAATGCACTTAAGAGCAGTGGGTTGTGGCCAGAGATAACTCTGAAAGATGACCTGAACAGTTAATATTTTAAATTAACTCCAAGGAGCTAAAATTGCTGAAATGAAAGGCAACAAGAAAGGAAGTGTTAACGGAAAAAGAAATTGAGCTTCTGGGCAAGTATTATAAGGATGAAAAGGCCAAAATCTAGAGGTGATGTTGGAGGACTGAGTCAAAGGTAATACATTTGTGATACTGGAGAAAGATGTGAAGAAGGCAGAGTTTCACATAGAGGAAAAACAAGCATCGGTTTATCCATCCCGAGCTTAAGATTATACCTATGTGATGAATAAAGTCAGAAAGAAAATGAAAGGTGTGGTTTTCATCAGAGTCTGGATTTGCAAAGCTCACCTGAAATTTCTCAGCCCAAAGTAGGTAAAGGGGTGCAAGACTTGAGACTGTAGGAGATGGGACAGAAGGTCAGGTCCTTGTCGGACTCTTGTAAACCATTAGAAGTACAAGGCGACCACGACAAAATGAAGGAACGCCAAGAATCAATAAAGAACTCTGTCACAAAACCCTCAAAGTGAACAGGGCTTCGAGAGCAAAATGGCAGCAAAGTTTGAAAAGCAAAGGGGCAGAGGACATAGTAACATGCTAAGGCATTGTATTGGTTCCTCATCTAGATAGTCACAAAGCTTGTTCTTGAATCATATGTATAGAAACTCTGCACCTCAATAATTTTTACTTTATTTTAAATTAACTTGACGAAGATGTGGGTATATAAGTTTCATAATGTTTTCATCTGCCTGGAACTTTAGACTTCCGAGCCCTTAAAAAGAAGAAAACATCTTGTATTAAATTTCCTAGGCATCCAAAATGCTGTTCCTTTTTTTTTTCTCCTGTAGTTTAAATTTAAATTTATGTTTCTAAATTTACATATTCAAAAACTTAATCTGAAACCTGTTTGGAATTTGGATGTCTCTTTTTAGCACCTTTCATTTAATTGCAGCTACTTCTCGAATTGAGGCATCACCCCTGCAGCTACTGGATGTCAAAGGACAAAAAAAAAATAAATTGCTTGAAAGAAAACTGAAGCCACATTTCTATTCTGCATTTGAGCTGCTGACATTTTCTAGATAACACCAAGAGATGTCAGAATACTGGCTGTTAAAGCAGTCTATGTTTGGAGCCTATTAAGTTGAATTCTGAGAGTGAAGGGAAATGTGAAGACTTCTGGAGGGACTGACATATACCATTACTTGCTTTATTTCAATTTTATAGGGAAAAAAAGGAGGTTTTTTCCTACTTTTTGCCCAAGACATCCTCTTAAAATGTGGCAGGTCACCGACAGTCTGCAATTTCACTCTAATTCCTCTAGGTATTTGAAGGCTCCACAATACAGCTCCTGCCCTTCTGATGAGGAAGGGCCAAGAGGAACTCCCATCAGAGCCTCTTACTCTCTCGTTACTGTCAGAGGCCACTGCTGACCTGTCTTCCTGTTCAGCACCAATAATTCTGCCTCTTTAATGCTCTCACATTATGTTGCTCCAAGGGTCCAGATTGCCTCTTCTTGTTGTAAAAGCTGCAGCTCCACCGAGGTCTTTAGAGTTACACCAGGGTAAACGCATCTGGGAAGGAGGAGCGGGGCTCTGAGTGTCTTGCTCAGATCACTTGTGTGTCATGTAAAGCAACTAGAATTATCTTGGTCTTGCTTCTTGTCTTCTCACGCAGTGGTAAACTTAGGGGGGAAATTGGTTTCCTGTCAGCTGAATTCTCCCTGGGGCTCCTTGGCATGCACAGGCAGTCTAGCAAGACACCCCTCCAGAGACCACATTCCCATCCCTCAGCCCCTTGCTCCAGCTCCTCTGTCTCATGCACAGAAAGAGATGTTTCAGCACAGACCTTCCCCCATCCACTGCACAGGGCACTGAGCCTGAGGCGTGCTAAGAAACAGCATGAAGGAGTGGAGAGACCACGACTGCAGGCAGCTATTGCTTCCAGAACATTATTTCTACACTGAAGGGGTTATCAAGCATTGGAACAGGCTGCCCAGGGAAGTGGTGGAATCGTCATCCCTGGAGGTATTTAAGAGACGGGTAGACAAGGTGCTTAGCAACATGATTTAGTGATGGTTTTTGTCAGGTAGATGGTTGGACTTGATGATGTGAAAGGTCCCTTCCAACCTAGGCAATTCTATGATTCTATAACAGCTTCTGCCTCTGCATAGCAGCTGGCCAGAAGTTTTCTACTGAAGCTCCTGCCTCAGCCTACACTACCCTTAGCATTGATGTTCCCCATTTATCTGCATTACCCGCTCTCATGGCACAGTCCTTCTTCAATAATACTGCTCTTGCCTGCCACAGAGGCAGTAAGGGTGTGCGTCAGCCTGACTGGGGCTGCTACAGGACCACGCAGACCCTTTGCCAAGCTATTGGAAACACAGAGCAATCTGAGCAGCGGAGCTGCATCAAGCAATGAACATCTCAGTCTGGAAGGCTGAATCCAAGCAGAAACAGCCCAAGAAGCTGAAATCCTTTGTATATGCCTGTGTTACTACCATCTGAAGCAATTTGCAGCTAGTTTCACAAAATTTAGCTTTCCACTGATGCTCTTCAGGAGCTAATTCATCATTTCCTCAGTTTGGATCTTCGTGTTATGACTTGTAGTGATGAAGGGTGCATGTGGGTGGGGGTAGATAGCTGCTGTCTTTACCAGCGCTTTACTGTAATTCAGCCCCTGGGAAGATCCGAGTGCATTATAAATGGCTCAAGCTTTACTGCAATAGCTCCAGAACCCTAACTAGCTAAGCCAAGGTCAACTTAAAAGTCAACAAAACATGTGCTACTTCACAGGGAAAACAGAAGAGGTTGAATGCTTCTCACCCTAAGCAGTAATGTTTGACTCTTCCCAAGACCCAGTGATTATCAGCTTGTACCAGCGAGCTAGTCAGGAAAACAAGATGCCTCCTTCTGCTCTCAGACTGGAATCATGCAAGTAGATCGTCCACCAAACTTGGTTCACCTAAGAGGTACAAATGTAATGCAAATGAAGAATAAGGCCCACACAATCTTAAGGTTTTAACTCTTCTCTTAGTCTGAAGGAAAAAGATGGCCTTGAAAACACCAATACATTCTGCAGAGGAGATAAGAGAAAAATACATAAACATCCCAACCAGTACTGAAGGCCCTGCAGAAGGAAAAAGTATTGCTCAGAAAATTGAGATGATATTCCAGAGGACAAAAGAATGAAATAAACCCCTAAATTACTTTCAACCATGCATTCAGGGACATAATTACATTATTTTGCTCAGTCAATTCTTTCTTTCTAATCAGATTAATAAATATATACACCAGGAAACATTAATATTTTGTATATGTGGGAGCTGATTTTATTCAGCATTTTGAAAATCCTTAAGCCTGCTGTTTATTTCGATTATTTATCATTTTGCAAAGAGAATGCAGGCACCCAGAGCTCAAAAAAAGATCAGAGAGTCCAGCTCTCCTCAAGGCTATTTTTTCTCTTTCATCCTCAGGGACCTGATTGAATTTTTTCTCTGTTTATTATTATTTTATATTTCTTCTGCACATCTATTTATTTATTCTGATTTATAAATTATACTACCATGCTAAGGGCAACTGTCCTCTCTGAATCATTCCTTTTCTGCCTGTGACATTTCTGCAAACCTTGTGTCTGCCTTCTGCCTTTCAGGCCTCAATCCCAAGCTACTTTAGGCCACTGCATTGTTTAATTTTTGCCTCACTTGGCCAAGCAGCCCGAAACCAACTGCATAATATTTTATTTGACATTAAGCTTCACATATACTTTACAGTCTCTAAGTTCTCTGGGGCAATAGCTGTCTTTTTAAATTATGTATAGTGGGGGCAGCATAATGGGGCCCCAGGCCTCAAGACGGCTCCCTCAGGCACTGCCACAATGCGGCGTGTATTTCTAACAGCAGAGGAGATGAACCACCAGAAGAAGTGCCGAATTCTCTGAGCCTCAGTAACTGTGCGTCCCCGCTGGAACACATGCTACAGCTAAACACGAGTTCAATGCAGGGGTAAGTGATGACATTTAAGGGCTCGTGGAGGTCAAGAGAGATGATCCAATGGTCCCCTCCCAGCCTTCGATCCATGAATCTATGAATACAGATGACATCAATTAAAAAGCAGCTCTGTGAAAAGGTCTCCAGAGCCACTGCTGCAGGGACATCGCGAGAGTTTTGCTGGAAGACTTCTTCAGGAGTGAGGCCGTGGAGCAACTCTGCTTTCAATGAACAGGCACCACCTCGGGGGGAGAAAACATCTGCCTGGGGCAGCGGAAAGAGATGTGTCTAGAATAATGTCATCTTAACAAAGCTGGAGGTATGACGACTCTATTGCTGATTCCAAAGTGGTGCCACAAATAAATGAATCAAATTTTCCATGCGTCAGTCTTAGGAGTGAGCAACCAGGAACAGCGAGCAGCATGGACGAATTTTGAATCGTTCGCTGACTGGCTGCTGACCCTCCTTTAAATTCCCACTGGTTTTGGAGTTGCTCATTTCCACTGGCTCTGGGTTCGCACTCAAAATGAGCTGCAGCTAAAAGAAAAAAAAATAATTCAGGATACTATTTGCAGGTGTGGTCCAGGCAAGACAAGGACTAGGAACCCCTGACTACACAGCTACGGAAAGCTTGCTAAGCGAGGCAGAGAATACGCAATATCCCCAGACACTCAGCAGCAGGTCTTTGAGGCAGAGCTGAACCTCATCTTGTTTGAGCCCAGAAGGAGATTCCCTGTGGAGAAGAGGTGGGAGTCAGTACGTGCCCGGCTGTTAACTTTACGCCCTTGCTATACCTTTGCAGACCACTGCCAAAAGGCAGTGGATCATTTTTGGACGTGGAAAAAAGGAGCTGCCTTTTCCAAACAGCCTACTTACTTAAGCAGCAGGCATCAGCAGTAATTGGCAACAAGAGCAAAAAATAAACTTTGAGCAACCTCACCCTCCCACCAAATCCCTTTCCAAACATGTATTGTTTTGCAAGCAGATAATATTTCTAGTAATGAAGCAACAAAGCAAATACAGTTCAGTGCTCTGTAAACATGAACACACACGGACCAATACATGAGCCTTGGAATAAAACTCTTCGCAAAAGCACTTCTTCAGATGCTTCCCAGTGACGGAGTACCTGCCAACAAGAAATCATGACTTTTCAGAAGTTGTCTTACAATGCAAAAGCACTGGAAATCATAGTTATGACTTTCCGACACAAATGATGTTCAGGCTCTGCTTGGGTCAAAGATGCAACAGGGAAGGTGAGAAATGCGAGGCTGCTAGCTGGTGGGTCTTGGCTTTCACTCAGCTCCCAAAATGACCCAGCAACAACTTTCTTCACCTACCATGCTCTGCGTTATTTTGGCACAGAAACATCCCTAGTTCTCTGGCATGATTTCATGAAAAATTGTTTGATCTTCGCCTGCACATTTCTGCAAGGCCTGGCTTGTTTCTCCTGCCGCAGCGTGACACCTTCCTGACTTCTTTCTGTCAGTGCTGGAGTTGCCATTGCTCTGAGGAGCTGATAAAGATGTAAGTCTGGGTAACCTCAAGCTGCCACCCAGCAACCGTAAGCCCGCAGAGCTCTCATGATGCAAGTCAGCTCCAGACATCCCAGAAGTGCTGGCAAGATTGAATTTTGCCGCAAAAGAGCAGCAGCAGCGCCAGGGGAGGGTCCTGGAGAGTCACACTTTCCACCTCTGCTATGGCAGAGGTGTCAGGGGAGCAAAGGGTTGAAGACAACAGTTGCAGGGAAGCCCTTAGGTCCTCACTACTGCCATCAAAAGCCACGGCCCTGCATGTCCTGATTCCTCCAGCAATAGCCACCAGGCTGGCTCTCCAGGGCACTGGCACTGACAAATGCGGCCGCAGCAGCCTGATCTCACTCTGGTTTCACCAGCAGTCTGTTGCCATAGGCAACTGCCTATTTTGCCTATACCTAGAGCTGGCCCTGAGCAACACACACAGCAGGATTGCTATGATGAGATTAGCACTCTTTATTATACTATCCCTGCTCTTATCACCAACCCCAGCTCCCACAAATTCAAGATAAGGAAATTTCCGTCATGTACTTACCATGGTCTTGAACAGCACTTTAGAGAGAAGCGGTGAACGCCACTTTATTCACATTTACATGGGGAAATTTAGGGAGTCGTTGCTATTCTTGTTTTCGGTCCTCTGAACCCTTCCACATCCCAGTTCTGGTCTGGTTGCTTATCAGTTATCCCAGCTTGAGTAGCTTGAGGGTGTCCTCTCATCTCTAGGCTAATATCAATATGGGACCAAGGCATCATAAACCCCTCAACTGTAGCCCATAATCTTTTCCATTTGTTAAAAGAAAAAGCATCTTCCTCCTGATTCTTCTAAAACACCCAGGAATACCCTGTTTCTTCGGCCAGCTTTAGCCTGTGCACCACTTCACTTCTGGCAGCTGGGACAGAGAGCTACGTCAGCAAAGCATACCTGTTAGCTTATAGGAAGGTAAAACATCTCTAAAAACACTAATTGAAAGCCAAACTAGGACTTAACTCTCTAGAGACTCAAACATGCAACCAAATCGCCTCCACTTAACACGTTAACATCCATCAGCTGGGCAGCTGGACTGCAGGCACAGCTGCAGTGCACTACACTGGCCCGACCAGGGATCACCATCGGGAAACAGAGGGGACTCTAAATTAGAAATGGCGAGCCTAAACCCTCTCTTGCATATATTTTCCATGTAGGTTCCTCACTCCTTATTGAAACACCTTGGTGATTGTGGGAAATACCTCATTGAATGCAGCCCAGATTGTCAAAGATACTGCTTTTTAATCAGAGTGGGACACCTAATTCCTTTGAAAACCTTAGGTTTTAGATCCTTCAATACTTGCATAGCTCTAAAAGTCTGAGCCTCAAATTGGGTTCTGGAGAAAGATACTTGCGTAATGTGAAATCCTGTTGTATTAAACAACAAATACAGGCCTAAATTGACCTGACAGTGACCTTTTTAATAATAGAAAATCATGAAAATAAACAAAAGCACAATGCAAATTATTTGGTTACAGTAGATTTGATCATATAAAACAGACAATCTAATTAACCAGTGATTAGATTAAGAAGAAGTCTCTGTATTGAGTGATGGATAATTAACTGGAATTGTATTTACTTATTTTTATTGTACTGCAAAACAAGGCACATCTTTGCCTTTCTTTCCTTTCACTGCAGTCTTTTAATTAAACAAAATTATTCCGAATGTTTTACACAGCATCTAGGCCTCTAAGTAAACGTGGTAAGTTGGAAAGGGAAAGGCAGCCCTATACTGAGATTTAGTTGTCGATCAATACTGTTTGGATAAATCTCATCCAACGGAACAGTTACAACCCCGGCTTTTCAGAGCTGCTTGGCATTTATAGCTCCAGCTAAGTGGAATGTGAGCTGCAGGTGCTCAGCCCTTCGGAGAGCCATGCCCTTATTGTTCAAACATAATTTATGCTTGAGAACAAACAAACAAACAAACAAACATATTCAAGGCAACTCCTAATTTCCGCACCTGAGTTGATCAAGATTTATTTTTATCAAGGCAAATGCACGTAAGGGAATGGTGCACAGCTGATCAACATCTCAGACAGAAATGGATCTTGCACTTTGAAATCCTTATCAGAAATGGTTGTGGTGACTTTTAAGCGTAGGCTATGTGAGAGACAGTCTTTTAAAGTGATTTAATTCCCTCCTTTTAAGAACTGTAATCTGGAAGATTGGTTTGGCTCCCCCCATCACTACCAGGAAAACCCTACACTATTGAAGGAGCCCTTTTAATAACACAGCTTGTCAAATGTTAGATGTCATTTTAATTTTTTAAGTATTTTGTTAATTGCGTATTTGCCAGAGGCTCTGTGATATCCTATAAAAACTGTCATAGCAGGCAATCACTGGATTCACTGTACACATGGGTTGCACATTCACATGTTCCTCTGTTCAGAATACATAACAGTTAATTTGATGCAGTATCTGCTGGCAAAATTCCTCCCCTAGCTGTGCGACTACGGTCTGTCTGTCTGTCTAGACACTCTTACTGCTCTCATTACATGATATCTCAGTGCATCCAGACCCATGGATATCTGAGGAGGGGTTAATAAGCATTAGCTCTTGCTAGGTCTCTTCAGAGGATGCTTCTGCCAAACTGCAGGGGACAGCAGACGAAAACAGCACGATTCCTGAACACGATGAGCTGCCTGACGAGGAAAGCTAGCAGGACAGCGTGGAAGCTCTGGCATCTATTTAGCAGTGCCTTGCAGTCTGCCTCTGGCCAGGTGGCAGGGCACTCGTGTGTTGGCTTGTACGCAGGCGTTTTTCTCACTTGTGTGCAGAGACGAGCAAAGCTAGAGTTACTGCAAAAGCTCTGTGCTAGCGAGGATGCCAAGGAACACCATGTGGAGGCGGGTGAATTCTGGATGAGAGAGTGGGTAAACAGAAAGGCTGAAGTGCCAGGGGTAGCCTCGGGGGCATTCCCGTAGGGAACAAACAGCAACTGAGCTAGAAAGTAAGGCTGCACTACAGCAATTAGCTTCTCGAGCTGATCTAAGGTATCAGCTAGACTTTTAAGAGAGAGATCTGGTTGACCAGGTGACGTGCGTGCTCATAGATGCTGTATTTTAAGGCCGTATTTTTTGGTCCTGAAATGCCAGTCCATGAATTTAGCCATTTACCTGTAAATGCCACAATCTCTTTTATGGTGCAGACTTTATTTTTGCTGGTGCTGAGTGCAAGCCAGAAACAGATAAAACCGCACCTTCTCAACACTGCTGGTGCTCAAGGCTTGGGCCGTGACCCCTTGATGTTATTAAGAAAATTTCTATTGTCCTTCTCATGAGCAGGCTTTTAACCAAGTTGACCTGTACTCAGTCCCCATTTACATCTGAACAACCCCTCTGACCAAAAAGGGCTGTAACCCTGGGAGCAAAACGTGGCCTCTGGCTTGTAGAGCTGTAGTAGGCCATTTCAGCAGCCATTCTCCCCGTTCTCAATCTCCCTCTCCTCACACGGAGTTACTGTGCCTCTAACCTTTCTCACTGAAGTCTGTTCAGTGTGACAGGAAAACGGAGGGGACTATACGAGAAAGTCCAAGAATACATGTGAATCCTCTGACATTTCTAGCATAAAATATTTAACAAGTACTGTGGGAAAAGCTGGGTGTCAGGAAGGCCTGCATAGCTCCTGAACAACATGGACAGAATCATGTCATCACAGCACGCTATTGCGCATGAACAGAAATCTCAGTTGAATTCCTCCGTCTTTCCCCTCACAAGGCCGCCAAGACAAAGAATTACATACAAGCCACAGGACTCGAGAGTGTTTTCCAGTGTCCAGCAGCCTAGATGTATCCTGACTCCACCTCATGACAAAACCCAGGCATGTATCTTATCCTCCTCCTCTACTCCTTTCTCCTCCGTATTCCTTTCTGGAAGGCCAGATGTGTAGGTGTAGGCAAGAGGGTTTTGCTGCCAGCAAGGAAGAAGGAGTTGCAGAAGATAAAGGAAAGCTCCTCCAGTTTTGGTGAAAGCAAGGAAGGGGAAGAATAAGTAGATGCGGAATCCCAGCTCTACTGAGAAAGAGGAAAAGAAGAAGTAGAGCCTAATTTGTCTGCTCAGTGATATATGCATGCAGACACCAGCCTAGGAATTGTGGGGGAACTCTAATGAATCTCTCTGAGTTGTGTCTATGGTGCTGATTACCGCTGTTTCCGCAGAAGCCACTTATATTTGTGATTTGGAGATGTTTTCAGCAGGCAATGAAGTATTAGTCGCTATTTAAAAAATACCACATAATTACAGAAGATAGCATGTTCCCATTCCAATTAGAAGTGAGTAACTGTAATACCTGAAGAAGCCTTGTGCAGCATCTGTAGGTAAAAACCACTCTTTGTAAAGGAAACTACACATAGAAAAATGCATAATAGGCTTGTGAATGGTAAGGTCTAGATGCAAACGACTGAAGTAAAAGAATCACTATCCCACGGAGAAATCTAAGCAGAGTTTGATGATGTTTTTTCTAAAACGATGCAAAATACACTGCTAGCAAATCATGCTCTCCTTTATTGCTTGTATATCAATATGGCAAGCAGAACACTTTCTACCTGAGAAACGCTTGTCCTCAGCTCTTAATGTTAAACTCACAAAAACATTTAGACATGGGAATGTTTCATCTTCAACCAAAGCCTGTCTCCACACATTAACCATGCTCCAGCACTGAGGTCAACTAGCATGAATGGCCCATATTGACTCTTAAAACTCCTACACAACATCACTGTTGCAAACTGTTTACTGGGAATGGGACTGTTCACAGTAAACATCTAAACTAGCTCATTGTGAATGCTGAGATGTGCCCTAACTGCTAGGTTATGCAGGGGAAATGTAGGGACCTCTCTTCAATATGTACAGAGTCTTTTGGCATATGTAGAGCAGATGGGCAGATTCTGATGATCTGCATGTTGAAGGTGGTTGCTGAAAGTGGCGGTGCAGTGACTAAATCCATGCTTTTGTAGATTCAGCCCTTAACAATTTATGGAAAGCTCCCATTTCACTCCCATCCTAGAATTAGTAGCATCTAATCAGCTTGAACCTATGCTATGGCAATATGTCAGGTACCTAGAGAGTGTCCATGAACCAGCGAATGAACTTTAAATCGGCTGAAAAATCCCACTGATTTGTGAAGGGTACTATATCTGGACCCTCAGCAAGAAAATACTACCATTTCTGCAGCTTCATTTCGTTCCTGCATTTGGCGAGGTGTTGACAGGCCTACAAGGGCCAAGTTCGGGGCTTTGATTAGGGAAATGCAACCTTGCTCTCCTGACAGAATTGCACCTGCCCACTGATGGTCTGATTCTGACCCAAGATCTTTGTACACGATGTTTATGTTGCTTTCTTTGCATGATTGTACAGTGCTAAAAGATCTTTGAACAAACCTATTTTACAAAAGGGAATAAAAATATATATGGGGTACGACTGCAGGCTTGCAAACAACAGAAATACCTGAAAAACCCTCTGTTCTGCTATTGATCCAAAGGAGTGCTGGAAACATTACTATGGCAACAATTCTTACCCAGTGGAAGAAGCATGCCATTATCCGTGCATAGGAAGAAAACACGAGGAGGCGTTTTTCAAAACTGTGGCCCACCTCCCCTTGACCACTACAGATGTGCTGACCTTCTGGCATGAGCTCCTGCTGCAGAAGCTTTCAGTGAGCTATGACTTACAGAATTATTTATTGGCCCATACACAGACAACAAAGAAATTCTATTGACCAACAGAGTCCTGTCACAGAAAACAGCACTGCATGGAACTCCTGTTTTCCAAGAGTATCAAACATCTTCCTCACCTTGCTAACAACCTGGGGTATTGGTGTGAATAAAAGAGACAAGGCTGCTCTGGCTCACTGTAAATGTTGTGTATGTCATTTGGCTGTACACCACTTGAACCTTTTTGCAAGTACAGTTATTAACTCAGAAAACTACTGAGCATCTAATCTGGCCATGTTCTTACTGAGAATGAGTTCAGGCTAAAGTACAAATCTGTTGGCGTTGTGGTAATGGTGTTATTTGCTCTATTAATTAGCAACTAGACTAATAAAGTTAGCAAGAAACCATTTTGCATTATATGGCTAAATTGAAAGTCCACATCCCATATAGCCTGAAGGCACAATCGAGAGCTAATCATATTCCAGGTGTTTGTAACACTTAAGAAACTTTGTCTGCTGCCACAAGCTGCATCGCTCATCCCCAGCTTCACATATGGATAGTTCTAAGGAGCACTGTGACTCTGCCCACCGCTCCTAACCCAGGGGAGGGGAGTGATACTGGCTACAAGTCCAGGCAGGCTGTTCTTCCTGTAAATGGCTGAGGAAAACGATTGTGTGGGAGATGGTGCCAAGCGGGGAGATAAAAGGAGCAGCCTGGAAGAAAGCTTCCAAATACACACTCCCACTGCACAAACACTTTATGGCTGTCCTGAGGCTGGGGAGAAGAACAAGCAGCTGCAAGCTCTTTCCAAGCTGTTTGTTTGCCAGTCTTCTCTCTGGGCAGCCTGTGGTACAGCCAGCTGTTGAGAGCAACACGAGTAGGTGGAACAGCTCTGCCCACTCGGGAGCTCGCTACTGCTCCACAGAGCCAGTTAATAGCATAAGCCAAGTGGATATTGGCCATTGCCATTAGCATTGTTACCCCCTTTTTTAAAAAACACCCAGAAAAATAAGTAAAGGTCAGAAAAAATGAGGGAGAGCCTGAACAGAAGATAGACTGTAGAAAGAGAGGAAGACTAACACCAAGTATGCGAAGTACCAGGAAGGAATGGAAAGGGCATTGTTACAAATCATGTTGAGAAAATACACAAAATGCCATCCAGCCTTTTACTAGGTCCCAGCGTTAAAAGCTGAATTCCTGCTTATTCTGTAGAGGTGGTAAACATGTATTTCTTCTAGAGAAGTATGTAGTCCTGCTGTTCCTGGAAATTATTCATCTTTCTTTCACGGAAAATGTCTCCTGCATCCCATCACAAGCAGCCACAGTGGCACAGAATATATGTGCATCTGTGTGTACATACACCTGTATGTTACACATGCATATGCACAGATAGGAAAGCGTGTTGAAAATGTCTCAAAAGAAAGATGGGAATATACCCTAGGATTTAACCTATTTGGTCAATCTTTTTCCTTTCCCTAGAGACAGCTGGTTTTATTCAATATTGACTTTTTTCCTAGTTCTAGATGACTTTGGGTCCTGAAGATATAGAAATAGGAGCAGTTATCAGGGATATAATTATTATTTTGACAACATAAACTTTGACAGCTTCATGAACTTTATTGAATATATGATGGTTCATTACCCATCAAATAGTATTTCCCCACTTCTCCAGCTTTCTCTGCCTTCAACATCTGAGAGCCTCCCGAGTATTTTATAAAAGTAATAATCTTCTTGCCTTTAGGGAAGTAGCCTGATCGGTTCCAGGCATTTTCTTCCACATTTGCTGTTGCACATGTGAGAGCAGGTGTCCTGGGAAGAAATTATTAGAGAAAGGCTAAGTCAAAGAGATAAGATACATGGGTAGTCTGAAATGCAGGGAAAGCTCTGTTCATTTTCAACTCCCATGAAAGCGCGTTTCACACAGCCCAGGTCCAGCTCTGGACTCAATGAGCAACTCCCTGTTGGCTGCATTTCTTTATTCTGGGGAAATGCAATTGCTGATGGAAGTCGTGCTCGCTGAAGAGGAAGTTCTCGCCCAGATAGCTCGGGACATCTGCAGAGGCTTTCTGAACATCAAAGCGGTGACTACAACATGTAAAATGCAGGAGCATCACTTGCAGACGCTGGTTTTGGGTGGCAGGGATGCTCATTGCAAGCAGGCTCTTAACATTCTCTACCTGCTGGCCCGGCGTCCCACTCGCAACCATCACTGTTGTCTAACGTGCACAATTTCCAGTTTTCTGCTCTGAACGTGGGTGTGTTTCTTCAGTTTGCACCCCCTTTGCGCAGGGCTCTGCCAGATGGAAGGGGCAGTCTGTAGAAAACCTACGATAATGTTTTAAGAAAAAGGAGCCGGCCACAAAGATTTGAATCTAAATCTGCCCTTTCTGGACTTTGGAGAAGCAAAAGCTGCCATTGCACATGCGGATGTTAAAATTCAGGCCCACCTTTAGCGGGCAGCCACGAAGTTTAGCCCCCATTTTGTTAGGAAGGGAAGGCGCTGAGCACAGTATTCCCGGCACAAACTGCTCTCTCTCCGGTTGCCTGCTTCAACCTACCGCCCGGCTGCCTCCCGCAGAAAGGAGCCCGGAGGCGGGACCCCCGCCGGGGCCGGGCCGGGAGCTCTGCCGGGCCCGTTGTGACGCTCCCGGGGGAATGTGTTGCCGGGCGGCGAGGCGGGCTCGGAGCGCGGCGGCATGGCGGGGGGCCTGCGCCTGCTCCTGCCTCTGCTCCTGGCCTCGCTGGCGGCGGGCGCCGCGATCGGCGGCAGCGCGGAGGCCCCGAGCGGGCGCGCCGAGCCGGGTGAGGGCGGCCCCCGGGCGGTGGGGGCGCCTTGGGCGGGCGGGGGGCGCCGGGCGACCCCGGCCCTTCCCCGGCAGGTCCGCGGACAACCGCCTTCCCTCAGGCCGGCAGCCTGCTCGTCTCCCCTTAGCGGCTTCTCCCGCAAATCCGGTGATTCCCGCTGCCGCCGCGGGGAGCTGCCCCCGTCGGGAGCTGCCCCCGTCCCCGCCTCTCCGGGGGTGCGGGGAGGCCTCGTGCGGCAAAGGCGACGCTTGCGGGGTCGCCCGGCGTCGTGCTCTCCGAGCAAGGCCTCATCACCGCCGGAGGGTCACGGTCGCTCACCGGTGTCCCACACCGGCGGTGGGACGGCGTCGGGAGGGTATCCAGCGCTGTATCCATTAACCCATGCAGCGTCACGGGGAGGGTGGGCCAGGGAAAGCTCCAGGGCTGCTGGCCACCCTTGTAGCCCAACGTGGGGGCTAGGGAGGGCCTGAGACGTGCTAACCCCGTCCTGGCTGTCCTCTAGCAAATGAACTGTAGAGATTCCCAGCCTGATGTGTTGTCAAGTGCAAAGCCCATGGAAAGATTCCCGTCCCCATCTTGTCCCAACACATCACCCTTAGCTGCCCCCTGCGGTGTCACCCTGCGGATAGAGGGGTGATGCCCCCCGTCCCCTCCGCCCTGTGAGCGGAAGGACCCCCCGCCCCCCCAAGTGCCAAAGCCACAATACTTGGCAAGGGTGAGATTCCCAACTCAGGAGTTGGCGAGTTCCCCAAGGGATCACCGCCATGAGCCCTCGTGTGCTCTCTGCTGGGACTTTTTAGCGGGACTTCTGTGGGCTTTTTTAAGTGTTTATTGAAATATTCTGCATGTCTGCTGTGACGTGGCTTGTAGTTAAAACGGTGCATAATGGCAAAGATTTCTGTCCTACATAGGTTTTACAAGGCTTCCAAATGTAGAGAGGAATACAGCCTGCCTTTGCTGTGCTGGTACTAATTGCAGCCCCCTGACAGGAATGTAAATGCAGTTCCTTAGCACATTCTTATCTCAGCATGTGTGGGATTTACATATATAACTCCTATTAATGCTAATGGCAGCGATATACATAATACTTTTTGCATAGGGCTGACACTATATTTTTATCTGAACCTGACGCGACTGGAACCAGCCATCTTATATAAGTAGAAAGATCTGTACTTTCTTACCGGAAGCTTTCTTAACATTTTGGTTCATTTAAAATGTATGGAGGAAATGCAAGTAAAGGAAGGAATGCAAAACTTTGTGGTGTGACATTGGCGTGGCAGGTTCATAACATTCATATAAAAAGTGTTATGTTATCTGGAGGATTATCGATGAATCTGATCCTGTTTCCCTTAAAGTTTCTTTTTGTTGCTTTTTTAAAAAAAATCATTGTCAGACATCAGGATTGGTGATTCCTGATGAATTTGTTAATTTAGAACCAGTCAACTTTTTCAGTTTAGATGTGTTTAAAGACTTACTATTTGGAACATTGCTGCTTAGAAAATACAGTATCTTTTTTATTTAGAGCTATAGTCAAACCCAGCACAAACCATGACATCCATTCATCATTATGAATCTCTGACAAAAGAGTCCTGTTGTGCATTGTGGTGCTCCTGAAGCCAGAAGAACCCTGAAAGGATATCATGCTTGGTATCTTCACCTATAATTAGAAGTTTGCTTTCACTGGTTAAGAAAGTCCCTCAACCTTCTATTAGTAATGTCTGAAGTTTTGTGTCTCTTCTTGTTTCTAAAGCTTTTTCTTTTTTTTTTTTTTTTTTTTTAATTTGTGTCTGGATGGGAAATGGCAGCTTCTTTCAGATTTACTGACACCCTGCTGTGGTTACACTCAGCTTGTTACCTCAGAATTGAATTACAGTAATCCTTACTTTCAGGGTAGAGGTTTGGAGCTTACTGTGAGCTGATAGAAATTGTCAGAAATCTATTGAGTTGAGAATTTACATCATCTGAAGCTGTCCTGGCCCTCCCTCCCATTCATTTTTGCGTGTTTACATTTATACTGCGCAAGCAAAAAAATGCAACTCACGTTGTACCAAGTTGAAGACAGGTATTTGTAAACAGGACTGTATTTAGACTGGAGACAGGTTCCTTAAGTTCTCCTCCTCCTCTCTGTTGTGCTGTGGTGGTTGTCGTTAGACAAGACTGTTGAATGACTGCCCCATTAATTTAAAAGAAGCTAAGGAAAGCACGATAGGGTGTCCATGGTGGGGACCATCTTCTAAAGAAGTTATCTTTTAAGGCTCATTAGAGATAGAGTTTGAGGATACACTAGCCATTTTAAAGGTTGTCTCTGTTTTCATAGGATTTTAGTCTTATCATTTTTTTCCTTATGTTTTGACTAAGGTTGGATTTTTTATCATTCAGCTGGATAGTTAAGTTATTGTTTAAGGATTGTTGTGCACACGCAAGAAGACTGTTCTGACGAGCACAGCTTATATGCTGAAGTAAATGTCAAATCCATAGAGACAGCTAGAGATAACAGAAGAATAAGATTTTGATGGCTCATTTATAATGTTGGGGAAAAGAGTTCAGTATCAGTGTATCATTGTGGAGAATGCACCGTGCTGCTGCAGTGTAAATCCTTTACAACGGAGGAATAAAGGTTTTATATTTGTATATCACTGACTGCAAGAGAAATGGATCTGTTCCTTTCAACCTGAGAAATTTAAAGTTTTGGATAGTGTGCGAAAAATGTAAATGTTACTCAGAGATTTAGTAGCAAGAAGTGATATATAAACTAGCATTGCTGCACAGAAGTAACATTTTGTAAACATAAATCTTGAATATAAAAAACTGAGAGACAGTGAAAGCAAACTTTACATTGGTAAGTATTCGTTATCAGAAAAAAATAATCTGAGTAGGCGGGACTGGCAGTGTAGACTTGTAAAAACAGTCATAGTGACTTTCTCTTTGCATTTGGAAGAACTGAAGAGACCTATTGCTTATTTAATGAATAATCTCCAAAGGAGCTTCACTAAGTTAGTTCCTCTGTGGAACAGTTACTGTATCTCAGTATCCTTATAAACAAGCCTTCAAATTGCATGCTATTAGGAATAAAATATATAATCCAGATTTGAATCCCAGATGGAGATGGGAACCTTTTGCTTTTGTACATTCTGTGAAACCCATTCTGTAACCTCAAAGTACCATTAAAAAATGGAAGGAACCCAATCACAGTGATTAAAACCCTAGTACCTAATTAAAATACTGTACCTGGTTGACTCATCTTTGTGCTGGCTGTCTAAACTTGACCTTGAAGTGTGATGGGGAAAAAAATCATGTGGGAAGGCGTACGTTAGCCAGAAAGAACAAGGAAATGAGTGAACTGAATATTGTTTAATGAAAATTTTTAACTCTTTTCAGGGAAGAGCTATAATTTGCATAGAACCTAGACACTGCACTTCCCAGAGCATTCAGTAGGCTAATTTAACATCATAGGCTGGCTTATAAGAAAAGTACGTTTTTTCCTTTTAAAGAATCATCTTAAGGTTTAAACATGAATGCTTTTCACACTGGATTTTATGATAATTTTTTCATAAATGTCTTGTTTTTCTGGTCTAGTTAGTGAAAGCAAAAATATTGGCAAATTCCATATTTCAGTTAAAAAGTAGTAAAGATTTCAAGGCGTGAGTTTCCGGTTAATCGGGCATTCCCACCCTTGTCATTGTATTAGAGATGTAACTTTAGACTTTGTGTTCAGGTCCGAGTGCCAGTGTGTCCCCACAAATAGAATTTGGAGAATGCACAGTTACATGTGGTAAGTAGCAAAGCAGATGAATAAAACATATTGTCATTTGTTTTTGGAAAAAAAAAAAAAAGGAAAAAGTGCTAACTGTAGCAATTTAGCAGTTGTAATTTGCTTGCCCTCATTCACCTCTCATTGATTTCAATTGCCAATAACTATAATTAGCAAAAACAATCAGGCTGATTGTCATTAGGAGTTTAGGTCAGATCTGTTGTTTTATTAATTTCACAGCCTGCAAGCTCCTATTTTAAACCAGTTCCCTACGTTTATTGGCACACGAGCTGCCTTCCACAAAGTAACAATTTTCGCTATTTGTGAACATCTGTGAGATGTTCAGAAGATGAAAGATCTTCTGATGCTTCTCACAGATGTCTTCCCACATACAATATTGCCAAAAAATTGCTTGCCTGCAGTAGCCTGCTCTGTATTCCACATTTATACAATTTATAAATTGTGCAGTGGAGAGGAGAGGTATCGTTCTGGAGTAAGAAGGGAGAGAGGAAAAATGAGATGAGCCTTAAGAAGACACCTCTGCGTTTAGGGTGGTGATAGAAACTGCTGTGAGGTGGTAGTTATATTGCTAAGGAAGCAGTCTTGAATCAGAAATGCTATTAATTTTTTTCTGAACAAATTCAGCTTCTCATAAGACCACAGAAAAAGACATGAGTTTTTGCCCCCATTGGTTTCATGTTTTCTAGAGTATGCCTTTTCATTTTTTCCAGTCACTTTTTCATATTTCCAGTGATAGAACTTCCTTGATTCCCCCCTATTTCCAATCCTAGGACGTTATGGTTTTAGGAGATTTTTTTTTTGCTTCTACATACTTTAGTATTTCTCTTTCTTAACTTCATAATTTCAAATCTGCTTATATGTTGTGTATATCAATGCCGTATATGTATCCCAATACTCTAATAACCTGACTTGCTCTGATGCACACATCTTTTGGATACTAAGAAGCTGCTCCTGAAGTCCCATCCCTCTATCCGATGTCTCAAATGTTCCTTATTTTCAGGGAATTTCACTAAATTTTGTTTCAGTTTTACTTTTGGTCCCTCAGAGTTAATGTGGTGGTGGGTTAACCTTGGCTGACCGCCAGGTGCCCGCCAAGCCACTCTATCCCTCCCCTCCTCAGTGGGATGGGGGTTAAAAAATAAGATGCAAAACTTGTGGGTTGAGATAAAGGCAGTTTAATGAGGAAAAGCAAAGGCTGTGTGCAAAAGCAGAGGAAACAAGAAAAAAAAAAGAAAAATTCTCTACTTCCCATCAGCAGGTGATGTTCAGCCACTTCCTGGGAAGTAGGGCACCAGTATGCATAGTGGTTGCTTTGGAAGATAAATGCCTTAATAACAAATACCCTTTTGCTCCTCCTCCTTCCTCTTAGCTTTTATGGCTGAGGATGACATCATATGGTATGGAATATCCCTTTGGTCAATTTGGGCCAGCTGTCCCGGCTGTGTCCCCTTCCAGCCTCTTGCCCATCTCTAGCCTAGTGGCCTTTGGGGGGTTTGGGGTGTGAAGAGACAGCCTTGATGCTGTGGGAGCAGTGCTCAGCAGTAACCAAGACATCGGTGTGTTACCAGCACCATTCCAGCTACAAACACAAAGCACTGAGGGCTGCCATGGGGAAAGTTAGTACTGAAAATTATGTAGTCTTACGGAAGAATCAGGGAAGACAAGCTCAAACAAAAAAGAAAAAGGCATCATCTCATATCTGGCATCATCTCGTATCTGGAGTTCAGATCATGTTTGTAGCCTTCATTCTAGCCTAGGCTGTTCAATGTTTGTCTTTTGAAAGGCTGAAAAGTTGCTTCTTGGTTCTTCCAGTAAAGCTGTAAGCTCTTTGCCTTCTTCATATTCCTTCTTATTCCCTAGATTAGTCTGTCTAGCCCTTTATACTCCTCGCTTTCTGAACTGACTCCATTTTCTGTATTTTTTCCCAGTAATGCTGTGGCTTAGATCCATTGCTCCTCTACTCATAGGCCAAGCTTACAGAAGCATTAAAGCATAATTAAAGCATATGTTAATGATGTCTTGTCATACCTGCCTCAAATTTACCGTGGTCTCTTTGTGGTCTAGTTGTTTTGGCCACTCTTACTTCTAAATTTCTCTCATAACTCAGAGAAATAACTTCTCTGTTTTTTTATTGTTAAGTATTCGATTCTTTGTGGACCATCCCTCTTCACCCCCCTCCCTCCACCAGTCTGTTAATTTACATTTCTCTAGGGTGAATTTCATTTGGCTAATTTATTTTTACTGCACTGTGGCCAGTTTTCTGTTAGGTTAACTTGTATGACTTGTTGAAGTTAAGACTTCATTTGTTAGAGCATCTCAGTAGATAATTTTCATCAGCGTTGGCAGCTACTAAGAAGAGGTGGGGAAAGGAAACATGGGAATGAAAGAAAAAAACTGTCCAAAAGGAAGAGGCAGAGCAGTACCAAAAGAATTTGTAGATCTATTTAAAAGAGCTTCTTTCCATCCACCCTTTGAGTGTGATATGCTTCCCAAATCTTAATATTCACATAGATAAGACATGCTGAGATTTTTCCTGATGAATGTGACTAGAGCTAGCCCAGCATCCAGATTTTATCAAGCCAGCCTTTTGGCTTTTCATAGGTTTCCTGTCTTTTTTTGTGAGCTAAAAAAACCTACATGGCACTGAAGAAAGAGGAATGCCTTTAATAAAAATGTCGGTTCACTGCCATTTACACCTCTGTCTCTGCATCTACGAGATAAGACATTCTCTGGAGTGGAGAACGATCCTCGTTTTGTGTCATTTTCAGTAAGTGGTGTTGTCTCCCTCTGTCACTTGAAGTACTGTTTCACGAGTTACATGACATCTCTGAAACACTCTGAAATCCATTGGTTTATATAATACACATTTAAGGAAGGCAGATGCATCATAAATGCAATATTCAAACCAATTTCCTATTTCTTATGGAAGAGGGGGGTGGGGGGGTAACTCTCCTCTTTCCTTGCCTATTAGTAAACAAAATACTTCTGGAAAAACGGCAAAACCTTCAGTGTTTACTGGGCCTAAACATTATTCCTGCCTCCCCCACAAGCTATGTCATTCCAATGAACTGTGTACACACTGTTTGGCAAAAACAATTATAGCACTTGTTTTGAATCTGTTCATAATTGTTAAAACGAGGATGTTCCCATTGAAATCCTGATAGTGAGAGTGAACTTTTTTTTTTTTTTTTTTTTTTGCTTCCTTGAACATTATCTAGGAATTTTCATTAACTTTATACATCTGTGATAGGCTGTCTCCTGTTCTTTGTCTTGGGTAGGAGTTGCAGGTGGAGTCCTAGTGGTCAGCACTTAATTTCACCTGTTTCTCATGAGAAGCCCTGTGTTACTGACCACCAGCCTCTGTCCTTGAGAGGCTTCATTTTGGGGGCTGTTAGTGGCGTTCTTGTACCACTTGTTGGTCGCTGTTAGGTAACTTGAGAGTCCTCAATCCCAGCGCCAGGAGGTTTTTAGTGCCTTCAGTTTCTGTTGACCTCGGTGGGAGTCGAAGACACTCAGACAGTCAGAAGACTGGAGGCAGACTGAGTTGGCAATCTGTACAAGATCCTCTGTGCCATCTGATTTGAGCATTTTTAAAGGCCAGGAGCCTAAATGCTTTTGTTATTTAAAGTGAATTAACTGTTTTGCAAAACATATACTAGTTTCATTTCAAATTCTTTTTCTGTAAGACACTTTTGAATTCATTTTGAATTCTTTTTTCTGACACATGATGATTCTAAGAATCTGGCTTCCTGCGGTGCAGAGTCTGACAGAAGTAGATGTTGTCTTGAAATCTTAGATACCAACATGGGATAGCTTTAGCAGGCACTCTGAGAAGATCTGTTTTGCCTGGTATTTGGTAGATGCATCATATTAACATCCAGGATAGGGAAAGAGAAAGGAAAAACAGAGTATGAAGCAGATGAAGAAATGCAGAGTGAAAGATTTTTTTTTTCCCCCTCCCAAAGGGATTGGCATTCGAGAAGTTCTGTTAACCAGTGGATGCCCTGGGACTGAAACAAAATGTATTGTTGGTGTGGAGGAATGCCGGACGTCAGCAGACTGTGGATGTAAGTGGAACGCTGTGATACAGTAATCTACAGCAAATAAGTTGATTCAAAGGAAATATCCTTGTTGTCTCTGAGTGTGGTAGAAGTGGAATAAAGTGATTGCATTCCACCCTCCAAACACTGTGTTAAGCAATCCATTAATGTTTCAGATCTCATTTCGATACTGATGTGTGCTTGATTTCAAGTCCCTGTAAAATACCATTTTTCTGCTATGTGCTTGGTTCCAGACATTAGACCAAGCAGAAAGTATTTGAAGTAATTTTAAGGGAAAGGATAATTTCCAAATAACGTTCTGTGTTTGAAGAATTATGAACTGTGCGATCTATACAGAGATGTTTCATATAGTTGATGATGTACCTATTAAAAATTCATCCTATAGGGGGAATACCAATTTCTGATGGCCTTGCCTGCGTGAAGATTGCTTGTATTTTTATGCCTCCTGAATATCGATTTAAATATGTTTGGAAGATGTTAATTCCAAACAAGGTGAGTAATTGAACCCCACTTTCTGCAGAAAAATTGCATACTGCATGTGTTTACCACATGCTTCATCTGAATTGCGCAGGCTTCTGGGCCGATTATTTCCTTTGCTGTCATAATGCAAACAAGCCCTGATTTCTCACTGGTGAGTTGGTAATACAAGGACCCACATGGCTTTGCTTCTTTATGCAGCTTCGATTTCCTGTTTATGTCAGGGGAACAATCATTTTAGGGAGTAATGTTTACTGTTATTTCAGAAGAATTGGGCATAGTGGCTGGTGAGTGAATACACATCAGCAAATCACAACCACATTGCCCTTCCAGTTGTTGAAGTAGGAGGTGCTGAAGAGGTGGGAGAAATTTTCCCAGGGGCCAAGTGGTCCTGACAGGTTCAAAGCTGTTGGAACAGAATAAGCACTTTCCTGTGGGTCTGACACAATGAAACTCATCTTTGCAGATCTATTTGAAAAAATACAAACTTTTTTTTTTCTTTTATATGTGGCTAGACAGCGCATATTCTTCCCAGCGATTCATCTATTATGAAAGTTTGCAGAGATACCCATTCGGGTACTTTCCAGTGTGAAACGCAAGAAAAAGGAACTACAGTTGCATCTATAAAATACACAGTCTACGCAAAAACTGGTAAGCTCGTAGGGATGCTTACAGTCTTCTAGTGATATGGCCTTGTGTTTTTATGTAGTACTCCATCTTCGTAAGATTGCATGTCACCAGTAGTATATAGGCAGGAGCTTGTGTGCTGTGGTAATGACTGTCATGAAATGCAGGCCAGTAAAAAAGACATGTAAAAAGAAATGACAGAATGGGAATAAAGAGGTTCCTTCTGTCAGGAATGAGTATTTTCTTTATCCTTCATAAAAATTCAAACTAAAATAAGGAGGTTTCCCTGTTACCTGCTTATTTTTTTAATGCACCCAGATTGGTTATCATAGACTTCTTTCTGTCTCACTTGCCACGTAGCACCAGCAGCACGGGTTCTGCAGTTAAATCTCCTTTCCACTTCAATACTGAAACAGGAAAACAACCTTTTGGAGTTTTTCCTTTACTGGCCATCTGCAATCTGCTTATACACAATGGATTTAGGAAAGTTTAACATTAAAAAAAATACATCGTAAGCCAGTTCCCCAGTACTATCTTTCTTACCTCCTCTGCTAATGGGACTTTTGCTGACTTCATCAGGAAAGGCAGTAGTGTGCTAATTTTCTCAAACCATGAGAATAGCCGTGCAGAAACTCCGTCTTTTCTAATCACAGAAAGGGCGAAAGTGCCTTGCTTCTAGAAATTTAAGGTCTTTAATGAGGTAATGTAGATTCAGGTCATATTCAAAATTACGTCAGACTAGAAATGAAGAAATCCTTGGAGATACCCCTCTCCATGTTTCTCCCTTCCATGCTGTTTACCTAAGTAAAACAGTCTAGCCTGGGAATCCTGCTTTTTTCCCTCTCTCTTCAGTAAGATAGGCTGTTTCCTGTATCTCTGTTGAGGTCCTTTCTGCCATTGTACGGTAACATGGAATTTGTTTATTCATTTTCTAAATCCATCTGGCAGTCACAAAACACCCAAAGCTTTTCCCCCTCCCCCCCCTTCTCCCACTATTCAGTCTCTCCATTCCTTTTTGTACAGAGGAAGCTTCCTTTTTGAGACCTGAATTAGCAGAGCACATAATCTGTTTTAGGCTTAAGCATGCAAATGGTCCCATTGACTTGAGTTCGGTGAGTCATCAATAGGACGAGTCACACACTTGTGTTTAAACTGTGACTGAGTAGTCTTGGTGAAAAGTGCTCAGATGAAACCCGCCCAACAGACATATCCACTGAGAACTTCTTACAAGGATTGAGACTTACTGGTTCAGAAAATATTTATGAAATCTGAAGAAGACAAGCTCTAAGACTTATTGAGTAGCTTAAAAGGAGTGGGTGGTTGTGCTTAGTGCCGGATCAGTGTCCTTTGGCTTTGTACAGAGGTGTTTCTGGGCTTTGCTTCCCCAGGAGTGCCGTTATTTGGACTTTAGAAATTATCAACTGTTAATTAGGTACATAGAAGAAATTATGAGCTTAAGTTTTGGATGAGAACGTACCAACGACTTTCATCATGCAGATCCAGTTTTGCTCTTCTGTCAGAAGTTTAGCCAGATCAGAAGATTGCATTTACTTTTCCAAAAGGATCAGGAGGAAATGAGCAAGATTCTTCTGACGGCAGCAGTGCACATGGCAAGACTCCTTGTGTTTGGATGTAGATTTTCGTAGCTGCTGCCTTGTATTTTGCAGGGCTGCTCCGCTCTCTGAGAGCACATCTTGCTGTGTTGTTCAGACCCTGGAAAGGGGTAACGTTTCTACAACGTTTCTACAATGCTGCCTTTCCCACTTCCTCAGTAAAAGACCTTTTTGAAATGAGGGTTGGGGAATTTGAAAATTAAGCTTATTATCCCTGTCAAGCAAGATGATTTCTCTGCTTGCTCCCGAAAAATCTAAGTCTTTCTGTTGAGCGAACGTCTTTTTCTTTGCCATTTGTCTATCTGGTCTCCAAGCTGAAATGTAAAGAAGGGCAGAATCACACCACCGCTGTCAGAAACTGGACAAAAATCTCCTTTTTCAGGTAGTCAACAGGACTGAAATGGATTTTTTTTCCAGCATCCAAAACTGGCCACGGAGATTTCTGGTCAGGGGGAGTAGGGCAGGTGTGGTGGGCTGGCCGTGGCTTGTTGTCCACCTCACCCCAGCCAGCTGGTTGGAACCAGTTGGAACCATTTGTGTCCGGCTCAGGGCGGCCCCGGCTGCTCCTCACAGGGGCCATGGCCTCTCAGTCCCCCCCTGCTTGGGCACCAGCACCCGGAACAACAGGTCACACTGTCTGCGGGGAGAGCGTCTCCTACAGATCTGGGGAGGTGTGTTGGAACCAACTGAAAGGGTAAATCAGTTTTAGTCAGGAAAAGAGTGGGTCCTCTCTGTTACCTCCTAAATTGTTTTTGTTTTGTTTTGTTTTTTAAATCCAACAGAGGCGATTCTGACTATCTCTCTGCTTCACTCAAGTCAATAAGCTTAAGTTTGTATATTTTGTCTTTCTCATCGCCTAGATCGCTCCTTTCACTATCCCACAGAGACACATTTCTTCATGCCAGAGCTACAGGACAGGGCAGTGCATTTGCTCCATGGCTGGCTTTTCTTCTTGGCGCTTTCCTAGAGAGAAAGCCTTGAAGTCGTCAACAGAGCTAAAAATTATCAATGCAGCCAATAAGGGGCAAATGTCTTGGCTTTGGTCTCATCCTTCCTACCTCCACATGAACAGCCGTGGCCAGATTCAGCAACACCGTCTGCAAACCTGGCCCCACAGCCACCTCTGGAAAATATATATCGTGACACTTTCCGCTTCAGATTTTGAGGCGTGGGAGGAAGGCAAGACACGTTGCAAAAGGGCCGGTAAAACCTCGCAGGAATTTGTGTGTATTTGCCACGTGGCAAAACTTCATATGAGTTAATTTTAAAGCTGTGCATGGAGAGCTTCTGTGTGTCCTTTACCAGTGATCACCGTGCTTCTCAGTGACCTTTTGATGAACAGTGGTAATGACCATTTTGCATAAGTGAGTGGTCTTTAGTAATTTGGTACTTCCTTTTGTTTTCAGAACCGTTCATAGTGATGGGTTCTCTTTATCTTTTAGAGCAAGAGAAACTTAACAGAGAAAAAAAAAGTATTTTATCTTAATCAGAAATCATTGGGATCTCTGCAAGGAGAATCCCATCTTTTAATAACTGACATTTCTGTATGGCCTTCTTACTAAATCGCTACCCTGAGGCACTGAAGGGTGTTGTTTCACACTCCCGCCCGTTGGGTTGTTTGGTGTTTTTGTGAAGACTTTGGAGCTGGAAGGCGGTTTATTCATATTTACTAATAATAGTCCTGTGACGAGGGAGGACTCTGCAAGGGAGGAATGCGAGAGCAGAGAAGGATCCTCATTAGGATGCTATGTGAAGGGTGTCAGCCTACTGAGATCCCAGCTGTGCTCCAAGCTCCATGCTTCTCATGAGCGAGACAGCAAGTTTAGGGTGTGTGTCTAGTGGCACTTCTGTGGAGAAGATGGAGGCAACGGCGTTTTTGTGTCTCAGAGCCCATTCTGGCCCCCACCTCTCTTCAGTTCATTTCCTGCTGATGACTTCAGTGCCAGAGCTTCTTTGAGAGAGAAAAGTTACATCTCTGTAACCGGCTACTGTACAAATGTGTAATCAGGACGTTGTCCTTGCATTTGCACAGAAATAAAATGGGGAATCCCAGTACCCAAGATTAACACCCTGGACCTCCTCTATGTGTATGTAATCCTGCTCTGCCATTAGCATATATCCATCCATTTTTAACACATGGAAAAAAGCTTATAGATAATCTAGAAGGGAAACAGAAAAGCTATGCATCACCATTATACTAACAGGAAAAAAAAAAACCCAGATCAGTCTGGAGAGGCAGAATCTCATTCCCCTCTGCCAAACTGATACATACTTTCTGGATCTGAAAACCAGTGGAAAGAACTCCTGTTGGCTGCTGGACCGTGTAAACAGTTGGTTGAGCGTCTGCTTGTAGATGGAGCACTGCTGTACAGTCAACATCATGGTCTAGGAGGAACTCCAGCTCCATGAAAAAACCCAGGGGAAGAGGAGGATGAAGAGGAACAGTGCTGCTGGCAGAAGTGGTGGGTTTCCTTTGGACAAAAATGGTGCTGCAAAAGCAGGTGTTCCACTTTCCTGATGTGTATGATTTACAGCGTTGTGAATCTCTCTCTTATTGAAGAAATGACTGAATAGAATGCAGAGACAGAATTTGTATTGATGATATTTTCTGGAGGGAAGTGCCAGCAGTGGCAGCAGATGCTTCTGAATGTATTTGGATTTAAGCAAATTAAAGGAGAGAGGGTTCCGTGAAGGCAGAGGACAGTCCAGAGATGCACCACACTGCATAGAAATCAAAGCAGCTTTGTTAAACTGTGGTATACAATGGAGATATAGTTGGTGGGCCACACCACAGCAGAGAATGTGCTCTCTGTTTTAGAGCTACCCTGCTCTGATGCTTGGTGTGAGAGAGGTCTGTGACATATCTTTTTCAGCCCAAATAAGAAAGCAGTAAATTCTAAGGTCCTTGAGCTAGGTCCTGCACAGTGGCTCAGACTAAGTATATTGTTTTTCTGGCAGAGAGAAGATAAAAAAACTATCAGGCTTCTTAGCAGCTGGTAATGGCCATACAGATGACACTTTTGGTTTCCTTTAATCCAGCCTGTTGTCGCCCCATTAGCACAGCGGATAGGATCTGGGGTGGAGGGAGGGTATGGTGCTTGGACCACCTGAGCTGTTGGAAAGACTTCCATGAGCTGTGACCAGCACACTCTGGGGTTTCTGCCACAGGGCTAGCCTCAAATCAGCAAGCAGTGATGGAAGCTGAACATTAAATCTGAGCATTCCTTCTTTTCCTTTCTTCCTACTTTGTTCTGACTTGGACAAATAAATGGATCTTCATAATTTAGATCCAACAGTATCTGCAGCCTAAGTGCAGTATCTCACTCTTGCGTTTCATTTAAGTGCATTCCTTTTTTAGTTAAGATGAATATAAATAATCAACAGGTAAAATGTGAATGCCAAGCTTTTGGTAGGGTTGAAGGCAATCTGCTTGAAACTGTCAGATATGTTATCAATGTCTTTTTTGTTTGTAGAACTCTAGAAAATTTCTAGTAGATTGCACACAATTTTAGGAATTGTTTTACAATGTAATTGTGGAATATATTGATTTTGCTTTTTTTTCATCATTCTTTATAGTGAAGTAGTCCACACACTCACAGCAGGCTGTAGACTTCAAGTTGAAAGTCATTGAACTACACTTTTCGTGTTTCAAAAAATAATTGTTCTTCCTACTTTTACAAAGCTAAGAGGACTTTTAGAAACAGTTGATGTTTCTAAACAGACATCTTTGTAACCCTAACTGAAAGCTGAAGATGTTTTTAAGGCATATTCTGGCTGTGGGGAAATCCTCACTGCCTGATTGGGAGTGTTGCCTGGACTTTAGGAGTGCAATCGGGGGCTTAAAAGTGCACCTGATGTGAATCAGTCTTTGCTCATTGTAAACCAGCTTATTGGGAAGCTGCTCTTCTGTCTGCTTCCTACTTGCATTTTAAACACGTGTTTACTTGGAATGCATCCCCTCTGTATTATCATGTTGTCTCTTGGGCCGTTCTGGTTCTTAACTGTTGGAAGAATTTCTTGGCTAGGAAGAAAACTTGAGTAGATTAGCTGTGGATAACGTGAAACTTTCTTTTCTCTTCAGCAGGCTCCTGTTACAGCCTGTAAACAGAGGTATTTTTGGAGCTCTAAATTCACATGTTGCCAAGGGGAAAATATATTACGTTAATGAAATTGCAAAACTGAAGATAATTTTCATTAACCTCCATGACCCACAACTGCATGTAATTCTAAAAGGACACCGTCCAGTCAGTGAAGTGAATTAGTCTAAAAGCAGGTAGCTCTACATGGTATGAAAACGTCAGCATTCAGACTTACTATGTATTATATTCTCAGCCAGTTCCCCATTCTTACCTGCCCTATAACTTGCAGAAAGTTCAGGAGAACCTGGTAGATGAGCTGTGGTATAAGAATATCAGAATTCTGTGATGCAGAAGAATGAAACTCAAATGATGTGATGGAAGAGTTGCTTCGATACTACAGTGATGACAGTGGCATGAGACCTTATATAGAAGTAGAAATGAAATAGAAATAGAAATGGTTTTCCTGCAGTAATTCTGCTACACAGAATTCCTACCAGTATGAACATGAATTTTGCATACCAGTCAGCAACAAGATAGTAAATTGTAGTTTTAGAAACTATATGATGGAAAATGAAAGAGAAATTAAGGTTGGCTTGTGTAAAATTGCCAAAGCTGGCGCGATCTGGGAAGATGCCGGGTGGTTCATTGATTTGGTTGAATGTAGCTGAACGAATAAGGTCAATTAAATTTCACAACAAAGTGACTGGGTTTGGTTTGCAGATGGGGGAAGCTGGTTGACCATTTTCAGCATTTTCCACTCTTTCTGGGTTGTTTGTTAGAGGCACCTCCTAACTGGTGCGTCTGGTCTTAGAGAAACAGCCTAAGTAATGAAAGGTTTTCTTTAGGTGAATGGTTAAACAGCATTATAAAATGCATTTTTACTTGATATCCTTGCTACATTTTTCACTTCTCAGCTTCATGCAGCTGCTCCTCGCTATGTATCTCTGGGCCATGCAGAACAACTCCTTTCCGTGCTCAGTGGTTATTTGCTTTAAATAAAGGCTTCGTAGACCTAGATAGAGGTAGGGAACAGAAAAGCAGCACTTAAGTCCTTGAATTTTGTCTTTTGTTAGCATACTCTCTTTTGGCTTCATTATTATCATTATTATTCCAGCAATTACCATTGTTAGAATTCTTCTGTAGCATGGTGGTACCTTGGTGCCTCGGCCCTGGGTGACAGAGCACCTGGTACCAGGCACAGAACAAAGAAGTCGGCCTGCCTCGAGTGGCAGACAGCCTGTGGTAATTCTTCTGTCTTTATCATTCATGTATCTTATGTGGGCATGTCTTGAAATCTTACAATAAAGCATTTCTTAAAGCAAAAAATATTGTTATATTAGTCATTCTTATCGTGTACCAAACAGATACTTCTCCCACTTTCGTTTCTGTCTTGTCTTTAGGAATTGCAGTTCTTTGTGTTTCACAGGTGTTAAGTGACATGTGTCCCACTCCACATGCGTATATTTCTTTGCATCTTCCTTGGTTAGATAGGCCTTTGCAAAGAAGGTATAAAATGCTACTATTCTAACTTTTGCTGATATAGTAAAGGCCTGAAGGTTGTGAAAGATGTCAGTAAATAATCAAGCCCTGCTCCTTTTCAGTCCTGCCCATTAGATTAAATGCCTGATTCATTTGACAATTCGAACATAATAATGACCATGTATTTCTTTTCTTCAGAAACACAAACAAAAAAATCAAAGAGAATAGAAACAGAGCAATCAAGGAGAACAACAACAAAGCCAGAGCAATCAAGAACAACGACAAAGCTAGAGCAATCAATGAGATCAACGACCGATGCCATTCTGGTCTTTAGCCTGGTGACTGGAATCATAGTGACTGTTGGTGTGATCATTCCCATGATCTTTATGATTTGTTACTGGTAGGTGGACAGAATACAATGGGATTTATGTTCTATTTGATCAAAATATGGTGTTACTGAGGACAATCACAACCTGGGTGAACTAGGTCTCTTCAGTTTCTCTGTAGTTTAAGATTTGTGTTGCCAGTAGAGAAAACAGGAGCAAGCTTCTGGAGACTGGAAAGAAGTACTTTACAAACCAGTTACAGTGATTGTGGATGGGAAGGGAATGATTCAGAGCAATTCGTGTAAACCTACTTAAAGGTATCTTTTTGTTTAATTCTTTTTTCCGTTTCAGGGGTGCCGTAAAATCTTTTTGGAAATCAAAATTTGTGCAAGACAACCAAAAGAAGGAGCTGGATGACAAAAGATCACTGGAATAAATAGGCCCCCTCAGGGTCCTCATCGGCCTTTCAAGGCATTGGAGTCTCCACCTGCAGCTGCAGTGCTCTCACCATTTGCATTAGCCATGATACAAGAAGTGGCAGAGTCCTCACTCGCAGAGGAAGAAGTACATAAGTCCTTCCAGGACTTGCATAATGAACAGAATTAGAAAAAATAATAATTGCATTACATAGAAATAAGATATAAAGAAGATTAAAATACATTTGAAATACTGGTTTTAAGAAGTATTTTTTATAGTTCATTCACTATCTCGCATTACTGGAGTTTAAGTGAAAAGGGTAAAAATACTTCTGTTTTCAGGTTGACGTCATTCCCCAGATACAGTTTAATAGTGTGAGCACCTCTGAACTGGAGAACCAAAGCCATACTTTTGTGGAGATATTGAAAATGATGTATTTAATTGATTTCTTAATTTCGTGAAGATGTTAATCTAGACTAGATTAAACTAGGCATGTAGTCTAGGCAGAGACCATTTTTTGTAAAGCGCCCCTTTATCTCCTTGATGATCTTCAAGCACAGCACCTACTATGTATTCACTATAATCTACCTCAAACCAGGACACTTCTTGACACGTGGAAGGAGGTGTAATGGTAGGGAAGATCATTAAAACTTGCTTCAGAAGTTTAATTAATGTTTTACCTGCACATTTGCACACATAACCATTTCTGCCATCAAGGACACCAAAATATGTGAACAGAAGAGTAGCCCCATAGGGTCAGACCAAGGATTCATCCACCTCTATAATCAAATCAAGGGACAAAAAAAGGGTGCCTGGGGAAGAGTACAAAAACAAGTCAAGGCTGTATGATGTTTCCCACATGTATTCCTCCAGCTTCCAGGCATTTGCAGGTTTTCTAAACCAGATGCAATTTCTAAGCGGTTAGATATCTGGAATGGATTTCTTTTCCATGGCTTTGCTCAGTGTCCCCTTGTACCTGCGTAAGGTTCTGTCCCATAAAGCATCCTACGGCGAGGAGATCCACAGCCCGATCGCATCTTCTGTCCAGTTTGAACCCACTTCCTGCTAGCTTCATTTGTCGCACCTCACTCCTTGAAAAGGCAGTGAGCTGTCAGTCCACGCTGTCCTCTCCATGAAAGGGACTGTCTTTTAGACCTCTAATATATTCCCTGGTTGTTTTCTTTCTGGGCTGAAAAGTGCAAGATTGCTGGTGATTCTTCATGCTGAAACCATACCGTACCTCTGACCGTCCTTGTTGATCTTCTATAACCCTCCTCTATTGCACAGCTGTCTTGCTTATGAAGGTGAGTTCTGTTTGTGTAAATAAACACTGTTTGATGCAAATAAAAAACCTGAGCTGATGACATGTTGAAAAATGGACTGTGGGCTGATTAAAATGTTTAATAGATTTTATGATTAAGATTTTCTCTTGAGTATAGTAGAAGCTCTGAAAAAAGGCCAAATATTGAGCACTCCAGGGTAGAGGATGCTTCTCAGTAAAGAACATTGCGAAAAAATTGCAAAAAAATAGATTGGAGGTAGTAACTCATCCTCTCAAAGAATTCCTGTTCTCTTCAGATCCTCTGTTGCTGCAGATGTTCTAACTGCACCATCTGCACATCCTTAAAAAAGCATTATCGTATTTTTCAGAGATACATCATTTTGTTTGCTGTTTAGTGAAAAGATCATTTACATTTTTGCAAATAAAACATCATATTCAAAAATGACGTGCACTTAATTCTATAAAAATATCTTTTTTTAAAAAAGGAAATGGTATCTTTGGTAACACAATCATTAGCTATGTCATTTTGTGTCATTTGGTGGACAAACCTAAAAGTCTTGCAACATTACGAAGAAAATGCATAGGGAAGGAAAAAGCAGACAATAACAATTCTGCAGTTTGCAAAACTAGCTTACGCATTCAAGGTGAGGTTTTGATCCCAGGTAATCAAAGACTGTATTATGCCGAGTCTGGGATTAGGTCTGGAATTCTGGTCTTAAAAATAGACGAAACCCAGTTGGAAGATGGTTCCACTGAAAGTATGGTAAATATGAAGCCCACCAGCTCTGTGATTGACTTTTGAACTCTTGCTTTCATGTTGCAATCACGGTGTCGCATAACTGAGAGAGGGAACTAGAATATTATTTTCCACAATGATGCAAAGATGTACTATTGTACAACCGTTTTGTATTTTAATAACATTTGCGAAGAACCTCCAGTCTTATTCGAGTTGATATTTTGAAGGTTTTAAATATCCACGGTCTGCTGGCAAATCCAGCAAAAAGTAATAGATGCGTAAGAAGAGTAGTTCAGAAAATGAAATGCAGAAAAGGCTGAGCTAATCCGTACTGGGGAGTGTGGGGGTCCTTAGGGTAGATCAAGGAGGTTTTGTTCTTTATTGGCTTCTGTTTCACAAAATATGATTTTCTTCTGCCTTTTTCATTCTCTTATAACTCCTTAAAGCTACGTACAAAACAGAAAAAAAAAAATTGCTAGAAAATTTGATGCAAAAACTGTCGCACAAAATGTGGAAGAGTGCCTTGCTGCTCAACAGATAGGGTAAGCAGGCTGTTCCGTTGTTCAAGCTGCAATCAGAAACTCCAAGTGGTGAGGAAATTCCTGAAGTTAAGATTACTCTGTCCAAGCAGCCATCACACAACCACTATATTATCATCCTCTCTGTCGAAGTATAAACTTGAATGAATTGCTCTTTGTACTAGATGCGGTGTAAAACACATAGGAAGTGCAAAATTATTATCTTAGCACTACCCATAGCAACCTTCCCTGACTTTTGACCCTATGAGCTGAATAATAAACTTATTAGTTTGGTAACAGGGTGGACAGCCATGACAGATAAAGGGCATCCAGAAGCAAGTGTTTTAACTTAAGCGTTTTTGTAGATATAAAGGAAATGTCACAATCTGCTTGAACACTTTTAGCAAGAAGTATTCATCATCCATCTAGGATACGGAACTGTACTTGATGAAACTCCTTTTATCTGCAGTGCCTGAGAAATGTAAGGAAAGTTTTCACTGTTACTTTCTGGTAGTGGGTTAATTAAGAGAACCAACAAGAGTTTCTCCTTTTACACAGATTTAAGTACAATATTTCTGCCTCCTCATATTTGCTGACTGCAGTGGAAACATTCTCTTTACTGATAGACCCAAGGTACAAAAGTATTCTTATTCTCACACCTTAGGCACGTGCCCAACTCCTGTTTAAGCCAGTGGTATTTAAGCCCTTGAAGTGAGAATCTGATGAATTTCTAAGGGGAGAAGCACAGAAGAGCTAGAAGTAAAAAGGGCAAAGGTCACAGAAAGATATCTTCATGGTCTCGGGAGCGTGTGCTGCCTACAAGAGCTTTTGGCCAATGCAGATTCGCCAGCCTCCCTAGTCCACTCTGGAAAGTGTGATCTGTACAGAAATCCCAACACTCTGGCAGCTCGTAGCTTTGCCCTCCTTCAGACACCCTCCTACACCACACCTTGGAGGGCCATCACGCTCAGTTCCTCTGCCAGGAGACCTTTTCACCTGCCTTTGCAAGTGACTTCTAGTATCTCCTCCCACCACTCCAGCTGCTTACTCCAGCATATGGGGACCAGAGTGAAGGTGAAAATCTCATCATGGTTAAATTTAAGCTTGTACTTACATTCTTTCCTGAACTAAGATGTCCTCATACATGTGTTTAAGCAATTTGCTGAATCAAGGCCAAAACGACTGTGTCATCCCTCGCTTTCATTTGCTTTGCATTGTCTAATATCGCAGCATAATCTTGTGGGTTTTGTTTTAATTTAATAGTGTTTTAAACATTTCCCCACTATTCTTTCATCTCCCCTCTCTTATTCTTCTTAAAGAAAAATCTTTTTGGAATGCATATCTTGTCTGTATATGATCCACCATCTGTCTCAGGAAATTTAGGATGCATTTATATATAGTTATTTAGGTCTTGATGTATGTGCAGTTTCACTTATGTATGGTCTAATAGTACATACCAGAGAAATTATTTTTTTTTTCTTTGACAGCTTTACTGGCTCTTTTTGGAAATGAAATTTTTATGGTGAATTGCAGAGATTTTCATTATTTTTTCATAACTTCATTTAGTCAAACACACTTAACAAAATAATAAGTACTCATGTTTTTTGTTTCTTTGCTGCGATGCATACAGGAGAGAGATTGCCACAGAAATATAGGTCATTTTTTAACCTAATGCTCTATAAAATAAGATAAAGAAATGCTAGTTGAAACCCGATCCAGTGCTCCATGATTGGTGGCAAAATTTCAGCATTGTGCAGCTATTACAGGGAGAAAACAGGCAAATAATTTGATTTATTATTTTATGAATCAGAAAGCTACAGCTATGCTAAGTCGAATGTACAGCATTTTAGATGGGTTTTGGAAGTAGAGCTCTGCAGTTTCCAGTTATTTATCTGTAAAGTGTAGGGATGGATTTTTCAGAAGCTGAGCATTCGGCTTCTATTTTGTCATGAGAATCTCATTATATTAGGCCAATATTATTCACTTATGATTTACTAAGTTTTTTACTTAGCTGTATAGAAAAACTTCTGACTTAGAACTGGGTCAGAGTGCTCAGGCTGGAAAATTCATTATGGTGAATTTTCAGGACAATGCTACTTTAGCAGGAAATTGTGTTTGTAGGCTGTGAAAAGATAACCGGAGAAAAAGCTTGCATGTCTGAAGCAATTAAACCCCAAATCCAGCATGGCTGGATATGGATAATTGGTTATTTAAAATTACTTAACCTACATGTGTTTTGCACTCTATCCTCATGTTCTTATAATCAGAAAGTTACTGGGCAAAATGGGAAGATTCGAGCTGATTAAATCTTCGTTTTGGACTGTAAGCCCTTTCACGAAGAGATGGTTTTGTAGTATATGTGCCTACAACATGATGTCCTGATCGTTATTGAGGGTATCACATTAGAATTAAATAATAGTATGAAGTTGTCGTGCAGATGAAGCAGTTACTATTTGGGGATAACATTATGTTGTATTACACCTAGAATAATGGCAAATTGTTAATTAAGATCCCTTGATATTTGCAGTGATCCAATTTTCTGCTACTTATGACTGCCAAATTTTAGTCTTTAAGGCAGAAATTTTCCATGATGAATATGTGATCCTCAGGCCACAATCTTTCTTTATGGCTATGCAGAAAGTGCAGTCAAATGTTCTATTTTTTTTCTGGGGACCCACTCAGTGGAAAAATAGGCTGTTAATCCCATCCTGACCATTTCGCTGGCATTCCTAGTTTCTGCTCCCATCCCAGTTTCCCCCCTCCCAGCATCCTCTCCCATCAGCAGCTCTTCCTTAGTGTGGTAAGACTAAGATTGAGCAGAAAGGAATGACATTGTGACTTAGAGATGATGGAGGGGAACTACGCAAGAGCAAGAAGATTAAGACAGGCTGTGTGAGTATTTTGAGAAGAGCTGGTGAGAGCAGGCTGGGAGGGGGGAAACTGGGAAGGGAGCAGAGACTGGGAGTGCTAGAGAAGTGGTCACGGAAGGAAGGGTGAGAAGAAAAAAGAAATTTATCAGCATCCTGAGATCAGTGGAACAAAGAGGCTGTGCTTAGAAACCTGAAGGGAGTGGGGAGAAGGAGCAGATACTGTGAAAAGAGAGATGCCTGCGAGCAGAATCTTTGCTGAGGGGAAGAACTGGCTGGATAGAAATCCAGACGAATTGTGAGAAACATGGGGAAGGAGACTGGGATTGTGAGACCCTGGGAGGCAGAGGGAGAGATCAAACAGGGAGCTGAGCATGCTGAACATGAATATGGAGAGAAGAAAGGCAGGATTACCAAGGGATAATGGTTTTAAACTAAAATAGGGCCAATTTAGACTATATATAAGGAAGAAATTTTTTACAATGAAGGTGGTGAAACACTGGAACAGGTTTCCCAGAGAGCTGGTAGATCCCCATCCCTGGAAACATTCTAGGTCAGGTTGGACGGGGCTCTGAGCAACCTGATCTAGTTGAAGATGTCCCTGTTCATTGCAGGGGGGTTGGACTAGATGACCTTTAAAGGTTCCTTCCAACCCAAACTATTCTGTGATTCTACGATTCTGTGATTCTATGAAGACATTGAAACTCAGGAAAAAAACTGATTCTGAATGCTGGGACAGAGGCGGTGGGAAACTGGACTGATGAAGAGCAAGGCTGGAGGGGAAGGCTAGGACTGAATGGATAAGAAAACAGAAACTGGGGTGAGAAACCTGAAGAGAGGAGACTGGAAGTCACTGTCAAAAATAGACTGGAAGAATGAGCAAGGGAGATGTGGGACTACAGCAGGCACAGTTTTTGAAGGGACAAGACAGAAGAGGTGAGAACAGAGGATTTGTTTGGAGGTACCTGTGTCCACTTGAATACTCTTCCATCATGAGCCTGGATTAGGGGCAGTTTTTCTGCACTTCTTTGGACCTCTGCTGCTAGCAAATTTCTGTAAGACGCACAAGAAAACTATGTCTCTTTCCTCTTGTGTTTGCGGTTAACTTGAAAGGTGAATATGTTACTGCCTCCGTTCTCCGCCATTAGGTTTGGCCATAGACTGATGTGGGGCTAGGACTTCATCCAAACAACTGAAAAAGGAGAAAGAGAAGGCCAATGAGGAATTTAATGGAGCAGGATGCTGAGAGACAAACGTTATAAATTGATAGATTAGCGTTTATATTTACCTCATTGTAAACGGTCCTGAAAAAGCAGTCAGGTTTTTTACCTGTTTTTCATTTTTAAAGCCTGCAGACTTTTATCTTTGTAGATAAATGGATAAAGGTAAATTCCTTGTCTCATAAAAAGTTCATCAGGTGAATGATGTAGTTCTTTCAAAATGTCATCAGTCTTCCTGGTCCAAGTGTTATTCACAGCAGGTTCTCAGCCGGTGAAAGTCAAAATGCCAGCTCCCTTTGCATAGCATAGAGGCAAGTCATGTATAATTGAATCTCTTATTTTTATTGTTGAAGCACTGATTTTATCCAGGCTGCCCATGTACTCCTGCACTTGCCAATCTCAGGGGAAGATATTTGGGATTTTCTAAGAAAGCTTTAAAGACCTTAAGTTCCTATGTTCACAAAACACACATCCAGAAAGACCCACCGGATCATCTCGTCTGATCTTGTGTCTGTAAGACGCTCTTCCCTGTCTGTCTATTGCTCTTGTGCTGGGGCTGGTAACTCGACTGAGGTCTGTGTTGAAACAATACCTGTGAGAAAAGCACCCAGCCTTGCTCTGGGGACACCGAAAGACTGGAAGTTCAGCACTTCCCTTGGCAGTTTGTTCCAGGCATTTATTGCCTGCTGTGCTAGACAAGAATTGCCCCTCATTCAAAATATGAACACACCTGGCATCGTCTTTCACCCACGGGTTTTTGTTTCTGCTAAAATCAGCAGTCTTTTAGTACTTCATATTTTTTCTTCATGGAAAAATTTCCTTCACCGACACACACTAATCAATCACTTTTCAGTCTTCTTTTGTGACTAAGCTTCTTAAAGGTCTTCTCAAATGCGTTTGTCTCTCATGTTTAGGTACTTTTCCTGACTCTTTTTGACAGCCTCTAATTTTTCAGCATTATCTGTTCAACCAAGAACCATATATACCCTATGACACTGATGTCTGTGTTCAGCTGCTTGCTATCACTACATCCTAAATCCTTTGCAGAGTCACGTCTTTATAAAATGCAGTTCCTTGTTCAGTAGATGCAAACTGCATTCCTTGTTCCTGAACCAACTTCTCGTTTGGCCCTGGAAAATCACACGGGAATAAGAGTTGTTCCTGTATGTTCCTCATTGTTCCAAATGCTTCTCCCAACTTCATTTACTGCTTCATCCATCTTCATGTCCTCCACCCATTTTGTCTTCACCAGGAGTAGCTGTTGGAGCCCAGCCACTATCCAGAGAAGGATTTAAGATTTGGTGGCCTGGATGTACAGGTAGGAACACAACACTGAATCCTGTTCAGTTTGAAGGGGATGCCTGTATCTGCATTCTACATTAAACCAAGAAAGAATGAGAAAACAAGAGAAGAAGCACAGACTCCTGCTTCACCATTGATAGCCTCTTAGCAGTGAGGCTGCATAAGGGCAGATCCCTGATTCCCCTTATGCCGTATCCCAGGAATCTCTCATGTTTCTACACGCTGGTACAACTTGAGTAGAGAGGGCAGAGTGTGGGATGCAGGGAGAAATCCTGCCTGTTAATCCCTAGCCTGGTAGCTGAGGTGGCTTCCTGGGAGATGTAAGTCTATCTTTCCTTCAGCCGTGAACATGGATCTGGGATGGGGTCTTTGGTCACTGCACAATTGAGCAGAACAGGAGGCTAGTTTATAAAGAGCACAGTCCATTAAATTGCACTCAAAAGTGCTTTTGGGTGCTTTGTCATTGCCTCTTCTCTTTGCTGGAGACCTCTCTTATTCCCTTGCCTCCTGACTCATACAAAATACCGCACGATGCGTGCGTTTGGGGAAGCTCTCCTCTGCCTCTGCCTGGGGCTAGTGCTGGTTCAAACTGGGTAGATTCTGCGTATTGTATTTTGTTCTAAAGAGTACGAAATTTATGTTTCAACATTTTAGATAATGAAAAATCAAATCTTTTCTATAAAGTTGGAACTCCAGCTCTCTATCTGTCTCCCTTCAGGTTAAATAAAATGAACATTGGTCCATGACTGTGGTCCCCCCCAATCTTTCTTTGTTTTTCCTTCTCTTTTTGTTCAAGCTTTTTTAACTGGAGAGGGGACAGTGTGGCAAAAGAAAGCCCAGAGACCTCTGAAGTTTCAAAAGTTAAAATGGCAAATTTAGTGTCTCATTTTCAGAGTTTTTCTTGCCCATGGTTTCCATAAAGCATGTCATGGCAGGGCTATATTCAGGCATCACTTACAGCAGGTCCACACCGCCAACTTGGGTGGGTTTTATTCCTAACTTTAAACCTTTGTGATAAAACTTCTTTGCAAAACCTGGAAAGGACTTACGATACCCCTCAGTGATGTCGTAAAATTTCAACCTCTGTTTGGCAAGATTGGTTCATCAAGCAGTAACGCATCAGACCTTAGCAGAGAAAGAATTACCTGTATCTGTCTCTGGCAGACTGATTCACAGTGTTGCTTGAAATGCGAGTTGTATTGCTAGACTTTTGCAATGTGAATGAAAACAAATTAAATAGGAAGCAAAATGGAAGGATGAGAACATGGTGTGGAATCCTTCTTTTCAAGTGTCACTTGTAAAAGCAAATATAATTCACCTAACCTTGCTGGCTACAGAGCAGATTTCCTTCCCCCTTCCCTTCCCTTCCCTTCCCTTCCCTTCCCTTCCCTTCCCTTCCCTTCCCTTCCCTTCCCTTCCCTTCCCTTCCCTTCCCTTCCCTTCCCTTCCCTTCCCTTCCCTTCCCTTCCCTTCCCTTCCCTTCCCTTCCCTTCCCTTCCTCTCTTCCTTTTTTCTTTTCTTTTCTCTGTCTCTTTCTGTCTCTTTCTCTCTCTCTCCCCTTCCCTTTTCCCCTCCTCATTTCTTTTGCTTTCTTTCCCCCTTCCCCCTTTTCTGCCTCCCTGCACTCCTCTGTACCTCCCTCCTTCCCTCCCTTGTTCCTTTCAAAAACTATTGACTCTGGGTAAAAGGAGGCAGGTTTTTTTAAATTACAATTGGCATAGGGAAAAGTACAATGTTCTGCCACCTCTCAGCCTCAGTTCTGAGGATTCCAGGGTTGTCAAAAAATAGTTTTTGAAAGCACAGAATTAGCTCAGAAGTTTGGGTCAACTCTCATAGATATCAGTGACAAGTCAGGTCACGATGACTAAAACTGCTCCATAACAATAATCTCAAAGTAATAATCAAAGTCTAACTCTTTGCTTTGAAAACTATGGCTGAGCTCCTGGGCTGTGTTTTGGGACCTGTGTGCCGCTGGCTGCTGGCAGAGGGCAGGCACTGTCGGAGGGCACAGAACACAGCCAGCGGGATCCAGGCAGCATCTTCTACACCCATGGGGTCTACAAGACCTCCTGGCTGCTGTTTGCCCTCGGGCCAGCGAGGGCCTTCACTCAAAATAACAAAGAAGGAGCTTGCATCAGAGTTAGCTTTAATGCAGGGGGAAGAACTTGAGGAAAACAAGCCATTGAGCTTGAGGCTGCTGAACCCCAAGAGCTTGTGGGGGCATAATCTTGTTGTTAATAAGATTTGAACCCAAACTAGCTCCTGACAACAGTGAAGCTACTGGAAGGTTGTGCTGAGCCTCAGTGTCTGGGACGACCCTGATCGCAGAGAGGGGAGTAGGGTAGGACCAGGGCCAGCCTATGGCTGGACACATTTTGGTGCCTGTGCCAACCCCGTGCAGACCAATGCCTGGCCAGCTGAGGGGCTGTAATCCACACGGGTGGCTTTAAAATCCCCTTTGCCTGGGGAGTAAGCAGCGTTGGCACTAACTCACACCCAGTTGTCCCCCACATGCTGCTCTTACAGCTGAGCTTCGCAGGCCACAGCTACAGACCAGGCGTCCTCCCTCCTTGGGCTCTTCACTCCATGCTGAAGATAAGCCTGGGGAAGGCACGGGTGCCCTTGCACCACTGGTTGGGGTCATGGGTGGTCACCTCTTGAACCCAGGAGTTCCTGGGACCAGTCCAGGGACATCACTGGCAGTGTCTGTGGACTTAACCGGTCTCTGCTGGAGAAACAGCACCTTTCTTGGGATTGCGGTGAGATACCATGCTGCCCTGCACACCCTGCTAATAAGGGCTGGGGACAGGTATCACCTACGTGCGATGAACACTGTTCTGTGTGTTTGTGCTAGGTATGTCTTCTGCTTTGGCTTTCTATTTCTAGTGGGTAGGTGTTCTCTTAGGGCTTTGGACATGGGCAGCCACAGGGGACTAATGCCTTCTGGCTGGAGAGGAGCTGGCTGGCCTCATTTCACCACCCCACATGTCCCACTGCCCCACTGAATGTTTCCCCAGATTCATAATTAACATTCTCCAAGCTTCTTGGCTGTGATCCTGTCCTTGCAGATGCAGATGTACCAGACTGGGCAACCTTTAGCTTCACAGAGCTGGCCCGTTGGCCCTTGTTTCCCCAAAATCCTAGTAATGCTGGTAAAAACTCATAGAATCACAGAATCATAGAATGTGTTGGATTGGAAGGGACCTTTAAAGGCCATCTAGTCCAACCCCCCTGCAATGAACAGGGACATCTTCAGCTAGATCAGGTTGCTCAGAGCCTCATCAAGCCTGGCCTTGAATGTCTCCAGGATGGAGACCACCACCTCTCTGGGCAACCTGTTCCAGATGAACCTTCCTGCACAGGAACTGCCCACAGGGTTGGAAATGACCAGTTGCTGAGGTCATCGTCTTGTGCCTCAGATGATCTGTCCCTGCAGCAGAGCATACTGAGAGCTTCAGGTAGCCAGCAGCCCTGGTGAGCTGGTGGGTGCAAAGGGGTGAGTTGGTGAAGTTTTCCTCCTGCCTTTCATAGTCAGCTCACAGGAATTAATGCACTGTAAAAGATGGCAGCTGTGTCGGAGCAGCACCAAAGAGCTATATGATTTAAATTCTGGTAGGATAAACACTTGTCAGATAGCTCACACTAATCAATAAATGTCATCTAATAACAACAGAATCTGCCATCAGACATGAACTTCACCCGTGAGATATTCTCCTTGGATTTACAAAAAATCTTGCGGGACTAGCAGTTGGGCTTGTTACATTTCTTGTGAACTACAGCTCTGAAATTCTTGGCTTACCTCTCTCTGCATGTCAAGATAATTAATGTTTTGTTTTTTTTAATTTCAGAGTGGGTCAGTCCACATATACATAGCAACAGAAATGATGCCAATAGAGTTACATGGCAGGAAATATAATGCTAACTTGATCCTGGCTGTGCTTTTTATGCTTAACAAGAGAAAATCAGGAAATAAGGAGAGTGTTGGATTTAATTTTGAATATCCTGGCTCCTTGCTGTTTGTTGTCTTGAAGATAACACCATCTAAACATACAGGGTCTTAAAAATTTAATTTCCTTTTTCTATTTCCTAGTTCCTATTGCTCAGGCTTTCAGGATTCTATTGTGTCTCCTCTTGAAGTAGAGACTTTTTATAATTCTGAGTGTGTTTTCTGATTCACACTGCATTTACATTCCTCTTGTTCCTTTCCACTTTTCTTCCAAGCGAAACCTCTCTGTTCCCACACACGGAATAAGCCTGTGGTGCTAGAGGGAAGGCACAGAACGGAGAATTTGTGCCAGACCTTTTCTATTTTCCTTTTCACTCTTCTCTCCGTGTCACTGAAGATGACTGTTACCCAACAGGGCATGTCAGGAGACCTTATGTAGGACATGTTTGATCTCAGTGTCCAATATGGTCTGCAAAAGCAAGAAATCCTCTTTCTAGAGGCCAAAAATAAACCCCATCTTGTTGTTATGTCGTGAGACCAACAATATCCTGGGCTGCATCAAAAGAAGTGTGGCCAGCAGGCTGAGGGAGGTGATTCTCCACCTCTACTCTGCTCTAGTGAGACCCCACCTGGAGTACTGTGTCCAGCTCTGGAGCCGTCAGCACAGGAAAGACATGGACCTGTCGGAGTGGCTCCAGAGGAAGGCCACTAAAATGCTCAGAGGGATGGAGCACCTCTTCTGTGAGGACAGGCTGGGAGAGTTGGGGTTGTTCATCCCAGAGAAAAGAAGGCTCTGGGGAGACCTTATTGTGGCCTTTCAGTACTTAAAGGGGCCTTATAAGAAAGATGGGGACAAACATTTTAGCAGGGCCTGTTGCGATAGGACAAGGGGTGATGGTTTTAAACTAAAAGAGAGTAGATTTAGACTAGCTGTAAGGAAGAATTTTTTTACAATGAGGGTGGTGAAACCTGGAACAGGTTGCCCAGAGAGCTGGTAGATGCCCCATCCCTGGAAACGTTCTAGGTCAGGTTGGATGGGGCTCTGAGCAATCTGATCTAGTTGAAGATGTCCTTGTTCATTGCAGGGGGGTTGGACTAGATGACCTTTAAATGTCCCTTCCAACCCAAACTGTCCTATGATTCTATGATACCCATAGGCACAAGCACAGATGTTTTCCTGTGATGTGACTGAGCTCACCCGTGTCATTTCCAGCTGCTGCCACCTCAGCGGAGGGACCTCTGTCAGGATTTTGGACACAATTGTGCCCTTGCAGCCCTGGCTATCCAGGGGCTGGCAGTCGCCCATGGGCCAGGGAGCTCACTTCCTATCTTGCAGTGGATTCTCTGCAAAGAAAAGACCAGCAAATTCAGAGGGATTCTGTCAAGGGACATGGTCACCCCATCCAGGGCTCTTTGAAGGTTTGGAGTTTACTCTTGCTTGGTTAAAATACAAAAAATCTGTGGAGATAGAAAAGTGTCTGCTGTCCTCAGGCATTTGTCTCATAGTGCTTTTTTGTTTTGACTCCTTCAGTGATTTAAACCTGCACGATGTTTCCCATCATTAGATCTTTTTTATACGAGTCATTCTTTTTATCGATGCTAAAAGGGCATCACCTATTCTTTTAATGTGGCCTGGCAAGCAGCACTGTGCAGAGAAGGAAATAAAGCCACTTTTTCATAACAGAGGATCTTTTGCTAATTCTAGCCAGGCATACTACTTCCCACTTAAAATCTAAAACAAATTAAAGCAAATGGCTTGGTACATGTGGAGATTATTTTCTAATAATGGGTAGGTATTCATGTTTATTATTTATGTGAATATAATTCCGGTAGCAATTAACATCTTAATGAAATCTTTATATAGAATAATTTTTTTAATGAAAACACAATTGTGAGTATGATTTGCTGCTCCTAGCAAACCAAGCACAATTAGATCCAGTTTAATAACGTGCAAAACTATTAACATATGAAGAATGTACTCTGAAAACATTCTTGTGATGACACAGGATCATCAGAAGAAGCTGAACTTACTTTTCCCAAGGTCCTGCAAGACAGATGAGGCTGAGATGCTCTTGCAGTTACATCACGCTGATCCCATTGGTGAGATACTCAGGCGTTTATTTGCAGAAAGCCTGTGCACTGTGAACCTTTATTTGCCTTTTCTCGCCAGAGGATTTTACCCCTTGAGCAAGGGATGAAACCTCTTTCAAGTTTATATTTCAGGAAACTCAAAACTCAATGAGAAATTAAGGTCTTGTTTGGTTTGGGGATTTTGCCAAATTATATCCACTGGTGACAGCCACTGATGGGGCTTTGTCAGCATTGTCCCCAAGTGCATACAGGCAAAGCTGCTATTTGCACTGGTGGAGATTAGCCGGCCTCCAAACAGGAGTAAATTGCACAAATGCAAATGGCAGCTTGCTGCGCTTTGCTGACTTATGTCCCTGCCATGGGGGGGTGGGGGGGGTGTTGGATTGGATGATCTTTAAGGTCCCTTCCAACCCAAACCATCCTGTGATTCTGTGACTTGCATAAAGGGTTTCGCCAGCGTCAATACGTTGGCTCTGCAAGCGGAGTGTTTCTCCAGGGGAACTAAAGCCTAGTGGCTAGCAGGTATTTGGATGTGATGTATTACACTTAAAGCAGTGCAGCGGAGAGGATAGGCAAGCCGTGAAACGTGCTTTGGGGTGGCTTGATGCACACATGGGCCAGGTGACTCACCAGGCCCACCAGCCTCCCTCCCAGAGCACACAGAAGCCTCTGCGAAACTTCTGACAAGCCTGTGCCCAAGATCTGAGCCTATAGCAAAGCTTTCATGACTTCTGTCCAGATTTCTTTTTTTTTTTTTTTTTTAACGAAATAATCATCTTGTTCTGCTCAAACTCATACTGGGAAGACCAGGAAAGGACTGAGGTGGGAATCCTCTCTGGGTGCCTTAAGAGCTTAGAGGCCATTAGAGGCACTTTAGCAGGCTTTGGCCAAGGTTAAATCCAGATGGGCTTTCTCTTGCTGAGATCCATTTTTCCATGGCCTCACAATTATTTATACGTCAGGAATCACATTTTCCAGTGTGGCTGTGTACAGTCGTTTTTACACACCTAATTGAGCCCAGAAATGCCTGTTTAGTGTTCTAGCGATGACAGAACCACCCAATAATCTTTAGCACTTATGTACATATGAAATGGTGCATGCACCATCAAAGCTGTGTACACACATTAAATAATTCATCCTTATAATAACTGCCGGAGGCGGGGGGGAGAGAGGCATTAGCTGAACAGCTCATCCCCGTTCTTGCAGCAAGTCACCGGCAGAGTCAGGGTTAAGCGCTGCAAGGGTTCGGTGCTGAGCTCTGTGCTTCATCTATTAGCTCTCGCTTCTCTGCGGTGGATGTACGTAGCGGCTCATATGTTACTTGGAACATTTCCTACTCCAAGACATTCTCCTGTGGGAAGCAGCTACGAGTCCACATGAACAAAATATTCCATAAAAATAAACTAGCGATCCCCGGGCTGGAGTGGCTGGTGCTGCACAGGAGGAGAGGCAACGCTGCACAGATTAGCGATGCTGATGAGGTTGCTGGTGATGCTAACACCCACCAACGTGTTGTGACGCCGGGAGGCCACGCACCCACCCGCTCCAGTGGTGGGCACCGGGGTGCAGGAGCACCGGGGAGCACGGCGCAGAGGAGGGCTGGGTGCTGGGCGGTGAAGAAAAACCCAAAACAAGATGAGCGTGGCAGCCGTGCCCATGGTTCTCTGCTCTGCCGTGCTCCCCACCAAAGAGCACAGCCCCACCTTGGTCGCCCTCCTACTCACCATCGTGATCAAATTCAATCAGCTGTCACCAAAAATGCCATAAAAAGCGACCCCAAAATCCCTTTCAAAACATCAGGGTTTTGAGACTCCCTCCCCCCTCTCTCAGCCTACAGCCAAAGTGAGCAAACGGAATACTACTGGAAAACCGAATTTCTCTGCAGACATCCTGTAGCTTTATGATCAGGATGCATCCTCTTGCATGATATTATTTGCACTGTTCAGTTCTGTGTCACATGCGTTGGCTTTTGTTTGTCTCTTCCCCTGAGCGGTGAGGTGTACGACACCTCTGAAAAAGCCCATCTGCAGAAGGCAGCTTTCCGAGGCCGGTAGAGACAGTATCCAATGCTCTGGGAAAGAGCCAGCTCAGATGCAATAATAATTTGATGTTTCGCTGGCCAAGGATGGTAACTCTTGCTATTCTGCTGGCAATTTGCAGGGATATGGTTCTCCACATCGTGCGTTTTTGACAGACGCGGCTATTTTTCCATGAAGCCTTTGGACTTCAGACATTATAAATGTGTTGCTGTTTTATTTTAATCTAGGTTGCCATTTGGTGTAGTTATCTTTCTGCTCAATACAAGTTTACTTGTGAAGTTTATATTGCCGCTTTGGGATGTTAGTATCGAGTCCGCGTATTCTTTAAAAAGCCACTTTATCTTCAAAGAAAACACCCTAAAATCCCTGTATATGTTCCAGAGCTTCACGCAACATATGAGAGGCTCTGCAGAGACCTAGATAACAGGGATTATTTTCTATCTAGATATGTTTGGACATTCCTTTATAGAGCATGTGGAAATATATTCCATTTTCAAATAGATACACCCTCCTCCTGTAACATGAGTCAAGAGGAGAAAGCCCACACAGTTGTTTTGGTTACTTAGGAACTTCCATGCCTGATTAATCAGTTTCTCTCCTCTGCTTCGAGGAACCTAATTGAACTTGTCATTTTATTTCTCTGAAATGTACTCATAGATTCAAAAAAAATCTGGCATTTCTAATATTTATATTTTCCACACTGCAGTTGCCAAATGTACCTCCCTTGGGGATAATATAGATAGGCTTCCATATTAGCTAGGATCATCCTGTACATTTTCTGATCCTTGGCTATGCAGAATGGAGTATCTTCTGCTCTTTTGGTGAAGTTTGGCAGGAGCTGAGCCCATTCCTATACCATGGGATCGTCCGTATCAGCAGTGCACCCCCTTTTCTTGCTCCCACCGTATCTTTTCCCTCCAGCATCTTGCAATTACAGTATTCCTTCCATTACCATTAAATTTAATATAATCCATCAAGTAGTCCCAGAGGGGATATCTTTCACTTTGGATTTATCTGCTAATAGACACGTGGTAGCAGATGATCTCTCTCTCCCTCTTTTCTGGGAGATTATTAATTACTAATGCAATTTTATCGCAGAAACCTGACAGCCTCCAAACATAGTCTCGTACCTCCCCATTTCATTTTAATTTCTCCAGGGTAAATTACCACCTGACAGTCCTGGTTTCTATAGGTGCTCATTGCATTCCAGCATAATTCATAAAAAAAGATAGAAAAAAATTCTTTAATGGGTGTGTTTCTTCGTCCTTAGCTCCCCATCCATCGTTTGATTCTATTCTCTTCGGCGCATTTATACACTCATTTTTCACAGGTTTATAAATGTTGCAGTGGAGGCCTTGGATCAAATTCTCAGCTATAGGCACGGGGCTCCCATCCAGATGAATCGCTTCTTAGGTTTAAGGCCAGAAAGAAACATTAGATCATCTGTTCTTACTTCCTGTATATCACAGGCCATTACATTTCACACAATTACCCATGTATTGAACCTAATAGCTTCTTTGGCTAAAGTACATCTTCTAGAAAGGCATCCAGCCATGATTTGAAACTCTCCAGAGATAAGAATCCACAGCCTCCCTTGAGGATTTGTTCCAGTGGTTAATTACCCCCCACTCTTAAAAATATATGCCTTATTTCCCATTTTAATTTGTCTGTCTTCAGCTTCCAGCCACTGGCTCTTGTTATGCATTTTTTTCTGCTGGTTAAAGAGCCTTTTAGTAGCTGGTATTTCCTCCCATGGAAATACTTCACATGCTACAAGAGAGTCATCTTTCAGTCTTCTCTTTGATAAAAAAACCCAAATATTACGAGCTAGGTCTCTCACAGAAAAATGGGTTCTCAAGCCATTAAATCATTTCTATGGTTTTTAGGCACCTTTTCCAATTTTCCCTCACAAGAAATGACATTCATGTGTCTTGTTGTGATCTGAAGGAGGAAGCCCTGCTGCCTTCTCGTCTGTCCATTTAGGATATAGTCCGGGTGCCATCAAGACATGGTCACACAAAACACAGCACTTGGGTCCAGTCCTGGGAGGCGATGAGCTTTCTCAATCAGTTCAGCACAGCCTTAAAACTAAGTCTTGGCCTTCCCAGGAGAAGGAGGCTCAGGACAGCAACACAGTCTTTATCCGGATGCGTCTTCTTCCTCCTGCCCACCCAGCTCATCCTGAGATCAGCAAGAAGGGCCGTGCTGCCGTGTGTTCTCTTGGCCAAGCTGGCTGAGAAATGTGCTGCACCTGGCAGCGTGCCTCTCCAGGGCAAGATAGGCATCAGGGGACTCTCCTGGCCTTTGCTGCTCTCCTTCTAAAACAAACCTCCTATAACAGGGTACAAAGCGTGAAGTGATGGATAAGCAACCGCACCATGGTGTGGTAGATGGGCTTCGTGGGCATGGTCCATCAGGGATCCACCACAGAGAATCTCTTTTGGTTTTTTTTGTGTTGTGTTTTGCTCCCCCAAGAACTGGCAACTTCTCTGCAAATAATGGTACTTCCAGAGAAGAGGCTCTCGAGTGGTCATTGCCATCTGGTACTCAGGCAAGGAAGAAGCAGCTATTGAACAAGTGCACCAATATACCCAGCCTGTCCAGGCCTAATGTTTATTTTTATTAGCAGTAAGTAGCTGTGAGTGTCTCTGAATGTCTCTTCTAGATAATGAAAGCTTCACTTCAAAAAACAAACAACAAATAGCTTTAAGGAAGTTTTATGACTGAATTGGGAAGCATTGTTGTTTTTGCAGCTTGTGGACCCCAAGGAGAAGTGAGGACTGGAAGCACTTTGCATCAGGCTCAGGCTGCCTCAGTTCCATCTGTGTTCAATTAAATCCTGGCCAGCTAACGATACCCATCATCGTGCCTGCTGCCGAACCCAGCACTGCTGCTGCAAGAGCTTAGATGTGGCTGGAGTCTAAGGCGAAGGGTAGATGACTGAGGCAGCCATCTCTTGCCCATCTATTCAGACCAGGACCAGGATGCCGCCCCAGAGCGTCTATTTAGGTGCATATAAACCTTTATCGTCCAGAACAGAGGTGCTAATGGTGGTTGCTAAAGACTTTAAGTGCCTTTTGATATTAGATGCTGCCAATCCCTGCTGCATTAATGAGGCTTAGGGTGCCTGACTTTGGCATATGGTGGGATTTAGATCTGCTTATGGCTCGGGGCAGTACAGGACAGGGAAGGCATCAGGCAGAGTTGCCAGTGTAGAGATGCACGGCCCCAGCCCTGTGCCTGTCCTTGCTGTGCAGTGTTTCATGGCATTGTCTTCTAGCGCACATGCAAGGGTGGTACCTGGTCCCAGGCAGTTTCCTTCCACTTGTGCCGGCCAGCATTGAGAAAGTGCTTTGACTCTGCTCTTCGAGCTTCATTAGCAAGCTCCAAGCACACGTCCCCAGCCAGGAAGTCAAAAGCAGTAAACAGATTCAGACTCTCAAAGCGAAGTTAGATACTGTGAGGAGCACTGGAAAAGATTGTGTTTGCAGGCTTGCTGAAGGCAGCGGGGAAGGAAAGGGCAATGCTGAGTGCTCTGCCCTGGCTGACAAGCCATCAGCCTCAAGGTTTGGTTTTTATCTTGGAACCCCACTAAGAGGAGATGAGATGTGGTTTGCTGTGTCACTCACAAGTCTCCCCTGAATCACTGAGCTCATGGATGTATTAAAGAAAAAATACCTGTGATAATGGATAGTCCTTAGATCTTGGTCTTCTGCAGACCTCATGGCAATGCTGTAAGGTCCTGCCTTTGGGCATGTGGAGAGGGAAGGATGAGGCAGTGAAGAAGCTTTCTTTGACGTTGAAACATTTTATTTTTCAGGGAGGGGGGATAGCTATTTATTTACTTTGGATGGAGCCAGGGCAAACCATTTGTTTGATGGATTAGGCAGTTAGTTTTAATTTGTCAGGTTGCCTAGGGTACAGGACAGGCAGGTTAGCTGGAGCAATCGTCTCTATACAAATGGAAAGAATAATGTCCTGAAAAGACAGCATTAAGGGGACTGCTCTCTCCTCTGCAGACCATTCCACAACACTTACCCTTTAAATCCCAGTCAAGTCTCTTGAGGAGACCTGAGTTAGCAGTTAGAAGTAAAGGCTCGTGTGGCCTTTTAGCTGCAGACTAAATACCATGCTAATAATGCAGCCTTTGACATATGCAATGCTGGTTTTTTTCCCCTCATAGGAATGGTTTGATAAGGGCTGCTAATTTTTTGTGTGCTGTTGCTAATACCTCAAGTCTCTATTATCATGAGTTGCCAGGTGTAACAGCAATATATGTGAAAATAGGCCATTAACTCAGTGACTTGCGAAGGACGATATTATGAGTCTAATCCTCTTTGGCCAGAGAGCTTAACATTACTGGTAATGTCCGGCTCATTTTGGTCCCCAGTTTAGTTTAGGATGGCTTAAGGGTACATGAAGTACACACCGTATGTTGGTGTGAGGAGAAGTACAATCTGGACTGCCAGGGGTGATGATGACTACCAGCTTCCCATGGGCATCTTTGCAGCCCAGGGAAAATGTGGGGTACTTCGCCCTCCTGTGAAAGGATATGGCTGCAATTACTTTTGCGGAGTAAACACATCCACAGCTCAGCAGTGTGACTGACTGATGTATGACTGGCCTCTATTGCTCTGCTTGCGAATGTGGTAGAGCTCTTCTAATTTACAGCAGCTTCTCCTCCTGATTTATTTACCAACCCAGCCTCTAGAGAAGATTGATTTTTTTGATACAGAACTAGACAGTTTCTTTTTTTAACAATACATGCCTGTAAAATCAAAGTTTGGCTTGTTTTTTCAAAGAGTGAACATTTCCCAAGTGCTTGTGTTGTCACTGTTAGGGATTCAAATAAAATTTGGGAAGCAAAAAGGCACTGAGTGCTCATGCTGCTGAAGAGGCTGTAGCGGTTGTCCTGCCTGGGTACTGCGGATGCACCTGAGCCGTAGTTCGCTTCCACGATTGCCCACCAATTGGTCAGCAGCTCCTTCTGCAAAGCATCTCTGTGCTTCTCTGCAGTGATGAGAAATGAACTGCTTCAATTCCCAGTAACTTGCCGCTTTGATTCCGAGTAGTAACAACACAGAAACAGATACAGCAGTACTGAGAAGGACAACATGAAGCAGTTTGCCCCCAGAGGTGATGGACACCTGCGCCAAGGGGTGCTCACGCTGCCATACGAGGGCCACAGAGGCACCAAGCTCACCCTGCCTGCCTTGGGACCTTGTGTACCAGTGCAGAGAGGTGTTCACTATGGCATGCCCAGAGCAAGGTGTGCCCATGGCGAGCTGGCCACGTGGCTGGTAGCCAGAGGGATGACTTGCATGTTCTGCTCATCCACCTGAGCACGGGCATTTCCAAAGACTCAACAGGAGTATAGGTATCTTTCAAGAAAAAGAAAAGGCAAAGGGAATTTTCCAACCCAATGGTTATTTTTGTTGCTGGAAAAAAAATAAATGTGTTTATGCCAGCAAAGTCATTGGCACTGAGAATGGGGGGAGTTTTCTTAGCTCTGGTGAGGACTTTGCCTTTGAAGGACATAGATGCAGGCCCTGCAGTTTTCGTGCTTCAATGTGCTCTGAAACCCAAGTTTCCCTCAGCGCTTCTGTTTGGAAGTGCAGAACACTTTTAGACTGTTCCGATAATGAACAAGACGACCCTGAAAGTCCCATTACGCGCTTGGCACAGCAGGAACCTGGTTTGATGGAGCTGTTGAGCTGCCCGTGTGACAAATCCTGCGCCAGTTCCCAGCTCTGAAACCCAGGTCATGAAGTCTGGAAATGATCTGTCAGGCATAATATGTCCAAAAAAGAAAAAAAAAATATTATTTTTTAGCTGGATCATTTCAGCTGGATCTGACTCACCAGGCAGCCATGCAAGCGCTTGTGTTGGCACTATGGAGGAGGCAGCACAGAGGGGAGAAGGAACAAACTGCCAGAGGGCAAGGGACCACAGAAAATGTGCATCAGCCCATGTTCTCATGCCTTGCCATTGTTCACTTTCCTACAAGAAACACTTTCCTGTTCATTTCCACCTCCACACTCTGCTCTCTAGAGTTCTCTCTCTGTTCCTTTTTGAGACTTCACTCTACACTTTCATAGTCAGCAGAAGGATTTAAGCCCCAGCAGGGGCCAGCTGACACAGTAGCTAAGATTAGATCCCAAACAACTATTTAAAAACCTCACGTAATCAGCAAGAAAGGGCAAAGAGCAAAAGCATAAGAATAGAGTGGCACTGAGCCTGAAGGCCCCCTCTGTCCTTTCTTATGATAGCCAGTAGCTTCATCATGTTTGCAATAATAAAATAAAGCATCTGCAGGCCCCAGCGGTATTTTGAATGGGATGAAATGAAGAAATGAAATGATGGACACTCTCACTGCAAATCAGGGCCGAATGTCTTCAATGAGAGAACCCAAAAGGTCTCAGGTTAGATACCTGTTTAGGAGGTCAGCTGTCGGTCACTATAGGAGTGGTCCTTTCCAGCACCAGATGCAACTGCTGCCCGCATTGCCATTGAGTGAGACAATTCAACCTTTTAACTCAGCTAAACTAGATCTTCAGCTTTCCCAGGGGAAAATGAGGTTAAATGGTTTACCTGCAGGTATCGCTTGCATAGAAAACTATTTGGGCTAAATGCCCCATTTGTAGGTGGATAACGTGGTCTTCTTTGAGTCTTTTATGACATTTTGCTGTTAAGCTGCTCTTCCTGTCATCTACAGGGACTGTATACCTGTGGGTTTTTTTATCATCTGCACATAGCCACGTTTCGGTCAGCTCCGGGATCCTGAGGGAGAAACACCAAAGCTGGAAGTGGGAGCTTTTCTTAAAGAACAATTCAGGGTAAAAAAGCAGCCATGCAAGCTATGTACAATCCACACTCAGGGCTGATGAAGCACAGGCAGGAAGGAACCAGCTCCGTTTGCAAGTGCCTCCCCATGGGCACTAACCCTTGGCTGCAACAATTTTGGCTATGTCCCTGGCCAAGGAGCCCATCATCAGCTGCCAAGGTGGGAGTGGGGGGGGTTGAACCTGAAGCTTTCCTCCCCCTGCGGCAGTGTCCACGCAGCTGAAAGGGGATGTAGGACGTGCCTGGGGAAGGAGCTGTGCCCTGGAAGGCTTTGCTCTTTTCTCATCTCCTACTAGGCTTCCTATGAAGTGGCAAATCCTCTCTCTTCGCCTCCTTGTCCAGATCAGCATTTTGCAGTGCCTGGGCGCCCTGGCCCCGCTGCTGCAGGCAGCTCAGCGTCACCACCGGCCGCAGGCTCTGCCAGAGCTGTCAGGTTTTGCTAGTGCTATAATAAGAATAAATAAAAACCCTCAAATAAATAGGAAAAGATAAGGAGGCAGATAAATGTAATTCTCATGACCGGTAGTATTACTCAATTTAGACATTAACTAGACATTCTAGCTAAAGCTTTAAACCTTGGATTTACTGAGCATGCCTGTTATTAATTTTGCCTACTCAGACTGCATTGGTAGCAGGTAGGTGTATAATTTAAAAATGACTTTGAATTAGGTTACAAGTTAATGCAGAGATAATAATTATATTTTTTTTCCCAGGCTGCTGATGAAAGGCCTTACAGGATTTATTATTACCCTCGTGAGGGTTTGGGAGGAGTGTTTACTGGATGGATCCATAGCCTTTATAATTCCCCACGTTCCTCTATTAAAATGATACCCCTAATCCTTGTTCCGTAACTAAGAAATGACGCATAGCAGGTCCCCACCTCTGCATCATTACCCTGCTACGTCTCAAATCCTTTCTTTTCAGAGTTTCAAGCAGAGATGATTATTCTTCACCTCTCTTGATGAGGTTTCTGCTCCTGGCCAGGTTACAGCAACCGCAAACCCCTGCCCTGGAGGACAGGGGCACCGTGGGGGAGTCCCCAGAGACCCTTGCAGCATTACGCACACAGTGGCTCCAGGAACAGACTGCCACAAGCAAGAACCAGGGAGTTTCCAGCTCCCTTCCCTTCTCCCTCTCTTCAGCTCGGTGGAAGGTGAGGTATCCCTGTGGTGCTGAGCCCTGGAGGGACTTTCAATGAGATCCATGGCGAAAAAGAAGAAATAGTTCAGATAGCAATGGTTGAGCTGGATCCATCCAGATATGGCTACAAATGACAGAAAAGGTTTCCCCTTCATGAAATCAGTGTCTGTGAAGTTGTTTCACATTATTATTATTTTTATTTATTATTATTACCACTACTACTACTACTACTACATGTAGAGATACTTCTTTATTTTGGGGAAAGATCAAAATCTTGGCCCATTTTCACCATGCACACCTATATATGTCTATATATGGAGGGAAGGAAAGACAGCAGCATCAAAACAGCATCAGTGCAAGCAGTCAGGAAGCGACTCTGTCAGCATTACTGAGAGCAGTTTTGTTCATGATGTTCTCTACCCCATCTGCACACATATGGATAAATAAATTGCTTCACTCCCATGACAAGTCCATTGAACTCCTGCCAGACTTTATGATTCTGCATTGACCCACCGGAATTCAAAATAGATTATGTTAGAGGTTAAAAAAAACCCAACAACCAATGAATATAGAGGCTGTTATTTATTCTGTCTCATCTTTGTTTTAATGTCAGTGCAAATGCAAATCCAATGGAATATAAAATTGCACTTTCCAAATGCAGATTCATAGTTTGAAAATCTGGGGTGAGATATCATTTCTGCTGAAGTCCATAAAAAATTCTTAGTGACTTCATTGAGCCAGGATCCCATACGTTAATACGCTTTAACATTAAACTCAGTGCTGCTCTGAATACCAAAGATGATTTATTGGAAAGCAATACGAGGGCATGTCATACCTAGTCATTAAGATTACCTTGGGCTTATTATCGCTTTTTCTCCTAACTGAGTTTTAAAGATTAGTATTAGATGAGCGTTCGTATTAAGGAGCCCTGTTAAAGGCAATCATGTGCTTCATACATTGTGCTGCTATTTAAAGAAAACTCTTTATATCCATTACCTATAAAGATCAATGGACAAAGGCAGAATGGAGGAAGACATGTATTCTGAACTGTCAAATAACACTCCCCTGCCAGCTTTGTTAAACACAGGCAAAATGATTTTTTCCTCTTCTTTTATAATCTGTTCCCAGATACCATGATTTAGTTTTTAAATCAAGGTAAAGCTGGACTTTCACCAAAGAAAAAACATTTTTAAAAAAAAAACACCACCACAACGAAATGCAGATGTTTTATTGACGATGTGCGTGCATGATGATATTGTGACTTCTTAAAACAACTGTCAGAAGAGCGGAAACAATAATGGATGTTAATGTGAAAGGCTGAAATGACGACAGTGTATTTGCCCGCACGCTTCCTGAGCTAGTATAGCATGGGAAAGCAGTTGCTTGGAAAGTTGTCATTATTTCCTCTTGTGTTGTCTAGAAGGGACTTACAAATACAGTCAGGTGTTACTGTCAAGAGGAACTGTCGGTTTGTGGCAGTATAGCCCGTATTTTCTAGTGAGCATGCAAATACTGTGGGAATTGTCTCCTGGCTGCTTTGGAAGTGACAGCTTTCAGCAGAAATATTCAGGCTTCTTCATTTAAATGTAGTATGGAGTTAAAGATTAAGAACTAATATTTCATTTCTAGTTGCTTTTGTTTTGCCAAGACTTTCTCAATTCTTCAATGACCTAATTTTTAACAATACAAATATTGTGGCACAACCATGATCCAAGGCCCCAGGACACGCTCACTTCGTCCCCTAAGGACCTCCAATGTTTTCAATTCACAAATGTGGAGAAGGAAAATTGCCCAAGTAACATGAATCTGAGATTAAGTCATATGGAAAACCGATCCTTTGAAACGGGCAGGGACCTTTCTACAGCATTCATTGGGCTTCGGATGGGGCGTGTGGGACCACAAATAGATTGTAATTTTTTTCAACCCTTCCTTTCAATTGTGGATGAACAGCAGTGAGAGCACTTTAGTGGCAGTGGCATGGCTGAGCTTGCTCTCCCTGCACGGCTTTTGTGCATCCCTGCTGGACCACTTCATCACCCCCACCCCTACACCCATAACTCTGCCCCTGCTGCCACTGGCCAAAACTAGACTAACTTTTTGTTCATCTCATGTCTTTGATTACATTTGCAACCACCATAATTTAGGTCATTTTTGCTGTTGACAGCACTATTTTAGTTTGTATTCCTTTCTTCTGCTCTTTTGTGTTTTGTTTTTCTGAAGTATATGTGTTTGTCTTAATGTGACATCTCTGTGCAAACATATGCATCTGAGGAAGGCAAAAGAGATTTATTGCATTTTGGCTAATACAGAGGAAAGGGGAAATTGCCTACATAATGAAACAGGAGATTCAGTTTTAACTATGTCATTTCTCTCTTGTCTCCATAGTGCTGAATACACAAATATAAAATATATAATCTACCTCCTCCAAACATATCAACGTACAATTAAAACCCACAAAGCTTGACAACCTGTTGTCAAGTTGTTTAAGCAGTTGTTTCAGAATCTGACAGACAAACTTATAAACAAAACGTAGAGTACCAGATTGTGGGATGAGGCAGCACCATCACGTGGCTTCCTCAGTTATCTCAAAATTTGGAAAACAAAAAAGTAGAGGAATACTTTTTCTCCTTGAATAAATAACAGTTTAATTACATTATAGAAATAAAATATGATATGGTAGGAATACACTGGAAATCTTACAGAAATACTATTCTGCTACTGGTAGGTAAATGGTCAAAGCTACTTTTCATGACAATCTGAACAGTACTTGTGTACAAACTATTATACAGGTCGCTAATGAAAAATATTGCAGCAGTTGCAAGGATGTTACCAGCTCAAACAAACATCTAATGATACAATATTCTTCTAAGAGGAAGTAATAATGTTAGATTTACAGACAATAAAGAGTTATGTTCTCCACTTTGAAAACACTGGAAATAAAAAGCTCAGGTAATCCAATTTCTTTACCTCATATTATCACAAGGAAAGATTTTCCTTTCACTATGAAACAGCATCCCAAGAGACCCTGTAAACAGTTTATTCAAAGGTAGTATTTGAGATGTCACAGCAACTTCAACAATTGTCCTAGTCTACAATTACAGACTTTTTAGGCCACTGCTTGTACAGATGACTTTTTTTAATTTTTCACTTATTTACGTACATTCAGCCCAATAACAGCAGGTGAAATGTGCTGTCTATCTCATAATAGACACACTAAAGTTTTCATCGAAAGGCCAGTGCAAGAAGATGTGGGTAGTGATTGCACAGCATTGAGGAGATTATATTATACACATATACAATTAGACTGTTGAGAATCTTAACTCTGCACACATGTGACACAGATGGCCTTCTCAGTAGGTACGCGACACTTGGAGTTGGTACGTGTATGTAACTATCGTTGCTTGGTTGATGATGACGGTGTGGGTGGCCGTGGAACACAGTATCATTTGGCTGTGCTATCACTAAGTGAAGGTAGGCAACTGCAAATTAGGAATACCTAAAGCTGAAGTTTAAGTACAGCTTATCTTGGAACGGCAGCAGTTTTTTTTCTAATGAAAGAGTAGTTCTACTTAGTGCGCAACGGGTAGGGAAATTGTTGCCACCTCTTTAACAAATGGTTCTAAGTGAACCGACACAGTTCCCAGAGCTTTAAAAAAACTCATTATGCAAATGAAGATACTGATGACAGACAGTAACGTTTCACAGGATGCTATTTCTTATTATATCAGTAAGCACCAAGTTAAGTGCCAAGACAGCCCCATTGTCCCATGATTTATCATGTAAAATTTAGAACTTGAATGCACAACGAAAGTCCACGAAGTTTGCATTTAATTCACAAGAAGACAGTTTCAAAAATGGCTCTTAAAACACCTCTACACTTCAAATGGTCTTCCCCCCCCCTCACCTCCCCCAAGAGGACTGCTTTTGGACAGACTAGCTACGAGGAAGATCCTTCAGAAGGAGGACTTCCATGTCCTCCGGGAATCCGCTGCAACCTGCCAGTTTCGGCCCACCATGGAGAGCATGGTGCCCTGTCCTACCACCCAGGCAAGCTGCAGGGGAGGATGGGTGGAGGAGGAAAGTACCCCGGTGTCTTCCAGCTGCTGCTCAGCACCTCGCCTCATGAGACCTTTAAAATGTGCCGCCCCCTCACCAAGCCTGAACTCGGAGCCATTGATGCCCCCGCAGAGCCACTGCCTGACATCGGCTGGGCCGTTTGCACTACCGGCTCCTCTGGCCTGCACTGAGGTTACCAGAAATGCCATGGGGACACCATGGCGGCCAGAGACCCCCTCTCTTTCCCTACGCAACCCCAAGGATGGGCAGCATGGAGCTGGCTCCACTCGCCTGCAGCCATGGAAGCAGTCGCCCCTCTTGCGGCGAGTGTCAGGCAGCTAACGGGCCAAGCTGCCTTTGCAGCTGTTTTGGCAGAAACCAGCCAGACCAAGGGCGAGGAAACGGTCTAAAAAAGCAAGGCAGCAGAAAAGAGGACCCCATACCTTCTTATTCAGAACAGAATTACAGAATACCCTCCTCAAAGACTATCTGGTAACACGCTCCTTGCGGAAGTCCCAGGCCGCAGAAACAACCCCACCAGGGAACCAGAGGTGCCATTTTCCTTCAGGAACTTCTTCCTCGAAGCTGGTAAGAGTCAAACCTTCTCATCTGTATCCTGGTTTCACAGCAAGACTCACCTCATTTCAAGCAATCAGATTTGAATACTGACGGCCTTAAAAACAAACTATAATTTATTTCTGGCTTTCTCAGTTTTCAGGAACAGCATCGACAGCCCCTGCAGTTGCCAGTGGGGGCTCGCGCCATGCTCTGCCTCTTGTTTCCCCTTATTCTCAAGTACAGCTGATAGGTTGCTTTCTCTAGCACAGGGCGACACCTCTCAGAGTGGACCGGGATGTTCTTAATACGGTACTTTCATCAGTAGCCAGTTGGAAGAACTCAATTTTAGAAACAGAATTCGTGTGCAAAGCGTGCAACAAGAAATACAGTTTACATTTGGTCATAGTGTCCTATCTTAGCTATGCTACCATGACTCACACTGATTAGTATACTTACATACACGCACACGCACACGCACACACACGTACACACACATAGATATTTACTTATATACACGCTCACACAATAAGAAAATGTCTAAGTCTGACAATATTTCCTCCTCTTTTAGTGAAGACGGGAGTTTGGCATCTCAGGCTCTGAATCTGCTTAAACCTGGGATACAGGAATGCGACACACTTCAAGTATACATCGACTGCACAGTGATAACATCGCACATTGAAGTCTGACACATGCTGTCTTCAGTGGTCCAGCACCAGCACGTGGCTTAAAACCAGTTGCCTGTTAAAGGAGGCAATATCCAGGACCTTCGCTTTTCAGTGTTCGTATTCACGCAACGCCCAAGGGCAGGGCGATAGTCTGTACAACCATAAGCGTCCTCCTGTATAAACGCAGTGGTATTTTAAAAGTCTGAACCAGTGCATTCCTCTCTTACATTCCTCCTCTATTCCTTTGTTGCTGTTACTCTCGTATGCATGTGAAAGTAAAAGGTAGTGGGGAAATAATTTTAGTAGAAGAACACAAAGCCTCTCCCCTAAGTCCACAGAAGACCACCAAAAGTGTAAAATTTCCAAAATAGCTCATAGGAATTCTTCAAATACAGTAAGTGTTTTCAATGGGGTTTACATATCACGTTTCACATTATTTCCACGGAAGTCTACCTTATCACTTTGTTTAATCAGACAAATATCAAGAACACATAATAAAACAGCATACAATTCACGGGACACGACACGTTTTACAAAACCTCTAGAACTCAGCACTGCCGCTTTTGGAAAAAATCAAAAACTCCTACTACTTACAGACATGAAATACATTTCACATTGAAATGAACAGCATGATTACAAGGCTTTTTTTCTTATTTGATGGTATTGGTTTAGGATGCATTAGTTTTCAATTAGGTTTCACAATTTTTCTTCACACCCCCGAAAGGAACCGCCGCTAACCTGGTATTTTCTCTGTGCTCTTTCAGGAAACTTATCATTATTCAGTAAACACTTTTTAAGAAAAAAAACTTTTGAAAATTTAGCTTGAATCCCTAATTGTAAAACCTGAAGAAGTGGCTGATGGTAATGCTCTTAACACAATCATTGCTCAGCTTACAATGACAGACCAAAAAAATATTACAGGAGGGTACAAACACGTTAAGCCATGGGTTTGGTTTTCTCTGTTGTTGATTTTTTTTTTAAATATATTATTTTTTCAAACTAACTCCTTTTTCTCACAACGCTGAGAAGTCTCTGCCTTACAACGCTTCAGCAGTCGTGTCTGTGGAGACAGACATGGTAACTTTGGCAATCTTAACTGTGCTCTTAATGCAGCTCTCGGCAGCCCTGTGCACGTTCCCCGCGTTGTTGGCGTGTTTGTGCTGGCAGTCAGACTCCATGCTGTTATCGAGGGGCTGCGCGGTTCCTTCGCAGGTGGGGAACATGCTGCGGAAGGCGTGTCGCAAGTCCTTGCTCCTCAGAGCGTAGATGATGGGATTCACTGTCGAATTCAGCAAACAGAGCATGCTACAGAAGGCAAAGACAGTCTTGATGAGCTTGTTCATTTTCCCAAAGACATCGTACACCATGATGGCGAGGAGAGGGCCCCAGCATATGATTAAAACGACTAGGATAAGGACCAAGGTTTTGGCTAACCTGATGTCCATGCGAGTTTGGTCAGGCCTAGTGATCTGTACCTTACCATCCTCTGTAGACTGAATGATTATGCTTTTCTGCGTGCCCCGCTGAATCATGCGAACAGCGTGGCTGTGAGCCTTCCACAGTATGTACATGTAGGCATAGACAATGAACAGCAAGAGGACACTGGTGACCCCGATCCAGAACATCAGGTACGTCTCGTCAATGAGAGGGAATATGTCCGAACAAACGGAGTTGAGCTTTTTGCAGTTCCAGCCGAGCAGAGGAAGAACGGCTATTACAATAGCGATGGTCCACATCACACAAAACGCTACGACAGCCTTTGGTCGGGTAACAATCCTTTTGTAGGCTAGTGGCCTGTGTATAGATATGTATCGGTCTATTGCCGTGAGGAAAAGGCTACCTACGGAGGCGGTGAAGGAGGCTGTAACTCCACCCAGTTTGAACAAGAAGACGTTGGGGCTGTCCTTCCGGTGGAAAACATGGAAATCCACAAAACTGTAGACAAAAATCACGCTGCCCAGGAGGTCGGCCACAGCCAGGCTGCCGATGAAATGGTAGGAGGGTCTACACCGGAGGCTTCGGGAGTGGAGGATGACGCACAGGACAAGGAGGTTCTCTAGGACCGTGAAGGTACCCAGGGTGAGCGACAGCACGGCGATGGCCAGCTGTTGGCTAGGATTCAGGATCATAAAGCACTCCATATCCATGAAGTTCTCCCCACACTGTATGTTCTCCTCATTATCCTTAAACGTGGACAGGGACTTGTTGTAAAACTCTGTGATGTTGACCTGATCTGAGGGAATAATGCTCAACAGGGGATCATCTCCTGCAGTCATTTTTTCTTGGAAAGGATCACCCCTGAAGGAAGAGAGAGGAAACTTCTGGGGGTAGTATCCCAGCTTGGATGCCATGTCGCCCTTCATGTCTTCGTACTGGATATCGTTGGAACCCACGTACAGGAGATCTGTTGTGATTGTTCGGAAAGTTGTATCTGCGAGGCCATCTAGGATTGACTTCATAACCCCAGTCCTGTTGGTTTCAGAGAGACTTGGGGGAGGGAAAAATGCATCGGAGGAAATCCTAGAAGGAAAAAAAGATCAGACTTCATTAAGATAAACAGGGAGACAAACTCCACAAACAACTAAGTTGAACTGTGTCAAACAAAATCAACCTTTCTCTTGTATTTGGTGCAGGTCTAGCCTTTGCCACCTGCGGGAACAAGGGCGAGTTGAGCACTTAGAAAGAAATCACCTGGATTTCACTAAAACTGAATTACACTAAGAAGTAATGCGAAAACCAGAGGCGTGGGGAATTGAGTATTTGATAGGAAAGTAATTTTCGTTTCTCATCAAAGCCTTCTGAGCCGCTCCACCAGAAAGATATCTTTCTCTAGATCTGAACTTGGCTTCTGATTGCAAAGTACCTTGCAGACCAATATTCCTTGGGCTTGCTTCATTGAGATAATACCAAGTGCCACTGTAGGAGCAACATTAAACTGAATCATCACCTTCATTGCTTTTCTTTCAAAAGGCACTGAGGGTTTTGAAAACCTGACGAGAGAGAGGGAACGAGGAAAGAGCCATGCACTCTAAGTTTCACAGTTCACCCAGTATGCCTGTATATTCACATTACTCTGTTACAGCAATCCAAGGTCTACTAACATCTGAATTTGTTATTGCAAATTCATTAGCAAGGTGTTTCATCTACAAATATAGGAATCTGGATGCAGCTTCATTACTCTATTCTTTTCTTCTGCTAAGAAAACCAAGGCAACTGGGATGTTTGGCCGCTATGGGAGAGGTGGGTTGTTACACAGCCCTATCTGCAGTTTCAGGAAAGGTGACCGGCACTGCTAAATCAGTGAGCACATCGGTGATGCGTTCTTCGTAGATCAGAAGCCTCAATCAGGGCAGTTCATGCTTGCCTAGAAAAAAATGGCACTAAGTTTGGGTCAGGGTGCAGCTCTGACCAAAACTTCAAGCAAAAGGGACCAGGAGCCACTGCTCCTGTGAGAAGCACGGAAATGTAACTTGTCACATTGGAGACAACCTCAAAAACATTCTGTCCCCTCAGAAATGGGGAGCCCAGCAGTGGTCCCCAGGTAGCCAGTGGTCTCTGAGTCCCGTCATGCCCAGCTTTTGCTCGTGGATGGTGATTAATTGCAGGGTGTAACTCCTGGTCATGGTATCCTTGGAAGAGCAGCCTCACCAGCATCTGAGCATCTTACATGCATCAACACATAAAACAGGTCTTATAGCTCTTCTTATGCTGTGCTCCTTTATATCACTTTGCCCATATAACACGCCTTGAACATGCACTGAACAGCTGCTTTAGGGCCCCTTTGCACTGCTGGAGTGGCAGAGAGTGGTGTGAATGTAAATAAGAGCCAAAATCATTGTTTGGTGTGGTACGGTTATTCTGCATCTGCTATGGGACATCTAGATGACTACAACCACAACAGGAGCAAAACCGAGCTTTTTCATGCTTTTAGAACAGAGGAAATTGTTTCTGACACCCAAGAAATCCCAGATGCTTGTACTGACTTGACCTGTTCACTTTGCACAACTGACAATAAACGACCAGAAAAGCCATGAGAGATTATCTGCCAAAATCCAGCGTACTGATCACCCCAACTCCTAAAGAGGAGACCTGCACAGTAGGTACCACAGCTCAGTTTTCCCATGAAAACTAAAAGAAAGAAGAAAAGGATTCCTCTCTACAATGCCAATACTTGAAACCAGAAGAAATCAGCATTTCCAAAAGCAGCAGAAATCATTTGGCTGATGAGGTATTTATACTACACTTACACGTGGCACCTGAACACTCAAGACTTCTTCCAGAGTTCAAAGTTTTCCATTTGATTCAGCAGGCCTGGACATTGAGTGACAAAGGAAATATACGGACATAGACCTCCAAAAGACACTGCAACTCCGGTGCTGCAACCGAGGAGTATAAACAACCCTTTAGGTCTAAGACACGGCACAGACACTTGCTGTCTCAGCTTTTGCAGACAACCTTGCTCAGCAAATAACAACATAATTATTAGACAGACAATCTTAAAATGTATTAATGAATTTAATTTTGAGAGTTTGAGCAACGAGGGAAGGCAATGTCACTGAAGCACACGTTAAAAATGAACAGCAATGATCTAATGCGTCAGGTACTTTTCTTTCAGAAGGTGCTTTACAGCTATTCCTAGTAGAATGTGCAGATGTTACATATTGCAAAGATGACCCTGCTGACAACTGACAAATCTGTTTCAGGTGAAATCTGGCAACTTTAAACTTGGCAATATAACATCAGTTTAAAACCAGAGGTGAAGAATGTGTTATTCACTTGAAAAACTACCCCCAAAAATTTAAATAAATTAAATAGTTCTACAAACATATAAAGATGGCTTTGGTATTCTCTGTTATTTCAGCTTATTGCTGACAGAAGAAAGACAACCATTTTAATGATTAAAGCCACAGCCTCATGTTGAGAAGATTATGTTTGAGTAAAGCTTCAAAAATTGTATGCAACTGAGCACTTCTGCTAGACAGACAAACAAATTGTTATGAGGTAGCTAGTCGCTGCTGGAGTCGTGTTAAGTATAGACTTCCTCAGAATAAGGTGAAGCCACCGTGCAACCTCTACCTTTGTTTGAAATACAAATGAAAGAACATGAATTCCTGCGTGCTCTTTTGAAGGTGGCAGTGAGTTATGTGACAATATCACTATGCATGCATATGCTATGCTAACAACATGGTTAATGGGATCAGGAGAGGCAAGTCTTACTCTGAATTTCAATGATTTTTTTTTCCTCTGTATTTTTACATTGAGATTATTACAGTAATTTCCACCTTATTGTCTCTGCAAAGTGAGTTTTCTTTGAGAGTACTTGGGAGTTCATTAGTGGTGTAGTTTAGGCTTTGGGGGATGCAGCTGACATTAATTTTGTTTTTGTTTGCTGCTGGGAATATCATAATTGGAAATTTCTAGCAGTATGTGTGCATGCACCTATTCAAGTAGCAGTTGATTTTTATTAAAGTTGCAGTAAAACAGCCATTTGCCTGATCTGGAATTGCGCTTTACTGGAATTTCGTTTATTTTAATTTAGATAGTAGCTTGCCCCAGCATAAGCTACAATACTGAAATCCACTGAAGCGATCAGCAAGGTTTTCCACGGCTGCCTAGTGAAAACAAGACCGGAGGTCTTTGGCACTGAGGTTATCAAAAGAGTCCATGACACAGTCTGAGGTGTTGCATGATTTGACATCGACCAAAAAGCTGATGGCAGAAGCAGTGGTCTGGTTCCCGGTCTTTTTGTTTGGTCAGGTGGACGTGCCAGTGGCGCACAAATTTTAGCTCTGAGCTCTTCTGTCTGAACCTGGCACGGCGAGGAGGCACTGGCCATGAGAACGGGACACCCCACTCCACGTGGCCACACTGCTCTTTGCAGTTGGCTTCAACGCAACCCAAACCCATATTGCCCGAGACCCATTAAGATCTCTACATGAAATACTCTAGATCTTCTCACAGCCTGTCTAGCGGACAAGGGTCCCCTGCACAGATCCCTCCTCTCTGGACGGGGCTGGGGTGATGGCTCTGTGCCACAGCAAGGTTCCCTCGTGGGCAGGGTGGCAGTGAGGGAGAACCTCCCTGTTCTTCCAAGGGAGAGCCTCCCTGCCCTGCCGAAAGCCACTCTTCCAACAGAGCCTTTGAGTCTCCAAAGCTCCCAGCTTCGTCCCTTCCTAAAATGAACTCTTACTACCTCAGTCATTTTAAAACGGCTTTAAAAAGAACCAAAACATTGATTAAAGATGAGGAAGAGCCCGTGCTGACGCCGGCACACAAAATTTTTGGTGTATTTCCATGACTGCATGCAGCAATTCACAGCAAGTAATGAATTATGACTACGGATAAGGATTAAACAATTGATAAGAATTTGAAGCACCTTTTATCTTGAAGACCAAAACCAGAAAACCCATAGCTGAACACCATTTTAGACTCTTCTCCCATCAACCGGCGGCTGTTGATGGGCACTGCCAGACCAGCTGTGCAAAGGGACTGCCACTAGATGGAGTGGCTTTTACAAACAGACCACTTAGCTATCTGCAGAGACCTGATTTTAACTTCCCCTAGCCCTTTTTTCCCAGCCTGCTTTACCGGGGGTCAAAACATATGAGGTGTTAAACATCAGCTGAAGGTTGAAGACACAGTTTTGAAAGGTTTTGCCCTCAAAGCGAAAAGAATTAGTGAAGAGTTGAAGGGGCAAGTCTTACTACTGCCCTCCACTGTGTGGTTACATATAGCCTTAAAAGAAGCTTGGATGCTATCCGAACATAAAGACCCCTCAGATAAAATATATAATAGATAATGCAAAAAAGGTTGGTAACAACAGAGGGAATTATACCTCCCCGAGCTGGTCCACAGGACCAGTTCACTCGGGGAACAAGAACATGACTTCATTAAAATGCTACCACCTATCTTCTCCTGCTGTTCTGGGGGAGAGGGAGGGCTGGAAAGTTTTTATAGTTATCTAAAAAAAGGGCTGAATTTATTAAAATTTTCAAACCAGGATGATTGATAGAGCAATTTTAATAGCCTGAATAGAAACAGTGAATATTTGCGTTCTTCCTCAGAAAGTAATTACAAGCAATACAATGATGCTACTGATAACTGCAAAAATGTTGACAGGGCAAGAAAAGGAATCAAAAACAAGAAAGGGAAATCCACAATCAAACCTTCCTAGCTTCTATTTTAGAAAATATTTTGATCTCCATGTCTATACATTTCTTCTATGATACCCACAGCTAATTAAGAACAGGCTAAAGGACAAGTAGGTATAATTGAAATGTAGTTTTTGAATGCACAAAAATATATAAATGCATTTTCCTTGCTAACAAGTTATAAAGGCTTGTAAGTCCTTCAGATGGTTTTATCTTCCAATAAGTTTGCATAGCACCCAGTACACTGGACTCCTACCAAACAGGGTCCACAAAGTACTGCCGCAGGAGAAACAGCAGTAATTTATACTCATGTGTAGTCAGCTGAAAAAGTGTGAGAGAAATGAGATCTACCATAATAACTGCTGGCCTCCAGGAATTAGAACTGTCCCATGAAATGAAAATTTATATGGCTAATAATTACCTTATCCCATATGGCGATGAACAATACTGCTTCGAGGACAGAACAAGGTTTCTAAGCTTTGGAGAAAGAAATGTACAGTCTGAGAAATGGCACTCTAAGACTCAGTAACACCGAGCAAGAAAAAAAACCCGTCTCGTCACATCTTGACGAGAATGTGAAAGCAACATTACCCCTACCCTATTTACTGTTTTACTACTCCATCTCCAACACTGTGCTACTCCTAGGCTATAAACGGCAAATACGCTGTCACTCCTAATTCAGGAAAACTTGCGTTCACTTCAGCGTGAATTTTCCCCGCGTGAGGGATTGGGAAGGAGCACTGATGCTAGGAGAGAAGCAAGTGAGGGATGCTATCTTCTTCTAGTTACAGCAAGGCACTATCAGCTATGGGGTAAACAAGGGCACGCATACTGAACCAAATCTTGTTCTTATCTAACGTGATGATATCTTCAGCAAGTTGAGCCTTAATTAGCAAGAAACCACAGCTACATGGTTACTTATGTTAATGAACATACCCTTTGCACACTAGCAGGATAGAGGCCAGATTGTTCTAATCTGGGGACAAACTACCCCTATGTGACACCACCCAGCATCCAGCAGCTGACGATCTGAACAACAAAAACAAAACAATGGGGAAAACAGAGCGTTAATCAGTGACCAACACTGTTTTTAGAAGAAATAACATAATTTCTTCCCTCCAAAGTTTTCTTGGTGAGATGTATGCACCAGTTCTAGCACAGGTGATTTGCAGGCATAGAGAAAAAGAGGCTGTGTCTTATCTCCCAAACAGCCAGGGCTTACGCGCGATCTGAGGTTCAAAAACAAGGCTGAAGTCCTGCTCTGCTTGGTGCAGGTGAAGGAACCCGAATTTTGCTTTCCTGCCAGCCGGATGAGCATGCTGGCAGCCCCTCCGTTCTGCTGCCCATCTCTAAACTGCTTGAGTTGTTCCACATTGGATCGAGAGTTAAGCATCCAGAAATAAAGGCGCTAACTGATATTCCAGCAGGCAGAGTGCACGCCTGGGAAGTGAGAGGCTTAGCTTGAAGCCCTTTCTCTGAATTAAGCAAACCAAGGATGTGTCTCCCACATCCCACCCAGCCGCAGGGGAAGAGCAGGGACAGTTCCCCATCTGCCTGTAAAAAACCCCCAAAGCTCCCGAGTTCACTCGAAACCCCTCAGCTTGTGAAATACAACCTCCTACACACACATTTCCTACCAAGTCAGAGACAAGACGAATTACTGAAGTCGCAAACTAGCAAAGGGACCATCAGGGTCACGTTCATGGGAAACTACAGCTACCTGGTCTGCCTGGCTTTTGGGAGAAGGGGTTGGCTTTCTTAACAAAAAGACGGTATGAACGTGGGATTTTAGCAACTTTTACAGTTTATTTTATACATCTTAATTATTTCATTTAAAGACATAGTTTTGGGAAAGAATGATGAGGTTTGTTGAAGTATGAAAGGCTCAGATGAAAGGGAAACGGTGAAGCAAGAAGTGACCCAGTATTTGCTTAAAATCAACTCCAGTTTAAGGAGCCATTTCCTAATAAAGCCGAATGAACAGGTAATACGGAAAGTCTGATACAATGCTATGGTATTTATATTTTAAAGAAAATGGAAGGGAACTCATTAAGCTGGTCAACTTTGAACTCTCAAACTTTGTCTTTTTCAAGGGTTTATCTTGGATTTCAATATTCCAACAAAAATTGCTTTATTTCCTGCCTCTTTTCTAGCCATTCGCTAATGCCAAAAGGTGCAGACACTTATTACTGCTGAGCAGAATTGACATAAATGTTAAATGGAGACAGAGAAGCCCAGCCAGGTGCAAAAGAGATGGGGGCTGAGCACCCAGTCTCCTGGAAGTACCTAGAAGAGATTGCAGCTTAGCACACAACGTGTAGTTGAAGGGAGAGAAGTCATTTGAAAGAGCAGAGCAGGACATAAAAGACTCAGACTCCACTGGATGCTAAATGCTAAAGGTTCCCAGAAGAATGTAATGTCTAGAGGATGAAACTGAGGGAAAACAACATTTATTAGTTAAAAAAAAAAAAAAGAAAGATATAACCACTCCAAGAAAACAGCTTCCATGTAACGGCTAGAGCAGAACAAAAAAGGTCAAGAATTTGTTGCAGCAGAAAATATTAGTGAACTTTATTAAAAGAGTAAGGATTAGAGACAGAAAGGTAGCAAAAACATCAGGCTCCAGAGAGAACTCTCATAAACTGCACAGAGTGCACGTCTGCCCCCTCCTCCCTGCGCCAACAAACTGTGGCTGGAACAAGTTTTAATCAAAGACTTTGTGAGACAGCAAGGAGATGCTGAGAGCAAAGGTAATGTGGGTTAAGTGACTGTTGTGAAGGGGATTGCGAGGAGAGGTAACTGCTGTCCTCATCCAGGGAATAGGATGTGCCCAGGTGAGACGGAAGCAAACCGGGGAAAGGTAAGAGAGAAAGACCCAAGCAGAAGGAGCCCCTGGGAGGCAGGGGATGCAGATTTTAGGGAAAGAGAAGAATTCCCTTTGCGATCAGCTTGGGGAAAGCAGATGAGGCGAAGGAGAAAACTCACGAGCGAAAACCTCCCTCCTCTTCTGAGCTATGCGAACTTCAGAGACACCTGCGTAAGCTGCAGGATACAGCTAGTGGGATTTTCTGATCTCACCGTAAAGAAAGAACAGACCCACTGTTCTGCAGGCGATGACTTGCTCTTTTGAAAGTCCATTTCTGATCTGTATTCAAATGGCAAAGGAAGACACAAAGGGCTCGGAGAAGCCATCCTTGGTAAGGTCACAGAAAAAGACAGCGCTGTCCGCACTGACACATGGGACCAAGCTCGGGACAGTCGGAAGAGATCAGCTGAGCAAATCTGGCCAGGAACATTAATAAAAATCCAGTTGCTTAAGGAAAATGAAGTACAGCATACAGACCTCGGAGGTGGAAAGGAAGAAAGAGTGCTCAAATGGAGCCACTGAGTGACCCATACAGCAGATAAACACGCCGAAAGGGGAAAAAGGAAGAGGGATTTACAGGCGACGGCAGGGATTCAGTGCACAGAAGGTCAGCAACACATTGCAAAGCAACATCCCTTCTGCCTCAGTCCTCAGGAGTCTGCTTCTCCTAAAAATTGTGATTAGGCCACCAAGTATTGGCACTGCTAGGATAGAAAGGCTTTTGGTAAATACAATGTCCCACACCATCCGCATTAGCGAAGGATGAAAATATGCACTCCAATTAAAAAATGTAAAACATTCTTTCATTTCTGGAGCTGTCTGGCCTTTCATAAAATTTAAATAAGCTCAGATAACTCTCTTCATAGCTACATTCAGAATATAATGATATTCAAATATACTGCCTTCACACACACAAACAACTTGTGAAATTATTTGCCAGCATATTAAGCCACTACACCAGATTGCTTGGCAATGGTGCATGTCTTCGAAATATGCAGATGCTTTTCTTTTTTAAAAAGAGGAGAGAGGGAGAGAAGAGGAGAAGTGAGAAAGAATTAGAGTAGAATCTGATATCCAAGTAGCCAGAACAACAAATTGCAGAGAGACTCCAACCAATATCACATCAGATTTGGAGAAATAGTTAAAAGATACTGGGGGGTGAGTTATGACTTCTTATTTCTGTGTATATGTGTATACATATAGATATTTATATGCATAAACCTACAGATAGACATACAAAAACGCATACACATGCCTAGAGGAACAACTACGCAAAGTCTCACAAATGTTGCAGTAGTGTTTGACACGCATAAACTCAAATTCCCAGTGCCGGTGCAGACAAGCTAGAAGTGTAGGTACAAAAAATACAGGCAAGATGACTGCTGTGCATCTTTTTGTATTCCCTTATACACAGCCTTCGTGGGGAAAAGCAAGAATCTAAAACGAGTACATCTGTCACTGAGATCCTGTAAAAATTATTTTGCCTGTATATATACATATAGGTGCCTATATACACGCTCTAAACCTATGCCACCTATTTTTCCAGGTACATGCGTAGGCTAGGACTCCAGTACTGCACTGCTTAAAACAGAAGCAGAGGTGCCCAAAAGCAGTGATTTCTGAGAGCTTGCTTCATGATATTCACCACAACGGGACAGTGGAAGCCCCTCAAGCCCCTGAGCACAAACTTTGAAAGGTTTCCTAAAATGCAGAAAAAAACGAAAATTACTCCAGTGAGGGCTGAAAGGGAACTGACAGTATTCCCTACAGAACTGCTCCTGCTCAGTACTTTTTAGTGAGTAAACACACCTTTCTTAAGAATATACAACTGACATAAAACAGGTCAACACAGGATGAGGTACTATTTGATGTCATGTAGCCTGGATCTACACAAACAAGACATCTGAAACATATAAAACATCCAGTTTCACCAACAGTCCAGCCGAAGTATAAGAGGTGACATTAGATACTAACACACACAGTAGTGAAATATCTATTTTATCTGTAATTTGGATGTGGGTAGCTTCATCAAAAAGGGATGTTCGTACTGAAGAGAGAGAGGCAGAACCGGGCTTGGTGTGTGCATCACCATAATGCCCCTGCATGAGGCACAACCGGCAGAATAAAATGTGCTCCAACCTTATGTTGCAAACCCAACCATTTTTCATGGGCAACAATGGCACCTTTGGGAAAAAGGAGAAAAAAAAAAAGTTCTTTCTAACGAGAAATTGATTTATAAGTCATTATAACCATTTCAAAAGGACAGGTCGTGGCTGGTTTCAGCGATCATTAACAAAGCCACGCACTTTAAAGAGCCTGAGTTCTGGGTGGGGGGGAGGAATTCTTATCCCACCGACAGTAATCAGATGTGCACTATCTGCAGCAGTACAGTGTCAGTCTAGAAATGGAGATGTAAAGAGCAGTACTGAGAAGACAGGTTGTCACATTTTTAACTTTGCATTAATAACAAATGCTGTCGCTGTCTATTCTGGCACATTTGCAAGCTTGCTTTTAAGTACGAGGGGCTGGCATGTATTTCCACTATAGATAGGAAAACAAGAGCAGCCTTGTTATGATTAAAAGGGTCTATTTCCCTCTGCCTTCTGTCTTCTGTGTCCATCTGCACAGCTGCTTTGAACTTGGCCAAATCCCAGTGTTAGGGTCGCCTGCAGTACATATTTTAAATCAGCAGCAGACTGTGTGAATTTGCTGCTAGAGAAGAGAAAAATCTCCAAATTCTCACTTAAATGGTCAATGAGTGGTTTTGTAGAGCACGCATCATTTTACACAGCCTAAACTATTTGGGAAATTGCAGCGAAACATATCTAAAATCATTTACCGTCAGGAAGAGACTCAGATAAAGCCAATATAGACAACCGCAAAGAAATGAAGAGCAATCACTGTTGAGAAAAATTAAATCTGCGGATGCCTAGGTAGCCAGCGGCATGACTAGAGAGAGGTCACAAAGTTTGCATCGGAGAAGTTACAGTAATTTCTCTTAAAATGAGCAGAAGTAGAGAAACCAGGTGAGTGGAAGACAGTGCGTGAGACCTGCAGAACCAGGAATGGCAACGTGTTTGCAAAATTATTAGGCAATACTAAGCGAATATATAGGTTTGGGTTCTCTCTTGCCTCTTAATCTCCATACCTACCCCTACTCAATAGACAGGAAAGCCATCCCAGCTCTCCCTCTCTAGTGCGTAACACATTCAGCACCAAAATTCCCAGTGGCATGAGAGTCTGCAAGCATTTTGGGACAGCCACACTAAAGGCTGAAAGTCAGAAATGACTTAAAAAAAAAGAAGAGTTATTTCATTTGTAAACTTCTGTTGCCCAATCAGAAACCTGTGAACAGAGAAAGGGAAAGAAAGGCTTGCATTGGCTAAGACCTGCCATTCCTTCAGCAGAGCATGAAAGCCTTTAATGGGGTCCTTTATGCAACTGAGCCAACGTAATTCACCAAAGAACAACAGCCAGGATCAAAGGCGCCCACCAGCTCATCCTCACGATGCTATAACCTGCTTCCAGCTTCACCTTGAGTTTTGTAGGTATTTTGATTTGATTACTGTGGGTTTAGGTGTCACCGAATGGTCGATGAGGTAAATTCACAGCAAACAGTCGATTTCTTTACCTAGCCAACTTTTCCCCCCTCCCCCAGCAATAGATGCCTGCTGGCTCAGTCAAACAATTATTGCTTTTATCAATTCTGCTTTAAAATGTTTTTATTCAAATGGTTCTGCCTCTCATTCCAAAGACCAACAGAAAATAAAGCAAAGCTGTTCCTGGTTGCTACAAAACTAATTTTAACCTCAAGCAAATCACGAATTACACATTCATCTTCTAAACTGTTTAAAGATGTTACGTTCATTTCTTTTACAGCTGATTTAATAAACTCTGCCTGCATAATAAATATTCCTACTATAGTCACAGGGGTTTTTTTCCTTTCTCGAAAAGGGAAAACCCACACTGGCAGTTGATACAAGGTGTAATCCAAAAAGAATTAAGCACGCCCAAGTAATTTTTGCAATGTTGCACATTTTGTTATTAAATATCATTTTAAATATCACTCTGATCCTTCGCATGATCTTGGTACATGTGAACAGCAATGCCACCCCCAGCAGAGAATGCTATATTCCTTTAAGAAAAGGTGAACAATAACAATGAAAACAAGATGATACATCTAAGGAAAAAAAAAAGAACCTTTACTACACCTTTAACAGGTTCAAAAAGCCACGCTACATTTAAAAAAAAACAACCAACAAACAACTTGTAGATACTCAAGAAAAGAGTATTTTGCTATCTGGGTCTATGTTACATATGTCCCTTTATCTTCAGAAAGAAGAAAACATACGCCTAAACTGTTAATATGATCATTTGCTGCCACACAGAAAATAACACTGATGATCATTTTAGAAAAAGAAGGAAAACTACGGACTTCATCTTCTGACACCATTTTACTTAATCAAAGTGAAATCACAGTAATGAGCTCTCTCCCACCAAAGGCTTGGTACATACCTCATCCAGGGGTGTTCTCAATGGAGATTTGCAGACGTCTTTGAGACAAAAAGATGCCCATTTAAAAGAAGCCCATCTGGTTACTCAGAATTATCTCTCAACAGCTGAAGATTTCACATGACAAACACTGCGTGAAGTTTAAAAAGCTCACTCTTTTTTCTCCTGTTTCCCACCCCTCCCCCCTCCTCAAGACCTCCGAATTTCAGACAAAACCAAACGAACCAACCAAACACCTACTGGGATATTCTGAAGATGCTGGATGCCTAAGTGACATCTTTCAACGGAACATCACTGCGCACAAAATCACGAACCGCCTTTTATTTCGGGCACAGCCTCAACGGGGTTGAGTTTTGGGGAGGAAAAGAGCTACGGGAAAACCGGGCGGAGTGCCACCCGCTGTACCGTCACCGGTGGGTCGGGACGAGAGGAGAAAACCCCCCCGCACCCCCCTCCCCTCCCGAGTGTCGGAGAAGGTCCTGCGGGGACCTGGGCGGCTGCCGGCTCCGCGCACAGAAGAATGAAGAGACGCGTGTTCACCATAACGCCACCAGCCTCCCGCACCCCCGCCCGCTGCCGGGCTCCCCCCACCCCCGTCCTCCGCCCCGGGGATGGCGGCAGCAAAACACGCACCTCGGGGCCACCGGCTGGCCCCGGGACACCCTCCAACTCTCCCGTGCCTGGGGCAAGGGGGAGACCCGCGCTTCCCCCCCACGCCGGGCCCCCCTCCGCAGCGCCGATCCCGGGGAGGGATGCTCCCGCCGGCGGCCGCCTCCCCTCCGGCCGCTCCGCCGTCGGGGCAGGCGGTGTCACCCCCCCCCCCCCCCCGGGACCCAACGCCGCCAACAAACTTTGAGAGGGACGACGGCTACCTGGCCCCCGGACACCCCGTCCGGGGACACGGACACCCCCCGCACACACACACACACACACACACCCCCGCCCAGCCCCGCGCCGTCCTTACCCTCCGCACGGCACCGGCCGCGTCCCCCGCCTGCTCCGGCCGCGCCGACCCCCGGCAGGGAGCGGGAGCGCCGCCCCGCCCGGGCACCCCGGCACTGGGGAGCGCCGAGGAGGCGGTGCCGGCGAGGGGAAGGAGGAGGTGGGAGACTTCTCTCTCCAAACGCCCCCCCCAGCTGCCTCCCCTTCTTCCCTTCCCTCGCCTCGGCGCCTCCTCTCCGACCACCGCCGCCCTCGCTCGCCCGGCTCAGGCGGCGCGCCGGGCTCCACCGCCCCGCCGCCGCTCCATGTGCCGCCCACCCCCCCCAGGCCGCCGCCCCCGGCCCTCCTCCGCCGCTTCGGCGCGGGGAGGCAGCGCGGGAGCCGCCGGGCGCCCGGCGCGGCTCCGGCACACGCCGCCGCCGCGTCCCCCCCCCGCCTTCCGCCCCTCTCCGGTCCCATTTATGAAGCCCGTCTCCCATCACGTGTCAGTGTGCCTTTTGTCCCGGCCCTGGCAGCGGCGGAGGCGCCCCGCACACGCGGGCAGCGCCGGGGGAGACGGGCGGCGGTGGCGGCCAAACTTCGCCCGGGGGGAGGGACACGGGGACACTGGGGGAATGGGAGGTGGAGCGGGCCCCGTCCGCCCCGGGCCGTGCTCTGCGCCTCCGGGCGGCCGCCCGCCGTTCGCCCCGCGGTGGGTCCGTGGATGATGAATCGCTATGGACCCCCGTCGTTGCCGGCTCTCGGGCGCGGGGGAGCCGGGCCGGGGGAAGGCGGTGCGGCGGGGTCTCCAGCCAATGTGGAAGGCAGCGCCTCCTCCGGCCCGCGGGGGCGGACGGCGCCTCCCCGCCGCGGCGGGGGGAAGCGCTGCCCCGCCGCGGGGCACGGCCCGGCCGGCCGCACTCGCCGCCCCACCGGGGGCTGTGGCGGGTTGGCCCCGGCTTCGCGCCGGCGTGGCGTGGGGAGAGCAGGGACAGGGCCCGCACTCGCCTCGGGGCCTCAGGGTTGGTGACCCCGGGGGCCGGCTGGGTCGGCCGCCGTTGGGCCTTAGGCCATGGTGGCGCTGGCAGGGCATCCCCTCAGGGCTGAGCCTTGTCCCCGTGCCAGTGTTTCCTGTGAAACGCCAGACTTTTGCCATCGTTTATTTCCATTTTCCTCACAATCCCTGGAGTCCTGTCTTGGGTATTTTGGCTCTTGTACGACAACTGCCATGGTGGCCCTCGGAAGTGCTGGGGAATCCCTCCCTCATCTCTGAGGGACCAAGTGGCTCCAAAGGCGGACGGGCAATGGGCAAGACCGGGAATCTGGGCTTTATTCAACAGCCAGTTCCTAAAGACTGTTGATATCCAGCTGGCTTTGCTTTCGCGCGCTTCTGCCTCTGCAGTGTCATAAATATGTATTTGCCTTCACATGTATTAATACAGAAACATGATAAATATTTATCATTTGACATAGTGTCTAAAGACATTAACTGGTCCATCTACCACATCCACCCGTGGAGGAGGAACACGTCGTATTCCTGTTTTCTCAGGAAAAAAAAAAGCACTTGTCTCTTCATGAATGAGGGTTAAAGATTTTGGATTGGGATTTTTTAGGAGTGCCCAACTTGAGATGTGCCTGCGAGCTGACAGTGAGTCTTCCTTATGAAGGTTTTTCCAGCTGGGCCCCCGAGGCCTGAGGCATCCAAAATCTCAGGGCTCCATCCAGGGAAGGGCATCTGCTGAGGAACACAGACCCGTTCTCACAATCCAGAGTTTTCCTTGCATCTAGTCCCACAGCGAGCTTGCAAGATCATAATTGCTGCCTATATTTTTTCCACCTCTGGCTCTCTCTGAAGGTAATAGTTAAATTAACAAGAAAGGAGATGATTTCAAATGGCATTCCTGTGAGAAACGTGGAAAAGAAAAAAAGGCTAACTCATTTGTGCCCAGCTCAAGTTTCTGATATTAGTCAGTCTGTCTGTTTGGTCATTCGGAAGTGGTGGTGTGTAAAAAGAACTTTATTTAACACTGCAGTAGATCAGAACAGATTTCTCTTTGGCTGTGCTTTTCAGAAAGTACTGACTTCTCCTCCTCAGAGGACTAAGAATTTTCATTTCATTCTCTGCAAAGGTTGGGTACTTTTGCTTTTAATGTCAACCTACCAGGTTAAGCTTCTCTTCCACGTTCATGGAGGGACACATCCCCTTGGCAACGGCAATTCATGTCCAGTGGACATCGCCAGGCTCAAATCAGCCCACAGAGAGAATTTAAGGGCATGTGTTGCTGCTCATCCCACCTCCATGTTCATGGCTTGCCAAAGATCCCCATCCTGAACTGGGAGTTACTCCAATTTCAGGATAATCCTTCTTTCTTGTCTCTTCTAAACTCGGATGGTAGAGAGGGAAATTGCAGCGTTGAGCATGTCGCCATGCCCACGCACTAAGGGGTTTGGGTTTTTTTCCCCTGAAATCCCCCACAGTTGCTACTGCCAGTTCATCCCACAAGTGTAGCAGTTGCACAGGAGACAAGACGTATGGATAGACAGAGGTGACTCAAGCACCAGGTTCTCAACCTTCTTCACGGTGGGGCGTCCTGTGACCCCCTCGTGCCTTGCACACCCCAGCCACTTCTCCAGGATCTTGCTTTTGATTTAGCAACTTGGCAAAGGGAAGGTTGTTGCGATCCTGTGACACCTGTTCCTAGTGGAGCTGGTTGGAAAACCTCAGAAAGAACAGCTTTCCACTGGAAAATGCAACCCTGTCAAAACCGAAACGCTTTGCAAACTTGTGTCGGTTGCACTGAAAATGTCATTTAAAAAAGAGTAAGTGGTGGAGGGATGTTCCAACAGTGTGGGAACATCTCGTTTTGACATTTCCAAGTTAAATGTTTCAATTTCTTCCTTCAAAATGAGTTTTGGTTTCAAAATATTTCATTTTATATTATATATTACAAAATAATACAAAATTTGAAAAGCTGAATCTCAGATTTCCATCGATTGAAATCAGTGTTCTCCACAACTTTCTTGAGGTAAATAATTCAGCTATTCTGATTTAGAGCAAAATTTTAAACCCCAAATACCTAGGGAAACTGGAATATCTGAATTTTGTTGGGCTCTCAACCACATGGTGTAATTCCAGAACACATCGACGGCTGGCTTTTTTTAAAGAGTGAGATTACAAAACGCTTAAAATAGTGAAGGACTAGCTGCAGTCTTGTCTTTACTCGCACTTTAAGCCTTGCTGCCACTGGAGAGAAAACCATTCAATAACAAAGATGAGGCCTGAGGGAAAAGATGGGGGTGGACAAGGACCCCGAGAGTAGACGTTCTCCCTTTTCTTTTGGTTGCTCCCAGTTAACATATTTCAAAGCATCAGTCGGGTATCTGCTGACCACCCCCAGTACAATTGCAAATGGAATTTCCTTCAGTTCTCATTTCAGGAAGAAGAGGAAAAGGGGTAACAGATGAGATAATCTAACTGATTCTATGGTCTTTCTAAATCACAGATCCCAACAATTCTTTGCCCTCTCAGATTTTTGGTTTTTTTCTGAATACTTGTATTTCACATTTTTATGAAAAGTAGACTTTGTCACTTTATGAATGTTGTATTCCATTGCTGAAGCACTTTATTTATCTATTTAGGTTGATCAGAGGTACTTAATGAGTGAGCTTGATGATATACTTAGCAAAAATCCATGGAATCATCAGGTTAGGTGCTTCAGTCATCTCAGAACTTGCTTTGCTTGCTTTCTGGAGTTACATGGCTGCTGTCATGATTTCCCCATCTTTTCAAGAGTGTTTCCTGCTCCTGACACATATTATAGGCTTGGAGGTTTTGCTCATTTTTATCCCTCCACTGACAGGTAGCTTCAACTATGAACCAAGACATAAATGATCTCCCAAGAGACACTTGGAAGTACACTGGCTTCTAACACTCTCATCTCGTGATGTGTCCACAGGTAAATGGGTTTTCTCAAGATTTATGTGGCAGTTTATTAAATATTTTTCAAATGAGAAACAAGATTTGGTCTTATGTCCATTCCTAATTTAGAAGACTGTCTGCTTGTCTCAAAGGCTCATCTTTATCTGTCCGGTTTAGGAGACTTTGCTGCTCGGATAAAAGTGAGCACCATGGGTGCACATGAGCCCTTTTACCATTTCACAGCCAAAAAAAGCTCTGGAAAAAGTTGAAGAAGGTCTTCACCATAAATACAGTTCTGCTCTGACATATCTTGAAGGCCATGGCAGAAATGCCTTCGGACAAGGAAAAGGTTGAAAAACAAGATCTTACACCTTGACCCTTCCCTGCACTGACTTTCTCTTCCTAAACCACAGAGCCCGAGAACCTGACATGTTCAGGTGCTGCTGCAGCAGACGTAAGGACAAGCGCTCTTAAGGCAACAAGATTTTTTCAGCTCTTCTACATTTTCTCTGCAAGCTATCAAACAAGCAAGGTCGGCTTGGGATCCACCAAGTCCTGATTCTGCCCATCACTTGCTATGTGATATTGGCCTCTTTTTTTCAGTTGTGTTGAACACCCACAACTTCCACAGAGTCCAGCGAGAGCTCCGGGAGCTCAGCCCCTCAGGATGTCCTGCCGCTTATCTTCCTGTGCTGGTTCTGCCCAGCTGTAAAATGAAGATAATAGTGACTCCTTTCTTTCACCACTCTCGGGCTTTTCTATTTAAACTATAAGGTCATCAAAGTGAGAACCGTCTCTTACTAGTAGTTTGTGAGCAGCTATGACAACAAAGTCGTAATCCTGGCTGTGTCCTGCAGGCAGGCACTAACACATTGCAAATAATAACAATAAAAACCCAATCAGAAATGTTATTGTCCAGGAGTAGCTTTACTGCCATCCAGCAAATAAAAAAAAAAAATCACAAAAGAGCACAGGGAATGACAGAACCCATGAAAGCAAGTGGGTTACCCGGGGGCGTTGCTAATTATCCAGCTCCGTATTTAGTCAAATGTTGGTTTCTTGTGAAAGGGTTGAGCTGCCAGCGGGCAGTCACTGTTCCTGTCACAGGTGAGGCACGGCAGTGTCCTTGTCACGGGCTGTCCCGCGGCCCGCTTCAGCCTGTCGCTCAGGTGGCACGATGGTAGCCCTGCCTCTTCCCCTAGCCAGACCTTGGCTTTTCCACTCCACCAGCCACCGGGAGTGGGAGATGTGCTGCTGGCTTTTGTCACACAGATGGCCACCAGCTAGGAACAGGCCGAGACCACCAACTCATCTCACCCAGGAAAACAAACTGGCTCTCATATGGTAATGACTTTGTGTCACTGCTGCCCCTGAACCAAATTAAAACCAGTGGTGCAGGCATTCAAGTCACTCTGTCCCATCATTAACTATCCCCTGAAGCTATCCAGTTCCCCGAATATTATTCTCTTCAGCTTCTTGCTTTGTCCTTTTAAATTGGAGTTGAGCAATGATGAACCAATTTAGCCACTGTTCTATGTAATTTAGGTTATGAACTCAATGAATTAAGAAGAGGAGAGAGACACGTAACACAGTTAAGAATGCATACGTTTTTAAAAAATTCTTAGCTTACTACTGAGGGGTGTTAGTAGCCAGACCAGGCAGAGTGCATTTGAGCTTAATCTTCTGCTAGATTGATTTTTTGGTAATGTTTTGCCTATTCTGTTGTGGGTGGCACTGCAGGGTACTAACAAGGTTTTTTCTTTTGCTCTGATGGCAGCGATACTGTGCTGTATCACGTTCCTTCCACCAACTCCTGACAAAGCTGAGAAAAAAGAAGGAGAGCGAGAAGACTGGTGAGGACTCTCTATGGAGAAGCCTCTGTTTTAAAACAAAGGCTTCCCCCCATTCAGAGGCAGGGAATTGCTTATCTGACATCTGTTGCCTGTCGCACATTTGCTGATGCCCAGGGAAGGACCTTTAGAAATGTTCTTTTGGGCTGAAGTCCACCGTCCCCTCCTCCTTCCTTTCTCGTTCTCTGATGCACAAGTCTCTACCCGACACACTGGGAGCTGCTGTGTGTTCAGTGTGAAGCCATGACATGGTGCTCCCATTCGGAGCAGCGCCTTCTGGCTTCAGCGACTCTAATTGGCTCTGTGCTTTGAACCATTCGGCGCTCTGTGCTCTGCTCAGCGTGGCTTGGTATTGACTCACTCTTCGACGCAAGTCTCCGGAGCAAATGGCAGTCATCTCATGAGCTTAAAGATTGCAATTTTGGAGTCTCTTTTTCTGCAGAGTTCGCGTCTGTGGCTGCAGCTGTAGGTAAGGGTTCACGAGCTGCTCTGTTAATGGTGCATGCAGCTTTGAGTGCCTGCTACAGCCTTTTTGCTTGTTCCTTCAGAGCTAAAAGCTGGCTGAGTTTCTCTCCATCACCTGAAAATTACAAAATGCTGGTCCAGGTGGAAAAAGGAGGTTGTCAGGGAGGGGAGTGAGTATACTGTGTTAGAGAGGATGGGCCTCTTTGACCTTGGGGATGCTGCTTTTGAACCTTTTTTTTTATATTTTTCTAACACAAAGGAAACCACTGCTGCTCCTAAGTGATCTTTCAATGCAGAGAAACACCCTCATTAGTTTTTTTTTTTCACCTTCTCACCTTCTTTCATTAAACCATACTCTTTACAGTCCCAGTTGAACAGCAGGGAACATTATGAGCTGACTGAAAAGCATTTTCCTTTGTTAACATGTTTTTTCATCATCGAGCAATAGAGCAGTAATGAGGACACAGATCATCTTTTCATTATAAATATGCATAGCAAAGTATATAAAAAAAAAGTGGGTTCCTAAAATAAATAAATAAACAAATCAACTGTGTGGTGAAGGGAAGGAATTGAGAAAAACAAGATGACAAAGCTTTTTCCCGATGCTCTACCTTTGCTAGTGTACAGAGGCATCAAAGTCAGGAAAGTCTCCAAGTGATGCTGGGTGCTTTGAATGTTGCATTTAATGGAAATAGGCATAGGATTGAATCTGCAACTTCTGTGCGATGCAAATCGATACCATTCATCAGTATGGCAAAAGAAACCAACAAATAAACAAACAAAACCCAACTAAAAACACAGCCTAAGATGACTCTAAAATAGATTGGCTCTTTCATGGAAATATACAGATTTGTTTTCTTGCTTGACTTTTGTTCGCATTTTCCTTGTTCCTGCTAGATATGAAAACAACCCATCGCGTCAGTTTTTAAATAGGGATGGTATATATTAGTCTGTGTGGCATGCGTGTTCAGTTCCAGCAAAGAGAAACAATTATGAGTTTGGATGAGAACTACACATTTTCTAGCTCAAGTTCGTTCGGAGATGTAGCTGTGCGGAGGAGGCACTGTTTCTGTGTATGTGTTTGTACGGCATTTAATAAAATGAGGCCGTCATTGGAGGGTGAGGGAAAGAGCTCGGCTGCTATCGTAATGACTATAAAACCCAGCTATGATAAAACGCACTGAAAGCAGCAGTGCGTAAGTGCTATCCCAGGGAAAGGTGCACCGCTGCAGAAGGAAAAGGGACTTGGTAGCTCATAATCTGCTCTCCTCATCCATCCCCACGGGATGCAGAGGACTGCAGTGGGTCTTTTCCCTGTCGTAACACACTGCTAGGTGCACTGATGCAGCCGCGCTCCTGAGTAGCCTGGGGTGTGCATGATTAAGGCTCCCCTTGGCCTCCGTTCCCTCCCCAGGCTGGATCTTCCCATCAGTTTGCCTGGCACAGGGAAGCATAGCAAGTCTGGGGAACCCCCTTCCCCTTCATTTCAGGAGAAACATGCAGTGACTCCAAAGGAGGAAGAAATACAAACTTCCCTCTCTTCTTTTGTGCCAGCCCTCAGGCTGTATGGTCCTCAAGAGACAGTCTGGGTACTTCTTTCGCCTCTACCAGCTTTTCTATGCTTCTTCCACAATTACTACAGTTGTTGTGGCTACATTTGCTCATATGGTCAAAGACTGCTAATGCTATCCCTTCCTGCCCCACAAATTATTTATTATATCGTCATACAGGACTCAGCATAAAATGTACACTTGCGTGCTCATTTTCACTTAATAAAACACTTTGGTCACAGAAGCACTGTCAGCTCGGGTTTTGTTCTTTCGAAACATTCACCTTTCATCTTGTGGCACCTGTGTGACTGAGGGGTCACCTAGCGTTTTCAACTCTGTATAGAGGGTGTGTGTGTGTGTGTGTTTGTGCTTTAGAACTGCAGGTTTAAACAACAAAACCCAAAACACAAAGCTCAAGCCCACTCAACATTTTCTCTACTAGGGTAAGTGGGAAGTGGATGCCGACAACTGATCACTTCACAGCCCCTTCACACCATCCCTGGATCCACTGGAAAATAAACCCACCTTAATGGCAGCGAGGTTCTAGACACAGATCAGCCTGGGATCAGCCCATGCAGCTCACCTTGCAGCATTAACTTAAGGAAGAGAACATGACAAACAGCTGGTGGGACAGGGGTTCTTCAGAGGAAGTCCTCCTGTGGTTGTGTTTTGGCATGACCCCATCTTGAAGCCCTCTTGAGAAGAGTTAGATTTTCTCACACCATTTTGTGGCCGGGAAGGGCTTTTTGTCTTCCACAATCAATTCACTTTATGAAGAAAACACTAAAAAAATTAAGGGCCAGAAGATGTGTTTTATCTCAAGGAAAATCAACAACTTGACGTCTCCCTGAGAGAGCACTGTCTTGGAAGCATCCTTTATAGTTGGCTAGCTGACTCCCAAACTCCAACCTGGGGAGGAGATTCGGAAATAAAATGTGCTCTTTTCATAGCTACTTCCCTACAATATTTGGATTCACAGCTCATATTGCAGCGTATTTAAGGACTAGAAGAAGGACTAGATTATTTTATTATCCATGTTCCAATGTCCTTTTCCTATTTCTGAGGCCCGAGCTTATCTTCGGCTCATCTATATTGGCTCCAGCTCAAAGGGTCATATAACCAGCTGAGTCAATAGCAGAGCTTTTAGCATCAGCACCAGGAGCCATCTTGGACAAATGGAATTGCGGATAAATTCTTCAATTTCCCCCCTCCCTCAGTCATTTATAAAAGCTATTTTTATTAAAACCTGCTTCGGTAGTTCTCCTGCTGCAGCTGGGAGCCCATGTGATGAGCATTTTCTATTAAACCCTAGAAGAAAGAGGCAGAAGTGCTTTGTTTACTTCAGTGTTGGCTTTCCTTTGTTTCTGCAAAGCATATTTTCTTTAGGGTGACCAAGAATACTAGAATGCAGCAGAAAAGATCTGACAGATGCTGCAGCAGCAGAATTTCTCTGTTCAGAAAGTATTTTTAGGTGAAAAGGTGTAAGACATGTTTAGCCTGTTTGTCAGGAAATTGTTATTTGGTTAACTCTTTTTAAGAGCAACATAGAGAGACCATCTATTTTAGACCATTAGGTTTTTTAGGAGGCTAGCCGGCTGGACCACGCTTGTCTATTGTACCGAGTAAGAAATGAAATAGTATGGAAGGTGTACTATCATGTCACCACAAACTAGGGATGTTTTCTCTCATTAACAGTGGTGCAGTTGTAGTTAAATTATTCAAGACAGAAGCTTGACTAAAGACATAAAGCTCTCCCACGTATTTACGTTGTCTAAAATAATTTATGAAAGAGTCTTAGCCTGCATACTTGCCCAAGTCAGTTTTCTGCTGGGTTCAGTGCAATAGGATGACCTTAAAAGAGGAATTTCTATAGCAAGGATCGCAGAATCAAATTCTGTTGCGCCTGATTGTTGTCCTTTATGCAAGTCTGTGTAACCTGTGCCTCCCACTTGCTTTGTACTCTCCCCCCAACACACACACCTTCACCCCTTTGGAATGGGTATTACTATGGAAACAATTGTGTCCTTGCTATTGTTAAGGGCAGCTGAGTGACATCCAGAAATCCCATATACCCGCAGAAAATTGTAATAGTAAATCATCTGACCAGCTATTCTTAGCCATTCTCTTTCTCATGTAAGAGAAGGATGATATATAAAGAGAGATTATATGAAGGAGCTTTTTTTTTTTGCTCGTAGAAATTTATGACCGCTCAGCTGAAGCATAAGAGTAAAAGTAAAAAAACTAAAGCATTTCATGAGCAGCAAAACATAATGAAGCCTAGTTCCCTATGGATTTGTATCCTGTGGTTGGATTCTCTGATGACTAACACAGCGCGGCTGGTCTGATCACATCTTTTCTTTTTAGCTGGGGCATTCAGAATGCCTTTGTGCCATGATCTGCAGGTATCTAATTACAATTGAGTTCAAATTGCAGCTTTTTGTCAATGAGGGTACTGACAATGATCCATCTCATCTACCCACACACCGGTTTTCATTAAACTTGAAGAAATCTAACATCTGAGATTGTTGTACTTCCATCATACCAGGTTGAAACAAACTATCAAGTTCAGAAAGTATTACTGGGGAACAGACAGACACAAACACATTGAATATGTGACCTTGTGAACCTCTTTGCCTTGGGAAATCAGCCTAAAATTTTGCTTGAATTCTTGTTCCTTGTAAAAATGTTTCTGCGACCAGGCTCTTCAGGCTAGCGGGTGGATAATTCTTCTCTACTTCCTAAGAGATGATGTAAAGATTTTTCAGTCTTTTGTAACAAATGGTTAAAAAAGGCAAAGTTGCAGCAAGGGAAATTCCCATTAAATATTTTCTTTTCACAGTGAAGGTGGTGCAGCTGCAGAGCAGGCTGCCCAGAGAGTGTGTGGAGTCTCTGTCTTTGGAGATACTTGAAAGTTGTCTGGCGAAAGCCCTGAGCTACCTTCTGGGAGTTAAACTGCTTTGAATGGAGGACTGGACCAGATGACCTCCAGACATCCCTTCCGATCTTGAGTTTCTGTGCTTCTGTATTACTTATTACTTTAGATTTCATTTCTGTAGGTCTCTGTTACCCAGGACAAACCACAGTCAAGGTCAAATTCTTCAGGAACGTGATGTTCTGATAAACGATGTGGGCACGCTGGCATGAACAAACCCTCCATGGAAAAGTGCAGATTTTTACTGTCTGTGACAAACTAGAGCTTTTATATTGAGTTTTCAGTATTTTCTGAATATTAGTTTCCTCGCCAGTTCATTTTAGCTGTGTGTAAAGTCACTGTGAAGCTTCATATTATATAAAAAGCTCCGGCTTTTGCCACCTCCCTCTCCGATAAACCGGAGAATGCAATGAAGGCAGCAAGACTACTGGAGTCAGCGTTTCTTGCTGATAACAGATACTTTGTAAATTCACTACTTTTCTTCTACAATTTTGGATAGTATGCTCTGGAAAACTTGGCTGAAGTGTGAGAAAAAGGGAAGTATTATTTTTATATATATATATAAAACCAATTTTTGTAATGTGATTTCCTGTCCCAAGTGCAATCATTCTGTCCATTGAGCTGGCAGCATTCAGAAGCAGGTGGAAGTCTCTACAGACCTCATGACTCCAAATGTTCCAGAGCCCCATATTGGGAATATATCGACACAGGAACACAAAAAAAATACATACAAACCCATCATAAATATTTTTTCCTTACTGTTTTTCCTTTCTGTTGACATTAGTGCAGTGAGAGATGGTGAAATAGTACATTAGTAATGAGTCAAATGGCCGCAATAACACACGTCCGGTGACAAATCTTTCCACCAGAAATCCAACTTTTCTTAGCTTAAACTTTTTTACCTACTCCTACAGCACTGTTACTAAAATAATTGGGTGCTTCGTTATTTGTTGCTTCCCTTGTGATAGCATGTGGGGGGCCATGGCGGGGTTGGGGAGAGCACACGGGAACGCAACAGCCCCTGTAACGCAGGGTTTAGGAGCTCAGACCAAATACAACAGGTGGATAGAACAACCAGCCAGAGGCAGCGCAAGGTATCAATGGGGCGATTATGAACGGGATGACAAGCAGCTGTCACAGCACACCAGCTGCCCAGCCACCGACGTCTCACACTGAAAAGAGGAAAGAAAGAAACCAAGCCACCATTAACTGACCCCCCTCCCCGAGCCTCGCTGACAAAGACGAGTCTAATTGGAGCTGGTATGTCATTGCTTTTTGGTTACCTGCGTCCTTTTTCACGCCTACCCACTTCCTGGTGGATAATTTACCCTCATTTGTCTGTCATCTCTTGTCTTTAGGCTGGGCTGTTCCACATGAAAAGCATGAAACAAAACTTCCCTGACCTTATCAGGAAGGAAGGGGAGATTTTAGATATTGGGAGGTGGAGGATGGGACACGACGCGCTAAGGGCAGGAATAGGATAGTAATTTGTTTCTGTAGTACGTCCTGGAACTATGGGAGCATTTGCAGAGGTGAGGCTCATAAAAATCTTGTGGACCTGAGGGGGAAGGAAGGGAGAAGAGTAGAGTACCCTAATTTGTGTACTGAGACACTGCTGTGCACCAGAAGGGGAGGTCACGGTGGTCTGGTCCCCCAGTACGGGCTGAAGCCTATGTGCATCCTTTAGGGTCATCACAGCAGCAAACTTGCTCATCAGTATGATGTACTCCACAATCACACACTAGGAGTTGCAGCCACCTCCATATTAAGACATCTAAACGTAAGTGACTACTTGTAGGTGCCTGTGTGTGGGGTGTCTGAGCTCCCATGGTAGTCTGTGAAGACCCAGTCAATACAGTCAAGAGATCGTGGCAAGTGAATTGGGCGACACACTACTGAACATATGTAATGACACACCTCAGGTGCAAGCCAGTCCTCTTTAGAGCATCCCATTTTGCTTACAGCCACCCTTTCAGAAGTACATGGATCTTCTGTAGGTCCTGATTATACCTGCTACTTCAGGGTAGACATCGCAGTTATCCAGGCACTCCAGATGCACCTAGTTTTGGAAATGCGGTCGAGTTCTAGGTTTATAAATTGGAGCTAATTGAATTACTCTGCAAATTCCACTGGCTGCACTGACTGCCTCTCTTCTGATTTACCTTGAGGGCTTGGACAGCTATGGTTAACACCTAAACACCTGCATGTGCATACTAAAATGTAGGTGTCTTTTAGAGTTGATTCCACTTTGGCCTCTCTTGTGGTGAGACTCTAGGAAACAACAGATAAAAGACATAGCAATTACTGCAAGGACACAGCTGTTATTTGAGAAGCAAGTTAAATAAGCACACGCAGGGCTTTGTGCCACCGCAGTAGATCAGCTTCCAGTACCTGAGCTAATGTGTTTAAACCTGTCTGATATCCTCATGCTGCATTGCTGCCTGCGGTGGAAGTACACTTGCAGATTGCTGGTCCTTAGGCCACTGTTGGTGTTGAACCACCTTCTCAGGGATCATGAGGTTGCTGCACTGTGCAGGAGAAGTGAAGGTTAACTTGGTGATGTAACCTTGCGGTTTTTTAACTGGTGCTGAAACTATTGAATACATTAAGTCAGGATTCAAAACAAAATGTCCTGTATTTTTCCTGCAGTTTCTCTTGGGGAGAAGGAAGGGGAAAATAAAAAAGGAAAAGTGCCAAATTAGTGATATTAGCAACCGCTTGACCAGCACGGCTACTAGCATGGAACGTGTCCCCAGCCAGAGGCTGATACCAGCTTTAAGATTAGCTTCAAGCTTAAACTAGCTTAAAAAATATATGCAAAAGGAGGGAAGATGAGCATTTGATGATTCTGTACCAGAGGAGGGGTTAGTTCAGAACTGAAGAGTTGGGGAAAGGTAGAAACCTAGGTCTTTAATGTTGTGCTTTTTCATAAGACTTATGGTTCTCTTGCTTTTACTTGTGACAGAAGTAAGGTAGCAAATCCTTCAACACTGCTTGTAGATTAATGAAGGACAAGCCTACCCCTGCAAAGGAGTATGGTATGAGGCTGCCCATACTAACACTTGCACCGGATCCAGAAGCAATACAGTACACCAATAAAGCACGGAGCCAGAACTCAGCACTCGTGGGCTTTGTTAGGCACAATGGTGCACAGTGTGGCTGCTTTGTGTTTTTGACCCCAGCTAGTGTCTTTGCTGTGTAGGAAGAACTTCAGCAGGTCAAGGGAGATGATTCTCCCCCTCTACTCCACTCTGGTGAGACCCTACCTGGAGTACTGCATCCAGCTTTGGAGTCCTCAGCACAAGAAGGACATGGACCTGTTGGAGTGGGTCCAGAGGAGGGCCATGAAGATGATCCTAGAGGGCTGAAGCACCTCTCCCATGAAGAAAGGCTGAGAGAGTTGGGGCTGTTCAGCCTGGAGAAGAGAGGACTCCAAGGAGACCTTATAGCAGCTTTCCAGTATCTGAAGGGGGCCTACAAGAAAGTTGGAGAGGGACCTTTTACAAGGGCATGTAGTGATAGGACAAGGGGTAATGGCTTCAAACTGGAAGAGGGTAGATTTAAATTACATATCAGGAAGAAATTTTTCACTAAGAGGGTGGTGAGGCACTGGAACAAGTTGCCCAGAGAAGCTGTGGATGCCCCATCCCTGGAAGTGTTCAAGGCCAGGCTGGATGGGGCTTTGAGCAGCCTGGTCTAGTGGGAGATGTCCCTGCCCATGGCAGGGGGGTTGGAACTAGATGATCTTTAAGATTCCTTCCAACCTAAACCATTCTATGATTCTATGATCTTCATCATTCGTTATGAAGGAGTCTCTGCTGTGGGCTCCAATGTAGACATAGCCAAAACTCTTACATGTGAATAATAATCAATCCATGGCCCACATGCTGACAAGCAGCAATATGTCATGTTTTCTTGATGTGTCTCAAAGTGTATACCCAACACACAACCGATCACACAAAGACACGAGTAAATGTGGTCCAGAAGAGGAAAGAGTAGTGACTGTAGGCTAGAAGGGCGTTTGCAAATGACTTGCAAATGTCACACAGGCTTTATTTGCATTAACTAATTTTCAAATCGGAAAGAAATGGAGTTTTGATTGGTTAAATTAAACAAGACCTGGGAAAGGAATAAGAAAAAGGAGAAGCATTTGAAAAATGTAATTGCACACTACAAAACCCATGAACGTTATGTAAGGATTTACAAATCAGCCTTGAATTACTGGGTAGTGGTGACAAGCATTTTGAATTGTTTTGCTGAAACCATCATAGAGCTTGAAAATAATTTAAGAAGGATAAAGGTGGTCTCAAAAATGATGTTAGAAATGCACCCTTACATTTCAGTTTATAAGGAGCCTCTTAAAAATAATCCTCCGTCCTTATTATTATTTGAAGTAGAAGGAAACAGAAGGAAATATCACTTAGAATTCAGGCAGGTGAAATTACAAGCAGAACTTTACAGTTTGAAGATCAAGCCCTCAAAATGTCTGTCTTAGCAACTGAACTCTCATCAAAACTCCTACTATCCGCTGAAGGAGGTTTGGCTGGTGGAAAAAAAATCCACCCAACTCTGAGGAATATGTTTTGTAGTTAAAGGTCCAGATTACCTTCAGATGGTCTGAATTAGATGCAGTCTCAAAAATTATCCTCTCTTGTTAAGCCGTGGGTCTTTTACTTTGAAACACAGGCTCTCTGTATTCAGTTCATAGCTTTTCTTTGGCTGTTTCCTCCATTATCCTTTTGTATGTACTGCATTGAAATCTCCCTTCTTGTAACTGGATGTAATCCCAGTCCCAGTTCATAATAACAGTGGTCACTGGTGGTGAGCGGTTTTCTAGGGGGAATCCATTATCTGAGGCATTTATAATTGGGCTGGATAAAACAGTCAAAAGTATATAGGAGGCAGAGGGAACAATTCCACAGCGCCGAGGGTTGGGCTGGTTGACTGAAGGGGTCTTTTCTATCTTGGATTTCTATGCCGATCATGGAAGCACACAGTCTAATGAGCCAGATATTCAAACATCTTCAGGCAAACCATTTTGGCCAGGAAGAATGTATATTGGATGCTCAACTTGATGCATCTGAAAGAAAATCAATAGTTTTCCAAAGGCCACAATAAGACAGAAATAGTGCTGGCAGTTCTAGATAGTTCTCTCTGAAAATTTGTACCATCAGTTATATAAGCAACCAAGTATTTTTTGCTTCAAAGGCTGTAGTGAGCAATTTTAGTTACTCTTCCCTTCAGATCTTAGTCTTGCTGTCTTTATATGGATGTCATTAGCATATCAGCACTCCAAAGTATTTTTTTTTATTTTAAAGTCACATGGTTTCCCACCCAGTAGGTTGCACTATGAATTCCCTGTATTGCAGAATGTCAAACAAAGGACCCCCAGTATTGGAAACGATCATCGTGTGTGTATGGGAAATGAGGAACAATCAGTTTGATCACCCATATCTGACTTCATACAGCATGAAATATCCTGGTTGAAGAGCAATATTGGGAAAAATTCTGCCCTATCTGCAGGGAGACGTGATGATAAGATGGTAGTACAGGAAGGGATGTTTCAAAGTGGGATAACAAGGAAATGCTCCTCTGGGGACCATGCCCAGGAGGTCTGCAAATGGGTACTGTTGGGTCTGGGTTTCAGCAGGACCAGCTCAGCCATGCGGCTGATCCCCTGCCGTGTGATCCTGCACGTGCTAACTCATCGTAATAAGATGAGAGGAGACCCCTCACCCCTTGCCCCTGTAAACTCACCCTTGGTTCAGTAACATTTAGGACTTTCTTCAGAGGCAGCTATGCTGATGCCATGGGGATGTGAGTGGTGTAAGTGGCTACAAAACTGCGTATGTACCTGCAGAGATCCTGCACCACTATGTTATCTCACAGGAATAGCAGGCAGATGACAGACCAGCTCTGTTGCAGGTTTGGGTGTTGATCCCACAGGATGGCACAGTTAAGCCCGTCAAAAATTCTCCAGGAGAAAACTTAATGGAAAATAGGTATTTGCTGAGATTGAAACATTGAAAGGATCTTGTTGATGTCCACAAATTTCCATTTTTAAAAGGTCCTTAAAATTAGGCATTTTTCTTAAAATTAGACATTTTAGTAAGATTTTTTTAAAAATATTTGATTGTCCGTTTCATAAACTAGCTTTCATTTCAAAACGTTCTATATTTTATATTAATAAATTAATATGTTTTGATCACTTATTTTGTACTTGTTACAATGCTGACTGCTAAATCAATTACCAAACCAATTATCTATTACAAATGACCACTTTGCTCTGGTACCAATGAGAAAACCAAATATGAATTACCAAACCAATTAGAATACCAATTAAAAATTTCCATTGTAATTACCAGTCACTGGTAAGAATCACCCCAATGGCCATTTGGAATAGCAATTGCCAATTAAAATACCAATTACCAAAGCAAATACCAGTTACAGTAACACTTACCAATTAGAATACTAATGAATTATTGCATTACCATATCTGATATTGTTTATAATTAAAATAATTATTATGCTCTATTCAAACATAAAAATTAAATTACAAAATAGAAAAAGCCTTCCAAATCAAAACAGAAGCAAAAACCCTTCAGCTGATGGCAATTGTATTTCCTCACAAAAGTCTGCAGTATGGGAAGTTTAAACCTGGGGGCTTTTTATGCCAAAGATGAATGAAAAATGTTGGAATTCCCCATAGAATGGAAATTTGAGATTACCATGTGTAGCAGCAAACTCTGGATCCGTCGGAAAGCCCACCTGCTCCTAGATGCTATGGCATCAGACCTTGGGCTTCCTAGTCTTGAATCCCTGGCTAGGAACCAGGGCTACTTGCTCATGCTCCATGGCAGATCTGGACAGTTGGGTCACAGCTGTCACAGCTGTCACTGTCCATGTGTGATGCAGAGGTGGGTGTCTTCTCAGCACGAGCAACCTGCAGAGGAACGCTCCTCCTTTAGAAAAACAGCTGAGAAAGACACTGCTGCTCACTGGCCCTGCTTTTCTCTACCAAGATGGGGCTGCAGACCCAGAGTTAGGCCAGATTTAGCTGGTTGCGATGGGTTGACCCTGGCTGGATGCCAGGTGCCCGCCAAAGCGTCTCTGTCACTGCCCTCCTCAGCTAGACAGGGGAGACAAATATAATGAAAGGCTCGTGGGTTGAGATAAGGACAGGGAGATCACTCAGCAGTTACCGTCAGGGGCAAAACAGACTCGACTTGGGGAAAATTAATTTAATTTATTACTGATCAAATCAGAGTAGGGTAATGAGAAATAAAACCGAAATCTTAAAAACACCTTCCCCCCCACCCTTCCCTTCTTCCTGGGCTCAACTTCACTACAGATTTTCTCTACCTCCTCCTCCAAGCAGTGCAGGGGGACAGGGAATGGGAGTTGTGGTCAGTTCATCACACGTTGTCTCTGCAGCTCCTTCCTCCTCAGCGGAAGGACTCCTCACACTCTTCCCCTGCTCCAGCACGGGGTCCCTTCCACAGGAGAAAGTCTTCCATGGACTTCTCCAACATGGGTCCTTCCCATGGGCTGCAGTTCCTCATGAACTGCTCCAGCATGGGTCTTTCCCACACGGTGCAGTCCTTCAGGATCAGACTGCTCCAGTGTGGGTCCCTCATGGAGTCACAGGTCCTGCCAGCAAACCTGCTCCAACATGGGCTCCTCTCTCTATGGGGCCACAGGTCCTGCCAGGAGCCTGCTCCACTGCAGGCTTCCTATGGCATCACAGCCTCCTTTGGGCATCTACCTGCTCTGGCATGGGGCCCTTGATGGACTGCAGGTGGATATCTGCTCCACCATGGACCTCCATGGGCTGCAGGGGGACAGCCTGCCTCACCACGGTCTTCAGCATGGGCTGCAGGGGAATCTCTACTCTGGCACCTGGAGTACCTCCTCCCTCTCCTTCTTCACCAACCTTGGTGTCTGCAGAGTTGTTTCACGTATTCTCACGCCTCTCTCTACCTGCAGTTGCTGTTGCTTTTTTTTTTTTGGTCCGCCTTCTAAATATGTTATCAAAGAAGTGCTATCACCATCCCTGATGGGCTCGGCCTTGGCCAGTGGTGGGTCTGTCTTGTAGCTGGCTGGCATTGGCTTTATTGGACAGGGGGGAAGCTTCTAGCAGCTTCTCACAGAAGCCACCCCTGTAGTGCCCCCCCCCCAAACCTTGCCATGCAAACTCAATACTGTGTGTGTTTGAGCCCAGAAATCCCCTGTTCCAGGAGAATTTTGTAGCCACCAGGATGTTAGGGAGGTGAGGCAATGCCTTCAGTGATGCTGGTGGAGCAGCCTGGCCTGGGGCAGTGGTGCTCTGCGGGGAGGCATGGACAGGAATGAAGGAGCTCCAGGGCTGAGCTGAGCTGATACTCCCAGCTTTGGACCTACGCGTGTTGAATGCCAGGTGTGTAAACCAGAGCAATGAAATCCTTTCCCCTCACAGGGCCCAGCCACGAGAACTCTCTGGCCTGTGGCAATCCCTCACCCTGGCTGCTGTCTGGAAGAGCACCATTTCTTCCACATCAAAACCTTTCCAGCACCCCTACTAACCTTTTCATGGGGCAGAGAAGAGCATCCAACTCCGTGTGCCTGTGCCCTGGGCCTGTTTCACTAGAGGAGACATAACCAATGCCAGTTTTCGGTTAAGCACTCTGTGGAGCTGGGATTTAGCACTGCCATTTCTAGAATGGGCTCGAGGGACTTGATGCACATAGACCTAAAACTGGTGGTTTCCTTCAGATGTCCATTTCCGACCAGTCTCACATCCAGCAGCATCACTGCAGGGCTGTGGCAGCCGCTCTATTTTTGTGGGGACATAAAAGCTGAAGGACTGCCACAGCACGCTATAGGAGTGTATAACCTACTCCCCAAGCTGTGTGAGATCCCAGCAGTACACAGACTATTGCTCACTACATAGAATCCGCAAGTCCATATGTTCAAATGATGATATGTGATACAATATTCACCCTTGCAGTTACTTTATAATTATATGTATTTGACTCGTTGGGTCACGTAACAGCTCCTAGGTACCAGTCAGCATGTTGGCGGCTTCTCTGAGAAATCCAAAATATTGCAAACTAGTGTTTTTACAGGTAGTCGAGCTGCTCCTGTGGGATATTCAATGCAAAACATGAGCCCTGGCAAAAGTCTGTTGGTGATCCAGTCTCAGGGGGCTTCTTGGCAGATGCCAGAACTGACAATTAATTCATGGCAGAGCTTAGGAAATTACAGACAAGTCTGACTCAGGGAGTCAAGTATTTCAAAAGTGCCCAAGCATAATGTCCCTTTGCATGAACACAGAACCACAGCGGGGTGTGTGTGGGAGGCGAGGGGGTGGCGTGGGAGGGAAGGGACCAATATGGTTAAGGATTACACTTGTGCCCTCTGTGTCCTCGGCTGCTCTGGATGGCGTTAAGGTCTTTGGCAGTGTTTTAGCACTCCTGGGGGGGCAAGGCGGCATCTCCTCCAGACTCTGCTGTGGCCTCAGCCCTGCCCTGAATGCTCAGAGTATCTCAGCAGAGGCCTTCAGTGCTTGGCACAGGCACCTTCTGGTGGCCCCTGCAGTGCTTGAACTTGGGGACTGCTCCAAGGGGAGGGTAGGCGACTTCTGGAGCCCTGTAAAAAAAGTGGGAAAGGGCAGGAGCAGAGCAGACACCTTCCTTCAAAGTGTCACAACATCGAGTAACTCCTGGGAAGAAAAGTATCTGTGAAGGGAAATATTTACTTGGATTAGGAGGGAATGTGTGACACAAAAAAAAAAAAAAAAAAAGGAGGAGGAAAAAAAAAAGAATTATAGATGTTCTACTGCAGTTCTGGCTTCCCAACAAGAACTTAATCTCTTTCCCAGACAGAGTTTAAATTATCTTTGTCTCTTTCCAAAAATGCAAGTGTTATTCTCTTTTTTCTCATTTCCTCCTACAAAATCTGCAGTTTAAGACAAGACTAAATGCTACGACTCCTGAAGTTCAGCAGAACTTTGATTTTCCCTGTGCGAGTTTTGTTTGTGGCCAGCAAGCCAGCAAAGGACTTTCCTGTAAGCATTTGGTCAGGGAGAAACTTTTTGCTCCCATAGTGACTTTCATCCAACACTCACAATTTAGAATAGTAAGCTGGCAATATTATCCGCATCTTCATCATTAAAGACACAGATTAATTGTCTGGTGCAAACTCTCATTAAAGATTAAAATGTATCCCTATGCAATATCTCTTCAACAGAGCTAAACCAGAACAAACTTCCCTGGACTCCTTAAATTGAGGGATGAATGATCATATTTTACCTTTGCAATATCAGAGTACGGTCAATTAATAGATTTGTTTGCAGTGCTCTATTATTTCCTCTCCAGGTTATGAAAAAGTGTATTCAGGAACTACAGAGCAGTTGGCCAGCTCAACAAAGTCATTCCACCAGATTTTTTGGTGCCTGTTGGTCTGCTTCCACTCTCAGTTCTTTTAGAAATATTTGGGCAAGTGTAATGGGTTCACGCTGCTAATGGCCATTCTGGTCTTTTCATTGTTACCACGTCTCTGAAAGATGGATCTTCTTTGTCATACTTGCAACGACAGTGCTGCCTACGTTCTTTCTGAGGTCTGTAATTAAGCATCTTTTTTCATCAGAGAAACAAACAAAAAAAACCCCTTCCTCATCCCTTGTTTGGGGAAATATGGGATTGTCCTCTGTATTTATAGACTTCCAGATGAGTTATCAGACCAAAGAGAAAATATTTTGCTCTTGGAAGGACCACACACTGTGGGCTTACCAGCTTGCAACATAAGCATTCATTACACCATAGTGGCTTTGGAGGCAAAATTTAATTCAGGAACTTCATGAGACTTAATAAAACTGATAGGTGGTGGAGCCCTATTGCTGTGCTATAAACACGGCAAGGCTCAAGTCTGGAAAAGGGTATGGGCAAATTCTGGTAACTCAGTACAGAAGTAAGAGCCTCTAAACACGTGCTTATTCCAGCAGATGCCTGCAGATGCCTCAAATCTACATTTCTGACAGCTGTGTTCTCTAGGATCCTTAAGTACCTGACTACTTTGTCACAGCTTAGCAACTCAGCACTTATCACATGCTTAACCCAGTGACATCCACAAACTTAACAAACTTATTTTCTTTTTCTTCATTTCTATGGATTCTTAGCACAAAGCGGGGATGGAGAAAACAGGGACATATTATTTACCTCGTAGCAGTGTGGTGAGGGCACTCACCCTTGCTGTGGCAAATGCAGGTTCAGTTTCCTCTCCTGCCTGCAGAAGTTCAAATGCACATTTCCCCACCTTCCTGGAGACTGCCCTGCTCTTGAATCTTGCCTAAAAAAAGAGCCTTTTGGAGCAAGGACTGGCCCCCACGTGTCCCCATGCTAGGAGAAAGTAAAATGTAACAAAGGTCATATCTGGTTCTGAAGAATGACCGGTTTTAAGGGGAGGGAGTGGAGATTCAGAGAAGAGGGATTTTTGCTTGGGATTTCTGCCATCCCAAGTCCTTGTCATGAGGAGGGAGGAAGAAAGGAACCCCAAATGCATTCAGCTCTGTGAGCATCAGTTGGAAACCAGCTTTTTCTTGAAACATGCACACATACAAGTCCTGTGAGGTCAGGGAAGTGGTGCCATTATGTTATACACCCAGCGTCAGCATTTCATATGGGGTAACCTACACTGAGCTGTATGCTCAGCCCAGTGGTTCTTCTGGCTTCTATTCAGAGGTGCAGGGAACTCAGCACCTCAGCTCTGGCTCTGGACTCCACCCCAAAGACCAGGCACCTCAGCATCGGGATTCATAAATCACCTTCAGCCCTAAATCCTTGCTCTACCTCTAGCAGAGCATGCAGCCTTTAAATCAGCGCCCAGGTTCGTGCCTGTGAGGGGCTTTGGCTTGCAGGAGTCACAGCAGAAGAGAAACCAAACATGGGGCTCAGCCGTAATGCCTCCAGGGACTTGGCTGTCCCTTGCGTTTCCCTCCCCTGCTCCTAGTGCCTGGTTCTCCTCCTGGATAACTAATTCTGCTTCCCCAGCTACTCAGGGAGGATTTAACAAGCTGAACCTGGAGCAGCTGCTGGCAGGGTTTGAACCTGTGCTGAGAATATGGGTCAGCAGAAAAGCATGATTACACAAATGCTATTTAAGGCTTTTCACTAAAATATAAAGGCCGTGGAAGAAAGGCAGGGAATCTGCCGGGTCAAGCCGGGAGCTGTATGTCCACCCATGGAATAAAAAAAAAATAAATCTGTTAGCATTTGCAGCTGGTGTCGGCAGCCGAAAGGCGAGGTGCCAGGTTGGAGTGGCGTGTCTGGCCCAGCCCTGTGTGGGTCTGGGCACTTCCCGGGAGGTGACGAGAGCTGTCAGCGCCCCTGAGCTCCTGCAGTGCTTTGCGGGCTTGGGTGTGGGGTGCCTGGTGCCATAAACTCCCACTGATGGCAGCTGCAATTGAGGAGCTGCGAAGCGTAGGACTGACTGTGCCACACATCCACCCCCTCGTTTCGCCACTACCCACCAGGCACCCTGCACCCGAACCTGCGGAGCGCTGCGGGACCGCAGGCAGGAGCTCCGGGATTGGGCCCGGCGTTGGCAGGCTGCTGCTTCTCCCTCTGCCTGCCTTTGCCTTCGTGGCCGACGGCCTTTCAGAACAACAAATGCCACTAATTTTGTACTAATTTCTTACGGGGGCCCTGCCAAGGTCAACAGGCCTAAAATTTCACACACGTGTGCTACCCTAAAAACATTTAATTTTGTGTTGGTTTGGTTTTTTTTTTTTTTTTCAGATCTCTATTATTAAGGGGGAAAAATACCGCTTTGCAAAAGGAGGGATGTAGCCGTATTAAAATCCCAGCTGGGTGAACCGCTCACAAGAGATTCAGCAGATGCGGGCATGCTGATGGCAGGGTTTTGCATGCCAGCTGTGCCCTCTCTTGCCTCTCCGTGTCAGCTCTGTCACTGAGAGCTGGCACGGGACGCAGGGCCGTTAGGATCCTGTGTGTGGAGTTCCAGGGACTCGTCTCCAGGCGAGTTTCTGCTGCCTTGCCTAGGTACCAGGGACGAGAGGACGCCCGTACTATCGAGGCTTGTCAGCAGCATAACCCTGCTAACAGCAAAGCCCGTGCTGAATTAACTCTTTGGCACCAAGCTGACGAGCTGGGGTTTTTTTATCCTTCTGCAGCCTTAGTCTTGCTGCATCCTTCAGCCCGAAAGGGGATTCTTTCTCCTGCTGCCTCAGCACGCACTTAGAAAAACCCAGCCGGTTGAAGGAGGATCAAATTTTGGTCTTGTCAACCTTGAAAATGTTCCTTTAGCTTCTCACCACCCACACGTGCTGCATGTATTCATACACATATGCAAATAAGCAAATGTAGTCATATGCGAGTGCGTACACAGACAAAGACATACAGTTGCACCTACATGGGTTTTGCGTAGTAAGCATAACATTAAAGTACAAAGGACCAGAAGGATGTATAAAACAAGAAAGTCTCTCGGATCAGTGCAGGAGCTTTAAGCCCACTAGCCTGCTTTTTGTCATCTTAATTCTCCAAATCTTGTCAGAAACTGTGCTGCCATCTTCATTCCTTTTTGCTTTTTTTCCCCAAAAGTCCTGCGGTTACCTGTGGGATGGACAGATTATTACAAATATTGACTGACTTTAAGGCAGAGAGCAATAAAACATTGCCTAGGGGATAAAAAAACCTGCTGCTCGAGTTGTCATACGTTGCCCGAAGGCAAAGAGCCAGCAGAAAATACACAATCAAAAGGAACTATTTTTATCCAAAGACAATTTCATTTCCCGCTCTTATCCTCGGAGACAGTCACTGTTCCTTGTTATTACCTGTAGGTCTGGTGTACCCCAAGGCCCAGTGAGATCAGGGATACACTGTGAAAGGCACTGCACAAAATATAGTAATGCTGCTAATTTTCTTTTCTCCGAAGATTACCTCCTCGAGCAGACTCCAGGGATGAGGGCAAACCACGAGGTCTTATCCGCTGCCAGGAACATCCCGTGAGGAGGAGCGGAATAGCTGCATTTATCGAACGCTGTCCTCTCACTCCTCTCCCATGTGCATGAAGACTCTCTGAGGTTGCAAGTTTCCCTGAGGAAGAGGGGGGTCAGAGTTTTTTGGATCAGTCTCAGAAGGGGCAGCTCCATCACTCCTGCCGCCACGGGTGTGTACTCCGACTCCAGGGTAAAGAGCGCGAGGGGAGCTGATGAGATGGCAACGAAAACGTGTCTTCTGTCATCAGCAGCTCTTTCTGTTCCCAGTTCTGGTCTCCTCAGACAGCTGATACTTTGCAGTCCCGGAGAGCTGGTATTTCTTAGCAGCATCTTCTTGCTGCTGGCACCTGCACTTTATGTTCTGAGTCAGACATCCATGCTATATTGGCACACACAGTACCATTCTCTATGGCCAATAAAAATGTGTTCGTGCCTGTGTTCTTGGAAATGAGTCCCCATCTCTCCTCGACAGCATTTAGCTTCCGAGTTACTGTTCAGATGGGAGGTAATTAGGTCCTACCAGGGGTCTGGATTTACTGCTAGCTCTGAAACCAAACAAATGCATGACACGTAACTCATGTTCTCCATTCCTGAAAGCTGTCTTCAGCATTTACCTCTTTGGTCCTGGCTCTTCTCCCCTTGGAGAAGGTACCCCCAGCCTTTGTGTCGCAGCTGTAGTTAAGGCACCTGGGAGAGCAAGTCAAGAGGATGTTGGCATAGATCTAACGTATGTTGTTAGCACAACACACAAGCATGTCCCTCAGGCTACTTCACTGCCATCTCTAATGCAAGCTGTGAAGCCTTTATAACAGAAACATCGTGCTCCTTCCCTTAGCCAGACAGAGAGACACTACAGGTGCATTAGCAGGGTTTGCTCTTTCATCTCCCTGTACAGATTAAAGAGAGACCCCACCATATGCCTGTGATCCCAGAGCCTGGTCTTGGGGATCGGAAAAGTGAAAATATTACGATAAATTACATTCAGTAATGTAAACCATACTCCCGAGATATCAGTGGGTGCCCGCAGTGAGCTCCCAGATATCTCAGTGGTGAGTTTAAGTAGCCTAAGTGCTTGATAGACAGAGATCACCATCCAGCCAGCTAAACAATTAAAATCAAATGCAGAGTTATTACTGTGAGCATGTGAGAACATTATCAAGAGTACTGGATATAAAAGAGCACTCTGGTGCACTTTAATTCCTCTTGTGCCCGTGGTACGTGCCTGTCTTAACTCCCGCAATAAATTCTCATCATCAGTTGGTGCTCAATAGGCTGTGCTGCCCCAATGATGCACATTAACATTTTTTAACCTTTCTGATTCTTGCTTTTGCAATTAACCCAACATTTTGAAGCCTCATTTGCTGATTCTGTGTCCAATGTTGCTGAAGTAAATCTAAGGGCTTCCAATATGAATCTGCAGAATGTGGCAACCAGAACAAACATCATTTCAGCTCCATGTACAGGGACACTGTCTTTAATTACCGTAATATATAGTTACAAATATTCACATGCATATTTGTAGACATTTAAGCACACACACATATTTACACATACATGTGTACATTTCTTGCAGCAAATGCTGAGGGATGGATATACAGATACTTGGCATATACAGAATTTACTGTCCTAAGAAACCCAACAGGGATATTAATTTCCTTGCTAGGAGAGAGAGCTTATCAAGACCTATATTTTTTGAAGTACAGAAACTCCTGGCCAGATAACAAGCCCATAATCTCCCTCTTTCCCCACTGAAAGAGCACTGCTAGAGCTCTGACATAAATACACAAAAGCAGAAAAATTTGAAGTTAAAGCTTCCGTTCTCTGAATGTGCGCTATATGTCATACTTTAACCTAAAGTTTGCTACACTATCTGGACATGACTAACAGAATTAAGGTCAGAGTTGGAGATGAATCTCAGAGGATTTTTGTACTGGGCTTAAGATGAAGAATATTACTGGCTTTTCAAAAGCAGAACTAATGGGGAAAAGTATTGCTATGTAGATGCCAGAGAGAAAGAGATGCCCTTGCTTCAAAGCTCCATGCATATGTGCGCGGACACGCACTCACACATACAGACATGGACACACAAATGTGCTTACAGGCTGCTATCAGACAACATCTATCTGTATTTTTTTGGCTATTGCATTTATATCTGTATTTTTTAGTACTATTGTGCATGTGTTGAAAATTTGTTAGCCTATTTTTTAGCCTACTGTATTTGTCTCTGTATTTTTAGTGCCATTGTGCCTGCATTGAAAATGTGCTCTTTATAGTCATTCACAGACTATTTTACCCCAATTCTTTCATTCAAACAACCTCACCTACTTCTGAAATTTTTCCTGTGAGGATGCGAGTTTCTGTCACTAAATTATTACTTGCATGAAATATTCCAATGTTACCCTTTAGTGTTCGGTTTGATATCAGAGTATTTAAGAACAAGGCAGGCTGGTAAAGGATTGACTCTCTGTACCTTAAATCTATCAGGGAGCTCTCATGGGAGCAATACTGCCCCATACATTTTGCAATGTATCATTTCGTATTCATTTCAATCACTTCACCTTTCACCAGTTGATAACGATGCTTAATTATCGCATTCAAACCATTAACCAGCTAACCAAGAATGAAAACAAACATCTTGGGCCACTTTGTTTAAATTTGGGGAACTGGCCACATTTCAAGAATTAAGAGTCTCATTTGACTGACTGTTCAGCTAGCACCGTGTTGACAAATGGCGTGACTAGCGCTGAAAAAAAAAAAAAATCCTCTAGAATCTCCATCTTGCTACAAATGCAAATATCTTGATGTTTTTTTAATGCTGCAACGAAGCAGAAAGTTTCCCCTGGAATGTGTTGATTGAGAAATATTAAAGGTTAACCTTCCCCATGCTGCAGAAGGTCAAATGTACCCCCTTCCTGGGGATTAGCGCTCTGGTAATTCAAGCTACAACAAAACATATGCCTTTGCCTGGCTTCTCCCCCAACCCTGGCTCTTCTTAGGGTTTCCTGCAGGACTCCCATCTGTTAGAGCAGTCATTTTCCTGGTGTGCGTATAGCAAGAGCTATAATTATCTAGGTATAGATATGTAAAAGATAGATGATACATATAAATGATACAGATACGTATATTCACACACACGTACCTACACATTTGTAATTCTGGACTCTTTGAAGCCTCTGACAGTATTAACACTGATTTCAACAGAGCCCAGATGTGTGACTTTATTTGCAGGTGCAATTGAGTAGTGCGTTAACGGTAGCATCGATCTGAAATTTTCTAACAGAACATTTTCCTGTTAGAAAATGCCAGTTTGTCCAAAGGGAAATAATTCATGAAAATGTACTAATTACGATGACATTTCTCTTGCAGACAGAAATAAAAAAAGCATATCGATTGGGTCAAGATATCATCCATTTTGGACATTTTTGGAATGGAACATACTGACACTTTTTTGCATTTAGAAAAGTCTGTGTACGGTTTGATACATTTTTTTTATATATTAATTAAAATAGCAGAAGGAAATATTCGGAGTTTATAAAAATAAAACTCCTTAGTCAACATAACTTTTTTTTGGTGGATAACTGTCTTTGAGAGAAATTTTAGAGAGTTTTTAAGATTTTGCTGCAGTTTAAGAGATTTTTCTCTCTTTTTTTTTTTTTTTTTTTTTTTTTTTTAATGGTGCAACTCCTAGTGAAGCTCGGTCCCAAAGAAACTAGTTCAATCACAACAACATCTTATGTGAATTTTCCACCAGGGCTGGCTTGAAGTGACTGATCTGAAATGGAAAGCTGAAGAGAGAGCCATGGTCACGTTTTCATTAGTCCTGCCCAGGGCACTGTAGAGACATCCCGGCTTTATTCTCTACGCAGCCTCTGGATGCTCCAGGAGCTCTCTCCAGAGGACCACTGACACTAAAGGGAGCTGGCTTAGGGTCTCACACCTAAACGTATCGTCTCAGGGTTCCTTTCCGCCCGTATCTTACAAAGCCTTCAGAATATTTTCAGTGCTTCGCCAATACCAATATCACATCAACGAGGGAGAAAGAAACTGCTCGCAGTGCTGTTTTTCGAATGGCATAGTATAGCAATGGTCGTCTTTTCTGAGGCACTTGCCAATAAGAGGCTATTAGACTATTTTCCTTTATCCTTTAGAAACCCTGTGAATAGAATTATTAAATCTCATTTGCTGTTAAATGTGCTACATGGCACTTTCTAAGTGGGTTGCGTTTGGTGCTGAGTAAAAGAACACTATGTCACAAACCTCTTGTTATTTTAATTTTGGTATCTATAGTGGGCATTTCAAGTCAATGAAAGACGTGTACTACTCACAACAAAATGGTATTGTTTTACTTCATTTTGATACATTTTCGCAGTGAAAAAAAGAAAAAGACCATATTTGAGTCCTCAATTTGCCATTACAGATAGACAATTTTATTGTCAGGCTGATAGTTATGGGATTGTGTCTTTTCTGGAAATGTTGAAAAACCTGTCACACTGTAGATAAATTTCATTCTCACTAGCAGTGGAAATTCCAAAATACACTTCAGGTGATGGTGTTACGAACAGCAGAATCAATCCAGTAGTTCAGAAAGAGGCAGGATTAGGGAAAAAGTTAAAAAAAAGAAGAGCACTGCTCACATATGGAAATGAAAACATTCACTGATGACTCCACAAAGAGACAGCTCAAATTATCCTCACAATTATCAGGTAGAAGACTGCAAATTATACTCCCAGTTCACAAAGAAAAAGCAATCTAGAGGAGAAGTGCTGATTTACATAATCAATATAATACAAATTCAGGGAGGCCACTTTTCAGCACACACAAAAAAAAGAAAGCAGAGCAGGAGACGGGATTTGCAGTAGGCAGATAATGGAAGAAGAACCCTGCCGAGAGAAAACTGAGATAAAAGAAAAAGGACTTTAGAGAGAGGAGGCAGGACAGCACCACCTTGCTGGTGTGCCAGCCCAAGTGCCAGCTCTAAGAAAGCGACAGTGGGGGAGATGATTTAAGGCACCTTTTAAGTTTCATCGTGTCATCTGAAATGGAGAGTAAGCCCTCGGACTGGCTTCTTGCAGTCTAAAATGTTCTTTTCTGGAAGTCATAAGCGCCTGATGGTTGATGATTACAATTACAATATTCCAAGTGCCTTTGAACTGTGATGATCCAATGAATCAAACCTCTTCGTTCCCCGCCCCGCCTCTTTTTATGGCGTACAGGCTCCAGGAGATGGGTTAACAGCTCCAGCAACTGAGAAGTGTGCCACACACTCAGTCACACTGAAAGAGTCCTTCCCCTGAGCATCAGATAGGCCTGAAGGAGAAATGTCTCACAATTATTCTCCTATGGCTATTTCTACCTGCAACATCTTGCTGCTGGGGAGAAGATGAGCATTCCCAGACATCACTGCAGACAACACCTGTTTTGCGGATGTGACCTAAAAAGTTGATGAAAGCATTCGTTTGGGCTGGTAGATGAAACTACAGACCTGTAAATGAGAACAGACTCATTTACATGGGGGCGTGATTACACTTGGCTTGATCCAAAGGCAGGAGGTGGTTCCCATGGGATTGTGAGCATTGATTATCATAGAATCATAGATTGGTTTGGGTTGGAAGGGACCTTAAACATCATCTAGTTCCAACCCCCTGCCCTGGGCAGGGACACCTCCCACTAGACCAGGTTGCTCAAAGTCCCATCCAGCCTGGCCTTGAGCACTTCCATTATCATGGACTTGGTCCTGCAAGATAAATTTTGTATTCTGTCCACAGTCTAAAAAGGGCTTGGACACATTTGTAGCTTTAAGCATATTTCCATGGCTCCATGAAGCCACTGGGACTCAGTGAGCTCAAGGTTGGGATCAGACCAGGTGAGCTTCTGGAAAGAAGAGAAAGGGTGTGTTAGAGCGGAGTACAAACCCCAGGGCTCATCCCAGGTTTCATAATTACTGCTGTGCGTGGCTGGCCAGGCTTTCACTGACCTTGCTCGGTCCTCCCTGAGAAAATGCATCAGGACAGGAGCTGCAGCCAGGGCAAGTGTGTGCGTGTGTAAATGGGTCACTGCAGGCACAGCACGGAAATGCAAGTGGCCGAGCGCGGGTCATCCCGCTCTGCATCCCACAGCCACAAGGACATCATTCTCATTAGGCTTCTTCCCTTGCTCAAAAGCGGCTGAAATGCAGCGCTGCAGCCCATAGACTGGGCTGTGAAAACCTATTTCGGTGCTGTGGCAGAAACTCCCTCCTTCCATTGGCAAAACTCCCTCTGACTCCCGTCAGGGGGGTCCCAGCCCAAGCGCGGCGCGCCGCATCCTTCGAATTGCTGAAGGGGGACCAGGGCAGGCTGAAACGAGCCATCGGAATGCTGACCGCAGCTCTCTGCCACTCCAGACCATGGCGAATAATGCAATATTCACAGCCTTGGAAGGAAACTAAAAATAAATTTACAGGGAAATAATACATTCTTTCTAATCTGAGTCAAACCTAAAAATTAAACAGCTATAATTATCAAACCTAATTTAATTAAAACTAGCTACTCACCATCTGGTGTTATTTGTATAAATTTGGAAATCTACTATTTCATATTAAATTCCTCCATTTAACAAATTGTGTTAGAGAATGTATTTCTCCACTATAATCATTATGTAATTGATCATTTTACAAATTATATTTCCTTCTACTTGATAGAAATATATTTTGTGTAATAACAGGGCAGATGATCAGCCACTTTTTTCATCAAAACTGGATTTAAAATTAAGATTTGCAATGTCAAAAAAAAATAATTCACTGAAGTAGAAAAATGTATGATGAGGCAAGATTTTTTATTCCTCAGCTTGGTCATTGAGAGTATAAATGAGAACTGCATGGGATTTTTTCTGCTTATCTAAGTGTATTTGCAGATATATAATACTATATATATGTCTATTATGTGTATATGCGGATTTTATAATAGCTAGTGAAGGACAAGAGTTTGATTTGAAGAACGCTGTGTACTTTCCTGATTCAGTGTGGAAATGTACACTTGTAGACGTTTAAAAATGTATCATCAAAAATATATTTCTCTTTCTCTCCAGAGACATGTAATGATCCTTTATACAGCGATCTGTAAAACTGATCTAAAATAACAAAGACAACATCATGAGAAGACTGCAATTTGATTAACACCAAAATGTGAATGTTTGACACAGCTTGCTGGGAGTCATGGGTTTCTCTTCCATAATTTTTGACGTGTAGGTGTTTCTGTAAGAAAGCAGAGCAATGCATAAGTATCATTAAAAAAAAATAATCCATTGGAACAGGCGCAACTGGGTGTGTTCGCAGAGGGAGATGCACAGTGGGCGTCCATGGGAGGCTGCAAGATGGAGAGGAATCACAGCGAAGTGTTGAGACAGCAGAATGGGTGCAGTTTAGGGCATAGGCTACCGAAATCCAATTTGGAGACATGGAGTTGATCCCAACTCGCCTGCTGGTCCGCCCTATGAATTTGAGTCAATCTCTTCAGGTGTTCCCAGTCGATGCAGGTCGTAAGCACTTCTGGGCAGCGGGTGGTTCTCCAGTTGCACTTGCTCAGCACTTGGGTCAAGAGACAGGAGCTCTTAGCGAAAGGCTCCAGGCAGCACTGTAAAAATAACGTTAAAACACAAAAGACCAAATGCATCGTTCAGACTGGATGGTAAATGAAAGGAAAGGAAGCAATGGAAAGAAAGTGCAGGAAAAAAAATCCTCCCTAAATCTTTAAAAGACACTTTTTTTCAAAAATATGTTTCCACCCACGGTTTTGGCATGAGATCACCTGTGGCTGCGAAAACATGAGTGAGCCTGCAAGTCACCTATTTGCAATTCCCTAAAAATAAATGCAGGGAATTCCCTAAAAACGAATGCAGGGACACTGCTAAGCCATCTACAGTGGCCAGAGACCTTCTGCGGAGTGAATAATTCATTGGTAACAGCAGCATTTAGAAACGATAAGGGAAAGAGTGCTCATGTTTAGCCTCTTCGGTATACGGTTACCTTCTAGGTAGGATTGTTGTCTGGTCTAAGTTTCCTGGGGCTCCCCAGCAATCAAGATGCTCCCACCCCTCTTTTCCTTGTGCAGCACCCTGGCTTTTCCCTCGCCAGCCTGGGCTCTGCCCCGCAGCTCCCTGGTTGCAGGGGGCTGCTCGGTTCTACGGCATCTCCGTCTCACTGACAAACGGCTTGCAAAGCTTCACCCCCCTTTTTACTCATCGGTATTTATAGATGAGCAGGCAGCATCATCCAGCCCGTCACGTTTGGTACTTTGCTATTTAGCAAGCAAACGAATCCGTCAGGGATGGGTTTTGTTATTGGGCTGCTGTTGGACTCTGCCCCAACAGGAGCCGAAAGCCGCTGATGGTCTTCGGGCACGAGCCACTTCGCAGCGCCAGGGGCCGAGCAGAGGAGCGGCAAGAAGCCCAAACACAAGATGCTCAGATGTACGCGGAGAATGCAACATGACAAACCGCTAGGTCTGGTTAAATTGGGACTGTTAATTATAGCAGTTTAAATTGGGTTCTGACTCAGATTTTGAATTCATAGTGGCAAGATGACAGCCTGGAGAAGGTGTTTGCAAATGGCTGACTCAGAGGATGATGATCAGCACGACGGTGCCTTCTGCCTCTGCTAGTACTATGTGTTTATAGGAGCGATGTGATAAGGTGACAGTTGCCAGTTCAGCTCCACCCCTTGATCTGTTCACCGGAGATTATGAAGCCTGGAAAGACAAAGTGAGCAAATGGAGGAAGGAGCACATTAATTGGGTGAGTACAAAATGGCAATCCGCCATCTCTCTTAGTGCTCTGTCCTCTTCTTTCCACATGTAATGCTGGTCTTCCAGATTTTTCTGTAGGCATCCAGCTGCTTCTGACTTGTGTTGGTGAAATGGCTTCTGAGTGAAGAACGAGTATTTCCTAAATCCTCTCTGTGAGCCAGAATTGCCACCCCGTTCTCCAAATTCCAAGGCTGTGGATGGGGGAGGCCGCAGCCCCCGGTCCCCGCTGGGAGAGCCCGGGAGCCCATTGCCCTTGGTGGGGCTGCAGGAGCCCGATGCTCCCGGGACCTCTCCGGCAGGTGAGGGTGCCGGAGCCTGGGAGCCCGGCAACTCCTCGCAGGGGCTGCCAAAGGGATGGACACTCCAGGGAAAAGCTGCCTGATTAGGAGGGTTGCAAAACCTGCCTTAATTTCTGACCAAATTCTGCAAAAATTGAACATCGTGGGAATACCAGCTGCTGACACATCTCCAGTGTTGTCTCTCCTCTCCCAAAAGTGCTTTTGCTTGTTTCTACCAGTTGTCCTTGAAGTCCTTTCATTCATGCTTTCATGCAAAATGAAAATGTCCAAGATTTCCTTCCTGTCTGTACTCACGGTACAAATCAGCTCGACTGTTCAAACGGTTGCTGAAACTCATTTGCAAACGTTGTAGGTGACTAAGTTTCGTAACTGTCATTTGTGAAGTACAAAGCAGCGGTCAAAAATCTAATGCCACATGAATCATGTCGCTAACTCTTGCTTTGATCTTAGAAATCCTTATACCTGTGCTTGGCTGAGCGCAGGCAGGCAGGCGCTGAACGGCCAGCGGGGAGGATTTGTTACGAACTGCTCGTGGCTGAGCCAGAAACCAAGAAGTACGTACACTAACATCACTCATCACTTGCTCATAGAAATTACGTACAGCTCCTGAAATTATTGTTTTCAAATCTCTAACTCTGCTCTAATGATTACCAGAATTGAGAGACTAATATATTCAATGAATTAGCGTTTTTCTTCCATTGAATAGCTGAGGACAGATTGTGATTCCCCGGTCTATTTGTTATTCAAATGAATTCAACAGATACCTTTTCTAATCTTTAACTCTGGATTGAAAGCAAATATCCACAGTACGTAGCTGTGGGTGCTCTGATAAATCGTATGCATCGTTTCTGTTTCCTGACAGGAACACTGTGCAAATGCCGAGGCTGAATCCCTGTTTATGCAAACATACAACTGGGTTTTCACAAGAACTTACATACGTGGTTTTAAAAACTGTTTTCTTGTGCTTTTTTTTTTTTTTTTTTTGGTTTGGCTTGGTTTGTTACTGAAGGTCTATTTCCCAAACTGTCACAGAAAATGAACGCAAATGGAATTTAAGTGGGTCCAAAGCAAACTTATTTACTTTTTTTTTTCCCCCATGGAATATCTATGAACAGACTGCGATTGAGGCCCTGATGCAGAAAGGTGATTTATGATAGGCTTAGGTTTAAATGTGCTGCCCTTCTCCTGTTGAATTCAGTGTGACTGCGCAAGCGAAAAATGAAGTATGAGCATTGTCTTGGGAAGGTCAGGGCCTCAGCTAAGATTATCTGAAAACTTTCTGAATTATTCAGCTTGAATAATCACTGTTTGGACACTACTCCTGAAAGAACTAAGTCTGCCATCACTGCTTCCCTGTCCTCTAGCCAACCTGAACCATGGAATATTGACACTGGTCCCCTGTGCAAATAAAACAACAAAGATAACGGTGAGCATCCACGAACGTATGCCCTCTGTAAGGGAACATGCCCGAAAGAGACAGATCCGGGACACAGGAAGAGTCATTGTGGATTTCCTGGAGGTGGCCAATGGTATTTTTCACAATGTGACTTATTTCACCCACAAATTCTTCTTTCAGAATAGATTTTATACTTTTTCGGAAGTAAGCATGAACATTTCTCAGGGGCTCCCAGCAGGATTTCACAGACTTCTGACTGCGCGTAGCTGAGGGGAGGAGGCTGGGCAGAGGCACACCTATCTGAGACCATGTCATTCTAGTTATTAATCCCCAGCAGAATTCCTGCAGAGCGACATCAGGGAGCCTGACTGCTGGCAAAGAGAAGAAACTCATCTTCACGTGTTAATTGAACTGTAATTATCATTTCCACAGCAGCAACACACAAATTCCTGGAAACGGTTCTTGTGTTGGGAGGACTCTTCCTGACGGTTTCTGTGCCACTGCTTTCCACTCGGGGAGGCCATCCCCACAGCCACCCAAACCACGCACTGCTCTCAGCTTTACGTGCCTGCTCCATAGAGAAGCTGCATAGATCCGTTACGCAAACTCAATCTGATTCTCAGTCCCTGCTGTGCAATAGATGTTCTGAAGGTGGGGAGACACCCTCTAGCAAAAGCATAAAATCAGGGCGGCACATCTTTCCCCAGCTACGAAGTTACACTTAGCCGTATGAGAAATGTTCTAACCTACCTTCATGCCTGAAACAACTCAGTCAGCGGATGGAACGAGGCGTAGTTACAGTGATTTACGGTTTTTGATGTTCTCCAGTGTAGAGGTGTAGTGGTGGATTTACCAGCCAGGGAGAAGGCTGGGGGAGAAGAAGAGAGGACAAGGCAGAGCGTTAGAACCTCCAGAGCAGCTTGCAATTTGGATGAGCAGCTCTGTTACTGTCTATGGCCATCTTTTTTTTCTCCTACACATGCTATCCATCCAGCTATGATGTATCCCAGTGGTGGATTATGGTATATCACCTTTGCGTTTCCCCTCACTCCTCGGAGCTGTGCATTTGTGGCTACATTTGCACCACGGAAGACACCCATAGGATATTAAAACCAGGGATAGCCAAGCCCTTCTTTGGGGAAGCTACAATCAACATCACCAAACTCCAAACCAAAATGCTGCCACCACACTCAGTAACCCCAAAAGCTCCGGGAATGGTTCCCTGTTGCAAGCAGGACTGCTCCTGCCCAAACTCCTTACTGGAGGGGGGTCAACAGGAGAGAAACCAGTTTCTGACCCCTCACTGGGGAGAGGTGGTGCGGTGGACGGAGGAGTCTGGGTGGCTCTGGGAGCTGAATGCTGCTCCGGAGAATATAAAAAGGCAGGTGAGCAGAAGGCAAATGCAAAAAGAAATAAAATAAAAAGGCAGGTGGGTAGGAGGCGAATGGGGAGTGAGTGGCAAGAAGGGCTGGCAGGTGCTGGGGATGGCGTGTGGATGCTGGAGGGCACGTGCTCAGCTCTTTGTGCTTATTGCACCTTCTCAGGGATGATGGCCTGCAGCAAAGCAGCCGTAAAAGCGGGCATTGTTTCAAAGCACTTACCCAGTCATGCTTAAAGGGTTTGTACATGTTTGTTAGAGGTTGGAAGCAAAAATGTGAGTAAAAACATAAGGCAAGCCCTCAGGGTAGATGTACTCTGTGAGACAGCGTAATCTGGTCCCGCTGCTTACCAGCTTTGCACCTGGTTAACTCTAGGTCAAAATGAAGCTATATAGTCAGAAATTATTATTCGTGACCCCAGACAAGAACGTAACCTTTCTATCTTTAGACTCCATTGAAATGGCAATACCCTGATTACGGAATATTTTTCCGCTAATTAGGAATGCAGGCTCTACAGGTCACTGGGAGTTCATACTATTCCCTTGGCATAAGCAGATGTCTTCAAGATAAACCTGTACTAAACACATCAACAGCTCCATGCTATCTTGCATCCACTGGAAGAAAAAAAAAAAAAGAAAAGAAAAGGAAAGGACAGACAGCAGCTTGCCAGAGACTGAAGAGACAGATGACTCCAGAAGTTAGATGATAATTTATGAACATTAGGTAAATAATTGCCTTTCAGGCACTAGCTCCTGGACTCTACAGCACATGGCTACCAATCTGTAAGCAGGTTTTACTGCTGAGGTACAAATGTGAGGCAAGGAAGATGTGCTGCACAGCCTGTGAGTCCTGCGGGGCTCTGCTGGCTTCGGGCAGGGCCGACGTGGGCATCTGTACAGTGGTCCCAGCCTGGAGGAGGTGGGGAGCAGGGCACACAGGCACCCAGGTAACCATCATCACAAGAGCCTGTGCAAACTTGCTGCAGCAACATCTTTGCTCCTGTTTCTTCCTGCCCTCTCTTTGGCTCCTTTTTCTTGACTTTATTTACCCCTTCGCCAGTCTTCCTGTTTGCCTTCTAGCTGCTACCCAAATTCTCCATTCCCCTTTATATCTCCTTCATCTTTCCTTGCCTACCTTAAGCAAACCCTTACATCTTCTCTAAACTTTATTCCTTCCTGCTGTGCTCTTTTCCTGATCTATTTCCCCATTTCTCAGTCAGAGGTATGCCTTATTCCAGTTGAATTTTATCCAGGATCCTCTTCCACTCCTTGTTCTTGCTATAATTTTCTCTTCTGTAGCAAAGGTCTCCGTCCCAAAGGTAACCGGTCGTGTTTCCTGGTGAAGTTAGCTCCCTCTGCCCTCCCATCCATCTTCTCTGTACCAGCTGCTGGGATTCAGCTGGCAAGCACCATGCACTCCTTGCAGCCCGTGACCCTCCCCAAATACTTGCTCATGGGAGGAGAGAGTTGCTGGCGTTGCGGTGCCAGTGGAGAAGCATGTGACGGGCTCTACGTCTCTGAGCAGCTGCGGTGGCTGTACCACTGCAGAATTACGGCCTTACTTTCCCAACAAATGGCAAGGAGTTTATTTTGTTGGCCAAGCAGGAGAGCTGAATGGTTTGCATCCTCATGGCTTATAAATCTTCATGCGACAGGTCACGATGGTGAAGGCATCTGCCATGCTTTGCTCTTTGGGAAGCAACTGGCTGAGTTTCAACTGCTGTAATCAAGAGTGCTGTTTAACATGAAGATAGCCTGTCTCAGAGCTGGCCATTGTCTGTAAGGATGATATACTGCCTGGCTACATCTAGCCTGCGCAACGAACACTGTAACCGTACCCCTCGTATGTTTTTATCCCACAGGATACTAAAGCATTTGCAGCTGATACAGGTGCAGGATAGCGTCAGCTATCCTTCAGGTGCTGAGCTGGGATTTTGTCCGCACTGCTGCACAGTCATTTTCGCATGAAAAGAAGTGACAAATAACAACCCTTTACGTGCCTCTGCCTGGAGATTCATGGGTGAATCCTCCCCAGACATCTGTGTCATGAGCAAGTCTTAGATACACAGAAGGATACTTCAGAAGCCCCCAAAGGGTAAGGTATCTACCCAAAGTCAGCGTATGGTGGGCACTGTGCCTGTGAAGTGAGAAGGGAATTGCCAAAATGTTGTAATTAACATTCTGTGTGAGCCATAGAGAAGCCAGGGCTGTGTCTTTGTGTGCTATAACAATGCTAATGCTCCCGGTGGGGCCGGGAGAGCCAGCAGCAGAGGGCAGGGGGCTGCAAGGAGCCACGCGTTGCTGCCGGAGTTGAGCTCACGCAGGTTTGTATGGGCTGGTCACCCCAGGATGGACACACACACTGGCCATTCCGTGCAGAGAAGCGGGTTCCTCTGTCACCATGCCTCTCCCTCAGCCCAGCAGAAACACCTGCACACAGCTGGTGGGCAGACAGGAGGGGCAGCCAGGGACTTGCTGCAGTACCTGTATTTTCCTTTTTTTTATTAGCGGAAGCATAATCTCCAGTTCCTCCTTTATCACCTTGATTTCTTACTACTGTTGGTTGCATGAATGATAACCTTGTAATGCCAGCAGTATTGAGGTATTGCTGTAAATAGGGGCATTTTTAACTCTGAGCCCTTTTTCTGTCTTTAGTAAGACAGTTTATATATTGTTCAAAACAGGAAGGAAAAAACAAGGCAGGAAACTTATTTCTCAGTGGCGCCTGTGATGTCTGTTAAAAATGTGTGTGTTACTGAAGGGGAAACATCTTCTCATCTGCCATGTAAAAGAAATTAAGAGACAACATCCGCTGAGAAATATGACCCAGGCAGTGAACAGGTCTTGTTCCATATGCTCACATGTTTACAAGATACTGTGTAGTGGCAGGGCTTTTTCCAGATGTTATATCTATATACGCTACCTTTTTAAACATAAAGGAATATCTTTCCACAGCAGATGACTATGCCTCTCTTTCTTTAAGGTTAAGAAAGATACAGATATTTTGACTGGTGGAGTCATTCAGGTGGAGAAGGACCTCAGGAGGTGGGAAGGGACCCCAGGACACATTGTGATGGCCTCCTTGCAGGTGGTAGGCAGCTGTTACATGCCCCCCAAGTCACCTCTGAACAAGCCCAGCTGTTTCAGCACCTCCTCGTGGGGCAAGTGCCTTCCACCATCTTGCAGGCCCTCTGCTGAATTTATCCCTATTTACTGGTGCCTTCCCCATGTGTCAGGGAGCTCAAAACTGGAAGCAGTATTCTATGTGGTCTAATGAGTAAAGGGGGATAATCCCCAGCCTTGGTCAACAGCCACCCCTGGAGCAGGGATTCACCCACCACCATCACCTGCACCACATGGAAGCATGTCTCCATGATATATACAAGCACCAGGCAGTTAGATAGTGATGTCCCAGTGATTTCCTTGTTCCAGTTGGGCCTTCAATTGATTCCCACTTCTTGAGGCCTCTGTGTATTTTGGGGAAACACACAAGTGGGTTTTTTCCAGTGTCACGTTGGTATTTTAAAGGCTGACATCACCGTCTGCTCTTCTTCTACCATAAAGGAAAACTGCGTATGACATTTCCCTCCTTTTCTCTTCAGTACTTATATAGCCTCTGGTATCACAGTACTAGAGTAGGTTACAATATTTAATATAATTTACCTTTCATAGTGGTCCTGTGAGACAGGAAACTAGTTTCATTTTGAATTTATGAATATGTAAATGAGGTACAGAGCAACTAATAGACTTGCCCACAGAAAGGCTGTCACAGAACAGAACCTTGAACCTGTACCTGCTCCACTGACATGCTCTGTGTTCTGGCTATTTGCTCTTTCCTGCTTCTATTTTGGTGTCCTGTTGCATTCGGGGATGAGCTGACCTGTGTCACCGCACTCCGTTGAGATGTGCCGCAAGCTGCAATCTGATCCCACACACCTATGGAAGTGGGAAAGGGCTGGGGCTAATCCGTCAGCTCATCAAAACTGAGAGCCCCAAGGGATGCTGAACTTTGGCATCTCTTTTTTTTTTCTTGTGCTGCCTCAAAATGAGCTGATTTCTCATGCTATAGCACGAAAATACAAAGCATTGCAGAAAGTTAATTCTTGGAATGCTGAACAAGGAATACCAGTGGAATAAACATGATCTTCCTTATATCTATTCTGCTTTTCTCTTTGGTTTTGGCATCGCATCTTCTTTGTCCCTCTTCGTCTCATTTCAGTGCACAATATATGGATCTCTCCAGCCTCCACTCTCCATTTCATCGAAAAAATGGAGTATGAAAGGTCCGCAGAAGCCCTGGAGGGAAGTGACACAATCCCAGATGTTGTAGGATCTATGTCCCAGCTGCAGTGAACCTGCATGTGGCAGCTGCTTTTGCACAGCCGCCGACAATAGCAGCTGGAAGGGCTCTGCCACTGATGGTTCATCCCCTGGGAAGGAACTAGTGTGAGGAAAAGCAGCAGGCATTACCTACAAGATATCACATTGTCACGCTTTACTTTTTTCCTTTTGTTGTAAAACAAGCAAGAAAGCAGGGAGAAAGAAAGCAAAATTAGATAAGTTCCCTTGCATCCCCCCTGCCCTAGAAGTACCGTGAAATATTGCCCCCCGCAATTATGCTTTTCCCTTTCTGGTTGAGTCCATTCCGTAGGAGATCAAGCTATTTGCTATTGTTTGACCTATTCTAAATACCCTTCTTAAAGTGGTGAAAAAAATGAAGGTGGCCTATAAGCAAAATAAAAATGAAAAAAGAATCACGAGCTCTGGAGCCTGTCCGGTCAATGTGTATTCCTAGCGGGTCTTTTTTCTCATCACCTGAGAAAAAGACATACATTAGGAGAAATAAAACAAAATAGAGGTTTATATCCTCACTAAAGAAAAAGCAGTTTCTGCGTTCATTGTCACTGTGTTTTGATATATGTTTAGTTGTATTATGTCCTAGGATCATCTAATTTCCATATAAAGTGTAGCTACTTTCAGTTTTACTATATAGTGTTCAGGGGAGACTTTGATTTGTGTGCCCTAGGGTACATCTGAGAAATGCATAATTTTCTTTAAGTCCCTTCTGTCATGCACCATCAGTAAATTCCTGTACAGATTACAACATGGATGTTTAGTCAGAGGTCTGCACTCCCACGGAGGAGAGTGGGAGGGAATAATAAATGTGGGGACCAAAGTGGAAAGAAAAAAAAAAAGGGTAAAAGAAAAGAGAGGAAGAGAGAGAAAAATTCCATTAAGAAAGGTTATTGAATCAAAAAGAATTTATCAAAAGTAGACTGGTGAGAGTGGCTCTTGAATTTTTATGAATTTGTGGGGCACACAAGTCAGTCCGCTTTGGACTGTAATTTCAGGTAATAGCAGAATTGGGACCACTGGGGCATAGTGGCGTACTCTGTCACTGTTTCTAATCTCCATTGCTCTGGAACACCAGTTACGCATCAATTCAATTAATCACCCGCGATAACAAAAGTTGTTTTTTTCCCACTTTAGAAACGTTGCGGTTTTTTTGTGTGTGTGCCGAACTTTTATCAGACACAATTCCTTTTTCCCTCGTGAAGAAAATCTTATGAAGTTCATTTATACAGAGAGTATAAATCCTATCTCCTACTGTTTTCCCCTGTAACCTAACATGAAATATGGCTCATAGCTCCGCTAATTCTCAACATTTAGTGCAGACTGATGAAAGTAGTCCATCACTTGCAGGGATACACCGCGCTCAGAGCAGCACATACGGACCAGGAGGCACACACGTGTCAGACCAGGGAAGGTACATGCAGCAGCATCATGGCATGACACATACAGTCTCAGATATACCGCAGCACCCAGGTGTCTTAATACTGCTCATTAGGGATACATAGCATTAAAAAATGAGTACTTCCCATTGCACGGCAAAAACCTCTCTCTTTCTTGTCACTCTCCCCCCTCCGCAGATTTATCTCCTTCTGTTAATGACTCCCTTTTTTCAATTTGTGTCTCTCTCTGGCAGATAATACTTTGTCTCCCTGTTCTCCTGGCTTGGTGTGCCTCTCGCCTTGTTTGCTGCTCATTATTTGCACTCCGGCAGGATGTAGATACAAGAACTTGCCCATAATCAGTCCAATAATTCCACTTCAAATCTAGCCGTTCTGCTGCCACATATAATCCTGACAACTCATTATCCACCAGCCTGGGTAATTCTGGCTCTTGCATATCGGCTGTGCTGCAGCCTCAGCTGCCTTCCCTTGCCTTCTACACTTTAATTCACTGTTAAACTCCCCTTGCTGAGTTTCACCCTCGGTTGCATCGGTGCAATGGGAAGGAGAGGAGTGCAGCAGTGCAGCAGAGATGCCAGACTAACTCCCCGAATGCCACTTTTCCTGGTGGGAACACGCAAAAGTGTATTTTCAGCTTGTGACATATAAATGATTAGAGCTGACATTTACAACATCTCCCATCTGAAGCCTTGAAGATAACATTTTCCAGCCTGCGAGGCAGGCAGGTGTGATCATCCCCATGTAATGGAGGGGTAAACCGAGGCACAGGATGAGGCCACATCTGGAGTACTGTGTCCATTTCTGGGCCCCCCACTTCAAGAAGGACAGGGAACTGCTGGAGAGAGTCCGGCGGAGGGCTACAAAGATGATCAAGGGAGTGGAGCACCTCTCTTATGGGGAAAGGCTGAGAGACCTGGGTCTGTTTAGCCTGGAGAAGAGAAGACTGAGAGGGGATCTCATCAGTGCTTATAAACATCTAAAGGGTGGGTGTCAAGAGGATGGGGCCAGACTCTTCTCAGTGGTGCCCCGTGACAGGACAACAGGCACAAACTGGAACACAGGAAATTCCATCTCAACATGAGGAAAAACTTCTTTACTTTGAGGGTGGCAGAGCATTGGAACAGGCTGCCCAGAGAGTTGGTGGAGTCTCCTTCTCTGGAGATATTTAAAACCCACCTGGATGCGTTCCTGTGCAACCTGCTCTGGGTGAACCTGCTTTGGCAGGAGGTTGGACTAGATGATCCCTGAAGGTCCCTTCCAACCCCTATCATTCTGTTATTCCGTGACAAAAACTTGCCAAAGGAAGTCAAGTCCTGGGCCTTAGACCATCATTTGCAGCTCTACGACCAGGTGGCAGTGGAGTGAGTCACACTTCAGATGGGACCCGGGTGCACCACCACGCCGCAGTCCCGGGAGCCAGGCGATGGGTCTAGTGGGGCTGGCAGCGCAGAGTTTTACACTGTCCAGGGGCTGCCCTGGAGCACTGACCTAGGAGCAGAGCAGAGCGATGGCTCCAGGGACCCCCAGGCACTCCCTAGGCTGGGGAAGTTTCCTTGCAGCAGCACGCAGAAGGGTCTCATCTTGATACATGAGACCGGGGATGGTCTCCATGGCAGACAGGAGTCTCTTGCCGCATCCCTTGGCAGAGATGGGAAAGTCGGACATTTAAGAAGCTAGGCAAAGACCTAACCACAGCCTTCACAGTGAGGCAGGAGAACAGACATACAGTTATTGTGTCAGTGTGAAAGGAAAAGGTTGAATATGAAGTTTACGAGGCAGCAAATAGGTCTGTCTTGTATCTTCTTCTCTCCTTCAGTCAGGAAAGAACAAGTCTATTTCTAGTCATGGAGACCCTATATATAACTAAACACAAGGTTTCTTCTTGTGCAGTAGATTCACAGCCTGATTGCTCTCAGATGGTTTGTGTAAGACTCAAGCATGCGCTTGAAGCTGAGCGTTCACGCATAGCTCAGAAGATGAATCAGGGTTTTGGCTCTAGTTCCTCTTTAGAGATAGCAGCCCTAGCGATGACCAAAACGGTGGCTCTTGCATCAGCTCCTCCGAGCAAGAAATGTCTCTGACTCAGTGTTTGTGCCAGGCCACACAGCACCACCTGGCTCAGGCATTCAGGTACTGTCACGGCGCAGGTAATGTATAGAGGCGGTGTACTCTCAAGTATCTTTGAACACTCAATAGAGTAATCAGGAAACTTGGCTACCACCACCCTGAGATGGCTGCAAAGGTCACAACCAGGTGTTGCACATTCCAGCACTGTAAACCTTCAGTGCGCAGCAAGCTGCTCCCTTTTGTAGCACCGATCTACGTGTCCCCTCCACAATAAGCATTCACTGTCCTGCCCCGGGTAAAGGACATGCCGTTTGACCAGCACCATTCCTCTCCATCCCCAAAAGTGCAGCAGAAAGCAAGCAGAAGCAGGGCTTAGACCACCATTTCCAGGGCATCACTGGTAAGTGACCCCTGCAACAGCCCCCAGGATGACATGAAGCCTAAACATTTCTGGACCCGTCATCTCTGTGCAATCCTGGGCAAGGTTACGGCAAGAGCCAGACGTGCTTCATCCCGTCCTTCAGCACAGCCAGGCTGCAGCTTACGTCTGGAAAGATGTGAAACCTCTACTGTGCAACTAAAACTCTAACCTCTGGTGGGGCACAAGTCCCATCATGCACTGAGCATATATAAATTACCATAATCTTTTCTAAAAGGGCCCTGCAGCGTTTAGTCCATTTAAGCAGAAGCTGCAGTTACCCAACTCCAGAGATGTCACTACATCAACATTTACTCTTCTGCATGTACCTCTTTGTGGCTCCCAGAACTCTTTCACCACTGACAATCTGTACCATGTAGGGTTCAGCTCGTCCTCTGCAGAACCTGCAAGTGCCTCCTCCAGAGGATGTCCCAGGCAGATGGGTCCCAGGGGAAGAAGACAGGTGATATTTGCTCTGCAGCCCTTATTTTTAAGGGCTAGAACTGAAAATTGCCTTTAAAAATAGACTAACGCACTGGTGAGTGGAGCCATTGAGGCAGGCAAGCCAAGGCAGCAATGTCTCTTGTTGGCTATATCTCTGCTGGGGACAGTACGGCCTGTTTGGGGATGACACTGTTCACTTTGGGAGAATGGAGGCAGTTGGCTCCAGGGGGCCCTGAGGGCAGCAAGAGGCTGTTCGCACCTTTTTTATACCCTGAAGACTTGTTTCTTGGGTGCTTTGGGCTGGATTTGCTGCAAACACTTAGAAGACCTCCTGTCATGTTGATCCATTCATGTGCTCCCTGCTGGTACGGTGCCCCCAGGTTGAAGAAACATTCTCAGTTCTTTTGCAGTGATTTTGTTCCCAGCTGATGCCCCTAAGCTGGGAGGGTACTGAGGGCACAACAAAACTGGTAGCTTGAACAATTGGGCAAGGGTGTGCACGCACTCAAAATGCTCTCGGAGAACAGTAATGTGTCTCCATGCTTCGTTGCTTCTTTTCTGTCTTAACCTTTTTTGCACCTTGAGGCTTTTGTTCTTTTCTCCAACTGCCTTTCTAAGCACACATGCCAAGCTGACTGCAGTTCTCTCCACGTCTTCCCTCAAATTCTAAAGCCATATTTTCCTGGGTCTCTCTTGTGGTTGCTTTTGCATGACCCTTACAGAAAATTTATGTGACAAGAAAGGAAATGGCTTTACACAGCAGAAGAGCAGGGTTACTCACGGCAAAGGGCAGTAATTCAGAAGGTCTTGGGTGGCCAGTGTCCGGCTTCACATGAAAACCAAAGCGGGGTGTTAAGCGAAGGAGAGAGCAGTGACGATGGCTGCCTGCAATGGCTGCAGCAGGGCTGACAGCAGAACAGGGGCTGCGGCTGTGGCCGTGCGTTGGGCAGGCTGAGACCATCTCACTGTGAGCCACCATCACCGCTCCCTGGCCCAGCCTCTCCTGCTCTCCCGTGGGAGCCATGCTTTGTCCCACCCTCCACTGCATCTCCTGGCTGTGTCCCCACCCTGGAGTGTCCCCTCCATCCTGTGGTTAGGGACCCTCTGGCACCATGCAAAACCAAGGCTGACCAGACCTACCTCTCACAAACCAGCAGCTCTTTCAACACTTTTTTTTCTTGTTAAGCCAGGGAAGTATATTTTTATGGAAGGATCAGGAAAATGTTGGTGGACTCTCTTTCCCATCCCTTTCCATATGCAACCTGCTGTATCTCTTGGTGATGTGCCTGTTTGTCTTTTCTTTCCTACCTGTGTGAAAGTGGCTTTCACTGACCCGTACATCAGATTGCGTTATGCACTTCAGGTCTCTCACCTCTTAACATCGCTTACCCGCCTCTGCCTTCCCCACACCCCATCCCCACCTAAGGACAAGCCTCCCCTCACATCTCTCAGAAGCTTAGTGTTTCTTAATACATTTAAGAGAAATCTGCAGGAAGGAACAGGAGAAATATTAGTTCAGAGATGACCCAATGCTTGGGGACAGTAATTAATAATCTAAGAGCTACTGCAATGACCTGGATGAATTAGAGGAGCTGTCAGGAAGGAATGAAATGTAACAAGTATAAGCACAGCACAGTTCGGAGAATTACAAATGGAAATACAAAACAGGGTATCCACGACTGGACAAGAGGAGTGCAGGGAAAGAACCTAGGGTAATCACTCATGAAGAAATAAGGATGAGTAGTTAATGAAAAGCCATAATTAAGAAAAGGCAAATACAGTCTTGGGATCTATGAGAGGGAAAAATAATATGAAAAATATTACCCAGAGTGTTTTGCCACAGCAGCTACCATCAGCTAAGATGCAGCTACCAGCAGTGTTGGGTTTGTACCTCTGGAAGACGAGGACAGGAATCCACGGCTGAGAAGCCATACTTGAGAGCTCCCTTCCATCCCTGGGCAAGCAAAGCCTCTGTTTGTTAACTTCCACACACACTGCAAGGTCAGTCGATTTTCAGGATGTTTCAGGGGCTGAAAGAGCAGGCAGATATTAAATTTTCTTTCTGCATCAGATGGGAGTTTTCACATCTTTATATTTCATGTCCATTTTTTAATCTCTTGCTAGTACACAGAAGGGTGAGTCCTAAAGCTATAGCAAACGTGCAGGGACATAGAGTTTATATTCTGCTCACAGCGTGCGCTTGTACACACTGTAGAAATTGTGCGTGATGGTGGGCAATGCCAAAGGAGATGTGACACTGATGAAATGTGGGCGGGAGTCAGCTGAGCTGCAGCCGGGCAGCACCCAGTGTCTGGCTAAAACCACATGGTGACTCCTCCGATTTTCATGAAGTTGCTGCATCCAAGAGCTCCCATACCGTGTGACCAGCAGGTTGAGGAGATACAGGAGGAGAGCTGGCAGCAGGCAGGTTGTTGAGCTTCTGAAGGTAGTGGATGGCAGGAGGAAATCCAAGACTCAAAGGTGGGGTGTCCAAAGCCCATAGCAGGCTCATTGCAGTTGCTTGTCTGTCTCAGCTCTTTTGGAATCCTCTCCACCCATAAGAGGAGTTACCCACTCGGGTTACTCAAACCACTGCTCTGGGGACAGTGGGCAACTGGCCCATGATGTGCATAAAAAGGTGACACAAAGAGAAGACAGCTGCTAAACAAAAAATTAGTAGTTCTATCATGAAATAGAAATGACTTGAACTAAAGGAAAACCAATATGTGTAATGGAGAATGGGTAACTGGCAACAGAAGCACTGGGTGGGTCCCAAACATGAACAGACAAGGTAGTCTAAGATTGCAACAGAAATAGAAATGCCAGTAAGTGCAATGAATGGAGGAAAAGTCTGTCATTGTTCTTAATAAAGTCAATGGAAAACTCTTGTTGCCATCAGACCCAGAGGGAAGGTGTACGTTTCCCAGGCATAGCCATGTTCAGCTATGCACCCCACTCTTTTCCATTGAGGTGATAGGACGAACCCTCTCAGCCCTGTTCCCTGGGGACACTGCCCTGGTCCTGACTGTGGCTCTACCACCTGTCCCCCACTTGCACTGAAGCTTGGGGTGCGCTGGGTCATGGTGATGGAGAGGAAGGGCAAGGGTGCCTCTGGCCATATTGCAGGGAGGCTGATTTTGCTTGTTGTCTTCCTTCTCTCTGTGTTTGCCATGTCAGCGGACCATTGTCCGAGGAGACTGATGGACAGTGTGTTGGGATAAGAGCTGAAATGAGGGGGAAAAACGACAGTGCTCAGGAGAAGATGAAAATGATGAGAGAGACAAAGTGACTATCTACCTACCCAACTTCCTTAATCCTACAGAGGCAAGGAGCTACTTTAAAAGTCAATAACCCCTCTGTTTCCTCACCCACCTGTCTTTGCAGTGAGCTCTTGCCTGAGTTCTTTAAAGTGCCTAAGTGAAAGGAAGGGAATAGGGGTTGTCTTACCTCAGGAAAAACATCCGTGCCAATCACTGTCTGGCCTAGCCTTTGATGTAATGAAACTTGAGTATCTAAGTACCACCACGGTACCACTGGATGTTGGGCCCCCGTGTCCATTTTAATGGCTTGGTGATTCACTTTGCCTGCAGCTATGGCGAGGCCGCTGCAACAAAATCTTACTGCTAATGGGCAGGAGGTCAGTCCTGTCCTTCCTGTCACAGGTGGGCTACAGCAGCTGAGATTGCCGTGGTTGTAGTGGCTTTTTGCCCTTTGGGTGTAGCGAGTCCCTACCTGATCTGATATGCAGGAGGGAAAATGCAAACAAGTATTTTCCGTCTGCCAAGCAAATGTGATTCATTATTAATACAGCCCTGTTAAGAGTGCGTAGCACTTTAGAGACTTTAACTGACTGACAGGTCCCTGACGTAAGGAGGTTTCTTTCCATGTTTAAGCATCACAGAACAGGTAAGCATGACAAACAAAGGAAGGGCTGGATTGAAGAGGTGGAAGGGCTACAAAAATAATATTATGTGCTAGTGTGGTTACGCACAAAACTTAAATATGCTGCAACATCGCCGACACCAAGAACTCCGTAAAGTTCCTTTCAGTGGTGCCCGGGGACAGGACAAGAGGTAATGGGCACAAACTTGAGCATAGGAAGTTCCACCTAAACATGAGGAGGAACTTCTTTACTTTGAGGGTGGCAGAGCACTGGAACAGGCCGCCCAGAGAGGTGGTGGAGTCTCCGTCTCTGGAGACATTCCAAACCCACCTGGACGTGTTCCTGTGCAACCTGCTCTAGGTGACCCTGCTCTGGCAGGGGGGTTGGACTAGATGATCTCCAGAGGTCCCTTCCAACCTTATGATTCTATGAAAGGATTTGGTATTTACTGTTATGAGGAAGTTTGAATGGTTTCTAGTGAGCCTGGCTGACCCTAAAACCTCACTGAAACCACTAGAGAGATAGCAACAGCTTTCTATGAGGGCTGAAAGAGGTGGTGATTAAATACCCCTTTACCCAGTGGTAGCTGACCAAAGAGATGCCCCAGATTATGGGCTAATGTGACAGTCAGGGCACATACTGTGGAGGTCTTAATGCAAATATTTGATGGCATACTCTGGGGCTGTGGGTCATAGGTAAAAAGACGACAAGAAGCTAGAGTCTGGAAACAGCAAGTGGAGCAAACTGTAGCATGGCCTCAGGAGAAGGCTACGAGACAGACAACCTCTTTGGGCAGCATTCTGGATGAAAAAAGAAGTTTCAAATTTTGGGTAAGGAAAAAGCTTCCTCTGTTCATGGCACTTAAATAAAAACAGTTTCTTCAGAGAAATATCTGATCATTTGCCATTAAAGGCAAGGCAAGGCAGATCATCCGCAGCAAACAGAAGTACAGAGGCCGCAGGAATTAAAAATCCTTCGAAATGTGACTTGAGCTCTTAGGTTCTCCACAGCTGAGGATATGGCTTAAAGCTGTTGGGCTGCCTCAAACAACCAATTCTGAAGTGGGGAAACATCTCCTGTCCATATCGCAGACTTCGTGCAATGGTCGGTGGGGAAAAGCAGGTAACATTGCCTGTGATTCATCCTGGCGATGAATCTTAAATTCCTACTTCGGGATGCATGAATCAGCCTCTGGAAGGGCTTATTCCTTTCTCCTGTTCATACCAATACCCTTGGGTGCTCAGCTCCAGTATACAGCTAATCTTTGCAGACCTTGGTCGAGTGAGACAAATCCCGCTGGAGCCTGGCTGGCAGGGGCCAGGAGGCCTTCGTGAGTCTGCTGGAGAGGATGCAACGCACAGGGCTGCTCTCTCCTTCTCATGGGCAGCTTTCACCCCATCCTGTACATTTTCTGCTCTCTGGCTTTCTAGTCTTCTGAGACATACACAGGCATGTTTTGTTTTCATAAGCACAAACAACTTTTATTCCAAAACCAATTTACCTTTTATTTGTGGGAATCTGGATGGAATTGCACTAAATAAATGTGGTCTTAATTGCCCTTGCAGGCAGTACAAATGTTTATTCTTTGCTTGTTTTGTTTCATTTTGGAGGTGTTTTTTTGGGTGGGTTTTTTCCCCCATACAGCTATATTAAGGAGAAATATTAAGCCTACACAATGTATGCAAACACATTTTTGCTGTTTGAGCAAGAGGAATCACTTGGGTGACATACTGTAATTCATCAAAAGGTCTGACACTGCATTATGAAAGGATACTTTTTGGTATTTTGAAAAGTCTTTTTCCCAACAAACATTCAAGTGCATTGTTTGATCAAGCAATAACACCACTTTAATCTACCTTGTGTACTTTCTTCAAAATAAGAGGTCAGAGAATAATGGTTCTCTGTTTTTAAAAGGAATCCTTTTAGAAATGCTTTTAGAGGCAAAGATCTGGTGCCAATGTTTTTCTTACTTGGAGAATTTAGCATTTTGCTGGAATACAAACCATCTCCTTGAAGTCCAAGAGGACAGATAATGGGACTTATTCTTTTGGTGTCACAGATACGCATCCCACACAAATGCACTCTTCCCCTGGCCTTCAGCAGAATCAGACAATCTTGTTCCTGAATCAAGGTCTGCTAAAGTTACTCTGAACCCCCCTGCTGATATCAGTCAGCTCTGGATTAGGCCTGCAGAGGATAAAGAAAGAAGTGTCTGACCCTTGCATCCTTATTCCCCATCGACTCAATGTGAAGTGAAGGAGACTTGGCACAGGATGCCAGAAGCTCAGCACCATGTAAAAAGTGAGTGAAACAATCTGGGAGATGGGTAAGACACAGGTGTAGATCAGCCCAAGCAGCTTGGAGATCATCAAATTCTCATCAGCCTCACTCACAGCTCAAGGACAACATGTCCGTGTGGGAGAAGACCTTGATCATAGAATCATAGAATCTTCATGGTTGGAAAGGACCTTTAAGATCATCGAGTCCAACCAAACAACCTACAATCTCTGACACTAGAAGGTGGTACAGGATCCTCCTACTCCTCACCTACATGTTCAGCTCCTGAGCATGATTGCTGCAAAATATTACTGATCTCAAGCACTGATTTAGGAGCACCTCAAAATCTTGGGTGCTTCTATCACTAGCAAACAACCGTGATCTTACTTTTTTTTTTAAATCAAAAAATCAAAATCAAAAATTAAATTAAATCAAAAATTAAATTAACACTGGAGTTCATTTCTCCCAGATTTAGCCACTGAAAAGAAAAGTGCCTGTTCTAACCTAGTTAACTTGGGCTCCTTCTATTGCTACCGGGCAGCAATGGGTACCTCCAGCGGCTGGTCCATCCCCACCCATCTTCCATACCTCACTCCCAGGAATGTAAAGTACTAGTTAAGGCTTTTGGATAGGCAACACCGGGTAATATAAATGCCCCATACAATGACACGGGCATTGTGCTGTGCTTGAGCAGGATTACATTTACTGTAGGCCATTAGCCTCAAAACTGCATAGCATAATTCTTTTCTCTCTTGGCCATTCCTTTGAAAAAGATTAGGTGACTGGCAAGCTTTCATATTCATTTAAAAGTCTAGAATGCAGACGGATAGCACAGCAGTCAATCATGACTGTTTTTATCAGCACCTCATCTGTTTCAGGATGTCAGTGGAAGTCCTGCTTAACCAAGAAGGACAGAAGTTGCCCTACACATTTCCCCCCCCTCCCTCTGGCTATTATGTTTCTTTGTCAAAAGTTTCTGTATTTCATCTATAGTTTTAGGAACGACATTCATTAGAAGTTAGAAAAGTGAAAGCTAAAATTGGAAAGTCAAATTCAAGAACAAGTTAATAAGGATAATTAGACAATCAGGTAGATAGACCACCATTTGTCTGAATCAAAAACTCTGGATATGTAAGACCATGCTAGATAAGATAACAGTGGGAATGATATAATAAGGAATTCTGTAAAGGTAAGGGGTCAAAGTGGAGAGCCGAAGTGATCTTTTCTACCTGTGATTTTTAAGTATGCCTAACAACACAGGATTTTTAAAGGAGGTGAGGGAAAAAGGATCTTTCAGGTTTGCCCATTTGGCAGACATTAATTCAGCTGAGCTAAGCAACCTGTAAATGGAACTGACAAATGCTATTATCCCAGGTGCTAACTTTTTTCCTCTTTTGCTTTTAATGAATACAAGAAGGACCCAGAATTTTTCCCACAGAAGACCGCAACTGGGGATTTGCCAGAAAATTCGGGGTCGCTGCTTTGTTTAAACCACAGCAAAATAGAGCTACCTTCATTTTTAATAACCAAGTAAGACCCGCACAGAGGGCAGCCCCAGCATGCCACGCTGAGCTGCTGCATGCGGCAACCACAGGCACGGCTGGGGCCAGCTCAAGGGGCTGCAGCCATGAGTGAGGCCGCAGGACTCCAGTGGTACAGGCACACTGGGACCAGTGCACATGGGCCATGGCTGATGCAAAAACTATTCTTGCCTGAAAACCTGTTCTTTAAAATGAAACCTGACTCTGCAAAATGATTTTTCTCTTTGTATCTTTTAATAGAGATGAGCATAGAGATAAGTACCATACTTTTTTTTTTTTTGCAAAAGGAAGACCGTAATTCTAGATTCTATGCAGCATTTTAGGTAAATTTACATCCTTTCCTTCCTTTCTATGAAATATGTTCCCATACTTCTGGAAGGACCAAGTGGAGATAACCCAAGGAAGCACCATGTATAATTTTATGAAGGCAAAAGTGATTAAAAAGCAAGTTCCAAGGCAAAAGCACCGATGCATTTAAATGTTTGTGAACCTCAAATTAACTTGCTCCTTATTGATGCTGATGCTGCACACTGCCGTTCTGAGATGGCCTCCCGTGCCTCCCTGATATTATTGATTGGAAAAGGTGCAGAGATAAGAACCAGTCCCAGCACTTCACGTTTTAAGGTCACTTTTCTCAAGTGAGCTCATATCTACCATACCGAGCTATCCCGTAGCATTCCACGGTAATAAACTTGAGTGTAATAAACGTGTGAGTGACTTTGTGGCACGGGGCAGTTGGCCTTTTACTATAGACTGGGAAGAGTTTGGTTGTGTAGGATCTCCGCATCTCTCTGCTAGACCATCCCTGAGGGTCTGAGAAACCTGCCTCTCCTCTGCAGCCTTGTGCTGCTGGGGGCTACAGCCCTTTCCTGCCAGCTGGGCATCCCAAGGGTGTCTGGAAAAGGAGAGCACCCAGCCGACATCCAGAGCTGATCTCAGGGCTCATAAAGCTTCCCTACGTGTGCAGGGTCGGGGTAATCATACGTAAGTCATTACGCAAATGAAGCTCAGTACGCAGTAATGCTCAATAGCACCCATGGAAAAACAGTTTATTTCCACTTCAATTAGTTTATAAGAGCACTTGCATTTTTGAAACTTCATAAATGATGAAGTAATTTGCATTTAACTCAGTTATTATGTTGTGGGATTTGCCAGAGCTCTTCAATTCAGGTTACAAACTATATTTTCCAAACCATCCAGGACAGGCTGCATGTTAATCACCAGTCTCTCTCACGGCTGCCTGGACCTGGCTGGAAGAGGAGGGGGACTTGCACAGCAGGATCGGGCTCAGAGGCGCTGTCAGGCAGCTCCTTGGGACCAGCAAGAATTACAAACCCCGTCAGTTCAGCGAGGTGGCTTGAAAAGTGGCTGATTGACCAGGCCAGTTGTAGGCAAGTGACTAGCGGTGTACCCCATGGGGTGGTCCTGGGACCAGTACTTCTTCATTAATGACCTAGATCATGGCAAAGATTATGCACCCTTGGCAAGTTCACAGACAATACAAAACTAGGAGGAGTGGCTGATACACCCCAGGGCTGTGATGACACTCAGAGAAAAGTGCACATCCTGGAGAAATGGGCTGACAGTTCATGAAGAAGTTCATGACAGGTCATGAAGTTCAACAAGAGGAAAAGCAAAGTCCTGCCCCTGGGGATGAAGAACTCCAGGCACCAATACATGCTGGGGGGTGATCAGTGGCTGATCAGCTGGAAAGGAGCTTTGCTAGAAGAACCTATAGGTCCTGGTAGACATCAAACTGAGCATCAGGCAGCAGTGTGCCTTTGTGGCAAAAAAAGCCAAAAGCATCCTGAGCTGCCTTAGAGAGAACATTGCCATCAGGTTGACGGAGGTAAGTGAGTCTGGCAATCATCTTTGTGTCCTTTTTCTGGACTCACTCCAGTGATGCCCGGAGAGAGGAAAACGTCTCACCTGATGGGGAATCCAGCTTGTGCTACAGGCTTGAACTTCAATGCAGTTTTCCAGACAGCATGGACCCTTGAAAGTTGTTTGCCATAAAGAACACAATCCTCACATCCCAGATGGATGGTAAAGAAAGAAAAATGGCTGTCACCTGAGGAACTCAATTTTTTTAGAGCTGGAGGGTTTTTTTCTCTTGTGGGAGATCTACCCCTCCGCACTCAGCCCCCACTGCTGCCCCAGCTTGCCCAGAAGAACCTGGCTGGCATTGAGAACCCAACCTGCCTCTGCATCGCCCTGATGATGACCTGCTTCCAATGCTAAGATGTCGCTAGGTTAGCAAGGCATTCAGCTGGGCCTTCCCAGCAAACCAGCATCTTTAGGGCATCCCAAAGCTGCAATGGCTGTAACAAACACTCAGACAAAATCTCCTGGAAGCCAGCAGACGATAGAGGAATATCCATAAAGTTCTAATAACTATTTTGCCACATAATAGTAATTCTTTCCATGCACCATAACTGCAGGTATAGCGGGAGGATGGGATCATGGTCAGTTCTGGGTAGTGCTGTGTAATTTGAACACATGAGGAGAGAAGTGTTACCTTACTTTGGCTTTATCTAAAAACTATCATGATCTCTGTATTTGCTGTATCATGATGACCTTGTGTCCTAGTTTCTATTTCCAATTAAAAACATGGCCAGTTAGCCCGCTTGTAGTTACCTACAAATTGCCAGTCATCTTCAACTTAAGAAGAAAACTTTCACTGCTACAGTTAGTACTACCATGTCCTCTTTTATTAGAGGTTCTGCTACTAACCTGTATTTATTTAAGATTTCACTCTTCTTATCATGGGAATTATTCTAAAAATCTTAAGTGCATTTGGTATTCTCTAGTTTGATAATATTAGATTATAACTGTGGAACAATATATAACCTCTTGTTTATAAACCCAGAATCGTGCCTCCAGGCAATGTATCATCCAAGAAATTTGTGGGTTTTTTTCCAGTGATGAATCACTTTCTTCACACCACTGTACTCTAACCTCATAATGATGTTCATTATCACAACATATTCAAAGCCTCTTCTTGTGAATGTAGTAAGGAACTGTTGTTATAATAAGGATAAATGGGATGGGAAATCTGGTAGTTAAGGCTGAGCTGAGTTACGGTTCCTCTTTAGGATAAGAGTTCTGCATTTGTCTGTCCGTTGGAGGGTAATAGAGAGTTTGCATTAAAACCAGATGTTAACATCTGGGCTTTCCCACTCTATTCTGAAAGACTGTCACAGAATCACGGAGTCGTTTGGGTTGGATGGGAACTTTAAAGATCATCTAGTCCAATTCCCCTGCAATGAGCAGGGACATCTTCAACTAGATCAGGTTGCTCAGAGCCCCGTCCAACCTGACCTTGAATGTTTCCAGGGATGGGACACCTACCGCCTCTCTGAGAAACTGAGATTTCCCAGTGTGCTAGTGTTTCACCACCCTGATTATAAAAAATTTATTCCTTATATCTAGTCTGAATCTACTCCCCTTTAGTTTAAAAACCGTTATTCCTTGTCCTATCACAACAGAATCTGCAAAAATGTTTGGCCCCGTCTTTCTTATAAGGCCCCTTTATGCACTGACAGGCTGCAACAAGGTCTCCCTGGAGCCTTCTCTTCTCCAGGCTGAACAACCCCAACTCTCTCAACCTTTCTTCGTAGGAGAGGTATTCCATCCCTCTGGTTATTTTGTGGCCCTGTAGCCTGATACTCCCAGCAAAGATTTCTTCATCCCAACCTCGTTTTTTTGGTCTGTCCTTGGGCTTTGAGATGTGCCCTGCCCTGCTATAATGATCTCTGTATTTGCAAATCATGATAGCCTCATTTCAGAGGCTGACATGTCTTCCCTGCTGCAGATATCAACAATCTCATGATTTTTAGCAATGTAGCAATGCAAATAAAGACAAATCAGGTTGCTGAGAAGCCCAGTTAAGTAGGAATGCTTTTTGCATTTGACTTAAGGAATAGACTTATGGTGAAGATGATACATGGACTAATTTGCTGTCTACACAGAAAGGGCAAACAGCTTTATGTCAGCAGAGACGTGCAAGCCAACTTTGTTATAGCTGAGAAACAGATCATAAAAGGTATCAATGCTTAGTAGTCTGGCATGTGTACAGAGTAAGATCTTGGATCATTATGCTTTAGGGAATTTGGTAAGACATCCACAATAGTATTATAGCAACACATACATACTATAATGATGATAAGGTAACCATGGCAATGATAAGGCAGAACTGAGTCCAACATATACATATACACCATAGAGGTGCGATCCATGAACACATACAGTTTAAGAAAATTAATATGTCAAGTACACACGATCAGGTCTAAAAACCACTCATGCAAAGGGTAGTTGCTTTCCCCATGAGAGTATCATTTACCCTCTTGTTCATTTTTTCGTGCTAGACCGGAGAAATGATGGGCCTGGAGGGGACAATAGGCTGTTAGTTTGACTTATGAGGGTGCTATCTGTATTTTAGCAATAGAGTGAGTTAATGCTGTGTTTGGCTTCTGGACCAGCTGTACAAATATCAGAGTAGTAATTTCCATGTGATTGAATGGGTGAAGCAAGTACAGGACAAAATGTCCAAGCATTTCTACTTTCACCTGAGAGTAAACCTTAAGTCAGACCCAGACTTGCTTTGAAAATTAGGGACAGCAGTTTGTGTCTGGGAAGCCTGTGTTGTCACTAGAAGTTGACCATGAAGCGGCAAGTCTGGCCACGGGGCTGATGGTAGAGCCGTGTGCTGTACTGGCCGAGCTCAGGCACATCCACAGCTTCCTACTTGCGCAGCCACAGTAGCCCAGCCAGGCTTTGCAGCTACACTGCTGAGTCCCAGCCTCTCTCAGTCGTACACACAGCATGCCATCATCCAGCCACCACAGTGACCTCATACAGGTAAAGAAGAGAAGCAGGAAAAGAAGAGGAGCCCATCAGTGAGGGTCTTTAGGGATGAAGAATAGCACTGAAGAATGGGACATTGTAGTAGTAATTGTAGCAGTGAAACTTTTCTTCTTAAGCTAAAGCACAGCACAGATGAACAGCAAACACTAATCAATCCTATAAACCTAATGTATAGAAAACTCCCATTGATTTTAGTAGGGATTTTCCTATGTTGGACTTAAAGTATTCAGCCCACTCCAATGCATTTCATAAGCTTTTGATTGCAAAAATTGTCCACAGGTCCAACAGGCTTGGATCAACATTGTTAAAGACATGTTTCAGGCTTGCAGCTTCACAGCAGTTATCAACTGTTGTTGCTCTTTTCTTTGAAACAGAAAGGAAAAATACAAATTTGCAACACTACAAATCTGGTTTGCATAAGTCCTTGGGCCAAAGCCATCTCCGATGTAACTCTATTGCCTTAAGTCGTATATATTTTCTTCCCGCATTTCACTCCAAAGATGTAGTCACTGCAGGCAGTAAGATGATTTGCTGAGAATGATTGCAGAGATTATCACAAACAGATCCTGATCTCTAATCTAATCAAAATCTCTGTCTAATACCCTACACATTAAGTCCGAGTTCAAAGCACCATGCACTGAATGATGTACTTGGCATCTCTTGGATCAGGCAGCAGAAGCAGGAGATGAATGCATAAACCAGGAAATGGATCATGGCCAATTAGCAGTGCAGAAACCGTGGCAGGTCATTTCCTAAATAACAAATGAGCCTGGCAGGCTGGCATGTTTTTGTGCAGTGACCTGAGTCAGGCAAGTGTTGAAGACCTTATTCCAGACCAGCGGGTGGCTGCGCAGCCCAATCTGCGTGGGCTGCTTTTGGTGCTGCAAGACAGGCCGAGGAGGCTGTGATAGTCTCCAGGCATAGTGCAGCTGGATGAGTGGAAGAACAAGAGAAACTTGAGATATAAGTCAAACTTGTCACTGCAAGACATTTACAAATCATCTGAACTATGGTCCCCATTACTCAGAGTCCGCCTCTGTCCAAAAGGGATATCTATCCAGCAGGGAGGAGGGGGGGAAAGGCAAAGCTCAGATTTCAGCCAGTTCCTTTCCCTCTTCTTTTTCTTCAGTTATCAAGAGACAAAAAAGTATTTGAGGAGCTGGGAACATCTAGCCAGCTAGAGGCTCATGAGCCCAGCTGAGGTCAGAGCCGCCGAGGCCAGGCAAAATGCAAAAAACCATACAAGATGCTCCCTACTGCAACGGGGCTGCAGCATAAAGAAGAGAAAGGGCAGAAGGGGAAACAGAGGCAGAGCAAGATGATGGGATTTGCCTTGGTTTGCCCTTGACCACAGTGGTGGGCACTGACCACCCAGGAGGAGAATGGTGAGACAACATGATGCCTCCAGCTCATGGCTGACCTGGTGGTAAGGGTGGACACCCCAATGTACAGAGGGAAGAATATGTTCTGATGTTACAGAATCCTAGTAACAATAATACTAGGGTTTTAATCTTTAAAAATGTCACTGTTAAACGAGAATGATCAAATTAGTCCATTGTAACTTTAAGTCAATGTGAAATAGAATAAAAGATGAAGGGACCAGAAGCTCTTTTTTGTGACACAAGAGGGCACATATAAGAGAGGCAAAAATAGTAAAAGAGAAGAGAACAGGGAATAAAGACACTTGAAAAGCTTTTCCTCGCAGCTTTTATTTAAAAGAGAGTTATGTGTTTGTATGTACTTAAACTGTCTCTCCTGTTTTCCAGGGAAAGAACAGGTGGGAACTCAAAAGAAGTGGCTACTTAAGCCCCATTATATTTGTTTTCTGTTTTGAAACCTTCCTAATTTTGTTATGTGCCACAACAGCATTTGAAAACCCTTTAAATGACCTCTTGCATCAGTTGTGCTTTAGATTTCTTTCTATCATCAAGGCCTTCAGCAAATAGTTTCCTCCATGGAAACACTTGGGGGCTGGGAATTTGAAAGTTTGATTTCTAGAAGCTAATGCATGAGTTGATGAGCTATAGGTGAAAATGAAGACAAAGGCAACCTTGCAAAAAAAAGGGGGTTTGAACTGCAGCCTGGAATTAGGCTGTACAACACGTATTCCTGACATCAGACCAGTTTTACTCATTCCTCTTCCTGGGCTTGTTACTGAGGCTATTACAGATAAACATGTTGACAGCTCATCTTCGGAAAAGAAACATCTCAGCTCTGCAGAAAACCACCCTCAGAATGGTGTGTGTGGCTGCATAATCTATATTAATCCTAGGGCAGAAAACTGCACCTGCCTAGACAGACAGGCTGAAAAATCTCCATTAATTTCTAGTTCTTGAAGTCTTCAGTAAGAAACCACACCAGGACTAGCTGTGTTGGGTTGTGCTGCATTGTCGAGCATTTTTGTGTTGAGATTGAAGCTGTGCACAGAATAGAAATTGTGTTTAATGTAAATTTTCAAGGTCTCGATGTCAGTTTTTACCTTGGTTAGGCACGAAACCCTTATGCTTCAAAATGTTCCAAGAAAACTTTTTGAAGATTCATTTTAGGTTGCTCAAAATACATTTCAGCATTGATATTTCATTTTGATTTTATCTCTCAGAAATGTTGTTACAATATAAAATAGAATAATAAAAAAAAAACAATTCCAAGGAAGACAATGCTTTCAAAACAACAAAAAAAACCCCTGGTCTTTAATTCCAAAAAATGTCAAAACAGGATAGTCTGCTATCAGAGCTGCTTTTGGTGTTCAGACTGAAATGTGCCAAAATTGCCATGCTTATATAATAGAAAATGGTACCACTAGCATTCCTCTGTCCTGCCCTCATGGAGAGCTACTAAAAGGGGTACAAATTATTAAGTATTTATCAATATTGACATTTTCCTTGTTGTACAACCAAGTTTATCAAATAAGTAATGTAACTGGCTTAATGACATACTTTAAAGGGAAAACAGAACCTTTTTGTGAATGAAATTTTATATTGCTTACAAAAGAATTTTTTTTTACAGACAGACCTTTTAAAAACAGCACTAAAAGCTGCAAAATATAGGGGAAGGACGAAAAATATCTGGTTGTATCAGAGAATCAAACAATACATTTAAAACCCACATGTATTCTATAGGAGATTGTACTATTCTGTAATAGGGTCATAACGCTATTCGAGCCTATGGTATGATAGGGAAGTGACACTGTCACATTACACTACCAGGCTCTGACATGATAGCTGCGCAGATAGGGTGAGCAGAGGCTTTAGGAGGAAAAAAGTTAAAGGAGAATTCAAAAAAATGTGTGCACAAACCCAAGAACTTGCCCTTTACTAAGTAGACCCAGATACTGTTGCTTATGACCCGTGAACTGACAGCCACAAAGAAAGTCTGGAATCTGTAGTAAAAGAAGCTTTCTGATTTTGAGATGATCACGAACTGGAGCTATACAAAGTCATTGAACTCCAGCATAATACAAACACTGGGGAAGACAAGAAATTCAGTAAGTCAAGAGCAACAGGAGGGAATATTAGAAGTCACGAGACATCATCCCAGGAACGAGGACCAGGGCAGCCTTCCAAAGGAGTGGGTTGACTGAAGGGCTGTGTTAACTCATGGGCTAGAGGAACAGAAACAGGAAGAAGCGCAACAGTGCAAAATGTGTGTTTATGCACTTCAAAAAAACCACACAGCTGTAAGTTTAAGTTTGCTAATTGCAGATGACAGAGAAGAAAGAGCTGGGTGGACTCATTTAACTATAACTGTGACATTACCACAGGTAGGATAGGCCAACTGAGCTATTTCCATTTGATACATGAAAGCATTAATAGCACAGTACAAACTCCGTTATAGAGACTTCATTGGGACTTTTGCATGCAGCTGTAATCATTCATGTTCCAGAAAGCAGCAAAAATTATACCAGGCAAAGGAAGGGCTGTTAGGATGATGCAGGGAATGGGAACAACTATGCAAGCGAAGCCTAAGAGAAGTTATGTTTATGCTGCAGTGAACCATAAAATCAGGTACTTACAGTTATGAAAATATAATGTTTTCCTTAAAAGACTATCCTGCAAGGAAGCAGCATAAATCAGCCCATGCAAAACCCCATGCCTGGGACAGCTTGCTAAAAGCTAATCCAGCTGTTTTTATGTTGCCCTTTATCAGCCAGCTTATGGAAGAGTTTGGCATGTGTAACCTCAGAAAGCAAGCGCTGAGACGGGATCTGATTGCCATCCATAAATATGCTGAAGGAGGAAAAGGGGAAGCAACTGAGAGGAAAAAGAGCTAACGAAGCTCAAGGACTACATTGGCGCCTGGACAAGTGGTAAAAAAACTGGCCATGAGCAAATTCAGACTGGAAATCTGAAGAAGGATTTTAACCATCCAAGCAGGATAGCTCAAGAATGGCCTTCTTGTAGAAAAAGCAGGAGCAGAAAACTTAATTGATTTTACAGTTTCATCAAACTGGAGCTCAATTAATATTTTAAAAGGACTTCATGGCACAGCTGTTTGAAATAATAGAGATCTGGATTCACTGATCCAGAAGATTGCTTCTAATCCTATCTTACTAAAATACAGCTGTAAATATGCCCAGAAAACATGAAAGTCCACAAAAAAATCCTCCGAAGAAAACATAATGGGTAAAATAAAAAATAGGTCCAAAGGGCAACATAATGTTCCCAGGAGAAAGGAGAATCTGAACTGGAAAGCAAGAGATGTGTAAGGAAGGGAGATAAGGAAGGGAGAAAGCATTAGGCAACACAAAAGAGTCATCTAGTAAAAAAAAAGCATTGTTGGTGTCAGGAACGTTGTGATTTAGTGTCCTTATTAATAACCTACAGGGAATGTGAGCTGCACACAAAGAACTCTCACCGATGACCCTGGCTTAGGAGGATCTGAAAGGTAAGTCAGGACAGGGAAATAACACAAAGTGAACTATTGAGACTGGGGACATTACTAGAGAAAATAGCAAGTTCCCACTTGTAAGCATGAAAACATACCTGAGGCAAAATCCTCCAAAACACTTGTAGTCAATGGTGAACTGCTAGCAGGAATACTGAAACACTTCGCAATGCGAGTGGGTGGCCAATTGAACGTAGCTGCAAAAATGCTGATGCAATTTTAGGGTACAGTTCCCTTGATATTTGAATCAAAGGCAATAGAGACCTATTTGCTACACCATTTTAATGCAAATGTATCCGGAATAATACACTCGGGGGAGTTGCTGTGCACGGACAAATTGGAACAAGAAGAGTGAAAAACAATAAAAATTACCAGGAATCTAGAGTGGCTATCTTAAAAAGCAGATTTAAAAGCTCTGTGTGTATGAACTGTAAAGGTCCTTTCAGCCCTGTTTTTCTATGACTCCATGCTAAGCAGATACAGAGTCAGAAGATAAGAACGCCAAAGGGGAGGAACCAATTTAGACTGCTACATAGATGCAGAAGTGCCAAATGGGGTGAAATTAGCAACGTAAAACCACAGGCTGACTAGCAGGAAAATCTTTCAAGATGTATCCAGCTGTAGAAAAGTGCCGGGGGACCTGGTGGAAGCCTGGTCACTCCGGCTTTTTACAACAAGGCTGGACAAAACACTAGAAAATGTACCTTAGGGAGCAATTCTCTGCTGGCAAAGAGTGGTGTAGCAGATGATCTAATAGGCTTCTTGCATCTCTAACCTCTACAGTTCTATGATTTCTCACTGTACAGCACAATATTTCAAGAGGAGAAAGAAATAAATTGAAGGTAAAATATTAGATGGGCAAAAAACCCACAAAAAATCTGGGGAATGAATGGAGTTCTGTCCTCTTGCTTTTCTGTATTTAAAGGAGTTGCTTCTGGCACATTGTTTTCTTGTCAAAGGCACTTCATTTTCTCTTTCTCTCACTTACCATTTTCTCTCTCGCTACAAAAGCAGAAACAGCCACTTGGGACTGCTGATGGCTTCTGAGGAATGATGTTGCTCTCATGCTGTGGAACAGCATCAAGGCTTCAGTCACTCAAGACATAAAAACCTCATTGTTTTCTTTGGGAACAGATTTCTTTTCAAAGCAAGCCCCGAGTAAGTACAGCCATAGAATCATAGAATCATTTAGGTTGGAAAAGACCTTTAAGACCATCAAGTCCAAATGTTAACCCAGCACTGCCAAGTCCACCACTAAACCATGTCCCTCAGCACCACATCTACATGCCATATGTACCAGTGTATCGGCCCCGCTCCCTTCCCGCATTGTTTTCTTCCCCGTTCCAGTGCAGACTCTCATTTTACCATTTGGTTCACCCATTTCTCACACAGGTACCCTGCTTTTTGACATATGCTGCCTCCTGCAGCCGAAACGCCTTTTCCCAAGCTGGTCCAGTGGCCTTTGGCTCTTTGGTCTGCATTTGGGCATTTCTGGAAATCCTACTTTTTTCTTAGCAAAGGACTAGTTAGCTGAGTAAGGTCAGGCCATTTATGGAATCGCAGGGTGTTGTAGGTTGGAAGGGACCTTTGAATATCCTCCTGGTCTGAACCCCTGACAGGTCAATTTCAAAGTTAGAGCAGGTTACTCAGGGCCTTTGTGTGGTTGGGACAGATTTCTGACCCAAATTTTAGGTGCATCTCCAAGGATGGGGATTTGAGAGATTCTCTGGGCAGCCTGCTCCAGGGCTTTGCCATCCTCATCAAGAAAATACTTTTCCTTTAATCCCATCATAATTGCCCTCACTGTGGTAAGGTCTCCCTGCTCTTTCTCTTCTAAACACTGGCTAAGCAAACCTGCTCTGTCAGCCTCTCCTTGCACATCGTGTGCTCCAGCCCCTGACCATCATCATGGTCCTTTGCTGGATTCCCACCAGCTTGTCTACACATAAAATAATAGGATGAGTTTGAATGCCTGGAAAACAGTTACCAGCTGAATTTTTTTTCCTCTTTAACTGTCTGTTTGCATATTCATCATAAATTCTAAGAAACCTACTATAAATTCTTGAAAAAACCTCTGCCTTTTTCAGGTTTGCAAGAGGCTCCTTCAGAAGCATCTAACATATTGGGAAGAAAAAACCTAATATTAATGGTGTTTTCCTGTCTGTGTGTACAAGGTTGAGTTTCAGAGAAGATGAGCATTCACAAGTCCGTATGAGCTTCAGGGAGGATTGTGTGCAAACAGCACATCCAAAAAAAGGGTTCAGATTTTTCAAAGCACATTCGGACTCATCCCATTCATCGCTAGTGGGAATTGCAAGACCTCTGGTGAGTTTGAAATCTTGATCAGTACATACACCCTGATGACAGGCAAATGCGCTTTCAAAGGGAATAATATACTGATTTTCAAAGTCATGGCAGCTTTGACATACAAACGTGTCAGATAGATAGATAGATAGATATGTAACATGAGAATATGCACTGCTGCCTGTTACCTCGCTCTGCACTTTTACACAACACACTGTCTTTCTCTAACACCAGGACACCATCCATGTAAGATCAACATGGGTAGTGAAATCCTCTGTCACTGTTTCAAAATGCTGTCTGAGCAGGGGTCTTCTTTGCTGAGGTGTTGGTTGTCGGGCATTTTTGGAGAGAATGAGCAAAAGGGGTGGTAAGTATAAGAGGGCAGTTTGTAGAGCAAAAGGGGTGGTAAGTATAAGAGGGCAGTTTGTAGTTGCATGTGGCAGAAAGGGTTTCCCAAAGCGGAAGGTTTAGCAACTCTTTCCTAAAGACAGAGTCATAATATTACCCCTCAGAAAACGCTTCTACGTGGCAATAATCATCCGAGTGTGGTTCTGGTCATGACAATACCTTTAAATTGGGTGGGCCTTTTACACAGGGAAATACTTTTTCTGTTTCTTGTGCAAATTGCATTTGCTTTCTGTGTATAGACAAGAACTGTTATACCTGTCAGTAAAGTGCAGCCAGCTTCATCTGAGTAGCTGTGATTTACCATAGCACGAGGCTGCACTCACACAGTGAGAAGCGAGCTGTTCAGCCTAGCGACGTTATCAGGATCTTAGAGCTTCTGCCTTAAATTGCCAAGCACACGCTGGGACAGTTAGCTTGTCAGGACCAGCCAGTTCCTAGAAAAATGTCCTCCAGCACATGGCTAGTTGTCAGAAGATGAGCAAACCCAGCAGAGGTGCTGTTGAGTAGCGGGAGTTCTGAGGCTGCTTTGGGCCCCAGTTTTGTTTTTCTTCCCTTTGCCATGGGTCAAGTCCTTCCCAACCTACTTCAGTCCTTTAAGCTGATGCCAGCTGGTGCCAGCCCCGCTTCAGCTCAGGACATGATAAAAAGAAGGTTAAAATCAAGCTGAATTCTGAAGTTGCCTACAGAAGCACTGAACACAGGCTGTGGAAGAGTGGGGACTCTCTGGTGTCAAGCTTGTGGTCAAAGAGGTTCCTGGAGTGTCTGAGGGAAGAGGATATGCCTGAAATGGCTGTCTTACAAGGCATGGGTGAAAAGAGATTCCTATTTACCTTGGAAAACTACTGGCAGCACATACAGAGTTGTCATGGTTTGTGATTTTAATGATAGCAACGGGATGTGGGACTTTTAAATTTTACATCTCAGCTTCCCACCAGCCACCTTGCTGATACCTCACTGCTCACAAAACAACTGGTTTGGTTCCAGTTCAGGGGATCTTCTCACCTATTTTAAGTTACCTAAAGATCCGGCGTACCATCTGAGCTCGTCATTTGCCTTCCCTTTAGAGTCAGTGGAGAGAGACACAACTGATGAGTTATCCCATCCTGTCCTAGGGTATTCCAGACTTAGGTGGGGACATCACACTGGGGACAGCAACACCCATTGATCTGCAAGCAAAGGTGGCAGGTGCTTGAAATAGACTGTGAAAGTGGCTTCGCTCAGGCAATTCAGGAACCTGCTTTTGTGCTCAGTTAAAGCACTGTATGTCAGTGGGGGAAGACGTGAACCATGTCTTCACTCTTAGGTTTGCCCATTGTCTTTAGAAATTACAATCAGGCATCTGGTATTTTTCATCTAGGCATGCCAGTGCATGAACACCCTTGTTTGCACAGAGTAATCACAGGGATATAAAAAATCAATACAAGCCAGGAAGTTAGAAACACTTACTTGCAAACGCGTCTTCAATCAAAATGGGAAAGGAAACATACTGAGCTCTGTCTGATTTTTAAAAGCCTCATTTCCCACAGCAGGTCACTCCTGACAGGTGTGAATAGGACACTGTCCTGTCTAGTGACCATCCTGTAAAAGAAACTATAATGCATACAGAAAATGAGCCCTGATTTTAAGTTTGAGAAATACTTGCATCCAAACCATCAGGCTTGCGATACTGCTCCAATCTCCCTCTTTCTTTACAAAACCAAGGCTCAGCCTTTTTGTGTTGTTCTGTGCCCTGTCCTGTGGTTCTCTTCAGACCATGTGGCCCTCGTGTTCCTACAGCCCCTGGGAAAAAAAATACAACACAAAACAACCCAAAATTCAAATATTCCATCCGGGGGATAAAAAGGAATATGCCGGTGACTCGTTATTCCACGCAGAGAGCCCATTACTTTTGTTGACTTCAAGGCTGTAGCCACTCACAGAGAACAGGGCGGTAGTATTTACCTTGGGATTTCAAGGAAGACTGCTCTTATAAATTAGCAAAAGGCATGAGTCATCCCAGCGCAGTGTTTGATCCAAGAGACCCAGTTATCAGCCCAGCATAACACTCTAGCATCTGTCCAAAACGCCGCGCACCCTCATTAGCACGCTATTCCTGGGAGCTAAGCAGGCTGAAGGTTGCAAAGAGGTGCTATTGTTATACCAGGAGTAATTCTTATGTTTTATTGATACCCAATAAACAGTGTGTTAGCCTGAAAGCAGAGAGAGACCGAGGGAGCGGGCTGGTGGAGATAGCGGTTATACAGCACTCGAACACAGGGAGTGGAACTGGCCAAATCCTTCTCAATTACTTTTTTTCAATAAATGTCAGGTTTTGGGGAGGAGGACCATCTGAGCAATTTAATAATTAATAAGGACGTATTCATCCCGCCGTACAGCTGGACACATCACCTATGAATAAATCCCCCAGATAATATATTTGTGGATCTTCATAATATCTTTTTAATTCCACTTTTTTTCACTTCTTTTTTTTTTTTTTTTATTGCAGTCTACTCCAAATTGCCCTAGGATTTTCTTAGAAATCAACCAGATAACCACTTGGGGGAAACAGAACAAGCGCGTGGACCTCAGGCCCTTGCCTGTTCAGGAGCAGAAGTGGCGTTTGCAATGATTAGGGCTTCTGGCAATGCAGGGAACCTGACTGGTGAGCCGCGGAGATCAGGTGATGCTACACGACTCTGTGAAAGACAGACAAATATGGGTGCTGCGCACAAGCTGGGAATTACTGTGGGTGTCAATTAACCTCCCAGATCACAGGGTTTATTAGGCTGAATTATTTATCCCAAAGATAAGACACTGAAAGAAAGAAAGGCATCGTTAAACAGCACAGCTTTGCACAGAGTTTAGGCAGTGAACCAAGTTTCTGAACAATTTAATTTATTAGGGACCTAAATTGTACTAGATTATCAAATCAAGTGGAATAGAAGGAGGCAATGCATTTTATGTTCAGTGCCCAGAATGCAATAAGTGTGTTATTCCATTCATGCCATGTCTCAGCCTGAGTTATGAAGAGATGTTTCCTCTGTAGGGTAATTTTCCATTTTTTATCCATTTTCAAAAGCTGTCAAACAGCTGTCATGAAGGAAAAACGTTGCTAGTTTATTGCTGAAGCTTGAAACCTGTTAAATGTGAATGTAAAGTGGAGCACTACGTATAGTCCCGATACAATAGGAAGAAGCTTAACTGTTTGAAGTCTGTCTTTGTTGAGATTATACCCTGGCAGAAAAGGACAATAGGAGAGTTTTGCCTTGGGAAAAGAGAGACTGACAGGTCTGCATGTTTTTCTGCAATCAATATTGTAGACAGAGCTCTTCTTACACGGTGGGGTTCAATTAAAGAAAAAAAACAGGAGAATTTGGGGGAATTCCCCAAAGAGTTCAAATCCTTCCCGGGAGGAGGGAATGTTTTTTTCAAAATGAGCTTGCATGAAAAATTCATGCAGTGGATGGATACATTCATACAAAAAGAAATTTTATAAATAAATAATTGTCTTAATTCTTACTGCCTCACATAGCAATTGCACATTCATATTGACCACTTCAGTTTGCAAAACTAGTCCTTAGTGTAAACATGTGTAAAACTAAATCATCCGAAAAAACAAAATAAGGCAAAAGGTCACACATGCTAACTGACGCAAGTAGTTCATACTGGTCTCTCACAACATCCAGGAAATAAGAAACTGCCACATGCAGCCAAGAAGCTGGTACAGGGATGAACACAAAGAGGCAGACAAAACACAGCATGAAAACGGGTGATAAGCAGAGATTTGCAGCCATCAGGAAGGGGAGAAGAGGAGGCAGCTGCAAAGACAGGAGGCCGGAAAAGACAGACGAATTGGGCTGGAAATATATACAGTTATGATAACGGCTATGAAAGAGCTTACATGAAGCTGCAATTAGCTAGCTGTACTCGACTGCTATTCAGCCATACTTGCATCTCCTCCTTTTTCCCAGTATTGACTGCATGGGGAAGACAGTTATCTTTGTTGGAGAAGAGTTTTGTATACAACTTTAGGGTTGGACAAACAAAATGCCGGCTTGGTCTACAGTATCTGCATCTCCAGGCCATGGAGAAGTGCAAGAGGACCCTCCACAAGAACTCAGGAAAGTCCATTGCCAGGCACAGCCTGCCTCCTCACTACGCTCCTCCTCCACTAGGAAAACAAAACCAAAGAGGAATAAATGCAATGTTCCCTCTCCTTCAGGCTCGATGACATTTTTTCTAGCTGTGTCTGTCTTTGGTCCCTGTCAGTTCCTCTCTCACCTTTTTTCCATTTCCAAATGGTTGTTTTCTATGTCATCTTCGGGAATTTTATTTCCTCCGCCAGTTCATCCCTTCTGCTCCCTGCGCGGTCCCTAGAAACCTCTCGTCACCTCTCCCCACCTACTGCTCCCTGTCCCAGCCCCCTACCCATGGCCTCCGACCCTGTCCCTTCTTCTGTTTCCACCAAAATAAGCTTTTTGGTGTGTTTTGTTCACGATCTGTCTCTTCGCTGTCATTTCTTTGGTTGCATGATTTTTGTCTGTGCAAAGGAAAGCCCTAGGATACAAGGTTGAAATGCCCTTTTCTTCATTTTCTATTCCCTTACCCTCAAGGATGCTCCCAAAGGCTTGCTCTGGGAGCTCCTCTTGAACTGCTCCCTGCTGACAATGAGCTTGGCTTCCTCCAAGCTAACCAAATAGACAGGCAGAAAAGGCACCCCTCCACTACCACTCCCCACCACCCCCTCCAAGAACAGGAATCATCCTAGGAAAGCTTTTTTTGGTTATTTTTTAAAGAAAAACCACAGTCAACTCCCCTTCAGCCTATGATGCTACGTGAGCCCATGCTCTGCTTTGACTCATGACTGGGCTAGTCACGCTCAAGTGAGGGAAAATCAATGTGTAGTAGAAAATACTCGTTTTTAAAGGGTAGTCTAAAAACTAGAGGCTGATGGTTACGTTTAGTAACAGGATACATTCAAGCTGCATTGCTTTACCCCAAACCACAGCCCTCAGTACACGACACGCTTCACCACCGAAGAGCCCCTCTGGGAAGGAGGCTGGCAGCAGGAGAGCTGCACGGTCACTGCAAGGGTGAAGACAGGTTTTTGGCAAGTAGGGTTTGGGCAAACAGCTATGTTTATGTGAAATGCCCCGAGTCTCTGGTTTATAAATTTGTACAATTCAGCCTTGCAGTAAAAAGAAGAAACTCATGTGCCTGTGTATTTTTTAAGTTCTTGTCCAAAAGACCCTACTACAGAAAACTAATTTCGTCTGCTTTAGAGGGATGAAGGGCTGAGTCAACCCTGCTAGGATTTGAACCTATCACTCCAGGGAGCCTAATTATTGCAAATGTGCTGCTTAGACCACTAAACCCTTCCCTCCTGCTCTAATCACCTCTCAAAGAGCCCCTTTTGATCCTAGAAGGTTATGCAGCACCTGTGATAAAGGCAAAGTATTTAACAAAGTCTCCGTAAGTGGAGTATATCATTATTCATATTACCGCAGGTTTAAAAGAGCCGGGCAAGAATGAGAACATTGTGCTGTAACAAAGATTACAGTAGCAGCGCTGTGAATTGCTTCTCAGCTCCAGTCTCTGTTTTCCTTCTGCTACACAATGGAAAAACGGAGCAAGAGGACAGCTGAGCTAAATTGCGTCTGCTCCCGCCATATCGCACCCCTAACCGCGTGTTTGCTTGAAGGAGGTTTCATCTCACGTAGCTCGGCCGCAGGCTAGTGGGCTGCATAGCTGGAGGGTGATGGCTGATCGAGGCCTGTCCTCCTCTGCACTCATGCCAAGTGTTTCCAGGAGACACGTGGTTGGGAATGTTCCTGCTACGGGCATATACCTGCACGTCTGTGCTGCAGGAGCACAGGAGGCTCAGTGTGCAGGCATTGGGGAGGATAATGGGGAAGGCATTGGTTCTTGCCCAGCTGCAGGGTAGCAGATGAAAAAAATATCTAAAGGAGGGACTACTAACGGCAGCTCCTTGAGTTTCTTTGCTTATCTCACGATGTTGGTAGTATTTCTGCACAGTTTAGAAGGCATAAGTGAAAGCTGATGAGAACCTCATGTCTTATTATAACAAGGCTTCTGGTTGGAGGTGGAAGGAAAAGCAGGGCTGGAGAACAAAAGGAAGCCATTTTTTTTCAAACTCTCATCTTTAAAGAAAACACATCCCATGTTCGTCCTCAGAGATAGCATTGCAGCTGATAATTTTGCCTTTTATTCCCTGGGAGAAGAGGGAACTTTTGTCCCTCCCTCCTTCCGTTACCTGAAGGGGATGCACGCCTTCTACTGACAGGCAGATAGACCAAATCTGAAATGCTAATGGACTGGCAGTGCTTGCAGTGGGGTGAACAGTTTTCTGCTGGAAGGCTGGTTGGCAGGATACCGTCCTGCAGTCATTGAATCATTGCACTGAATCACAGCCATGTTGGCAGGATCCCATTCTGAGGAAGTTCACAGTACTGTCAAACACCTGCTGTTGCCATTGAATGATATTATGCAAGATCTGAAATTCTATTTATCAAGATCCCTATTTGATTTCTTCTTTTATTTTCACCCTCTTCAGTCACCAGAGTCTCAAATGACTGCAGTAAAACCTTTTCCCAAGAGCATTATACAATGCTCAGCCTGATGCCAGGATACCAGTTCTTATAGGATGAAAATACGCTCTTTTGACTTTGTGCTGATGCAGAGATGCCAAGATAGCACAAGATACAAAGACACACAAGCATTCCGACAGTATGCACTCTGCAGGGTTATTCAGGTGAGAAGACTGAACAGGCTTTTACTCGCAGAAGCCCAGCCACCCTTTTTTCCCTTGAAAGGCCTGGTTGTACAGCCCGGTGGGAGGGGGCACTCCTATAGATAGGTTTTATCTCCTAGTCTTCTTAGTGATCATTTCAAGATAAGAGACTTCTTGAGCCACCGTGATGGGAAGCTTGGCTTACGCACACCTAGAAAGTGAAGAATACCAGGTTATGAGAGTTAGAGAGCAAGATTTTTCTTCTCTGTAATAGATTATAAGTTTAAAATGGTATTTCCGTGGCTTGTTCTATACCTTCTGTCCTGCCATACAGTCCACTTCACCTTGATTTTTGGGGTCCTTCCTCAAAAGCAGTGGTTCACATCTTAAGAAACCATCCTGAGTTCCAGCCTGCCTCTTTGGCTTTACTCCAAGCCCAGCTGGCATCAGGCAGTGGTGGCACACCTCTGTCCCAGGAAGCCCCAGCACTCCCAGCTCTCCAGCCACCTGCATCATGACCAGATCTGCTCCTTCTCTTCCTTCTCTTTACTTCCACGGATCTGCACTCCTCTTTCCCGCAATCCTCTAATTTTGGATATTCTACTCTGCAAACACCACTCACTGGTGGATCTGCTCTCTGCACCGGAAAGGTCTTTTTCTGTCCAAACTAGAATATCTGTTTGGTTAGCAATTCATTAGGAGACGTTGGCGAGTTATGCCAGGCTGCAACAGAGCTTTTCCTGTCAAAGCCCAGCTTTTCCTGCTCATTCTTTCTTGAGCAATTGGATAACACCGTTACCTTGCATCAAGCTCACAGTCTGGGTGTGAGCTTCTCTTTGGCTTCTCACATCCAGGCCCTAGCTTAAAGTCTCACCTTTTATTAAATAAAAGTAAAATCCAGACTTGCTAATCGAGTTACACAAATAGAACCCTCAACCAGGTGCTCATTATCTTGGGTCTCAGTTCTTGCAGCATCCTTTTCTTCAGCAATAACACAATCTTGCCTTGCCAGTATTCCTCTAGAGCACTGCTGCAAAGATCATTTTCACAGCCTGTCCGCCTGCCCATGTCAGCTCTCGTGGTGAATCCCTCCACTGCCTGCCCTTTCTCTTTTGTGTAAAGACCTTGCTTACCCCTGTGCTGTCATCTTCTTTTCAGCACTTAAAAGGTGATTTCTGTCTCCTGTTTGCCCATGATTCTAGTCTCTGCTGCCCCCTTTGAATTTCAGACAAGTCCCTTTTCTTTCATACCATGTTCTCCACGGTCCCCCTTCAAGTTTCAAACAGCATCTCCCCAAAGAGATGTAAAAAACACCTTATTGTTGTCCTTGAAATCCTTCCTCTACACTCACCTTGTACAGGAGAGTGATCAAAGTCATCCTAATAGTTAGGCTGGAATCAAGTTCTTCATGATGACCAAGAGTCCATCTCCAGCTGTTCATTCTGCCCTTCCTTCCTCTCACAAGAAGTTAGCATCTCTTCAGCAGACTGTGACACAATAGGATATAACAACAAAAAAATATTTCAGTGAGATATCTTTAAAAAAACAACTAAACCAGCCAACAAACAAAAAAAGCCCTACAAAAACCTACAAGCCACATACACAATTTTACACCTGTATTTCAGAACAGATCCCCACAATTACTTTGTAGTTGTAGGAGGGAGAAGAGGGAGGTGACTGAACCTGCAACTGGGGTATCAGATATCAGTTGCTGGGATATCAGCAACTAGGATATCAGCAGTGCAGTAGTATGCCCAAAACCACTTGCTCCCCCCAGTCACGTGTGAAGCCAGTGGCAGGGCAAGGGCTTGGACCTGTTTCAGATCCTTGGTTAGTGCCAAGCACTCAGGCATTAATCATCTGCAAACTTGCTGTGCTGTCTTCAAGCTGATACAAGCTATTCACTTCTAAGCTAAGAGCTTGGAAACAATGGCTTTTAAAAAACCAGGAAGCAAGATGGTAATTAAGATGACCTGTCTATCACCCAGATTATTAAAATGCATTATAAATGTTTTGTTGCTGAAGATTAATTATGTAAATCTTCACAGGAGTCTCACACAACTGAAAGAAATATTAATGTTTGTTCACCAGCTCTGATTTCTTCTCTCAGCTAAAGGTTGTTTGAGTTCTGGTGTGCTATACACGTCCCACAATTGCCATTAGCAATAGCCATGATGCTTTTTGCTGCAAGTAGCTAACATCTCTGCATGCAACGTGGTTGACTAGAGCTTGTAATGGTGTTTCAGGCAAACACTTGTCTGGTTCTACAGACATGGCAGATCAGGAGCTGCAGCTCTGGCTGAGGCCACATTGAATATGACCTGTCCTTTGTTCTATGACCATGAGTTGTCAGGTGATTAATGGAAGAATAAAAGATCCTGACTCTTTAAGGCCATTGGAACTTTGCAAGTGTTTTCGGACTAGTTTTTCACGATGCAACACAGATGCCATTTGGAAAAACAACTTTTAAGTCTAGCATGGATTTCTTAGAGCTTCTTATGTTCTTATGTGCTGCTGACAAGCAGAATCATCTGAAAAGTATTGATTTTGCAAAATTTTTTATGAAGCTTAACGTAATTACTTTGAACATGTCCAAAGCTAGGCTCAATAGAAAAATGTTTTGGGAAGAAGGTATTTTGTAAGCTCTAGCCCTAAGTGAATAAGTAGAGCAAAAATGCCCCAGTTTTTAAGTTCTCTATCAATAAACCATTAGTCTAAATAACATTCACTAGAACTCCTTGAAAATGTTCAGGCAGGATTCTGACCTCAGAGTTAGCGGGTCATGTATGTGACAAGTGGAACTCATTTCATTTAACATTCAACGCCCACCATGCAAAATCTGTGTAAAAGCAAGTCACCTGAGGAACACAAGGAGTTCAGGAGAGATCCTTTAAGGGTCTGATTAGTCTCTGAAGCCTTTAGGATGAGATGAAATTTCTATTCCAGACCAGTAGCCCTAACAGAAAGGGAGGTGTGTCATTCAGATGTAGATATTTACATTTTGTTAGAACAGCTGAGCTGTTCCAGTCATGGATTATCAGGAGAATGTCAGTGTTCCCAATGACCATAAAGCCCATATTTATACCTGACTTCCAGCTGGGGCCTCTCTGTCAATAGCAAAGTGCTAACATGAGCCTGTGTTTTGGGGACTTGGTGGAAATGTGCTAATGTATTCAAACTCCGGCTTCAGTTTTTGCCACCAGCATCTCCAATGCTCCCGGACAAAAACGAAGCTGCAGGGGGAACACGCCATTACAAATGCACGGTAAAAGCTATAGGATGAAAACAACATTTCTGCTCAGCTGGAGGGGAGCTCAGCTCTTTCCTAACGTTAGGAGACCAGGAACCCAGAAGTTTAAACAGGGAGCAACTCTGCATTTTAAGTTACAAGGGAAGGTGAGCGTCGTTGGGCCACACAGTTTCAGATTCAGGATTTCTCTTTTGTGCTCTAGACCTCACAGCCATATGACACTCTATCTTTGCTGCAGAATTTAGGTTTGTTTTTTTTTAAAAAAACTGGCTTTTGCTAGTGATAATCATGGGAAACTAATATGAGAAATCTGTGTCTTGTTGATCCTACATGTCGCAGTACATTGTTGACCCTGAAACATAAATACAGAAATATAAGATATCATTGATTTTCAGTCCTTCCCTAATGATCATGTTAACAGAAAAACTCAGCTACCTTGTTTGGTTTATATAATCCCTCGGCATCTCCGTGGTTCCTCAGGTGCCAAACCCAGCGCTTATTAACACTCTGTTCCCCCGGGCTCCTTGTGGAACACTTCGTCGCTGCCATTACTGGTTTTCAAGCATAACTGCACAAAATTAAAAAACAAGCGTGTTAAAAAAAAAAAAGCGTGCAAAATGCAAAATTAACATGCGAACAAACAACAGGGGCCATTCTAGTGATTGTATTTTCACTGTCATGTTGTATTAATTAAAGCTTCCCATGCCTTAATTAAAGTGAAGCAGCCAGAGAATTTCCACCACGTTTACACAGGGTGACTGAATCAAAGGGTCTCTTTGAGGGGTTTACAACTGCACCGCCAGGTAGTACCCAGGGCTTTGAGTGACGAGATCATCCTGATCAGTGGCATTCAGAGCTTGGATCCAAATTTCCACAAGGTATAGGCCTGTGACCCAAGGTTTTGGTCTGGCCCCATCTTTAATTAGAACCTGCCTTGGCTTTCCCTAACTCAGCTGCAATACTTGGCACGGACCTCCTGCATATTTAGATGACAACTAATGAGGATTTTTATTAAACTTGAGCCTCGGCCGGCTGGGAGGAGGGAACAGCTTTTTAGCATCAGATGGAAAAGACTTTTGCCTCTGGAATATTTCTCAGCACGGAGCAAAGAGCTGGGGGAGGACAAGGTGATGGGAACGCTGTCAGTGCCGCCACTAATGGGGCCTGCCTGGGGCATGCTGTTCGGTATCCCTTGGAAGATGACCTTGACTGCTAACATTTACATTTTAGCAGCCATTTGACATATTTGATTGTGTCTACAGCAAAAATTGCACAGTTCTGGGAGAGACATGTAGCTCAGATCAATGTCTTCAATGCCACCGTCTCCTCTTGTCCTGCTATACTCTGATATTTGCTATTTAGTCTAAAAGTGCATGCTACAAGAACACTGAGGCACTGCCCCTTCTTATTAATGCGGGTAATAGATCTCATCAGGCACCATCAGTACAGGCTAATTCAAAGTACAAGCTGCAAATTAAAGACCTTCTCAAAACAATTAAGTTATTCAAATTGGTAAGAATAGTGCTCCTTGTCCAATGAACCAAACAGCTGGCCATTATTATGTGCCTTTGGTGTCATTTATCAGCCCTGGACATGTGGAAGAGACTGCAGATGTCTGCCAGAGGTATCGCTGGGTCAAATCCTGAAAAGCTTTGTGTCTGCAGCTCCTGTCATTTCCTTACCCCACAGGATCTGTCTTGCAGAAGGTGCAGATTTGACAATAGCTCCCAGTCCTTACTGCCACATGTTTCAGAAGCTCAGCAGATGGCTGTGTGCTCCTACCACCTGGCCAAAGGGTGCTGTCGCCCTTCCAAACAAATGGCATTAGCACCTCTGAGGGACAGACCAACCCACCGATGCTGATGTGCTTTAACTTACGATATAAGGACGCCTAAGAGCACACATGGGGCCAGATATGATGGCTTACCAGATGGGTGGTAATTTGTTAAGCTGCTATAATGCAAAAGCTTTCAATTGAGTATTCATACCCTAAGATTTTCAGCCAACATAAGAGTCATTTGGTTTGCCTTTAATATAATTGGAAAAGATAGGAAATTAAATTTTTAGGCAATAGTGTGTGCCAATCCCTTCATTCGCTTTGAAAATAAAAATCTCCCTCTCTCTTTCCTCCAAGATGCTGAAAGTTCAATCACTTATCAAAATAGCGATGCCCTTTGTCCTGGCACATTACTCTAATGCTAAAACATATGTTGTATTAAATATTAACCAACCACTAATTGGTGCATCATTTGGCCAAGAAAAGAGGTGGCTTCATATAGTCAGTGGCCTGTTTCACTCTTCTGATGTCTCAGTATTTTGCTCTTCAGCTAGCTTATCCTGTTACTCTGCCTCTGTCAGCCTTGAGCTTGAGGACCATTTTGGCATCTCCTGAAATCAGTTTTGTGCTCCCTTTTGCATCCTAGTTTATGTACATCAGGACCCTCCATTGTGGGCAACATGGCCTAGGGGCTGAGCTGGTGGATTGTGTTCTGGATTTTAATTTAGTTTGGCAACTGTCCTCCTGGGCGAACATAGGAAAACCACTTAATCTGCCTTTGTGCTTCTGTTTCCCAGGTGTAAACTACAGGAGGAGAAACATTGATGTTTAAATTACTAAGGTTGTCCCCTCACTTCAGAACATAGGAAAAAACCTATGTGTTGTAAAATCCCATGCTGGAAAATCTTTGTCAAAATAATTGCATTCGGTTATAGTGTTGGCAAACTGTTAAATATGAGATCAGTTCATTCAACATACCTAGAGATGGTGAGTGGCATACAGGCTACAATTACAGTGTGAGATGAATAACTGGCTGATTAATTGAATGGTGGTGATTTTTCAGAACAAGATGTGTAACACTACCTTTATTTGCATGGCAAGAACCTTGTGCCTTAAAATAGCTTCCAGGTTCCTGAGCAAAGCAGGCTTCTTACTGAGGTCTGTAGCTGTGGCAGCTGCAGGGAGTGAACAGTGGGAGGATCTGCACAGTGTCAGGGATGACAGAAGTCCAACCTGCTAGGTAAAAGGATGGCACATGCTAGACACTATGTCCATATTGCAGTCCAGTCACTCTATATCCTTCCTGATGCCAGCAGAGACAAGATGTAAGAGTTTGCAGTTGGATTCATAATTAACGTTCTCCAATCTTCTTGGCTGTGATCCTGTCCTTGCAGATGCAGATGTACCAAACTGGGCAACCTTTAGTTTCACACAGCTGGCCCGATGGCTGTTGTTTCCCCAAAATCCTAATAAAGCTGGTAAAAACTCATAGAATCATTGAATCATAGAATGTGTTGGGTTGGAAAGGACCTTTAAAGGCCATCTAGTCCAACCCCCCTGCAGTAAGCAGGGACATTTTTAACTAGATCAGGTTGCTCAGAGCCTCATCAAGCCTGGCCTTGTATGTCTCTAGGGATGGGGCCTCCACCACCTCTCTGGGCAACCTGTTCCAGTGACTCACCACCCTCTGAGGGTGACTCTGAGGCTTCAGAGCAGAAAGCAACCACTGGCAACTCAGAGTTGGAAAGAAACTCTCTTAATAAACAGTTTGTCCCCAGACTGGGAGCTCTCCTTGAAGCACTAGATACTCATCTTACTGAGATAACCAAGTAGGGTGGGTCACAGTTTAGTAACTTCTGTGTCCCGTGGTGTGCAAAGTCCTTTAGCCCTGAATTAGAAAGAACAGGAATAAACTGAGCTTCTCTGTCTTCACTTCCCTCCTTCTTGGTCTGAAGTACAGATAAGAGACCCACCCAGGTGCCTCTGTGAGGGGCAGGAGCCTGGGCTGGCTGTCCCAGCCGTACATTCAGGCTTGGCCACCAGGTTACAGAGGCAAGTTAAGGACAAATGCTGACAGCTGTGGTCAGGAGCTAGTGAGGCGATATGGCCTCAAGAGTCATCCCAAAGTTACAGTGACTGAGGAGCAACCCACCTCAGTGAGCCTGGGTGGTCAGATCTGTTATTAGCACAGCTCTGGATCTGCTTACTCAACACAAGCTGTCGTAGGAGGGAGAGCTTAGGCATTAGCTGGGGCATTTCAATGTCTAGAGGATTTGGGGTTTTTTTCCTGTTTTAAAAAACTCTAAAGTCCTGCTCTGTCTCTGCAAATAGTTAATTCTCTGTTAAGAAAAATAATGCAGTAAAAAAAATCTTTCCATTGTGCAGGCCCCAAGCTTTTGAGATGCTTCAGTGGGCTACTGGGAAATCTCTTTAGGATAGAGTGTGTCTGGCTGAGCTGTCAGATTGACTGCTAGAGGTGCAGCTGAGTTTCAAATGGACAAGCAGCGTGCGTGTGAGACACATCCCAAAAAAGGAAGATGTTTGACAAGTGAAGTGTTTTTATTTTATGATGGAGAACGAGCAGGAACATTAGACAGGTAAATCACCCTGCCAAGCATGAGAGTTCCTGACTGACAGGCTCATCTCCTGCCCTGCCTGCTTGAGAGGATCCAGCATTTATTTCTACTGAAAAGCAACTGTTTAAATTACCATTTGCTGACTTTTCATTACTGATTATAATTGCAATGTGCAGGTTCAGAAGAGCAAAGGGAAGCCTTTGCTTTGTGGGTGGAGGAAAATGGGAAAAGACTCTTCTTGAACCAAACAGGAAGCCGGAGGGAGTCAAATAAAGCTTGCAAATCATCAGAAATCAAAACCAAACGATCTGAGGGAGAGAAGCAGCGCCAACACTGACATTTATCAAAGTTTAGCAATTAAAATCGTAATATACCAATTAGAATACATGTCGCTGATTGACTGCTACTAACATGCTCCAGCAATGAAAGTATCTTCCTATCAAAAATGTTAAAAACAGAGCACTGTAATTTGAGGTCATTTACTACCATGCCATGATACAAACATATCTAATCAAGTATTTTGTCTAAATGCTGCGATAAAGAGGTCCAAATAAACAAACAGACTAGAAAGAGGGCAAGAGGACATCGGATAGTGTGATATGAAGTTGTTTACCCCGATGAATGTGAGATGCTTTCTTTAGTCACAAGTGCCAAAGCCACCAGTGAATGTGTCCTTTCAGCCCTGAATGGGTGAAGAAAAAACCTTGTAGCACGACATCATGTATTTCGTATGGACTCTATTCAGCAAAGTGTTTAAACATGTGCTTTAATCTATTACTATTCAGCAGTTAGGTACTTGTACTAAAATCCAGGAGAAGATAAAGATGCGCTGAATCAGAGACTATACACCACGTATTTTACAGCAAAACTATTTTGGCAATGCTTGAAAACATTTTAAAAATTTTATTGGGAACATTCTGAGATCTCTCTACTTCTCAAGCCCTAGTTACTGTAAAGGTGAACTGTATGCAGCTCAGATCGGAAGAAAGATTAAATTTAATCAATCCAAAGTGATTCAGAAGATGTCCAGAATAACTTTACTGTACATAGGAAAAGGTCTCAGCTTTGAAGTCTGCTATGTGGAGAATATTCAGGGCTAAAGGCAAAAGCTAAATATCTTGGCAGAAGGCTTTGAAGCTCCCCTTTCCACCACTGATATAAAGTTCACATTTCTAGCCAGAAAAATTGTAAGGTATCTGATCCTCAAGCGAGGCTTGGCACAAAGCTGAGCCCTGCATGCGGTGGCAGTCAAGACAAAGTAACCCCAGGGGTGAGAGCAGGGAGGATGTTTGGAAAGAAATAAATAGGCAGGATATCCAAAATGGCAGCAGCTGGAAGCTGCTCCGGGGTGGGATGTCAGGATGAACCCCCTGGGAGACGCGGTACTGCACACAGGGCAGGGGAGGAGGTCAAATGTGCAAGGCCCCGCAATTTGTCAGACGGCTAACACCATCATTACCTGTGTGTGTGTGCACGCGGGCATGCCTGCCTATAAATTACACTCACAAATTTCCAGGCTAAATGTCCTCTTATTGGCAGCACAGAGCACTGCACCCCCCTATTAGGAGATATTGTTTTATAATGAGCAATAAAAGTTAGCTCTCATGGTGTGAGGCTGCAGATGAGTCACTGCTGGAATCAGCAGCGATGTCAATAGGTTTGATTTTTCTGCGTGTTACACATTTTTCCTTTTTTCTGGTATCACTGGGAGGAAGAGCAGAGGAAGAAGTATGGGCTTGAAAAAGGAGCTAGAAGCAGAGAAGGGGTCTGAGGAAGATGGACAGGGGAGAAGAGGAGGTCCCTTATTACTAACGTTATCCAATGTCAGGTTCAGGAGGGAGAAATTCAGGAGCCAGATGCTTCTTGAGACTCCCTGGAAGGCAAACTTCTGTGCTGCCTACAGTCATGCTGGACCTCGCCAGTGTTGTCACTTTTGGCAAGAGTCCTGCTATTAGAGAGAAGCCAGCTCTCCATGCATCAGAGCCACAAGCACACCAGCCTCAAACAGTGGGCCTCACTGGCAGAAGCGTGCCTCGTAGCACCATGCAACATCAATGGAAGAAAGGAGGTGAGAGGTGACAAAAAAGTGAAAATTAGAGTCTTCCTGTTCCCAGCGGAAACAGGATCAGGCCCAGGAGGAAGGAAAACCAGCAGATACTTCCATAAGGTGGCTACAGAGAGGAGATCTGTCCCATTGCCCTGCTGGGTCCAAGAGCAGCCTGTGCCTCGCCAAGGCTGCATTGCCCTGATGTTCCCACAGCCATCCCGGGCTTGGGATGAAGGCACTGACTTTCTGGCAGCTGGCAGCTGCCACTCTTAACGCCTTAGAGAGTTTCAGGGACTGGGAACCAAGGAGTTGCAGTAGATGTCACTTGTCCAAATCAGATAAAGCCAGAAGCCTTGGCAGTGGCACTGCCACTCCTTATGTGCACTGTTGTGCCTTGGTCACAGTGAGCCTGCCAGGAGTGGGAATAGGAGAGGGTGGTGAACACAGCAAAAACATCTACACTGTGAAATATAAATACGTTTAAAATTTCCTCCACAATCTGCCCCTAGTGCATTCCTAAGAGTCCAATACACCCATTTCTCTGGGCCTCTCCCTTGTTACTCTCAAAATGGCCGTTTCTTTATAGCCTGTTGAAAAACATCAGCTGCTGCACTGGTACCACTTGTGAAAAACAATGAGAAGAGTGTTGGCATTGAGATGGCCGATAACAAATGCAAGGTAATGTACACTGAGAGAAAACATTTGAACTACTCGTATGCATTGCTGGGTTCTGAATTAACTGTAACCATTTAGAAAAAAGGCACAGACAGCTCACCAAAAACCTCTGCTATTTTATGCTGCCCAATGTCTCAGACTTTATGGGGGAGATTTCTTTAGTATTATTTTCATGCCATTATATAAATTGAAGGCTTTTGTTCCATTCTGGTAATTTCAGATCCAAAAAGAGATACGGTAAAAATAGCAGAGGCCTAGGGACAAGTGACAAAGAGGATTAGGTGGATGGGAAAGCCAGTGTGTAAAAGAGATTGAGATGTGGGATTTGTCACAGTTCCAGGGTTAGCTGCTCCTCTGACCTCTTTCTAGTATAGAGGCAGGCTTCACTTCTTCAGGCCCCTGGTGGGAGTCTGTCTCTCTGTTTGTCCCTTCCCTGCAAATAGCTCCCTGACATCTTAGTGAACCTCTCTTTCAAGGAACTCACTTTTTAATGGCCAGAATCCTTGGGATCTTTTGATTCTTGGCCTTGGCAAAAGAAATCTGCAGCTGGACTCTGAAAATAGCATACTCCCAGCTCCGGCTGTCTTGTCATGACCCCTGCCATGCTAATTGCTAATCTAGAGGCACTGTGCAGCCTTCCAGCTAGTTCCCTAATAGCCCTGTTATTTAAACTAAACCAACGTTTACATAGAGTAATCTCCACTGCCACACCATCACATACCTTATTCTTTGAGACTTAGAAAGCAGTCCTGCATCCTCCACAAGGTGGTTCAGTGGCGGTGACCCCACTTGAAGGCCACTAGACTTGTTTCCTGTTTTCAGGTCCATGATGCCCTCCCAGTGTGACCCTGTGTTCTTGAGGTGGGATTCGCCTCATCTAACATTGACCATCTGAACCTGAGGTCCCCTCACTGGATTATGCTTCCTATAGTCATGCGGGAGAGAGAGCTGCGATGGATGACTTAAGCCCATATCTCAGAAGGAGACAAATTGCTCTCAGGAGGCACTTTTCTTTTCATGGATGTGGAGGGAGGCCAGATGAGTAGCTGAGGTCAGGCACGTCCTTTTTATAAAGTAGGATTTATGTATAGCTCAATTTGTGTATGGGTGTCTGTAGGCGACACCAGTTCACTCCCAACTCCTACAGCCCTCAGCTGGGAAAAGGCAGAGTTTCGTACAGCTGGCTAGTCATCTGCATTAGCAGGCTGTGGGGCTCAGGACCAGCCACCTCCGTCGCCTAAGACATGGACCATCAAGGCTTGAGGGTTAGACCTGAAGGCTTAGGAAGTGGCAGACCCAACCATGAAAAGCCTGGGTGGGGGGTGAACTACATATCCTCTGCTCTTCTTGTGTTAGTTGTTAGCAGGCAGGCAAGGGAAATTGCTTCACTCTTCTTCACTCAAAGCTGCAGGGCTGAATGAGGATGACCAGGAGAAACTCACCTGAGGCTGTACTAGTCCACAGGGAAGGTGAACTAAGTACTCCTGAGCCACCGAGAGAAAGCCAGTAGGTTTGTTTCAAGCAAACCTAGAAGGCTAAATCCACAAACACCTAGTGCCTCTTGCTTATCAGGCTGTTCCAGGTTAGCTCCCTGCCACCAAAGGAAAAGCAGGGACTGAAGAGTGAAGAAGTGATCAGCAATTTTACCAATATATAAACTTTCTGGCTCCAAATGCCCTGTCTGGGAATGATTTTGTACCCTGACTTGATGTCAGTTGGTCTCCCAACCAGCCCAAGAGAAAAAGCAAAGTGGCATAAGGCTACTTTTGGCTCCCAATTGCTTACACGTGTCAAACATCAACCTGGTGCCACTGAGGTGTGAGTGGCTCTCTTCCTAGGGAAACAGCCAAGAAAAAAAATCAGAAGAGATCTTCTTGTAGGGGCAACCAAATCCTTATGAAGAGTTAATGGAGAAAGATGCTACTGTAAAAAAAAAGAATGAGTTGTGCCTTCAAATCTCCCCAACTATGGAAATGCAACAATCACCTCATCTTTCATTTTTCATATTAATAAGCCTGTTTTGCAGAACTGCCCTTCTTTTATACAAACATTTACCACGGTACATACCCTTCCTTCCTTCACTGTCATAAATTATCTCGTGGATGCTCCCTGTGAAGTTGCTAACTGTACTTTTGCTATTAATCTTGGCTTTACCTTTTTCTAGACTATATCTCCTTGATGATCCATCTTAGGCAAGCAAGACAGTGCTTGGTCAGGCTCTGCTCCCCCAGGGAACATCACTCTTGTTAGCTGTAAAGTGTCCGTAAAAATGCACCTTTTAATGATGCTCCCCTTTGGCTTTTACTGGGCTCATAGCAAGACTTGTACTCCATTTTCCTGTAATAACTCAATTGCCACCAGGTTGGTGCTCCTGACAGTTACATCCTTACCAAGACATTCCTGACTTGCCCCAGCTGGAGCAAGGAGATGCAAAGTGACTGCCATGCTCTGGGGAAGTGATAAGGGCTCACCTCTTCAGTGACCGGGAGTATTTCCACTGGGGATACGATAGGCAGCAGGCAGCAGAAAAGCAAATGAATAAATGCTCCCTGAAGCTCCCTGGGGTAGTGTTATTCACTCGTTTTCCTACACATCTTTCTGCAGACCTGAGCCCATACGTGGTTTGTGCCATGTTTACCACCTTAACCTCTTCCTTTAGTGGACTGTATCAAACTAAAGTCAAAGAAAATTTGTTCCTTATACTAGATGCTCAGGCAAATAGAACTCTTCAGCTGAATGATTTCAGATGGTAAAATAATTGGTGTAACTATACTCGGGATAACTATATGCATGCAGAATGCAGTCAAATCATTTATGCCCTTTACCTTCAAAGGACACATCTCTACCCAGTAATCTACGAGAGCATTTTTGCAGGCTCAGCCAGTGGAAAGAATTGATAAACACTCGAGCGGCCCTCATGTATATTTCATCTGGTAGGCAAGGGCAATGGGTGCGCGTGCGCACACACACTCACACACACATGCACCAGCCGGTACCTAAAATTCTTCTATCACTATATAATACCTCTGACATCTTTTTAAACATTACAGACTATACAAGCTCCTCTTTACCATGCATACCAGAACTGGGGGGGGGGGGGGGGGGAGGGGCAGGCAAGGAGGTGCAGCATGACAAGGCAAAGGCCACACGTAAAAAGGTAATATGCGGCATTCTGTTTTATTTCTACAGGTCAGTACCTGATTTTGGTAAAATATGTTAGGAGGCTAGTGTTCTCCCAAACCCAGGTAGACTCAGGCATGTTTGTTCCAGAGATGAAGGTAATGCCTACAGTGTAGGATGGAATTCAACAGCAGCCACAACAAGAACAGAAAGCGGGAAACATCCTTCTCTGAACAGCAGGACACAGAAATGTGAGAATATCCCTTCCTGAAAAGATTCAGTTTTCATGAGTCCAGGACTCTTGTCCTAACCCTGAAAATTCCAGCCTAGCATCCACCAGTCTAGCAAAAATAATCTTTCTCCCCCTCTTTTCCTCTCTCTCCATCCCTCTAATAGAAAAAATAATCACCTATAATGCAGGGCACGTTACATCTGACATAACGATATTTTACATATTGATATAGCAGGACAGATCATGTAGATACTCCACACCTTCCTCTTTCCTTAAATACAAACTCTCCAAAAAATCTTGAAAATCAAAGGGGTGTGCTGAGACTGTAGGAGCACCATGGCTGGCATAGAAGTCCTGTGGCTGACAGCCAGCCTTCCACAAATGCGACCTCTCAAGTCTCCCTTGCAAGGCCCAGTCACTACCCCTATACCTACATTGCACCCTACAAAGCACAGAGGATAGTCAGCCATAAGTAAAATCTAGACACTAAATACTTAGGACAGGAGATGGTTTATATTCTGGATACTACACTGCGATCGTGAGATTTTGCTGAAAGAGTAGGGTATTCCTGGACCAAATTGAGCCCTTTCCTTTGAACATGGTCAATGGAGGAATGGCCCTGGTGGGATCACCTTCACTGGCCTATTCCCTCGTGACCTTGTCAACCCATGGTACCTGGAAGAGGGCAATAGTATTTCCTGACTTGTAAGTGGTTACAATTCTTATAAAGTTTTATGAACCTTAGGGCAAAATTTTCCACTAATAACTAATAAGTGCATGCAAAGCTGGTAGCCTTCAAAACTGGGGGTGTGTAGCCCTCCTACCAAGACTCAGTTGGCAGCTGTAGACACAAGCTCCAAATTTTAGGGAACTTCTCCCCAGAAAATCTAGGAAAATTGTAGTGCAATTTCTCATGTTTGAAGAGCTGAATCCATTGCAAATAGGAATCAAATGCTAATAAGCAATATTCTTGCTAAAGGGAGATAAAAAACCAAGGTAGAGTAGCAATACTTAATTGTTAAAATATAACTACAGCTTGAACAATTTCAGTCTTCTGGAGGAGGCTAGTGGCTTGCTTTTCCTGTCATGCTGTAGCCTTTCCTCTCAGTCTGAGATTATTAATTTTTGACAAGTTGCAAGGCCTGATTTAGGTTGATCTGATTTGATGGAGTGACCTATTTCTATTACCTGCTCCCTCTCTCCTCCTGCTGCTCTCCTGTCTGATGGCCACTCTGGCTAACTCCCACAGCTCTGCTAACAGCTTTTGTTATTTCAGCTCTTGGAAGAGTACCCATAATGGTGAGAACTGAGCACAGTTTCTCAGCTCACAGGAATTTTTGAAGCCGTTTCTCCTGTCTCACACACCTCACAGGAAACTCTTACACAAAATCTTCTCCTCTTTTTTCCTAAGCTCTAGCCTTTGCACGTCCAATGCCGGGAAGTATTGCTGTTGATTCGATGAACCCAGGCACATTTAGGTAGACTTAGCTGGACTAGATTTCTGTACGCTAGTCCACCTGCCAGTTTTTCCCCACTTAATGTTATCACTCCCATTCTAGCAGAAATGCCCCTCAAGCATATGCAAAACAATCAGATGGCAGGACAGCCCACCAGTTCAACATTTCTCCTCCCTTCCCTCCACCTCACGCCAGCCAAGGGTCACTCCTCCTGCAGTATCCCTGAGCTGGGAACATGGAGGGGCTGCAGGAAGCAGAATGGGATGGGGGTTATCTTCACTCTTGACTTGGACTACAGCAGGCTGCTCATATCTGGGTAGGTTTTTTCCAGGACAAGTGTACAGCACCCTGACAGGCTGTGAAGCTGTCAGGATCTGTCCATTCTTGGACTTCTTTTACGCCTCACTCTGAGAAACAAACCAAAAGCTCCAGAATTTCAGGGACTGTGCAAATCCCCTTTGGTTTTGCCCTGGGATTAATCTTCTTTTATTGTTTGTTGGTGTTTTGGGTTTTTTTCTCCACTCTGCAAGCCATTGCCCTTTTCAAACTGCTCGACACAACACTGCTCAGTGACACAATGCCGACAAGCAAAATATTGAATGGTTAAATGCTATTTTCTAAAGCAATATGGGACAGGTCCCCAACAGAAAATAGATCATGGCCAGAGACACTGGGAGAAACACCATCACCATCTCAAGTCAATGCTGGGACTCGGTATAACATTGGGACTTAGGGGTCTAAGTGTCTTAAAACAGGATTCTGAGTCATAAGAGATATAATGAAAAGGTTTAGATTTTTTACATCTAATCTTTGTACTAGGACAAGCTGACAGAGCTTTGAGTTTTGTTATTGATTCTGACCTAATGTGATATTGATATGAATTTTAAATGCTGCGTGTAGGTAGAAGTGGTGCAATGATCAGATCAAATACAGTCTATTAATGTTAGTCCAGGCAATTTTATATTGTATAACACGATAAAAATTGGACAAGACCTTATATGTTTCCCGTGTGTGAAGCTGTAGCAGGTATGTGCTTTTTATGTTCTCGTGTCTAATCAATATATCCTGTTTTTTTGGATTGGTCAAAGAGTCACTGCCTAAGGACTGGTGAAGCTTAAATGCTGGGACTTTACTTCATTCTGCTGTTTTCCCTTCCATTTCTGTATAATCGCTATCATTCTGGAGAGATTAGGTATTGTATATTGAGGAACATATTCACAGGCCTTTTATGTTTGCCTTCATCATCATAATAATAATAACAATAACAAAAGTACTGGTGGTAGTAATAGCACAAGCAGTAACAAAAATCTAAATACTTGTCCTGAATAGTATCCTATTGTGTCTGCACTCTCATCTTTTTAAATGCCGATCATCTTTTGTCTTCCTAGAGCTAGAAGATGCTTTACTCTTTCAAGTTTTTCTTCACAGAAACTCCTTTCAAGGTTGAGGTATTGTTGGAAGCTAACAACAGTGGCTTTGAAATATATCATTTAAGATGGAGAGTGACAAACACCCTACCCTGCTCCTGGGAGAGCAGCTGTGCATTCACTTAATGAGGTAGCTGAAGACATCTCTGGTCCTTTTCCCACTTTGAGACCAAATGCCAGAGGCAAAATGGTGAGCTTTTCTTGCATGTATGCGAAGATTTCAAGCTCTGTGTTTCCGTGCACTTCCAGCTGTTGTCACCTTTCTGGAGGGTCATTTTGACTTGCATAGTTATTAAATCCTGTTTCCTTTGTTCTACCCAGATCAATCCTAGGCCAATGCATTGAAGGAGCAAAGTCTGCTGAGAAACACTTTGTAAAACCGAGGATGATGGTGAATATTGTTGGCAGGCAAAAGCACTATAAGCTTGACTGTATTCTGCTCCCTTTTGAGTGCATGACATCTCTTGGTGAGAGGGTAGCTGGGTCTCCATGACCATTATGCCTGTTACTACTCATGCAGAGTGGCAATAAGAGCACAACTGTACCAATTATGATAATTGCCTGGTTCGGTGGCACTGAACAGAGGCAGACAGAGAAGTTTCACTCAGTGATCTTTGCATGCAAGATACTGCAGACAAGTATATGGGAACAAGTAACTCTCCATCTACCCCAAAATATTCCTTGACCTGAAAAGCTCATTTGCTTCATAACCATGGCTGTGTCTTATGCACTACTTTCTTTACAATACACACTTCAAATATTTACTCCAAAAAGGCTCCTGGAAAAGAGAGCCTATGTAACATCTCTGTATGTTATATTTGGAGCATATGCTCACAGAGAATTCTTATAAACTCTTATTCATGTAGCACTTGGATAATGAGTATGCCTGAAATTCTAAAGATAGGGTAAATGTCGCATGCACAGGGAAGAATTAATCCATGAAATACCTTACAGATTTATGATGCACAGCTCATTAGGTTTTGTTATCTGATTCACCAAGGTTTCAATGAAGACAGATTGCCAAACAGGCAAAGAAAATCCAGTCAATTTATTCTGAAGGATCCATTCTTTCCATATGATATTCTGTTGGGGCAAGCATGCTTTAAATCAAGGCGTATGCAATTGGTTTATGCCACAGTTTGATCTGATGGTCCTTAGCAGTCCTCATCAAATGGTATTTATTTCATCAAAGCAAAGGAAACAGAAACTTGTCCAGAAATTGGAAGCCCAACTCATTAATCTAATGAGAGCTGTTCTTTCTTCACATTTCACTTTCATGCCTGTTGGGGACAAGAAGGCTCTTCGTTTTATCATCTTTGTCCATACAGCTATCCCACACTGCAGAATCCATGATGACTGCATTTTCGAAAGAGTATCTCCCCAGGGACTGTAATTATTCATCTTTCAGGAGACACAAGATCTATAATACACAAGTGCTGCAGACAAGAACTAGTTTACAGGTTTATCTCATGACTGAAAGTATAATCCATCTTCCCTGGCATGATTTAGGAGGTGCCGCATAAAAAAAGAAAGTAAAAGTGGGTCAACCCCATTTCAACTTCTGTTCCCTTGTTCACATAGGTCCTATTCTTTAATTTTGCATTAAAGAGAATTAATGCTTGAGCAGAAGAAATGGGCCCTATTTCTTGTATCCTGCAACACCCCTTGTAGCCATTAGGATTGTGCCTGCACTAGGTTTGGACTTCCTGCGGGCTTCCTTTCCCCAGCAGTGACCCAGCCTGCCATCACCTCTGCTATGAGCAAGCAGAACAAGGAAGTCCTGCTTCTGATGGAGATAATGCCTTGAGATCTAAAAACCTTGACATCTCCATGAGTTAAGAATCAAGCTATTAATAGAGAACTTAACTGTATCAATGGGATTTTCCTGTTGATTACATGGTAGACTGTCAGAGACTGGACCTAAGCCTCTGTATAGGGATTCCCAAGCTTCCCATGTTTCCTCTAGTGAATGATACCTCAAGACACTTTTTGGTGTCTCATCCTTCCTCTTTTCTCGATAAGTCAGTCATCTCTCACTATCACCACAGAATAGCCTGTAGTTATCACTGCGACTCATTTCCCAGAAAAGTTTACTCTGAAGATGCTACTTAAGGTAGCTTAAGCTTCTTGTAATGTAATTTATCATCTAAAGAAACTGAAGACAGGACATTGTCATCCCTCCATGCATCTCAGTTTGGAAGTCCAGGTTGCATGTTTAAAAGAAAATCTGAATGAACACGGATCCAAACTGAGAATTTTTCTGGATAATAATGACATGTGTGACCATATTGCTTCCTAAGCACTCATTTTTTCACCTTCATCCCCACATATTTCTAATTTCCATGTATGCTAAAATGCCAACTGTAAACAATCCATTCCTCTGTGTTTGTTCTCCCCACACCCTACAATAACCATCTGTTTTTCCTAAAGGGTAAACATAGCTTGTCTATTTCATTCTGAGACATAAAATGTTATTCAACAACCCCAAAAGATGTGCATTTTTTATACAAACCTTGCTCAAATCTACTTTTTGTGGTCTTACATACAGCCTTGCCTTCTTAAAGCGCACCAAGTACTATCCAAAAAAGCTAATAAAGGACTGCTAACATTGGTCGACTGAGAGAGCACAGGGTTCCTAATATGAGGTACATTAGGAAGCAGGGATCGGTGCTGGGTGCTCACATTGCAAAGTATTTCAAATAACCAGAGTCAGTCAGGCAGGAACAGCTAAACTGTACTCTAGACATCTAAATTTAAGGATCTGCTTTTCTCCTGATGCAGTGGCTGACATTATTGATTCTGAAAGCAACAGAAGGAGCATAGCTCTCTGCCTTGCTTTTGCCATTACAGATTAAATCAACTCTCTTGAGTCTTTGCAGGTAAAAGAGACCAAAAAGCTCTTAGCATACGGTTAAAAATTACAAACAGCAGAGTTAAGGGGCCTAAATCCAACCACCGCAACTTTAACTATACGAAGCTGTAGTTTTTAAATACCTCTAAAAGACAATAAGATAGATGGAAACCCTAAATCTAGACTTCTTTAAACATGTAAATCCAAATATCGTTGTTGCTCCTTGAGGCGGTCTCTGATTTGGAGCCTGTTCCCTGATTAAAGGCATTGAGGTAGAGAGTGCTGGTATATCAAGCCACCAGTCATTTGTTAGGCAGAATTATTGAGTTTAGTAGGGAGTCACCCTTCGAAATAAATCTCATGATCTCGCCAATATTTAGGAAAAATATCCTCATCTCTAATATTTACTAATCATTCCATTTATACCATCTAAAGTGAACTAAGTTCAAAATAAATCTTATTTATTTTTCACCATTTCATATCAGTGAGTGAACTGGCTGATTTATATGATTATTTGTATCACCATCGTGTCAAGGACAACTTGCCCACAATAAGTACCTTCACTTTCCTGGCTCGTGCAGACTACCATGTAATTGGAGCTTGCAAACACCACAAGAAGCAATCACAGATGAAAAATAAATTCAGATTAATTAGATCATTTTCGTGAGTCCCAAATCTTGCAACACGCAAAACCAGCCCACAACTAAATGCAATTTTGTGCCTCACCTACTCAGACAATATCCCTTAAATTATACAGTTCTTCCAAAAATCTAACTCGTTTATTTATTCTAAAAGCCTTTCAGGTTTTCGGCTCACCTTCATTTTCATGCAATTTTAGGATGGTAAATTGTGGGAGACATTGATTTGTCTGGACTCATACATTGCTAGTTCTCCGTATCTGCCTCCCATGTTACTATAGTTTCTCCCTGACACCTACCCTTCTTTGACATTTTTCTGGGAAGCTGACCACTGTGCTTCAATTTATTAAGCCCTCCCCATGAAGATATCAATTGCCTCCTGGCAACAGGAACATTATATATCTTTGGGGGTCGGGCGTTTTCAAGAAAATTTTCTGAGTGAGATATGCTACGTGCTGTTAGCTCTTTAGAAAGGAGGACACTATTTACCCTTTCTTTTATCAAAATTATACAAGGGCAGAAATACTGTCTTTTCTGACAAAATGGTCACTTCGCAGAGAGGTGAAGCGCAGAGAGGTGAAGCGCCAGTTTTAGAACAGACACGTACAACAGTTGTGTCCTGGTTTTTCAGAGCAAAAAATCTGTTGAAGGGGAAAGGCGTACATGACTCCACCTCTGATACTTTGCAGTTTTGGTGATGAGATTTGCTTGAAACCCTAATGCAGCCAGGACCCCCAGACACCAGGGGCATGCTTACTGGTTTTTTACACATTATCCCTTGTTTACGTGGAGGAAAACAGCAAACTTAGTCTTGCCAGTGATTTTAAAGAACTGAACTGGGGTGTTTGGGACATTATTAGAGAACTAGACATTAATTCATAGAAAAGCATGTTCTTGATTTAAATCTGTTTGTGACAAGACATTGCAATCATCACAGTGCTGAACGTATGCATTCACATGACTATGTGAACTACAAAAATATTTTTTTTTAAGAATATACGTTGCCAAATTGACGCTAACTGGGCATGTCAGTTGCTGGCACCAGGACACAGAATGAGGAATTAATGGGCAGAAAGGAAACAGAGAAGATCAGTAACAAAACAAAATGATGTGACACTGCATCTGGAGAACTTGTGTCGTGGTTTAGCCTCAGATGGCAACAAAGAACCACGTGCCGCTCGCACGTCCCTTCCTAATACAGGAAGGATCGTAAGAAAAGGCAGTTTAACAGGACAGTAAAGGGAACAGGCAAACACCACCACCACCACCACCACCACCACCACCACCACCACACACCACCACCACCACCACACACCACCACCACACACCACCACCACACACCACCACCACACACCACCACCACACACCACCACCACCACCACACACCACCACCACACACCACCACCACCACCACACACCACCACACACCACCACACACCACCACACACCACCACACACCACCACACACCACCGGTAGGGGAATATACAAACGCGATTACGGAACCGCCGCTCCCCGCTGCTCGCCGACCGGACCCAGGACGCCCCAGCCCGCTTTTAAGCAGCAACTTCCTGCCCCCTCCCCCGGCAGCTCAGGGTGGGCTCACATGGCATGGAATACCAGGAAAAGTTAACCCTATCCCCACCGGAACCAGGACAACTTGTAATCCAGTTCTGGAGTCATATAAATGCTTAAATATAAGTAGTGAAAGCTGAAACAGAAAATTCCCCGGAACACGTTAACTTGTGAAGCCACCAGCCTGCTCATGCTAACACCACAGGTCCCACTCCTTTAGGGCCATTTGCACACACCACCTACCTCACAGCTCCCTCCATCATCCCCTTATTGTCCTGATTTCTTGTGAGGACATCTCCAGGATCTGGCAAAGAGCAGCTCCTTGTCTGTGCAGGGCATTGTTCAGCTGCAGGTTCCTTCACTCTTGTGCAAATTGCAATCTAATTTAAAAAGAAATCGAGGCTGTTATAATGAAAAATAGCAGGGGGGGCTGGAGAGAGAGCAAAGGTAAATTGTAATAAAACCAATGTTTTTAGGGTCAAATAAAGCTTTTCATGTCAAGTTTCTTCCCATTGCAGGTTTCTACATCACTGAGCAGGATGGTGCCCAGATTAACGACAGGATATTCTGCTAAGGAGGCTGTGACAGTGGGCAGCAGCCCAGAGGGAGCTTGTGATGGCTGTCAGGTGGGGTGAAACCACTGGAGAAGTAACAAAAGGGAGACACTGCTCCTGCCCAGCAGCAGTGTGGCATGGTGGAGCCCCTGGGCACAGAGTGGGCAGCACCACAGTGCAGATGAAAAGATGCTTGAGAGGCTGAGGTCTGCCTGTAGCAGGAAGCAAAGCCTAAATCAGGGGTTTGGGATTATAGAAGAAAGGATACTTTCCTCAGAACCTAAAAAGGATCATGAGGAATTCAAAGACTTTGAGAAGCAACTGAAAGTTGCTGAACAGCAGCAAAGAGTAAACACCCTTCTCACAACCAGCTTTGCTTTCAAGTCTTTTATTTAATATGACTCACCCATTAGTATCCTGGTTTGTTCTGCTCCAGGTTATTCTTATTGTGGCTTAATTTATTACAGGTGTTTTTTTTTCAGTTGTGCACATTTCTGCTATAAAGCACAGCTTTGGACCTCAGATACCTTTCCTCTCTTTTAACATGCTTGCTCAAAAGAAAACGAGAGATGGATCCTTCTGAAAGTGTCAGCTAATTTGTTGGACCAACCTAATGATACAACTGATAGAACTAAAAATAAAGCCAAATCAAACAGGCTTTGCAAGGCCGTACATCAAAGAGCACAGAGCAACTGATGTAAGGCTTTTTAGTAGCTTGCCACTGTGAGTTAACCAGGTAATTTACTAAATCTAGAAATACCCTCTGTTTCACAAGCTGTTGGAGCTGCTTTAAATGACACATGACTGGAAAAAATTAAGATGGGACGAGGTGCCCATTCGTGCATTCTCGGAAGAGACAGTACTCCCTGGGTATTAAGTCAAAGGCCCTGTGTGGGGCGGTACAGTGAAAGTGACTTCTTAAGACAAAATGTGGGCTGAGATACCTTGCTGACCACCCATTTGTGGTTAAGTGAAAGGACATACATCACTGGAAAATATTAATAGCTAGTCTTCAGGGAAAAACAGCGGAATACAGTCAACATTAATCACATCCCTGACTCTATCTCAGGAGCCAAGAAGAGGTCATTTTTTTTCCATCAGGAACATCTTGGTACTTAAGGGAAAAAAATGCATTCACACTTAAAGGTTTCTGTGGTGTAACCATAGAGATGTGTTAATGTAATAATCACATGCAGCCATGTAGGGGCTTGTGCTGTTTTGTGCAAAGGGAGTTAGCAAAGTCCAACCTTTCCCCACATAAACACACCCTTTTTAAAGTAAAGATAAGCAAATACGTAAGTTTTGCAAAAACTGAGTTTTTGTTCAAAATTTAATAAGCTCAGTTCCACTAAAAAATATTTTCTTTGTGGTCTACATTTGTGCCAGAATCTCCACATGGTACGAATCAGTGCTTCCAGGGCAGCTCTGGGGATTTGCACCTGCTGAGAAACCAGTCCATCACTTCCTTGGGGCTCTGACATTTTGAGGACTGTGCTACGACACATGCAGCAATTCTGAAATGCCAGAGTGATCCCGCGTTATCACTACATGATCCTGCTAAGCACAATAACAAAGCTCAGTTTCTCCATGCACATGCAGCGTACGTTTCAGCACACAAGTTTATTTTCCTGCAACAGCAGTTTGCCTCCTTCTCCGATTTTGCCAGGAATTACAATGGGCCTTGATGCATACTCATCAGGTGATACTGGCTCAGCAAACTGATTTGTTACAGCTTCTGGGCAGGATCAAAATTCATTACGCTAATCAGGTCCTTTGATATTTCCATAGAGTACTGTTCTCAGGCGCGGTGTGGAACGACAAATACAAATATTCTTAGTGTCCAATAGTTTTATACTATGCTGAGATATCTTAATTGACAGTTCCTTTGCTGATGTGTACACGTGCACTGTTAATATTATACTGAGCCATACTGAACAGGCATAGTAAAGCCCAGAAGAACGCGCTATTTTCCATATTTCTAAGAAGCCAGCCCACCTCTGTGGAAACCCACCCCCAGCACAGCACAGAGACATCTGGTAGTTAACAGCAAAGCCACAAATCATCTCTAAGCTCACCTAAACAAAGCCACAGCTGATCTAAGCTATTGCTGGTGACAGTCCGGCTTCGAGTTGCTCTAAGTGTCCCCTAGCAGTCCTCCAGCAGCCGTCAAGAAAAAGAAATCCTTCTGGGCTTGAAATGAACAGAGGGTATTTGGGGAGCGGGGTGGGGAAGGAATTTAAGATTAAAAAAAATTATACAAACATTTCTAACTCACCCAGGAGTCTGCCCCCTTTAATCTTGAAAACATATTTCATTTCCAGCTCTCTGACACATTCAAAAGCATTATTTCTCTAAAGAGTGAGAGGATAATTACCAGTCTGGGCATGAAAAAGTATTATGATACCTTTAGCTGGTTTCCATTCTGTATATCCACATAACTCCTGTGAGTTTGTGATTGCCAATATACACCAAGTACAGTAACAATTTGTTAACTTGTTTTTCTGCTCCTAAAAAGGTTGTTAGTTGTTTCTGTCCTGAACTGTGGCACCACAAAATATATATTGTACTCATGGGCAGGCAATTCTCTGATATTCCACTGCTTTCAGCTTGCAGTAGCACTATTGGTTTATATTTCAGCACTGAATGTGCATGCACTGATGAGTACTCAGCCCTACGTATAAAAGACTGCACTTCTACATGGCTCCAACTTCCTTGCCCTGGCAGTTGATGTCATACAGCTCTGAAGTTCGTTTGGGCAATGCTCATCCCACCATGGTTGCAGAATGAGGAAAACATGGGCAATTTTTCAGAGATTTACAGCATGGCCTACGCAGGGGTCTACACAGATAATTCCCTCTTCCCCAGGCTGTTATGTCCTCTCCAGGAACTTCATTTACCCAAAGGAGCTGCCATAAAATGTAGGGAATAGTGAGAGCTCTGACTGAGCTTCAATTTGTATACATGCCACCAGCAGTTAGGAGCAACAACAAAAATCCTATTGAGTACCCGTGCTCAAGCAGGGAAGTAACTGTTGCCAAACTTTATTTTGACAAAGTTGTTTGGTCTCTTAATAGTGTCACCTTAAGGACTGAAAAGAAGAGAACTTGCTTCAAACGTAGACATATTTGGGAACTTCGTACAGTCACATTATTTCGAGAGAACTCTGACAAATGAGAGCATGGTGAGCGCTAAACAAAGGTGATCTGTTCAAATAATGTCACAGCCTGGAAGAAAATACCACTATCAGAACTAGTCAAGTGTGCGTCCGTCACAACTAATAGCTTGTGTCAATCCTCCCTGAGTGACAAGCCTTGTTCTCTGAGGCAGGCGGAGCAGCAGCGGCTGTGATGCTCTGGAGCAACTGCAGCGAGGCAGTGCACCAGCTGGGACCCTCCAGCTGGCCAGGGGACCACTGCAGCCCCAGGGGCTGTGCCCAGGGAGGCACAGGAGCAGGACTGGGGGGAGCCGAGGTGCTGGTAAAGCATCCTTGAAAATATAGGTCACTAACTAACATGAGGAACCAATTTGTTTGTAATTTGACAGCTGTAATGGGTGGGGTTGGAGAAGAACAATGGATCCCTTGAAGTACTTGCACTGCTGCTGTCCACAACAGCATAGATGATATGAACAAAAATAAAAGTATTAACAGCACTGCAACTCTGGCAATTTTCATTAAAAATAAAAACAAAACTAAAAAAACCTGAGTCGAAAAAGCTGCAGTGAGACAACTGTGAATTTCCTTCCTTGTCTTGGTTTAAGTCATGCCCAGTTCAAGTTACATGAACACATGTATCTTGGATCTGTAAGGGCTTTGTTGTGGTTACCAGGAAAATAGAAAGGAACGACTGTGCTGATGATTCTTTTTCGATTATGAAATAAAGGGTAAATGACTATAAAAGATGAGTGACTTGTACAGAGAATACGTGATATTTTTCCTCCTTTCCCTGACTACTGCCCCTGTAATCATATAAGTCATTGAGCAGAGACTGCATCAGCCTTTACAATCTCTCTTCAAGGCACTTAGAAGGGATGAGAACTCATTTTGTCTCATTTGCAGACAAACTTTGCAATTCTGAAGGTTCCTATCCCAGAAAATCAGATTTATGAAATAAAACAACCATAGGGGGATTGTGAGTCTGATGGAGGAAGAAGGGAGTGAAGGCTGATTAGGTTAATGGTGTGTCCACAGTGTTAACCATGTTTAAACTGAGGCCACGGAACAGGGCAATGTCCCTATCAGGCCTCCTTGATTATTCCCTGTAAAAAGAAAGTGGAAGGAAGGGAAAAGGAGAAACCCAAAAAGGAAAATGCTGGAAATAGTGCAGAACAAGGTAGAAAGAGGAAGAAATACAGGAACAGAATGGAGAAAGAGAAAATGCTGTACCAAAAAGCAGGCAATAAACTGCACAATATCCCATGTAACAGGCATGGGTCAGTCCAGCTTGTGGTTTGTCCTTCTACCCTTCTTAACTGCACAGGGTGCCTGTTCAATGTATTACAAAATGTGTTTCTTTATTTTAGGTGGGTTTTTTAAGTTCAAACCACCTTTAAAGTGTATTAGCAATCCTTTAACACCGAACACAGAGGAAAGGCCAGCTACAGTTCTTCCTCCCCGACACAGTCAGTTTTCTGTGCCGTACCATACTCTCTGCCTCAAAAATAAATGGTAAGAAAGAGGCATTCTAATCTCTATGGACTATTCACTTCAGTGGGCTTCGGATTTCTTGAGCCATTCACTTTTGTATTCCAAAGAAACCAGGAGAAAACGCGTGAAGATCAGAGGCAGCTGAATGTCTTTATGTGTAAAATAACTTGAAAGGCAGGACTTAACCCAGCAAAAGGGAGAGAAAATTCACAGTCCACCTACTCTATCTAGCCATAGATTTGTAATTGTGCCACTTGTGATAAAACTAAAAGAAAAAAGTTAAAATTACATAGGGAAGTGAGGAGGGTCATGAGTTCGAACTAAAAGCTTGAAAAAATAATTTGAGGACTTCATCTGTCCCTACTGATTTCCTTTTAAGACTGACAGCATGTGGCATTATCTTACTCTAATTTTCTCCAAAGGAAAAATATGACACCGTATTAGCATTAAATTAATCAGAAGAGCCAAATATATCTGTATGCACAACATATCTGCATCTCTCTATCTCAGAAAACTTTCTACCCCAACTGAGCACCAGCTGGAAGAGAAATTCTTGCAATGGAGCCCTTTCTGTTTAATCCCTTAATCTTCTCAACATCCTCAAACAGTAGGGATTCTCTCTTAAACCCAACTGGAAAGTAACATCTGCACTGTTGAAAGAGAGGAAGCACCAGAAGGCAAGCCACTGAGCTCTCAGCTCCCTCTATCCCACTCAATAGTTTTCTCTTGAAGATGCCTGTTAAGGACAGTTTCTATTTAATGTCAATGACACAAACTGGGCAAAACCCAGGGGCTGAAATATTTTCTGTTTCTGAGCAGTTATACCTTTCCATTCTTACTGCTATGGCAAAGGCAAGGGAACTCTAAATGCCAACAAGACCACAGAGATGGATTAACCCGCAGAGATGGGTTAATCTGTAAGTGTTGTTATGCCCTGAAAGTTACTAGCTTTCCTCCCTTCAGCCACACCTTCTTATTATTCATGTTTAGTATTTTGACAGCTTAAACCATGGTGATGTTCCTCTCTGTGACTTGTCCTGACTGTTAGTCCTGGGGTTTTATTATGAGTTGCAACACCTCTTGTAGATTTGGGGTTAAGTGACATGGTAGCCCAGATTAGTTGAGGGGCCACCTCCCAAATGCCAGGCCCCAATTTCATGGGTCTCCTGGTTAACCCAGCTTTACAAAATCCTGTGAGAAGTCAGGCACAGTGTTCACAGTCTTGCTGTGTCTCCTTGCAGCCTAATAGAAAGGGGAAAACTTCCCTCTCTAATTAGAATTAGATGTAGAATGTGTATTACTGTGTAGAATTCCTATGTATTAATGTCTACTAAATCCCAAATCACCCTGATCTCAGATGACCAGGTGGGTCACTCACTTCATTCTAGTGTCTCTTTAAATATCTGACTCGTTTCCGCCCTTTCTCTTTTTTCCCCCCTTTTTTCAGTTGTCATAATGCTGCAGTACAAGTAGCTGTTGCAGAAAGGAGAGGTGACTGTAGCTAGTCTTATGCTATTAGACTGGCCTGTTTCTGAAATGGCACCCACAGCCAATTAAGGCAAACTTTTTACCAAAGCCCAAGAACATTTTCACAGAAATTCTCCACACTTCTTTAATAAACCTCCAACTTTATAACAGTAATCACTTCCTCTGGAGAAGAGAGCCTGACCCATGCAATACCTTAGGGTAAAAGCTGCTTTTTGGAAGAAATATAAGATTGGGAGTCAAAATTGGGCACTGAAAAGGGTGGGTGCATAGTGATAAGAATGCACCTTTTTGCTCTTTGACACTTTAATTCTTCCATCTCAAGTCTGTAATTTATGATTGGATGTACTGGATGTACTGTGACTTCTGGTGAGGATTAAATGTAAAGAATGCTCTAGCTTTCTGGACTCAGAATCTGTGACTCGTTTCATGGTTGGCGCACAGACCCAGAGCTTCCCTCAGTCTCAAATGGAAATCTTCTGGCTCCTTACCAGGGTGAGATCTGGCCGGATCCAGCGAGTCACTGAACTGCAACCCCACAGAGAAGATGCCCAGGTGAGACATTTAGATGGCACTGCAGCGGTGATCCAGAAGGATGCTCAGGAGACTGGGGACCTAAGTCTACAAGCAGCCCTGGAGCCCTGTGAGCATGTGTAGGGCAGAATGCCTGTGGGTATTCTCTTCATTCAAGTGATGCTGATAATAGCAAACACCTCCTCTCGAGAACACACCCCAGTTTCCAGGTTGTGTGCACCCAAAACAGACCAGAGCCTTGAGATAGGCCCTCTGATCTCCTCTCTATTCCAGCTGAATCCATCACACAGAAGACACCGGAGTATCCCAGACTCTTGAATCAGGCCTCAATAAAACATACAAATGATAGCTCAAAGATAGGTAAATTATTTCAATAGGGAAAATTCAGATTGAGTGGGTGAAAGATTAACTAGAAAGGCTGGTAAACAACCTTCCATTTATCCACTGGTTCCTGGAAAGGTAAGCCCATTCCACTAGTCCTTGTTCAACTTTCAGTGGCTTCCTGAGCCAAACAAATCCCACTAAGGTTTGGCATTAAGCCTTCTCCCCTGTCACAGTCAGGCTTCCTTTTTCTCTCGTGTGCTTCTCAGTTGGCTCCCTGCTTTCTGCCTCTTTTGCCCACTGCCCACTCCGCCCTTCATTTGGGAAGACTGTACCACGCACACCTCTTCTTAGAGAAAAATCAATTGCCTTCCCTTCATCTCCTCTCCTGAGGTTTTGGCTTGACCCAGAGGGCAGCAGCGAGGAACTTCTCACTCTCATAATCTCTGTAACATAATGTACATTACACAGCAGTGGCCAAAAAATAACTTAGACAAGGAATACTTGTGTTGCAAGGTTGTGGTATACTCTGCTGGTTTTATGTTTGCAGTGTTCTAGTGGGGGTCTTTAGAAAGCCAGAGTTAATGCAACGGTTCCTGAGAAATGGAGCGCAATTAGTGAAGGCTCCTGGAAGCATGCAAGGCAGGGAAATCGATCTTTGCAAACCTTGGCCTTAGCCTGGGAAGAAGTGGTTTATGATCATGATGCTTTCTGACCTGTCAGCATAATGGTAGTACATAACAAAGGCTGCTGCCATTTCTCCCCAGGGCTGCATTGGAAACAAGAGTGGGTTAAGGGGCAGAGGGCACTATATTGCCCCCTCAGCTGTCCAAACACAGAAAGAGATACACTGCATGGCCAAGAAGAGTTTGTAAAGTAACAGCACTGTTGTTGACAGCCCAGTAAGAGTCCCCATGCTGTTGCATTCAGAAGGTCAGATAACTTCCCTCGCTGTAGCTTAAACAGGAGGCTCTGTGGTGAACTCCAGTTTGTGGTCAGCATCTTTTCACTTCTGTCCTGACCCAGATCCTGAGTCTTTGCTCCAAACCGGCATAAGATTGAAGGGATCAGAGGCTACTTTGCTCTATTATTGGCAGCTAGGTGCAAGACTGTCCAGGGACAGGTCGGGTGAAGGGGTTGCAAAAAAAGGCCTGTCTCAAAAATGGATATGTTTACCTGGGAAATCCTAAAATGCTACTGTATAATCTAATGGTGCCAGGGGTATGCACCACACTGCCCCTGGGGGAAAACAGCTCTGCTTGGCTGAGGGTTTTAGTGGAATAGTGGTTGGGTAGTGATGTAAGCACACGCACCTCTCACTTCCAGTTCTCTTGATCCCATTGCTTGGATTTCCAGGTTCAGTACTTTGAGGCTGAGGATAGAAAAGAACAAGTTTTGAGAATATATTTTTCCTTCCTTCCTTCCTTCCTTCCTTCCTTCCTTCCTTCCTTCCTTCCTTCCTTCCTTCCTTCCTTCCTTCCTTCCTTCCTTCCTTCCTTCCTTCCTTCCTTCCTTCCTTCCTTCCTTCCTTCCTTCCTTCCTTCCTTCCTCTCTCTAATTTTTTAATTTCTTAATTTCTTTGTCTTTTTAATCAAAACCTCCGCAAGTGTGCTGAGAACGGGAGGGTTCTGCTGCAACATTATTACTGAGACCACTTGTGACGCTTTCTCATTAGCCTGTGTAATAGGAAGCCAATCTGCTGCTCAGGAAGCAGCGCTGCAAATGATTTTCAGCCACAGACGATGCAGCCTGGCTTTGAACTGCTTAGGCCTTGTTGTAACAGAAGAACCAGCAATATTCATTTAATGTGCATTGACCTTTCCCTGACCTGGGAGACAGAGAGGGCTCCTGCTCTGGCTTATCACCATGCCTTTTTCTGTAAAGGTTTTTGCTTGGCAGACTACAAGGAGGAAAATATTAAATTCTGTCTGCAAAAGGCGCAGTTTGTTTGGCTTCAGCGTGGCTGGGGGAGAGAGGCAAACTTGTTTATTTTTCCCCTCCTGTGACCATGCTGGGGACACATGCCAACTTTAGAACCTTAAAGGGCAGTGATATGGGTTGAGGGCAACAGAGTAATCTGGACAATGGGTGCCCCTAGGGCATTACGAATAACCATTCCTCTCCCCTTCTGTTGCTGCAGTAGGCTCGCACCACTTGTCATTCACCAGGAGACATGTATCACACAGGATGAACCTGGGGATGACAGGAGTTATTGAATGTAGACAAATCCATCAAGTCTCAAGCTTTGGACATGAAACTCTGAACCACCTCCTGCTCCTAAGCTGATATTGCTCATATATGCAGTTGCAGAACCACAAGCTTTTCACTTCCATGTCCCATCACAGCAGAAGAGAGACTGTGGTTGTGCCATGATGTGGATTCCCTGACCCCAAAGAAGCCTGAGAAACTACACAGTAGCAGGCTATCACTGCCATAGGACTCAATGCATCAAAATTTGAGCACCCACAACACAGTCATAAATGAGGAGAAGAGGAAACATGAGACAGATGTGAAGGGGCATGAAGAAAACACATCTTCCTTGCAAACAAACCAGAACTCAAGGGAAGAGATCACGAAGAAGCAGAACACCAGACAAAAGATTACAGCTCAGCCAAAAGCATAAGACTTCATACTTGAGATGGATAAGCCTTGCTGACAATACCACACAACTATCACAGTGCCCAGCTGGGCCAACCATGCATCAAGACCTGATGGCATAGTTTTATCTCATTTGCTATTACGAGGCCACTTTGTTCTATTTATTCCCAGTCCATCTTGGTTTATACCTCCTTGTTCTACAGATTACTCTTAAAGTTGAGAAGAACACAATGCAGTTTCAGGTGCCTCATTGGAAGAAGGTCATTATGGTTCCATTTCCTTCTTGTCCTTTCTTCCTTCTCTGGTTATGGATTGCTGGCCTACTCATGTGGCCTTTGTTTTGATCTCTGCACTATAAGCCATGTCTTGGGAGAACTCATCCAAGGTAAAAATGGGCATTTGTCAGAAATACCTATGCAAAGACAGAGCAGGATGGAGCCAGTGGTGTCTCAGAGTCCCTGCCTTGGATGCAAAAGGCTTGTGCCACATTGAACTGCTCTGACATCGGTTGTCACCTTGGCTCATCATGCAAGCAAATGTTGGACTGGTGCCCACTGCAAAGGAACTGTGAAGAAAAGTCTCACTTTCCAAAATGCTGGCCGATTTGCTGAAGGGCTGTGAACTCTTCCTCTAATATGTGTGCAAAAACTGTGAGGTTTAGAAGGGACAAGGGGTTTTCATTCCAGCTATTTATCCTATGTAGAATCAGAAACCCCAAAAGAAGGAGCTAAATGTGTTTCTGTCAATAAAGCAGTTTAAACAAATTGCAGAGTCACAGGACAAAGCCTAGCTGCACAGAAAGCCCAAGAGGGGACAATACTAGAGCCAATTGCACTTACCTGCTAACCCTGGCATTTCTAAAGCTCACCTCAGTGCTACTGTCGGCTGCCTTTTTTTGACAGCAAGCTTGAATGTTTACATAAAATTCATAAAAACCAAATGTTTGTACCATTAATTTCTCGGCTTGGTGTTTCTGGTATTTCTCCTCCAGTGTGCAGAAAGCACCCCCCCACACCCCCATTCCCCCCATCCCCCCCCATTCTGTACAGACTCCAGGTTTGATCAGCTCAGTATAATCTCTGACCTCTGTTCTGAGATCCCCCCATGGGTCCTTGCCCCAATTTGAGATCAATCTGAACATATCCTCTGACAAAATGACTATACCCGATCTCAGCACACTCCTGCTCCACATTCTGCTAAGTTGATTATAGAGCTAATTGGACACAGAGAACAAAGCAATTTAACTTCCCTAGAAGATGACAGCACTGAAATGCCCAGAGCCATTGAGAGTAGCTCTATGTAGGAGCTAATTTTTCCACCTCCCTTACCACAGGCAGCCTTCATGCATTGGAAGTTTTAAGGCAATACTTTTCATCAGAAAAGAAACGAAGTGCTCAGAAGCACACTGCACCAGCCCAGGACATTAATTTGCTTATTCTCTAATCTATGTCGAGTACTGCCCCAAATGGCCCTTTTCACCACTGGGAAACCTAAGAGCCAGCAGCATTACAGATCCTAAGAAAAAAGATGCAGAGGATGGAGTGAGCCCACTGCTGCTCTCTAAAGATAGCCAATGAAAACTGGATGAGAATGAAAAAAAAGAAAAGACTGAGCATTTGGAGAAAACTAGGCAGAGGAATAGAGGAAGAAAGGCAGACAAGAGGAGAGTCCTCTCCTTTGCTGGTGTGGCTCCTTCCTGGACACCCAGAGCAATGGCACTGAACAACTTTGGGAAGGGCTTTCTAGTCACCTGGCAAGAGGCTGCTGACCAAGGGAGCTGGGCTGAAGGCTGCCCCTGGAGTATATCTCTGTGTTTTCTGAAGCCTTTCAAAGGACTTGTTTCTTCTTGGTACTCCAAAATGCTAGTTCTCTGTGAGCGTGACAGGGAGGGGACCTTTTTAAAAAAGTTTTCATCTCTTGAAGTTCATCTCAAACACCACTCTGAAGACAATGACACAGGTAAATGTTGTTTTAGCCTCACCCATGGGCTCCAGCAGAGAGAACAGCAAGCCCCAAACAAGAAGTGCTCCCTTGTGAAAACAGGAGAGCCTATATACCCAAAACATCTCAGTCCATCGTGTGACTTGATCCCTGCCAGACGCCTAAGCCCTATTCACAGCTGGCCTCTCACAATGGGTGTGGGGCTCTGTGGTGGGGGCAGGGGAAAGGCCTCCATTCCCAAGCACTGCCCTAGGAAATGCAACCTGTTGTGCGTCAGCATGTCAGGTCACCCCCTTTCCCAAACAAAGAGCAGCTGGAGAAAACCTCTACCCCTAAATGTAAATTTATTAACACTCGGCACCAGGGAAGTCAAGGTCAAGGGTTAAAGCTCGCCTTTATCCATCACCTTTTGATATGACCTTGGTGGGGCTTTTTGCAAAGGGCAGGGACAGTTGACGCCATAATGAGCTGCTCTTCCCAGGAGACACAGCATGATGAAAAAGTACAGAACATCCACCTTCATGTACCCGTGCAAGAATGCAGATTTGATTGGTAATAAGTTACCCATTAAAAATACATGGGAACTTACCTCAGAGAGTCAGAGAGTAGACCCCACAGGATAAAGTCTGTTCAGCCAGCTTTTAATGAAGGCAATTACATCCATGTATTTGAGGCTTTCCTTACTCATTTTTCTCCAAAGAAAACAGGCTCATTTCATGGAGGAAAACAAGAATAAAAAATAAATTCACAACTGTTGTTCTTTAACTGGGTCAATTACATTTTGATATTTGAATTGCAGTGTTTTTAATACAACTAAGGTGGTGCATATTTAATATTAGCTTACATGCAGGTATAATAGGTACTTTTCAGAATGAAATGTTTTTTAAATTCTGAGGAAATTAATAGTTTCTAAAGAAACAAGAAAAATACAACTTGGATGGTCACTGAGACCATTAATTTTAATGAGTTAGCCAATATGTTGAATCATACGAGGAAGGATCTAATGCTGCTTTATCCTGAGGAACTACTGAGGTATTTATTCATCTCTCAATCAAGACTGGATGTCACAAGTTTTGTTGTTTGTTTGAACTTAAATTCAAAACACAGTAAAAATTCTCCTCTTACTTCAGTGCTCTCCTCCTCTTTTCCTGTCCCCTCCATTCCCCCCAGACATATATGGAGAAACTGAAGCAGTTTGCTTGGTGGATCTATGGATTTTACGCAGTGGATCTGTGGAGTTTGCTCAGTGGATCTATACTTCTGAACTTGAACTCCAATACCATAATCATAACTGATGCAATCTGAAGCATGGAAATTCACAGCAGACAAAGCGTCATCTTCTACTCCACTGGTCTTCTGTAAATTCTGACACTGGCACAGAGTCTTTATATTTATGCGGTTAAGGACAGGGGAGAAGGCTGAGTCAGTCACCACTCCAGGCTGGAATGATGCCAAAAAATACTGGCATTTCATTCGGGACAGAGGCACAAAGACTACGCGCATAAACCAGTTTACACCCCTGTTTGCACAGCCCTAATCCAGCAGGATTAAATTGTCCTCATCTTTGAACATTGCACATTTTACCTTCTGTGCAGCACAGCATCTTCTGAGGTAAAGTTAGGGATGCAGACGGAGTTCAAGCGTCTGTCCTTAGAAAAGAGAGGTGCTTTGCTCCTCCTCTTTGCTCTCACTCAGCTCATGACACCTTTAAAAGTGCCCAGCAAGTTCAGAGCAGACACTGTAAAAACCAGCGCTTTTAAAGTTGTCTCCAACTGGGGACCAAAAGACAAAGGAAATGTAGTCACTTCCATTTTTTAAAACTTTGACCTTGGTTTAAAGAGCTAAACTGAGAACACGGTATCGTGTGAGCCATAACTGCTTCATAAACTTAAAGCAGACCTGGACCTGCAATACACCTCACAAACAGCCAGAGATGCAGGGCCAGTCACTTCTCCACCCTCTTCCAGCAGCAGCACTCGTGAAAGCAGAGGCACAAAACACCTGCCACAACACACACACGGTCCCATCCCAGGAACCAGCACACCACATGGTATAAAAAAACATTAGACAACCCAGGCAAGACCCCTGAGCCAACACGAACTAAAGTGGTGCTGAGTCTCAGCTGACTCTAAAGCTGGGTAGAGTTGGACAAATGGCTCTCTGGCTTTTTTGCCTTTCTGCTCACTCTGCCTTTCACTCTGCCCTTCTGGGAAGCAGCCATGGCAGGCCACCATCATGGCACGGGGCTGTGTTCCCCGCCACCCCCAGAAGCAGCAGGGAACTGACACGGGGGAGCTCCCTTGGCGGCACTCGCCAGTGCCCAGCCCTGCCAGGGCAGGCTTTGGGTTCAGATGACATTAATCTGCAAAATCCTCTGATTTCTCCCTGGGCACCTTCTGTGTTGATTAGGCAAAGTGCCTCTCTCAGAGTACTGTATTCTTTCTCAGTGTTGCATTTATAAGAGGAATTTCCTTACCCAGAACCAGCAGATACTCCCCCCTGCTCCGCCCTTCCCTATCCTCCTCCCTGCCCCCGTAAAGCTATTATTTTAAAACAGGGAAAAATACTCTGGCAAAAAATCTTCCTTCCACCCTCCCTGCTATCTGTTTAAATATCCTTGACTGCAAGACATCCAGTACAGAACAGTCATCAATTTTTAATTCATTTAATCTCTTGGTAACAGTGTTCTCGTGAACTGAAGGGCCCCTGAGGAAGCTTCAGAGAAACCTCAGACTAGCATCTTTCACTGGATCCAGGGATGAGATTTTGTGTATATAGTGGACTCTGTGCAAATGAATGTATGGGTTAATGGGGAAAAAATATTTAAACCTGAGTACCTTTAAGCCCTAGACAAATCAAAACACATTGTAAACTGGAGCACTGCACCCTAACACAGCAGAGAATGAAACAAGCACCAGGGAGAGAATTCCCTGCGTCAGAATTGTTCATGATTCAGCAAACTTGGGAAGGAGCCCTCTGAGTAAACGTGTGGGTTGTCTGTGCTCCTGGTCCCACTACTGCTTGTTCCTGTTCCAAGAAGCACAGAGAACATCCTAATACACTGTCAGTAATTAAATTCAACCTCCTTGAATGCCCTGAAGTCTCAAGAGGGGATAGTTTTTCTCCTCAAGCCTCTAAGTGTGGGGGAAGCTAATACTGTGTGTATCTGCATTGTTGTCTAAAAAAGTGTCTTTCAGGAACGGGCAAAATGGTACCTGTGTACAGTGTGAATGTTAATTGGCTCTGCAGGCACTTTCAGGCAGGTAGCAAGAGGATTCTTGGTTATATTCAGTCATGTCTAGTCATGTCTAGTGATAGAACAAGAAGGAATGGGTTCAAGCTGCAGCAGGGTAGGTTTAGGTTGGACATTAGGAAAAAATTCTTCACAGAAAGAGTGGTCAGACACTGGAATAGGCTGCCCAGGGAGGTGGTGGAGTCACCATCCCTGAATGTGTTTAAGACTCCTTTAGATGTAGTGTTAAGGGATATGGTGTAAGGGAGAACTTTGTAGAGTGGAGTTGGTGGTTGGACTCGATGATCCCAAGGGTCTTCTCCAACCTAAATGATTCTATGATTCTATGATTCTATGTCATACAATGGTAGCACCCAAAGGCCCTAGTAAGAAGTTGCTTTCATTGTACTGGAATGTTGCATGAAAACAGAGAAAGAGCAAATCCCTGTCCCCAGTGTCTTATAGTCTAATGAAACAGGTTAAAAAATAACCTATAGCTCCAGTTCTGGGACAGCTAGAAATGATGCATTTTATCTGAACCCGGGCTTTCTCATCATTGAACTACAGTTCTCTGCGGAGGCTTTTGGAAGGGGAAACAGGTTTAATTACACTAGATATAACAACAAACTTAATGCATACAGCCACATCACCTCTAGAGCATCCAAGCAACACAAAGCATGCATGCACACGTAGCTCTGGATATCCAAAGTGACTGCCCTGCGCCACTGGATATCACAGGCAAATGCAGCGCTAACGAGGGTGGCAGGAGAAAGAAGCCTAAAACCTTCAGCCTCTCTTCCCACCTCCCTCAGCCCTCCTTCCTAGTAGAGATCCCTGTCCAGTATTTCATTACCCTGGCAAGCTGCTCTGTAGGGATGGGCACGGCCCGGTCCCGATTGGCTTCTAGAGGTTGATGCTGAATAGCTAATTCAAGCAGACTCAGTTGTAAAGAGACTGTGACTTGTTGCACTAAATCACACAACATAATTTCCCGTCTTTCCACGTGCACCTTAACGTAACAGGCAGGCTCCCACTGTAATAACAGGCAGCACAAGAAGGCAAGGCATTACACTACAGAGCTACTCAGAAAATGAATGTTTTTCTCAGGCTCCTTGAGATTATGCAACACATAGGACATGTGGGGGTCTATTTTTCCAAAAATGGTGACGAGAAAATCATGATGGAAAATGTGGCCTCAATGTTTAGCACTAAAGCCCTTGTCACGACACCCTCTGGTAGAGCTGCAACTCAGCCAGACACGTGGATGCTGGGACAATTTGCATAGTTACTATTTCTTGCACAGACTTCCCCTAATCTGTGATGCCTTTTTCTAACCAGGTTATTTGTCATTCGCCAGCAGCAATCCCTGATTCTTTGCCTGTGAACCTCCTGCTCTGTTTCACACTATTAAGAACATTATTTTCCATTCTCCTGTCAGTGGAGAGTGCTGGTGATTAGCACTGCAATATCTGGTCCCCTTTATTGAAAATGTTAATCCTTCCTTTTTGCAGGGTTTCTTTAGCCAGGGGTGTTAATACTTGGTTAATAGAATCAGGCTGCCTTTTTCTTCATCTTTTGTGTGCATGTGTGTTAGGGAGGGATTTTTTTTTTTTTATCTTTTGGTCAGAATTTATTGTAGTCTCTCTTTTGATTCTTTTTTCTCCAGAGGGGCTGCTTTGTGTTTCCTTGCTTTTTTGCCATGATTATCTTAATGCTTTTCTAACGTTTAGCATCCAGAACACTCATTGTTCTGCGTCTATTCTGGTTTCTGCAGTCTTTCAAGGATGCTTAAGTGTGTGTCCTTGAAGGAGGAGTTACCTGTGCTCACGGTCACCCCTCCACATCTCAATAGGATGCAGACTGAGAGCTGGGAGCCTTCCCTCACCTGCTGCACAGATAAGGCTTTCTTTGGCAGTCCACAAACCTCCCTTCAACATGAAGATCCTTTCAGCATTTGGATGGTAAATGGCATCAAAGATCACCAGCCACCGCTCATAAGACATTCTTCCACGGAGACAGCATGATGTGAAGCATAGGTCACCTGTTGTAACTTCAGGGATCGCAGATTCTGTCCCAGGTGGAAAGGTGAGGCTGCCAAGATCCAAATGCAGACCAGAGAAGGCTGCAGGATGAACTACAGGCAGTTTTGTGTTGTGTTACAGTGGTACAGTCTTTTAATGCTAATCAGGTAGTAGTTCAATGAAAACTCTTCTTGTTTTGATGTGAAAAGCATCGCTCCTATCTCCCACAAACTGCTGTTGTGATGACTTTCTTTAAAAGGAAAGGCATCACCTGAAGCAACGTAATCACCAAAGGAAGAAAAGTGCCAAGTCATCTGAAGCTGTGTCTCTCCTGATTGCAATCATATTTTATTCTCAAGTAAAGAGAAGCTGCTGTGGCACTGGAGCTAGGAAAAAGTGTCTGTTCAGCATCTGTCTATTGTGGATATGGGACTCCATGTCCATTTTCAAGGCAGCCCCAGTACTCAGATGCTCCCCCACCAGAGGCAGTTTCAACAGGCACACTAGAGCTGGATGGAGCTACGGGAACTGGTTGACTCCCTCCCTCCATCTATCCAGACAGTCAGTCAGCCAGCTGAGGAGGACAAGAGCAATGGGAGGACACCAGGGGCCCTCCTTCCGTCCTCTACAAATAAGAGGAGGAGGTTGTCAGAGTTGTCATTTTACTGCCTCCCTCTGAATTCCCATTGATATGTCTGTATTACAAATAAGACACCCCTGCACATGAAAACGTGGGTAGGTGTTGGTCACAGAGGTGCACAGCTGCTGGTATCCGACCCACTTAGATATGCAACAAGCTCCTTAAGACCCCTACCATCATGATGGCACTTCAGGCGCCTGCAGAAGATGCCATCCAGTGGCAGGAAGGTAACATTACAAGAGCAGGCAATGAAATCGGCCTTGACGACACCATCCTCGAAAAAGTTGGAACTGGTCGTGATTTAACTACATAATCAAAATACCCAGGATGTCTGTGGGCTGTGGTGAAGACGTGAGTGACATCCATCTCTAATTATGTTAATTGGACACATTTTTTTTTTTCTTCAGAAACCCTTAGGCTTTCGTTTGCAGGGAATAAATAAAGAGGGATTAGTTATGTTTCTGTGTTTTCCTAAGTCTTTACAGAATAACTGCTATGTGTAATTAAGTAATTTGACTGTCCTTGACCAAGCTGATAGCAAATTACCAGTGTAGGGTAAGACATTACTTACAAGGTCCCATTACATTTTAAGAATAGATTACATGGATCTGGGATTTATTGATTTTTATTTAATTTTTGGCAGGAACAACTGGAAATAATGGTCTCATGAAGGTGAAAATGCAATGTGCTTTGACAAGTTGTCTTTGTCTAGCAGCATTGCTTGGCTATACGTCTGTCTTCTCCACAAAGGCTTTGCGTTGAGCCAGCTGCACAGCAAATCTTTTTATTCACAGCTTTCCCTTGGTCAGTGTCAAACATGTACTGGAGGGATATATTCAGGTAGCCTTTTCTAAGCAATATCATCCCGGATTTGCTCTCTGTGATCCAGTTAACTGATACGTAAATAATTCACACTCTTCAAGGATCCAGCTTAGCCGCTTCCCCTATGCTTTGCTGCCTCTCAAATCACTAATCCATATACCCTTTTCTTAAAATCTGCTTCCAGTGAGGTTTTCCATATAATTGCCACCACAGATTGATGAGTTTCTCTTCAGGAACCATGAAGCATTGATGTGCAGAGAGAACTTAATACCATCTTGTCTCAAAATAGATTCTCTTGTCCAAGATACAGATACCATTTCATTTACCTACTTCGAAGGTACTTTATTGAGCACGCTAGACACTTACAGATTCCCAGGGAATATGTTCTCCTTACAACAGAGACCGGATACTCCACCTTAAAATTTACTAATCTTACTCCACCTTTGTTTTTTAGGTATATATTAATTTAGTATAATCACATAAACCTATGTTCATACTAAACATATGCACCACTCAGCCAACAGAAGGCTTGGAAGCGTGTCCACAGCTCCTGACAAATGGCAAAGAGAAAAAAAATCTTCCAAAGAAACACTGCACTGATGCATTTGCCAAGAGGCCTGGCCAGAATTGGCTACAGCCAACCACTCTGCTCTAGAAAGTGTGGTATCAGAGCTAGGTTGTCAAAACTGAAAGGCAGCAACTAATTGTAATTAAAGGGTGGGGTTTTTTGTCTTCCCCTGGGAACTAGCACTCAGGGTAGAAAATAAAACTCTTTCACTAAACCCCATTGTGTGGCTTTGTCTTCCAAACACACTGGGGAAAATTAGGGGAGGAGATTCAATAAGTGTATCTAGGAGAAACTTGTGATACAGCCAAGAGTCGTGATCTGGACAGTGCCAAGACGACAGGCAACACAGAGAGGAGGGGCTGCTTCCACAAGAAGTTTTGCAGAGATTTTATCCCTGCCAAACCCTTCTCCCAGCCCTGTAAGTAAGCCATGATGGCTGTGTCTTTTTTAGGATCTCTGTTCCCAGAAATTAGAATGTGATTGTGATGTTTCTGTTTTTTTGAGGAAACCTAGATGGATTTCCTCAGAGAAGTAAGCTGCACTCAAGGACAGATGCCAATGCACAGACAGCATTTTGAGTATCCTTGGTCAAGGCGGGCATGGGGCAGCCCATGCCTGTAGATACATGGACTAAACTGGTCTAGCTTCCTGGGGTATGGGATTTCAGGGTTTGTTTCTCTGCCAACCTGGCCTGGCACACAGGTAGCAGAATAGGCTCCAGGGAAGGCAGCTACTTTCAACAAGAGAAGTGGGAGAAGGTGGGGTCCCCCCCAGCCCGGTCTGGGGCAGCCCCAGCAGCAAGCTGGGCTGAAGCACTGGTTACTCACTGCTTTGGATGAGGTTTACCAAGGTGGGATGAGCTGACCTTACCTGCTCACTAGCATAGCTAAAAGGCAGTCCTTCTCCCTACTCCTCCTCCCTCCCCTGCTTGCATTTAGTTGTGTATATCTGGCTGCTTCCTTCAAGCCAGGTTTGACTCTCAGTCTGCCCTTGGTGAACTGCTTCAGCTCATTAAACTGGCAAAAGATAAATAGCCATACCTATGAGGGGAAAAGGGCAGGGGACACTCCTCAGGGACAGGGAGAGGAGGTCCCAGAGACATTTCTTCAGGCTGTGAGAGTGGTCAGTCTTGACCAATGCACCCCTTCAGGTAGGCCAAGAAGGGATAAGGAATCAGCATTCTTGCACGGGATACCTCCCTTGAGGTTACGTGCCATTTCCCTCTACTTGTGTCCAGGTTCCCAGCTAGAAGCCACCAGGGAACTTCACCTGCCCCTCACACACTAGACGGACCACCTTCAGCATGAAGGCACCTCCTCTTCTCTCTTTCATCTCTCACATGCAGCACCACCAGTCTTCACAGCTTGCCAGAAGTCCACCAGCAGCAGCCCCAGCTGTGGCACCCTAGCCTGAATAGTTTTATTCCCACTGAGATGTATGTGAGGGTTTCATACATGCCCCTGAGGGAGGATGCTAATTATTTGGCTTATTTTAGGAGTTTCTGTAATACTGGCCTAGGCCTTGTCAAAACCACAAATCCCACAGATCAGAATATTAGATACACTGTCCTTTCTCATCAAAGGAAGCTCAAACTTAGTTCAGTTTCTTTCTTCTCTGCCATGGGGAGATGCAAAACTTGTTTCTTCAGTAGCCCAGTCACATCCCCTTTGTTCTGTTTGTACAAGGCAAAATACAAAGACTCCTGAAGAAGCAAACATCCACATTAAACTGTTTTCATCTTCTTATGACAAAGAACAAGCATGTCAGAAACCTTTTGCTTTTCCCCTTGGAACCTGCATTTTTATGTAGGCACTTCCTAAAACAGCATAAAAAATAAAAAGCCCTCATTTCATTTCCCTTTTAAATTGGAGTGGGAGGAGAATCACACAACAGAAAAGTTCATTTTACAACCAGCAGTGTCGCAACTTAGAGCTCACACCGTCTCTCCAGGTCTTAGGTCTTGGCCAGTTCAATGTAGAGATAAAAAAGCCCAACATGTTTGGATTCTTTGCAACAGCTTTTCTGAGTGGCTGCTCCTGCTATTTTGTGGCTGCTGCCTCACGCTTCACTGGAGAGCACTGATATCCCGTGAGCTGCTCATCTGCTCCTCAGCCCCGCGTGCTCAGGCGGGCAGCCTGTCAGTCTTGCATGAGCACTTGTGCAATGCTCTGGTCTCCTGTGTGCACGCTTGCCCTGACACCGTACATCGACTGCCTCCCCAGCATGCAAGCTGACATGGCGATGCCTCTGTTCTCAGATGTGGATCCCCTGTACGTTGCTCCTTTCATCTCTGAACCCAGCCAGTTGTTCCCCTTGGCCAGCGGTCTCTCCTGTAGTGATACGCATGGGGTGTCACTGCTGGCTCAGGTTCTGAGGTCATTGCTGGGCCTGGCTATTTCTCCCCAAGAAGTATTTTGCAAGGCTGCCAACCCTTACCTGACTCCACCCTGTGGGGTTCACCCTCTGCTCCCCTCTGCTCCATGGGGAAAGGATGACCATCACTGAAGCACAGCTCTGCCACGAGCTTGAGCATAAATATAGCTTACACTGGTCAAAAACATTGAAAAGCACCTCACTGTTTTTCTCATTCTTATCATACAGACTTTCTTTCCTTGACTGCCTGAGACCCTTCTGGAGCACAGCAGTTAGGCTTAGTTAGTCTCTGTGTCTCCACGCTTTCACTGAAAAGGTTCTAAAATGGGTAGGTGCTGTGGAGCAGCTCTTTCTCTCCAGACACATAACCTGGGTCTCTTGACCTCATTATCAGTGGAATAGAGGCTATCTATAACAGATTTTTCTTACATCTGATTGCTGACTACGTGGAAACTCATACTGTAATACCTTCTCCCCATTCAATTTTTAACAGATCTGGACATAATTCCACCTTGTTCAGAGATGTATCATCATTCCTTCTGAAATCCTAAAGTGTTTGAGGATAGTTTTTAATTTGGAGGGCTGCAAAGAGCATTGGCTCTCTCCTGGTTTTGAGTTTTCAGCTGGTGCAGTGATCAGGGATAAACAAAATGGATAAACACTGAGTTACATTCCTGCTGACTGATCCTCTCTCCTATTTAGAGACAGTTCCATCTTTGCAAAGGTTTTGCTCTTGACAGACATGCTTTACTCTAGTATTTTTAATGAGCATTTATTACAATAGTTGCATTTCTCAGTCCTTTGTAGGTACCGGGCACCACGGAGATTTAATGTAGAGAAAGGGGACGATTGATTGAATTCCTGGTGAAAGATTAAATACTTGTAGTCTCCAAAAAACAGAAAACCTCATTTAGTTCTTCAGCTTTTCTTAGATGGCAGCACCCATTCTATTTTACATGGCGCCAGCAAGACACTTAAAAATTTCCTGGACATAATACCCCTTCTACCTTGGCAGCTCAGCAAGAACAGTTTCTCTGAAATCTCCCTAATCAATTGACTTTGCCAAGTCTTTTGCTTAACAAATCCTGCAATGGCTTCCAGCATTTTCCCACAAGTGATACCAAATTAATGGGTTTGTAGTCTCCTGGTGGGTCTCTTGGCCTTTCATTGTCTTATTAGGCACACTCTGGCCTGCTGGGAGAAATGTACTGCGTTGATAAAGATGCTGGATGAGGTTCATGTCCCGTCCCACTTTCCTTTTACATTCTTGGACTCACGCATGTCAAAATGTTACAACAAACATGGATGAGATTAAAAAGATCAAAGTCCTTCAATATGGGCACATCTCATTTCATGATTAATCCAGTGTCCTAGATGTATTATGAAGTCAATGTACGCTCTTCCAAATCTGTCTTGCATTTAAGATCTTGGCCCAAATTCAAAGGAGAGTGTTCTTAAAATATATTTGGGTGCTTAATTGTACATGAAAATAAAATGTTGATCAGAGTAATTTGAGGATGCAGCAAATCTAACTTTATGCCTCTGTCAAATGATCCAAAACAAAACAGTATATGAAATCATTACATTTTTAAGCAATGATATTTTGAGCACACAACTGCTTTTCGAATGCTGTTTTCTCTGTCATATGTTTAGAGTCACTGTCCTTAAACAACAGACTTTCCTTAGAAAGAACAGCAACAAACACGGTTTTGTTCTTTTTCTAAACAGTTTCAGCTCCATTCCTGCCTTGTACTAGAAACTGTTTCTTTTCCAGATATTTCAGTAAATCCCAGAGACAACTAATCGTTGCACCCCCACTGCACTTGAAAACGCTCACACTTCACTGTCCATGCTCTTCTTTTGGCCACAAGTCATGAGCACGTTCCTTCAGAGAGATGCCTCAATGAACCAAAACACCAAGAAAAACCCCTACCCTCAGCTTCAGACAAGTTTCTTTCACAGAATCTGTGTTCAGACTGCTAATAATTTCTGATTCACTTGATTTAGGTCCCAAACTTAACTGCTCCCCTGGAACTGGTAGGTACCTCTGATCCTAGGCTTCCCTTGAGGACAGTCATTGATTATGTAGCTGGAGAAGTGTTTTGGGACTTGAGGGTTCTGAAGCCACTTTCGTCAGCATCCTTGGACTGGGATCCCACCAACCAAGCCCTTGCACACCCTGCACAAGAAAGCTCCCCACACCTTCTCATGGCAGTGAGACATTGCACAGCTAGGAATACAGCCACAACAGAGTGTGAAAGAAGGGTAGGCAGAAGATAATTTGGTCAGCCTAGTTGTTGAAATACTGACTTGGGAGGGGAAAGAGACAAATGTCCTGGGTTGTTTCTGTTTAATTTCTTTCTGACAATAGTTCAATAGTTACACAGGGATGAAGCAACTAGCACTCTAGTTCTGGTCCTTGGTGTGGATGTCGCCTGCTCAAGAGAGTGTTGGATAAGTTATGAGCTGTAAATCATGATGTGTATTTTGCTTTGCATGCCAACCGTACATTCACAGATTATAAACTCTGATTTTAACAGTGCTGTTCTCCAGTATTCTTCAGTCAGCAGTGAATTACTTTGTTCCCCCTAAACTATTGTACAGGAAAAAATAGGGCCTTGAAGCACTCTCAGGTTACAGTTGCAGGCAGCGTATTTGAGGTAAACGTCCCTATTCATTCAACAGCTCCTATGAACTGGATCGCTCTTCTTTGTTTCTGAAGGTTGGTAACACAGGTAGATCTCAGCATCTCTTGATCGTGCTATCAAAAGTTTCTTTGTTTTCTTGTTGGTTTTGTTTGTCTGTTTGTTTCTTTCTTCTGAAAAGCTTATTTCTCCTGTTCTTACCACATCAGTGATCCCTAGACCAATGCACCTTCCTTCCATGCCTTTTTTTTAACCTAAAGGTGAAGGTAACTTCTGCTAGAGTGGAATTCCAGGGAATTCTCACCGCTTCATCTAAGACTGAGCAGCTGGGTAAATGCCGCTCTATGTCCTGGAAGATGTCCTCAAACTCTTCTTGCTAGTTTTCATCCCCATCTACTCCAGTAATGTTGCTTCTTGAAAGGGACTCAACACTTCATACATTTTACCTTCAACTACAGTTTAGAACTTACTCTTACACCCATCTCAAATAAACTCTCAGTGGAGATAAAATTTATCCTCTTCTTGACAGTGCTTTTGAGAATTTCGCTCTCTGCCAATAGCCTGTGTTCCTGTTCCCAGCAGGCCAGCCAGGACACTCCTAATACAGCATTTGGTTTCGGGTCAGTCCATTCAGCATCTCCTCCATCACTCTTAAGAAGAACACCTCTGAGCAAATGGGCCTGATGCCATTCTCTGCTGACACCATTTACATTCACTCTCAGGCAGTGACAGTGTTAGGCAATCACTGTCACGTCCAGAGCAATGTCTGGCACCACTGCAGAGCGGCAGCATCCCAGGCAACTCCTGTGGCCTTTGGGACTTTAAAGGGATGCAACCAGGGCAAGAAATGTCCAGCAGTCCCTCTACCAATGTATATGTCTCCATCCCGTTGCATTTCATGATGCAGAACACTGTGTTTTGTTTCTGGCACCAGGGCAAAAGAAAACAGGTTCATCAGAAACTTCTCCTCCTTCCTCACATATGTGAAGGAGAAAGGAAAGGGTAGAGCAAAAATGGACCCCATTAAAGGCATCAAAATGCTCTTTCTGTTGTCATGACTGCTGATTGCCTGCATGTTCTCACAGGACAGGAAAATCGCAAGACAGGAAGCTCCTGCATATTTCTTTTCAGTCACTCTCTATTATCATGCCGTGTGCTTTTTCCATACTTCAAGCAGCTCCATGATCTGTTTTTATGGTCTCTAGGTTTGTGACTTGCTTTTTTCTTTTCTGCCTCCAGACTTTTTCCCTAAGATATTCCTGATTCTCTATAAATCAATGTTATGGGAGTACCAGCATTTACCCTAAGCTTCAATATGAGACAGCGTGACAGATGCACTTGACCCCTTGACCAAATTAGTGTGAGTTTGGTACAGGCTGCAAAGGAGGTAAAGGCCTGAGCTGTAGGTGGGCCAAGAACTCCTCTTGTTTCAACCTGTTCTCCGAAAACCCACAAAGGACACAGCGAACATCAATACAGATGAGTTTGGAACACTGATCATGTGATTAACGCATAAATAACAGGTGGCTTTTCCAAACTCATTTATCAAAAAACAAAGAAAGTTGTGGGTACAGGGAGTCCCATGCATACCTTTTCCCATTGCGCATCATTTCACTACAAGCCAACCACTTTATCCCATGAATATGACAGCCTACGTGAGCCATCTTTGAGGTCTCCCTGTGATAGGCAGTGTGGCTGCATAGGGGTGATCTCCCCTTGAGCTAGGACACCTCTCAACGTTGCTCCTTGAGGCAGAGAGACCTTTTACCAATGGCAAATATTTGGTAAGTGACCGATAGCGCGCATAACTCTGTAGTATGAAAACTTTGATTTTGCCTTGGTGACATTGATTGCATGCTGAATTGGTGCTAATGAAACATATACAATCCTTTACGCATAAACTGTTGACCAAATCTGGGACTAAGTCTGGATCCAGCCACACGTAGACTCCGTTCTGAGAAAGAGTTTAGAAAGCAAGGGGGTCCATTCTGAACTTCATGACTCAACAGGAAGGCTTCCCTTACCCTTTGTGTCTTTGGTCTCTCTGTGAAACATTATAACTCAGTTTTCATTTGTATGTTTTCTCATGCAGTAATTAATAGAGTGACTCTTGCCATCAAACTTTGTTAAGTTACACTTTTGCAACATCATATTAAAATCGCCTTGCTAACACTTTTGACAGCAGTTCTTTAAGCGACCTAAATCACCCATCTGCAACAAATTGGCATAGTCAGCAGGATCTTAAAATCTACATTCGCTTAGGAATGCAGGAAGCTTCCCTTTGGGCAAGAAATTTTTATTTTGTTGTCAAGAGTTAATTACCTTTACAGAAGTCCTGCTTTGTCTCCTACTTTCACTGTCTTGGAAATTGCAGGTTTTTTTTTTTTGTCATTACAGATCACAGCCTGCTGTTTTACCAGTTCTGAAATTGCAAGATTGACTCAGAAACCTTAGATCAATCACAAACTATGTTAGGTCTTCATCTTCTTTTTACGCTATCAGTTTAAAAACATACTGCTCATCTCAAGGGCAGTGCAACACTTTTCAAATATCTGCAACAGTTTTATAGATAACTACCTCTGTCTGAGTGGATAGAAAATGATTAAAAACATCGAGTTCCTCAGGACCACCTATTGTCAAAAATAAAGCTGCCTACTGTCTTCTTTTTGCTTTGCAGAGATGACCTAAAGCTGACTTTGTACTTTCCTCAGTTACCTAACATTTTCCTGGAAAACTCAGCACTGGCAGTGCGTCTCTCTGCCTTGTAATTCCAGAAGTGCTGGCCTCACGCAGTTTACCCACGGTGTGTGCTGTCTGGCCGGCACTCAGAGCCACGGAGTGTCCCAGAGGCGGGTTCCCTCTGGCATCTCAAGCTCTAGCTGGTCAGCATGAGGTTAGCCTGACAGTCTGAAACACACCGAAGTTTGTTCCAGCTAGTTCTTGGCAAAATCCCTCAAAGCTATCATTTCTTCTTGCCTTCTGATCATTTGCTGGTCAGATTGATCGTGCGGTGCCATCTCTAGACATGCTTTTCTGGTATTGGCCTCCAGGTCAGGCCTCAGGTATTAATATTCACAATTCTGTCAGAGTAAAGGAAGTCAGCTCTCTCTGGTGGAGCAAGTTGGCTGATCCATGGCACTGGAGGACATCGTCATAATGGAGATCTTACTGGAGAAGATCCTCAGTCCCTGTGTGTCTGCTGTCTGTGTCATTCCAAAGCTGCTGTCTGCCTTTCTGCATCTGAGTTTTGCTGTTAAAGATTTCCTGGTATTTCTTTGCCCTGTCCATACTCTCTGATGCAAGGGATAGAATATCTATGTATTTGTCCATTGACCCCAGCTTCAGTCACATTTGCAGCCTGGCTAGCACAAGAAATGGAAAACCTGAGCAGATATCTCTGGATATACCAAATGTAAACCCCAAATGGAATTTCCCCAGCATATTTCCCTTCATATGAAGTGACACTCTCTCTTGTATAGGGGCTGAGGTTCTCCTGAAACAAATGGAGAAAGCTGTAAGTAGATATTCCTGTCAGTGGAGAAATTTGAGACCATTTAGCTCATTACCAGGTAGTAGCACATACACATTTCACAGTGATGCGTACTCTGTCACCAGCAGAGAAAAGAGTGGAATAACATTAGTAGGCTGGAGAAAACCAAAAAGAAGATTTGGAGCATCCTTGCTACGTAAGAATCACCTTTCCCCCTGCTTGAAACATCAGAATGCTGGGTCTTGAAATAGGCAGCAGCTACACCAGGTCATATGATGAAGTCCTGGAAGAGTGCATCTGAACAGAGTGCTCTGCCAGGTCTTATGCTCCTCATGAGCAAGGTCCTGCCATAGGCTCCGTCCTGTTCTGGATCCCACATGCCAGCTGAGGCTGGTCAATGAATGACCAAGGAGGCTGACCTGATGGGCATTGTCACAGAGCAGTGAAAAGCCTCAGTCTCCAGTTGCAAATGAATGAGAAACAGGTTTGCCTACCATCCAGCACAGAGTTGAGAGCCAGCTGGCTGTGTGATGCTTATGTCCAGCTCAAGAGATTTGCCACATTACTGAGACAGAGAAGTGGTACATTAGCTCAACAGACTTCTGGCGAGAAGAACCAAAAGAATTTTGGGTTAGATGAACTAATCAATTGTAACAGGACCTCTACACAAAGCATCCACTGAAGCATCTAGTGAGAATGGTTGTATACCTGGCTTATAACCTCAGCTGCTGAATATTCACTTGCATAGCTTCATGGCTGTTCCAGGGAGATGCAGCAGCAGAAAGATCTTTCTTACACAAGTGTGTGTCAGGTTTGCAATTCCTCTCCAAGTCCCAGCTGCTGAAGAGGTCAGAGAACTTCCAAATGCAGTTCAGCCAGCAACTGTCAGCAAGGTAAAAGAAAAAATCCCAAACCCCCACATATTCTTTACTAAGCACTGTAAGATATCCTCTCCTCCTGTAAATTTCTGGTGTTGCCAAGCCTCATCTATGGAAAAAAGTATAGTTGGAAAAATACCACAGCTTCTTCTAATAAGTTACTATTGTGTTTTTAGTGAACTTTAGTCTCAGGAAACATTTTTCAAGTGTGACATGGAAAATTAATTTCTTGCAATATTCCTTAATTGGATTGCATTTTAATCAACCATTTAACCAATAATGCAAGACATTTATATTTTGTGATTTTCTGTCTCAAAAACAACTCCTCCTCACAGATCCCACTTTTTCATAGCCATGAATCATGACATCATAGCCATTTCCATGGAAAGACACTTACCTCAAAATCTTTGTTGCGTTATCAAACAGAAGCAGCTGGGTAATGTGGGTGAATAATCCTGTTCTGTATATTCAGCAATAGCAAAATGAATACTGAAAATTACTAGCAAACTAAATAGCTACTTCTATAAATACTCCCTTTTCAAAAGTTCACCCTATTTTAAAAGCCACTTGTTAAACGCTATTTAGTATATATATAAAGACTGATGGATGAAGACCAAAGTCCTTGAAGCAGACGCAGGAAAAATACCTCATAGCTAAGAGTAAAGTAAACTTCCCTAACACTTTGCCTTATCTGTATGATTTTTTTTCCCATGAGCCATGAAAAGGCATTTTGCTTTCTATTGCTACCAACTGCTTGGGCATTTTGGTTTACGAAAAAAATAAAAAGGCAAACAACCGTCCTGTACATCAGTTACCATAGCACTTTCCACCACTGCCTTTCATTCCTCTCAATGTTGAGAGGTGACATTAAGCCCCTACTTGGATTTAGAACCACCCATTGTCTCCACAACAAATGGAGACAAGTAGAAAAGTGATAAGCAGTGAGTGATGAGCACACAAATCTTTCCTGGAGAATCAAGGAACTCTGTTTAATCAGTACCAGTGGAAAAGGATGTGATCTACAGCAGGAAAACACCTCAACAGTTTCAAACCAACCTAACTGGGGCCAAGTGCAAAGCTGATACCAGTGAGCACAACACCTTGAAAGGAAACAAATGCCTTTCTGTACACCATGACCTGAATTGCTTGGGGTACTCAACATGATGACCCACCATGTTGTTGTGACTGATGGTAGCACTCTTAATAAAAAAAAGAGAGCCCAACAGCATCTGGGCACCATGATACCACTCATTCTTAGAAAAGGTATCCTGCCCTACAAGTGGAAAACCTTTGTGCTACTGAGACGTGTCCTGTCTTTGTGCTTAGATTATGAGGTAATTCATGCATATTGGATGCAAGATCCAAGCCATAGCCAAATGATTTGTCACTGAAGGCAAATCTGTCCACACGTGGAGAGAAAATGTGCACCAAGTAGCACTGAAAGCTCTGGAGGAGATTTTGGATAATAGAGCTATTCCTCTTCCTTCATACTGAAAGAAGTGAACGGGATCTTTTTCCCCTTTTCTCTCTTGAAAATATTAGAAGTCATTACCAAAGCTTGGCTATTACATTCCCCATACTTAAAAGCCCCTGTTTTCTTCTTCATGTGAAAAGAACGTTGAATGCATCACATTTGCCGCTGAACAAATGCATTTGCCAGTTCTCTTAAATGCCAGCACAATTGCTTTAGCAGAGTTAATAAGGGGGGTGGTAATCTGAACAGCCTTATTTTTGTCCTTAGTGTTCACCCCAAAAGGAAATGTGTTTCTTACTAATAATAGTGTATGTGACAGAAAACACCAAGTACATGCAACTGTTCCCATTCACTTGCCAAAACGGATAACTCACATCAGGCTTAAAAAAGTAAAACAAAACAAACAGAAAAACACCCCAAGTAAACAAATTAACCCTTCCCCTCCTACCAGCAATTCCTCTAAACACAAAGCTTGAATCTAAATTATTTTGCCAGTCACCAGAGGGTGAGTTAAAAGGAAGAAGAACAGAGCTCGTGTTTCTGTCCCCTGAGGACCATGTAAGAAACCATCCTGTCTGTCACATTTTTTTCTCCAGTCAACCGTTTAGCGCATCCTGCTAGTGTAAACCAGACCTGTGGAGGAAACAGCTTATTCACACCCAAATTTATTTCTAGCCATCCATTTTTTCGTAGTGCCCAATATGACTCTGACAGGCTCAAACATTCAACAGTCATAAATCCACTTTGCTCCTGCTTCGCCCCCTGAGAAATTGTGTAACTTGGCTTGAAACCAGGGAGGCTTAATTCAAATTTATTAATAAATGTTGCAAGTTTTTGTTTGTTTTGGTTCCTGGTTTCTGTAGCTTGAAGTACTCACAGTCTCACTTCCAGGGTTTTCTGTAACCACTGTGAAAAGGAATGACGTTCTTTACACCCCCTAATTTCCAGTGGCTGAAGCTGTAGGGGGAAAACAAAGTGATTCAGTATCATACAACTCCAGATGAAACAGATATGGCAATGCTACGGCCCTGGTAGTTCTAGCCCAGCATGCTTAAACCACAAAACTCCAGCATACAGCCTTCCAGCGTGCTGGATGCCATGACTAAGTTAAGGGAACAAAATGGTCCAAGATAGTTGGATGAGGGTATATGCCTGCATCTCATTAACAATTTGTCTCAAATTAGCAACCCGCTTTCAGAGAAAAGTCTTCTGCTGAAAGTTTCACAGACGACAGCATTCCCTGTGCTACCTAACCAAGTATTTCTTCCCCTGACTAGGGAGACTTCACTCCACTAGGAGAACTGTGCGAACAGAAGGTTAGCAGGGGGACCCTGTGCCCAGGCTGCCTATTACACCGGCAGCTGCCATGTCTTCACTGCTTACCAAGACCCTGTTCTCGAAGGCTGGAACATGGGTCCATGCATTGGCCTGGCTCAGGAGGCCCATGGCTGGGCAGGGAAGGGCTTTGGGGAGCTGGAGACGGCCCCTGCTGCAGCATTGCTGGGGCAGGAGCTGATGGCCCCCGAGGGCTGACATGGGGTCCTGGGCCATGGGTGGTAGGGGGAACCTCAGGAGGTGAGCAGGGACAAGCAGGGCTGGCAGTGCCCTTGGGGCAGTCTGGCAGACGGACTTTTCTCAAACAAAGGCTCTTTTCCCTTCAGGAGGAAGGGATGGTTTTGGCGTTTTACCATGTGCACACAGATACCTGCAGATATATAAAGCCTTCTCCTGAGCAACTATAGATACTCCTGTGCAAAAGATAAATTACTTCCTAAAGAAACCCCATGTTTAAAGGAGGACCGAAGGCTTGTAGCAAGTACACCAAATCCACACTGTTTGCTATAGGAAACTCAGTCTTTGTCTTTTATTCACCCTTCTGTCCACAGTGTCACGACGGGAAATTGTAGTTCCGTACTCTATTTTCCTCCACAGTGCAAGGGCTCTCTAAACCCTTATGAGCCTCTGGTTGAATCCACTTTGTATCAAGCAGTAGCTTAGCAGTCAGGTCCTGAAAATCCATTTTTGACAGTCCAGGACTTGAGAACAGATTCTCCCTTTCATCCCTATTTGTGCTCTTGGAGGCCAGCACACTTCCCGAGATCAGGCATCCCCCACTAACAGGAACTGATCTGCACCGAGCATTGGTGAGGTGTCTACCTACCCACCCAGGACTTTGGTGTGACAGGTTCACAGCCAGGCCCAGACCCACTTCTCAGTTCCCCTCTGTCTGGCAGCTGGACACTGAACCCACGCTGTTTCTCTCAAAGGCTCATTTTATTTGTGCAGCAGGACCCCAAAAGCTGGTAACAGCACAGGTCCGAAGCCTCTAGTCTCTGGTTCCTATGATATATTTATTCCCTGTAGGAACACTGCTTTCTAGTTTAATCTTCCAGGAAAAACATATCAATAAAAAGTAACGAGTAAAGGCTTACAAAATAAAACTCTTAACCTTGCCACATTAATCTTCAATAGTAGAAAGCATTATCAACCAGTGGTGGGAAATGAGCTGATCTGAATCCTTCCTCCTCTCCCTGCTTGGACAGGGTCAGTCCAGGCAGTGCTCAAGCCTTCTCTTCAGGCCACTTCAGAAACTCTTGGCTGTGATTTACTAAAGACAGTTTTAAAAGAAACTTGTTCTATGTCTTGTTCTACATCTGCTTTGCAAAGCAAGGATTTCCAGGCACTCTTACCTTGGCACACTTGAATCTACTCTCCTACAAGGTTGGAAAGGTCACTAGTGAACAATCAAAGGCACTGTGATGGCATGGTCACTCTGAGATCTTTTTGGGGCATCCCACACCTCAGTTTGGGTACACAACAGACAGAATAAACTGACGCCATCTAGACTGGCTTAACACCTAGATAGAGGCAGCCTTGCAAACTGTGCGTTGCTATCAAAATGGCATTCATTGTCCAGCAGAGAAGTATCTCCCATCTGTCACAAATGGACTGTTTATTTTTTCACCCTTCAGTGAGCTCCAAGCATTATCAAAAAAGCAGGGCAATCTCCCCAGCTGCCTAGATTTTGGGGGAGGTGGTGAAGTTTTGGGATCTACAGAGCTAGGGATATGCCTATGGGTTTCTGCGCAGTGCTAACAGCCCTTCTATCAAACACCATGGAGCACCAAAACCCTGCAGTGGAAAAAATGCCCTTTTCTCATTTGTGTTTGGAATGAGAAGGCAGCACAAATGACAGCTTTCCAGGTACATGTCTTACACCAGCCCTGGTGCATGGATGGTTTCCCATGGTTGGGTGACAATCAGGGAAGCTGATGGCCTACATGGTAGAAGCGGTCCCTTTCTAAGTCATTCCTAAAAAAGACAGACACAGGTAAAATCTTAAATATTAGGGCCATTCCTAGGGTCATCAGGCTTATGGTCATTCCAGCACATGTTTAATGCTAACAAGTCTAATAATTTTCACTGTCAAGTGTAAAAATGCAGTATTAAAAGCCACCTTCTTCTTTGAGACTGAGAGTTTGAAATAGGGAAAGAGCTAAGAAAAACAAAAAAACCCAAAACAATACCAAAACAGAAACAAAATTAAAGTTCTGCATGTCTTTTTTTTTTTTTTTCAGTCGTTGAGGGTTTTTTAGACTTACTTTCATCTTCTTTCCCTTTCAAAGACTAGTCTATTTTTTGCTGCATTTTGAAGAAATTTATTTAATGCGAAGTAGTGGCATGGCTCCCTGGGTGGAGAGCTGTTAGCAAACCCAAAGAATTGCCACACAAACCAAGGCCCACATGAAAACTTGCCACATGTCTTGAGGAGCTGTCTCAGGGAGCAGCCATTTTCTGACAGGAATGTTTCCTCCTTTCCCCATTTCTTTCACCATCCATATTTTTATGGGAGCCCATTTAGCACAGTACTTATTTCTGACTCATACAAATCAGCTCCAAAGCTTGGGTAATGCCAAAATTGGGCTATTCATATTCATTCACGCTCTTGTACGCATCTCTGCTCTCATAAAATAGAACATGTGTCTGATGAGCTTATTTACTTTCTAAATGTGTGGCTAGAAAGGATAGAGAGTGTGCAAGATATAATGGTAGTAGCACTGGAATAACATCAATAAGGCATCTGCAAATAGAAACTTCCCAGTTTGCCTGACCTCTGCCAAGCTCTGTGCAGCATGGTTATAACGGTGTATGAGAAACTCTTTGGTGTAGATTTTATTGTTGTGCCCTTTAAAATACAGACACGTGCTCTGTTGGTTAATTCCCAAAATAACGATGTTGCTCGGTACAGAGATGACTCATTCCTAAGATGCCACTTGACTGGTTGCTGTTCACTTCCACAGGGAAGAAAACAGTTAAGGTCATCACCTGTTCTGTCAGGTAGAGAACTGGACCCCAAGGGACTCCTTGAGTGCCCCCATCTGCAGCAGGCTGTCTGCTGTGACCCATCCTGCACACAAAACTCATAGTCAGCTCCCATGCCACGGCCCTGCTGTATAATGTAATACAGAAAATACTCGGGAGCAAACGTCTCCCACTCCCTGGCATACATGTGACATACAACCCCTCACAGCACTGACAGACTGTCCCAGTGCACAGTGGGGAGTGCTCACCATGCTGGGCTGCAGCCAGGAGGGAGTCCCCCGAATGAGACCTCGTACTCAAAGGGAAGATGCTCCCCACAGAGCAGCCGTATCTTAGGATGCCACACTTCAGCAGTGGCCCCTCTCCTGTCGTCTGCCCTGCCTGCCCATGCGGCAGGCGACTGTGCTTTGAACTATTGCAGATGCCCAAGAAGAAGACCTGGGAGGTGTGTCTGTGACCTTGGTCTGTCAGTGGGTTACCACTTCCTCTACAGAGCACTGAATAGCTGCATGCATTAGATTGCACCACAAAATACCAAACTGTCTGCCCTCTGTTCCTTTTATCTGTTCACTTTTCCTTTTTTCACTGAAGTGACAGCATCATATAAAATTCTGGTTGGTTTCTTTTGGAAAAAAAACCCAAGAACAAAACCAAATGTTTGTCAAGTTGGACAAACTTTCCCTCCTCCTCTCCTCCCTTCCCCTCCAGTCTTCCCTTCCCTCCCCTTCCCTTCCCAGGGACACAGAGAGAAAAAAAAAAATTCCTCAATCCCAGCTGAAAATTTAGGAGCATAGGGGAAACCTGAACAAGGAAGAGCCTGCTTTCTCCGTTGCCATGGCGTGGCAGGAAGCTGATGCCCCAGTACATCTCCCAAACAGCACAGCCTTGCCTAGGAAATCAGCCATGTGGCAACCTTATCCTCATGCTTGCAGAACATGAGGGCAGCCCAGCAGGCTGGTTGTGTCACAGGGGCTGCAAAATGGCATCAGTACTTGTCAATGTCTCTACTCTGATTTCTCTCATATTCCCCCCCAAAAGGTCTAAAAGTCTACAGCATCCTGTTAACACACTGCAACATGACTGTTAAGGTCAGGCACTATAAAATAGGCAGCAATTTTTGCCAGAATGTTATAGGTTGTGCCTTCTGTCTCTTTTATGTCTCATAAACCTCTTGGTATTAATAACATTTTCTTAATAGCCTTCAAGTTTATTTCTACATATGAGGAAAAACTGGTATCGCTTTTACGTAAATCGTCGTCTCCTTGCTTAAGCCAGTAAGGATTTCACAACTAAAACATCAGGCAACACTGCAGACCTCTCTTCATATGCTATAATATCAAAATGTGTACATGAGATAGTGGTTAACTGATCAGTCCTCAGACCTTTCTCTCAGTTCTCTCTTCGGCAATAAGCAAGCATCCTAGATAAGCCAACGTCTACCAAGACATCACAGCAGAAAATGACATCCCTTTCTTTTCTCCAAAAATAAAGAACACAATTCTGGGTTCTGCAAGTGTGTTCTTTCCCTGCATTCCTGATATGGTGTCCCCTGTGTCACAGGGATACTTATATTTGTGCTAAAAGCATGATGGGATTAAAGAGCAGGATTCTGGAATATCTGTAGGGAATTATTTTGTAAATATGTATGCAGTGCTATGAGTCCACTTCAAAGGTAAAAAAGGAAAAAAAAAAGAAAGGAAAAGGGAAAAAAAATCAGCTCTTCAGAAGTATTTTTATGAACCTCAAGGATGAGTCATCCCTGGCAGAGATGATTTAACAGGATGCAAAGAGGGGCTGGCTCCACACCGAAGCAGGGAAATCACCATTCCTTCAGTTTGATGGCTAATTTTTTTAACTAGGACTCCCCTTACTATCACAAAGGGCCCCCCTCATACATGACTGACAGACAGTCCGCTTTGGTTGCACATGGTGCATGGCCAATCTTGCTCATAACATGGAATGGGATGTGAAATAACAGTGACAGGAATCCTCTGCTACCTTGAGAAGGATCCAGAAAGGCTGTTTCCTTCCCCGCCCCCGTCCCTGAAAAATGTAGCTTCTCTGGTAAACACCCTCACCTTTTTTCATCAGGCATGGGAACTCAGTATCAGACAAAGTCAACTCTAATCTCTCAAGTACCTTTCAATCTGCTTGCTACTAGGGCACTAAGATTCCTCTCCATCTCTGCGGCAGAAAAAATGAGCTCAAAGTTACACTTTCAGGGGTGGAGGTCAGTTCACTGATATATCTAGACAGAAGCCTGTAATCACTGGAGGTTTTGTCCAAGTGAGAGCTGAGAACATGCTGCATTTCTTAAATCTACTTATTAACACGATAACTAATCTAATGGATGCCTTCAGATGCTTGAAAGCTGAAGGCAAGAGCAAGCGTGCATGCACATCAGGACAGCTTCTACATTTTTAAGCCAATTTGCTACTTGCCTAGAATTAAAAAGAGGATGACAAGTCCAGATCTGCAAAGAGTTTAAATGGGAGCTAGCAAACTCTAACTATGGCTGACAGGGCAGAGGGGGATGACGTCTTCTGTACCTCACACAGGATTTTCTGCCATGCTCTTAAAGCTTTTGTGTCTAAATTTTAAATAGTGTATTACTGTCTGCCATTTTAATGTTTGGATACAGATTTCTGGAACAGAGTTGCAAGAATTCATTCCGGTTAATTTTTCAATCAACAGGTAAAAGGAAAGACAAAGTGTCCCCAGCTACTCTTTCAACATATCTAGCATTTGTAACAGCGGAAAGCGTGTTCTAGGAAAAGCCCTGGTTTTGATGTGGACTCCACAAAATCTTCCAACGTCTCACTCAAGACAAATTGGTAAGAGGAGCTTGCTGAATGAAGAGCAGAACAGTCTCACCTCCCTTGGTGGAAGGACCCTTTCCAAGTGTGAGTCAGGAACAGCTTTTCCGTTGTTCTCAGCACTGAATGGCAGTCGTCCACCTGGCTTCCCAAAAGTCCTGGCCCAGAGTCGACACTGGAGCATTACCTGCATGACACACTCAATTCAGCAGGGAAGGAAGGGTGAAGCTCCTTCCTAACACCAATACAACACACACTTTTAAACAAACAGGTAGGTTTAGTTGCTAACTCCACACCTAGAGTGTGAAGCAGGATCCTCAGAGGCCCTTAAGCCTTCTCAGTTTTAGATCAAATTGTTACTTTTCGGGGTAGAAGCAGTCTTTCCTGCCCCAGGCACAGCTGTATAGTGCCATATGAATAAACAATAAAGCAAGGCAAGAGATCAGAGAAATATAACAGTGCTCTGACACCTCAAGTTTGGATTACTTACAAACTGCATCAATTCCTGGCAAGGCTGACATAACTCGTGATCCCGAGAGCTCGATAAATTCAGTTCCACAGAGCTCATCAAGTATTGCTTTTCTGATGAAAACTAAAAATCAGGGGTCCTTTTGCTCTCCACAGCAGTATAGTTCTAACAGTGTTGTATAAGCATTGTGATTTCTCTCAGTGCTTTGAGCCAAGTTTCTTTCCATGCCCCCACCATGCTACGCATTGCGCTTTCCTTGGTTTTGCTCTCCACCCCAGAGGGAGATGTGTTTCCATGATGTATTATTAAAGCGTGAATGTTGTTTGTGAGCTACCCTGCTACACTTCAGTAGGGAGACACAATCTAAATGTAAAATAGCATTACTGTGATAAATAAGGAGAATTCACAACTCTGGCACCTTTACTGTATGTATGAGATGTGCTTGGATGCTAAAAGCTATCATCTTTTGCATGTAAAACACTGGTACCTTGTAGTTTCTTCACTGAGATCTGGAAGTACAGGAATAAAGTCTGACTTCTGAATGACTAAGACGTGCGACTGCGCTGCAGGCCTGAGAACTTCATTCCGCACCCCCCTGAAAATGACCGACTGGCTCATAGCAAATAGTATTTAATAACGAGAGGAAACGCCCGAATTGGAAAACAATCCTACCCCATCAGTTGACGGGAAGCTTATGAGGTGTTTTGTTGATTCACAGCACACAAAATGTGAGAAACTAGGGGAGACGGAGGCGCAAAACCTAAAATGCTTCACTGGCATTACCCAGGCATCTCACGGTATGATGGGTACAATTCCCTCCCTGGGAGCGCTCTGCGGGGACCGCATATGAGAGCCACCAAAAGCAAGGCGGCAATGACCCCGCTCTGCGGCACTCTTTCAGCTTAATAGGAACAGCTGGTCAGTGAAGTGTTTGCTAGAAATTTAACAAGGCTCAAACAGTGAGAAGCATCTGCCAATAAATCAAAAGGGAGCGACCAGCTAAATGAGGTTTAATTTAAATTCGTACCTCGGGCTGACAGACAAGAGCTTCATCGCTCTTCGGCATTGCATTAGCGCACTCAGGTCTGTGCCCACGTTGGCAGCGGCTCATGGAAGATGTTCCTGGGCGGCAGCCCTGGGCCCTCGCATTAAGCATGTAGAGACCATGTGAAACTGTGTCAAACGCATGGCGGGCTAGCGGGGAGAGGCAACAGGGAAGTTGTTTCTCCCTAATGGCACATTTTCCAAGCCATCTGAACACGAGGAAAGCCACCTTGGCCACAGATGTTTTTGGTTCTTGCTGCCGCCAGCTTGGTTCTGCTGCCCTCCTCGGCAGAGCGAGCCGCCATGTCAGAAAAGGCCGTGACCACAGGGGGAGTGTCCCCACAATGGCAGCTGGGGATAGCAAGGGGAAGGAAGCTGCCTAATATTTCTTTTTCCTTGCCTAAGGAAGCCCACACAGCCTTCAGTGAAAGGCCAGCCTCCCCGGAGCCACCAGAGCACAGCAGATGCTGGTGGAAGCTTCCAGAAGGTCACCTCATGGTGGGCTGATGGTGACATGGCATGGCCCCAGGGCGGCCAACACTGGCACCGGAGTGATCGTGCTTCACTCGGCAGTTTTTGGCCATCTAGCAAGGGCTAGATGTCGCCTAGAGAGACTCTCTGGCAAACTGGCTGCCTTTGATCTCCCGGCAGACGAGTAGAGTCATGCTGAGGGAAACATGGAGGTGTGCTGGTCGCACCTGTGCGTCGCTCTGCTCTGCCGTGAGCAAGGCTGACTTATTTTCAGGGAAACGCTCAGTCACGCCTGTGTGGCTTTGTAGAAAAGCCTTGTGGCTGCTGGTGGGCACTTCCAGCATTCGCAGCGGCAGCAATCTCACCTCAGACTTTGTGCTGTAGCCGCCTTTCAACTTTGTGCCCATGCCTGGTGTCGGGCCTGAAGGAGGCTGGGGTTCCATAAACGGGCTTCCTCGCATGTGCGCTGGGGGAAACTGAATTTGCTGCGTACATGAGCAACAGTAGCATCCCCCTTTGCCAGAAGGCCTTGGGCGCTATCAATGGAAATAATCACTTCTTTGGTGAGATACAAGAGCAACAGACCGGTGCCAAGGCGGCTGCCTATGTGGCTCCATGGTGCAGGGGCCTGGGGCTGGTGCAGGGCCAGGCAGCCCCGGGGTCCCCTCCCGGCCCTCTCCTGCCTCCACCCACGGCTGAATTACACAGAATTACGTGGGCAGCCCACTTTGCCTCGAAAGACCACTTATGCTGCCCAATTTTGCCCGCTTTTAATCTCTGATGAGACACGGAGCTGCTGGGGTGTTTGCTCACTTCATTCACTTCACAAACCAAGATACAGGGCTGGTTGTTCCTTCATCTGGGACAGGGAGTGACTGCAGAGGCAAAGGAGAGCATAAAGATGGGGAATGGCTGAAGGATGAGCCACAAGGTGAATTTCCTTGGGCTGGGTCGTCACTGAATTCTGCATGGCTGCGCTTTGCATGGATTGGGGAATCAGTTTGGGTTTCTTTTTCAAATTAGAAATATCCAAATTAGAATATCAAATTAGAGATATCCAAAGCATGACACATATACTACAAAGCATACCAGGGGGTATTTCTGGTGCATGCACAAATCCAAATAAAGGCATCTGTAAGGAAAGCTGCTCTGTAAGAATTGTGACCATTGCCTCCGTTTTACTCACTGACCCCCACTGAAGAAACCTCAAGAAACTTTTGTTAGTAATGCTTTCCAAAAGTTTCGGATAAGAAGAGGCTGAGAGTAGTGCACAAAATGAAAGTGGAGAGAGGAAATCTGGAATAACTGACTTATTACAGATATACTGGCATATTGGCATTCCATTTTGCTTTTTATATATGAATACATACTTGTCTGCATGCGCACACATATGCACACGTAAAATGGATTAGATTTGTTCTGAAGCATTTGACAACAGCAGCTACACTTTTTACAAGTCAGAGGCAGCCATATTCCCCTCAGAAATCATCTGGTAGGAAAATATCAAAAGCAGAATGTGCGGGCTTTTAAAGAAATGTGTAGGAGCAAAACAAGCTTATTTCTGTTTTAATCCAAACTGAATCATATGTCTTATGTCAAAGCTATAAAAAACAAGGAAGGTAAAAGAGGTAATTCTTGTACTCCAAACTTTTTTTAAAATCTTGTATTAAATTCTTTCCTCCTCTTTACACAAAAGAAACCAAAAAAGTATTGATTCCTAGCAAGGTAATTTCACTTCTTTCCTACCATTAAGAAGAAACTAAGGAGACACATCCTCTCCTGGTGTAGTCTGTTACAGCTCCTCAGGCTTCAAAGGAAGTAGGACAGTTTCCAACAATGGAGGACATGATCCTCAGATCTTTAGTAAGTGAAAAAGCATCCTGTCTGAAACTATTTGGGAGAGGAAGCTTCACCGGAGACAGCTAATAAAATACTTTCAGTGCTCTGTAAAGGAGATCGGTTGATCCTGAGTGTAAGGCCGCTGCCATTTACTGCCTGGCGGGAGAAGTGCGGTGGCCGCTGGCCCTTTTCCCAAGTCCCAGCAGAGCAGGGTGCAGGTCGGATGAGTGGTTCAGCTGGCAGCAGCCGCCATCTGTCCCCTTGGCCACCTCTGCCATTACATAACGGCCCAGATCTGGTCGACTGACCGGGAGGCCCTGGAGAAGGAGGGCTTCCAGATGGCAGTCTACTGCCACCACAGATACTTATTACCCTGTTCCCTCATCAGATCTGAGGAGCTTGGGGGAAGGACAGTGTCCAGAACCGGGCTGCATGAAGTCCTTACGTGCCAGGAGCCTGCTTCCTCCCTCCATTTTTCACAGGGTCCTCAGATCCTGCCAGAGCATGGGCTGTACACCAGACTTTGCTCTGCAAAAGTACAGCGAGCCAGGCAGTTCTGGGAAGTACAACACACACTGCATGCACATACTATCTGCATGGGGTCCACATGTATCATGCAGTGGGGCAGGAGATGCTCCCTGCTCTTGCCTGACACTGAAAAGATGCTTTGGGTCTGCCCAGCCAGGACAGTCAGACACCACACAACTGAGCGTGAGAACAAGCTAGGACACAAGGAGGGTAAAAGACCTACGAATCTTTAAGCAAGCTGTAAAGCTTCCAGTAGCCTTGGAGCCATATTCAGATAAATGGCTTTAGACACTGATGCACCAAAAGGATGATGTCTGGTCCAGAGAAGATTTGTAGTGCGTAAATTAGGATCCTGTAGGACACATACTTCCCACTGATATTACAATCAGCTTCAGAGCACCCACAGGATGCTGGAGGCTCCAACAGGGAGCCACATCCGTCCAAATAATAGTAGACTGCCGGCACTCCCTGCTGCCTGCTCAGTAGTTACAGTGGTACATGAGACACGACCTGCAATCTCTCAAATTTCACCCTCTCAAATGAGGGTGAATCCACTCATTTCTCTTGACACGGTGTGATGGAAGATGAGAAAAACTGCTCAAGAGGCAAGTAATGTCTTTACAATGGCGCCAGTGTTTTTTACCTTAGCACCCTTCCCTTCTTAGAGCAGAGTGAGAGTTCTTCACAGCATGGCTTCTGCCCACGGGTCCTGGGCAATGATGGGGGGCTCCTAGTTACAAGACCAGAAATGGATAAAATAATAAAAAACCAACAAAAGTTCTTGCAATTAACTCCTCCAGCTCCTTGCTTTGTCATCCCCCTCACTCTTGGGTTCTGCAGCAATAACAACAGCAGCAGAATTGAAAAGTGAACAAATAACACCGTGAAGTTCAGGTTATCTCTGGAAAAATCTTCCCAGTACAGCCTGAAAGTGGCCACGTGATTTTAGAGAAAGCGGGAGGATGTCACCTTCACTCCAAGGCCAAGACTAATTGGTGGGCTGGATCCATTAACCCAGTCTGAGCTGCACAGGTCTCCAAATCTCCTGCCTCTTCTGGGAACATCGAAAAAATATCAAACTAATACAAAAACTATCATCACCCCAAGCCATGTTCATCCAGTGCTGGGAAACTATTCCATGCTTTTGCACTAATTATGCTGGCTTCTTACACTACCAAAATAGCCTTTTTTAAAGAGATTTAACCAGGTTCAGAACAAACGAAATATCATTTGGCAGACCAGAAAACCGTATAAAATCACCACTATAACGAGGAAGACATTTCTGAGCTGCTGTCTATGTATTTATTTTCTGCATATGGAATCAGTCATTTTGTATGCTTGATAAAATCAAGGACAATTAAACTAAATTGAGCTTTAATTTCAGACTGAGGCATACGTCTATGGCTGAGCATTTCTTCCTGCAACGTCTGGAATTACTAACCAGCAGCACAAGCTAAGCTCAAATATCAGACGAGGTGGGAACAAGTTCATTGCTCGTCAAAAAGCAGACAATGATAAAGGTGTTGGAACACTTTGCATTGCTCTCAGAAAAGAAGAGTTCAAAAAATGTCTACATTCCAGTCCAGTATATGTTTAGGATGAGAGGCAGGACAATAAATGTTTCAGGAGTTGGAGAGGGATAGGACAAGGTCAAGCAGAAATGACCCGGTTAATGAGGAATCTCACCACTCTGTGCAAGAGGCTAAATGAGCCCCATCGAGGGCTGAGCCCTCAGTATTCATGACCAGCAATGCTAGCGGTGCTCTCAGCTTCCTGCACACTCAACATCACCTCCCTGAGCTGCACCTCTGAAGATCTGTTGAGAAAGGATCCTTTATGTGCAAAGGCACAACTGCAACGATTATTTTTAATCCCAGTCTCAAATACAACTTTCATACCTAAAAAAAAAGAAAACATTTTTTCTCTGCTTCTTATCATGTCTAATGTACCTGCCTGTTGCAGGATCTGGCTCTTCTTCTTCGAGTGGCTGGTGCTTCCCTGTGAACTGACTGGACAAGCGATCCTCTCTACAAAGCTTGTGTATGCAGCAGACATTATTTCCATCCCACTCGGTTTGACTCCGATTCTGAAAGGTCCTGGTTCCTGCATCTTTGATGGCAGATCTGGGCTGGTGGTTAGCCTTGCGCAAAGTGCTGCACCTGGGTGATTTTTGATCTTGTTCTTTCCTCCCAAATCCTCAGATGACCTATGAGAAGAACAAAGCTTTTCCAAGATGAGCAGATGGCTTGCAAGGGGATACTTGTTCAGGAAGGGCAGGCTGTGCTAATGACTTTTCCAAAGTCCCATTGTCCAGTTGCCAACAATGTAATTTCCAGAAAGTGAATCCTGTGGCAAGACAGCAAGGAAAGATGGTTTTAACAACGCAGCACTATCCTTTGTCAATGTGAAAAAGTTGTAAAACCTTTATGGCCATACGAACACTGATCAAGCTGAGTTTTCTAGAGATTCTGGATGGTTGAAGTCCTACAGAGGGGGGATGAAGGGAGATGACATATTTTCTGGAAAAGCCAAGTCAGTTGAGGCCAAAGAGTCTAAGTGAATCGTTTAATTAGAGACCACACAGAGTCAGAAAAGGATTTTGATGCCATCCAAACCTCCTTTTATCACAGGAAGCTACAGAGTAGGATATTACACAGCTGGGGGGGGGGGGGGGGGGCGCGGAATTAATATATCAAACTCTTTATTAAGTCTTTCTATTCCTCATTTATGAAAAATCCATCCAGCCCACTCTCTGAGGCACAATGGCTGGCCTCTCAGCAAGTCGCTGCTCAAATCCTCCCTATCCAGTGACAGTGGTATTACAGCAGGGGAGGTGTTAGATGTCTTACTAGAGGTTTGCAGAGCAGCTTACGCAGGGAACTCTGGGTCCTCCCATTTCCCCCTCATCTCTAATGAACACTCATGTCTAGAACAATGAAGTCTTCTCTTGTTAGTGATCGCTTTGAAAGAAAAATCAGCTATTAAGATGATTAAGATACAGCTCGGGTAAGTAAAACCTTCTAATGTCTATTTCCATCTATCTTTGAAATGCAGACTGCTACACAGAGGCAACCAAATGTCCTAGTTTAACCTCTTACGTGGTTATCAAATGAAAAGGAAGAACAGTGAGAAATTCAGCAAATCAAAGGCTTTGCGAGAGGGTTCAGGGACATCAAAACACCCTCTTCTCACATGCAATACTTGTGAGGGAGAACAGGAGGGAGGAAAGAGTCCGTTCAGATCTTCAGTCAGTTTAAGACTTACTCCTATCAGTTTCTGACAGCTTCTTCTGATATAACAAAATTTGATCCACTTCATAGGTGTGACTTATTACCAGTTCTGTTTACAGCACAGAGTGCCAAGCAAAAAACTTCCTTACCCAGAGATCAGTTTCCTGTCTCAATCTGCAACAACCAAAGTTACCAATTCAAACTTAAATCTCTTGACAGCAGGAATCTTTTTTTCTATTATTAATCTTTTGAAGGAGACAGGAGCGCTATTTGAATGATTAGCTGCCCAAGTACATCAGAGAACAGAATATAAATAGGATTCACTTGCAAAATGGAGGTAGAACCAGACACTTGGAGTATGTCGAAAGGGAGTTTAATTATGCTCTGTTTTTAAAGAATGACAAAACCACACCAGTGAAATTTATAACCCAAGTGTCACAGAAATTTGCAACTCAGTAAAGTTGTCAAAAATATTAAATTATACAGTACGCACAGATGTGGTTGAGAAATTACCCAAAGATTTGTTTAAGGAACATCAAAGCAGTAAACTTCAATCACATTTTGCCTGGGCTGGTATTCTCTTTCATTTTCAGCAAGTTTAGGGAATTAACAATGGTATCGGCAAACATTTATTCAGATAAATCGGACTGCAGCCCTCCTAGTTATAGCATGAAGACTCGTTCCCTGGATCCCAGTTTACACACCATTCTTTCTACCCACCAGCATTTTGGAACAAAGATCTATGTGCTGAGAAACTTACAGCAACAGCAAATGCAAGCCCTCATATCCAATCACATGGATGTAAGGAAGCTGAATTCCTGCTTGTCCAGAGGACTTGGAGGAGGAACCAAGCAAAGCTAGACCAGCTCAACTGGATGTCCATGAGGTCCCTCTAATCCTATTTGGAATATATCACACCTAGAACTTAGTTGAATGATCTTCCTTTCAACAGGACCCTTCACAGCCACCTTGTTTGTGACAGTCTTCCTTACTTCAGGTCATCAAAGCCCTAGTCCAAAACATGGCAATAGAAGGTCTTACCTTCACTTCACTGTATTTTGATTTTGGATAGTTTGTTATATCTGGAGCAACTGAATTTTCCTCAATACTGAGCAAAACAGAAACAGGCAGTCTTTACGAGCCACCAGAAGATTTGAGTTCCTATTTAGGGAAAGTCAGACATGGCAATGACCTAGGCATGACAAATATGAAGGAATGAGGCTGGGTTCCTATTTGGGAAATTACAGTGTTTTAAATATAAGGCTGAGAATGGAGATATTTTTAGTAAAATCGTCTTCTAATTACTTCAGGCTCTGTGCATTTGTGTGTCCTTCAGTCCCTGCGTCCTTGGGAAAGTGCAGGAGAAGATTTTGGGTTGTCACGGAGGATAATCTCGTACTATGTTACAGGAGCACAGTTCAGCAGAGAGCAGCTATAGTTTTTGCCATGGGAATGGCATTACATATAGTAACTCCTCTGGCCTTTCATCCCCATTTGCAAAACGGGACAAGAACCATCTCGTGGGAGCAGAATCCAATGCCAGCGGCTGCAAGTACCTTTGTGACCCCAGGATGGGGGGTATTCCAGAAGCACAGAATTTGTATTTAGGTATTATTGCCAATTAAAAATCTCTAAAAGATCGTCAGCTTGGAGTACTTTGAGCTGTGATGGGCATTCACAATGAGCTTGTATGGATGCTCTCGTTCAGAGATTTCATCGGTATGTGCACAAGCAGCATGTGCTGCTGTGTGTGCTGCTGTCCCTGACACTGCACAACAGCCATTCATTTATGTTAGAAAGTAATTGTGGTATTCTGGATGATGATTAGTTGACTGCTTAATGGCTGTCACCGAGCATACTGTATATACATTAGCTGTCCTGTTTTAATGAGGAACAGAACTCTTTAACATCCCCCTTCTACCATTTTTTCATTTTTAATGTGCAATTAAAAAATGACAAATGCAACCCTCAAAAGGGGTTGGACTAGATAATCTCTAGAGGTCTCTTCCAACCTCAGCGGCTCTGTGAAAATATCCTGGAGTCTTTAAATAGCATTAGGGGGGGGTTATTATCACCTGTGCGTGAACAGCCAGCTGAGTCACCAACACGGCCAGTAACACAAGACTGTAGTGAGTTGCTTTTATCTCACCCTGCAGCAGAAATGCCTTTGCCTCGTTACAAAATGCGAATGTCAGAGCCTCACTGAGTGCTGTTTCAGACAGATGTTTGTTCCATGTAACTTGTTAAAATTTCTCCTGAAAAGCAGGTATCAAAAGCCGTGATCTGGCTACATTTCAGCTGGTCCCCAGTCTTTCTGAGCCTTACTCCGCACCAGCTCGTTGAATGTGCTCCTCTGTAACGGACTGAAAGAAAATTCCATGCTGCCATCCAAAAGCGCACGGGGCAAGGGCTTAGGTATGTGCATCTCCCTGCTGGCAGAACAGCGCTGGGGAAAGTTACCCACTGCCGCCTGCCCTCTCCAGCCCTTGGACTGTCATCGCTTGCCACAGCAGTGGCAGTGCTTACACCCGTAAGCCTAGGTTTGGTGTTTTAGTTGGCACGGCTGATGCAGGACATCCTGCTTAAAACAAACAAAGAAAAAGATATTCCCCTCTTCCCTGTCCTTTCATGAGGACCACTTCTGGCAGGTAAGAGCAGACCAGTCTGTGACACGCCACACTGCAGTTTATTGAAAGCTATCTTATCTTGGTTGTTTCTCACTAAACTTTTGCTGTGCTGTAACTTTACATCAACATGATCATCTGCATTTCAGGGAGTTAATTTTCTTCTGAATAACAAGTCCAAACAAAACCTTCCATTATATCTGTTGAACAAAATTGCTGGTGTCTGATTCAAAATGTCTTGGCCAGCATCCCATAGCCTAATAGAATACGTGCAATCTTATGTTGTAAGCCACCTTTAGCTGGGGTTGTAGCACTGATCACTTGCCTGAATGTCACAATGAATCTTTCCACTAAACTACTTGCAGCCGGGTAGCAGGGAGGTGATGTGACATGTCTGATACCATTTCTTTTAACGAACAACAGGCGCTCTTTGGATGTGAATTGAGTTCCATTGTCACTTAGAATCTGTCCAGGAACTTGAAAACGAGAGTCTTAACACTTCTAGTATCTGCGCTGAAGTAATTTACACGGAGTATTGCAAGCCATTTTCGAGACACATCTACCAAAGCTGAAAAAACATAACTTAGGAAAAGTGCAGGAAAGGTTTTCTGGATTCTGCCTGCTATGAGGCAGCTGACTGTTGCCACTGAAGAGTAGATGGTGTTTGTGGATAATCTTGACATTGCATTGCCATTACCAACCATCTTTTACCCCACAGACTACCTGGTCAGCATTTCGTCAGCAAACAGTTCTCATGCTTTTTGCAGCACAAGGGACCTTAGTTTTGCAAGGAAAACAATTCCGTGACCACGTGTTAGTCAATTTAGAAAGTTAAGTTACAAGTTCTTTTCAAATCGGGGAAGCTGGAAAGAGTTGTTTAGATGCATGGCTCTACCCACCCATTGCCACAGCACTCACTCCACTGGGAGCTTTGCCCCATGCCATGGCACATCCCTGGCAGGAGGTCCATAGGATGTACCAGCCATGTTTCCCTTGCAATGTCCTCCTGCAACCAGATGGCAGGCATGACAAACATCCTGCATTTGCACATCGACTATTCCTTTCAGGTTTGATAGTCTGGCCAAAGACATGGTCATTGCTATAAATGGGATGAAAACATTCACCTTCTTGGGGTTATGGAATGCCCTGTAACCAGTTATTTTCTGTAAAGACAGGCAAAGCCCATGTGACTTCTAATCGCTCCAGAAAGCAGCTATGCTCAAAATGGTGGTGAGAATCTAAGCTTAGCAAAAGCCTGGCAAGCCTTTCACTGTGATGGTCCAATTATGCTGAATCTGCCCACTTCCACTGTGCAGACTGGGAAATGCACAACCAAGGCATCAGGAATAGTGTTGCCAGCCGGACTAGGGGAGTGATCATCCCCCTGGTGGTTTGCATCTCGAATGCTGTGTTCAGTTTTAGGTCCCTCACTACAAGAAAGACACTGAGGTGCTTGGGTACGTGCAGAGAAGGGCAGCGAAGCTGGTGAGGGGTCTGGAGAACAAGCCTTATGAGACGCAGCTGAGGGAGCTGGGGTTGTTTAGCCTGGAGAAAAGGAGGCTGAGGGGAGACCTTATCGCTCTCTACAACTGCCTGAAAGGAGGTTGTCGAGAGGTGGGGGTCGGTCTCTTTTCCCAAGTAAAAAGTGATAGGGCAAGAGGAAATGGCCCCCTGCACCATGGAAGGTTTAGACTGGATACTAGGAAAAATGTTTTCACCAAAAGGCTTGTCAAGCCTTGGAACAGGCTGCCCAGGGAAGTGGTTGAGTTACCAATGCTGGAGATATTTAAAAGATGTGTAGATGTGGCACTTAGGGACATGGTTTAGTGGTGGAGTTGGCAGTGTTAGGTTAATGGTGGGAGCTGATAATCTTAAAGGTCTTTTCCAACCTAAACAATTCCATGATTCCGTGATTCCAGGGCGCATCGCAAGAGGTAACAATCTCTTCAGCTGTCAGTCCATTTGCTTTAGCAAAAGAGTTAGCACACTGGAGAGGGGGTGAAGGACTCACACCAGTTCACTCAGGGAATGAAGTCCTGCTGCTTTGAGGGGGAGGAATCTGTAGTACAAAATGACTTTTCGAGAAATGAGCATAATTGTGAGACATTTTGTAGTTGTAATGCCTCACGGATAGATTTGCGTTTGCATATCACACACTAACCAGTCCCTCGTGCATCATTTAAACTCCCTCGATGCAGGCAACGCTCCGTCAGTTTTCATAACCCATCTGCCTATACAGGAATTGTTCTCTTTTCCCTCCTGAAACTGTGTGTGAAAGCAGAAATGTTTTGCGCTCACAACTGGCTTTAGGGAATGGGTATTTTTCTCAAATCTTCACAAACTCAGAAAATATTTTGCCTACCAATTTAGCAGGAGCTGCTTACCTAACGCAGTAAATCTTGCATTTTATACATAGCGAGAGCTATTAATTTTTCCTCTTTGAAGCTGTTGTTAGCAAATGTTCCAGGCCTTTGATATCTGCCGCACAGTCCTCAGCAGAGACACGGGCCTACAGGCTAAACTCTTTTCTCTGTCTACACGTCCCAGCGTTGCAGGCTGCTGTTCTCGTTCCGTTTCTGCAAGCCTCATCATCGCTCCCCGTTCCTCCTCCAAGCCTTAATGTGTCTGTCTGTAATTTTCTGTAAAGCATCAGGAAGCCTCAGTGGCACAGCCAGACTCCAAAAGGACAACAAGTTATTATACACAAATACACAAGGCTTGAGCACTTGCGCATCTACCCTGCATCAAGGGTTTTGTGGCTCCCGTAAATTGGAGAGATACAAGAGACGCGGGAGTCAATAGCTACAAAGCTATAGCTAATAGTGACCTCTTTTTGCCTCAGACCCGTGTGCCTGCCCGTTTGTTGCTGATGGACTGTTGGCCCATTTCCGCCAGTCAGGATGGCTCAGTCATGCACTTTGCCTCTCACTGGAGCTAAACAACCTCCCTGGCTGCCCTGAGACCAACCCGCCTCTCCTGCTGATAAAGTGGTGGCCTTGGGGGGAAGAAAAAGCGGTGTCTTACCACCCAGGCAGACCAAAGCGTCCCCTTCAGACACCTATGTCTTTCTTCTGTGAAGCCTTGAGCCCTGGTCTTGGGGGGGGCGGGTGAAGAGCATTATGAAGCTGAGTGGTGAAAAGCTGTGGGGAAACACACACAAGCCCGTCAGTATCCGAATGTCTCAGCTCACTTCCATGGGGCAACGCTCTTGTAAGGCCATGCTGGGAACGGCCAAGATTAGGGAGGGGGCAGCACTGAGGGGGAAAGGCCGTATCCAGGCTCTCCAGCCCTTGCACCACCCCGGGTTCATTATCATCTCCAGCATGATGATGAGGTTCAACTGGAAGCCTCTTAGGAACAGGGAGGTGGTGATCCTGCCCACGTGCAGCTACAGTGCTGCAGGAGCGGCAGCACACGCCTACTCCATCCTCCGCACTGGGGACAGGGATTTAGGGAACACAGAGCAATACCCTCCCTGCAGAGCCAGCGGCAGAGGACTAGCCACAGCAAGGGAGGGTCGATAAGTCTCAAGCCATTTTTTATGTTTTTTCTGCTACTAATGCTGGAAGGGCTTGGGCTGAATAAATATATCCAAAGGCTCATTTCAGGTATTTAAGGAAAGGGGGGTGCAACACCAGCCTTTTCCCCTAACACAGCTGCGCTCCTCTCGCCGTTCCCAGGAGTTTGCACCAGGCTCACCAACTGGAAATCACCGTCCTCATTGAACTACGCTCACTTTTGAAAAAAATGACTTAGCTGTGATACCAGAACCAAAGGAGGCTGTGTATTTCTGCTCGACATTTGTAAGAGAAAGCGAATGGCCAGCCGCTAGTCAAACTGGCTGGCACGGGCTCCTCTTAGTTTCAGGGATAAAACACACAACTTTGATGCAAGCAGCAAATGGTGAAGAACGCAAAGCCAAATGCGACCGCTTCAAACTTCAGCATTTGCCTGCTACGGATTATTTTTGCAGAGTACCAGCGGGTCACACTCACATGACCAAGTATTACCTGGCAGCAGAATTGTCATTGATTTCATACAATTGATTTCTAAGATACAAAATCTTTTCTTTTAAAAGAACAAGCTGTCATGGCAGGAGAAAGTAAATCATTCCGGGAGCCCACTGCTTTAAAGACCAGAAAACCTTTCAGAAGTGTGTTTTTCACTAGCTAATGGAGAAAAGGGACTTTTTTGCTCCTTAGTGCTTTCCGAGCAGTTATTTTATGGGTCTCAAACCTCCATATTGTCAAACCAGAATTCTTCATTAAAAAGATTTTGCATAAGATGGTCTATAAACTGAACCAAAGAAGGAGATATAAGTACTAAAATACACAATGAAATAGCACTGACTGCCAAGCAAACCGACAGAGGGAATTCAAACTAAAATTGTTTTTCTATTCTTATCTTACCTCATTACAAGTCAGAGTTTTTGTTTACCCTGGAGAGAGACATGTTTCTGGTTTTGCATGCCTGCTGGGCCACTCCGAATCTGTCCCCTCGTGCCCGTACTGCCAAGGCTCTCAGCAGTCTTGCTTCTCTCACAGTCCACTTGAACAGAAATATTGCATAGCCATGTTCGTGGCCCGTTTCTGGGGCTTCGTACTCTGGAGTTCATCAGAACTTTGGCAGAGGCAGCTGCCTGGAATTTATTCTTTTCCTTCTCCAGTCATAGAGTCTGCTCAGTCCTTCAGCTTAAATTAACACGTACACTGGTAAAATGTGTGTATTTCCACTGTCAGGATATGAGGCAAGAGGAAAGTGGAGCATGTAATGCCCTGGCCTCACATGGCACCCTAATTCGGAGCCCGATTTGCCCTACCCATCCAGCTTGCGGACAGGGTAGGCAGCAGGAAGGCTAAGGGATGCTGCAGTGGTAAAATCGGTACCTGTTAGCTCTCCTGGCACTCCAGCACTGCACATGGGTTTATACACCACTGATTTACCTAAAAAAGGCTCAAAAGTGTCCCCATTCCCCAGTGCTCTGCTGCAGGGATGTGTCTCACACACCGGCTACTCCCAGTGATGTGCGAGCATACACATTGCTGAGTGTAGAATTGTCCGCCAGAGCTTTCAGAGCTCAGGAATAGCGTAAACCGCTAGGAAAAGAGAAATGGCTTACCTGTTACTCTACTCTTTTAGGACCTCATCCCATACACTTTGGCTGTTTGTCTGACCCCATTGCTCCTGCCCCCTTGAGAGGCAGCCCGGCTGAGTCTTCTGGCTGAAGGTTGATCCTCACCCCTCACACCAGCCCTTGCTGCTTTCACTTGTTCTGCCTCCTTTGTTCACCATCGTGTTTCTCTACATAAAAAGCCATCTCTTCTCAGCGTCACTGTTGCCTGCTTTCCTCTCATCTTTCCACTGGAGTTCCCCATTCCCAGAGTCACCTCACCATCGTTTTACCACTTCCCTTCCTCTGTGGCACACGAGATGACACCAGTTCTGGCTGCCTTTCACACCCTTTCTTCCATCAGACCAAACTTGTAGCATCTGTATGGTGTCCTCTGTATTCTTGCCTGGTCTCCAGCTGGTCTCATTGTAACGCACCCCTGACTTGCAGGTGACAGAAACACTGAGCGTCCCCTCCCACACCCATGGCACGATCTGCCCACGGAAGCTGGTACTCCTCCTCTTCACATTTTTTCTGTTGAACCTTTTTGAATGGCACTTTTGAACCTTTGGATGAAAGCTTCCCATCCCTTCATGATCAAATTAGTTCAGAAACTCTTTGAAGTATGTTTTGATAATAACAAAATTCTGTTCCTCCAATGTTACATACTCGGCGTTTATACAGACCTATTTAACGTGATAACCTTATTGCCTCCTCACATTAGAGGAAGTTCTGAGTAAAGAGTTAATCAAAATTTAATTTTCTCAAAGTATCATAGATGAATGCTCCTGAACCCAATTTGTGTGCTTTCTGCTAGTCAAATAGACATAAAGATACTGAGGGAGGAGGAGGGGGAGGAGGGGGAGGAGGAGAGAGAAAGGGGACATGAACAGTATTTCCAATTAAATAAATTCCTATCCTGTGAGTTGACTATAATTTTATTAAAAAATACTTATTATCCAATGTTTTCTAAGAGAAGTAGAAATGGGTTGCACTTAGATTTTGAGGGTTTTTGCAACACTGGAAAAAAGATTATCATTCCCTCATCAAGTTCATTGAGCATCTTCCACGTTTTCACACTTCCGGATGCACCAACATCACTGGAAGGTTGTCATACTAGTGCTGGTTACAACATGCTCGTGTCCCTGCCTACTGCTGACTATGGGTTGAAATAAACCAAATTAAAATGAGCCCTGACTGAGGGAAAACTGTTTTGCAACTGTCTCAGTCTACCTCCAGCCTCAGCCCGACAGATCTCTGCAGCTGAACAGATTTTGGCTTGTTGGGAAGCTCAGCGGACCCTCACCAGGGAAGCAGAAAGAGAGCTAACCTATATGCCCACTGAAAACATAAACTAATTGTTCCAGATGTCACCAGAAAGAGTATGACTTACCTTTGTTTGTACAAACAGGGAGACAAGGTCATGCAGGAGGGAAGGGGGAAAGGCTCCTTGCTCGTATGACGAATACCATCACTGCTGGTAGATGCTGCTTTGATTTCCCTTTCAGGGGCTGTACAACCCTCTCCATCCATCGGCAAGGCTGGTATCACCTGGGGATGAGCACACAGGCTTGGAGCAGAGCACTGCCCTCAAGGAACATGAGTGGAGGGTCCGCCATGGGGCACAGGTTTCTCTCAGTCTCACATCTGATGACCAGGACAACTCGAAACGCAGGTAGGTAGGTCTGACAGAGGAATGCAAGCTTGAGGAGCCATGCTGTCTGCACAGATTGTGGAAATTTGACACTGGAAACAAAGGGATACAGGTGAAATCTAAACCCCTGTAGGGTTCGTGGACCTTGGAACGTGCAGTGGTCCCCAGGCACGGCGAGAGCAAACCTTGTGCCACTGCGTAGGAGGACAGAAGTCATGTGGCTATTTAAGGCATTTCAGCCCAATGTCACTCCCATGCCAGTTAACAGAATTACTTGGATTTAGGATTTGATTAGAGAGGTTCAAAGGAAAGCAATATAATCTATGGAAAATAAACAGCTCTTGAGCCACTAACTGTATGTTTTTAATGAGATTATAAATTTGATTGACCACTGCAAGAATTTTGATGCTACAAAATTTACCCTCAGTAAAAATATTTAACACTGTGCTCACAAAATCCTAATAACACAGGGGAGCAACATAAAATGATACACATCACACGGAGAAGAAACACTGAAGACTCAGACATCTGCAGGAGAGATGCAGGAGGAACAAACTGGACTTCTGCTCACATTCTCTCTCTGTTGACCACAGATGAATCCTAGGAAATTAGCTTCCTGTGCCAATGCCTTTGTGAATAGTCTGAGATTGTAAGATACAATTATGCATTACACATTACGGAAATACGAAGTCACACCTCTTAGGCACAACACTGAGGAGCTGCTACGCTGAGGAGCGGGGATCCTGAAGGACCGCTCCAGTGAACAAGCAAGACAACATCAACTACTTGCGTCCTTATGCATACAGAGGGGAGTACTGAGTAGGGGTTGGAGAAGTTATCATACCTCCTCAGGTGTGCTCAAATGCCAGATCTGGTTTGGCATTTGCGCTCAAACAACAGCAAATCAGACATGGGTGAGAGAAGCACCACAAGAATTGCTCACGTAGCAAGAACATACCAGCTGCAGGGGCAGGATCTTAAATCAGAAGGAAATTTCAAAAATCAAGATGGGCTTTTTAGTTCCTGAAAGATGCTCTCGCAACAGCTGCAACTGCAAAAGGAAACTGCCCTATTACAATACAATTCCAGGAGATGGTCCGAGTAGGTGGGCTACCAGCTTTAGGGTCATGCTGGATGATAAACCAGCAGGGAAGTCTTGCACAACTTTTCATGCAACTGCACATTTGGTTTCTTTCTGCTTCTAGTCGCAGGAAGAGCAAATTGTACTTAAAAATGGCATAATGGATCATGGCCACCAGTGGGCTGGAGGACTCCTACCTGAGAGAAAAGCCACTGACGTTTGAAAAATGCGGATAATTGACTTGGAGGACTGAACAGCAGTAACATCACAGTTTCCTTGTGCTTGCACTGGTACCAGGACAGCACTGCGTCAAAAGTAAACACTTCCTTAGGAAAAGTATTTTAAACTATTGACTTTATTAAAATACTTAATACACAGTTTGTAGAGGAATGTACTTACATTTTCTGGAAACTCCACTGAAACCAAATTTTAATTATATATTTAACAAATGACAAAACAGTGGATGAATTCATGCTGTACACCAAAGAATAGACAAGTCAGGGTTTTTTTATCATCACTATTTTCCTGGCACAGACTCTTCTTTGCTTCTTAGCTTCAATCTCTCGAATATCTAGTAGCAGAGAAAGGAGGTTTGCATTTCTCACAGCAATAAACATATCTGGTCCAAGTGAAATTCCATTTGTTTTCATCAGATTCCTCATTCAACCTGTCCCCAGTACCTCCCTTTTCCAGAAAAGCAAAGGCAATTGACCTCTCTAAAAAGCAACAGGTCATAGTGCAAGAAGAGTTGGACAACCAAATGTGAACGTGGAGGTCTAAACCTTCTCAGAGTCATTACTCTTTCAAAATACCCATTTCAAGATGAGTGTGGAAAAAAAGGACACTGTCAAAATATAAGGGCCACAACACATTTGTGGACTTGGTGGAATGCACGTGGAAGACAGCCTGCAGTGTCTGAAGTAAAAGGTAAACCAGAAGCTAAGTCTTGTTGAAATACAAGATGCAAGGGCTGAGAAAGAGAAAGATGGAAATAACCTGGCCGCATCCGTACAAGAATGAAACGTCCTAACCCCGTGGAGAAGCCTGTAATCATCACAGACATTGTAATTGCCATGGAACCATGGAGATCAGTGACAAAGTGTACGTTGTGACAATCTCAATGACAAGTATAATCTGGGGGAAATTATTTATACTGAGTGAAGAAATAATTTACTGTGTGTTTCAATGCAAGATGCACAGAGGCTGCATAGGTTTTCACATCAAATTCATAAGGCTCTTTTTTGGAAATTATTTTGCAACCTTGCATAGGTGATATTATATCTTTTCTATAGATAACACGCAGAAACTATGTACAGTTGAAAATAAGAACTTTGATGAACATTTTTTTTCCCCTCAAGTTTTACCATAGTATAAAAAGTAACTTATATACCTCCTTCAGTTCTCTACAACATATGGAATATCCCAGAAAGAGATGCTAGGAACACCATGTAAATGATTCTGTGTGCATTTATACAACAGGTTGAAACAACTAGAGAAGCCGCCACAAAGCATAGTCATGAAGTTTCCAAATAGGAAAGAAAAAAAAAAAAAAGCAGGAGTTAATTTTGCTTACAAACATTAAAACTCATTTAAACAGAAATGCATTTTAGTTATAAGAAATTAATGAGCTTTACTAATCAGATTGCTGAATGAGTGGATGACTCACACACTAAGTAAACTATAGAAAGAGCCAATTCAATCCCTGCTTGATCAGAGTACAGTAAACTTTAAAATCTGCATTTGGTTTCCAATTAATCCCAGCTCAGAACAACTCCTCCCTTAGACAACCAGAATGCACCTTCTCAAAACTACTATTATGGCCACGCGCCAGTGCGCTGCAACAAGAGCCCTCAGGGCATTCATGCGCTTCTCCATTTGGTACGAAAGAAAGTCAGCCAGCGGAGGAGCACGCTGCTGCAGGACAGCCAACCCCACCTTTCGAAATGAGCGTCCTGTTCCCTGGGACGCTCACCTATCCCACAAAATGGCTTATTTTTTGCCCTGCAATTACCCAAACCGGCAGACTTTGTGTCTGATGTGGCTCTTCCGCTGAAGCTACCTTCTCTTTGACGCAGGAGTTGCCTGGCATTTCTTTTGCCATTTTGTGCCTGGATCTAAGACATCATGATTAGCACTGCTTATTACTCTTGCATATCACAGTGATGTGTACTTTTTAATAATATTTACAATGGTATCACTGTGGAGAACTAAGCCCTGTACTAGAAACAGTCTCTTAACAGAGACCTTAATACTAAGGATTTGGTGTATTCCTTATCTACAGGTAAACTTAAAAAGGCAAAGCTAAAATCAGCGCACTATACATTTGGTATGTTAGGTTCAAACAGGGGGAGAAAACAAACACCTAGCACATTGCCTTTCAAAGGGATGCTATTTACAGGAAAGATTTGCTTTTTTAATACTTCAACAACAAAAACCCAGCTAATTTTGAAATTAGTGAAATCTAAGGCGGCTTAGTTTTTAACCAACACAGAGCACAAACAACATTGCTGTTTGCTGTTAAACACAAGTCTCAGAAATGCAGGGAAACTACGACCAGTTATACTATGGGTGACAAATCGCAACCAGTTGAACGACAATAATAAAAAAAACACTTCTGCTTTTTTTCAAACACAGCCTCTAAAAAGTACAGCATCCCAACGTTTTCTCAGTTCCAGATTGCTGACATTATAAATAAAAGGTGAAAAGAGATCCATATATAAACAAGGCAGCTTTCCATTGACTTCACTGTACTGTTCTTGTCTAAACCTTTGGAAATTTCATCTTCCAATACCATAAGGTAAGGTTGAATTTATCAGTTACAAAACAACGTCCATTCGTATGTGGAATTTGAAAAAAACAAAACAACAAAACAAACTCAAAAAACCACACCCAAGTATTTACAGCAATTCAGATTTCTTTTTTTTTTCCAGCCTTCACACTTGCGTTTCACCTTCTGCAGAACTGTAAACACGCTGTCCGCTGAGACCAAGGCCTTATGTGATGGTACGCGGCCTTTTGGGCGGTGGGGGTGGCATGAGTTCAGTGTCGGGATCGAGGTGGTGTTTCCGCGTCTGTCCTTGAGAAGCTGCTGTACATCTGTCAATGAACTCAAACAGCATCTCCTTCGTGACTGGATTCTGGATGCTGTTGCATACAGCTGGGAACAAAGAACGTATTCTCAAGTTAATAAAATAACATAATTTGGCTCAAATATTCAGCCTTGACTTCTACAAGATGATTGTGTCAGGCGTCAAGTATCTCTGCTTCGCCCCCCAGGAGCAAAGCAGTGTAGTGGGGCCCTACCTCATGGGAATCTCTTTTTAAAACAAAGAAAAGCCATGTCTGTGTAGGCTTCACGGGGCAACTATAAAAACACCGAGAACTGACATCCTATTGAGGCGAGCAACAGCACGAATGCATTGTGAGACACGGCTTTAAAACACTCATCAAATACAAATAGCTAGAAACAAGATTGGCCTAATATTGAAAACCTCTGAATTAAGGTAACTTCTTTTTTTTTCCACTATGAAGTACTATAAATACCATAAGCCCACAATGCACAGTACTTTTATTTTAACCCATATACCTTCACATGGCAGAAAGACTTAACACCGAGCAAGCTGCATGTCTAGCACACCAGACCATAGGTCTCTAGGAAGGAGGAAGGCCATAGTGCTGCACGGTGGCCAAGGCACCCATGTACAAGCACGCTTGGATTACTTAACGTGACTCCCCAGGTTGTAGTTTGTAAGTAATGGCCCACAGGATTTTATAGAACAAAGGAAAAGGCTTAATTCTCTTCAAACAAATGAAATATTTTTAATATTTTTCCTATGTAAATTCATACTCCTCTAATTAATCCTCCCGAGAAACTTAGGGAGGAGGGAAAATGAAAAAGCAAGAAATTAAGCAGGAATCCTACAACTATCTTGTAAGAAAGTACAAAATGATTAGAGGATAATTTATAGCATGTAAGGATTGGCCGCAGTATGGATGCAATTTCCATGCAAAACAATCCATTGACCCCCTAGAGTACTAAACAACGTTAAGACTCCTTTAAAATGTACTTGCAATGTAGCACTGTTACAAGTAACGATGACTCTTAAACACACTCCTTTCTTTCCTGCAGAATTCCAGAACCATTCAAAACAGTACTTCACAATTAATAAAACACCTTCCTAGAACCATTTTTTTATTATCTCATTTATTTTTAGGGAAAAGGTGCTTTACAAGTTGTACTGTATGTGACTTCAGTAGTTGGAAAGCATTACGATTATCAGTAGTTTAGGAATAGGATTTGTGCCACAAGGCAGCTGGTATAATTCTATATCAACTTTTAAAGGCTGTCCTGGCTTCGTCACTCAAAAAGCCCTTGTCTTTTCAATTTGAAAGGTATCAAAGTCCAAAAGCAAGATGGAGACAAGTACTTATTTTGTTGTTATTTCAACATGGGGAAAAATAAATAGTACTTTTCATCAAGAGAAAACAAATAAAGGAGAAAGGATCTAGAGAAGGGGACACCGGAACTCTCAAATGAGAAAATACTTTTGGAGATTTTGGAAAATGGTCAAAAGTGAAAATTTAAAGCCAAAAGAAAACTGTTTTGAAAATTTCCATAGAAAATTTGAAGTATTTCTCACAAAAGAGTTCTTCCCAAAGCATTTATTTTTCTTTTAATTTTTATTTTTAGGAAGTTCATTATGTTTTGGCAGGGAAAAAAAAAGGACTAACATAACTGCTCTACAAATGGAGAAAATGAGAAGAGAAAAAGGGCAGCTACATACGCTCTTAAGAGCAAAGGAAAGAAGAATATGCTACTCCTCAAAGAGAAAAAAAGTCCAAGGAAAACTAACTATTGAAACAATAAGGTGAAACAGAGAAGAGAAATTTAAGCTATGGTGACAAAGAGATGTCATACTTGCATGACTTCTGTGGCCCATTCCTGTTTCCCAACAGGACGGCTCAGCGAGTGTTTCAGCTACATTCTGTGCTGGTTCCCTAAGGGGCCAACAGATCTATTATCTCCTGGCAAAATGACCACATTTTGTTTATTCAAGAAAATCTACTCACTGCTCAGGCAGAAATTCAAGTAGAATTCATCCTACATCATCTATGCATGCCTTAGCATATAGCATGGTCTTAAATACGATTAAACTTTATTTTGGCACTTAACAGAAGTCAGTATCAACATGACTATTGTTATTCAGCCTTGCACGCTTCTATTCAAACTCTTATACTTCACCTGAAAGTAAAAAATATAATTTAATTTACAATGCTTGGCAAAACGTTTTTTGGTAGAAGAACATAAAAGTCTCACAATTCTGCAGTGATATACCCCCACCTTTCATTTGTTTCCCTCTTCATTGTTTGTACGACTACTGCAGAAACTGAAGATGACATTTTCTCCTATCCATTTTCTAGCCCATCTGCCAAATAATGGTTTTGGTGTTTTGAATAGAGGTAAAATTATAATTGCTTTTTTGTTCAACAAATTCAACTCACAGCGTGCCAGCTCGCATTACATCCCGACAAGCCAACACAACTCTAGGAACTGATGTTAGTTGGTTAACTGCTGTTGAAATGCTACCATAAATAAAAACTTTCTTGGGCCTCGCTTAAAAGGCATGCCCTGCTCTTTAAAGTCTCTTTGAGCAAGTGTTTGCAGTTCTACAAAGACTTAGGCACTTGCTTCGGCATTATCTGTTAAATACTGCATCAGAGTATTTAACTTGACTTCATCAAATAACCCTGAAGCCAAAGGATTCATGCTATGTAGAAGTTAATCATGACATAAGCGTTTGCAGGATGAAGTATTACTATAATAAGTTAGAGAAACCTGGACTCAAAGTAGAAATGAGAACACAGAGTGCCTTTCCTCCTTAAACTAGAAGAGAGCTAAAAAATTAAAATTTGGGCCTAAAAAACTTTTAAAGCAAATTATTCTACTCACCCATGGCAGTGCTGTAGGCATTTGGAAAGCTTTTGTCTATTCTCTGTCTCATGAAGACCCAGCTGTTGTTCTCAAACTTGCACTCTATAATTTTATTGTCATACTGTTTCAGTTCTTTTGTCACCTGTTTAAAAAAAAATTGTTTGGGATAAACATATTTTAATTCACATTTTTTCCTTTCTTTTAGGGATAAATAACAGAAGATCAAAAACTGCCCTGCATTTTTTTCAGCAACATGCCTCCATCCTACACAGAAAAAGTGCACAGATTACATCTCCATTATACATATGCTCAGCTACTCAACATTTTAAAAATACTTTTCATATCAGCTGTCAATACACAGCAATTATATTATGCTAAAACATCAGCAGCTCTAACAGAGGGGGGGAAAAAAGTCACTTCTGGCCCAAATGCAAATAGGTTTCCATGGGAATAAACTGCTTCCAGTGTTAAGTGCTACTGCCAGCCTAAGTGCACGAAATGTATTATCCATGTTTCATCAACCGTCTTTGTTGAAGGTCTCAAAGCCAAATGTCAGATTTCAATACCAGAAAGAGCTCATGGAAAACCATTCCACTCTTTACATTGCTGAGGGGTTTTCTTTTCTTTTCTTTTTTTTTTTTTCTTCATTTATCTTTAAAAATTAAGATTGTAACTCCAAAATAACGTGGGATTTCAAATCACATGTGTTCTAAATCTCCTTCAGGCCCCTCTTTATCAATTCATAGATTTGTCAGCAGCTAATATCCTGAGCTATTTGTCTTTCCATTTGGCAACGCTGTGTGGTTTGGAAACGTAGTTTAAATGCACTGGACTTCCTAGTTGTTTTGGCTACTTCATCCTATGCATCCTAATCTATGATACAATGCAAAATTTTCAAGTAACCATGGTAACCCGAGAACCTTATCTAACGCTTTCCCAATTTTACCCATATACTTCGCTTTGTTCCAAAGGGCCTCTTCAGAAGTCTAAAGCTGTATTTAACTGCTAGCTGTGTTTAGTTTGCTACAGTTTAACAGGAAAAAGCTGTACAAGGTAATATAACACTTTGGATTCAGGATCTTATGCATAAGCGCTCTAATAAAAAGGGTCTGGTGATTGCAATTCATTAGCATAATTTTTCACCTCTGCTGTCTACTTGCTCCTGAGCGGTGACACGGGAATTTACTACTGTCAGAGGGATGCAGATTTGAAAAAGGCCATAACTGTCTCCAGACAGCTTAATAGCACATACAGTGGGAAAGCCCATGAACCTATTTTCCATTAATTCCCAGACAAAGACACTTAATTCATGAAAAGGTCCTGAGCATGGACCAAAGTCCTCCTATACTGCATGGTACAGGATCTATCCTGAATTTGATAAGCAGAATCCTAACATTTTTCTTGGTATTTACCCTGAATACTTGTGTTCATTCCCAGACAGGGAGCCCTGGGATTTTACTTGTCAAGTGAACATGGCACTATAAGACAATTTTGTTAAATCCGCTTACAACCCAGGCCTGTCCTGCTGCAGGACTGACAGAGTCAGAGTCAGGTTTCTGTGTCACAGATTATTCCTTCGTCCATTCCATCACCTGCAAAGAGCTTTTTTCCTGAAATCATTTAATCCTTCAGTGAAGTTTGCATCTGCTGATGATCAGTTGGATGAAATCAAGCGATTGCCCGGATCAGCAGTCTTTCCCTCTGCAGCACGCTCTGCACAGCACGTCACTTCTTTCCATCTGCGTTGAAAAGCTATATACAGTCCAGATGTTTGACTGACACACATTTGTGGATGTATTTATATTCCATTAGGTGTATGCAGGAAAACACAACATCCTTTTCTAGCCCACTATGGATGCATAAACCCAGGAAGAAACTCTTGGCTGCGCAGTGCCTTGGGAAGGTATATTACTTGGAAAACAGCTGCCTAGTGGAAGCGGGGGCAGCGGGGGGTATGACCGTGTGTCTGATTCTCTGCCAAGGCAGGAAAATGTTAGAAGGATCACCTGCCAGAGAGAGAAATGTATAAGACTGCAGGCAATGACTTCAACCAACCAACCACCTCATAAGGCTTTCTCATGGTTTATCATTCTTCTAGTGTTCAGATGCTCAGAACGGCAATAAATTAGATGGCAGCTTTATCTGACCGTGGCAATTAAGCAGTATTATTAACTATCTAGACACTTGCTTGGCCATTCATTAGCAATCTGGAAGACAGATCTTTCCACAAAATACGAACACCTGCCAAAGCACTGACACAAATGAATCTCCCCATTAGAAAAATGGTGATCATAGTCTTTAACAATTGTAAGTTGTAGCAATTATTTTACAAAGGCAAAAATACAGCACCTACTCTTCCCTATACTTTGTTAAGTGACCTCAGTCTTCTAAAGGCACTTATCGTAATACTAATGAACATTTTAGGAACTGATGGGCTTTTGATCAAGACTACAAGTACTCCGTGCAAAACACACTTTTCAGCATTAAAAATACTCTTCTATATTGCATCTCAGTAGACCTCTAAATGGGTATTATTTATGCTCAGGATTGAACACGCCCACAGCAATCCTTGTATCCGTAATTCACACCTTACATCTACCTATCACTTGCATGCTACTTTCTGGTATTTCAGCTTCAAAGCAGGACAGGGAAACTGTCAAATTTAACTATCTTAATTTCCTTCCATTTGGGAATTCATTCTGAGCTGCTCAGAGAAGCATCTTCTCAATTCTCCCTTTGCAGTATGGGGCTCATCCCTCCTTACCCCCGCAAGCAATACAGTCCATAGGAGTATCTGAATAATGCATCGTCGTTTCTCTTCCCGAGAGGTACTTCTTCCAGCTAGTGCTTCACAGAAACAGAAGCGTCTTAGCAATGACGGCAGTTCTCAGCCAAAATGCTTATCCTCAGCAGCAGCAATGCTTGGGGTACAGTGCCAATGCGTCTGCCATACTGTTGATACAATGCCTTAAACCGGCATTCAGCAATTTCAAGACGGAAACTCCCACCACACTAAGGACTCCATGGAGCCTCCCTTAATTAAATATTTATTCCCTAGCCTATTTTGGGACAGCCAGTCAGAATTAGAAGCCCAAATGATGGCATCTCAGACATGAGGTTTTCAGAGGTGGCGTGCATCAGAAGAGTATCTCTGATCTGGGCCACAACTGTGTCCTGGGCAAGGACAAACACCAACCCGTCCACTATTTTCCTTTCAAGAGGAAGGACATTGTTCCTCAGCGGGACCATTCGCTGTTCCTGACTGCATAGTTAACAGGAACCATCCTACTTGCCCAACAGAAATCACTTCCCAAAAATATAGGTGAGCTTCCTCTTGGAAGCTGATTGACTACATTACTGATAGATTGCAAGATGGGATTGGAAAAAAGTGGTCGAGAGCTGCATCCCCATTTCAGCAATAGCGCATTATCAAATCAGACTGGATGTAATACAAGACCATTGCCTAAGAATGTGGGATTACATGAAGATGACAGTTGTCTTCCTCTCCCTGCTGAGAAATGCTTCCCACTGCCATCATCGTCTGGGCTATTCACTAAGAAAAACTTTGGTGGGGTAAACTTATTCCTTTTTCTAAGAATGATGCCAGTTAAGGTTTAGGAAACCTCCTGTTTTCCGGTCTCCTTCATTCCCTTATGTTCTGAAAGAAATTAAAAATATATTTTAAAAAGTGAAATATCTAACCCATCTCAAATTATCTCGCCTGGCAGAATAATGGAGCCATTTTGAGATGAATCATAACAGTGTGTTTATGTGCAGCCACATTTTATGTTAATTTAGAGCAAAATGTGAAAAAAACAAAAAAAAGCTGAAAAAGAGGAGAAACCATTTACATTGAATGTAGTTAGCTCTAGTCCTGCGAACATGCCCGCACTATCTCTGCTGACTACCAGTGGCCAAGGCTTTTCCGTGTATCTCCACAGTGTGCCTGATCATCAGACTGGTCCATCATTCCACCTGTTGAGTCATTCTTTCATTTACTTGAAGAATACCTATGTTCTGTGAAGATTTCACTCAACACATTAGTCTCATCGCTCGTAATCCTGAAGGAAAATGAAGTTCCTGGGTAAGCTGCTACTTTACATAAGAGGTATTAACAATGAGAATTTAGATTTTAAGGTAATTAAGTTAGTATTTCTGAAAGCACGTCTACAATGGACAAGCTTAACATTTACAAACAGATCTACCTTCCCCATATTCAAGTTCTTTGAAAAGAAAAAAGAAGGAAAGCTTCTAGATAAATGGAGACTTGACTGAAAGAAGCCCCATGTTTCCATAGGCATATTTTTTTCAAAGCAACTGAAATTATTTTAGCTCGGTAAATAATCCCCTTTAAAGAAGTGATGTTTGTAAGCAAAAATCTTAACACATTCTATTTCCAATCTTTTCTCTCTTTAAATGCCTTTTTGTTGCACTTTCCCCTCTATTACCACATATTTATGGAAGGAAAATCTTCAATTCACCTATCTCTATTGCTTATTCCATGTCCCTGTCATCAGCCTATTTCTAAGATCCCAGAAGAAATGATTGTACTAGTAGACGCAGAAAATGTTAACTTCCATGAGAGAACAACTGAGCAAAAGCAGCAGTTGAAATCTCATGAAATTAAAAAGATCTTTATTTCTAAATACAGAATTAAAAAAAGGAACCATAACACACAGGCAGAATAGATTCTAAATGTAATGGCTTTCTATTTTCTAAGAAGAATCTGCCTTTTCTTTTTATAGCAGGCACGTGCAATGAAGGCATTCCTTTTTGATACGCTCAAGTACACAAACTGTTTGTTTCCTTTTTTTAAACACAAGTTCCAATGCCTGGAGGGGAGAAGAGTTTAAAGCTGCTATGCAAGGCCTGGAAAGTAATTCTTCCTCTGTCCGATATCGTAACTAACTTTTCTCCATGAGGATCCATTCTGACAACCAATGCAAACAAACTAGTGAAAGCAGCACATCCCAAAACAAATGATCAGCTGCGTGTTTATGAGGGATAAACCTTTTGGTTGCTTCCCAGTCTCCTACTGCAGGAGAACTGGAGCCCACACCTTCTCTAGCCAGCCATCCTGCAAAAATTAAACCACATTTTTCTAAGAACTGTCCAAAAAATATGACATTTGCGAGCTCCTTGTCCTGAGGCTATTGGGATACATTCAGCCACAAATGACAGTTTAGGAAATAAAATCTCTCTAGCAAAACAGCACATCTCAAATCCTGATTTCTGTTTTACTCCCAAATGCCGTGGCTGTCCACAACTGCGAAGTACTATAGATTTCATTTCTAAACTTCTCAAGCAATGTGGAATGTCCTAGACGACAGAGAGAATTAACCTGCCCCCTGGTACTATGATTCCATAGCCGTAAGGGCATCATCTGAAGACCAGAGAGAACTAATGATAACAGTCAGAGAACAAAAAGAACAATTACATGGGAATTTGAGGCAATGAAGAGGGGTCAAAACTTCCTGAAGGAACAGATGGAGACAGAAAAAATAAAGAGGCAGCAGTAACAAAATACCAGCTTCAGAAGATATAAAGATAAGTCAAACTCAAAATGAGATCTTTTTGAAGACTGAAGACTTAAAGGTGACAAGAAAACTCCAAGGACCTTCATGTCAAACCAAGGCAATTGAGAGGAAATGAGGTGTGAGAAACAGGGCTCACATTCATTTTGAGAATACACCTGAAGCAAAGCTTCAAAGTGCATGACTTTAGCGTATGCCCAGCTTCCCAGAGGAACGTGCATATAGGCAACAAGGACTGTCCTGGGAAAGCACTCTTACATGTGATTACAGATGATGAATATAAGAAATTCTACTGATTTGATTAAGAACATCCTAGAGAGTCAGCAGCCGTGTAGTTATTAGAGACCCCAACACTTTAATATAAGAAATTCTAATAATTTGATTGAGAACATCCTAGAGAGACAGCAGCCCTGTAGTTATTAGAGACCCCAACACTTAAAGGGCACAATGAAGCACCTAATACACATCCCAAGTTGTTCCTTCAGTGCTTCTTCCTAATTCTCCATCAGCTTGTTCAGATGGTTTTAAAGAACTTTTTTCCCCATTAACATAAAGTATCTCATGTTTTCCACCATAAAATTTCTCAAAGAACTATAAAAATCTAAGAGATGGTTGTTAAATGCCTGTTTATATCATTAGCGTACACAGGACCACAAATAGTACTACTGTCAACTGGCAAAAGTTTATCAGTTAAATAATCTGCTTCACATTTTTGTTCAAGCCAAGACAGATTTTGTAGTGTGGCTTAATATCCTTTTTTAATATGATTCAAGAGATTATTTTATCAAAAACATAGATTTGTCAAAAGTAAAACAAGAGCACTGGTAAGCAATTCTGTTGCTAAATTAAACATACCGACTGTGTTTCCTCTTCAGTAGTATATTACCCAACAAACGGTTATCAGCTTGAGTAAACACAATGCAGTTGATATGTTTATTTAACATTAAAGAAGCCTTATAAGCGTAACTACGCCGCTTCTTGTGTACATAGGAAATGGAAATGCTCCAATTTTGAGATCTCATTCCTGGAAAGGAACATTAAGAAATATAGAAATCTTAACATTTTTCTTCACATCAAATTAAACCACAATGCTACCACTGAGCACTGGAAAATAATGGACAAAGCCAAAAAGAAAAATTGTTTCAAAATCACAAGAGTGAGACTTTTTTAAACTGGATTTTTTTTGGTGTGTTTTTGACTTCCAGTGTCTAGCACTCACAGTTCATGATTTATTCTTTCTTTTTAACATACAATATTTTCTCAAAGAATCTCTCATTCTTACATGTAGTCATTTCAAATATGGATACTGTTTTCTGATACACAGAATGAGTTGGGAGTCCTGGGGTTTGCCTGACAACTGACTGATGGAAACATCAGAAATAAAAAGCCTTCCTCTTATCAGTGATATTACAAGTTTAATGACTTTCAGTGCCAGCTGGAAATAGATTTCTTAATGTATCCTGGAAGGTCTCCTGTACACCTGACCTTGCAACGCCATCTGAACTATCTGTAAGAAACTGATGCTTTTCTGAGCTTTGTTTGGGACTCTCAGAGGAACACGGGTATCTACAATAAAGCAGATAACTGGTAACTGCTAAGACCATGATGTGGAAATGTATCTGTGTTTGAACAAATGCTTTCTGGATGATGCACCCTCTTCAAGATATTTCTTTTTCTATACTTCTTGTTTCACTCAATGGGAAAACCTGCTCAGCCACAGCAAACCAACAAACTCTTTGAAAACTTTTGGGCATTATAACTCAGGCATCTACAGCAATCAAAGAACAGTTGACCTTCCTGCTACACTTTGCAGGACTAGACTCTCCCCCTAACTCCTGAAGGAACTTTAAAACTTTTCAAAAACCTATTTTCTTTTAATCATTGCCAAGAATGGGAAGCAGAGATCTGAGGGTCCATACACATCTCGAACAGCTAAATGAAACAGAGTAATAAATGATTGTCCTCCTAGGTCGATATCCCTTGCCCAGGCACTCTAATCATCACAGGTCTATGGATTAAAGAAAAAAGGTGTCTTCTGTAAAAACCGAGAAACGGAAGAATTCTGTGCTGAGGACTCATGAACATGGCATAACTCCACTGCGATGAGTTCTTAAATAGAGTTGTATTAAAAAGGCAGCTCAAATAATTCTGTGCTGATGAAAGAGGAAGAAACCCTATGGGATGGGGGAACTGCAGTGAACACCCAGGCAGTAAGAGAGCAGTAACAGAGCTCTCAAAGCCAGCGCCAGCGTGAACTTACTGTAGAGAGGATGCACATTTGGTGCAAACAGAGCTTCACCTGCTCTACAGCTCATGAATTCGTAGGAAGGGGTAAGAACAAGGAGCTACCATGGATTTGGCACACCAAAATTAACTGTGCCACCAATAATCCTTGGAGTCAGTACTGAAAATTGAGGGTGTTTGTCAAAGTACCAAAGAATCATAGAATCATAGAATTGTTAGGGTTGGAAGGGATCTTAAAGATCATCTAGTTCCAAACCCCCTGCCATGGGCCAGGACACCTCCCACTAGATCAGGTTGCTCAGAGCCCCATCCAGTCTGGCCTTAAAAACTTCCAGGGATGGGGCTTCCACCACCTCTCTGGGCAACCCGTGCCAGTGTCTCACCACCCTCATGGTGAAGAACTTTGTCTTAACGTCCAGTCTGAGTCATCCCATCTCTAGTTTTAATCCACTCCCTCTAGTCCTACCATTGCCCGACATCCTAAAAAGTCCCTCACCAGCTTTCTTGTAGGCCCTCTTAAATACTGGTATGCCACTATAAGGTCAGGCAGGTGCAAGCAAAGGAGTAAAATGCCATGGCAAAGCACAAAACTGTTCAACAGGTTACACAAAAACAAATAAGAAAAAAAAAATCCTTCCAGAGATGGACAAGCAATCTACTGGAGGTTTCTGAAAAAAAGCCCCCCCCACCAGGAAGGTAAGCAACTGTACAGGAGGGGAAGATGGAGCAAGGATATACAGTGCAAGTTGATAGAAAAGCTGTAATCACAAGGTAGAAATTATTCTGGGAGGAAACATTTCACCAAAGCCTGATGTATTTTGAGGACTGTATTTCTACTTCACATAAGCCAGCTTGTGAAAGCCAGTCTTAACCCTCATTTGTGTTTTATTAACTCAGATTGCTTTTGCAAAAGGGAGCCAGCCCCAAACTGAGAGCACTGCAAGCTAAGACACAAAGATCCGGAGACAAGTTATGCATGAATACTAAAGAATATACTTTGAAAACACCGCTTAGCTCATTCATAAATTATGAACTTCGTATGGCTTATTATTCTCAGTTTGCAAATATGGAAACAGAGAGAGAAGGTTTGTGGTCACACAACAGGGAAAGCATTTACCCCCCATTAGGTTCTCTAAACCTGATCTTAATTACCCCTCAGGTACTTACACTTATGCTACCAAGAAATCCTATGACACAGGGCAGCTGAGATCTCTTTAATAATTTATCAGTAGAAACCCAAACAAACCTTCTGGAGACAATGCAATGCTATCACTATTCTACAACCTTTGGCAATGCTATTTCTACACCTCAAAATAAATGAAATAAGACAACCTAGATGACTGTGTCAGAATAGCATGAAGAGTTTTTCTGACATTTTCTGCCTTTCACATGTTGGACTTCACCTCTAAAATGATGGTTCTCTTGACAAATGTTTGTGTTTATCACACAGACTTTACAGCGTACTTTCCCGTATGAGTGTTTTTCATCTTTTCTTTGTACCCAAGCTATTGCTACTGTAGGAGTCTAAATTAATCTCATTTTCTCTGTACTTCTTACACCCTACAAGGGGTTCTGTCACTTGCTGTCACTCCACCAGGGATGGGTTACAGGCAGACTCCCCAGGGCTGCGCTATCGGGAGCTTCCCAGCAGCCTTTCTGTCTCATCTGAGGAAAACTACTTTTAGGAGTCTGATAGTATCTGATCGCTATTCATGTGGGTCGTGGCTCTACAAACTCTTATCCTTGTAAGTTATATACCTCTGAGCAGCTTCCTAAGATCAATTAGCCCCCACTAGTGTTATCAGGATCAGGCCCTAAACCTAATTCTACTCCTTGCTTATCTGGCTTCTGAAATGTTCTTAGAAAACATGGTTTTATACTCTTTCAGAAAAATGCCAAATGATACCAGAATAAACCTAAAGAAATTTAAACTACAATCCAGAGTGGCAAGTAATTGCAAGCGAGTCTTTTAAACCCACTTTTACTCGTAACAGCACTCAGCTTTCAAATTACAGCCATTATGAATCATGTTCTTTTCTTCCATTTAGATCCCAAACAGCCAGTTTTACACGCTTAAAGTTTTCTCCCCATAAATCGAAATTCACCACTGAGAACAACTGTGTTAACACTTCAAGGAAATTTGTTTGCTTTGTTAAATTGAGCTTCAAAAGCATGAATTGAACATACACTTGTGATCGCAAGTAATGCCTCTTCTTATATCCATTCAAAATGTTTACTTTATTACAGCTTATTATAAATGTACTGTCTAAAATGCAGCAGCATGACTGTTCAATTTCCAGGCCATAATTTTATGATAATCGTATGTAATATATTCATATGTCTACTCCCCTGCCTAACAAAGCCCAAACTGGTTTGTTAGCAGCTCTGCTTTCCCTGAGGTTCAAATTTCTTTGCCTCAGAACATCGCTGAATAACAACATTAAGAAAGATATAATCAAAATTTTACTTCGTATTCTTCACTATAGTAGGCAAACAAAAGAACATATAACATTGGAAGCTGAATTTGGCATACTGACTTTATCAAATACCAGTATCTAAGTGATATGTAAATTATTAAACATGCTATGCAAGCATTATTAGAAAGGTGGGGGGTAGGGAGCAGGATTATAAATTTATAAATGTTTTCAACATCTAGAAATTCTATTAATACTTGAAAACGTTGAGACTGTACAGAGAGAATGTGCACATAAACTAAGACCAGAACTAAGCAAACTTGCTTTTAATCTCCTATATTTAACGTGTGTTTCAGTTTTTGCCTAGGACATATTTACAAAAAGGAGTGAACTTTTTTTTCTTCATGCATTTCAGAGGCAATTCCTAATTACTCATAAATTTGATACAGAGGCTTACAGGACTTGCAGGAAATAAAAATTCAGACAATCCCCATCCATTTCACTACACTGAATGGTTTGTCATGAACCAAGTCTCCTACAAACCAAAGGGTTAAGCCAGAGAGGAGATCTCCGTCTCGCTTGTTGTAGCTTTTATATAGTCTATGTAATAGTATTTTTAAGAGAGTGCCAGGTCTTGAAATCACGCAAGTCTCTTACAGCAGAACAACATCTTATTTTTTAAAGAATATTTTCAGGTTTTGTATTTGTATTATATAAGAAAGCAAGAACTTTGAATTTTCAAATGCAGGATGACAAAAAAAGTTAAACTACAACAATTTTTAAAACCTCGCCATTTTGAGGAAGCATTCTTACACCTGATGGCTGAGACTGGAGTTCACAACCCTCCTGACTCAACCTTCGTTTTTGTAGCTAATGACACAGGATGAGTTTCAGGTGACTGCCAGAACCACTTAAGTGAGGGAGCTGATAAATGCCTTGATGAAACACTGCAGTAATATAAAACATAAAGCCAAGAAGAGCCAAACAACAACCACAAAAATCTACTCAGCAGTGCTATAAAATCCAAACAATAAAGCAAAGATGTGTTGGGCAAAAAGCTGTAAAAGCCACATCAGGGATTTTTCATTGTACTTTTCATCCTTCTAAGATTTCAATTAGAAGGAAAACAATACTTTTTTTCCCATTACTGATAATACATCACAACAAAAAGATTAATGGCTGCTGACTTAACACAGACTTTCAAAAATTAGCTTTGATCAAAGCAACTGCTGTAGTGAAAGTCAACTGCCCTAACTCACTTCTCAACTGCCTTTATGGCATTGAACTCCCTCCCTTTCTTGAATAGTTTGCCTTAAACTTCAAAGCCTAACTGGCTTTGAGGCTTAAATCACGGAAAGCTTTTTTCCTCCCTCTTCAAAAGCAATTAAAGACATTCAGTATAATCTGACCTACAATCTAAAACCTAAGCATGCAGGTCTTCTTGATCATCGTGGGGTTACAGGATGGAAGGGGCTAGATAGGGAAGTTAATTGTGGCTCACACACTGCAAATGGTTTCATGGTGCCTGCCAGCTGATGAGGTCAGTCCTCTAAAAGAAAGGTAAGCAAGGGCTAATCTATCAATGGCACAAATTTGTTGGTAAATGAGTCTACGGAGGGGTTCTTACTGCTTTACTTTTCATTGCAAATCCCTCCTTCCTTTCCATTCCTTGTTATTAATGAATCTGCAGAGTTAAGAAGCCACATTTCCCAGGACACCACGGTAATGGATGTGGGGTGGGGCAATAGATTGCAGTAATCATGAGGCAGACGAACGGACAATATTCACGGACTTAGAAGAGTCACAGCTGGCTTCAGAGGATTTTCTGGATTTTGACAGATGTGGTCTGACAAACCTATGAGCTTCTTGGTCTGTTTGGGCAGCAATGTTTCTAGACAAATCAATACGGATTTATCTGAGTTTCTGTTTTACTGTCAACTAAACGGGATTACAACTTTGAGTGGTGAGTGCTGACAACAGCAGGTAATTAATGGTTTGATAGTTGGTCCTGAGAAAGCCCTGAAAGACAGGAAATCTGGGAAAGCCCGCTGTAAATAAGCACACTTTTCATGGCTTTGCTCATACACTTTATTATTGTATGGTACATCAATAACAAAATAAGCGAGTGACAATGTTTAGTCTTCATTCTTATTTCGCAAAATTACTTCACCCAGTTAATCTGCAAGAGCTAAGGCAAGCAAAGCCAAGAAAAGCCTCTTGAGTTTTTTAACCAGATGACCTCTCCAAAAAAACCCCTTGTCATAAAGTTGCGACTTGCAAAGACCTCTGCATGGGCCGATTCTTAAATTCTCCAGAATTCAGAGCCTAATTTGTGTGCTCTGCTCAAGTGCTATAGTTGTGTTTGAGCTGCCGTCCTCCCCTGCCTGAGGCCCAGGACTGAAATAGGATTAGTTCTCTGACAAATACAGCAGAAAACATTTGTTTTGCTTTTCACGCGATGTAACAGCATTACAAGTAACATCATAAACCCATTCTAGAGCCAGCCAGCCGCACTAACAATTCCAGCCAGGAAAAAATAAATTCTTAAAGCCGCTTCTCTAGAAGAATAGGAAGCGCTGGAAAAAGAAAAGAGAAAGAAAAACCAGGTAATGGCAATGGCAACTCTGTAACCTGTTGCCTGATAATCTCAAAGTGTATTTTTATACATTAAAACAACTTCATTAGTTTGCTTTAGAGAAAAGAGTTTTACCTACATAATTCTACAGCTGAAAAGCCCAAGGTAAAAGGGAGTTGATTTGTCAGGCGAGAGTGCACACAGTGGGGAAATCCATGAACTGAAACGGAAAGCCTTGGTTTGTAGTTTCCTGCTATAACTATTAGCACTAATTACAGATTTTTTTCCTTAAAGTTCTGAATGAAATATTAACAAGCTAGTAATTAAGTAATTCAGAGTCTGTTTGCTTTAGTGTTAGCTTCAGTATTTTAAGTCCAAAACCTCTGACTCACTGATCTATAAATGTCCTTCTAAATTATTCGGAGATGTCCTTTGTTTTCCTTCTATTGAAGTTAAGTTCCTCTGAAACCTCTTCCTATGCATTAATGGCATCCAAAGTGTAACAGGTGGAAAGAGAATGTAAAGATGTAGGAAAATACATTAATTGTATCTTGCGTTATTGTGTAAAAGAACAAAAACATTCTTGTCTCTAATTCTGCTTTTGCATATTCCTTTGCACTGCTTCTACTGTAGAACAGCCTCTTCCCTACATCCCACACAGGTTTCTTCCACAGGTTTTTCCAGAGGTTGTGCTGATGACACAAAACTGGGGGGAGTGGCTGACACACCAGAAGGCTGTGCTGCCATACAGCGAGACCTGGACAGGCTGGAGAGCTGGGCAGAGAGGAACCTGATGAAGTTCAGCAAGGGCAAGTGCAGGGTGCTGCACCTGGGGAGGAATAACCCCATGCACCAGTACAGGTTGGGGGCTGACCTGCTGCAGAGCAGCTCAGCTGAAAGAGACCTGGGAGTCCTGGGGGACAACAGGATGACCATGAGCCAGCAACGTGCCCTTGTGGCCAAGAAGGCCAATTCTGGGGTGCATCAAGGAGAGTGTGTCCAGCAGATCGAGGGAGGTCATCCTCCCTCTCTACTCTGCCCTGGTGAGACCGCACCTGGAGTACTGTGTCCAGTTCTGGGCTCCCCGGTTCAAGAAAGACAAGGAACAACTGGAGAGAGTCCAGAGGAGGGCTACGAAGATGATTAAGGGATGGAGCACCTCTCTTATGAGGAAAGGCTGAGAAACTTTGGTCTGTTTAGCCTGGAAAAGACTGAGAGGGGATCTCATCGATGCTTATAAATATCTAAAGGGCAGGTGTCAAGAGGATGGGGTCAGACTCCCTTCAGCAGTGCCCAGCGATGGGATAAGAGGCAACAGGAACAAACTGGAACACAGGAAATTCCATCTCAACATCAGGAAAAACTTCTTTGAGAGTGACAGACCAGTGCAACAGGCTGCTCAGAGAGGTTGTGGAGTCTCCTTCTCTGCAGATATTCAAAACCCACCTGGACATGATTTTGTCCAACCTGCTCTAGGTGAACCTGCTTTAGCAGGGGGGTTGGACTAGATGATCTCCGAAGGTCCTTTCAACTCCCACCATTCTGTGATTCTGTGTTTGTATAAAAGAAATGCTCCAACACTTAGTTAATCTGCTCCTGCAATGGTCAGCATTCAAGCATGGCTAACCATGACCCACTAATGAAATGAAGCAGAAGCTGGGTTGCACTTTTCTGTATTACTATTAAATTACAAATGGGTAGATTAACATATGACGCTAATCAGGCATTTTATTTCTTGTGTGGTGCAACATTAATACGTAGGCAATGGGCAGCTCCCCAAGGCAGCAAGGACCACGGTTGATGTTAACCACCTCTGGAAGACTGCCTGAGTCCTAGCAGACTGAGCAACTGGATGAAGGGGCTTTACAGCACTATTTTGCTATAGCCTCATTCCCTCCCACTTAGAGCACTGTCACGGTCTTGGCTGACCCAGTGAAAGAAAGCCCATGGATGTTTTCTGCAGAGCTTAAGTGAGAGAACTGCTGTCCAGCAGAACCCAGGTCTTTACTTCCCTTCTGTACCAACACTGACTTCCCTGCTTCATGCATGAAAAATAGATAAAAATCTCACATCAATGCCTGTACAGAATCCAGCACGGCATCTCGTGAATCCACCAACTGAGAACACACTCAAACATTTTTTATTACAACACATTAAGCTAAAATCAATAGATTCATTTACCGAAACGGATTTAATACTTCAGCTAATCAAGGGAAAGTAACATTTTTCTGAAAAGAAGTGACATTTCATTATAGCATTTGGTTGTAAAGTCACTGGCAGAAATTTTTCTGTATACCAATTAAACAGTAACTCACTGAAGTGAGCATAAAAAGCAATATTGCATATTTACAGTTTCCTCCCCAGTAAATGAAAACATCTACAGTTCTCAGCAATTCAAATAAAGTATCTGTACAATGGTTCTAACAATGCTGCCACATCTATGATCTTTCCTTTTCAAATCTTTCTATGCTATTTTTCCCAAAGATATAACATGCCATTTTCTCTACAATCAACATTTTTTTCCTTTGGAGAGAAGCAGAAGTGACATTTTGAAAACTTCAATTTGCTGAAATATAATAGCACCACTGAGCTTCTGTTGTTCTTCACTTTTATTCTCACTTTACACTAGAAAGATAAAACTGCAGTGGTTTTACTATTGTCAAACAAAAAGTAAATAAATAATGGTTTTGTTGACTATTACATAGCAAGATACCACATCACTATTATTCAACTGAGTTTTCGTACATATTTCTCTCTCAAATGTGAAATTTTACAAATGCTATAAGTCATTATGGAATACTGCCAAGCGGAGGTATACGTGACCCTTGCAATGAAAACTGTGAAAGCCAATTTTATGAAAAAATGGTTTCAGTAAGTATTTCACTGTACATCACAGAAATAGAGGAACTAATTAAGACTGCAAAAAGAAATAATCTTACCTTTACTGTCTACGTACAACTTCATTTTCCCCTAGGATTATTGCTTTCTAGGTATCAAAGGCATTCTTTGAATTGTACAGGTGCTATTTATCATTTCCTTGTGTAGGAGATAAGCATCCTTCTACTTCTACGACTATGAAATCTCATCTTTTTGCCTACGGGCCAGCCTTTCATGGCCACAATCTAATTTAATTCCACCTTCCTCCTTATTTGCTAACCTTCTGTAAAAGCCACCAACTTTCTCATCAGAGGTCTACCAGAGCGTAAGCTTGCAGGATTTACCTGGTTTTACAGATTATATTTGAGGGTAGAAATGGTGGAAAAAATGGATCTCTGGAAATCTATTAGCAGTAGCTGTAAGTGACATTTAAGCCACAATGCTTGTCTGTGGGGAATACTACACTGGAAATGCTCACTTTTAGTTAAAACGGCTATACAATAAGAATTTGGTTTTACTCCAGCCTTTAATCTCATAATAGGAAAAGTCCAGTGAGACAGGGAAGAGGAGTATTTGCACCATTACTTTAGGTACTTAAAATTTAGGAGCTCGTGTGGTATGTAATCCACTGAGAGAGACTGGCAGCTCTAGAAGGCAACTGAAAAGACCCAGCGAGGCAACTGTCAGGTGCTTTTCTTAGAGGTTCCCAGATTCACCCCTGGATTCAACTGTTTTCCACTGTCTATACAGGGAGCCTGTGGGGTATATGGTGGCTGAAATTAGTTCATGTGACTATCTTCCTTTATAGGTATTATAATTAGACAGGATATTACCCACAACCCCTTTTCCTTTGTAAGCTGATATCCTGAATAATTATCTCGTTTGATATTTCTTCTTCTACCTTCTGTGTTATTGTTTGAGGGCCTATTTTTTTCATTTATCTAAATTTAATCTGCATTTGCCTTTTACTATCCCTAAACCAGCACAGTACCTCTCAATATGATCATTTTTGCCGTCAACTGTTTTTCTCCAATCTTATCAGTATCTGACATTTAAAATATTTCTCATTCATGATGTTCACTATGCGTTTTATATATACTATAAAGAAAGGTCCCAGAAACAATTTCCTAGTCAAAGAATTTCCCTGTTACATTATCTCTTACCCTTTACAACTTCAACATCTTGATTTATTCATGAGTGATTTATTTTAAAGACATTACCATCTGCATTTCGCAAAGGTACTACAAGTTCAGCCTCATTTATCAAGTGCAACCTCATTTGTTCAGTTTAGACTCAAAATAACTCACCTCTAAAAAGCTTAACAAACTCAGATATACTCTGCCTATAAACTGTTTACAGTAACAATTTACTTTCTCTTCCCCCCTCACGCCTGATCTTGGCTGATGTTCTCATGATACTTTAAAACAATAAACAATTAAAAAAACGGTTAAAAAACAGACGTAGAAGACTTTTCCCAAGTACCTTCTACTGTCTTATTTGATTAGAATAAATTTCTAATAGGGTCTGATTTTTATAACTTTATTTAGAATCTATTTTTTGTATCTGTTCTTTCTCTTTGACTGTATTGATTCTACAGCCTTTATTTCGCTTGCCTACAGTACCAACAAAAGCTTCTAACGCAGGAAGGTCTAACACAGAAAGAAAAGATGAAGAGCTGGTTTAAAAAAGCAGTACAGATTAATAAAGCACAATTATGATAACAAATATGACATGAAAAGAATCATTTCGGAAGGAAACAATACAGACGCACAAATTTAGGATGCTGCTTTCCCCGAGAAAACTATTATCTACAACGAGTTTCCTAAATTGCCTAAAACTCTGAGAAGCTTGAGCACACTGCTATACTGTTTGAGTATTGTATTCTAGTCAAAAGAAAATGCAAATCCAATTGCATTTATGAAAACTGAGCGTGGGGATGTCTACATCACTGGAAAAAACAGTCCCTGCTGCAAGTCAGTCAAGCACAGGACCTGGCCCCATAAACAGCTGTTGTCATCAAGGTATCCTCAATTACTCAGAACAAATTACACTCTCTATGTGCAGAGGCACACCCAAACCAGGTTTTACAATGCAGTTACAACACGGCAACAGCTGCAGCAACAAATTACCATGTTCAAGAGCTTAAAATCATCATGGACAAATCATCCTCTTCCCTAAAATGATTTTGGTAAAACATAAGAAAGCAAAACAAAAGATGGTGCCAGCCCTGAATCACCCACGTATGGGAGCCAGAACACTCTCAAACACTAAAGCCTGGGAAAGAACAATGTGACAAAGAGGACGAGGACAATAGCAAAACACAACTTGCACGACAGCAAGATAAATCTGGCAGTTTTACAATGACCTGATCAGTTATTCCACTGTGACAAGTATGAGGGCTCAATGCAATGCAGATGAGAAATATCTGCAATATCTATGCTCATTTATTGCTAAACCAAACCTCTCATTTGCAGTATCTTTCTCAGCAATTTTTAGTTAGTGGTGAACAATAACTTTATGGTTCAGAGAAACATCGCTTAACCCTTTTGTTTTGCTGTCTCTTCAATATGGAAAAAAACCCTGTCTGTCTATTCATGTGTTATTTTAATGAGACGTAATCTGCATGTCCTAATGCTCACATTTATCATAGTATATTTTCATACCACTGGGCATAGGAAAGCCACTGGAAGCACAATCTGCTTATCACTTTGAAAATCCAGTTTTCTGTATGACCGTACTTCTCAGAATAGTATCTGTATGGGGTCAACAGCAAATATTTGAAATATTTCCAGGAAGGTAAGAAAGCAAACGAATTCAAGAAGAAGAAATGCTGAGACAAAAAAAAGAAAATAATGAAAACCTAGAGTCTGATGGCCCATATATCAGCTACTGCTGGTTTCAAATCTCGTTATTTATCAAATGAAAGGAAACAGGAAACTCCAAATCAACCATCCCTAATGTGATAAAAAATTGCTGGTTGGCTTAATCTCATAGGTATTATGACAAAAGTACTCCAACCAAAAGAACTGAAAAATAAAATATGAGTGGTCTTAGGGATTAATTTTGGAAGCTTTTCCTAAGAGTGACTGTACATCAGTGTCACCGCTGGAACAGGGGCCGCAGAGAAGACTGGAGGAGAAGGGAAGGTATCATCGTTAGACAGTATGACCATGCCTTCCCAGCATATATGAAGTTTTGTTTCTGCAGTACTCTGGTGTCCCGTGTTACACTCTTATGGATTCGTCTTCCTTTACTAATATCAATTATGCACAACAGTTACACCCCATTTCACACATCTGCAAAGTCTCCTCGGCATGTTTACATCCAACAGCTACCCTCTGGCGGCTCTGCTTCCAGCTTGTTACTCTTGAGCTCTCTACTAATCTAGCCAGTGCCGCCACTTCCGATTTCTTTTCTTCTTTACTTTCATTCTTTTAAATTTAATTATATGGCTCTGAATAACCTATAAACCTCTTAAGTTTTAGAGACATTCCCAAGGACACCGGCTTCTCTCAGTTTCAGTTCTGCCCACAGAACAAAGCCAAAGACTCTTTATTCTCAACATATACCACACACTCCCTTAAAAAATCCATACTGTCTTATTACATGAAAATAGCTCTAGAATGACTTCAAAGGAACAAAAAACCCCAAACCCTTTCTTTTTTTAAATAAACATTTTAGTGGAGAAAACACAGCATGTTCTTTGAAAGAGGACCATAGGATCTCTGGAAGGTAATGCAATGCTACTTCTTAATGGAAAAAAGATGCATCTTTTCATATTTTTGATATGATGAGAAAACCATCCACTTACAAAGGTAAAAATTTAACAAGAAAAAAATGAGATACTAAGAATGGAAGTATTGAAAGCCTTGTATAATGCACGTTATGGTCACAGCCATAAGAAAAGATAAAGAGGAAGAACTGGCTGGTATACTGTATGTTAATATTATGGCCTGAAATTAAGCTCTATTCAATCAGTAACAGCAGAGGCTCAGAAACATCCAACTGTACAATTTCCCAATAAACACAATAAATGATGCAGTTTTACATATCCTTAAGAACTGGTTATATTTCACAGTTGTGACTGCTTATACTCTACAATGTCACAGAACCTGAAGAATTCAGGTTAGAAGGGACATCCCACCATCACCCAACGCAACTTCCTGCTCTAGGCTGGGTTAACTTCAAGGATGAGTCAGGATGCTCAGGGTCTTTTCCAGTTAAACTTTGAGAATCCCCATGGACAGAGATTTTACAGTCTCTTTAGGCAACCTGCTACATCGCTGTAAAAATTTTTTCCTTACATCCAACTGGGATTTTTCCTCTTCTCCCTCCCTGACCATCTCTCAGAAGTGTCTGGCTCTCTTTTTTCTGCAATCTTACTTTAGGTGATGGAAGATTGCAATTAGTCACCCCTCTCCCCTTCTCTTCTAAACAAACCCAATTTCTTTAACATCTCCTCACAGGCCACATGCTCTACCCTTCGTCATGACCCCCACAGGAATTGCTCCAGTGGGGTGACTCCTCTTGCACGGGGGAAGTTCCAAACAGTGCATGGTTACTCCAGATGTGTCTCTCAAATGCTTGAGCAGAGAGAACAGTGACTTTCCTTGACCTGCTGGCTACGCTCCAGCTAACACAACCCAAGGTAGGCTTGGCCTTTACCTGTGCAAGGGCACATGGATGGCTCGTGTTCAACTCGTTGCCACCAGGACCTTCGGCTGCTTTTCCGCAGAGCCACTACGCAGCCAGTAACGCTCCAGCATGCTCTTTCCCTGATGCACAACCCTGCATTTGCTTCTCTTGGACTTCACGAGGTTCCTTTGTCAGCACTTGTTTTTCTAAGCTTTTTGAGAAATGAGGTATTATCATACTGATTTTCTATTGCTAGGATGGATTTGTATTCCAAAGCCCAGAAAATGGAAGACTTAAAAAACTGCAATCTGTTCATTTTTACAATACTCATTAAAAGCGTTTGAAGATTTTTTTTCTTAAACAGTTAATACAGAAGTAAATAGAAAACTAAAAAAACCCCACAATAAATTAAGATCTACAATCAATTAACTATTATTTTAACCTTTCCAGAAGGCTTAATTTACCCTATGCTTAGCAAGAACAAACTTGGATTGATTTTCAAAAACAACTACTAGGAGCTGAAATAACAAAAGCTGCCCAAAAAAAATAAAAAAATCATAGTCCAAAACGAAGCACCAATTATTCTATCTTATTGGCAGCAACAACAGAAAACCGCAGAGGTAATCTTCCTAATTCTGTGGACTTCTATGGAACACCACATGCTTTGCAAAGAACAAATTTTTTAACTGAATTCATAGGCATAATCATGACAAAAAGCAAAATGGGGACTATCTGATCCATCAGAACAGAGCGGATTTATAAATTATAGCTCATTAACATTTTGTTCTTAGGGGCAGCAATTGCGACAGCATACAAAATCACTGCTTCAGTTTTTGCAGTGCTCATACAGATTTTCTAGTTGTTATTCTTCTTCTGTTTACATCACCAGTACCGAGGCTAGATTATTTTTATTTTCTTTTAGTATTTTTCCCCCCTCAATGCACCTATAGAGAGTAAATATGCGCACTGTATGCTGGCATTTACTGTAATATAAACGCATGCATAAAATATATTACAATTCACTTCTGCTATTGGTGTCTAACATTCCCAGGCAGGACTGAGGGCTCTAATACTCCAGGGACTATACAAACACACAGGCAGTCAGGACCCCTTGCCCTTAAGAGTTAGCAATTGCCTTTGAGAAAAGCTGCAACAAAGAATGCCAAGATGTACAAAAATGAAAGGAAGTCAAGGGATAAAGAATTAAGCCACATGCTTTTTTTCTTTCCAAATTAATTCTCAAAGTAATGGTTCAAAAGTATCCTATTTTCAAAATGAGCTACATTTGCTATCTTTCACAAATGTGTAATTAGGAATGAGCAGTGGGTGATTTCTTGCTGGCATGTTACAACATTTTCTAACTTGCAGTTTGTTCAGTAAATTCTCTCTAGCACCTTCCTCATCTTCTATACAAGATATAAACTGTGTGGGTAGGGCAGTTTTTTTTACCTCTCAGAGTTTCTGCTACTGCTGTCACAAATTCAGAATTTTGGTTTTTGTAGAATCATAGAATAGTTCGGGTTGGAAGGGACCGTAAAGATCACCTAGTTCCAACCCCCTGCCATGGGCAGGGACACCTCCCACTAGACCAGGCTGCTCAAAGCCCCATCCAGACTGGCCTTGAACACCTCCAGGGATGGGGCATCCACACACTCCCTGGGCAACCTGTTCCAGTGCCTCACCACCCTCACAGTGAAGAATTTCTTCATAATATCCGATCTAAATCTACCTTCTTTCAGTTTGAAACCATTACCCCGTGTCCTATCACTACACTCCCTGATAAAGAGTCCCTCCCCATCCATCCTGTAGGCCCCCTTTAGGTACTGGAAGGCCGCTACAAGGTCTCCCCAGAGCCTTCTCTTCTCCAGGCTGAATAACCCCAACTCTCTCAGCCTGTCCTCACAGGAGAGGTGCTCCAGCCCTCTGATCATCTTTGTGGCCCTCTGCTGGACCCGTTCCAACAGGTCCATGTCCTTCTTGTGCTCGGGACTACAGAGCTGAAGGCTGTACTCCAGGTGGGGTCACACCAGAGCAGAGTAGAGATATACTTAGATTAGCAGAGATATATTTAGATTATTGTTTTGGACACAAAGTCAAAGAAAGTCACCTTGAACTTGGGACAGAAGACTGCAAGATGTATAGACACTCCAGGTTCAGTCAGGTTCACTTCAAGTCCTAGGCTGCCCTCCTGAAAACACTCTGCTGAGAATTAACTTTATTTTTAATGTAAAACCTTTATGCACACCTAAGGAAGGCAACCACAGCCTATGCCAGGTAAATTTTCATACCCAGACCATATGAGCACCCTGAAGATAAAAACTAAGATATAGAATTTGACTCGGTCCTTTATGTGAAGTTCAGAAGAAAGGAAAGATTGGAAAAGGAGGTCAGGTTCAGGCACCAGAAGACATTATATCTCAGCATCGTATGACTTCCCATGAGAAGACTGTACACCGTCATCTTGTAACAATAAACATTAGGAAGAAAGCTTAAATTCCCACTCCACTGAGAAATTTATTTTGCAAGATTACCTAGCAATCAGCTCCACTTTTTAAATGTTGGAGCTAAAACTGTTTCCGTGTATTGACTACTGCAAGACACACAAATATAGGTAGTTTCCACAAAAGACAAACAGAATAAGGAAGAGAAGAATTTCCTTATGCAACTTCTCAGCAGCCCAATACCAGCAATTCCAACGATGCCCAGTGCAGCTTCCATGTCTAGCAAAAGGATGTGAAAATCCTACTGTAACATCCCACAAAACTCTATAAAACATTAGAGCCACCCACCAGTTCTGTTTGGAGACTGTTAACAAGAATAAATATATAATGTTAGTGTTGATTACTTTATCTGAAAAATGCAGTTTAAACTTCAGAAGAGGTAGAATATTATACAGCTTCATCCTCAGTTTGTGTGTTTTAATTCAGAGTGACTGTGTTTAACGAAACATAAGGACTCGGATTATCTGAGTTTATCTTCTTCCTTCACAGTCATCAAAGCATATAATTACCACATCGCTTCTCAACACTGTAAAGGTGTTTGTTCTTAGTGGAAGTTGGATCCAGATCTGTAGCTCTCAAAAGTATTCTTCAGCTTTCAGAATAAAATTATTTCTGTCCAGCATAATCCATTTGTTCTCCCATCACTACTTTCCTAGTTTAAAATAATCTTCTCTGCTTCTTCTTCCCCTCACTGCCCATGTTAACTTCGCTAATACAAAGATGAAATAATCCTTCTCTGACACCATCTTGCTAAGCTAACCGAGAAAGTTACTCCTATTTTTCTTTAATTTGACAGGCCTCTGTTTATCCCAGTGCTGTCTCTTTCAGTTTGAAATCATCTGTCTTCAAGGTGAGCAACCAGAATCAAACACCTACAGATAAACCTGTATTTCCTTTTTCTCAGGCATGTCTTCCTCCAGAGATTCTAGGGCTGTATTTGTCTTTTTATTCAAGCTGAAGGCATGATATCCTTATGTTTTATTCTATGGTATTTTGTATCACATACAATACACTAACAGCACAAAATAATAAGAATGGGAGACAGGCAACAGAAACATAACTGAGATTATGATTTCACGATAAACTTGAAATCCTTTCCTGCTGCGGTAGTGAAAGCAAAAACCTCTGGAAATATGATGGAAAGTCCAATAAGCAAAGCATCAAATAATTAGGGCACCAGCATACTCTTACTGGCTGTCAAGAGGCACAGAGGGAAAGCTTTTACATGTAAAAGACTGTACAGACCACATAGTTGTTGTGGAGCTCTGTCAGGACAGCAGGTGAGTGTATGGGGAAAGTTGGACTAATTCTCCTCCCAAATTTGGAGCAGTCTGAAGAGCTGTACGTTAACAAGGTGCTCCATATCTGTCCTCCGTGACAAGACGGTGTCAGTCCACCCAGCTCTGCGACCACTAATTGGTAGTAGAAGTCACTGTCGCTCAGGGAGGAAAAGCATGCCAGCTTCAGTCAAGAAATCAGCACCTTATCCTAGCTTAAGCAATAAGTTCTTGAAAGCAGCACGTTCACCAATTCACGCCTTTGTCCTCTTCTTTCAGGAAAAGATTATTTGGTAAATTGTGGCCAATCACTTCAGTAATCATCTCCAGATGTTTGATACTGCCGAAGGTGTCACCAATGAGGCCTAGCCTGATTCTCAGACATCAGTTCAGCCTCTGTCTCTGGACAAAGGCAAAGCAGCTGTGTTGAAGATGTTTCAGCTCTCGGGAACATTACAGTAATTTCTCTGAGGTGCTGATAAGTTGCCTGTGGATCTTAAAGTAAAGGTGGATAGATTTGTATCTGGAGGGTTTACCGGTTTTGATGCGATATGATCAGAGAAATTATTCTGGGACGACTACTCATTGCAAGGGCCTTTCTCTGGCAGAACTTTACTATGCTTTATCATGTCCTAAATTAAAAGTGTATTTGCCAAGGGAAAATGAGGCAGTTGGACAAATAATAGCTTTGAAGCAAACTGCATTCTCGGAGTGTAGGCGGTAGGTTTAGCTTGTCTCAGCAATCAGCAATACTGTTCTAAAGTTTAATAAAATCACAGATAACGGCTACTGAGCTGCAGGTCAGAGTAGGGAGCTTGATTCCTCGCGAGTCCTTGACAGCAAGACTGCTGTAACTACAGCAGATAATTCCCCAGAAGCAAATTTAAAACTTTCAGAATCTTTCCACCGGCTTCCTACCATAGAAACAAAATATTACGAACACATCACTATTTCCAAAATACTCTTTTCACCGTAACTGTCCTCATATTCTATTAAATCAAACAATTCTATTTTGAACAAAGTAGTATTTATAATGAAACTTTTTAATAACTACCTTAAAATACTAAAAATAAAATAGCAGTAATTAATCTTTATTTAAATGGTAATTTAATGTGTTAAGAGCCCAAAACGAAGCTAGTCATTAGCTCAATAGTAAAGACTGCCAGAAGCTTCATTACTGATTAATAATGGAGAACACAGTGTACTGAACAGTTTCCCCTCATCCCAGAAGCAACTAGGAACTGAACTGCAAAAACTTTCAATCCTAATAAACTGATTAAGCGATATCATTTTCTTTATAGTTATAATTACTGGATATAGTGTAGATAAGTTTTCATTCTAATGTACTTTGATCAAATCTCTATTTTAAAAACGCGTCATATATGTTATGTTTCTTGCTCTGTAAACAGGTTAAAAACCCCATAACGTACCCTTCCATCAGGTGACTATTATGTATGCTGGGACAATGGATTTAGTTATTTCTAATAAACACAACATTTCTGTGATAAAATTTTTGCTTTAATATCTTCATTGTTAGTAAAAGAATACTAACAATATTTAACATAAATAGATTTAAGAAAGTTTGCCAGTTAATTCCAGCTGATGGCAATACTTTATCTTGGTGATCAAGACTGTCACTTATACAAACATTTCTTTGCTTCATGCAGTTTCCAAGAGATATTTAATAAATACAACCACTTAAGATCCAAAGAAAGCAGCAACTCACTGAATTGCTCTGAAGTTCTTTGAATGAACGCAGAAGTACATGACAGTAACTACTACTATGAACATAGTTACTTAAATGGGAAAAGATACAAAAAGTAAACATTTATGGTGAGACTATTCTACAACACCTTTGAACAGACAATAGAATTAAACAATAATTTAGAATAATTTCATTTAGAAACAAAATAAAATTATTAAAAGGAATTACCCTCTATAAAATCGATTCCTTCAAAGAAAGGACTGTTAAAGAACAGTCCCCTGGAAATAAAATAAGAATTTGTTGCCACAACGTTTACTATCAAATCATTAATTAATTTAGTACTTTCAGCAGCTAACGAAGAGAGACATCATTTTTAGAAGCCACTGAACTTACTGAAACTCACTGAATATTGCCCTAGAACAAGAGCAATCACAAACACTATGCAACAACGTAAAAGTTCTGTTATCATGAACTCTGTTCAAAGTAGCAACATACAAAATCTTGCAATATCTATGAACTGGCACATCACTGGAAAGTAAAAGTTCCAGGCAGATACCTCTAGCCAGCAAAACACTCTTTTTTCCTTTTCTTCTAATCTATCTGCTACCAGATACGGGATTCAAAAGCTTGAGGAGTGAATGCTTCACATTCCTTTTGTATAATGAACTACAGAGATCAAACACCTATCAAGCACTACCACGGACACCACTGAAAGCCAGGCAGGAGGAAGACAATCAGGTAATTTCGGTTAATCTTACCAGCTCATCTATGTCTCAGAAACATTCTAAATGTTAATATCTATAAATATGAATGAATTTTTGCTATGAGAAAGAAAGTCATAGAAAAATCATCCTAGAAAAGACGTTAGTATTTCAAAATCTTTTCGCAGACTTGCCATCTACGGTTTTCATCATCAAAGACGCTGGTGCAATTATCTCCTGCACAATTCTGGAAAATCAAACTTGCTTGCTTTTGGGAAAGGATACTTTGATAAGGAATTTCTCTGTCTGCAGTTTTGTAAATGTACATAAATTCAATCATGAATTTATGAGTACTAGCATGGCAGTTTATATGTTTACTGTGAATATTTCAAAGGCCTGGTAACATTCCTATTTGTCCAACTGAAAGTGCACTAAAATCCATTGGAAATAATGCTGTATAATAATGGTTCACTTTGAGTAATAAATCTACACCGACAGAGGACTGCAGTAGTTTCAGGCATTTCTTAATGCATGTGTTTGGCAACAAGTGCCATATCTTAATAGAATACCTTAAGACTCAGGATGTTTGCAAATGAACATGAGTGGGTAATGTATATAATGAGAGAGACCAATCCATCACACAGTGAGCAAAAGCATAGCTGGACTAAAAGGTTACAAAGACTCTGCCTTTATATATATTCCAGGACCAAGCGTGGTTCACTGGTCTTAACTGGTGGAATCATTAGCAACCACATATGAAGGACCTGGAGAACTGCTGGGGGAAGAACGAAAGAAACTTGTGTCGGCAGTTACAAAAGACCACCGTGTATCCACAGAGTACAGAAATGTCTTTTCCCAGCATCAGTTCTCAATGTGAATTATTACTTCTCATTTCTGGTGCTGAAGATCTCTATGAAGTTTGGGCCCCCTCACTTTACACTAGCTCCTCCTGCTCTCATACAGCCAACACCCTTCCAGAATCTCCAAGCAATCAGATAGAAGCCTCAATTAAAAGAGCTTATTGTTTTCGTTAACTGTACGCCATTTCCCAGTTGCAGCTAATAATACAAGCAGAAGAGATGACCCTGAGACAAATTAGCTTACCACTTCAGGATTACCTTTAGCATCAGAAACAAAGAAAAGCAACGGTGTGTAAATATACGCCCATATATATGCCTATAGCTTCAAAAATAAAAGTCATCTCTTACAGAGTACAGATTGTAGAATTAGCTTATTCAAATATGTCTATGTGATCTACAGTAATTTAGTGGATAATCAGCTTTGTTTTTCCTAGGTAGTAACTGAAAGTTATTCTGAATATCTATACTACCCATTCTGTGGCAAACAACATTTAGGATGAGACTACACCAGTGATGTATTACCAGAAAGTCTACTATTAACCTACTCAAATTTAATCTATGTCAGATATCTATCAAGCATTGTACCATATATAAGGTAAGAACAGCCAACACAACAGAAAATGTTATTGTGCCTGTATCTTGAATATTGTGCCATTCTCTACCTTAAAAAAAGCAACAGTAGAAATACAGAAGGGTGTGAAGAACAAAAACGTTGATTTGAGATACGGAATAGTTGAATACAGGGAGATTTAGTTTTTGTAGCTTGGAAGATGCAAGATTGAGGTAATGTCGAAGAGAAGATGAAGTCAGGAGCAGAGAACGACTGCTCACCATTTCTCCTGACATAAGGCCTAGGATGAACCAAAATGAATTATTAGGCAACAAGTTTAAAAGAAATTAAATAATACCTTAAATCAGAGTGATAGTGTGGCTTTGTATGTTGAAAATTTAGTGGAAAATCCCTTAGGCACATTTAGGGAAGAAGGTCCAACTGAGTCTATTAAGCACCAGGACGCAGATACAACTTCCAGCAGAGAAGGCCCTGCACTGCAGGAAACTGGCTGCGTACTTTGCATTTATCCTGGTTTTGCACTCTTTCCCTAAGCATTTGCTATTGATACGATAGTCAGTCCTGCAGTCTGATCCTGCACTGTGGCCTGCTTTGCAGCTGTCCTGTGAGCAGAAGGGCCTCTCCTTGGCCGCACCGGATGGGAGGAGTACCACTGCTGATTGCCAATGGCTGAAAACGAGTGCAGTACATGCCTCCTCTCTCTCAAATCCACCAGTGAACTTATAAACTCTTCCCGGCCAGGGGGAAAACCTCACCATTTCGCTGCCTATTATTAGAAACGGATGGGGCGGGCGAGGGCACGAATGGGGCCTCATTTGGAAGGGGAGAACAGTGTGAGAAAACTTTTGTAAAGCATTTAAGCCAGCACTGTTCTGAAGGGTTAGCACCAAAAATATACAAGATAATTTGTGATGAAACTTGTTGCAACACAACGTTTCATGCAAGAAACGTCTAAATTTTTTGATTATGAGCCAAACTGAATATTATACATGTAGGAACTGGGGAGATGGGAGAAAAGGAACAGGGAGGATAAAAGTTAGAAAAGGCAAGTATTAGCTAGATATGGTTGGGAATACTGTTCTTTAGTAATGTAATTAGGTATGGCAAAGGAATGCATCTGAGTTTAGAAATTAAGTTTCATTTAGATGTAAAACAAAACCAAGGCTTTTAAAATTCTGAGGGGCACGAGCGTGTGCACACAATGGAGGGAATAACGCTGCCAAGAGTGTAGAATATATAGTAATTACAGGTATCATCTGGGACATGGAAACATTACAGCATTCTAAAACAGATACCACATTTCCACATCCAGTGTAATGGTTGACATGCTAATGCTTCTCTATCTTTTTCGTACAAAAAATCCCAGTGAAACTCATCAAAATCAGTCCATGTATTCTTGTAAAACATTTTTGTTTGCAAGTGACATAACAATAACTAATTAGCAACTGGCAGTTAGAAATGTGAAACTACTATAGTTCAACTGAAGGAAAAGAACCAGGATGTCATAAAAGATAAATGATTTTCCAGCAATTGTATGTCTTTCATAATAAATCTAATAATACTTGCAAAACAATCTCTGCTTTTTACTGCTGTATCTTCCCTGTCAAGGATCACTTAAAGAATTGCCAAGTTCCAAAAGTGGCTTTGTTTTAAAATGCTACTGAAAAGGTAACCTAAATTAAAAAAAAAATAAAAAACAAACAACAACATTTTCCTTCTGATAAACCAAAATCAAAATTAATCAAAAGATTACAGGAAAAACTAACTTCTTTGACAAGTTAAGTACAGAGATGTAACTAGAAGTGAACCCAGAATATGGTAAACATCACGAAAGTAGCACTATTTCCCATTACTTTTCCTGAAGCTGTATTGTTAACTTGAAGTTCTCTAAATAAAGACTTAAATCATACAGAAGTTAAATAATTTAAACAGCCACCTCCCCTCCCTTCCCAGCTTATTAGTCGTACCTTAATTTGTGCAAAAGGTCTGTCAAAGTTTCCAACATAAAGAAGACCAACATTCTGGGTGAGTAGCCTAAAAAAATGAAAAAAATCTTTTAAGATATCACTTTACATCCAGAAGGTTTTTTTGCATCTCCAATAGTTGTTACTGAACCCTAGCGGGATAACGAGCTTCATTATGATAGCAAGAGCTACCTTTGCATTACACAATTCTATTTGAACTACTGCAAAAAAGGAAAGATGCGCATTAAAGATGGATGGACACCAGTAATTTGCGTTTATGGTGCAAGCAGCTCTTCAACAAAATAATTTCACAGGCTTCTTTGCGATGGCTGTCACTCATTCAATGACATGGAAAAACGGCAGGTATGTACCTTTTCTATTTATTAGAAACCATTAGAGACAAATGGACAGCAAGAGAAAAGACTAGTAAACGCATTCAGAGGAGCAGGCCTAAGAGCTGAAACAGATTAGAGCAAATGAAAGTATGCACAGTAATACAAAAATGACATCACTACAAGTAGAGAAATAATAGAGAATCTCTGCAATATTGTCTAATGGCTTCCTAAATAAAAACAGCCCCAGGTGCAGTTTGTGCCTGCCGTCCTCTTCAACTCTTTACAAAGTCGTTGCGTACACCACCAAGATCCAGAGGGACAGAGGGATAAATTGACTCAAATGACTCTTGGTACTTCTGGAAAGAGTTAGTTTGATCTCTGCAGACACCTTGCAAGTCAATGTTATTACTAGAAAAACTCCAAATCCCGGAGGCGCGTTAGGGTGCCACCGCTATCAACAAGCAGACAAGAACATCACTGGCCAGTGAAAAGGTTAGGAGAGCACCATGCTGTCCAAACCAGACAACCACGATGCTCCTCTTCGCTAAGGAAAGGCAGAGTGGTCATCCACTCCACTTCAGAGGCTCCAAAAGTGTTGCACTGAAGTACAGACACCTCAATAAGGTGAAGTCGTCAATGACAGACCATTGAAAAAGTTTCTGTTTTGACTAGAAGTGACATTCAAAACCCATCATACCCTTCAGTAGCTCCAAGTTTTCATAAAGTGTTTGCTATTTTGTATTCTCCTTCAATTTTATATCCCTTCCATTAGCAACAAGGCCTCGCATATGGATTAAACTTCCCCCTAATTAGAAATAACCAGAAAATAAGTAAGAATGTAGGCATCATTCTGCTCAAGTCTGACACTGGCATATCTCTTTCTTTATATACTTTTAATTTATAGTGAGTTGCTTTTTTTTTATATATATATATAAACTGGTTGTCATTTTCTAACTAATATCTCACCATCTCCAGACCTATTTTCATAAACAAAACAGAAACTTAGACAGCAGTAAACCATTGTTTTGACCTTCAGTTCACACAATATACGTATCTTCATATAATTTTGATTCTTCCCAGCACTGATAACAGTATGATATATATGACCTTAAACCGGTTCCCCAACAGTGGGGAATTGGTGTAACTTGGCAAAATGGCAAAGTTGACACATTTACATACATAAAACAAAAGTAAAAAGCGGTGTTGAGACGTTTATCATCTTCAAAAATCCTTTTATAATTAGATATCACATACAAAAATTTCCTGGGCATTGACAGAAATACCCAAGGGAAGGAAAGACCAGTAAGGATCAGAGCAGATCAGCCATGGTACGGCCAGGAAACTGGCTTCCTGCCTTTGCCCATCAGTGTGCCTGACTCCGTAGGGATGACCGCTACCATTTCGCAATGGTTCTGCAGCACTGGCATACGGAAGTCAGGATGAGTACATCAAACTCATTTTCAGTCACAATAAGTCAATTTCATTCAGAATGCAGGCCTTCAGAGCTGAAAAAGCCAGCATGTTGATCAAATCTTCTCCTAGGACTGTAAAGCAAGCTTGGAAAATATTTAAGGGTTTTCTAAATGAAAAGAAACATATGGGAAGTAATTAGTGGAAAAGGTTAAAAGAGAATCTGTAAAAAAGGATTCAGGGTGTGTTACCATATTTTAGAGAGGGGCGCCTTAAAGCAAAAAAAGTATTTTAAAAAAGAACTGCACATAATTTGTGTAAGGCAGAAAGGAAAAAAATAAAATCCACTAGCTGTATTTCTAGTAAGGGACCTATACAGTGTGATTATTCACATGTGGTTATTCTTCACATTGTTTTCTTTAATGGGTAGAAATGTAGGACTGTTAAAGATCTGAGTCTTTAGGTTGGCTTTAGTTAGCAGTAATGAACATCTACGGAAACTTAAGATTTATCTTTCCAGAAGACCACATAGCAGTTTACACTGTTTAACTTGCTATCACTGACGTGCACTCAAAACCTTCAAACCAACTGCAAGAATTGCCTTCCTTAATAAGACCGATACTGACACAGAAGAACAAGCTCATTACTATTTATTCACCTTTCACCGCCGTGGCTGGAAAGTACTTTACTTAGAAATTTTTATTTGTATTCACAAGTCACTTCAAAAAGGCAATGTTAATTCAATGCAATGTTAGGAAAATTTTTAGGGAATGGAAAGTTACATGTAACTCTCCCTTGCTTAAGTAAAAGGTCGCATTTTTTGTTTCTTTATCTTTCATGATTCCTCTTGAGTTCTGAAGTTCAAAATTATATCACCAACATGCAAATCCACTTGGTTTTTCGTATAAGCATTCAATGAGGTTGAAATGAGCATCCCAATACGATCATAATTTAACGCTCTTCCTCGCCCTAATTGGTCCGAGCAATTAAAAAAATTTCCAAATCTCATGACTAGTATAAACTCTTTTACTTCAGGGTCTTTCTTGAGCTCTCTTTGAGAGCAGCCCTCAGACAGAGGGACTTGGGGGTATTGGTGGATGAAAACCCGAATATGACTGACAACGTACACTCACAGCCCAGAAAGCCAACCGTATCCTGGGCTGCATCAAAACAACCGTGGCCAGCAGGTCGAGGGAGGTGATTCTGCCCCTCTACTCTGCTCTGGTGAGACCCCACCTGGAGTACTGCGTTCAGCTCTGGGGCCCCCAACCTAAGAAGGGCATGGACCTGTTGGAACGGGGCCAGCAGAGGGCCACAAAGATGCTCAGAGGGCTGGAGCACCTCTGCTATGAGGACAGGCTGAGGTTGGGGTTGTTCAGCCTGGAGAAGAGAAGGCTCTGGGGAGACCTTATCGCAACCTTCCAGTACTTAAAGGGTGCCTACAGGAAGGATGGGGAGGGACTCTATCACGAAGCGTAGCAACAGGACAAGGGGTAACTGTTGTAAACTGAAGTAGGAGAGATTTAGATGAGATATTGGGAAGAAATTCTTTACTGTGAGGGTGGTGAGGCACTGGCACAGGTTGCTCAGGGAAGTTGTGGATGCCCCATCCCTGGACGTGTTCAAGGTCAGGTTGGATGAGGCTTTGGGTAGGTGTCCCTGCCGATGACAGGTGGGTTGGAACTAGATGGTCTTCAAGGTCCCACCCAACCCAAACCATTCTATTGTTCTTTGATATCAGCATAACCTCCATACTTCAGAGACTGAGCTCACACAGAAGAGTCTGGAGAGGTAAGCAGACTGCAGCAAGAGTCACTGCTGAGACTCTGGATAGGCCAAGCTACTGCAAGAGTGTTACTGCTCCCTCGGTAGTCACCAGTGGCAGTATCAAAAAAATGACATGCCATTGAGGAGAGAGGCGAGATAAGAGGAGTACGTGTCAATCTCCATCTCACCCATACGAACTCAATGTGACTGATCTCTAAGTTACCATTAAGATGTACTCCTCATCTACCAGAAAGTTCAAGTTATACATAGTCATTGTTATAGTTCTTCACCACTACACCAGGCTGCACTTTTTAAAATACCTAAAATTAACTTCATTCCATAAACTTCAACATGTCTAAATTGATACATTCTCTCCTATGCTCTCAACTAATTACCCTTTGCCTTTGAAGACTTTCCAATAGTAGACAGGTTTGGTTTCCATATTCCAATGTCCTCTTTTAAAATGTCAGTCTTCCATTTCTTATCTAACTTCACATTTGCACAGCTCTGTTCTCTTAAACACCGTCGGTGGTACTGAACACCTAACCCTGCTAACGGCTGGACATCACCTATAATTGGCCAAAATCAATACCAGCCTTTGAAACAGGGGTGACAGTTTCACAGCGCAATGATCATCTTTGAATTTCACATCCAAATAATTACCTTAAAATTATGAGAAACAATTGTCAAAAATGCAAACGCCTACTCGCACTTCAGTACATATATTTACTTTTACTGGAAAATACGTAGCAATATACAAAGTTGCCTCAACTGATCATATCAGCTTACAAACTGATGTGTTTTTTATTAGCGTCTCTTCCATTCAATACATTATCAACACGGTTCCCTTTTTTTTTGTGTAAGTAGAAGGAAAGTAACATCACTCCAAGAAGCAGTGGTTCTTTAATATGTGCTTTTATATATATATTCTATATATTTAATAATGTCCATATGTAAGATTACACTCCCCAGACTCCTGTCCCATATACCCAAGTGAGCAGACTTATAGCCCAAGGTGTCTATTTCAGGCTGTATTGTTACATTCCACGCAAACAGCACGAAAAACCCAAAAAGTATCTGGACGAACCATTTCTGATTTTTGCCAATACAACGTCAAGGTCTTCAAAGCCTTGCCAGTACCAAGAGAATGCTGCCATACAGTTACCAGCAAATGCCCTATTTTCTGCCTTCAGAATCCTAGATTTGGCGCTTTCTGGGATGCAAAACATACCTGTGTTTTCAAAATCCAAGCTGCAGGAGCCAGGCACTGGATGCCTGGTGGGGAAGCTGACTGCAGGAGTGGGCATGGTCAGGCACAGTGAGCGAAGAAAAAATAGTGGCAACAGTGATGTGAGGGGGGTAAATGCAAATAAATATAGGGTAGGATAAAGGGCTTGGGTGAAAGGAAACTTGGAATAAGGTGGAGTGAGATGGCAGGGAATGTGAAACACAAAAGGGATGAGAGGTATAAAGGAGTGACAAAGCAGCCCTCCAGGTTGGAAAGCACTAGAGCAGAGCTCTGGGCTGGAGAAGACTAGTGGGTTAGGGCTATGGGAGCAGCAAGGACCGATTTACCACAGAGCTCATCCTCCCCGAGCACAGGTGACCTTGCTTTGGGGATGGACAGTCCCAGTAATGTCGCCCCCTTCCTACCACCTTCAGCCATGGGAAGTAGAGCGACCCTTAGCTGTGGACTTTACGAGGGCAGCGCATTTCAAAGAAGCCTGATCACTTCCTCTTCTCCACACATGGCCTGTTCCCAGTAACTCACTAAGAGCTGTTTTTTAAAGATGAAGGTGGGTATTTCAAGATATTCTTGACAAAGATTCAGGCACAGCTCACCGACACACTAATGCTCCAGCCGTTAAGTAGTACTTTACGAAGGCAGAAAGTAGGCGTCAAATAGTTCCTCTGTGTCTTGTTGGCAGGTATGCCTTGAGGACGCCACTTCAGCTTGATCTGAAGCTCAAAAACCAACGCCTTCAGACTCCTTGGAAGTCTGCTCGGGCTATCAAACAGTGCCATCCAAACTGCAGAGCTGAAAAGGTAACTTCTGACCAGTCGTATACAAACGAGCTGTAAGTTCCCCTCTGGGCTATCTGGATCCTAGTGCTGCTATGCAAACTACGGAAGGAAGTTTCCAGAAAGGGGCATGCAGAGAAATAAAGGAGCAGGGTGGAGCCAGGAGCCGCTACCTCTCACAGGAGCAAGTTACTGCAGATGAGCTGAACGCGGTAACTTGCTCCTGTGCGAGGCAGCAGCTCCTGCGGTTGCGAGACCGGTGGCATATGATGCAGGAACACAGACTTGAGACTTGCAGCTCTAGGCAACAGCACAGAGGCCAGACAGGCTTGGAAAGAAGGGAGTATGGAGTGAAAAAACGCAATGCGTGCAGTAGAAGGGCTGAAAAGAGGTAAGGTAATTGGCACTGGAAGGGTGGAATGCGCTGAAGGAGAATGATGACCAATGAACAGGTATATGGGCTTGAGCCGTCTGGTTTTTCAGGATGAAAGCTGCCATGAGACAGAGAGTGGTAGGCATGCAGAGCTGCCTCCAGTAATGCTTCAGTTCTCCACTACCCCTCGGAAACAGAACATATAACTTCTTCCTTAAATTCCCACAGAAATGCTCACCAAAATCTCAGAATTGATGACAATTTAATCAAATAGTATCTTGCAGTATTTGTATTAGACAATCCTAAAATTTAAGTTGACATACCTGATGGTTGAAGAACTGTTCATCGCTCCACATAAGTCAACAGATTCTCTGTTTCTGGTTTTTATCTTGACTGTTGCCTGCTTCTTTCACTAGCTCTTGCAGCCATCAAAAAGCCTGACTCTAGATGAGTTTGTGTTTGTTTTTAAGTGCTCGACAGGTGCAACAGCTTGCCACCAAAGCTTTGCTAGGTGTAATAAAACTTCATTGTTATATCGCATAACCAGAAAAGTATCTGAATGCACCCAAGACTGCAGAAGGTTCTAAAACCCAGCTTGATGGCTGCGCATATCTGTCTGTACTGCTAACGACGGTGCAGACGGAATTGACTGCTTTCAGCAAAGGACGAGGGGGAGCTCCTGCTGTGGTCTGTTCTACCTGAAAGAACTCTCTCCAGATCAGACAGGGGCTTCTCTGGTTGATCTGAACAGTGGACTCATACCTGAAACATCCTTGGTGTCTGCCTGGAAGGGATTTCACCCTAGCAGATATGATTAAACAGGAATACCAATTCCACTGATGAAACAACAGGATTAAGATGCATGGATCACTTCCACTAGACAGTCAGAAGCAGCATCAAATCTGATCTAACAAGTTCACCCTTCCTATGCTGCAGAAAGACATCTGCAGTCTTCACAGAGGTTGCAGGAGAAAAGATTTCAATCCTGGGAAGATGTATCAAGAGTGGAATAGATGTGAAGCAAAATGGAAAGAAAAAACAATCCTGACACTCAGTGGGGCTACTGACCCTTGAGCGCATCCATATCTTTATTGCTAAGAACATCTCAGCAGACACATTAGTGGCTGATTAAGGCCAAAAATGGAATACAACCTGTTTAAAGTATAAATTGGACTGTCGGATAAAATTTTAGGAAAACTTCTGTGGCCACACTCACATTCTAAACTCACATATTTTAAATAACAAGGGTTAATATTAGTTATGGTCTGAATGTTTTTACATTCAGTTTTAAAATACAACTTTTGTGTGATAAGCACATACAAAGAATTCCACTGTTACGCTCTATGTGTGCTTTTAACTGTCTCTAAAAATCACTCTGGAGGCATTTACACATTTTAGGCAGAAACGTCTGTTATAAGTTACAAACACAGTTGAACGACAGCCCTGAGAACAGAAGAAACACCTTCGTAAGCTCAATAACTGTATTTTCAAACACTATTTGAATTTTTTTTCCACATATAGCTTTGAATATATAGGTAATTTTTTTACATAATTTTAGGAATTTTGTATTCCATTATGCAAAGAAATTATCCCAGTATGTCGTTATTGCATGTGATGACATGAGCACAAATAAGGCATCATGACACAGGAGAAAGGACACCATGTTCACATGATGCAGCTGATGTCCTCTTAAGAATATAATAAATATTCTGTATTTATATGTGTATTTATATGTGTGTGTGTGTGTGTATATATATTATTTATATGTGTTCACTTAAACTGAGGGAAAACTGTGCACTGTGCTGCAATATCATAACCATGGAAAGAGAAGCAGTTTCTTAAGTAGTCTCTTGAACCATAACTTGGATTCTGCTACAGTGACATTACAATTATATTTTTCTTCTTGCTTATGATAATCGTTCCCCATCGCTTATCAACTCTAATTATGTATTTTCTAGGAATATAAAATTGAAAAAAAAAAAAAGGAAGAAAATCAGTAAAGCATAAAGAGAGAATTATAAAAATTGATGTTAGGGTCAAAAGAATTAACTTCCTACACTCAATTTTCTTCTGAGATCATTAATTATTTCATTAATTTATTTCACACACAAAAGAATAATATAATGAAAATATTATACTAGGTATTATGAAATATAGATGTATATAAAAGGATCTGATTAGAAATCTGGAAAAAGCAAATACCGGTGCACAGATAAGCTTGTGGACTTGAACTGACATGCATATATGGTCCACAAACAACGCACATTTCATTTTCTTCCAGAAGCAGGCTATGAAAATATTCTAACAAAATTTTGTACTCATCAGTCATGCAAGAAAACTTTTCACGGACAAATATAAGCTATTCTAGTACAATCATCATGGTAAAGAGTAAGCAAACAAACTGTATATCTGATTTAGGACATTCTTCCTCAAATTAGAGCACAAATTGAAAAAAGCTACAAGGAAATTGGAAGAGATGCTATGCACAGCTGGTGACACAGTAAGGATGCAAAAAACCCTGGGTTTGAACTCAAGAGGGGAAAAAGGTTGGGAAGGGATACAATCAAGTGCTAAAAAAGATTAGCATTGTAAACAATTTTACAATACTAAATTCATCTCTGCAATAAGAAAAACCCCACCGAAATGTAAGCAAAACCTTTTCACTTCAGCGAATTCTGAATTTGCAGAATATCCCAAGCCAAGTTAATGGTGATGGCAATCAACATAAAACAGTACTCTAAGTAATATTCATGGGGGAAAATGCAGTGGATAGCACAAACTACAGACTTGAGTTTAACACCCTCAGCCTTCCCACATATTCGTAAGTATACAGCTTTCTGAAACACTCAGGCAAAATTATCAATGTTATGTGCTAATTGCCCTTCACAGGAAAAGCTCCTAATGCATAATACTTGAAAGGCTTCACTGAACTACCTCATGCCCGACAGTAAATCACTGTCTGTCATTGACTATTGATAATAGGAATCTAGGAAGTAACTGATCCCTGAAAGACATACTTCCACTGAATAACGTCACCACTGTTATATACCAAACCCAATAAAAATTATATTTAGAGAGCTCAAAACTGCAAAACGAAGTGACCTCATATTTGAGGTAATGGTCTGCAAGTGATTCTAATTCTAGATCATGGTCAAAAAGAATAAAGTGACCAATACCAAGGTTTACTTTGAGTTAGGAGGGTTTAATTTGCGTTATTTTTGAACAAGTGTTTTGCTGTATTTTTTTTTTTGCAGATGCTTTCCTAGAGATGGGGAGATTTTTCAAAAATAATTCTTGCACTTTATAAATAAAACCACAACATTAGATATTTCCAAAAGCACTTCCTTTTGTTTGCTGCGCTTGTGTCTAGCACTGATAATATTTTAATGTTTGTCCAGGCTTTGCCTTACAGGCAAATCACATAATAAAAGCATTTTGACTACATTTATATATAACTTATCCATAAAAAGTAGAAAGGAAAAGTAAGTAGAAACAAAAAGTACCCATTAAATAATCATACCCATTCCTCCACCAGTGGAATATTATTCCCTGAAGTATAACGAGCAATTTGGCCAGGCTGCCCATAAATTATCTGAAAAATGAGGCTGCTTGCCTTTTCCTTTGGGAGATTATTACGTAGTCTGAGAGATTTCACTATTAGAATCTATTTCTGATGGTAAACGTCAATTTTTCTTTCTGAATATCATCCCTTTCATCTCACTGAAATATAGGACAGGAGTAAGGAACTATTCCCAATTTGCTGAAAGACCTGCCTGACACAGGCTGTGCTGCAACTCTGCCCAGATTTATCCCCATATCGCAAAGCAAGGCCACTCACGCTGCCCTGCAGCGGACTCACTGGAACACTGGACATTCACCTTCTAGGTGAAGGACCCCATTGGGTCCTTTCACCTTGGCCATCTTTTAAAATATAACAGAGACCACAATACTAGCAAATTCAACACACAGAGTTAAATGAAGAATTGACACCACAACGCAAAGCTTTTTATCAGGAGACTTCAATAAAACAAGAAGCCTAACTACAGATATTTTAAAGTCAAAACAAAGATATTTAAGTGTTTCAGGAGCTACTTAAGAAAAATGGATTTCTAACAGCATATAAGATATAGAAGAAACAAATGAGATAACGGCAAAAATATCTCAAGTATAGCCAAGTACAAAACTGGTAAAAAAAATTCAGTAGTTTCACTTGATCATGTGGAAATACAAGGAGCAATGAAGGAAGGCAGGAAGACTGCTGAAAAGTTAGTGGATTTGTTTGTTCCCACTGAAAAAATAAAGGCACCTAGTCAGGAACACTTGTTTTTTTAGTTACCAAAATGAAATGCCTGCAGAAATTGAGGCACTACAACAAAAACTCTGAGGATAATTAAGATGAAATAAATCACCAAACTCTGATGCAACGTATCCAAGATTTCTGACATTTCTTAACACAGAGGGTCTGAACTGCTATTAAAAAAAAAAAAAAAGTAAATCTTTAACACCTAAAGAAGGTAATTTCTGCCAGCTTGTCTGAGTCCTATCCTTCAGCACAGCATTGTTCAGCCTGCCTACCTTGGCCACGCACGGCAACGCGACTCAGGAGGTTGCACATCCCCTGCATTCACACTGTGGCTGCATCTGCCTCTCTTTTGATCATTTTAATGAAAGAGTGCTTAAAAAGGAGTGGGGGGCAGGAGAGGCACCACACTGACATAATCGATTCAGACTGCCAAAAGGCTTCTGTTACACTCTTCCACAGTAATTTATTTTTTAAAAAATAAAACTAGGCAGTAAGTACTTTTATATGGAAGAGGCTACTTACTGCTATGGATCAAACCCTGATTAAGAGACTGGACAGGCAGAATAAATGGTCAGTTTTCATCTTGGCAAAGGCCAAGTGACTATTCAATTTATGTAACAGGCTGTTTAATATATTTATTAGTAATCTGAAAAAGGCATGAACAGAGAAAGTCTGCTGATGAAGCAAGTTTTGAAGCAAGGGCTGGCAAGTTTAGCTAGATTACAAAGTTCATCACTTTGAAAGGAAGCTGATGCCATATTTACAATCTCCCTTACAGACTTAGCATTACTTTCCTCTGCAGTGAAAGATATGTGCTCCTGTGCGTATGAATTAGGGAAAGGTACTTACCCAATTAATCAAGGCATGTATCATAATGTACGTGAAACTGGCAACTAGAACTCTGCTATTTCCTGACTTTCAAAGGCTTGACTTTGAAACTCATTGAACTTCCTTTCCATATGAGGTTTTGTCATTCCTTTGTCCTTGGTCTTTCTATTTTTAAAATAAAATAAAATAAAAAAAACAACAAAAACCAAACACAAAACCCAAACTTCTGTCCTGCACAACTATTCTAAATCATCAGAGCAGAGTTGGAAATTGAAATATTCAGCAATTTTAACACAGGTTAATACTGCTGAAAAGCCATGACAAAGAACTGGCAGGAAAGCTGCGATGGGGTGGTCTCATCTGGCTATAACCTCCCCCATTCTGCCCTTCATTTGTCAGCACAGCTGCTCCAACAGTTTTCTGGTTTTCCCAGTGCCCTGCATGCTGCACCCGTGGTGGCAAGACCTCACGGCACCCCCAGACTTTGTCAGCTAACACTTCCAAGTAAAAGAAAACAGGCCCCTCTGTAGGTTGGCCAAATTTAGAGAGAATTCCTCTGCAATAAGGACAAGACACTTCTGTATCCCGTGGAGGTGACTATCATATATCAAAAATCTGATGAATTATGGATGCAAAAGTTTTTCAGAGAAAATATTGTAAACCACTCTGAAGCACAGCATAAGGTACCCTGAGTAAACCAGTTGGCACCAGTATCCTTTTGACAATGCAAGGCAAACCAACAACTGATCAGGTGATCCGTATTTCGTTCCTCACAACAAAAGAGCAAGGAGTGACTGAATTATGCTGATTGAGGGAGAATTCAAATCTGATAAATACTTTATCACAAAACACGTAATGAGACTGGAGCTCATGCCCACTGCCATGGCGTGCAAGAGAAACAGGGATTAAACATGTAGGCGCATAATAAAAATATCCAGAAGACTAATAATTTCTCTTTAAAAAAACAGTAAAGAATATAAAATTCACTCGTCTACATGGATCAGAGATGTAATCAGTATTAAAATTCCCACCTTATTAAAGATCCTCCGTGGGAAGGCATTATGAAAGAGCACCCTTAGCCATACGCATGTGCACTGCCAGACCACTCAAGCTGATTCTTTTTCTTCCTGTTTCACCACATCACTTTAATGATTTAGTCAAAATAAATACTTTAGTAATTAATCATGCACAGCCACAGAAATGATAGAACTACAGTCTACAAACCATTTAGGCATGGGTTCATGAGTGAAGCATGTAATGAACAACGAAGTCTTTGCCCAGGATTGGGAGTGATACGCGTTGGGAGTGATTGGGAGCTGCCATCTACCCAGACACAAGTGCCACCAGCAGAACACATGAACACCCATCTGTTACGAACAAATCTACCACCCAAAATAAGGTAGGAAGGCTGTCAGAGACTTCAGGAACTCTACTGAATGCTTCACTCTCTTTTCTGAAACCTACACGGATGGTGCAAGATTTAGCTCCTCTGTTCGTTATAAAATTAAGTCCCTCAGCATATTCATTATATCAACTTTTTAATGAAATTTCTTTTACAGAAATTCTTAAGGTAGTAATAAACACAGAATGAAGTGTTCTGTATTTTGAAGAAATGCAGCTGAAGTACTTTCCTGGGTGTGACAAAAGAAAGGACTATTACCTTTTAATACCAACTACCAACTCTGTAATACCAATTATTGCATTTGTAATCTAGAAGACACTTGCAGTAAAGCTGCCCTGTCTGTTTGGTGTATAACTCTGCTCAAAAAAAAATCAGCATCCTTACCCATAAGGCTCCTTTCTCTCTGAAGGAAATCACTGCTCTGCTATCGGGGTGCTCTGCCTCACTTCAGAAGTGCCACATCTCCTCCAGTAACCCCTTTCTCCATTCCTCTTTCTTTCCTTTACTTCTGACTTGAACACTCAGCTGCCCCTTGGATTTGTTTTGCACAGGCTTTTTAAGATGACTATCTGCCTCCAATACATTCCCCCCTTTCCCCATTCTTCTTTTTCCAAATTTTCATCTCAATTCCCAAATTTAGAGAGGGGAAAGGTGCTTTTCTTGGAGCTGCCAGGAAGGGAGTGGGAATGCGCTGGGATGACGGCAGCTTGAATGACGATAAGAAACAGAGGACAGCCAGCAAACAGATTAGGAAGCAAAATCAACTCTGAGATGTGTCTGCTCCACACACAGCAGGTTGAGAACCTGAGCTCCCAGGTTGAGAACTACTGTTCCAGCTTCTCCTGAGCAACCATGATCTCCACAGCAATACAAACCGGTTGCAGCTACTAAAAACACTCAGGGCACTAGCCAGGCTCCCTTCTTCCCAGGCACTTGGGGTATGGTTACATCTGAGTTCACAAACACCCATGCCACCTGCTTGCCTGTGCTTGGGCTGAGGAAGAGGACCAGGAAGCATCATCATCATCTTATGGAGCTGCTTCTACAAAATTTTGGGTCAATATAACCATTTTGCAAGCTCTTCATATGCTATCAGTATTCCTAGTCTCTTCTTTTCCAGCTTCTTAGACTTTACTTGAAATGATTAAGCTATTTCTTGACTCTATAAAAAGTCAAAGAAGCTGAGGCCTGGGTGATGAGCAACTTGCAAAAATATATCTTTCCTATGAACGGTGGGAAAAATAATTGAATTCTTCATAAAAATTGCTGTATTATTATTACTAGAGAAAGAGAGCACCTTTTCATTTACTGTACTGAATTATGAATTTTTATTATGTAGGGCATAAGTGAAAGAGCAATTATGATCAAATGCTAACTGCACAGGACAAAAAATTAGCCAGTCCCTGGCTGGTAACCACTGATTTAACTGGTATCAGGATGACCTGCTCTGTCTTTTCTTTCATCTATTTCTGAGAAGATTTATGTAACATAAATTATTAAGTTATTAATTAACAAATGTACAGTAAAGCAGGGTGGGGTTTTTTTTTGCTTTTTGCAATATGCCTCCAAGACATAATTTTTTACTGCAAGCAATTTTGCATGTCCTTTTGGACTATATTTTACCCTTGCCAAGAAAAGCCTGCTAAAAAATTAGTGCAACACGGTTCGGTATATTTTGATTTTCCAAGTAGAAGATCCTCATGGCAGTATTTAAGCTACCTGCACAGATAATAAACCTGTTTAGGGAATACAGTCAACTGCAATTAATTACAGGTATTACAGAAAAACATAAATCACATTGTTGATTATAAACACTGTGAACTTAATTCAAGGTAAGGTGAACTAATTTAAGGTAAGACAAAGCCTCTAGGAAAAGCAGTATGTTTTCTTAGACTAAGCAATATAGCTCGGAAGAACAAGGACTGGAGCATGCAAGTTAATCTCGTGTTTGAAGAAAGACTTTGATGTCTTAGAATTTTGCTATTTTTAAAACATATATGATAAGCACAACAAAATAACTTGAGCTATTGCGTTTTCCTACATATCCCGTCTTACCTACATCTTCAGACCATCAGAGAGAGAAACTTATCAACTGGCATACAGGAATGCAATTTCGGTCATTTCATGGGAATCCTATGCATTTTAACCAGGACTTTAACCACGCTGGAGTAGCAACTGACAGCAAAACCACCCCTCAAGACTCACATGCAAATATGAGTGAGAGAAGGAAAGGAGAACGAATAAAACTTTAGCAGGAAGACAAAATTAAGTCTATCTGGGAACAGTATCACAGAAGCAAAGAGAGAAAAGGGCAAACTCATAGAGCACATATTCCCGTAACAGATGACGGGAAACCTACGATTTAACACATGCCTTCTGTGAAGATTTACACCAGCGAGGAAACCCACCAATAAAGTGTCTCATATCTTCTTTTACAACCTGGTTTCTTAAAAGAAGTTCAATTTAGGAGTGGCAGAAGTTATTCCATTTATTCAGCTCCTACAGATCTGTGCTCTGGCTCTACCTGTCTCAGCACGAGTAACGCACAGCCCCTGGGGTCGACCCTTTTTAGAGGAATTCAATTTCTTTCAGTTGCTAGGCTGTAACCTTACCATTCCTCAGCCACATTTTACATGCACAGACTAGTGACAATGGGGTTACTTTGACAGTTCCTACAATGCTACATTTTTTGTCTAATATGTTTAATTTCAAACTCAGAATACTGCTTTAATTTTTCTACATCCAGCACTTACACTGGAAGAAGACTTATCCACGATTGATTTAAAATGCACAGAAAAAGAATTATCTCTAGGTTTACTTTATAGGCACACACTTATTTTGTTGAACCAGACAAAGAACATCTATCAGAAAACAAGTACTACAACTGCTGCAAAATCAAGTTGTAATTGTTCCTTCAGAGAAATCCTTTATCTGTTTAAAAATTAAATAGGCCATTCCTTTCTTTGAAGCTACTTTCAACACCACCTTGTTATTATGGCAGAGAAAATCTATTATCAGACAGCAAACAGGCACTTCATTCAGGTATAAATCACTCAAAGCTAAGATAGAATGTAATTATTGTATTTAACATCTCAAACCTAAAAATAAGGAAAAGAGAATTGTTTTCCTTAGGACCAGAATGCAGGAAGAAAGGTTTTTAGACAAGCAGAAGAATTCTTGTTCATTAAATTGTTATGAAGACACCCAGGCTAAAGAAGTCTGAGTGAGGAAAGAGGGTGCAACCTCATACTTGAGAGCTTGTGAGAGTTGCAAAATTATTTCTTACACAACTTTCTCAAGCTTGCACACATGGCACAAACAGATATTCTGCAACTGTCCCAATATCCCAGACAGTTCCTTAAAGCCAAGCTAGTCTGTTTTCACTGCAGTTGAAACAATGCTTATTCTCCTCATTATACATTATTCTTTCTCCGTTTGTCAGTTTTATTTAAAACCCACCTTCATATAAGCTTATTAGTGGTCTTTCCTTATATAGAAGGCCAGTAGCTACCTACAGAACCACAGAGTTCGTAGGGGTTTTTTGCTGTTGTTTTGGTTCAAGTACAGCAAACCTGAGTAGAAAGCTGTTGTAGCTCTCAGTAAATCAGTAACAGATTACCTACAATGAGGGTAGAGAAAGAAGCTCTCTAGAATTAAGGTTTCCCCCACCCACTTCTTCCCCCAACTCCTTTCTTGCTGCTAATATAATTCCATAACTTCTGTGTTTCTATCTTCACAGGTCTCCTAGGGAATTAAATTTCAGGATGAGGCTTTGTCAAAAAAACCCCAAAACTGTGAACTTCTCTTGTTGCCACACTTGCTGTTTTAGAGCTTCAGAAAATCATGCAATTTAAACAAACAAACAAAGAAAAAAACCCCCAAAACAAAAAATCCCCAAACCCATATGAGGTTATTTTCCCTCTCACTCAAGTTAAAAAGCTATTTGTGATCCTGGAGCTATTACATCAGAAGCATTAATTTAAAACCAGGACATCACCACATTCTTGCCCTTTTGTCATATCAATTTCTGTTTTTCTGTCTGAAAAATCATCTATGCACTTCATGTCTCGCAAGAAATTCATATCAATTCAACTTTAGTAAATCAAAGGAATAATTTAGGTTGAGCAATAATAGACATGTATCTTCTGCATTAAACAAGAGTACATAACTAGATTGCATTGCTTAAATATTCACTTGGCAAAAGAGAGAAGCAACTCTGCAAAGTCTGCATCTATATTATCTTTATGCTGTGGATTTCTGGATTGTTTAATCTTTCTGTATGCAACTTTCATTTTAAAAGAATCATCAGTTTCATAACAGAGCAAACACAAACGTTTAGACCAAATGCTATGTAAAATCCCTTGGGAAATGAACGATCCTCAGACTACACAACAGAAAGCAATAGAACAGACAATGCTGGGGAATTTCAATATTCTTTAAAAGAAGGGCTTTTCTTCACTACTTAGGGTTCATTCTTCTTCCTTAGGCTTGTCTAGTAAACTTGTCAACAATGTAAGATTTTAAGTAATTTGTCCCACATCTTTAAAGCATGGCATAGTCTGAAACAATTTATTTTTATTCAAATGAAAGTGTTCTACAAGAGTAAAGCATACAGGATACAGGTGTGCCTCTTGCAAATACAGGCTCTACCAAACCATAAAAATTCACACGCCAAACAATACCAAAGAAGTTTAATTTTATCTCTGAAAAAGGCAGGACAACATCTTCAGAAGACACTTGGAAAATTCCTCCATAGTGCATGTCTCTGCTTGTTACAAAGAGAAACAACTGGCATACAATATATTTTAAAAAATATAAGCTGTGTAATAGCATGCTCTCATTTTTAATGTAAAAGAGAAACTAAGGTAAGTAACAGAAAAACCATCACTGTTCGTGCAAAAACCATACATCATATCCTATTATAAGGCTGAGTAAATGAGGAAAATGACCAGTTTTCATTATCTAGTTTTAATGACGTAATTCAAATAACTGAAGCTTCATACTTCTGCTGCTAAAACAAGCTGTATTTATGACCTATCTCAGCTGGAAGAAAGCATTTGCATGCCATATCACTGTCTCTTCTAAAACCAAAAAATTATTCTAGTTTATTACAATACGCAATTCATCTTCTGAAACTCAATTTTCTTAACACATAAGTAATGTCTGAAGATTTTTATTGAAGTGAATATCGTGCAGAAACTAAGCACAAACATCTTGCTCAGTGAGGCTTGAGAGTCATTTCTGCTTCTCTTCTTGAACGAGAGCAGAATGAACAACAGCGAGTCCTGAATCAGACCGCTGTCCAGATCATTATCATCACAAATTAAGAAGTCAGAAATGCTACTAATACATTAGTTGAGAAGGGTAAACCGTGCCTATAATGAGTTTTTCCTTTTGGAGGGGAGAGGATAGTTCAGAGCCTTCATCAGGAGATATCCAATTCACTTTTGAGTCCATCTATCCTGCTCTACTCCCCAAATCCAGTCATCTCCTACCACTGAATATCTACTTTCAAGCAGAATTTTATACTCCTGAGTAAAAAGGTTAAAAACTTGACATTTTGAGATTTAATGCTTTAACATTCACCAAAAGACTTAAGTACTTTTATAAATATCTGTGAGAGATGATGGGTTTGATGTGCAGACCTGAGGAGGAGGGCAATTAATCAAGTTAACTATACTGTTTCATTCCCCTCATTCCAATCTTCACTATCCTGTAATTAGAGGTACACACGTTATATTTCATTTATAATCCACGGATAAACATTTGCTCACCGGGCAATCTTTTAATACTTTGTGAAAAAAGGCTTTATTTTAAAGTATGAGAATAGCCAAAGACTATAGCTTTGAAAGTATTTAGTAGTTGTAAGGGGAAAAAATGCCATCTGCTGGGTACAGCTGAGGACTGTCCTTTTCTTACTAACACACCATGCTGCCCTGAGCAAGTTTTCTCCTCATTTCAGACTTCTTTTTTTCCCATCTTGAAAACTGATACAGATATATGCATTGCTTTTGGAGAGTATGTAATAACAGCCTCATTAAAACTTCTTGCTGTCATACCTCCCAGAGATCGGGAGGTCTGACAACAGACATGATGACTAGCATTAGAATAAGGATGCTTTTAATCTTTCAAGAACATTAAAATTGTCTCTAACCCCCCCGATATTTCACTTGCTTTTGCATCTCCACATATATAAATTTTGCAGTTAGGTAATTAAAAAAAATATTCAGCTTACACATATAAAGTAGAGCACAAACAAAAGCTCGCATTTGTTTCTCTGTTAGTCATATACAACTTTTCTACCATTCATAAGCTAGAGTTGGACCATTGCTTGGTAGAGCGCACATGCAGAACCAGTTAGTTAACCTATCTTAATACCATGAAAGCAAGGCACTGAAAATCATATTGCTATAACGAAAAGGACAAGTCGAGAATGGCCAGCGAAGAAATATACTTACATGAAAAGAGCTGAAAATTTGAAATAGCGTCGTCAGATTTAATAAAATGGATAATCTTTAAAATTAAGAAGTATGACAAATGGAGGATAGGGTTCCTACATGTAAACATAAGGAGGAAAAGAGGAGTTTTGTTTTGATTCATAACAGCCAAGGGATTTTTTTTTTACATTTTTGTTTGTGCTTTTAGTTTTACAACATAAAGCAGCAGCTGTCACCTGTGTATGTATACACACAAACATATGCATATAGGTATAGATATTTATAAATAAAAATATCTGGTTCATTTAATACAAAGCTGAAACAGCTTACAACCTTGGAAATCTGAGTTTCAAAGTTAAAATAAAGGCTTATTTCTCACATATACAATGATACTAAAAATGAAATAGGTCCTGTGAATGAACATATCTTCCATGTGTTTAAGATAAAAGCCTTGAAGTTGATTTCAGAATAGAAGTCAGTACAAAACCTTGCTTGTACTTCACACTCACTGTCATGAGACTGCTTCGCAAAAAGCAAGAAAGCATAAAAAGTGTATGAAAATAAGGAATTTTGGCCTTTTTAAGATCCTCTAGTAGGATGACAAGCGTACATCTGTTGTCAAATGGAACCAAATCTCTACTGAAAACTATTAAAGGCTTTTTACAAAGCACTAGATATTCCCCGTCGAAGTGCACTATGCGCACAAGCTCCATATTCAGTTGTTACTGTTCTTTTCCCGATTGCTTAGGTAAGTAACAACATGGATTCTTCATTACCATTGACTCATCAGGCCTTGATTATGCAAATTAGTATCTCACAGACAGATACATGCACCTATAGCCTCACTGATTTTAATATGTTTCTACAATAGGATAAGCATCTTTTCCCAGAAAAAAACCCAACATTATAAGCTGGGTGTTAGGTAAAAAGATGGCAAGTGGGAATTACCAAGCCTATGGGAGATCCTAAGTCATTAAAGTAACAGATATTAAAAATTCAATTTATTTCCTCAGAATGCAAATGTCCCTTAAAATGCTAATTTAAAAAAAACCCTCATCATGTATTTATTTTTTTAAATCAATCATCACAACTTGAATCCCTACAAAACCACAGATACTGGATAATTATTCTAAAAAATAATTATGTAGGTTTCTTTTCTAATGCCTCTGAGGTTGTAAGATAAGCGCGTGTACGAGGAGTTTCTCTTGGCTATCAAACAGGGAAGGTGAAACTGCTGATAATCTCCCAGTGTTTTAGAAGCCCACAGTTGTATGCGTACCATATCGATAACACTGTCATACCAGAAATGCAAACAACCTGAATCGGGGTCATTTATTTTGTTGACATGTTTTGCTGATTCCAAAGTACTTGTGAATTCAGGAAGACACAAAAAGCCGGGCTTCTAATTCCTAAACCAATTTCAAAACATTCTGATGGTATCAAAGCAAATGGAATGGTATTCTTGGAGCTATGACTGTCATGAATTATTTTTATCTTTAATATATTCATTATTTAGTACTTATATCTGTTCTTTTATGATTTGTGAGTTTAGTATTACCAGAAAATTAAATAATAAAATGTTAAGAGTAAGACCGATGAAGAGCACAAAACACATACAGTATCTTTGGCTGTCCAGTCTGTTTGTTCTACTCTACCATGGTGATAATTTTTTCTCCTCTTCGTTTGCTTTATTCTTCTTTGAAATACACCACAGCATGCAAGGAATTCATCTGAGCTGAAGTTTTTTTTTCCTTAAATACATGTTTCTTTAATTCCAAACATGACAGAAAAACACTTAATATTCAGATCTCTAATAATCCTATACTAACGCTCTTTTCCAAACATCGTTTTAATGTACCAATCTGAAAACTCAAGAAAACAGACAATAAAAACTCATTAAGCAACAAATTAAAAAAAACCCCACCAAATAACTGAATATTAAATCATACTGTAGGCAATTAATGCAAATAAAAATATTCTGAATTACGTTATCCTTTATAGCATACTCACAAAATACAGCAAAAACTTGTCTGAAGGAGACCAAATAGTTACTACATGCAAAAATGCAGTTCAAAGAAGCTCATATCAATTTATAAAATCCATTAAAAACACTTTGAATGGGATGTTCAAGAATACTCAACTAATAACTCCTATAATTTAAAAAGTTAATTTATATTGGTGGAAAAGGAAAAAATATGTTCACAACTGAATTTCAGTAAGTCTGAGAGCAGCATATCTATTGTTCAAGCTATAGCAAAAGGAAGATGAACATTTACTCTACTTGAATTAGACAGTTTTTAAATTATTCATCTGGCAAACCTTTAGAGCACATAACAAAGAACAATGTCAAATTCCTCTTAATAAAAAATGCATGTTATTTTACTTTGCAACTCAAAAATCTTCACTAAAAGGACAACCCCACAATTTGTAAATTAAATGTAGGTACAGTAAGTATTCTGAAAAATCTCTATATAAAGTAAAGAAAGCACGGAGAAAGAAAAACAAAAATGTTTTAAAATATTTAGTAATTAAATGTCTAACAGCTCCATATTATTTGCAAAATATTTAACATCTGGTCTACAGGCAAGCATAGAATAACTCTGATTGGAAAGGATCTTCACAGGTCACCTGCCTCATGGTCAAAACAGGGTCAGCTTCCAAGTTATATCAGGTTGCTCAAAGCCATATCCATCCAACTTCTGAATATCTCCAAAGGCTCTCCAATCTCTCCAAGATTCTACAACTTGCCTGCCTACTACAGCATTTGACCTTTTCACACAGTTTCTCCTCCTGTCCTTCTACAGTTTGGGTCCTTTGCTTTTCATTCTTTCAACATGCATCTCTGAGCAGCCTGGCTCCATCTTCTCTATAACTTGCCATTAGGAAGTCGTAAACAGCAGTAAAGTATTACACAGCCTTCTCTTCCGCAGCCTGAACAAACGCAGTTCTCTCAGCCACTCTTTGTATGTCATGTTCTCCAATTCCCTTACTGTCTTGGTGGCCTTCCACTGGACTTGCTCCAGTGCACCTACGTCTTTCTCATACTGGGAAGCCCACAACTAGACACAGCAGTCCAGATGCAGTCTAACAAATGCTGAATAGAAGTGAAGAATCATCCCCTCCACCTGTGGTCCAGTTATCAGCTGGCCGCCTTTGCCGCAAGGGCTAATTGCTGCCCCAGTTTCAAAACTTTGCCCTCCAGTAGCCTGAGGTCCAGTTTGCTTACGTAGTCCCTAACTTGAACTTCCTCCCCTGTTGGTAACAATTCATTTCCCTGCTCTCTGCCACGAGGTTCAGGGATCTGAGAGGCCTAAGAGTAGACCTTGCCAGTCAAGACCAAAGGAAAAGAGGCACTGCATACCTCAGCCCTTCTCATATCTTTTCTCATGACATCTCCTGCCGCATCAGCAGCACCCAATTTTCTTTAGTCTTCCTTTTGTTACAAAGGTACCTGTAAAAGTCCTTCACTTATCTTCAACTCAAGCTGAGTTTTGGCTTTCCTAATTCCTTCTCTCTCCACCCAAACACTGTTTTTTTAATGTTCTCCACAGAGGCCTGTCCCTGTTTACATCTTCCATACACTTCACTGTTTGTGTGAGTTGACTCAGGAATTCCCCATTCAAGCACGCCAGCTCTCTGCCGTACCTGCTTGCCTACCTGCACGCTGGAAAATTGTGTGTCCTTGTCCATTTTGAGGAGGCTGTCCTCGAAGATCAACCAGCTCTCCTGGGCCTCTCTGCGCTTTAGGGGACCTGCCGTGAGAGACTACCAACCTGTTCCTTGAACAAGCCAAAGCCAGCTATCCTGAAGCCTGAGATTACATTTCCACTGCCTGCTTCTCTCACTCCTCTTTTGGATTCTACCACCTTACAGTTGTTTAGCTGGGGACGGCATCAGCCTTCAATTTCCATATTCACAAGAAGCAAGAAATCTAAGCTACATGGCCAAATAGGAATCAAATATCTATCCAAATGTAAAATAGGGCAGAGAAGTGCATAGGAGATAAGAAAATGTTAGAGGCATATGGTCTTTGCGAGCTTTTCTTGATCTCGCTTACAGATAGAAATGGATCTTTAACAGAGTGGATAATCGTTATGATAGCTGACATGAGTAACCGGAAAGACTGCTTTAAGGCGGCAGCTAGCTCAAGAAAAAGCAATAGGGTCTATAAAACATACAAGGCTACATTTACATTCCATTTTGCAAGCATATAGATAATTTTAGGATGATATGAGGCAAAGGTTTTAAAAATCTGGATAAATGAGTAGCTAAAGTAGAATAATTATCTGACAGATGGAGATTGCCCCAGGCTGCCACTTGAACATATAAAAAGATGAGTCTGAGTTCATTTTTGAAATCCAACATTAGAAATTCCAAGAGCATCCTGAGTATTAGTTGTGGAAGGTACAACACTATGTTCAGTGTACCAGAGCATAAAAAGAGGTTAGATTCAAAGCCTTACTTTGAAAATAGGTTTTAAAAGCTGAAGTGTTACGAAGAATATTTCATAAATACTTAACAACATAGTACCGAGGTAAACTGTCTGTCTACTAGTTTCCATCACAGTGTCAATGGTGGCAGTTGCGCGTGCATATTTCTGCCATGGTAATATTTGTGCTTGTCCTTCCCGTGCCACCACACTGCTCCTTCTACAAGTAAAATCCTCTCTCCGTCAGTTTGCACAACCCTGCCCCCTGCACTTCTTCAGAACTAGTAAGACCTACTGTGGAAACAACTGAACGCCTGAAGGTTAACAGCTAACCAAATTACTCCTTTCCTTGGTTTGCAACTCTTACATTCCATAAAAGGCAAGCAACTTCGAAGCACATGCTTCCTTTAACAACAGTACAGCCATAAATGCAGATAATATATTCCAACCTGCACCACTCCTGCTGTCATCCCAACACTGTGCATCTTTGCATCTATTTGCAACATCTTGTCCTTATTTGTTCTGTAATTGCTGTGTGACATCATCTGCGTTCTGCCTCATAACTCCACTGTACCCAACAGAAATGCAGCCCCAAACTTGACTGTGATCTTCGGAGGCCAAAGGAATACGGGATTATTGTTTCTATCACCAGGGTATTATTTGTAAAGCTCCTGTTCTGTGAGGGATGGCACACGTGACAGCAACTTCGTGCTCTTTGATAACAAGCATTCTGCAAACAGGTGAGAAGGCAAAGAGTTCACGGCCCAAACCGACATTTTGTGGATCACTTAAACGGGGGAATGGAAAGAGAGGAGGGAGCAACAAAACACGGGCCAAACAGCCATGTCAGTTCTGCAGATCTTAGCTGATTCAATTAACTTCCACGTTTTTTCAGCCAGTTACCAATTATTTTTCAAAGCAGAAGAGAGAGGAAGACTAGCTTATAAAACAGATAAGCCACCCTATGACAGACAACATAGCTATACGAGAGCAAATCAAGAACACCACGGTTATTTTGAACCTGTTGCAGCTTCTTCCCCCAAAGCTCCTTCTAATTTACAGAAGAAAAAGGACAACATCACATCTAACAAAAGGAAAACATTCACTTGCCTGTAGTCATGATATTTCTTTCTGGTTGTTTATTTGTAATTACCAATATATCCAAGATTTTAAGTCCCTGCTGTCAAGATTTGCAGCCCCACTGTCCTTGAATGTATTGTACTTTATCTCCCATTTTTCATTACTTGACAACGCCCAAGCTAAACAGAACTTTGCCTCAACACCATTTGCTTCTTTTATTTCCTTAATGTGATCTACCTCATCATGGATATAATTAAAAAAAAACAACAATACAGACTTGTTACTAACAAAGAGTTCATGTCTACTTCAGATTACTATTTTTTTAAAGAAACGAGCCTTTATTTCTATTTCTTTCTTAGAAGATGAGTAAAATTCTTGATTCTTTCCAGTACTTCAAGGTTCTGTATAAAATGTATATTATTCCATGATTTGAAATGGTATCAAATTGACCCAGTAAGAAATTAATTCAAAGCCAATAAAACCAAAGCCTTGCCTGTAATTTGATTTTAGCATGTCTGATTCAGATAAAATTAAAGGACTTGCACAGGCTAATTAAAAAACTGTTAAAGGAAGCACGGATATTTAAGAAATTCTGGTTTTGGAAGCTACCACAAATCTGGCACTATTTAGACATTTCCAGCTGATATTTGTGACATTTAAATAAGTCTCAGAGTTGGTTTGGGTTTTTTGGATTTTTTTTTTTTTTTTAAGAAATATTCTTAGAGTCAGATATTTGAGGGAAAAGCATCTCTACTGTTTAACAACAGACTTACAGCCTTCTCTGTAATATAAGTGAGATATTGCACACAGCAATTAAATATCCTCCGCGTTCTCTTCTGATAAGGTCGTCTAACTTGAGGTCATTTGGAATCATATATATAGTCAGCATGACTAATCTTTTACCTCCCATTTTTTATTACTTGACAATGCCTGCGCTAAACCGAACTTTGCCTAAACACAATTTGGTTTTTTTTCCATGTGGTCTAGTTAATCATGGATATAATAAATTAAAAAAACCCAACAATATAGGCTTGCTACTAACAAACTACTTGAAAGGACATTGTAGAGAGGTTGGTGCTGGTCTCTCCTCACAGGTAATTAGCGATAGAACAAGAAGGAATGGGTTCAAGCTGCAGCAGGGTAGGTTTAGGCTGGACATTAGGAAAAAATTCTTCACAGAAAGAGTGGTCAGACACCGGAATAGGCTGCCCAGGGAGGTGGTGGAGTCACCATCCCTGAATGTGTTTAAGAGTCGTTTAGATGTGGTACTGGGGGATATGGTGTAGGGGAGAACTTTGTAGAGTGGGGTTGATGGTTGGACTCGATGATCTCAAGGGTCTTTTCCAACCTAAATAATTCTATGATTCTACAGAGTTCATGTCTACTTCAGATTCCAAACTTTTTTTTCCCTATGAGTATCATCATAACTTAGGAAAAATACAAGGTACTGTTATATGATCAAAGGGCTCCACTCCGCACTGCTGATGTGAGACCTTTATTTTAGTAACCCTGAAATGACAGAGAAGTGCTGGGACGTGGGTCTACCTCTTTCAAGCACACATAATGTGAGAGTTTTTCAGTTCAACTACTGTGTTTCACCAGACATAAACAAAAAGAACTCTTTTGTTTAGCTGATTTAATAAATTGTTGGTTGTTGTTTTGTTTGTTCATTCGTTGGTTTGGGTTTGGTTTGGGTTTTTTTATAATAAAAGTAACTATATTGAAGCTATGAGAAGAGATTGAGAGAGAGCATAAACTGGAATTCTTGCAAACACAACATGAAAAGAGTTAATCTAACCATCATCCCGATGCTTGGACAGGCTGGACTATGACAATACACAGGGGACAATTACCATGGCTCAGCTGATAAGATGCAATTCACTAAGGTGCAATAATGCAATTTCTTTCAAATATGTGCACTGAAAAGGAGTGTCAGGATTAGGTCACTGAGGTTACAGAAACCCTGCCTTTCTTTGGGATGCACCAGTACATTTTTTTTTCTTTATGTTTATTCTTTGTTATGCATTCTTCATCTTTGTAGGGAAGCATATTCTAAAAGTACTTCATAGATAATAAGCCCAATCCTTCTGCCGAATTCAATGGCAAAACCCCCTCTGATATCAACAGTGAAATAACAGAACCCTAGATAAAAACAACTGGTCATTCATCCGTAACTGAACTACATCTGGGGTGAAACACAGCAGCTATTTTGCAGTTAATGTTACTATTGCAGACTGATCTATGGATGGAAATGTACAACTGAAAGCACAGGGGAATTTTAGGTAGATGGAAAATAATCATACTGACTAAAATCTGGCAAACTCCCAGGAGGTAACACCGTTATTCATACGAAAAATGCACAAGACTGTTTACAATTGTTCAGGATCTCAATTACTTATGCCATCCAAAAGACATGTCCAACAGCTGACAGTGCTCTAATCTCATGCTACTGAATAAATAATGCTCCTGTATGCTTTTTTCACTATTTAAGTGAATAGGGAACTATTAAATACAAGGGCTGCATGGCTGGAGTTTTGTGATACGGACTCAGCCTGTATCACTACTGGCTGGGCTGCAAACTGTGATAAAATCACACACACTTGTAGCACAGGTTTAGATATGCCTGCGTTTCAAGATTTAAAGATGAGCCTGTAAATCAGAACAGAGGACCTGGAAATTACAGACAATCCCCATTCCCATTGTTTCAAGCTGTCAAGTATTTGAGATCGATACTTTGACTTTGGCTCCTCATTTGTCAGTAACGGATCAATACAAAGGCATACCTTCTGTTTCCATAAATATTCTTGCTTAACTTTACAAAAACAACACACGAATTCTATAACAGTACTTTAACCACATCTGTATTACTCTGCTGCCAAATGCATGCCAGATTTCTCTTTGGATTACTGAAGAAGGAAACTTTTTTTTTAACCTAAAAGGTTGAAATGAATATCAATGTTTGCTTTTAACATTGATAAATGTTGGGGGAGGCAGGAAGTCTAACATTGTCACGTTAAAATTGCCAGGAGCAAGACATTCAGTTCATCAAAACAGAATTTTTAGTTATACCAGAAATCAACCATTTTATTATGGTAGCGCTCAGAACTCAGGAACTGCCTTTTTACAGTCCAAAATTAAAGATGCTTCTTTTAAAACTCTAGTCAATAACTTCAAAATCAGTATAATTCTGATGTTTTCACAAATGAGTTCAGATTTTACCAAGCGATAAATTGGATACTCAAATTAACAACTGAAGCAGTTAAACATGGAGTATTTCATTCATTGTTTGTGTTTAACTGGGCAGAAGCTACTGTTTCATAGGTCATTACTTAACATAAATACCTCTCTCCTAACAATGGCAAATTATTATTTTCCACTCAGTACTTCATTAACTTTTCTTTTTGTTGGATGAATGCACTTATGTTACTAATAGCAGTCAACTGTCATGTGAGTTGAAGTAAAACATATCTGGAAGAATTGTACTTTATTTATCAAATGTCAGATTGGTAGCGTTATGTTTTTCTTCTGCGTGTGAGAGGAACATAAACATTAACATATTTAAGTATTACAGTATTTACAAACTAATTCAGACAATTATTTCCACAATATGAGCAACACACTTATTTTCACATAGCTGGAATATAGTAGAACTTTTCTAAATGTTAGAAAGTGTTTCCAGTTCCACAATGGATCCACCATTCTTTAATAACTTGCTACTAACTGCCCAACTTTTAAGAAACAGTTTTTTGCTGGCTCATATTTTATAACCTTTTTATGTTCCGATCAAATAATCTATGATGTAATATATAGCACTGACAGTTTTGTATTTGAAATCGGTGATAACTAATCAAGCAGAAACTCCTTTTTTAATGTGAAATGAAAAATCTGTTGTGTTTTGCTTCTGAATCACAGGCTACTACTGTACCTTTATAAACTTCAGCAGAAGTCATAAGAATACCATACTAAAAATAACCTTCCTATCAAATAATGGGTAATTTTTAATTTTATTTTTTTTTTACATAACATTGCATTTTCAAATACAAAAATCTGAATAGATAATTCTGACCTCATGAAACGCTTAGAGTTGAGTACATTTTGCAGAATAAATCCCATATCCTTAAGAGACTCTCTATTCATCAAATATATTCATTAACATGACACGCAAATGTTTAAAAGTTAGATGGGCCATTATTAGCACTGTGGAATACGTAAGCAATATATGAATTAATTGTTTAATCATATTGAGTTGCCCGTGGCACCAAGAAAAAGAAAAGCTAAATGTCAGTATTTCAAACTGACAGTTGAAATGAGTCCCAGATGTTAAAACATTAAGCAACCTAAAAATCAATTAACTTCGTTTTAAACAAAATCTTTTCCAAAGCAAGCTTTAATCTAGTGACTCAATCTTCCCCTTGCCCTCCCTGGCACAATTGAACATGGAAATCACCCTTATTTAATATGCGCAGTGACTGAAGTAAGCCAATAGTATGTTGAACTGATGTAAAGATTCACACGTCCTCTGCCATTTGAACTCACTGGTTTTGATTAAGATTTTAATGGTTTTAAAGGAAATATCAAAGAATATCTATCAAGTCAAAATGTCGAGTCATGTTTTTCTTTAAGAAAAACATTGTGCAGTTATTCTAAAATGGAAGAAAGCTTAAGTTGTTATTGTTTTGCATAAAACCAATGAAAAATAGTTATTTTATAAAAGAACTTAAGCTAATACAGCCTGCCTATTTTCTAAAAACATAAGGGGTAGTGCCAAATCCAAAAAGGACTTTTTTTAGAAATGTTATGAAACTTAGTTTAAGAATGAGCAAATTTACATTATAAATATCTGCCATTGTTTTCAGTACAACACTGATTACAACAGTTGCCTATAATTTGAATGAACAAATTCTACAGAATACAGAAAGGCTTAGCCCCAGGAAATGTCAAGAAATATCAGAGGAGAGATTAACTGCTAAGGGACATTCACATTTAAAAAAGGAAGAAATTACATACCCCTCTCCACCAATTCTTGTTATCTTTAGACGAAAATCAACAGAGTTCAGGCTGGGTGGCTTCCATTTCAAAATATCATCGCATCGACCAGGCTTGTATTTCTGAAGAATATTAAAAAGCAGTTTAATTATGCTTATTGGTTTTCACTGGTTTTAAAAGTAACAATTCAGCATTTCAGACTATATTAGCTGTCTCTAATGAATTACAATACTGAGTCACTGAAACAATGAATTCCATTACCACTGAGGTAGTTGTGCTTCACTACTTTATTTGCTGCTCCCTTTTAAAACTGCTTAGCGCTGTAGCCAAGCCATTGCATATAATAAAAAGCTGAGAATGGAAATAAAAATTAGCATACTTCATTATCTCTCTCTAGCTACAGGAAAATTTCAAGAAAGAAAATAAGACAGCACAGCAGCAAATGAAAACACTGATAGGACACGCATAAAAGCTACACTTAGGATAATCTTGACATTTTTGAACAATTTTATGAACAATATTTTTGTTATCCATTCTGTTGGCTGACACAACATGAAAAAGCCAGTAGTTGCCACACTGCCAACTATCAGAAAGGCCCATCAGAAACATGTTCTTTAGTACCAATGGAATTTAAGTTACTTAAAGATTAAAGTACATCATGACATACAAGAACATAAATAAGGGAACATCCGTTGCTTAAGAGAAAGGGTACACATTTGAATTGAAAGTTGCAAGGAGCAATTTTCTCTTTCATTAGAGCTTTGGTTTCTCATGGTCTCTTCTATCATCCACTTTGATTTACTGAGCTGCCATTTTGTTGATCCTCAGCTAATAGCATGAGCCATCTTGCTAACCATTTCCTTACCAGAATATCTTTCATGGCGATGGAGAAAATCAGAATTAACATGAAGAGGGCAAAAGTAAAAGAGTAATTTGCAGATGCACAAAATGAGAATTTTCAGTTGTTACATACTTATTAATCCACAATGAGAAAATTTATACAATTTTACCTAAAAAAACACCAAGAATGTCCACTGTCTTTTGGTAACACAACGATCACTAGCATCACATTGCACCCGTGCTGTGTTAAATATTTGCAAAACACAAAATTTACTCATAATAAACCTAACAGATCTAAAGTGACAAAGGCAGATAAGAATTTTCTGTTTTCTGACCTAAGAACAGAAAGTTATTCCTTCCAAAATAAATGCAGCACATGTTGCTTATAATTTCTTGATGAAAAGGTATTGTTTAAGCAATTTACGAAAACCAGAAAATGTTTCAGCAGTAAAGAAATATTCCTTTAGCTGCCACCATCCCGCTAATCCTTCCCTCATTTCTCTGGCTTTTTTCCATTCACCAGAAATATCTTAACATTCCAGTGATCTCATCTTTAAATTCTTACAGTAATGAAATTTATCTTGCTCCTTAGTTTTCTCCTCTACTTTCCCAAACTAAAAATCTGCTATCATCAGTATGGTGTTAAAAACATTCATGCCATACATACTGACTGATATTAAATAGACAAAACAGAATATACAAAATATGATGCTAAGTAAAGCTTTTCAGATCATCATTTTTATATATACTTTTTTTACATATGGATTATGTAATTAAATATATTTTGAAGTATCTACATTCAATCTTACAGAAAGAATTTATTATTTTAGTACATATTTAATTGACTGTGTGCATTGAGCGTGAGAATTACGATAAAGGTAGATGGCACTGAAGTTTCTTTTTCAGTTAACTTTTCCTGCCATTTTCTTGTACTTATATCTGATATAGAGAGAATATGAAATTAAATTCTATATAACTTTTAGTAATAAAATTTGTCCCAGGAATAATAGGACAAAACGCAGTGTTCACAAAGACATTATTTGTTGCTATTTCTCATCTGCTGTTTCTAATTTGGCCAAAGACAATTACTACTACTGGGTATTTACTACTTAATTCAAAGAACTACGGTGAACACTTCCGTTTGTGACAAATTTCTCCACAGACAGTGAGAATTTAATTTATGAAACAACTGCTACGGCAGGTATGAAGGAACACATGGTAGAGCTGAGTAGCTGAATTTGCTGGAACAGGTATGAATTTTGCTGTATGGAACAGAAGATTCATCTTAATGGTTGCTCTTCACTCTTTTAGCATGACTGAGGTATTCAACCATTCCATAAAAATGACATTTGTCAATCATACATAAATCCTAAAATCTTGTATTAAGCCTCTATGTCACATGGCTTCTAATTTATTGACTTGCAATAATCTTCTGAGCAAGATTACTGTAGTGTTTACAGTGATGTATTTATGAATATGTACTCAAGTAATAAATTTCTTTTTCAGCAGTAGGTCATATTTTTGAGACCTTATGAGCTATTATGACTAGACTCAGTCTAACTGACTTTAGACAGCAATCTCAGCTTGTTTAATGTATGGCTTCAAACCACACTTTTACATATTATTCATTTAAAGAGAAGATAAAGAGAGGCTAATAGTCCTCAAGACAGAGGAAATTGTCTCTTTTGTATGGAAATACCATTCCCAATCAAAAAACACCCCATATTTTGTGTCCAAAAGGTAAATTTGGAGTGCTTCTGCATTCACAAGTCCTAAATATTTCCTCCCAACCATAAACAGAAGCCTTACTTTCTGGGAAAACAACAACAGGATTGAAACATACACCATCTTGAAAACTAAAGACCAAGACTTCTTCTGAGCAATGTGAGAAAATACAAAGGCCTTTAAGGGAGGACCAAAGGCTTCTTTCAGGATTGCAGACTCTGTCCTGCTTCTGCCTGGAACGAGACCCCTGAAAATGCTAGATGCTTCTTTAGGAAATGAATTCTTATTAACACGAAAAGAATAAATGAACCTCTCTGAGTGACAGCACTGAAATCCGGAGGAAGAGCTGCATCTGATCTATATAACAACCCAAGAATGGCCTCACTAGAGCTCTAGCATCCTGGCTCTGACAGCAGCCAAAAAGCATATGCTCAGGGAAGGTGAAAAACAGGGCAATCATATATGATATTTTCTACTACTACTACTCTCTCAGGGACTATCCGTTTCCAAGCTCAGAGTCTTCCTGACGTGGATGTGATTCAAGTGTGATTCCTGTGTATTTAGTGATTTTCAGTTTTGCCTGCACAAGCTTGTGTAGCTCCCCAGTAAGACCCTGTAAACTTCCACCCACTGTTACAGCCCGCAGCACAGTGTCTCACACACAGCCTGACCCCACTGCAAGAAAAACCATCACCTTTTGTTTCTCTTGAACCGGCTTTTGTTGGTTTCGAAGACTTGCACTGCCTAGGGCTCATATTAAGAGAGATGCTGAACACTCAAGCCCCATTGCTTCTGTGCTACTCATAGTTTCATCTGCTTCCATGTGCATGGAAACACACTCACCTCAGAGGCTATCAATTTACATGTGCAGTTACAATTTTTTTCTCCACATATATCACTCAACATTTATCTACACTGAAGTTGATGTGCTGTTTTATCTCTCAGCCACCTAATCTTGTAAGGGCTTACTATAATTCTCCACAATCAGCACCAGCCCTTGCTGATCCAGCAAAACCCCATCACTTTACAGTTCACCCTGTTTTCCAGCTTGCTTATGGGCAGTACAGGTGAATCCTCTCCCTGGTGAGGACTGACCAGTACCCCATCCCCCGACTCCTACTTTTTAACCAATTACTTATCTATGCAAGAACCTGTCTTTTAGTTACTTCACATCTCACATCTGTCTTACAGAACCTGTCTCACATCTGCTTTAGTTACTTCAAGAGGTTTTTGTTATAAACTTTCACAGAGCCTTTCTGGAAGTCTTGGCGGGGGGAATACCATGCAATCCTTACTCAAATGATTTTTGATCCCTTGGCTAGAGAGGCATAACCTTCCTTTCAAAAAAGCACATAGTTTTCTGCAACTACATCATGTTTACCCAGGTATCAACTACTATATTCCTTATTATAGTCTCTACTCTTTTGTCCAGTACAAACATCAAGCTTACAGCCCTTACTCCTTGTCTGATCTTCCATAACACCTGCCCCCACCCTCAGTTTTTTTAATTGACATTGTATTTTCTACCCTCACATGCGTAGGAACCAAAGTATATATTCCACACAGAATCTACTACAGGATTTTTTCAAAGTCTTTTTCCAAGACTGACAAGTTACAGCCTCCGAAAAGTCAATACGAAACCACCTTCATGACAGAGAGGAACAACTATTCCAAGATCAGTAATGAAAAGCAATGTTTTGACAGGATATATCTGCATACCTGTAATTGCACCGCTGGATCCACAATTTTGACTCAGTGTTAATTTTAAAATTAATTGGCTGGCTTGCTTGAAGGAGAGTGGGGGAGGATTTGTTCTTTACGATGGAGTTCTCTCTCTTGCCTTTACCTCTAGAACCAGCACAGTGTGAAACAAACCTCAGCTAACCTTTTGGTCCTATTAATAAAAAATTGAGGAAAAAACTTATCTACCACACTTCAAGTCAGCCAAAGAGATCTTGCCTAGAAAGCAATGGCAATAAAAAAAATACACTTTGCACTATTACACTTAGTTTTGACCATTGTCAAATAACACCACTCTCACTTCACAGCGGAATTGTTAACACTGAGCACCTGGTAAAGGTAACAGGTAATTTACCCCTATCTTTCTGAAACAGTTGCAAAGACTTAGATATGCAATCAGACTTCAAAACTCATATCAAGAACAAGTTATACAGCCCCCAGACTACTTCTGTTACCACAAAAGACAGAAATTCACAGAAATTTAGCTTAAAATGAGAATTTAACCAAAGGCCACATTAATAATCCCCAAGAAGGAGATTCATTTTTGTGACAGATGAGTCCATACGCACGATACAGCAGTAGTAAGTTCTTGAGTTTGAATGTTAAGTGCTAAATCGATTTCTTTAAATATGAGCTGGAACCAAACAAGAATTCTGCTTGTTACGTATGTGAAAACTTCACCTTAGATGAATCATTGCATACTGCAGACCTGTTCTGCCTGAAGTTATTCTACATTCTAATTCCCAAACAAAATGTGAAGCAATCTGTCTGAGATCAAACTACTCCCTAGCATTTTAAATATAGCATTCATAGCAATGCTATCCTCACGACCACCTCCTGACAAATACGGATGTACAGGACTACTTCTAAATCATATCAGGCCCCATATCATCTCAAATACAAAGTTCATGCTTCAGTCTGAAGTCTTTCAGCCTCGTCTAACCACAGAAATTGGAGCTCCACATCAAAAATGTACATTATCAAATCAGAAACTCTCTCAAATAGCTTTAAAGGATGACCTCCTGGAGTCCCTTCCAACCTAAATTATTCTACAAAGTTGTAATCTCTCTTTCAATGCTTGTTCTGTTAGCAGCTGTATTGGGTGCACTTCCACTAGCATTTTAGTTTGCAAAAGTAATGTACTTTCAAAGTAAATCCCCCAGTTGTTCCTACTCAGTACACGTTAGTTGAGATAGCTGTGCAGCTCTGGTGCATGCAATTTGGGTTCTATTTACATAAAACCAAACTTGAAGGTTCAATTCAGGAACACACCTAATGCACGTCTCCCCACAGTATGAACGCTACCGAGTGTCCAAGAGTCCAAGGCAAAGGCTGTACCATTGTGGTGCTCCCTAGCACCTACCTAGCAGAGATGAACCTGAGCTGTGAAGACATCCTGCAATATATTGAAATGCTATTTAAAGAAACAACAGCGTCAGCGCCTTCAGGTTGGCTATGAACCCCTAGCCCTCAAAGTTTTATAACTCTGCTATTCACTCAGCATCTACCCAACATTTCTTATATCTTTGTTGTGTTATTATTATTATTAAAAATGCCCTACATTCTGTGGTCATTCTCTCCTGGCAGAACCCCAGCCCCTTTCTTTTCATCATTCCTTTAATTTTCACAACCTTCCATTCCAGTCAGGCCTTCTCCCAATAGCAGTGTCAACCACCACAGTCTCCTAGAAGATTGACCTTGGCCACTTGGTACTTGTCAGATTGAGCTAGTGGACCGAGAGCTCCTCCAGCGGCAGAATAACTGGCAGAATCAAGACGTTACTAACCTCAGGAGTTCTGCCGTTTACAAGAGCACTATCAATCAGTATCACCTTAGCTCAAGAGGATGAAGGCCAGGGACAACAGAAGTAGCATGGCAAATGTACCCCTATTATGGAGATCTTGAACTTCAGACAAGAGCACAATAATGAACCTAAAACTCATGTGCACATCCAACAACCTGGGATGTAGAATCATCACAGCCCAACACAAAGCACATCCTCTGGCATCCATCTCAGACTGCTGAATTGCATTGATTCCTAATCTCATAACTCAATAACCTCCGTAGGTTCAAGTGGGTCCATTCAAGCCACAGGTAGGGGTTTTTGTTAGACTCTAGTGGGCCATTTTAGCACTGCAGGGCAAACTGATGGGTTGCTGGGTCATGTTGAAGCCCAATCCCCTGCCCTGTCCCAAAAGTATTAAATCTAGCTGTCCCCTTCCTCCACAGCTGCCCATAGAGGGGGCCACTCTTTTTTCCTCTCCCTACAAGTCAAGAGAAAGGCTGGCCCTCAGAGAAGAAAGTTCTGTTATCTGAACTTTTGCTGACACATTTCTTGCTAGTTGCAGATATCCCTCCCCTACAGCTTTTGGGTTTGCCTACGGCCATGTGTCTTCTCAGCATTTGAATTCAATGGGTGGTTCAGTAGGAAGCTGAAAACATGGGCAACGGGGATGTTAGTGGCCCATAATGAGGATGAAGTTTCACTCCAAACAGCTGCTTTTATATGGGATAGACTTTGCTGCTTAGTATTTTGTAGGAGGAAGAGTGGGGTTGGTTTCTGGGACTGCATTCTGGGCAGGCAGTCTGGGCTGTGGGGTGTTGTTGACTCACCATGAAGACACCCACCTGGAAGACTGAGTAATTTCAGCCTAAAGTCTAGACAAAACAAATGGTTCATTTCTCCTAGCGACTGAAAAGGAAGAAGTGGTGGGATGACCAAGAGAGAAGTTCGTGCCTCATCAAGAAGTGGAAGAGAAGATTTCCTTGACAAGGGTGCCTTACTATCCTAATAAAGCCTCGTCAACCAGCTCTACCTCCCTAACCCTTATTAAATACCATCTTCCTGAAGTGCAGCAGCACCTAACACAGGCCACCTTACATTTCTTCCTCATCTTCCCTCACTCATTCCACCTCCAAGTAACAGGAACGCAGCAAATTTTCTTGCCTTTCTCCCGAACAGCACAACGCTGCTACCTGTCAGCTGTAATCTCCCCTGAGTTAACTGGTCAGATCTAGCCCTGCAAGGTATCCCGACGGCTGCTAAACTGGCAGCCGCAGGCATACACCAGTTCAGAAAGAAGGTTGAAAAAAAGGGGCAGAGAAGGCTCAGGGCAGATTTGTTTGAATAACCAGGCTTGCCCAAGAGGTGCGGCAGGTTGAGTACCACTGGGGAGTAAGGGCAGACGTGGTAGGAGGGGTGGGGTTAACCAAGACGGCTACTGCGAATCTACTGGAGTTCTTTTAAATCATCAAACATAAGTTGCCACATTGCAAATTACATTAGCATTTAACCACCCTGAAAATGCAATAAATTGCAATTAAGTATCCTTGAACATAAAATATAAATATTAAATCTTTACATCTCCAATAATTTTAAGTTTCAAAGAAGTTACCTTGCTATTTCATATTTTAACGCCAAGAAGAAACTTCTGTCATTACATAAATGGTATCCTGATATTTAGTTAGACTTATTTTGCAGGATGAATACACTAAAAGCATTTTAAAAACATTGTAGAATGCTTCAGGTTGACAAACAGTAAGAAATATTTGTTCTGTTGTAAAATCCACCCATTTCCATTACCTATATTCTTCTGTGTTTTAATTAAATCCTTTGCAAGCAACTTTGTATTCAACATGATGCTAAAGCTTTCACTTGACAGGAAAAAGTTAACTACTGCAAACCTATAACAACAACAAATCTGCTCTTCTTTCCTATTCCACACAATAGTTGAATGTTTTCTCTGAAGAGCTCTACTTAATTCTGAGGCCTCTTAATACCCATAGGGCAGCTGCTGCCCTACCCAGTCTAATAGTTTGCATTCAGCTGTGTAAACATAAAGACAGAATGATTACCTAAAATGTGTTTTTATTTTCTTGCACTACAGACCCTGGATCATTTTAAAGAACCAAAAGGATCGATTATAATAAATCATTTCAGGCTAGAGCTTATAGAGAGATGAGCCGAAGAAACAGAAGTTGCTAACGTTATTGACAGATGATGTGAATAAGTCACATCAAAGGATCAAGAAACCACAAGATGAAAGGCAACCATTGACTCAATTGTATATTCATAGATTTTTAGAACTGGAAACCATTACTGGGCTCATTGAGTCAACTCTGTTGCATATAGGACACAGAAACTTGAACAATAATATTTATATCAAGCTTATAATTCGTATTCAAATTACAGCACACCTTTATGAAAGATACCAAGTGATGAAAGAAATCACGACATATATCAAGGGAGGTTACCATGGCCATTTATTACACTCGTGCTTAAAAAGGTATGCTTATTTCTACGCTGAATCTTGTTAATGCCTTAGTTTAGACTGAAGCCCAGCACTCCATGTAATTACTTGCCTTTTTAAGATAAAATGACTAAGTCTGAGTCTCACTGCATGGGTAATTTTCCAGTTGGCTAATGTACACATCTTCATAGTGTAATTTCAGGCAACAGAACCGAACCTACTGTTCCAGTATTCTTTTCAATGCTTATTTATACAGCGGTACACAAAAGAAAGTGTATATGTACTTTGTATTCTTTTTCATTGCATTGAAAGGTGTTGATAACTAGCTGAAATAATTCTTTTCAGATTCATGCCTTTATCTGGGACTTAATACACTTGCTCCTGGATACACAGCCCACATTTGGCTGTATTCAGGCACCATCATAAGACCAAATGGTTAGTCTACACGACTGATCTTTTGGGAAAATAGAGTTTGCTGAAAAAGTTAGAAATAGTAACAAAGTGACCATAAATATAAACACATTAAAAAAACCCCAAACCCTATCATTAAAACCTCTCATTGTAACATACTTTATCAGTCACAAGAAAAAGAAGAAAAAATACTCAAGCACAAGACATTAAATTCTACTTAAGGAAATAAGTTATCCCACCAGCAGTTAATCTGTAACTCTTCCACTGTTCTTCCCCATGTATTCTATTTTCTTTGCCTGGTAAAAAACTAGGCAAAAGGGAACGTGGCACCAGAATTGTCTCGGTCATTGATGGGTAAATATGACTAATGCTTGTTCTTGCTCTATATTGAGCAGGACACTGAGAACTGGAAGAGAGAGAGATACTAGTCTGATCTCAGGCCTATAACACTCCCTGGTTGAGGAGCAGAAAGTCCAGATTTTTTTATTGAAGTCTGAGGCAAACAGGTTATTTGAGAAGACTGCTTTGAGAGTAGTGGACTCATCCCTAACTCATATGTTTGGAGGTGAAGGCAAACTATGTTGTACACTATGGCATTTATGGTGTTCGGTGGTGATCACTGCTGATCGGTGAATCAGCTTCAAAGATTATTGATTATACAGACAGGGAAAGCTACTTTGCATGTTGATGACCTAGGAGACAAAGGAGAGTAAGGTCCAAGAGTAAAAGCCTCCAGGTTCAAACGACAGGGTGCGTGATTACAAAGACAGAAAAAGTGACTAAAATTTTCCATTGTTTACTCTAAATCAATGGATTAACACCAGGATAATACTACCTACTAAGACCAACTATTATCAGACAGTAAGAGAAAAATATTATTGTTTACTCTTGCATTAAACCACCACATTTGGTTGTTATTTAAAATATCCCAGAGCTGGCCAAACTGATTATGTATTCCACACCAAAATCTTTTCTAGAGGTCAAGATCTGCCAAATACATTCCACATACTTTAGAGTCAGAAAGTGAACTCTAAGAAATTCTCTCACTGGGGTCTGACCATGCAAATGGTCCCTGGGCACCCCATAGACGCTGGCCACACTAGTTTTCACCCAGCTCCACTCTTTAAGTAGCTAGAAATAACCATCACTGTCCCTATCATCACTGTCATCCCATCTCACCCCTGCTCAGCATCTCCTTCCTTGGACAACCGTTGTACTGCCCACAAAGTACCACTTGGCCATCCCTTATGTACATCCGAAGTCTATGAACCAGGTTCCTAAAGGAACAGCTAAATCACAGAGGTAAAGAAAAAAATCCCTATTGAAATCACTTTCTAGACCATAATTTTGCGGCTTAGAAAATTTTATTTAGCCTTGTCAGAACTAATGGAACTAATGTGAGCTGACTGTGATTGTTAAGGATGAGAACTTTTCAAATCGTTTCCAAAGAAAAACATAATTGTGACTGCTCCCGAGAGAAAGCTTTTTTTCCAAGACTAGTTTGGAGAAATTCAGTCATATCAACAAAGAGTCTGATACCTGTGAACCCAGTTGAGACAATTTATTTAGATTTCTAGAATACCTTTTATAAAGTAAAAAAAAACAGCTCATGTTTTTGACTGCATAGGAAAAATTATTTATATGGAGGGCTTTCAAGCCTACAAAGCTGTATTAAGCAGTTGGCATTGAATTGAATGTTTAAGTGTTCATTATTTCCGCAGGTTGAGAAACATACTTGGGCATTTAAAATATGCATTTAGAAGCAAGACAAAATGATTATAAGAAGGCAGAAAAACAATGAGATGCTAAAGCTGAAGTATAAACAATATTGGTTGATCAAGTTTGGAAAGTCTGAAGATTTCAGAGGCATCTTAGAAGTTTCTATCAATGAATGCAATAGATGGAACTTTGATAAATGCAGGCCAGCAAGGGAAAGATGTGTTGCATTTAACTTGTCTGTAGAGATTCCGCTAAAAAAAGGTGCTTTAATGAAATCTCTTCAGTGGCACTCACTGACTCAAACATGATTAGGATTCCTTTATTCTTTAGAAAAACAAATCAAATGCACCCAGTACTGACTTCTTTCCTGTAGATGTTTGACAATTTCTGTATAAAACTCTTGAAATTTTAAAGCAGGCAGGTTTTTCGTAAATAGGAGTCAATTGTCCGTACATTTATAAAGGAAAGACAGGGAGATGCGGTTTGTAAGTACTCTTAAGAGCGATGAGGCTAAGAGTAAACTAAACACCAGTACTTTCCAAACACCTGTCATTCTTGAAAGACATTTTCATAGTTGAGAGAAAATAGAAGAATCTAAACGCTGAATGGAAAATACATAAGAATTCAAAATGGCTGCAAAGTTTGTACCACTCCAAAACAGGATCCAAACACTTTCCCACATCATGCAAACACTTTACACACCTTGTATCAAGTCCTTCAACCACCACAACCTGCGTCTAACTGTGGACAGATGGTCATGACACCCTAATCTAAAAGATGACGACAAAAAAGGCAAATTCCTCCCTTTCGAAAAAACTCTTTCAAACAAAAATAAAAGAAAGTAATGAATGCTGCTTTTAACGCTTAGTGTTCTAAGTTACTGATTCAAACCACCCGGACAACCAAAGAGCTGCAGTCCCCACTAAACATCAACTTTTTGTCAGGTTCAGTAATTTGATCAGAATGCAGAGACATCCTGATGTTCAACAAATATTTGATGAGCTTGAAAATAAGGTTGTTAATGAATGCCAAACATGATAAAAAAAAATTTGTAGACAATAACTTCTAAAACTCATATAACATGGGGAAAAGACAGGTTCCTTGGCTATGCTCAAATCATTTAGTGTCCACAACTGAACCAAAAAGATGACAGAGCAAACTCCTAGTTACAAAGTTTTAAATAACTCGTTACTTGACAGTGAAATCACCACGCTGCTTTAACTCCATGTACTCCTTGAGTACTGTGTGCAGTTCTGGGCCCCACAATTTAAGAAGGATGTGAAGGTCCTTGAATGCATCCAGAGGAGGGCAACAAAGCTGGTGAAACGGCTGGAAGGCCTGTCCTTTGAGGAGCAGCTTAGGACTTTAGGCTTGTGTGGCTTGGAGAAAAGGAGGCTGAGGGGCAAACTCATGGCTCTCTACAGCTTCCCGGAGAGGGAACGTGGAGAGGGAGGTGCTGAGCTCTTCTCCCTGGAATTCAGTGATACGGGTCATGGGAACAGTTCAAAACGGTGCCAGAGGAGGTTTAGACTTGACATTAGGAATCTTTTTTTTAACCAAGGGTGGTCAAACACTAGAACAGCCTTCCTAGAGAGGCAGTCGATGCCCCAAGCCTGTCAGCGTTTAAGAGGCATTTGGACAATGCCCTTAACAACATGCTTTTTAACTGTTCGTCAGTCCTGAAGTGGTCACACAGTTGGACTAGATGATTGTTGTAGGTCCCTGCCAACTGAAATATTCTAGTCTAGTCTAGTCTACTCAAGCAGATTTGTGTCAATTCTTCCATTCCTCGACTTTAAAAAGCAAAATAAAGAAAAAATAAAATTAACATGTGTTCTAAGACACAATAACTTTAGTTTATTCTGGAAATTTTTCCTTTAGAGAGTTAAAAGACTAAATAGGAATGATATTTTATAATACATTAGTACTGGTTAGCCAGAAGCAGCAGTTTTTATTGTGAAAATATTATTGTACCACAATTTGTCTCTTATGAAAATGTGACTTGAAGCTATATGAAGTAGAAAGAAAATGGTTCTAATCTAAATGACTTCTGAAAGATTAAGCTTAAGTTCCACAGCAGTCTGAAAAGCAAAACATACTAATATGCACTCATTTAAATAGTGTTAGATTATGTTTCATACTAAGGATTTTAACATTTGAATGCAAATCAGGTTTAGAAGGTTAACCTGTATGCATAAATTAATCTGTTAATATTTTAAGATATATTTTTCAATTGCTTTTTCCAAAGGTGGCTATGAACTTCAAGTTAATGCAATATTTATATTGGACTACTTCGGTAATTATTGGGCTAAATGTCTTCTCTTGCACTTTAATTTAGCTTCATACCTCTGGCTTCATTAAACATCTTGTTTCATAACTATACTAATAGCTTTTCTCAATATTCCATTAAGCAAGGACAAAAATATGAGGAAATTTTATTCATAACTAATGTCATTTACATATTAATTCCTATTAATGTTTGATAAATAAAGTTCAGCTCACAGCCAAAAATCCATGTTTATAGCAATCAGAATGTAGCAGCCATAAAATTACTGATTACTCTTTTCCCACACGCCCCCCTCCCTCCCCCCACCAAGCACATTACTGTAAGCAGCAGAAACCTATTCTCGGTCACTTCTGTTTGTATTCGTCCTTTCATTTAATGTTATGATCTGGAACTAGAAACTTCAACGTTTGGTCTGAAGCAAAAAGGAAAAGGCTTGAAAGTGTTGGCTAATATGGTTCTAATTCTACTTCTGGCAAATTAAGGTAGCTGTTGAAAACCTACACGCTCCTACCTTTGTGACAAAAGAGATGTCCTAATAACAGAGCTATAGTCACTTCGGTCAAAGGAACTGGTGATGGCCCATGGCTGTTACTTAACGTAGTTTTATATTGCTATTGATTATTTTGTAATTTTCTTATTTTTCACCATATAGTATTTATAACATATTTTAAATATGTGCTGTGTAAGTCTTCAGGAATCTTAACTCAATAATAAAAACAAGTTGCTTCAATTTGCCTTCTGTTGCTTATTTAATTCTCTTTATTTCACTTTGTGTCACTAAGTTGAACTAAGATGGCCTCAGTGTGTAACCACAACATTAATCTGTCAGCAGGATGCCAGCATGACTACCGAATACTATTGTATTTACTTCCCCAGATGAGATTTTCTTTCAAACTAAGTTTCACAACTCACTAACAGCATTAAATAGAAATTAGTATCATGAAAAAGACCAAATCTACAATTTTTTTCCTCAATAAACTTTTAAAAACTACCCTATAGTTGATAACACTTCAAGTTTTAAAGTTTTATTCTCTTTCCATTTTATGTTTAACATGACTATCCAAGTTCATCTCCTGAGGGCTGTTTAAGACATTACCTCTTAATTCACAAATACAGAAGTTGCTGTCAAAAGATCATAGAATCATAGAAACTTCATGGTTGGAAAGGACCTTTGAGATCATCGAGTCCAACCATACACACACGCACAAAAAAAACCCAAAAAACAAAACCACCCCACAAACAACCTACGATCTCTGCCCTTCAGAGCATGCCCTGAAGTGCCACATCTAGACGTTTCTTACACACCTCTAGGGATGGTGACTCAACCACCTCCCTGGGCAGGTTGTTCCAGTGCCTGACCACTCTTTCAGTAAAGTCATTCTTCCTAATATCTAATCTAAACCTCCCCTGACGCAACTTCAGACCATTTCCTCTGGTCCTGTCATTATTCACCTGGGAGAAGAGGCCAACACCCACCTCTCTCCAACCTCCTTTCAGGTAGCTGTAGAGGGCAATGAGGTCTCCCCTCAGCCTCCTCTTCTCCAAGCTAAACATGCCCAGCTCCCTCAGCCTCTCCTCATAGGACCTGGTCTCCAGACCCCTCACCAGCCTGGTAGCTCTCCTCTGGACACGCTCCGGCACCTCCATGTCCCTCTTGTACAGAGGGGCCCAGAACTGAACACAGCACTCGAGGTGAGGCCTCACCAGTGCCGAGTACAGAGGCACGATCACTTCCCTGCTCCTGCTGGCCATGCTATTCCTGATACAAGCCAGAATGCTGTTGGCCGCCTTGGCCACCTGGGCACACTGCTGGCTCATGTTAAGCTGGCCATCCACCAGCACCCCCAGGTCCTTTTCTGCCGGGCAGCTTTCCAGCCACTCTTCCCCAAGCCTGTAGCGCTGCACAGGGTTGTTGTGACAAGATAGAAGATGATGACAGAAGAGATGAGCCTAAAGTAAGCTGTTGGGACAACCAAGATAATACAGACACACTCCTAGCCCCACTCCTTAGCTTTTTTTCCCCCCCTCCTTTTAGTCTCCTAAAGTAATGCTTATTATTCTTCTCCTCTCCCCTAGAGACACAACAAATCTCTCAAAGAGTCTGAGGGAGATCATCTTCCTTCTTAATCTTCCTTTCACACTTTTACTGTGAAAAACACGTTATTTGCATGAAGCCAGTGATGTTGGAGAAAACATTAATTTTCATTGCACAAAGTGCTAAGTGCAGTTGGTTCATTGCATCGCTTGTTTTACGAACCTTCCTGTTTATATCTCTTTACAAGTTTAAAGCTTTGTATACATCAGCCTAAACATTCTCTCATTTCTCAAAGTCCAACGGCGCAATGTCTCTTCACCTTCTGTTCTTTCATTTTTACTACCTCTGTCCCAACTCAAGCTTAAGTGTAGTCATTTGAATTTACACCAGAGAGAGAGGGAAGTCAGTCTCTCAGAGGACTTATTTCTTTGTGGAAATGGTTAGTTTGTGATCAAAGGCTCCTAGAAATCTCACAAAAGTTGGGTTGGATCAGCAGGAAGCATTCAGTGCTTGAAGTCTGACTGCAGAAGCATCCCAGGTGTACAAAAGAATCTCCATGAACTGAGCAGCCGCGCTCTTGGCTGACTCACTACCATAACCTGATTTGGAAGTTGGGTAATTTATCAGTATTAGAGACCACATTTGCTGGAGCTACAACCTGTAAATTTCAGGCTTCCTCGTAACATTGGCTTTGTTGACATTTTGCTTAAGCTGCAATGACAGCCAGCATACCAGGAATAGTATTTCCGCAAATCATCTTAGAGCTCATTAAGATGAATGAAAACTACCAACCCTAAATAGCAAGATGCAAAAATATATTCCAAAATACTTCTTGAGGAATGCCAATCTTGAAAAAAAAAATCAAAGAAGCCTTGCATCACGAGGCAAACACTGGGCTATAGCTTTAAGCTAACCCGTACATAAGGAGAAACACAGAAGTATAAACTAAGAAATTGCAGCATGCTGGTCTTCAGACACAGTCTAATTTCTCTTTTTAATTCCTGAGCTAAAAAGCCCCTCGAGCTGAACAGATATGCATGAAAGATGACGCACAGAATTGCCAGCGGGACTTTTTCTACATGTTGCCAAATGTATGTTACACAAAATTGTCATTAAGGGCTAGCTTATTACATTTTTACAGGGCTACAAATCTCCTTGAATTAAATATTTATGAGTCTTGCCTGGAATACTGAATCCTGCAGTATTTTATAAGAAACAACAGAAAGTAGCCTGTTCAACTACATATTCTAATATATAAATTACAAAATGATGAGTTTTCGTCTTATTAAATTCATCATTATCTACGTAGATTACAATAGCAAACCCCATATTTTACATCCTTGGTTTCGCAAGAAAACATTGATACAACGTGAGAGTAAATCCAACCAGCAGAACTCAGCATGTACTTCACAGTGCTTTTGCTTTGCAAATACCAAGCTGATGTGCCTGGAGATGAAAAGTGGGGAAAAAAAATGTACGTTGAAAAAATCAGTATGCATTTTCTCTTTCAAGTCTGCTACAAGACTAATACAATTTAAAACTGCATTTTCAGGAGAGTAATTTGGATAATGAGAAGGGAAAACTCCTCCTCTAAAGAGGAAAAACACAGCATGCTGAAGGAGAAAATGAAAGGGTCCTGCCTGCTCTTTGTGAGAAATTAATCCTTGTAGTTCTGACTTAGGAACAAGCAAATCAGTGGCTCTGCGTAAGAATAGGTTAAGTTGAACAGGGTAGCTATTTCCTGAGCGCTGCAAGTACATCAAAGAGAAGTGTAGGTAGTATTTTTAAAAAGTCACTCAAAGAACTTCAGTTACTGTAAAGATTAGTTGCTGTCCTCCTCAGGGAGCAACACTCTCCCATCAAAAGCAGTGGCTCTGATATTGGTTGTTAATCTTACCTTGTAACCAATTTGAAAACACCAAAACAATAGTTTCAGCTGCATCAGATTTTTTTTACCCTTTCTACAGGGCATGACCACACAAATGTTGGTCGGACATGCAACACAAGATCCCTGGTTTGAATACTGGGATTGAGCAACTGCCGTGAAGAACCTCTTCCAACTCCTCTGCTGCTGGCAGGGAACTTTCACTATGTTACTGGCAGAAGGGTTTCAGACAGTTCCCAATCTCTGTCATTTTTTCTCCTTTCCCGTCTCTTAAATGTTTCCTCTCCTCTAATCATACCAAATGTTAAACTGTTTATGTAGCTATGCTCTGAGCAGGCAAACAGCTGAAGGTGCAGAGAATTAGGGAAGAGACTAAGTGACAATTACCATTCGCAAAAACGAACATCATCAGGTTTAGCAGCTTTTAACATTGCTACAAGCAAACACAAGGGAACAGCAAGAGTGGTTAAGCACAGCTTTTCCACAAACAAATGCAGAATGTATGTAAAAGACAGAATTGTGTTTCTTAAGAAAGAGAACTGCTCCTCATGGGGCCAATTCACCGGCATCCATCAAGTGACCATTGAAATGTGTGATGTGCAGTCACTGGACAACTCTTGGAGAAGAAAGGCGACAAGCCTGACCCACTTCACGAGAAGCTTTTTTCATATCTGATATCCCTCCAAAAGGTTTTTCAACTTATGCAGTTTCCCATGCATCCTTTTTGCTAACATCATAAAAAGACATCAGTGCTTCCTTTATCCTCTAGAACACAAAGCTTAGTATCTCTGTAACTGAGAATGACACAGGGAAAAAAATATCAACATTGGTTCAAACAAGAATCTGTAACAAACCTAAAGTGAGTTTATAATTCCAATGTAAATGTTACTAAAATGCAAGGAGATAATAATGAGGACACTAGTATGAACTCTGAGCCAATAAACTAGATTTGCCCATGCTAGTATGAACTCCGAGTCAATAAACTAGATTTCTGTGAAGCACCATCCCATTTGTGAAACAACTTTAATAGAATCCTTCAAAAATTTTCTTATAGCAGAGTGAGAAAGAGGCACAAAGATGGCAGCAAAGCCAACAAGTCCATCTGCTGTCGATCCAGCAGGTACTCCAAAAAGGATCGGAGACTCACATTGAGCTACACCTCTCCTGACACTGGGAACTGTAAGTACCATGCTCATTTTATGAGCTGTGTTGTAATAACCTTTTCTGCTCTATGCTACATCCTCAACAAAAGGAGAATGTGACTTTTATAAACCAAAAGCATTTAATAATCTATTTCTTGAAATGAAATTATTATAAAGCCTGGACAAAGAAAAGTCAGTGGTACTGGTTTTGGCAGAAAGATCTAGAAATTCAGTTCAAGTGGAAACCAAAGACGTTTGGCTAAAATAAAGCTCTAACAATGATTGTGACAGAAGCTGAGGGGGGACGTTAGGTGAAATACAATTCCTTATTTACCAAAATACCAAAATAGGTGGACCAAAATTTCAGTTGCATTAAATAGACAATTCTCAAGTTTTTCAGCTTCTGGGAATATTTCTCCCTTAGACGCATAAGTGTATTTGTGGTTTCAAAAAATTGGGAAAACCTCTGAAAAAAATGAGTTTCAAAAAGGGTATCAGCTCAAGTCGTGACAATTGTTTATAACCGCAGCAAGCAGACATAGTACAGAAGAAACTGCTCCAAGAAGGTACCACAAAGGATCACAGTTTTAGAGTCCCACTCGCAACCTGGGGGGGGAAGAGACCTTTTTAAAAAGATACTGTAGGACACTTAAAATGAATTAGAACAGGAGAGTTGTAGACAAAGGGAAAAAACAGTCAACTGTTCATTAGGAACAGAAGGCAAGCAATTTTATCTTAGGGGTGGCAAAAGAATACTGAATGGTGTTTAATTCCCTGCACCCTCCTCCTCAGCACCCTTTGGACAGGAGAGAATAGGGGACACAGCAGCGTTCAACAATCAACATTGTTCCATAACTCCTTATATTCAAGCACCTGGGGATCATACCCACCTATACTTAAGTATGCACAATCTTGCAGAAGAGAACTGTGACTATATGTGACCGCAATCAGAAATTTTCAGTGTAGGAAAAATACAAAAGCTGCCTGTAGATTGCCATGATACTGCCATAACAGTTACTAAAGAAACTCCCCTTTATGGATAGCTACCAAGTATTTCAAGTCTCAAAAGCACTTCTTTCATCCTAAGAAAAAACAGCTTTTGTAATTTACCCCTAGGCCAATAGCTGATTCTTAAACAGTGAGCTACATCATGACTTGATTTAAAATTTTACCGCAATCCAAAATTCCACTCCAGTACAAGGCAGATCTCACAGTATAAAGCCATTAGCTATACAGCTAAAGACAATTGTTTTCTAAAACCAATAAAACTCTTCTTTACTTCTTTACTAGCTGTGGGGGTTTTTAATTAACCCAAATGTATGCAAGCAGAGTAGTATATATCCAGTTAAAATCAAACTGGAATATCTAATCTAGACAAAAATATTATAAAAAACGCTTGCCTTCTGGATGCTAAAAGTTTTAATAACTTTTTTCCTCCGTTTTTTTTTCCTGGCCAGTCCAGTCGCCATTAATATTCCTAAGAAATTAATTAACATATGTTTGCAGTGAGACACTACGCTGTTTCAGAAGTAATGGAGTAACACCTACCAAATTTGATAGAGGACAAAATCCTACTTCTTTTGAAGGCCTAGCAAAATATGCAAGCAAATGTCATGGAAACAGAAGCTCTCTCCATGGTAACATCATCCTGGGTATGGTAGCTAACCGCTCTCACTCCTAACATGCTCCAAGAGATGGTATTAGCTTAATTCTAGTTTTCATTTGGTATTTGTTCCATAACATTCCATGTATCTAGCAGCTGTAAAGATTTATTAAAAACATTACTAGTTCACAAGCATGCAGTATCGAAGCCAAAGACGACCATAAGTATAAGGGCAAACTGATTAACTGTGATAAAGCAAGTCTGAGTACCACTGTCTTTTGGAAGAAAACCCTAGAGACTGATGCACCATAAAGAATAATTATATTACAGCTGGTTCCCATTACACTATCTGACTCAGTGCAACAACTGTCAGGTGTATGACAGTGTCTCACACAAAACACACCGAAGGAACTCTACAATAAAAAGGCACAGTTCATAATTGCAGCTAAGCAATCCTTGTTACCTGCCGTTATACAAAATTGTAAATTTTTTATCAACCAACCCAGCAACGAAAATTCTTAAAACCAGCTGAGGACTCTTACTAGCATTGTAGCTGCTCTCCACAGAGACGGACCAGCTTAGCGCAGAGCAATCAGAGCCACGGGAATGATTTCCAATGAACAATTTATTTGACAAATTAGGTCCTCTTTGTGAACTATCTTTATGCACCTGATGACTCTGACAAAAACTACTGTCCAAATTTATTCTATAAGGATGCTTGAGAGTCTACTTTCCGATCTGATCATCAATGCTAAGTTTCATTTATCTGTTACTGCATACAAGGCACATGGTGCTCTATGCCCATTCAATCCAGAAACTGAAAAGGGTCAGCAGTGCAAACGTGTAAAAAAACACATTTCCCATAGTATTTTATCAAGTAAAATAACAGGTCTTGCATAAACATGTACAGCAAGCATAGAAAATGGAGCTTATCCCGCAGAAGTCTTTTAAAATGTGAACAAATATTCACAAAAATAGTCTACCTGGTTGTTCTGGTTCATATGCAAATTATGAAAAGTACACTCATGTTCTCTTCTGGTTCAAATATTTTCATGAAATGTAAAGTTTAAACCAAATCCTCTAATAATGATGAAGGCATCATGACTGTATTTCTTAATCCCTCTGAAAATGCAAAAAACCCCATACCAATATCCCTCCTCTGAAAAATTACATACAGTCTTTAGTTTTGTTCGTACACCTAATTAATAGATGTGAGAGGTATATTTTCTACAGATCAATAGATATGAGAGGTATATTTTCTACAGTCTTAGTACATGGAAATAGTACTGTACTCTGTATTTTAGAGAATGTTGTTGATTCTTCTCTCAAAAAAAAAATAATCAATAATATTCTCCCAAAACTGTGTTAGTGTGCTGGTAAAAGTCTTGAAAGTTTCAGAAATACCATATATCTGATATGGTCCACTACATACATGTTTATTTGTCTGTAAAAATCTGTATTATCTAAACCTAGTACTTTTAAAAAAAATTTCTGTAAATAACACACAAAACAATAATACTTGTGTCTACTGTTCTTTCATATTTGGCTTTGGAGCTAGATATGTAAGTTAAAAAAAACCAACCCCAAAAAGCCAAAAAAAAATCTGAATTTGCTTTGCTTGACTTGAGCTGATGCTAAGACTGTTGCAAAGGAATATGTTGCCTAAAAAATAGCAAAAACTGACCTCCGCCATTCTTTTCTCCAACTAAACTTTCATTTTTCCCTCACCTTGCTCACCACAGTATGCATCAGACATCTTGTAGAATAGATTTAGACAAAAAATGGGACCTTTACATTTTCTACATGAAGACAAAAAGAACAATATTGAAACTCTTGTTAACCACATAGCAAACTTTTTTTTCACCTGTTCTGAGCTCATTTTATGATCACTGGATCTGAGGATTAACTTATATTTGCTAAATAGTGGAGTGTTTCCATAACTAGTAAGAATTATCTTTTATTCTTCTGTTGTTCGTTTTGCTCATTACCAGCAGAAGAAGCCATATTTTCCCTTAACAACGGCAACATCAATTCACAATCTGACAAGTCCCTGAGACACACATTTTAATTGCTCTCATAAATTAACAGTTCTCTCTAGAGAACCCCGTGTTACATAAAACACATGTTTTGTTTCAGTGGTTGGATGAATATACAGATACAAGATCTTCTTGGGATTTCCACTGATCACTGTTTGGAAACAAGCAACCTACTGTTTGTCAGTTCAAACTTGTCAAAACTTTCAGATAGCTTTTAACAAGCGTATTAATTGTTTCTTTAACGAACAATTCAAAGTGTGCAGAACATCTGCATTTTGGGAGTCTGGGCTATTTCCACCTAAGACTTCTGCTCATTTTCCCCTTTCAGAATGAACCAGGAGGTACGTTGCAGTTGTACGTTACCCTGCCTCGGTGGAAAGCTTCTTCAGTAACATGGAGAAGAGGAGAACTTAATTTCAGAAACACAACTAGCAGCAGTAAAAGAAAATAAGCTTTTGCTTTAGGAATATCTGCGGTAATTACAGAAGCAGTTTTCATCTGTTTCTTATCTCTGACTTCTACAGTTAAGCAATGAAGTTGGGCACTGTACTTAGAAGAGCATAACCTGTATGATACAATCACATCTAGATTATTCAGTGCATGTCAGTGGAAGACAATGTCATTTTCTTAAAAGCAATCTATAGCTTTCCTATCAAGCTCAAGGCTTCCATTTTTAATCATACTTTAATGGACTTGGTTCACCATTTTGGGAATGTCTAAAACTAGGAAAGCTGACGAATGGAACAGGGAGTACAATCACAATTGAAACTCAAGTTACAGGCAGCCAAAATGAGGCCAAATTACCACAATTGCATTCTGTTCTACCTCCTCAATACAGAATATGATTCCGCAGGCACCTTTGAGCCTTGCAGAGCATACTCTGTTCTGCACAGTACAGTGCATATAATTACTTTAAATGTGTTGTCACCAAATATACACAGTTACCTTCAAAGATTTATCTGATAATACCTGCTAGCAACTAAAAGACATATTTTGATAATCACAAAAATGCAGTTACCCAATTGTGATATTGATCCTCCATTTTCAAATTTACTATTTATAAGAACCCAGTAAACATTTCAAACTATGAATAACAGATTAATGTAAAAATAAACCATTCTACTTTTTAAAGAAAGGAAGTATTTTTAGATTAACTGTTTTGGCCATCCAAATACCACAATGCAAGTGTCGATACTGCTCTGAAAGCAACTCTGTTTTCACAAGTCTTAAGTATATATGTCATCATCCTGAAATGCTGGGTTATTACTTACACTAAAACAGCAGGATGAAGATCTAGCTAAATATTCTGCTTTATGCTGATAAAAACAACTATTTTTGCTTTACTGCTATGCTCCTGACTAAGGAAAAAGAAGAACGTTCCATGAAGGATCTTCACGGAAACTTAAGAGGTTTGTTGGCTGTCTTGTTCTGGAGCAAGAACTGGGAGAAAACAATTGCAACAAGGTAGTTCTTCCAGATATTTTCCTAAATCTTTTCAGTTTGGTAGAAAGAGTGTACAGATGAATCATACATGAGGCATTCTGTTTGTTGATAACTATTCTGGGATCCGAAGAAGAGAGTGTTGATAAATAGTTTCCACTACATCTTCCAGTTTCCAAGTCATTCCTGATCTAACAACTTCTCAGTCCTGGAAAGATCGGTGCAAAATTCAGGATGAGCAGGAACACCTGTCATGGAGACAACTGACCACTTCATTAATGACAGCCTATGTTAAAGATCAAGAGCTCAATCAACTACTCAGATGATTCAATAAAGAGTTCTCACCGATTCGAAGAAGAATCTCTCCAAGACTTCCCTATCCAGCCAACAAAGAGATATTTTTTTCAAAGCTGACCCATCACACATATAAATTAACCTAATTTGTGGAATACAGACTTAGTCTCTTAAAAGCAGGTATGTTTTACAGAAGCTAAACAATTGATTTGGTATTCTCACCGGAATATCACATTTATGGTACATATATTCCTAATAATGATTTATTTATTTTAGCTAGAAAGTAAGGACAATCTGACATAGCTGGAAGCACAACAGCAAGCGCACTCAACAAGCTCCTCGGCATCTAGCTTTGAAACAAAGCAGCTATGTAAAAATCATATTTGAAAGCCTTTATGAATTATGATTCTGCCTCTCCTAATACAAAATACATCAATACGACAAAAAAATGTTGTTTTCCCAACATTTAGAACAGTAGCAACCAGAAAAAGCGGTTTTTTTTCTTCTCCTAAACAACACATACACAGACGGCACCACATTAATGTCACCTGCCAATCCTGAGGATGACTAGGACACGCAATGTAAAATGTAACAAAGATCTTTCCTGCCTAATGCCATTGGCAGGCAGGATGATTAAACTGCACACCAGAAGTTCAAGAACCTATTTAGACAGCTCCCTTAAATGCAATTCATTGCCTGAGAAACCAGAGAACATCAGATGATATAGGTCATAAGCAAACAAATGAGATACCATACCAGTTAGAACTAGCGCGTTCCTTCGGTAATCAGACGCAAGGCACTGACATCGGTTCAGGCAGACATAAAAGCGAAGTCCGGTTAAACAATTTTGGCGAATAGCGTATACATTTGCATCTCTAAATGTACTAGAGGACCAGCAGCAGAAAGTTAATCGAGGAAAACTTTTGCTATACCACTAACTTACTATATTCAGAGCTAAAAATTACTCATAACTCTCCCCCCCACCCTTTTTTGGCCATTTTCAGTCAAGTGCGGACAATAGGAGTTTGTATCTGTAAGAAGTGTTCAAATTTCCTGACATGTGAATTATCTCAGGTTATTGGAAAGTAAGTGAAAATCATAAAAATCTACAATGTTCAAAAATCATGCCACTTTTCTCTAGGAGTCTAACAATTTAATGAAATGAGCTCTAATTAATTTAATTTGACCTTACTTAGTGGTGTTGAAGTTAGCATTTCTGTTGTTAGTTTTTCTTAATTTTCTGGTTTTCTGATTTTCCAAAAAAAGGTAGACAACAAATCACCTCAAGACTGCAAAGACAAACTTGAATTGGTATAAAAATTTTACTTGTATAGCCACAGAAAAACTCTCAGAGAAACACTGTTCACTGCTAATAAATTTGAGTATGTTCATAAAGCATATGATAGAATGGTGTATTTGAGATATGACTAGCTATTTAAGAGATGAACTGCAAAGAACATTGCCATGGAAATCGAATATAACAACTATTCATAGGCAGAAAAGAGTTGTAAAGCTCCGTGGCATTTCAGGAGATTGACAGCAAGTTCTCTGTTAAAGGAAAACCTACAACGGCACAAAAAGCGCACACTGACATGACAACAGCATCCCCTGACTAGTAACTGATTCCGTCTTGAACATTCCTCTTGCGGAGGAAATCACATGTAGCAATGAGATATTCTGAAGATACACGAAAGGTTTATTAGTGTGGGTCAACACAAAGACTGATGAAAACTTTTCTTTCCAGATTCTCTTCCCTTCTGCTGCAAACTCTAGACTTAAAAAACAAAACAAAAAAAGGTATCCAGTGCCAGTGGGAATGACTCAAAGCGGTGCCAGGGGAAGTTTAGACTTGACATTAGAAAGTATTTCTTTACCGAGAGGGTGGTCAAACACTGGAACAGGCTTCCTAGAGAGGTGGTCAATGCCCCAAGCCTATCAGTGTTTAAGAGGCATCTGGACAATGCCCTTAATAACATGCTTTAATTTTAATTTAATCAGCCCTGAATCACTCAGGCAGTTGGACCAGGTGATCGTTGTAGGTCCCTTCTAATTGAAACATTCTATTCTATTCCATTGCTTCCAAATCTTATATGAATCACTACAAAATTAGAATGCTAAATCCAGAAACTTGTATATTTGTTAGAAGCAAAAATTTATATTATCATATGATTCTTCCCAAGTCTTTATATATCAGCTTCGGTATTGAGACTGTATCTGAGCCTATCTGAAGCCATCACTTGCTATTGCAATAGAAATATTTAACAATAACTGATGCCCCATCACTGGTGGCTGAGTTTCAGCAATATTCCAACAACTGTCTTGTGTTTAAATTTTGTGTTTAAAAATTCAGAGGATTCAATAAAACGTATACTGTGGAAGAAAAGGCTTACCAATTATAAGGGTTATTTTGGAGAAACTGGCACTGCTTAATGAAACAAAACATGGCCTCTTGGAGAAATTTTATTTGGTGGTATTTTTTGGAGAGATTTCATTCATTGTTAACTTCAGTGATTTTGGATGAACTTTCACAATGACAGAAAACAACACAGCCTATTATATAACGGGAATAGCACAAATAATTAACAGGCAACGGAGCATTTCAGATCATCACTAAGACTGCCAAGGGAGGGGAAAGAAGATGCATTAAAAACTCATGCAATGTTAGTCACTAATAAAAACCCGTTCATTATTCTCCTTTCATTTTAAGGCTAAGCTTTTTGTTAGTATTCAGTGTGGAGAGTTATGTGTTAAATAATTCAGCCTTTCTTTAAAATAACATTTATCTTAGAAGAACAGAGCTCAGCAACTGCTCTTCTTCCTTCCCCGGAAAAATCCCAAACCCACACAACTGGACTTTATTCCTCATCCAAAATAAGAGCAGGGAGAAGTATCAGACAGAAATCAGCCTGAGCCAACGAAAAAACATGACAGAGCTCAGGAGGCAAAAAGATGGAATAGAAGAGAACTAATTCTGATACAAGCTTTCCACAGATGCTCAAAAACTGTCCTTAGGCCTTCCCAACTGATGGCCAATGAGCCTTCTTTTGGGTGGCTAAAGCAAGAAAATAATTCCTACAACCTTTTCCCAAGCAAGGGAAAATAATAGTTCCAGCCAGCAAGAAAGTCAGTTATTAATAAGAGATTACTAGCATAAAAATTAGGCAGTCTGAGATATCTAGCAAAGGTATGATTTACAAGGCAGATAACAAAAGTAATTTCACTGATGAGTGGGCATAGGTCAGAGAGTCGATTCTGCCATCAGGAGATAAGAGGCCATTTTTGAGATTTCCATTAAAAACACACAGGTTGGCAAACTGCAAGTGTTCTAAAACAAATGTAAGTAGTTGTTCGCTGTTTTGAAGTAACCTTTTAGAAAAGAGGACTGAAAGCTTCCAATCTTTACACAAGCATTCAGAATCTGTGAATAAGGTGTCTGGCTTTTTCCTGCAAACTAATTCACTCATTGTCTGGGGCATGATTACAGGGCGACATACCTGTCCGTGAAGCTTCCTCCTGGCCTGTTTCACTCCTCCTAATTAGCACTTAGCTTCGGTCCCTGCTCTGCCAACCTGTTACATGTAGAGGGATCAGAAAGCTGATCAGATGGAATGGAGCTGACTTAGCCATATGGGAGCTATATCGGTTGAATCTTAAATGGATAGAAAATGATGCAGGGAAAGTAAGAGTTAGGGAGAAGCGACATAAAAGGGAAATCAAAAGGAATGTGGGAAACAGGCTATTGGATAGAAGATGCATGAAAAGGAAAAGAGGAAAGGAAAAGAGTACAAAGGGAAGAAGAGAAACAATAGTAAGAAAACATTGTCTTATATTTGTCTCTCATCATGGAGTTGTTAGAGAATGGTAGGTTAATGCAAGGGATTAGCAGGGGGGCACCAGGAAGCACACATCACATCAAATCACCTACAAAGCATTCTTAAATTATAAATGAGGCAAAATCCACCATCACTTCCACTAAACATGTTCTTCTCATGACCTGTGAGAGCTTTCAGTCTCTGGAAAGGGAGGAAGGGTGAAGAAGGAGGTAGTCATTGCCTTTCAATCGTGAAATTAAAGCACTTGTATACCCTGAGCAACAATCAATATAAGTCAGTCAAGTAACTGGAGAATTAGTTAGGAATAATAATGCTCAGTTAGCATAACCTTGCACAATAAACTAACCTGCACAGGCAGAAAACAATCTCATTAATCCTTAACGTTGTTTCTACCATGACTAGTCACAGTGCAAAACAAGTTCTGCTTCAGTACAAGAACCTTGCTATTCATGATATGAGTTTAGATAGGAAGACAAACAGAAGAAAATAAAGCATATTAAATCTAACCAAAACCCTAGATATGGTAATACAGCTTTTTCACAGATCCCTTTCCATTAAAACATGCCAATTTCTCAACACTGAACTAATTCACAGGCACTTGATGCCAAATCTCTTCAAACCCAACAGAAAGTGAGAAAACCCAGAGCTCTTAAAGGCTAAAAGCATAATTCCTATTCACAAATCATTTTGGACATTTTGATTTTTATTGTAAGTCAGAATTAAACCAAACTTCAAAACAACACAATATTCTTTCTCCACCCGTGTCGACTCCTAATACCAGTATCGCCTACAGCTAGTGGAGAATATATGAATATACTCAGGTCTAGATGCCTGTGTCTAAGATCAGAGATCAAGAGGAACATCTCTGAGAAAATGGGTGGGGAAAAAAAACAAACCCAAAAAAACTCCAAAACCCACAGAAACAGTTCAAACAGACTGAATTAATAAGCTCAACATTCTTCATGTTAAGTAATTAGTTAATTTCTGCATTCTGCTTTTATTATTAAAAGTATGGAAAGTGTGGGCGTTTTTCGCCAAAAATTTTCCTGTCTGTAAATGGTCACATTCCCTTCGTCCCCCTCCACTGCCGCTTTATCCTTCTTTGTGATTTTGCTCCAGTTCCTGTCTACTTTTGTTTTCTTATCCTCAAAACGCACATGAGATTTCAGGAGCTCCCAGAAGATGTTCTTAAATTTCCCCAGCCTTCTAAAACTCAGCATCATTTCTGTCTGTCTCTTTTTCTGCAAGATCAAATATGTCAACAAAAATAGCTGTTAAGAATTGTTTTCTTCTGGATATGCCACGGTCTCTTCACTTGAAACAAACTGGTTTTATAAAAATCTTCAAGTCTCACGATGACCAAAATTCAGGCCTCTACCCCAATGAACAACATGTATTTTCCCCTGTGAAAAGATGTAATACTTCACACATATAACTGCAACTATAATACAAAAAGAAAATAATTTCAGTTAGTATTCTCAAGGTATTGTTTATGCATTGTTAGACTCTGTTGCCTGGTATTGTTGCCTATTAATTTATGCCCCCTATACCACATAAAATAAAAAAGTAGTATCAGCTATCTATATCAGCTTCACCCTTTTCTGTTAATCAGCTTTAATACTTATTTCTCAATTAATGAGTACACAATAATTTCTTTTGCTCAAAATATATTATTTATATTTTCTCAGCTACAAAAGCCATTGAGAAAACTGCACATTGCTTAATCTAGGAAAATCAATTTAATAACAGATGCAACAAACTTATATTCCATAAATCCTGAAATAATACTGAAATTTGAACATTAAATTAGACTAAACAAAAATATCCCATATTTTAAAGATCTAAAACCTTTATAAGCATTTATGCAAGAAAATGAGTATTTTATTGGTTTATAAATTTCTCAGTATGCTAAATCAGAAATCACAAGTTCTAGAAACACAAAACGTAACAGATATTAATTTCCTGTAACGATAGCAAAGAGACACATTCTTTAGTAATTTCATTTGAAGTAGAAAAGGTAATTTCAATTTAGCTGTAGAAATGTTGTCCCAAACAACATTAAAGTACATCAGTAAATCCACATAACTTGACCTCTAATATTCAGGTAAGTATTTATGAGAAGCCTTTACGATTGCTTTAGATTTTAACAATATTCTAAGACATCATCAGCACTTCTATGAAACTATGAATTTTTTCTACCCTAGTGGTTTTGCTTTGAATTTGAAATAGCTATATATATAAAATAACAAAAAAAAAAAAAAAAGAAAAAAGAAAAAGTATGTGGTCTAATTGCTCAGTTATGTTGTGGTTAGCTGATGTAGAACTTGCAATAGAGAACAGAGGTTAATCTTATTTCCAGATGGGAGTGTCATCACCCTTGCTAAATTTACAATAAGGGAAATAAACTAGAAAAAATTGTTTTATCTGGAAAAGGAAATACAAACATTTTCTGTGAGTAACTGTAAGGGCAGAAATATATCTGTCAAATTTGAAATGATAAAAAACAATTCCTTGTTTTACAAGCTAAGAAAAAAGTCAACATGGATGGTATTACAGTCACTATCTATGCAAATATGCAATATACACTGCAGTGTATCCATCGTATCAGAGTCAACAGAACCAGTAGTAGGACGGACTAGGCCATGCTACTAACTTCCTTTAAAGCCACCCTTCCTGCTGGAGAACATTTATATTATTTTTTTCTGCTTGTACGCAGTTCTGATGAATTCTCCCCACCCCAGTCATAGACCTTTATACTGGCGGATATATCATGCTTTAATTGCGCTAAAACAATGCAAGTCACAGATTTCACTAAAATTTTAATGTGTGAACATCCTTGAAAAAGAAAAAATAATCCTAGAGCTCAAATCAATGGCTGAAAGACTCACAGAAATGCAGTCAGAAAAAATCCTTCCTTATTTAGCAGCATGTCATAGTACACACACGAAAAAAACATGAGCCAATTCCTGAAAACTACCACCACGGATTAATCCAAAGTCACACATACTACGAATTAGATTGCAACTAGCTGAATTTAAGCAGGCTGAAGAATTGGAAAAATCAGAACCAACATTGCAAAGAAATCCTGACCAAAACAACAATTAGGCAGTAGATGGGAGGATGAGTGGGGAGGGATTTCATTTGAGAGTGAAAGGAGAAAAATCCGTTTTTACGCTACTTACTCCCGTAGGCTGAAATATCAGTCCATCCACTTCGTGGCTAACTTCTCTAGCAAAGTTTCCTTCCAGGAGCTGTAGAACAAAAGGAAAATAAATCTTTTTTCCATAGAGAAATATTTCACTTAGAAGACTGCACATCAAAGCAGATTATATGCCATCACTGCAATCATGGGCCAGTAAATTGCTTATTTATGGTTTAATGTTAGAGCTTGGGAAACGTCAACATAGAAAGCTTCAACAAATCAGCAGTTTTTACAAAAACACTCAAGGCTTAAACAAGTTTCAGGGAGGCAAACCTTTGCAGTATCATTCAAGGAAAAAACCTTTGTCCAAAAAGAATCATTGAGAAACCAAGATGATTCTATACACAAAAAATATGAAGAAAAATCAGTTCTAATATAGGACACCACAGTCATTTGTGGACAAATTAAAAAACACATTTGCCACTTTAACACGCAAGTAGTACTTACTTTAGATGGAAAACATGTACTGAAAAATATTTCAGGGCATCATTCAAAATTCATGTTTGGCCAAGTCCCTAACTAGGGCATAACCCAGTAACACAGCTACGCTACTGTAAAACAGCTGTCTGAATTCATTTGGATCTTGAATATTCTGGTTTACATTTGCAAAGGTTCTGAATTCCATATGGAGGAGAATATATCCACCAAGACGTTATTTACCAGAGAAAAGCCATCTAACTAAAACTAATGAAACCGGCTAGTCAACAGTTACAAGAATTGATGACACACTTCCATGTTAAATTATGACTTGCCTAAGGAAAAGCAAATAACCAGTCAGAACTACAATTGTGAAATAATAGCAAAAATTAGGAATTTACCAAAATGCCTCTTTATTAATTTCTCTTTATGTTTTACTGTAGAGATGAAGAATATATCCTTAAGTTCAGCACTTTTAGTAACATTCTTTTTTTATTCACTACTCCACCAGATTTATAAACTGCAAAGGAATCCCTCTTAGCAACCTGACATCCAGTTTCAGACTTGAACTCATTCTCATTTTGGAGCTCCAGAGTACCCTCAATTAAGACGTCTCCTACCAAATGTCAATTAGATATCAAACACCAAAGCATTTTAAAACCAGAACAAGACTCAACAGATAACTAAACCTCTTTGTGCTCTGAGTTATTCTGCCTTCATTCTCAGTTATTCTGCTTCCATTCTCATTAGGTCCATTACAAGAATTTCAATGACAACATACTAGAAAAGAATTTTTACTAGAAAGGATCAGCAATTTGGAGGAGGAGGGGTGAAGCAGGAAGAAGGAAATGGAAATTTTCTCTGAGCTTCCTCCCATACATACTTTTGTGCAAATTAAAGTATTTAGAGGTTGTCTGTGAACAGCAGAACATATACACATTGAATATTGCAGGAAGTTTGGAATGACAGGAAAATGAGCAGAAAAGGAATGTTTAACATCAGCAAATATTTTTGACACTGAAAATATAGTTGATATAAGGTTTTTAGGTTTATGAACTTAAAATGCAGATATCATGGTTTGTCTTTTAAAAAACGATGTTCAATTTTCCACACATATTAAAATTTCTAATTAACTTGAACAGTACGGTCTTTTTTTAATCGGCACCATGATAAACGGCACACCTGCTTGACTGGGATGACTGCCAGAGATCAGATAAAATGCAATGCATCTCAATGACATTTTATAAAAGATGGGTAAATGATGCATGCTATTCCTTGTAGCCTCATGGCATCTATTTCCACCTGTGAACCCCTTTGTTCACTTCTTGCAGCTTTCTCCTCCCTGTGAACAGTGCAATAAACCATATACTCATATTACAGTTTACTCTTCAAAATAATTTCCTTTCTTACTTTATAACTAAATCAAATTAAAAAGTATTGCTACATCCATGCCTATTCCTCTAAAGAAAAGAATGGTATAATCGCATGGAATGAGTGGAGCTGCATGATGAGTAACAGGATGAGCTGAGGAGCAGCAGTAAGTCACCAAAAGCAGCACAAATAACCTGCTGAAGCTGATTTTGCTAAAACACTGAACCAGCCAGCAATTCTTGAGCGGACAATTGAAAAATCATGCTTTGTAGATCTCTCTATACTTATCAATAAAGAAATCACTTGGCTCCTCCAGCAGGAAGAGGAGAAAATTTCGGTGCATACATATTCCGCATAACACCAGTAGGTTTTTATTAATGTTTCTGTAATCCTGAGGCAAGCCACATGATTCTGACGAGTTTTCAGATGTTACTTTATTCATAAAATAAATATGTCTAGCAGGTACTACTGTGCCTTTTCCTTCCCCTTACAGAAAAGAAAAAAAACAACTCATGTAAACACAACATGCTGTGAGAGTTATGTAGATTCCTAAACATAATAATGTTTCTGCAGTCGTATTGACTTCCTATAAATTTCGCTAAGGTCCTTGCACACAACTATTATCAATCTGCTATGTCACAGTATGCAAACATTTCTAACCATTTGTCCCTATTTCTGATTCAAAACTGATACCACTTGTTAGCCTAGTGAAATACTTGGAGATTAAAAAAAAAATGCCTTTGCATTTTATAATACAAGACAAATATACATCCATTTTCCTTGCTTTTTTAATTTCTAGAACGGCTATACGCTTCATTCCATTTCAAGTCAAGCTACAGCAACTCTGCCTGCACCAGTCCCTAAGCAGTTTTTCAGAGCCACCTTCAAATTACTCATCATCTACCTGTTCACTCCCCAGTGAAAGCTGCAAAAGGGTGAACATACTTTACTTGAAATACTAGTTACAAATAAACTACCAACCAAATTGTCAATTAACTAGAAGGTACAACACCTTCAGACAGGAGCATACTGTCATTCCTAACTTCACAGAACCAGCATCTTCACTGGCTTAGATTTCAGCCCAACTCACAGGACAATCCCTTCCTCTGCTGATGACAGCCCTCACCATCAGGCTCCAAAGTAATTCTCACATCCTGACATCTGTCAGGTTTTACAGACATGGGCTCATAAAGCTCTGTACAGATACTGCGGATTCTTTAAACTTATTATATAGCCTTCAGAAAAAGATTCAGAAGTTACCAGCACCAACAACCATCTTTTTTTAAAAGGAAACAGTTATTCTGGCTCTTTCCGTGCACTTCTCTAAAAGAGATGGACTATTCGGCTTTTAAAACAGGATATAGCACCTGTTTTATTTTTACATTAATTTGTTTCATCTTGCTTGCCAGTTTCTGTATTTTCCTGGTTTTTACCTGACAACCTCTTCAATAGCCCTGTCCCAACTCAGTATACACTCTTTCATGAGATCTTAATTATCCAAGTTCAATATAAAAATTATTTACTTTAACACTGGTTGCTGATGTATTTAAGACATTTCAGGAAAACTTTTACATCCAAAGTGTGAGGTACAAATGTTTTCAAATGTGCAGTGCTTTAATACCATTTAATAAAACATACTTGAATTTAATGGGCCTGCTACTAAGAGAAGTATTTTCATCATAATTTTGATAACTCACAAGACAAAAAAAATCACCTCTATTACTACATACAGAAGTCTCTGAAGAAAGGATCATGAATCCCAAATCCAACCAAAGATCTGTTTAACAAAACCAGTATTTCTATTGCGTAGCCTCTCTGGATTTCAGTTTGAAACAAACAAATAAAACACAAAAACCCTTAAACCCTGCTTAACAAAACTATTTTGCTTAAAAAATAAAACAAAACAAAAAAAAAAAAACCAACCAGAAATGAAATCTGGATCTTCTTTGTTACAGGTAGAAGAAAAATATATTGAGAATAACCTACTACATAATACCTTCATAAATCCTGTTTTTGAATGATATAAGAAATCCTACAGAATTACGTCTATGTTAAGTTCAGTTACATTAAAATAACGCTAAAATAGACTGGCTTAGATTCATCCCAACTATCCCATTTTCCAAAATAAATCAATTAATCAGCACCAGGCAATGATGGAGCCTTCATACACACTATTAACATTACAAACTCCAGCTTTCAAACACCACATTTTGAAGAAGGAGGCCTCCTAGAAGAGAATTAAACAAGCTGTCTGTGGCGTATCCCCTTCCTTCCAGATGACACGCAGGCTACTGTGCAACGCTTCAAAATATTATCAAATGCAGTTTAACGTCAGGTGAGGGAAGTTGGTCCCTCTAAGCTATGGTTGTAGTCTCTGCTCATTCCTTCTCCCCAGAATCTTTCCGGTTTCCCCTGTCCTGCAGCATCATTTCTCTTTTTGGTTTGTTTTGTTTCTAAAAGCAGAGAAGGTATCAAGAATTAAAAAGCTGTTTTCAAAGCAAAAAAGCATCAGTCTGTGAGTAACTCTATATAGGAGGGGAAGTCTGATGTATTATTTAAAAATAAAGCCTTTCCACAAATAAAAGTTGGTGATTCACGTTTTAAGAGAAACCAAGCCCAAAATAAGGTGTTAAGAGAAGCTTTGATTTTTGTTAGTTAACTGAAATTACTAAAAATATACGGTAAAACTTCCGAAATAGTCTTTAGTGACTCTGGGGAATACAGGGCTTTGTGAATGTAAGGGAGCAAACGATCTGAAAAACGAAAAAAAGGAAAAAAAACGAACCCACACCTCAAACTGAAGCCACTCAGACTTTTATCTTTTTTATACTCAAGATACCCTTCACCTCACCTAGCCTTAGCATTTGAAGTAAAAGAGCTGACCTAAACAAATCCAGTGTAAATTAACAGTTGCGGGGGGAGAGATGGAAGAGGATCAAAGACCTCTGGCAGTTCCACTGCTTCCCTCCCTCCCTGCCCAAAACCAACCATTGCCGGGATCACCAGACTCGCTTTCAGACAGCTAGGAGGACGAGATGAAACCCCCTCCTCTCATGCATATTTAAGTTCCTCTTCAAGCTGATACGCTCAAGTGCCATGTAATTTTTTGGAAAATTGCGCAGTCTCAAGTTAGAGCATGCTGTGATGGAGAATCACAACCCTCGTTAAGTTGCTCCAATGAATTATTGCATGCACAATTAAAAAATTAATGCCTATTTCTCAGAAGTTTTTTTTCTTCCTTCAACTTCTCTTCCTTGTTCCTTTATTTAATAGACAGTGATCAAGTTCACCTCTGAGAGGGTTATTTTGGGGCAGAAAAACTAGCTTAAAATTTCACAAGGAAGCAAATATAACTTTTCAGTATTTCAATAAAGTCTCTTCTAAACTCAGAGTTACCGTTTTTTTCATCAGTTGAAAACCCTGCTAGACGAGAAAGAATATTCCAGGATAGCCACAGCAGCAAGAAAAAAAAATGCACTCCCTGTTCTGCTCCACAGAAGCCTCCTCTTCCACGAGATCTCTGGATACATGAGCACTTGCCAAAGAAGAATTTCACCAGCCGATGGCTCATTACAGCTGGCTGCTTAGCTCAAAGTGGCTCCTTCCAACTAACCATGAAGGTCCTGAAAGCAGGGCCCGTGATACCATGAGCGTGACAGCACATGGCCATACAAATAAATGTTTCTGCTTGCAACCAGTGATTCCAAAAGCTGTAAGTAGCATTTCAACATCATGCAAACACCAGTAATCCATCTCTCGTTTATACGATGTCATGTTTTCATTTAAATCACCTCTAAAAACGTTGAAGAGCAGATTTTTAATCAATTTAACACGACTCAGTTTTCTTTGCATTATTCTCTTTTCGAAATAAAAATACAATATGCTACTTACTGTCAAATAAATGAGGTGAAAAACTGTATTTAATGTATTAATTAAAGTGTATCTTTACAGCAGGGTAAATTCTATAATATAGCACGTCCAATTCTATAATGCATCCTCAATTATTCATTGTATTTGGCTATATTTATCTTCCATATATCTTCAATACATTCAATTTTTGTTTGCCAGGAAACCAGCAACAAAGAGGCAAGAAAGGAAATTCAGCATGATAACTGAGAGTACAGTCAGAAAACCACAGCTTATACTAAATATTTTTAAGCTAGTATACTAAAAAAATCATGAAGTTACAAGATATTTCCTGGCCCATGCTAATGGGCTTAAATATGCATAAAGGAAGAGTAGGATCAAAAACTGTAGAAAATAAATTAAAAACTTAACTCCTTAAGAAGTAGTTATTTAAAGAAGATTTATATGCTCATTAAGAACCAACACATATTGAAGAATAACTGCTACATTTTCAGTAAAACAGTGAAATGATCTACTTTGCCCTAACTACATGAGGAACACAAAATATAAACTTCTCACTTGCTCATTACTTAAAAAGGAATTTCATGCTCTTGGGATGTAAAACCAGTGTATAATTCAAATTGTATGAAAATCCTTTAAAAAAAAAATACTTAAAGCTCAAAATCCTAGCTTTCATGCAGCCATCCGCTCAAGATTCTAAGTCAAGATATAAACAGAGAAAAACCGTAAGTGTTATTTTGTGTCTATGAGTGCATACGTGTTGAAAGCACTTGATGTTAACCAATAATTCGGTACTAAACAGGAAGGGTAAAAGTAAACTCCAAAGGTTCATCTGTTTAACAAAAGCACCACTATTTTGAACTGTGTAATTTGTGGCAACAGCTGAATCACATTGTGATGAAAATTCTACCAAATGACTGCATAAAGACACATGGGAATTTTCTCAGTTGATAAAATTAAAAAATACATACTTTTTATAAAATACTATTTTATTGGATGCCTTTCAGTTTGTTAATTTACTAGAAGCTCTGAAACCAATAATACTGAAAGACTAAAAATAACCTCTTTGCCAAGTTAATCACACAGAACATTTTGGCTCAAAAGACATTAAAAACACCTAATTACTGCAATGGATTTGTTCCCTATAAGAATGAAAGCAGATAATGGCAGCAATGTGAGACTGATGTTCACTAATGTGATCAAGAGACTAATTATTATCCATGAATCATTTGTAGCATTCAAAACTTGATTAATGTCAGGTCAAGTTTAACATGTGATAGGTTTTATTAGTAATGCTTGGCTATCCCACAGCTTGTCAGTTTAAGCGAGTGCCATCTGTTAGGTGTAGGAATAGCCAACAGCCACAACAAAAGCACAGTGGATACAACTGGTCACTGAAGTACATTTTAAGAATTCCGTAAGGGAGCTACCCTAATAATTTTAAACACACTAGACCAGAATCCAGCACAAGAAGACCTGCTAAAGGTGGGAAATTTGTAGCCCAAATTAAAGCAAGCATGCAAGACGGGCACTTGTCATCTTAAAGCTTGACCAAAGGCGTGTTTAGTGCAACTGAATTTAGCTTCACAGATTGACCAGTCTCTAGTAACAAAAATTCTTTTGCAAGACGAGTATGTCTAGCTTCCTCTCTACACTCCTTCATCACCTTTAGCAAGCATTCCTGTACAGAATACATTGCTTTATCCTTTAAAGCATCACTCACCATATTCAAATACATACGGCCCTAACTAGTGGCTCATGTAGCAAAACAATGTTAGAAGACAATGAACCTGAAATTTATATTCCACAAGACAACGTTTACTGACAGTCTCCCACTTGTTCTAATTACAGATAACGGCAAGAAGAAATCTTTTCACAGCAGGCTCACTTTCTAGTATTTTACGGCACTTTGGGGGTGGCCAGCTGTACAGGGGTCACCTCTCCCACGTACAGCCCATTCACTGCTCTTGCAGCAGGACAGGAACTCAGCTGCTGCCATAAGAGCTCACCTGGGCACCTCCACTGAACTTTCACAAGCTCTGCACTAATAACAGTAGGAGCAGCAAGGCTGAAATAACATGAAAAGGCAACAGACAGGTGTGTGTAAAGAGATGAAGGACGGTGACATCATTCGACCTGGGTTTGCCCTGGCACATACATACTCTCCTCTGGTCTGAAACTAGTTAGAAACTCAGCAGGAGGATTGAAATAAACACTTATTTACCTCACAGCTATCATAGCTACAACAGCCCTCTCAGATGTATTATAAATATGTTCTCATTTGATGGCTCTCTTGCATTCTAAGTGGATGAAGCTGAAAGGCTGTGGATTCAGGCTGCCACTAGCATAACTTGCGGTCTGTACTTCAGCTCCAAGTGTTCTGTTTTCTGGCTAAGAACACGATGTGCAGGGCTCCCAGACTCCTTGATGTCTTGATGTAAAAGCCAAGTATTCTGAAGACTTGATGCTAGTAGGGCACAGACCATAAATAACATCATAATTCAAAGAACTGTAATTATTGTACAGTTTCTTCCTCAACCCATATAATTTCACAGCCAGTTACTGACAAGGACTCATACTACTAGTGCCTGGGCATCAGCATTCTAACTGATGACACCACTCTTCATTGATTGCCATTTAGAAGAGCAATTCTGCAGAAGAGTCTTTACCATGGTCTGCGTATTCTTTCCAGAAGAGGAAGGCAATAGAAATTCCTGTTTATACTTATGTGATGGGGAATGAGCAACACCTCCAAGCAAGAAAGCCAAAGAGACTCATCCCTTCTATCTGCAACTTGCTTCATGTCATGATTGAGGCACCTCTGAAAAAAACAAGTTATAACACACACTGGACTCTCAGAGCTTTCCCAGGTCCTACCGGAACTGCTGCCAGTTACACAAGGGAGGAACTTAAAGCAAGAGAAGTCATATATATCATTTTCTAAATCTTTTCTACTACTCCTCTAAAAGATTTAAAGAAAACCCATTCCCAGATATATGATTAACTGGAAGTTACTGTAGTCTGTGACAGAATGCAACACCCGATATTGAGAAGGTGGAAGAACCATGCTAGCTTGATTTCATTACCCAGTCACAAGGGAAAAAAATGCTACAGTGAATCGCAATAAAATATATTATAGAGGTGGCAGGGAATAAAGTGTGATGGTTCTATTTTATTTTTAATCTTTTGCAGCTAATTCATTAACTGCACTCTTTAAATATGCTACTAACACTAGCTATATGCCGTGTTCCTTAATTATTTGGATAGAAACATTTTAGAAAAATGTAGAGCACGCTGCGGTTAAGAGTCCCACTGAGCTATCACCAGTTTGCTGGTTCTGAGTGAACAACTCCAAAGGTCACGTACATAATATATTCAAAACAATACCCAAGAATAACATGAGCGCTATGTGTGTTAATGCTTAATTTGACAGCACATCTGCATTCCTGAATTCAAAATAAGCATTAGGCATTTCTCACTGTCAATCTCTTCTCAAAAACACAATTGAGAAATTGACAGCAATTAACTACGATGTTTTCAAATGCTTCTTTCAAATAAGAGAAATAGGCTGCTTCAAGAAACTTTAATTGACTTTTGTGATAGCTTCAAAATGGGAGAAATACGGATTCCTCGAGGCACTGACGGAATGCCACTGCCAAACAGCAATAGCATTTCATATTTATTTTACCTGAAGAAACACAGCAATATATTTCATAGCTTGGCCATTTAATTTACTATGCTCTTGCCAGTTCTCTGTTTCAACCTGCGAGCTGCCCTCAGTGTTTTCTTTTAGGGACTGGATTTTGTCCACATCACTTTCCCCGTGCTCTCCTGGTAAAGCACATCTGCCGGAGACCAGAGTCCTGCTGGAGCCGAAGGAGGTTTAATAGGTGCCACTAGCAAATTCTTCAACCTATTTACAAATGATTTACAATCTGTGATATTCCTGAATGGATGGCAGATACTCAGTAAATTCTGTTACCCAGTGTCCTCAAACTGAGCAGGGTTCTCACACTAATGGTTAGAATCTCCCTAATACTCTGGGTTTGGTCAAATACAACATTCAAAAGTTCTCCTGATGTGAAAGAAAAAATGACATTTGATTTGAATGCAATGGGGCCAAGTACATTTTAATTTGTTCTCTAAATGATCTTCCAGTGTTACAAACTTGATAGGGTTTATCTGTTATCCAGCCCCTGTGTAAACGGCTACAACATAATCCAGTCTCTGGTTGTCAGGAACGTGGACCGGCCTGTTTTAATTAAATCAGATAATTAAGGATCATGTTTTATTAAGCATTTCCACTAAGACTCATCAACAAAGACAAATCTGAATATACAGTAATTCAATTAGACATAAAACAGATATTCAAGAATATAAAGTCTTCAAACATTTACTGTTACAATGCCTGATTCAAACTGGTCTAATGTATTCCACTGGGCACCGACGCGGTGATTTTAACACAAAAATTAAAGATTTAACACTATATTCGGGATGCTTAAAAACATCTGATTCTTCTGCTATGCAATGGCACTTGAGGGCTTTATTTGCTACAAAGTTGAAATTAAAACTTGCCACTGTAAGGCCATAACAGTAATATGCTAAGATTTTATTATTTCTTGATTTTAAAGAAAAAGGATAATTTTGTACAGTATTTTTTTTGCAAAACTGAGCATATCACAAGAAAAAAAAAGAGCTAGCAGGGATGTCCTATAATCTTATACCATAATAAATTGCTTTAAATTTCACCTCCATCTTTACAATTTTCTCTGTGTTTTTATTCATTTTATCCAAATTAAGCGCCCTTCTCTTGAACATCATTCCAATACGAGAAGGCTGATGGCTTCCCTGCAGAGCTGTATTGCCAGGAGGCAGTTTGGAAAGTGACAGGCTGTGAAGTGGCACAACGGACAATATTAAACAGTTGCCCCTCAACTAATGAGTGGAGTGACCTACTTAGTCACCACAGCTGAGTCCTCAAACTAATTCGGAAGGTATCAAATATACCGATTCAATTGCCCATACTGGGATACCAACTGGTAATTAGGTGAAACAGATTTGCATTTTCTCTGTTTTGGTAATACACCACAAAACTGAAAGTAGAAATCATTGTTAAGACATTTTTCCTACTTAGAAAGGTATATTATTTTCATAGAACAAAATACAGAAGAAATAATTTAGAAAAATGTTAGACTTTTCAAAGCAAATGTTAAAATGTTAGAAGCTAAGTTGAATATGTACTGTTCTGATGTTTAAACTTACAATGTGCACCAAGTGTAATGCTTTATCCATAGGCTTTTATTTTTCCACTAGCTTCTTTGTTTTCTTTTCCACACGATAGTTTGGCAAGTCAGAATGCAATTATATATTCCACTTACATATTCCACATCTGAATTATTCTACATTAATTTAATTTGTACCACTAGCAATATCCAACATGGCCCACTAGTTATGAAAATAATCCTTCATGGAAATGTTCGAGACTGTTTTAACTTCAGTATATCATTTTCCGAAAAATGGGGAATGTAACTAATGCGTGAATAATTTCTTAAACCAAAAGCAAAAACCTATTTCCCCCTTTCCCTAACCAAAATTATCCTGTGCTGAAATATTATACTTGACCTTCAACATCACAACTAATAATAATCAAAAGCAAGTAGCCTAATCCTCTTTTGTTAACTCTAGGAAATGAACACAGATTCTTGTTCACAAACGGGTCTCCTCAAGTGACTCCACCAGAGTATAGGCTGAAAAGTTAGCCATAGATGAGTCTTTTTTTTTTTTTTTCCCTAGCATGAGAGAAAATCTTTTGGCGTAAACCAAATCTAACCACATAACTGCAGCCTCCCTGTCCCACAGAAACCAAACGAACACCCAGAGGCAGCCAGATACCCCACCCCTGGCCTACAAAGTCCCTGCCACCCTCATCTTCCCACTGCCAGAAATTATGTTTAACAAACAGTAACCACATCACTACAGTGCTGGTTGCATGAAACAGCCCCAGTTCAAGCACCAAATCTTAAGTGGTGGTAAGCTACATTCAGCTCAACAGCCAGAGTTTGGCCTTCTGTTTCATACTACAATTTACAAAGGTTCCACCTGGTTTGGTTGTTTGTCCTTACCTTCAAAATTCACATGGTAAAATCATTTTGAAAAATCAGGCTGAAGTTCTACATGCTGGGATACAGGAAAGCTGCCAAGTGAAGATTTCAAATTCTAATATAAGCATAAGGTAACATCTTTCCAGCTTCTTATTCACTACTTGTTTACTAGGTTCCTCAGGTCAATCAGTATTTGCATTTATAGGAAGAAAAGCACTCCAAAAAGAAAATCTGAGTGAAGATAACCACGAGCACAAAATCATCTGAGGGTGGAATAAGGCAATACTGCTTTTACAACATTTGACTTCCCATTTCTGGGGAGATGGAATAGGACAAAGTGAGGAAGAAATACACGAAGTAAAGAAATAAAAGCAAACAGAAACAAAATGGTAGAGGGGAGATGGGTTAGAAGATAATTAAAAGGAGATGAGATGATAAACAGGCCAAAAACCTGGTACAGAACAGATGGAGTGAGGACTATGGTGTAGGCCAGACACCAAAAAGTGACTGCCAACTCTGGGTCAGGAAGTGCAGGATTGAAAGGTGAGCCGAATAAGCTACTCCTTAAGGCATAGAAAATAAAAACAAAAATAAAAACAGAGGAAACAAATCTTTTTGGCATTAAAAACCCTCCAGATGGTAACATTCCCCCTCCATGGAGATGTGGAATTTAAAATCCCCAATAAATAGACAGAGATTATTTGACACTTCTGCTGCTGCCATTGCTGCCATTGAATTCTTTCATTTTCTGTCCCATGACTGCAAATCTTCTCCACGTTTTTTGTCTGTAGGCTACTTGGTGACAGAAGACAGGGCTTTGTGGTCATTTACAGTCAGTTTTTGGGTTAACAGCTCTCTTGTCAGACATGGATGAGCTATGTTCCACATATCCTGCCTTTTATCAGGGTTCATTTTTTTAGGCCATGCAAAGACTAGCTTACAGTTGCCTCAGCTGCCTGCAAAATACTTCACATCAATATCAGCAAGCCACGTACTTATACAATCGCCTACATCAGAGGTCCACGGCCACTTAATTTTTCAAAGCAAACCACCTCAACAGTAGCTATACATTTATTGGTACAAACTTTTAAACATTGCACCTATCCTAACTACAACAAAAGCAGTTTCAAGGAAAAAAAAATTCAAATGTCAAATAAACTAGGAGAACAAAATAAGTCGTCAGTTCACAGATTTGACTGAAAATTTTCAAGAAGATCCTAGACCATTTAATCTTGTAGCAGAGATTACTCACCTTCATTCTAATTCCTCTAGGACAAGCTGTCATTTTAAAATCAGGTAATATTCTAAGAACTGACAAGTCATTGACATGCAGCATGCTAACATTTGAAAAAGGTTGTTCATTTGACCTGTATCATTGTTTAACCTTTAGCCCTATTGTTCCATTGAGAGTGATGGGCACAATTCTCCACGGGACCACGGACCACAGAGAAAGGAACTTTTTTTCTACTCCTGCTAGACAGCATTTTCACTAGACAATAGGCTTCAGTGATCCGAGCTGGGACTGTCCACACAAAAGAGCCTCTCAAAATACTGTGAGTTGGTTTACGCAATGAAAGCTGAGACTTACATAATTTCCAAGAGTTTGATTATTTCTGTGTACCTGTATTGATTATTTCTCTGTACCTGGCTAATATAATGAAGATAATGTCCTTGTTGAAAATCCTCAAATATTTGTATAAATAAAAAGCTAAGGCTCCAAGGCTAGGAATATGCAGCTTATGAAGCATTAACCTCATTGGCCTTTACTACTTTATCATCAAGGAAGCCTAAAACTCAGCTTCTTCCACGGACTGCTGCTATCCTTACATGATGGGTGGGAGAGCTGGCAGATTTGACCATGTCATCTCCTTGAATTCTCATGCACACTAATACGTGAGAAGAAAGCAAGCTACACAACAAAAGTGCCCAATCGTGCAAGTGTAATGACAAACAGCTAAGATTTAACATTGCTCAAAAATATCTTTCTAAAAGAATTTGGAAGTTACATTAAAAGGCAAAATCGCCTACAGACTACATGTGTTCCCAGCTAACACTAAAAGAGTAAACAATTCTTCGATTATAGAGGCAGACAGATTTAGTGAACTGCTGTCTCCATCAATATCAAAGTTTAATAAGGTAACACTTTCAGAGATTCTGAAAATATACAACCTGTCCCCAGTTGACTGTCCCTTTCTTTTCTTCCTCTCACCACCAAAACTCAGTCTTACAAAAACCAAACAAAAGCCCACCAAAACATCCTAAAATAATGTTCAAGACAACATTATAAAGATATAACATTGTAAAGATATAGTCCTTATTTCCAAAATCGAGTACCACCAACAAATGTCAAGGCACAGTTATAATGCTGCCATACTTTATAATTGCACTTTTAAAGTGCATTTCATTTCACAATAAATTGATTTTTAGATTAGAAAAAAAACAACAGCCAGTACTCTAACTCTGGTATTAAAGTGCCAAATCCATAACTCTAAGAACAATTTCATTATTTGACATATTATATAACACAATACAAAGTTTACTGCTGTTTCAAGTAATTACTTCCACATTTTCACTGAAAATAACTAAACCTATGTGGACAACATTCGTTTTTCCTGGTACAATTAAAAGTTTTAGCAACTTAATTCTGCTATTACATGTAGCGCTGAGACTCCTGGCCTTTTTGAGTAATCTTCCTACAGTCCACCCAAGCTAACACACAGTTACTGATACATGCTATTGTTAATAGGAAGAATGGCCAACAATGGCTTTCAGTTTGGAACACTATGTCTTAACTCAGGTCATAGAAAGGAATGATGGAGGGAGGCTGTGAAGGGAAGGTTCTACAATATTTACTTTTGAGGTCGCAAACTGTGCCCTGGGAACATATTTCAAAAATGCAAGTTTCTCAAAACAAAAATAAGATGTGATGTGTGGTTCCAGCTGCAGTAATTCAGAAGGACACTTGATTCTTTTCTTGACCCTAAGCAAAACCCAGCTACACTTCAAAAAAACCTTCGCGACATACTCAAAGAATTCTAAAGATGAAAGAATCCTGCTGTTCTTGGAGAAGAAGAAGGAAAATGGCTAATTAAACATAAGGAAAAGATCTACTTAAGTAGATGCCATTTGTCAGTCCTTTAGCATCCATTCTGCTGCCACCACCTCTGGAGACTGATGGACGGATATGCTGAGTCAATCTGAACACGAGCGGACTTAGAAGGTAGAAGGAATTCCTTGTCTCCCTGCAGACCTTGCTGTGCTGCATACCGAGTTGGTAAACCCTGTCATGACATTTGTCACTGATGCAAGAGAAACCCAGCTTGCTCTTTCAGCTATACTAATGAGGTATTCACCGCTATGACTACATTTGTTGCTATAGTTGCAGAGATGACTGAATAAACATAGGAAAAAGATCTTTTGGGCAAAGCAATACTATTTTTAAACAGTCCTCTTTCAGAATAAGGCAATGCTTCAAAACAATCGCCTATTCTGACCATATATAATGAAAAATTCTGTTCATGAAGTTGTGATGGATATGAAGATGCAATCCCTGTTTCATTATCCTAAGCAAGTGTTACAGGAAATCACACTCATCAAGTTCACAGAAGTAATTAAACAAAAATGTATTTTTGAGGTAAATAACAGAAACAATAATTCTTAGTCTAAATGTTCTTTTGGGAATGTATTTTTATGACTATTATTCTTTTGAGCAGATACAGATTTGAAATCTATTTTGAATCTACAATCATTTCACTTAATCATTTATCAATATTGCCTTAGATAAAATTCAACATCGATACTGGCAGTACTACCTAAAATTCCTTACAGTTATCATAGGGCATAAAAACAATTCTTCTATATTAACATACAACTTCTTACTTATTGAAAACAACAATTAGATTTAAAGCTTCATTAGAAGTTTTGTTATAACAGCAGTATAATGAACGTGTTTCACTAGATAAGAGTGCCTTTAAATGAGGACCAGGATTGTTTAAAACCTATAATGTAGACTGTACAAAAAGAAAAGTTTGAAACCTATGGTTATTTCAAACCCAAAATGTAGAAAGCTTTAGAGTCTGCCCTGTCTGCCACCTAAAAAAAAAACTACTCCAAAACCAAACACTCGCCAAAAAAAAAAAAAATAATCAAAAAAACCCCACCAGAAAACCCACACTAAACCCTAATATTCCAATAATTAAAGCATATAGACACTCTTATTTCAGAGAAAGCAAACATGCTATATAACCGTAGTGCAAACCAGCCGTTGACTTTTACTCACTCTAACTGGCAGGAAAATTAACTGACAAAAAGAGGCCTAGTTAAAACAAATAATCTTTCAAAACATATAGATTGATAAAACCCAGCATACTACTCTTTGTTTTGTTGTTTTGCTTTGTTTTCCTACCAATTTGATCTAATACACACAGAGCATACAGTGTAGATAAATCATTAATATCTGAAACGATTCAAATAAGAAAAACAACACTGGCTATTTGCTCTGCACTGCCAGTAACTCTAACCCTCCTGCCCTCTGTGTGTATCTCCAACTGCTGCATACAGGAATATTCTTCACAAAAGTGAAGAAAATTGGCCAGATAACTGCTTCATTCCATAATTCACAAGTTAATCAAACCTGGTGGCAAAGCCAAGGACAAAATAAAGAAATATTGTCCAACCATTAGTGTCAAAAGCAATTATAAGTCTATTAAAAAAACCAACAAAAAAAACCAAAAAAAACCAACAAAACAAAACATTCCAACCATGTATATTTTTTTTTTTTCCCCCTCACCAACATATTTGATGTTTTACTGCTGGGTAATAAGACAGTCGATGTCTTAAAGAGTTTATGCTCAGAGCTTTGAGAAAGGCAAAGAAAGCCCAGTAAATAGCATAATTTCAGCGCTGACTTTAAAAAGGGCCAAAGCCAGAATTGTTAAAATACCCTGGAACACACATGGACAATTCAGAAATCTCCTTTAGACAGGCAAGAGAAAGACATTGAGCTTAATTTTAATTTCCTAGGTTTTGGGAAGCAGAGGACCATTTCAATAGCTAGCATGAGATTTGTTTACAGATAGGTTTTACCTAGAAATTTGTCTACGAATGCTTCCAAGCACGTTCTTCCTGTGATTTTTAAATTAGATTAAAAAACCTGGGTCTTCAGACCACTTCAAGAAACTATAAATTTATGTAAGAACCCATTTTTAAGATGTGCTCCTTTTGTTCTATTTTCTTTTAATTTCAAGCTCAAAATTATGCATCCTAGACAAACAGCCTTTTTCCTTCCATGAAAAATTTAGTTCAGTTTTACAACGTTGATCTTAAACAGACAACCCAAAAATGCAATGACACAAATATAGAGAAGTGATCAAAACACTTATAGTGTTTTATCCACACAAAGTTCTCATAGAATTGTTTGTGAATTAAACTTTACAAAGACAGCTACTCCCTGCCAGTTGTTTTCTTTCTTTTTTTTAAGTCCAGCTTATGCCTTATCTCTTTATTTACTTTTCACTCACTCTTGGTTAGCCAATATACCATTACTGCTCCTCTTGGGGCAAGACTCATTACCTGCTACTGGGTCAAGGAAGTGACAAAAGCAAATGGAAGCCGACAATCTGATGTTCATTGCTCTGTGTTGATGAGACATAAGACTGCTTCTAACAGCAGTGCTGAGAAAAAATGTGTTCCTCGAGAAGAAAGTATTATCCAGGAGCCATTTAATTCACAGAAGAGAATAAAAGTATTTTACAAAATGTTAGGATATGTCTATACTGAAGCAAAGAGTGCACAATGAAAGATAGGAACTCATATGTATATTTGCAAGTCATATGCACCACTTCAGAAGACCTAGGGCATTATTTTAATAAGTAAAATGTGGAAACGTTAACTAGAATGGGCTCTTAGTAATCACTGCTGAACATGAAGTGGGAGTTCAAGCACAACTCATGATTCTTATACTATGGCCAAATGGGGACTTAGAAGTAAAAAGAACGTTATATTCTTACCTATGAAAGAGGACAGCATAGGCAACATAGCTCTCAGACATTCCCTTGAGCTCAGTGACATTTCAGACCTAAAGCTATGAACTTCTATACCATCATTCAACACTACGAAACTAAAGAATTAGGTTTTACAAAAGTACAGGTTTAAACTATGGGGAAGTAGTAATTCAGAAGAAGCTGGTAGCCTAAAACCACTTTTCAGCGTGTCCCAAACTGCCAATCGCCCCCCAAGCATTGCCAAACACTCGGTTAGCAGAGAAACTCACTGGAAGCTAAAAAAGCTGTACCCAACACTGCTTTGCTGCCTTCAGCACCACAACATAAACAACTGAAACCAAGTTTACCTTTCTTGAAGTGTAGATGTCGAAAAATGGTTTGTTTCGAACACTGAATGGTTCCTGTGCTTTGTCAATAAGACCATTTTTCATCTTTTCGTGTCGTGGAAATATAATCTCTTTCTCTATACATGCAAGTCGAACATTAAAATCACAGTCTCCAACAGGCTGTCCCTGCCAAGTTACAAAAATCAATATTAAAATCAAACACTTACCAAATTATTTGAACAGTCTAAGTTTTCCTGACACAATATTTAGAATCATACAGACGCATAAAAATATTATCAAATTACTACATGTTTTTGCCAAATACTTGGTTTTCAAGGATTTGTTTCAGGCTGCAAGAGATTTAATCAAAGTTCAAGATTCAGAAAGATAAAAACCTATCATACATATTCAAGCATATTCAAGACCTGAAATAAAACAGCAGCTTCCCATTGCTCTTTATACATTTGGTGCATTGCATCAGATCAGTATGAGCATTCAAAATGCGCATTTGTCAGATTAATAAATGCTTGTAATGGAATTTATTATATTTTGAGCGTTAGATAGAGAGGAGAGCACACTGCAGATATCACTAAGAGAAAATAAGCAACTGGCAACTTAGAAATTCTAAAGTTAGTTTCAATCAGACATGCTGCTTTCATAGCAATACGGCACAAAACTCACAGATTTGTGTACAAGCATGATACAGCATTGGAAGTTATTTACAGGAGATCATCCCTCATTTTGCCACCCCATTCACACAAAAAAATAATTTTCAAAAACCATCCCTTTCATGGTCCACAGAGAATAAGCTCACAGAGCTTTGGCTTCAAAATCAGAATTTTTTAAAAGTTGAAAGCAATGAGCACAGGAAACTGAGAAGACGTGGGACTCTAATCATCAACGGCGGCAGTACAGATGAGCAAGAGAACCAGCAATCAGGTATTTCCTGTACTAAATGCAGCTAGAAGAGAAATGGAAAGAGAATCTAAAAGGAAAAAAGCCCTGCTCTAACGTGCATCAAAGAGAATCAGAACTGGTCAATCTGAAAGAATGCAAAGAAAATAAATGGCAAAATGACATCCTGATGACACATACAAAGGTAAGAGATAGAATGAGTAGTATCTGAACAGATACCTTAATTAGGAGAAAAATGGAATGCCATTTTTAGGCCAACATGAGTTTAAACAAGTTCTTTCCAAACTCATCCTGGCTTTCACTACAAACTTCTGCATTTCATGCTCCCCAAGGGGCTGTAAATTTCCCTTACATTTCTTTCCTAGCATTAGATCCTTACTAGATCTCTATCAAAAGTCCTCAATTGTTCATTGCAACAGCTTTAAAAACTATGCATTGCTCCCCTACCACATGTAATTCACAACCACTTTCTTACAGGACTCGGCTTCAATCTATAGGAGAGGCAGCACAGCCTCTCTGCACATTCTGCACAAAGCCAGTGGCAACATGGGTGAAACGTCTCCTAATCTCTGCCCATTGATCTATGCTTGAAGAATAAAGCCTATTTGGCTGTTAACTTTGCCTTCACCGTTGCTTTCCTTTCATATATGGAGGTGTTATTAGTAAAGAGCCATTCAAATGAATGGAAAATTAGAGTATGGGAAAATCCGAGAGGCAAGAAAGTAGCTCATTCTTCATTCATTGCAGAACACAGCTGAACCATTTACAGAGCTTTAAGGGCGGTACATCAAAATTCTGGAGAATCAATCTTTTCTTTCTTTCTGTCCTTCTTTCTCTAGTTCTCTCTTTCTTTCTTCCCCCATGTACAGCATACTTGAGAACTCATCTGTACAGTGATTGTGCTTGTCCTGGTTTGTATATCTAATCAAAACACAGACAACACATCTTGACCTCTGTAACAACTGACTGAAGAACTGATTGAAGAATTCTTTCTTGGGAAATGTGTATCCACGTTGTTTATTATTTCAAAGAACGCCAGAAACTGTTCTCTAGGTAAGTTTCAGCAAGATCTAGTGCACAAGCTCTCTTCCCTATAGTAGTTTTTCCACTCAGCTGCCTTTTACGAGTAGGTCTGAAACAGCAAATGAACTAATTAATGTTTCAAATATTTGAGCTTCCAATAAGCAGTAAAGTTATTTAGAGAGCTTCTTTACAATGATTCATTAAAAAATGCTTTCGCATAGTGACTTAAATTTATTTCAATCCCTTAATAGTTAAATTAAAATCTGAGATGACTTCATATGGACCATAAACCAGCTGAATCACTTTCTTTTCCTTTACATAATCCTTTCACTTCTCACATCTACTTGGAACTAATTATTTCCTGCAGCTCTGCCAATCATATATTTTTATTTCAAAGCTTGTTAAGCAGAAGGGTATATTACCACTAGGTTCCATCATATAAAGGTCAGAGCTAGGCTGACATAAAATTATATGAGATGGGAAAACACAGATAATGCTGCCGAGCAACTTCTTCATGAGTCAAGTAAACTCAGAAGTCAAGGAATATTTCATTCTCCCAAAAGCAGAGGACATTATCAATAAGAAAATTAACATAACATTGAATTTAAATCAAGGACATACTGAACAAAAGCAATATTGGAGGAAGAGGACTTTTTTTTATTAGGCACTTTCTATAGTTACAGAAAACATTGCTGATATATAACATATTTATCCCAGAAAAATGTCGCTAATATACAACGTATTTATCCCAGACAGATCCAAAACCTTCAAGGGGTAAAATCCCAGCTTTCAGCAAACAAGTAGGAGGGTAACGTAGGCTGCAATAAATAATTCACAGACCTTGACAAAAACAGGAAGAGATTATTTAGTCTATAAAACACATATTTAACAGTTGTCCAAAACCAAGACATTGCTGCATGTATGATCTACTGGCAACAAATACCAGTATATTTTTAGGCAATACAGTTGTTTTATTAATTTAAGCATTCAGATGTTTGAGATTTTATTTCAATATGCAAGTTTTTACATGTCTGAGAAGGATGAGGGTACCACTGCCTAACAACATTTTTACTGGAGTGCATTAGATGATAATTTCTGTTCTAGACATTTTTAACCTAAAATAAGTTTGTCAGCAAAGGATAAACCGAAATTAACAACTAGCATGTGTTTCCTATCTATGCTAGAAAGTTACACTTCCTCTTCATAGTAATTAAAATATATCCTGAAGCAAAATTTCATTTAGACAAGCCTCAAGAGAGGAGTCATCTGCTGAATCAACAGCTCGTCCTTGCACAGCTGAATTCCCTTCACCTGTTGAAACTTTGTGCATTGCACTAAGAGGTCAGAGCATGAAGTGGGCTTGCAATAGATACAGCACTTTAAAATACTGGTTTGATTTTAAACACAATCCTCCACACAATCCACAAAACTTAAATGACATCTCTACAGAGCTTTGAAATCCACCTAGGATCGAACATTTCTAAATTTAAACTTAGAATATTTCAAGTCAACTTCCCAACAGAACCCAATATACAATTAAGTCACATCAGAACCTAGCATACTACAAAAGAAATACATGTTTAAAAATACTAAAAAACAGAGCCTGGAGCTCATTTAATATCCATTGTCTTGAGGGGGTTGGGGAAGGTGATTTATTTGCTGAAAGGACCTAAAAGAAAAATATAAGAAAAACAAACAAACAAACAAACACACACACCACAGTCCCAATAACATTCCTCCAGATGGGTGCTGACAGACTGCATTTGGTCAATCATCAGGCTGTCCCCCTGCTGTAGCTCCTGCCCTCCACCTCGTTCACAGAGACCTCCACATTAAAGTCACAACCTCAAGCTGATACGGCTACAAGGGCTGGTCATTAGCTCAAATCCCAGGTCACTAAATACAGGACGACAGCAGGAATTGCAGAGATGGGTGTAAGAGGGTAATGAGATTTCTGCTCCACACCCTGCCTCAGTCCCCTCTTTCACCACAAGGAGGTGTCATCACCCTCCAGGTTTAAGTCTCCCTTCCCCTGCCCCCGAAGTTGACCTTGCGGGTACAGCTTAGTAAATTCGGTGAGACTTACATGGAAAGTCGTTTATCTAGATGGATGCAGTACAGATCAAAAAGGGGTATATAGGTGCTAATCCCATAAAAGTACTTTCTCTTAGATTTTGATATTTATCTGGCTTTTTCCCAATGCAGCTACAGTAAAAAGAAAAATAATGCCTGGGCCTGTGTACACAGCTGATAACTGGCTTGGGCCAGGATAAACTGAGAATATTTATTCTCTTCCTCCGTGAGATATGGTTTGACGTCTACCTGCCAGCAAACCGCACTCCATTTGCTTCCCCAGAGCAGTAACTTAGACATGAATAATTCAGCACATACACGCATATACGTTCCACGCACGTCTTCACTTATTGAGCCATAGCGGAACATATGTCACAACTGTCTTAGCTTTAATGATTTTGAGAGAAGAATAAAGAATAAGCTCAGGCGATATTCTACCCTGTGTTTAACATTATTAGTGACAATTCAAGGCACCCACAGCTGACATCTGCATTTCCAACGAAAGCCCATTATTAGTTCTCCCATCTTCTGAAGACCACGCAGACTAATATTTTGCATTTTATATTAATGAGCTGGCATGGATTTCTTCTGACTGTGGTTTTATAGATGCTGCTATTTTTTTGGTACACATAGCTTTTATATGAAAACAATATGAAGGTGCTGTTTCATTCTCCAAATAACATTATTACTATATTTAATCACTTAAGGTATTTTCATTTCTGATGAAGTTGTCTTTTTAAAACAGGATTAAATGTAAAGTATTAAAGAAATTAAAAATTTTGTAGAATTATGACTTTTATTTTTTTCCATTTCTAAAAGGCAAGACAACCATTATAATCTGAAAATACATTTTAAAATTTGTTTTTTCTAACTTCTCTCACTCAAATATTCAAAACTAATATGGTAATGGCAAGGAATTTATCAGTTTCAAAATGGTTTCTAAAATTTATCTTGCCATCAATGAGGTTCAGCATGTGAAATATTGTTTCAATTCTAACAATTCAACCAATGTGCTGCAGGAACATAATTACTATTTATATGTTGTCAGCTTATACAATAGAACATTGCTTTGATTTACCATAGAATGAAAATGGTTTGGGGAATCAGACCTATTAAAAAGATAGCTTAAGACGTGTATTAAATTACTTGCATTTCCTTTAAAAGAAATCACTGAAAATAAATTCAAATATGTATGAAACAACAAAGGAAAGAAGTTTGTAGCCCATACATAAACATCAAGGCCTAACAGAACATACAAATATAGCTCCACACTTTTTTTTTTTTTATTAGCAAACATAACTTGAATGAAACAGCAGGACTGTCAAAACTGTGACTGAACAGATAAGATCAAAACAGAAGTAGTAGATTGTATTACAAACATTGCTCCCTTCCTCACTCTTCTTCTCCTTAGATTGCTCAAAACAGAATACAAATTCAAACTAAAAAACATAAAACCTTACAACTACAAGTGGATGATAAGTTTGCTTCACCAGAGTAAAAATAACATATAAAAGGCAGAATATTTACAATCAGTTGAAGTGACTGAATTACGATTCTCACCACTGACGTTGTGCACTAAAGAGGCAGATTTATGGAAAAGGGCATCTACCATGGACGATGAACACCTAAGTCCTCTCTTTGAAAACAAAGCTGCAGTTAGGCGTCAAAAGCTTCATAGTTGCAACTTCGGGAGCACAGACAACTCAGTCCAATTCATTGTTTGACTGCATGTACAGTGGCTTCATTTAGGATCTTTATAATCCTTATAAATCCTTCTCAGCCTTCAAAAACAGAACTCAGTAAGGGGATTTTTCTGGATGTAAATTATTAAAACCAAAAGGAATGATGCTCTGTCTAGACTGGCTGCCTCCCCTCAAGTAATCTGAGGAATAGGTGAACTTCCCATTTTTAATTACAGAAGTAAAAGTCATAATTCTAATAACCCATAAGCGTAAAACAGATTTGCCATCATCATCATCAGATATTTACACACAAAAAGATTGCATGTGGTTCTCCCAGGGGAATATAAATTTAAGTACTTTATTTTGCCCTGAATTTAGGCTTTATGCAAAGTGAAAGACTGAATGCAGGGCTTTACTGCTTCTGGTTTTTTTCCTATTTTTTTCCTACTGCTGCTGTCGTACATAGTACAGAGGCATACTCACCCTAATTACAAAATACTAGATGGTCCAGTCAATATTTTCACCTTCTGCTTCTACTGTTCTCACACTCTCTTCCTTTCTACCAGCCACTCACAGTGACTCTTCATTACAAATTGTTAGTGCCAGGTTTTTACAGGGCTGTCTTTATGATGAAGAATTACACTCCAGTGAATTAAAGAACCGTGGGAAAAATCCTACATCTTAAAGACATTATTCAGGGCATTTAATACTTGAAAAGATTGTGGCACTGATTTTTTTAGTATATAAATCACTTCGTAGTATTTAAAATAAGACTGCCTATTACAGTAAGGATAAAGTCTACTAAAAAATAGAAAAGAGAAAAAAAAAAGTAGCACCAATCAGCACTGATTCACAAATACTATCTTAGGAAGGGAACCCTCTACCTTTCCTAAACCAGGATAGAACTGAAAATTAAGGATCTGCTTGTAATAGATTTTATATTCCTGAAGACTTGTAAAAGATCTGTAACCTCAGTACACAATCTGTTTTTAACATACCTAGTTCAGCACGTGCATGGTTCGCTTATAAATAAAAAATACTGATTACTTACTATTATATTAATTTCAAAACAAAAGTGCTATTTATCATCCTACTTCTTTTAAGTAAAAGAAATATTCTATAAAGGATGAAAATACAGCCTTCGCATTCTCTCCTAGACCATAAGAGTCACTCAGGTTATTCAAACATATTAGCCATGGAAAAGAAAATATTAGAGAGGTCCTGCTTTCACCTTCGTAAAACATATCCTGAATTATATGGTTGTTTTAGATTTGGTACATCCTTCTGATTAACTTTGATTATTTTTTTTTTCTTTAGTTCATTTCCCCTAGAAATAGGAAAAAGATGGGAAGGCAAGAGACAGAGAGAAAGCTGAAAAAATGAAATATTATGGCTAGGTTAATTGTAGAAAAGGAGGAATTAAAACTAAGTTAGGGAAATAAAACATGAGAACATTTGAACACACTCCCACTACTTCCATATGATACCCCTCCAACCATCCTCTATTTTGCCTATAGTTTTTGCTGTTTTGAAGTATACTGGACAAAAAAAGCCGTGTCTTAAGACTTCATTCCCAGTACTTAGGAAATTGGATATGATAATGCAACGGGAAAACCTGCCCCACTGTAAAGTTTTTCACACCTTCCACTTCAGTTGTGATCACTGCCAGATCTGAATATTTGCCTGAGACAGAAGTTAGGTTTAAGTTCCTACAGGAATGACTGTTATAAACTGAGGGAGACAGTTTTTCTATTTAATCACATGTTACAGTTCCTAGCACAACAAGAAGATAAAAAAATACCACAAATAAAAAGCGAGGGTTTTTTAAGGCTAAAAATGTGAGAGGCAGAAAATTGTTTAGTAGAAATACTGAGAAAAACTCTTTAAAGAGACCTTCCAAGAACAAAAAAAATGTTGCGGACTTTATTCTCTGAATTGTATAAAGTTTGAAATATTTCAGAGTTATTTTCATTTACAATGCAACTTAAACTTTCAGGTCTTATTTCGTATTTTATGTAGAAAGTTTCATGGTTTGCTGAAAAAGCGTCACATCAGAGTAATCAAGAGTAAAACCTACAGAACTCAAACTCCTGAAAATATAAAGGATTTATTATCATGCCAGCTTCTGAAGCTGCTCTTGGAGAACTACTCGTCCCCGTATCTCTCTCCCAGGAGCAACGCTTTGTGCCTCTTCCCCTGACAATTATACTAGCGATAATCTGCCACTCAAAAAGGGTCTCATGAGACATACTTCACATTAAAGCACGGAAATATTTACCTTTGGGGAATAAAACAAGACATGACAAAATTTAATACACTCCCTTTGCTTTTATATAATATTCCATTAAGTATTCTTTATTTTGGCAAATGTGGAAAACAAACCACGTTCACTGCGATCCACAGTGCTCCCTGTGCTGGGAAAAGCAGGATCTAACTCAGAGATGCAAGGGAAAGGAAGAAGTCAGATGTATTTTTCACGCAATCTAACCAGCAAGTAAAACAGTCAACCTTCAAACTAATTACAACACAAAAGAATGCTCCCCAACAACAAGCAGCTTATTAGATTAAAAAAATATAAAATTAAGAACATGAAAACACCCAAGGTATCCTGGTCAGTATGTACTAGTTATCAGTCTTCAGCAATAATTTACTTTTCATAGGCATCATAGCAAAAGAGAGTTTTGAAGAGAGATGCAAAAATGCATAAAAATGCTACTCTTCAGTTGCATCTGCCCTTTACTCAAGCACAAGGAGCAGCAGGGAAGAAAACACAAATTATCCATTTGGAAGTTTACAGAACAGGTAAGGAGCTTTGCAAATTTTGCTGATGAGACACACAAGTCAGGTTTTCAACGATGAATAAAAGATGATCAACAGTGAAGGGGAATAAGGCAAAAAAACAGTTGTGAAAAGCACAACTACCTAAGATGCATTTCTGTCCATCCATCTCCACAGACCCAAAAGTTTCTGCCCCATCACTCTCTTAGTGTGTTGATTCTCTGTCTTAGAAGCTCTCCTAGCCCACCCTCTATTGCCCTCTCTATTCTGTAGTGCTACTCTATTCATACAGCCTAAAGAATAGTAACAACCTGGCCAAGTTGTCCCTGCTCTAAGTAAACCGCATTATATAAATGGGAGGAGGAGGAGAAAGCAGTGGTGTTAGCAGCTATGTAACCTCACAAATTCAAACAAGGGATTTGGAATTAGGGGACAGGCTCTGGAAGTAAGGTGTCAGAGCAGCGCAGCTACAAGCGATCTTAATGCATCTCTGTCAGTGTTGACACCAGAAAGCAAAGCAAGACACAAATGAGTAGATGTTCTGTATTTCATGTCCTTGACACCTCTTAGCCATGATAGAATGAAGTGATATATACATATTTTGAGAACATAACACACAGTAAGAGCACTGTTACAAACATTTGGGTGCTTATTAGATACGTCTCATCAAGAAGTAACAGAAAGGGTGTTAAGAGTACACACATGCCTGGCATCCTCGTTTTCCAGGGCACTGTAAGAATGATAGCATGGTTTGGGTTGGAAGGGACCTTGAAGATGATCTAGTTCCAGCCCCCTGCCATGGGCAGGGACACCTCCCACTAGACCAGGCTGTTCAAACCCCATCCAACCTGGCCTTGAACACTTCCAGGGATGGGGCATCCACAGCTTCTCTGGGCAACCTGTGCCAGTGTTTCACCGCCTCCGGAGTAAAGAATTTCTTCCTAATATCTAGTCTAAATCTGCTTTCTTTCGGTTTAAAACCATTACCCCTCGTTCTATCACTACACTTCCCTGATTAGTAAATAAGAGCATTTAAATCTGGATTTTGCGGTGGTACCGTTTCAGAAATAACCTCAGAATTAAAAGTAAGAGTGGAAGGGTCATTGGCAGCCAGAGGCATTTGTAAACAGAAAAGAAGCAATTAAACGTTTGCATCTCTGAATTGTGCCGTCAAAATTTTCACGGCACATTTTTAAGATAAGGTTAACAGGCTAATAAATGAGAGACAGCATGTACTGTGAGCTTTACATCATTTTAAAATGTGGTTTGTAACGGGAAAGTCAGATGTGGTAATATTTTACAGGGATTTAAAACAAAAAAATTTCATGCACGAATTCAATGAGCACATTGGCTGTGGGCAAGATTTATGACAAGCATATCTGTTTACCATGACAAATTTTATCTAATAGCTAATGCATAATGACAACAAAAGAAATCTTGATCTTGACTTAAATTAATGCACAGAACACTAGGAAATTTAATCAAAATTCTATCTCCTTTCTAAACATCAAAATAATTATTCTTTTTCAAGCATTCAGTCTATTCTTACCATTGCAATCTGGTCTCATGAAAACTTGGCTAGAGTTTATAAATTTAAAGGCCAGGGTTATAAAGGAAAAGGAAAGTACTATTCATTTTCAGCGTATTTGCTAAGAATGCATTAATTAGATCCCACATTATGCCAGTGTTACTTTTTATTACTTAACTAAGGAAAAAAATAGTTGCTTAAGTTTAGTGTCTGCACATCTACACGCAGCTACTGAATCTAAGAAAAGGCTTCACAAAAGAAGGTTTCTCAGGAAGAGCTGTCTCAAAGATGACTGAAAAATGAAGACGTGTTTTTGTGGATTGTGTCTGATGAATAGGGTTTTGGATTTACTTGTATTTGCTGCTGGGACTGTTAATTATTCTATTGACAGCTTCCTCTGTTACACTAGAATTACCCACCAAATTTGAACTTTTTATTCGCTATTCAGGTAAAAGAGGTAATGACATACAGTTACAGCTATTATAATAATGAACTCAACTACATACAGAGACAAATCAGGACGCTGAAAAGCAACAGGCGTTGCAGGGATTTAGCTCTGCACTCATTAAGACTAAACTCCATGAGGAATTAGCCTTTCATGTTCAGGGGAGTAAAAAAAAATCCAGATTTCATGTGTGCAGAGCACACATGCAACCGGTGACATAAATGTGGACAAAAAAAACCCTCAAGTTAAGATTTTAAAAGCCAACTATTACAGGAGCTTGACCCCTACAAATCAATGGTCCCTGAAAATATCCACCTGAGGGCATTAAGAGAGCTGGCTGATGTCATTGTGAGGCTGCTCTCCACAATCTTTGAGAAGCTGTGGAGATCAGCAGACATCCCAGAAGACTGGAAGAAGGCTAACGTCACCCCCCATAAGAAGGACTTAAAGGAAGAGCCAGGAAACTATAGCCCCATTAGTCTTACTTCAGTCCCTGAGAAAGTTACGGAACAAATCCTCCTGGGGGCTATCACAAGTCAAATTAAGCACGCAATTGGGAAAAGCCAGCACAGATCCACCAAGGGCAAATCGTGCTTGACAAACCTGATCACCTTCTACAACAAAGTAACCTGCTCGGTAGCAATGGACATTGTCTACCTGGATTTCCCCAAGGCTTTCAACACAGTTTCCGACAGCCTCCTCTTCCTCTTCGAGAAACTGTTTTGTTACAGTCTAGACAAGTGGTCTGTGCGATGGTGGGGAACTGGCTGACAGGCTGCACTCAGAGGGTGGTGGTACACAGCTCCTTTTCAAATTGGCAACCTGTCCCAAGTGGGGTCCCTCAGGGATCAATATTGGGCCCAACGTAGTTTAATATCTTCATAAATGGTCTGGATGGGATCCAGTGTACCCTGATGAAGTTTGCTGATGATACCAAACTGAGTGGGGTAGTAGACACTTCAGAAGGCAGAGTCACCCTGCAAGAAGACCTGGATAGGCTGGAAGAGTGGGCTAACAAGAACCTTATGAAGTTCAACAAAGACAAGTGTAAAGTCTTGCACCTGGAAAAACATAATCCAGGAGTGCACCGCAGGCTGGCATCTACCTGGCTGGGGAGCAGCTCTGTGGAAAGAGATCTGGGGATCCTGGTGGACAAGCTCAATATGAGTGAGCAGTGTGCTGCAGTGGCAAAGAAAGCCAACAGGGTGCTGCGTTGCATCAACAAGGGCATCACCAGCAGAGATAAAGAAGTCATGATCCTACTCTACTCAGCGCTTGTCAGACCACACCTGGAATACTGTGTTCAGTTTTGGTCCCCACTATACAAAAAAGATGTGGACAGGCTGGAGAGGGTCCAGAAAAGGGCCACAAAGATGACCACGGGACTGGGAAGCCTACTGTATGAGGAAAGGCTGAGAACTGGGTTTGTTCAGCCTTGAGAAAAGGTGGCTTAAGGGAGACGTTATCTCTGGACAGGACACAAGAGAACAATCAGCCACTAGAATAATCTCCCCAGGGAAGTGTGGACTGTCCAACATTGGACACTTTTAGGATTCAGCTAGACAGGGTGCTAGGCCATCTTGTCTAGACTGTGCTTTTGCCAAGAAAAGTTGAACCAGATGATGCTTGAAGTCCCTTCCAACCTGATATTCTATTATTCCATGATTCTATGAATAAACACATGCATTTTTAAGAAATAATTTCTCATTTTTCAATGAGAAAAAGATTCTTCTTAGAAAAAAAAATTCTATTTAGGTTGTAAGAAAATAAAAACTGTGTTACAATTGATTTCTACTTCTAGAAACATTTCATGTGCCAAACATGACTTGACAGGATAATGACATCTTTCCCATATTAGTGCTACCATCTCCACAGACAAGCAGAAGCGGTATACTAGTTTTGATACTTCTTGGATCTTCCTTTACTCCCCAAAACAGAATTCTTTTTTTTATTCCACCTTATTTCCTCGCTTCTTTTCAATGTAAGGAGCCTTCTTGTCATCTGCCATAAGCCCCTAAAGGCATATTAATAGCAGAATACCTGACATTTCACAAAACAGTACTTTTTGAACTTCAGAGAGGTATGCCCCAAGTCTGTGAACTAGAAGACACTCTGGGTACATCTACATTCATGAACCAACACAGCAAAGGCCTCATCTCTACCCCTGAAGCCACCAACTGTCTGACGACATTCATACTGTCACTCTCCAAAGGAGGATGACGACATCACAGAATGTCTGCTAAGAATGGTCCCTGAGCAATGTTAAATGTTAAACTATTCTTGAGAATTGCACAAGAGCGTTGTAGCCAGCGAGGGCCAAAACTGTGCCAGGGACCATTTTAACCACTTAAAAAAGAGAACAAAGTTTCAGGAGCAGGACCCCACATCTTGCACACTTTTATTTATTAGAATAGGTGTATGCTGTCTCTCAGGATGGGTGTTGAGAGATGATTTTATGTACTCTGAGTTGCTCTTTCTATAAAGAACCAAGTGAAGCAGAAAAGAAAAAGTAGGGATTGCTCTGGGTTTCCTCAAAGAGTTGAGGTGGAAAGGTGGGCTTACGTCACTAGCATATAGCTTCCTTTCTATGAATTTTATTTTAGCATGTGAGATGAAAGCAGTGACACAGCAATGTCATATTTTGAGTTGCTATTAGTAATAATCAGCACCACGATTCAGTCTGAAGATGACAACAAAAAAGATCTTTCTTAATCTCCTGAAGAATCATTTACTTTTCCTGACACAGGCGTCTCTTGTAACACAATGGGATGTGTTACCACAAGCTTCTAGAAACTAGATGTCACAGAAACAGTGATTAAAAAGAAATGAAGTAAAAGGCTTCCATCAGCATCCTTGAAGACTGACTTTTGCAGCAGCTATAGGTGATAAGCATCAGAATTCAGTACAAAACTTATCATGGAAAGAGACAGCCAAGATAGATTATTTCCATGCTTTCCCTAAGAACTCCAGTATAGGTCTCTCCCGATCACTGAAACTCAATTTTTATTTTTCTGTCTTCCTAAGACTTTTTCTGTGTAGACATCTAGAGCCAAATATTTCAATCAGTCTATTCCCTTAGTTTCCTTTTGTTCTTTCTAGAAGGCTGGTGTAGTTTATTCCCAATACAGCACAGCACAATCAAAAAGGTAACAATAAGCCTCACTGATAACACTGTGGATTAAAAGCTGCAAAAGGTAGGTCTTTGCCCACTCACACTCTCTCATTTTTCTCCCTTACAATTTTCTTTCATTTGTTTCTATAGCCCCTACTCACTGTTAAGTTTCTGTTACCATTCTCCCCTGATGAACACATCATCCTTGTTTAAGGTGACTTCCTTACCTCCTCTGGTTCATGCTCAGGTGAAATCCTGACCAAGTCTGGAGAAAGATCCCATGATGTACCGAGACACTCAGCTCCATGATGTTCTCCCAAAAATCATAGTATTGTACATACAATGAAAACCGTTACTTTTACTCCCAGCTGCTCTGTTACTAGCAGACTGCTGCTTCTCTTAAAATCTCAAACTGACATTGGTCTCTTAACAGTTGAATTCTCAATTGCCAGAGCTGCACGGGACAAATTGAACACAACTATGTATAGTTTGGGATCTTTGGTTTTTAGGCTGAACCTTTAAGCATACAGCTTTAAGAATAAACATGCCCTCTCACAATGTCCGCTCACAAAAGGCAACAGTGTTCATAGTATTTAGTTAACTTAGACACAGAGAAGCCAGGCTAAGCATTTTGGGCTTCATTTAGGTACCAGTCTTCAGTCCTACATATCCCCTTGTTAAAAGCCCGAGACATGCGGCATAGAACAGAGATAAGGTTGCCCTGTCTCAACTGCTACACTTACAAACACGAATTTTAACATTATTTAACCCCCTAACACCAAGATAAAGTAGAACACAAAAACGGAGTACACTGCAGTTTTGAAGCACAATAATAATACTGGCCAAACACACTGAGAATAGTTCAAAGTGATATTATGGTAAATGACATATGGACATTTTTAATTATATGACATTACTTTGCTGTATTTAAAATTTAATTCCATGATTTTTCTGTATATAAGTTAACAGCTTTTGCTGTACTATTTACAGTCATCCTGAGAAGCACAAGTTGACGTGTATCTTACTATAAATACATGGTGCGTTCTGAAAAAACTATATATTACCTTATTTTAGTACTAACTTCTGTGTTTTTGTGTGAGTGTTGGTCATCCTAACACACAAATTCTCAGCAGTATTAATAGTGCACGTAAGCCTTTGTGACTTAATGGGGCATTAGTGAATGCAATATTTCAAAAGGAATATTCTGACAAAGTCAGAAAATTTTGTAACACTGAGCTAATATGGGATGCTGCACAAGCAAAGTAGGTTGAACATTTGAGAATAAGGTCAGCTGCAAATACCTCTAGTTCACTAGACTTGACCAAAACATGAGGTTAGCCTGAGCAAAGGTTTTCATCAACAGGGTTTGTATTCACATTTCCCCAGCTGGAATGTCGCACCTCTAACAGCAGAGTATGCCGAGTCACTGTGGAGGATGAGACGGGACAAGGAACGTGCTGGAAATCTTGTAACTCACACGATGGACAGTGAGTACAGTAACTCCACCATTCACCTTCAGAAGACACAACTACTTTCAAGATGAAAAAGAGCAATGTTGAATTCCAAGGCACCTCACGCAGCTGTCTGTCAGGCTGGTTTGGGGTGGGTTTTTTTGGAGAATGTGTTGGTTTTATACAGGACTGATGCTTTGTTTAATTATTTGTTTTGAAGCTCTGCTAGGAAAATTTACACAAACCTAACTTACACAACTTTAAGAGGAGCTTATCCTTTGTTGCCAATTACAAGTTTTCAATATATTTACTTCTCTTGGTGATAAAATTCTGTTGATCATTTCTTGCCAAGCCAAACATCCTCGGGTGCCCATTTTTATAATTAAGCTTCTAAAATTAATCTAAAAACAACTGTGATTTTTAATCTTTGTAGTAGGACTGTTGCTAATGACTTCTTGCAGCTGAAGCCCTGCATGTACTCATACTGATAACATTATCTTAATTTGTCCTTGACATTAAAATAGTATTACGTAGTAACTACCTCCTTTATCTCATTCCCAGTGCATTTCAAACACAAACAAACAAAAAAACCCCAAACAAGCTCCAAAGCGTTTACAGCCCTGCTGAAACGCAGACTCTTCCCAAACTTTAACAATCCTCTGGAAACCCTCTGAAGATTTTTCTTTTTTGCCAAATGGGATTCTTCATGTTAAGTCCAGACACTTCGCTACAAATGAGTTTCCTCCCCTTCCACCCCAAAAAATGTTTCACCAAAACAATTATGATTGTTGGAAAGCATTATTTCACTAGGACAGTATATGAATATGCCAAACTTGGGGAACCAGGGGACTGTACACTTCAATCGCAGGTTAGACACAACGTGAGAGCAGAGACAAGGAAAGACATGGAATCACAGGTGGAAGAACAAGTAAGAAAATGTAAAGGAAAAATGAGAGCTGAGGAGTGGTTTTAGAAGATTGTATTTTTCAGAATTCTAAAAGGAATTTTTGCTTACTGAAAAGTCCTAATCACAGGAGGGATACAGGAAACCAACAGTTTCCTAGTCTTCAGAAAAACCGAGTGTTCAGAAACACCTAGTCTTCAGAAAAGGTTACAGAAAAGATCATCAAGATCGCTCTATCCCAACCAAAACCAGTACACGCTTTCTGTTTGCACAAAATTATTTTAAATATTGTTTTAAAAAGACATATATGGTTATATTGATCCTTCCTGAAGGACATTTTCTCTTCCTTAGACATAACAGAGAAATCACTAGAAAATTTATTTCATCATAAGGGTTAACAAATAGAACATGTTGACAAGGTTAGTTCCTCAAATAAGCTTCAGCAGGACACCTTGCCATAAGACCCCTAACTAACTTCAAATTCCACGTATATCATGACTTTGGGGAGGAAAAAACAAGAAATAAAAAAAATAATGTATAAAAGATAACACACAAGAGCCCTTTGGTGATGTTCAAACCTTTACCATATTTGAAAGCTGCTTTAAAGAAAAAAAGTTTCTCATTTTCTTGTGACCACAAAGACTTTATTCCTAGCTGTCAACTAAGGCCTCTCCTTTTCCACAACTTCCACAATATATTTCTTTATTACATATTTGCCCTGCAGGCAGCGTAAACAGGAGAGCTTGCACTTGAGGACTTAACAGAGGACCAGTTCCCTGGTTGCAAAGAGAAATTTGAGAAAGTGGTGATGGAGCAGCCTAACAAAGAGCACTGGGATGCGCTGGTAACACATGCACCACTTACAGGCTAACTTCTCTATCCCCTCTCAATTTCACTGCCTAAATAGTTCAAACATGCTCTAGAAATGGGAAATTTTCCAACAGTGTCTAGCAGACTGTTTCAAACAGCCATCTTTTCTTGAGCAGGTGGAAATAAATCAACGTCTATTACAAGGCCACTTTCAATCTTAATTCTGATGCATTGCTGGTTATCAAGCTACAAAATACCCCCACACTTTTGGTGTTTAAATTTACTCTGAAGCTCTTATTTAGACAAGTAAGATTAAAATAGAAATGAGAATCAATAACTAATGATAAAAGCAATAAATTCAAAAGTACTTACATTAAACTTAATAATGTCATATATCAAGTACCGAGGGACAACCTGTCCATTAACCTTGTCGATGATCATTTCCTTAAAAGAAAAGAGATAACATTTAGATTTATTTCACAAATACAGAAGAATGTCAACACATTTATACATAGTGCATGTACCTGTAAGCGTGATGCAATCAAACACTGGCCACATCTTTATTATCAAAAAGATTTTACAATAGATCAAGATTATAAAAATATTATTATGGTCTTAAATCTCTCTCATGAAGCATTCAATAAGAAGCCAGGAAGCTGTACTAAGGCTCCACATTCTGATCTGCAACATTTATATACTGGTTTCCCCACAGCTTTCAAAATCACTACCTTTCCTGAGTGCATAATGAGTTTTTAGATACCTTAGTAAGAACCACGATCTTAAGTCAACCAAGCACTTTCAGAAATCTTGCCTACAATAAGAAGTACAACAGCAAGGCAGTAAAGAACAAGCATTAACATCCATTTTCTATGCTCAGGTTGAACCTTTTCATCTTAACAGCATCCTAGGCAGCACTGAAAACTGCAATTTGCTTGAATGTTGCATTGTGACTAAACAGTAGGGTTCCTTCAAATGGAAATATCACAGATACTATCCATATCACATGAAATCAGTTAACTTTCAATATATATACTGGTAAATCTTGAAAATATGTCAGCTAGAAGAAAGACTATTAATGATCAACATCCAAACACAAAAGTGTTTCCTGAACTTACCGGTACATACAAAAATATATACATTTTACATGCTGGTGCTTACACCTGTAACTCAGCTTTCCTATTATATGAATTAGACATAGCTTACTAGTTTGATAAACTAATAAAAAATATTTAGTTTCATATAAATTAGTCGTGATTGAAAATAGTAACAATCAACCAACAGGTAGATCCTTTTCAGATACAACTTTGAAATATTCAGTTTTCTAAATGCAATCAGTCTTCTCCCTGCCCCTTTTTCTCCCACCCAATTCTTGGCTAAAAAGTTAGTTGTAAGGATTTTTTGTAAGCTAAGGATTTTTTGCTGCTAATATCAAGTTAAAATTCCAAATTCACAGATACAAGATAAGACAATTGGAAAAGGTAAAAATATTTCACTATAACATTATGAAAACAAAATTGTGAGCTCAAGAATTATTCCAAAAGAGAACCTTACATCAACTCAAATTAATTTTGTTTAGTTTGTTTCTTGCTAGGTCAATAGCATTTTTATGTTTTACAACCTTTTAACTTCTCTTAGAATCCATAACTTCTGCAAAGCAAACCCAAACAAGAGTCTCAATGTAAGACTGATTTTCAGCCTGTACACATACCAAGCTTCTTGAATTGTACCTAGTGTTTAACCACGTTTGGCTCTGAAAAATAAGCAAGCAGTTGTAAAAACACAGAATTGTTTAAAAGCAAATACAAATCCTGAAGCATCTAAAACTAAACTAGAAGACATGAACCTGCTGTTCTCGAAAACCACTGGGAACTAGAAGTTGCCTACTTAATATTTTGGAATCTCATCTTTTGTGAACACAACACTGAGATGGAGATTGGGCTTTCACAGCCAAATGCAGCATTCGCGTTTGTTGTAAATGACTACTTGAAGTGACATTACACATCTTGCCCCATCATAAAAAAAATAAAATAAAATATTAATTCCATGAGTGAAAAATATTCCTTTGTAACATTACAATATCTTATTCCTAACTCTAAAAATCATTTAATCACAGGTACCGTCAGAATTCCTGATAGTAATCAGGTGAAATGAGTAACAAAGCAAAACTGAAACAAAAGAATGCTACCATATTTCTTTAGTTTCAACCACATTAGCAGGTGAAACAAATTTTTAAAATACAATTAATTGAACATATATTTAAGGTTTAAGGACTCATTTCCTCACTATGCATATCGAGAGCCTCAGTTTTGATGCAACGCTAGCATTTGTATGCAAACCCCTGAAAGCATTTCAGTGCCTAGTATCACAAGATTTTAAGCCTAATTTTCAAAATCTGAATCTCTGGATATTCAGTTTAAGAAGAATTATAAAATACAGCCAAGAGGACCGAGAATGACTTTTTAAACCTTCTCCAGAATGTTCAGTTTTAACACAGAATTAATTTTATAAAGAATTTTTTTTCTCTACTTCAGACAAGTATAAACCTTTTTGACTCTATTACTGATCAAACTAGCCTCTTTCCTCACATCCTCACTTCTTTTCTTCCTCCCCTGCGTCTTGTTCTCTTTTCAGGTCCAGACTGAAATCCCAGCTACCAGAGCAAATAAACAATAGCACAATATGCCCTAGACAAATTCCTGCGCTGCTCATCTCCATCATGACAACGTTCACTGCTCCATTCGTTATGCCAACACAACTGTCATAAGGCAAAAGCTGTAAAGTGATCATAAGAAGGATTCAGCTTAGAAATACTCTAACATACCATTATTTAACAGTTTGATTTCAGAATCTTCCTTGAAATTACGAGAATTGAAAAACACCTCAGGGAACAGACCTCAAAGGCAAGTTCACAGACTGAGGGGAAAATCTAGTATTTGAGAAACTGATCCCATTCAAACTCACCCATTCCGATCCGAGTAATAACCTGATACTATAAGGCTACATTTAAGCCAGTTTTTAGATAACTAAAAACTGAAACCCAAAACCACTCACATGACTTGATAATAGAACACAAAAGTATCCACAAGATGCACCTGCACCCCTGCATTTCCTTTTATAGACCCCATGTAGATTTACAGCTGCTATTGTGTGTTTTAAAATTAACACTGCTAGTAAGTATGATCTTTACCGCTTGTCCCTTAGCTGCTACTTTAGGTATTAGCTTAATCTGCGAGTTTGCAGAACAAGGTCTAATGGCCAGTTTCTTCGATGTAATCTGGCAAAACTGTGCTGGTGTTAATCTCCTTTTCTTAATCTTCTGGTGCTGCAGAGCACAGTCTTATAGCGTATTAGAAACAGCAACTGGGCTAAGAGCTTTTAGCTTGAAAAATACCAAAAGAACAATGCTCATGGACTTTTCCTTTTTTCCTTGAATCACATCTAGCAAGCAACTTGGACTCAAAATAATCCAAAATTTAATCACAAAGCAAAGGATCTCATTTTACCAGCCACTTGGCAGAATGGATTTTTTGCTGAGACAGAGAATGGAATCAGACCTAACCACACATCTGTTTGTTCCTTTTCCTCCTGTGCCATGCCTTGCCTTTCCTTTGTCCATTTACCTTCAACACAATTCTAGCCACTGCTGTCTTTCAGGAATGGAAAAAGTTGTTTATTTTAAATCTGTTTTGCACAAAGTGTCAGCCTTTGCAAACGCAAAAAAGTTACGTCATTTCTGAGAGAGCTTACAAATAAGTAAGGTCTGTACTGATACAATAACATAAATCAATCTCAATCTCGCCCTCCACTTTTGGAGTTCTTGGCCATCCCAAGTCTCCAAGCATGAACAATATTTTATATATAAATAAAATATATACAAAAATGTACTAAAATTGTACTTGAAAAGAAGTATTTCAAGCCTAAGAATGCCTCTGCATTATCTACTCAACTGTTCCAAAACTAAGCAGAATGCCAAAAAAGTTCCTGAAAATCACTAATTAGTTTTCTTGTATGACAGCCAAAACACTGGAACAAAAATCTATGCATTCCCTCAGACAGCAGCGTGGATGCACAACACTTGGCTTCGAAAGGAATACTTCATATTATACTAATCACCTGTAGTTAATATTCAAGTTGGCTTTAATGAGCTTTGCAGAAAACTTTTTTCCATGCCAGGAAAACAATCACAACTGAAGAGCTGGAGATGAGCACAGAGTATTGCAGGAGATCTCTCATCACCCAAGACGTAACTGATCACAGGAAGAACTGTTTCCAAGTAATTTCAGCCTGAACTGAACCGTAAATGCATTTGAAATTCTCAAAGACAACTACATGAAAGGCTCACACCAGAAGCCTTAAAGCAAGTTAATAGATCACTGAATTAATGGAAATTGTCTTTAAGAAAGTTTTATACACACTGTCATTCCAAGTAAAGTTAGGGGAAATTACCTAATCTTTTGTATTCTTAACCCAAGTAGTTGTTTTGCTGCATGGCACTGATATCTCTTGTTTTGTCTTTCCTTCTTTCTCACACTTTTTAAGATTACTGTAAAGCAATGCAAACTGAGTCACTTCATTCTAAACTTTCATTCTCAGAGAGAGAAAGGTACTTCAAGGGCAGTTAAGTACGAACTACTTCAACCTGTAATTAAACAAATAACTTCTGCAGCCCTTCAGCACTAATTACCAAAATATGTTAACACAAAAAAGCCAAATTTTTCTTCCTATGGATTAAAAAAAAAGAAAGGAATCATGCATATTATCCAGAGTAAAGAAACAGTCATGGAAATCATCATTTGGCACCAACATTAAACAAATATTCAACTACAAAGTTAAGCTGTTTTGATGCTTCAAATAATAGGCAAATTTTATTCTCAAACCTGTTGAAAGGAATTTCAATTGAAAAGAAAAATATTCCCTGCACAGCTTGTTTTTGTTTTTTTTAAAGTGACCATACTTAAATATATTTAGAACTCTGCACTATGAAAAGTATATATCCATGGAAAGGTTTTAGTTTTATCTCAAGGTACTTCATTCCACTAATACTTGTTCATTGAATGTCATTTTGCTTTCCACTTCCTGAAAAACTGCAGGGGGCAGGGGGTTGGGGGTCACGGTAAGACTAATTTTGTACCAATACAGTGAAATACTGAAAACCACTGTGACAGTCAAATTTTTACAAAACAACAAATTAAGTGAAGTTATAGTTCATGTCCTGGGTAACTGAGAGAACTTCATTTATTCCTAAGAGACTTAAACTATAAATCTAGCAAACACAACACACCAGATCAGAGTCCCTCCCCCATGCCCCACAGCCACATTTATGCACATATCTCAATATATGTGCATCCCTGTCTTCCACCACGTACGTATTAGCCACCCTTACTAAATCATCTGTTTTGAGATGCAAAAACAAGAGCAGCAGTTTCCCTGAAAAGCTCCTAGGATTGCACCATATGGACACCAGCAAGCCATTACTTTCTCAAGAGCCTTAAAAAGAGCAGGGGAAAAAAAAAATTAGTACCAGGCTTTTTATCTCAACAGTATGGAACCATTAAGAATACTATTATATACGTCATTAGGAAGCTGCCTGGCTGAAGAGGCTCCTACCAGACATGACAGCTTGGGCAACCACTTTTGAGGTGACAGCATGGCATTTCTTGAATTATGCTCTCAATTTCTCAGTGAAGCAGAGGTGGAGGAAAATATTTCATTATCTGCTCCCCTGTCCCTGAGACGGTACGTTGTTCCGTGCAATAATTATCCTCACAGATTCCATTTACACATGCTTCATATGTAAATGTGTGTTCAGTAAGACAGATCATTCACAGAAGTGACATTTCAAGAAGGATACTGACAACAAAGGGCTGAGAAAGGAAAGAAAGTTAACAATGACAATATGGTCTCCCATATCTGAAAGGTGCGTCAGGCTTCAGAAGACCAACATGGAAGATCATCTCAGATATTCAGTACTTCAGCAAGCAAGAGTGACAGCAACGTAGAGATCCTCCAATGCTACCGCAACATGATAGGAAACTGCATTCATCTACATTGACAGGTGTATATAGTATAAGAGCTAATGAAGTTGCTTTGCTCATCTAAAACAGGAAGGTCAAGAAAGAAGTAATCTCTTCTTGCGGCTACCATTCTGAAAAGTTTACCAAGAATACCCCAGGCCAGCCTTCAAACAACAAATACAGATGTTTCACAGCTTGTTTTACAACTGCCTTATAAAGTTCATCAGCAAGTTTACATAATTTACATTAGCATGACAACGTAGAAATGTTTTAGTCTTAAACAAACGTAAGTAAACCACTTCAAAATCAGTCAATAACTCAGATGAGCTAAAAATAAAGGTGACAGAAAGAAAGACATCAGTTCACAGAAGTCTATCAAAATATGATGAAAATTTTATCAAATTTTAGAAATATTTACATTAACTGGATGAAATTGACCACATTTACTGTATCAAAATGTAAAGGTGTAACAAGAGATGAAGTTATATATTTATTTCTTTAGATTCTCTTCAAGCATTTTCTCATATTCAGAGAATGTCGTCTCAATACCTTGATTTATTTCAAAGACGAACAGCTCCCCCCAGAGCAGTCATCACTGCTATTCTGTAGATAAGAAATTACTTATTAAGTGCGATTCCCACATTCAGCCAGTGGCTGCATCTATATTACACCTGAAATCCAACAATTCGCTGATCCAGGCCTAAAAGCTTGGCCCTGTTTCTGAACAAAAGCAAACAGCATCGAAATTGTTACAATAATTATACAGTATGCTCCTTACCCCATCCAGAAGAGTGTTTGTTAGATGTGTGCGAAGATCTTTGCGAAATGGAAATTCCAGATTAGATACATGAAAAATCGAATTGTCTCTATCAATCATATAAACTTCATTCTTGCCATCAATCAGCATCATGTACCTGCAAAGGCAAGGATATTATACTTAGAGGTATATCCTATATCTCTACTATTTTGATTTCTATTAAGTGCTAAAAAAAAGCGATCATGACAAATGTTATAAAAACACATTTTAGAAGGAATTTTTTACCGTTAAAAGTTTAAACTTATTTCTTCAGGGAAATAGATAGTTTAGTTCAATGCAATTATCACAAAGAAAATATTTCAAAGATATAAGTTCAGGAAAAAAAATACATATGAAAGTATGTTGCTGTGTCCACATAAAATGATGCCTGAAAATCTATTAAAACTAACAGAGTTTTTAATGCTGTAAGAAATACATGAGGCTAATTCAGTTTGATTCAGCTAAAAGATCTTTTACTCCAGTTTTTCCTTTACTAAGTGGATCAGAACTTTGCCTGGTATAAATCCGTAGGGTTTCATTTAAAAGAAACCCCTTTTCCTGTCTACCACTGGTTATCTAACACCACAGTACGGCAAAGTCCCAGCCAACTGTTGAGCCACTTCTCATTAAAACACTGACAAATTTAGCCAAGGTAGATTCCCCTCACGTTACACACAAAGAAAACCCCAAAGCTTACTACACTATCACCTGCAACTTGTTAGCTTGGTTCAGTTGCAGACATCTGAATTTTCTAACAATTTCTTTACGACAGTATTTGGGAGCCCAAGTCATTGATTTGGACTTCTCTATGATAATCCCACAGCAGACTGCTCTACAGGGTAACATTCTGTACACAGGAAAAAACAGTGGACAAGGAGAAAGAAAAAAACACTGAATAAAAGATTAAAAACCACAAGAAATGATAAACAGCATGACAGCTGTAACACACCTGAGTTATCTTTGTAAAGCTTTCTTTGATCTTTGCAACAAGAGTACTAAAGTAGAGTTTCAGGAAGAATAACAAGGCAGCTGCACAAAGGTCTTCTCAAACTTGTGCAGCGCCGTAGGAGAGCGCACCTTCTGACTGGAGAAAATAAACTGAAGAAATTTCAGCGGAAACTAGCATCAAAGGCCAGATGCAACAAGTCAACATCTTGGCAGTGAATGAGAAGTAATAAAGGTGCTGAGTATATACCACAAGCAACTGAAAGCAAAGACTAGCAGCTTGAGACTGATACGGTAAAGGAAGATAGAAGCTGTTGTGGGAGCCAGAAGGTTGGCAAAGCAGAAAAGACCAGAAAAATGCCCTTTTAGAACCAACAAGATGTGATTGCACTTAGTAAGACCAGTGAAAAGAACAATACAGTCATCAAGATGTGATTAAATTATCAGACAGGGAACACCATGGCTTAACAGCAGTGCAAAAAGTAAGCACACGAGAGACAAAGTTGACGTGAAGACTCAAAAGTCCAAGCTCAGTGTCTCAGTCAAACCTGAGTTACCTCAGTTTTACTAATTACCACCTGAGCTGCTGTAACTGAACTTATGCCTGATCATGCTATAACTAATCGTGTTGCTGGTCTACACCAGAACTGAGAGCGTGACTCTAAACTGAGCTTTATTTCACTGATCCTTTCATTTCACTTTGCACACACGTGCTAAAAGCACAAGTGTTCTTACAGTTCTGAGAAAAGTCAAAATCACAGAAACTCAAAAAAGAAGAGAAGAAAACAGGAGCGCTACCAACGATCAAGATAGCTCAATGGTTCTAAAAGTTCACAACATTTCACGTTCTTGAATAGCCTCTGATACAAACAGCGAAGAGACACAAATCTTCACAGAGCAACTAACCCATTTGGATCGCAGTACAGTTTCTTTGACAGCACAAAATAGGGAAACACTTGATTAAATGTAAAAGATTGTAGGAGTTTGACCATCCACAACAGAGTATTTTGAAAGAAAGCAAGCATATTTTGAAGACTCATTCAGCAAAGAACTCTTCATACTTGTAAAAGTTTTTGGATATATGTGGGATGGGGAGGGAGGGGGAACTTTTCATAATTCATCCATTTCTCCTTGGAAAGTCCTAATTATGAAGAAATAACAAGCTATCAGTAGTCTTTTCTAAAATTCGCCATTGCTTTTTACAAGCAATGCCCACCAGATCTCTACTGTCAAAACAGAGCAACGAGCATCCCCCAGAAACCCTGCAGGCAAACGGTCTACACGGGCAGCTGTCCTGGCGGCTGCACAGACCCTGCCTCTAGAAATCAGCAGATCTGACTACAGGAGCACAGTACCACCGGTGCACCCTAAATAAATACTTTCTTCCAACATTATGACTATAATCATAATTCACTATAGATCAGCTCAACTAGCTTTTCTCCACATACAAGATGAGTATTTCAAGATGTTACATATCAGTTAAAAAAAAAAAAAAACAAAACCAAAACTATATGAGCAGAGGATTAAATCAATTCAACATTAAGAGAGCTGAAAGCTGCACACGAGATGCTTTATGAAAAAAAAAAAATTCAATATACATTCAACTAGATAACTTGGCGCCAGTTCTTTAGAAGTAAGAATAATCTACAGACAACATTGATTTTCAAGCCACGTAAATCTATTCGAGACTAAAACTAATTTACATTTTTCTCAAAAATTAAAGAAACCGTGGGGAGGGAAGAGGAGGTGTGTAAGTAACAGAAAAAAACATGCAAACTGCTTTACTTTTACAAATAAGCTTAATTTGCTATCTCCACACTCTCATATTCACTGCTGGTTTTACTACATGCTTTGATTGTAACTTCAATGACAAAATAGCACCTAATACTTCAACAGATCTAGCACTTAAAAAAAAATACTTGCATCATCACTACAAATGTGGTACAATAAGAGATGTTACAACTGCTTTGAATAAAAAAACCCAACACAAACAGTTAAAAGCTTTGTTTTCAGTCACCTAAAACATCTACAGGTTCAGGCAACATACAGAGGTTTTCATCAAAATCTATTACTCGAACATCAAAACTAAGACTAACACACCACCACTTTCTCTAGCTCTTTCACTCAAAACAAAATCTATACAAATTTACTTAAGAGTTGGTAGCTGGATAGCCCACCAACTACTAGTGGTGAAATTCCTTCTTTTTCAAATTCCAGCACTAATGTCACATCTCTTCTCCCATGATTTCTCTCTTTCTCTTTTCAAAATTTCTCACCTTTAGCTCTTTGTACCATAAATTCTAAATGACAGGGGCAACGGTTAAGTCTTACAACTGCATGCAAAAGATTTCCAAAGATATCTTACTTCAGAGAGCTACTGAGAAACATTATGTGCTTATGTTGAACACCAAAAAAAAAATAATTTGGTTTCAAGATAATAAATTACCTTAATGCAAACCCATTTGACATGGGTCTCATGACAGTATATTTGCCTAACCTAGAAGCTGAACAAGTTCTCTGCAGGAGAAAGACATTAGACTGACCCAGATCTGTCTGTTTTGAAAGGGTTTTGTTTGGTTGTTGTTTTTTTTAAGCTGAAAGCCTCAAAACACCTACACTCCAAAATTTAATAAACTGTTGGAAAAAAAAATCTGAATATGGTCCAAACAACAGAATTTATCAAACTTCTAATTATTACCAACATAAGACAGAAGAAATTTGGTCAAGGATGGGCTGGCAACCAGAAGTGTTCTACGAGCAGCTGATAATTGAAAACGCGCAAGAAGCAAAAGAGATATGCAACAATGCAAGGTTTTGGAGAAACTGAATTTATTAATTAATCAGGGGGTTTGGTTGGTAGGTGGGTTTTGTTTGTTTGTTTGCTTAACTTAAAAAGCTTCCTGTGCTTAAGTTTTCTTTCTTTTTCACGTGCTTTAAGTTTTCTCCAGATGACACTTCAAACTTTCTTGGAGAAATTTTGTAGACTGCTGATCAGTACATTTCTGAATATTATTTGGATATGTCCTGACCAGTTATATTTGAAGAAGTTAATTAAGGTATTAGCAGCATAAACACTTACACTGGAATAGAGAGATCGCCACTGGAGAACACCACAGAGGCAAGAAAAAAGAATGATGATTTCTCACACACATTCAACAGGAGCTAAAACAGCACATACGAGCTTAACTGTCATACATTCTATTGCATACTGTGAACACTACTTGCTATTACAGCTGTACATTTATTACTGATTATGTTAGCACCAGAAGCTCCAATTAGTAACCAGGCCCCATTATATTAGATTCTGTGCAAGTACACAAGATAACATGGTCCTGTATCAGATGGCTCAATCTGAATTTAAACCAAGACACGTGACTAACAGAGCAAGAGCGGAGCAGCAATAAGAGCGATAACAGAACTGCTCATTCACCTTCCATAACTACACACAAAAGCAGAGAATCGCGTTTGAACAACAAACATCGCCTCTGCAAACTGCAAATCCAACCACTGCAAACCAGCCAGTTTCCACTGCGACAAAAGTTCTGACAAGCGAATTAAAGAAAAAAGGGTCATGGTGGCCACACAGATTTAACCTCACAAGCAGATAAAATATCTAAAGTCATAGAAATGGTAAAATCTAAGGTTTCATTAGAAGCTACTTTTCATTCACTTCTGGTCCTAAGGCAAGGTCCATTATTAATTATAATTGGACATTAGTGTTAACACGATAATTCAGGGAATAGGATGAAAATTTCATTAGCAAAGAGTTACAGCTCTTGGCATTAGACAAGCAGATCTCCCAATCACCTACCAGAGTATTAATAACTTTAGTCTTTAAACTTTAAAAAATGTCAACTACCAAATATTATGTTTTATCCATTATTTTTAGCATACACAAATAAAGGCAACTGTTTCAAAGGCTCATTTGCTTCCACATATATCCTGTTCATGCAGTCCACATCAGTTGGGCCCAAAATACATGCTAGAGGAATGATTTTATCAAACTTCCATTTTCAGTTTAGTTTGGTTGGTTGGGGGCGGGGGTGTTGTTTGTTTGGGGTTTTTTGTTGGCTTTTTGTTTTTTGGGGGTTTGATGAGTTTTTGTGATTTTTGTTGGGGTTTTTTTGTTGTTGTTTTTTTTGGGGGGGGGGCAGGCTTTACACAGTTCTGAAACTGACTCGAGCTACATTGAAAATTAAAAACTGAAGTTTCTTCTTTATGTGGTTGTTTAGTATTTTGCACCATTAAATTTGAAAGTACGTTTCAGGAAAATATCATTTAAGCTAAAATATGGCAAGTTACTTGGTCTTCCTCAACCTACAGAGTCAGGAACAAGAACAGAACTGTGTCTCCCAACCTCCAAATCCAATACTGCACCCACCAGAGCACGCGGCCTCTATCCTTTTTCCCAGCTTATTAGGATTCATAAAGACAGCTTTGAAAATATTCCTCAATACCTAAACTCACATTGAGCATAGTGCTTGCCAAATCACATTTACAGTAAAATTGATCTCCTAGAAGTTCACAAAGCTTTGCAACTTACTTCAATTTTATGATGTGTCTTACCTATGTTTATTTCCCTCAGCCAAAATCCCAGCAACTGTCCTATCAATAAGGTTACATATAACTTTGTACTTTGTAGGAGTTTAAAAACCTTAAGTATAATTAAAAAAATATAGCACAGCTTCCTCAAACTTTGAGACCTCAACTTCTGAGTTTAACACAAAATTAATTTTCTGAAAAAAAGCTACAAGTAGCAAATGGATTAGCATGGTTTTTCAAAGGAAGCTTAAAAATACAGCTCCTAAAGGAGTTTTCTTTGCCCCACAGTTTTTCTTTAGATGGGTTGTATCAAAGAAGATTATTTATTTCGACACAGTATCAATGCCATCGCTTTTTTTTTTCCTTTTTAAAATATGCTTGTGTTCTGTATTATCATATTAAAGAATGCAAAATGTAAGAAATTCCATCATCAACTCTAAGCGCAAAATACACGGCAGCTCTCCATTCCCAGGGGAGGTTCATTACACATCCTAGAATTGAGTCTTGTGAAAGCGCTGCCCTCCCACACAAATAAGCATTTCCCAACTCAGAACAGCAATTAGCATCACTAATCTGTTTGCTGACGCAGAGGCAACAACGAAATCCTGCTGCAGATAACATTTTCAATTTCTTAATTTCTTTTTATGATTGGCAACGCTTCCAAACCATGAGGACCTCGCCACTACGTAGGTCAATCACCTAGGACGAGCCCAAGCCACTTTAGCACTTCACTTTGGACTGTGCCATTCCCTCCTGGCCCAACAGCAGCAACTTCTGGCCAGACCCACCTAAGACTGCAGAAAGGGCCAGGAGAATGAAAATTAATGACTGCCCTCTACCCACTGACAGTAGGAGATTGTCTATCTGTGTCACTAAGCTGCTGCAGTTCCACGTCCTGGCCTGAATCCAGACTGTGCTGGATCTAGAGTAACAGTTTAAATTAGAGGAGTTTGAAGTTGGCCTGTGGCAGATGGAGCAATACACCCTAAAGTCCCGATAAATGGGGAAGGCTCAGCTTGCTCTCTTCTCTCATATTAATTGCTGCTGGCAATGGTCGCTGCTTCAAACTATGTCTCCTGAAGGATGACAAAGCCTGGATACAGGGACACTAGCACAGGAAGTTATGTGAAGACTCATAATATTATTTTCAGTGTGCAAACAAAAGGAAAACAATGTCTTTTTAATGTCAGCACACTGACAGCTCTGTCACAAATACCATTTTCAAACTTGTACACGTTTTCATTTGCACAAGTACATAGCATATCAGCCAGCAAGAAACACTGCTACGCATAAGCTGCTGTAGATTATGCATTTGACTTGATAACCCGAGTTCTAAACAAAATTTTTAAAACCAAGACACAGGCCCTTGGACATTAGCCTGCTCTGAATATACCAACACTTTGTATTTCTCTCACATACTTACAGGTTAAATTCTGCCACCAACAGTCTCCCCAGTATTTGAAACCAAAAAAAACCCCTTAGAGTCTGACTGACATTCATTTCCAATTAACAGCCTCCAGCTCTAATATTTCTTATTCATGACCTTGCATTTTCTACAACTAAATATCCTTCCAGTTTTATTATTCTGCCCCTCAGTGAATTCATTTGTTTGTCAGAACACACTTGGTGTCTGTTTCAAAATTCTTAATGACAATATAAAATTAATATTCAGGATCTCCACTTGTGGCTTTCTATATATTATCTTCCAAAACCATCCACTACCATTTTCTTTCAATCTATTCGTTGCCTATCATACAATTCAAGCAATCTTCATTTGCCTCAATCTCTATAGTAAATCAAAACTTTGTCAAAGTCCCAAAGCATGAGATCCACCACTATTCCTGTGTCAAAAAAAACTATTTTCCCTTTACATGGTATACAAACTCTTACCAAAATGGTTGAACTCAGAAGAAATGCCATTCCTCATCTAAACTGAAGGCTGTGTTCCTCAGTCCTGATTCCATTAGCTACTTCCCTTAATTTATCCAAATCTGTCATTTTAGAAAGGGAGAGTCTACATTGTTGATCTATTTTCACCTCTCATTACAATCGTAATGTTCTAAACTTTTAGCAAAGCCTTTTCATCAATGACCCAAACTTATCTTCTACAAACAAGATTTATTTTTCTTTCCTCAATGTTAAAAAACTGTGTTACTAGGCTGCTGTTCAGTAAGTATCTCTTATTAAATTCAGAAGCACATGGATTTGTCACTGGTCAAAATTCTCCACCAATTCTCCACCCTCGGAAGAGGACAGAATTCAGCTTCTGATTAAGTTTCATAATTGTAAGGTGTCTACTTTAGGGTGAAAGGAATAGTTCCCTAGGCTTCAATAACTGTGTTGGATAAATTCTTATTATATCAATGGAGATCTAGACACTCAACTTGCGTTAGATGTTAAAGTGTTGCTCGCAGCGGCAGCTCTGATCAGGTTGGGTATCTGCAGCAAACTCAGCAGTAACCCAGAAGTACCTTAACAATCCTGTAGTGATTTTTTTAAAAAACTGAATTCCATAACATTTTTCTATCCTTCAGCTATTATGAAAATAATACGTTACCCCCATATTTTAGTTTGCATCTTTCCTAACCAACGAATGCTTTCCAATACTCATGTTACACTCAAGAAAGTTATCCTAGCATCTGCCATGACCACGTCTAATTTCATGAGAAATTAGAAGGTTCCCAATACCCAGCTTCATATTCTGAAGCATTTGTTCAAGCTACTGCTGCCCTGACTTGATGTAAAAAAAAAAGTAATCTTCTTGTCTTATTGATCACTTAATATATCAAAATGAAATGGCTGTGCTTAATTTTGATAATCATAGAATCATTTAGGTTGGAAAAGACTTTTAAGATCAAGTCCAACTGTAAACATAACACTGACAAGTCCACCACTAAACCATGTCCCTAAGTGACATACCTACATGTCTTATAAATATCTCCAGGTATCGATGAATTGATATTCATCAATTCATCCTGCTTATTTGCGACCACAAAACTTCATTTCCACAAAATTCATTAAGGTGGTAATCCCTGCATATATACACTTTGTGCAAGTTACCACTGTAGGATAACAGATATCCCATGGATTATACAGGTATTCAGTCTCTGTATCTTTACTATTCGCCACTCTCCTCCACTGTTATCTCACTCAACATCAAATTCTCTTCTTCTTGCCTGCCACCACTCTCCTTTAAACTCTGAATGCAAGTTTCCCTTTTCATTTGCTCCCCTTGACAAGCAAAGGTCCGGAGAAGATTTTTTTTGTGACTTTTATGACCCTGAAAAATCATCAAAAGCGAGGCAATGAATCTGCAGATGATAACATTTACTACGGAAATCTTCAGAATGCCCCAAAATACAGCAACAAACAATGCATGTTTCGATATCCAAAAGGTGCCAAGACACAGGCAGGAAGAAACTGATACGACCACACTTCCCCATTTTACAAGGTTCTAAATTAACTCTGTTGGCTGAGAAAACTAATACAGCAGCTACTTTTTAGAGGTCAGTCAGAGCACAGAAACACACCTGCAGTCAAAAACAACAGCAAACAAATCATTAGGTCACATAACAAATAGGAAGGTGTATAACACAGAAATAATGTGGCACCATTATAAAACTTATTGGTATCCCCTAACCTGGGATACTACGTGCACCAGCATTAATACGGAAATCAGTTTTGAATAAAGGAGATAACGGTAATACTATGGAGCGTGGAAAAAAGCCTAAGTGTGGAAACTGGCATCATTTCTCCTGCTAAAGTATCATAGTTTAGACTGAGTTCAAATTTTAGTTTTTCCTGTTTTATAAATCAAGGACAAAGACGCCTTTAATTAATTTAACAGATGGCAAATTCAAAACCAATGTAAAACTGCATTTTCTATCTAAAGTATTATTAGACTCTGAAACTCTGCAACAGAGCTGGTAAACCCAAGAATTTAGCAAGGTTAAAAAACACTATCCAGTTACAGCGTTTTTCTTGACTGCCTTCCAGGGTTTTAATTAAGTTAGAGTGCTGTGTGGGTTTTGCTTCTTTATTTCTAAAAGGATATTAAACCTCATGGGTTAAATTTGAAGTTGTCTTGTTACCATTATTTGACCTACAACAAAGGGTAAATTAATCTACAACCACTATATACTGAAGAGTACTTACAGTGTATCGTGATATACCTGGTGTAAAACAGAAGAATTATTAACTAGCTAGAAAAGATGTGACCAAGTAACAGAATTTGTATACTAACAGATTTATTTTAAATACTAGATTCTCTTTGTTTCACCCAAATTTTAATGACGCTAAGCGGTCAAGTACATATTAAAGTACATTTCTACACAGAGGGAGGAATGCTATTGGAAAACAACTGTACAATATAATGTTCTGATTACTTTTTTTAAAAGCTATAAGATTAACGGAACAAATTGTGTCTCAAGCTTGACCGAACTACTGAATTCTCTTATTTTTATTATTATTATCATTCATTGCAGACATGGAGCGTCAAGCTTGCTTGAACTTGTTTGACTCCATCCATCCTCCACAAATTTTAGTCTGAAAATATCTTGGAGATTTAGAAGGAAATTCATGCCTGAAGCAATGGGGTCAAAAAATAAATAAATATGCAAACCAGCAGTTACTCAACAGTGTAAGAAAGAAAAATAAATTAATTTAGTGTCAGTCGACAAGTAGTTACATTCCTTCTTTCCTCAAGCAAGAGAACCATAACATCTCTCACGGAGACCCCTAACACAGCCGTCAAGAAAAGAGTATCACAGCTTTGAAAAGAGAGGTTCCCTTAACTTTGAGCTGATTTATGCCAGAATGAATCCTGGGTCAATTCTGCCTACATCACAGGCACAAGCCACAGAAGAACACAACTGCCATTCCTGCTCACAGATTAGAAGATCAGCTGCAAGAGAAAGCGCTCCCCTTAGATATTTGCATAGTTAAACTTTACAAACCGAATGTCATTCTTCCTGGAACAAGCTTAAACCATTACACTTCATGGATGTACCCGTAATCCCCCCAAGAGAACCAGCAGCACAAGACGCGCTGTTCCACTATCAAAAGTGGTCTGGGAGAAAGGAAAATAAATAAATAAACCAGTAATCACTGATACTTGTCTCTTGAACATCAGGTACACATACAGGCACACCATTTATCTTGATCTAATTAGAACATTTTAGGACTACAGTTGAATACTCTAAAATTAGTATTCATAGCACAAGCTACATAATAAGCATTTTAATGCATTAACTATTTATAAATAAACAAAAGAGCTGCTTAGAAGACAATCTGTGCAAATATTCAAATAGTTATATATGAATAATCAGTTAAGCAGTACTTTTCAAAGAGCTCAGAATTGTGGTCATAAAACTTTGTGAGCTGTCAAAAGACTTCAGAACTGCGAAGCATCAAGTCTGCTACTTCACAAAATATACCTCCTGTATGGTATCACATCAGGAGTGCTCCTTGACCACTTAAGAAAGGGACTTAAAAACCACAGCTTCCTTCTACCACTTCTTTTCAGAGTCTTGATGCTGTTGCAAGCACATTTAAATGAGAAAATGCAACCTAGAGTGAGAATGCCTTCTTTGGCCATTCAAGTCAATTTGGGTGCAGACTGGGGATGACATTTTCTGTCACACCTGCTTATACATTCCTCTACATTGATTCAATGATTTTAAAAACACACTTCAGGAGATGGAAAAACAGCAAAGTGATATGGATGTGCCTCAGTAATAAATAAAGGAAGAAATACATAAATACACCATCACCACCACCACCACACACCCCCCAAATGAAAGCAACACCCCAAACCACCCACCCCAAATGCAGCATTAAGATAAAAAACAATTTCATCCTAGCCCAACAGCCATGAAACTAACAGACCCAGTCTATAATATACATCTCTACTTTAAATAATAGTGCCTTGTGGGAACTTCTTCGGAGTAACAATATTTATATCCAATAGTTCCAGACATTAGTTTAACATCTTACGATACTCCATGCTGCCTCGTTTCACCTACAGTCTCCCAGCCAAGAGACTCCTAGTTCACAATCAACATAGTTAAACAGGACCAATGAGTTATCTGGTGATGCTCATGAGTCTGGCTACCAAAATCTGACAACTCCTTTTCCGCTGCTACAAGACCACCAGAAGGTCTAGGCATGGTCTTATCCCCTGTACAACAGGTAAAAAAGGAGAAAAGGACAACATGTCCTTTGACAACAGGTCAACAGATGGAGATCAAGAGGCTCACCCTGAGCTAGAATGTCGTTACTTTGAGATAGGGACACAGTAAATGCTCTGAAAGTGCCCTTAATCTTACCTCAATTTATGAAAGTTTTATTTTTGCACCCTCAAATAAAAACTCAAGTAAGCATACAATATTCATGGGTTTAAAAGCTGTGGGAAACGGGCTGATATCAATCTTGTAATCATAAATTCATTGCACACCACAACTGTAACAGATAATTATTAAGATGCAGAGTGAGCAAAGACTCACATCTCAGCTACTAAAACCTGAACTTTCTAGTCTCAAAACACATAATTCCTGTCCCCCCCCTCCCATCTTCTCCTCCTCTCCAACCTCAACACACAAAATAAAACCATGAATTAAGCATCTACTTTTTCAGAAAATTAAGAGGAATGCTGTTTAGAGTGCTTCGCATCTATGAATTGCTCTTTTCAGCAATCATTAGAAAGGCAGTTTATACACTATAATCCAGAATCATATACGTGACCTTTATATACTTTTGCAGAAGTTTGACGTTATGTTACCATTACACACTTAAAACTAAACTGCAGGCTCCTAACAACTGATTAGTACTATAGTCTATAATAAGTATTTATAGCTTTTAACCTTGACTGGATGGGGGAAAAAATGCTTTATTACAACCGTTTCAATAACTTTCACAACTTCAATTTCAAGACGAAATAAATGCTATCTCCAATTAAGTATATTATTCAAAATGAAGTCAGTGAAATAAATCCCACATGGGTTCCAGACTCATCCTAAACCAAGGTTCTTCCTGCTCCAAAAGTAGAACTACAGAACTAGTTTAAATATGGGCCAGCATGTTTTCTCTTAAAGAACTAGTTAAAATAATTATAAAGAAGGGCCACAAGGGACTATGCTATGTAAAGAAAAAAAGCATTTCCCTTCCAAAGACCTTCAAAATGTAGCATGCAACAAAGCACTGCAGAGTTAAGGATAGGAGAATAGAATCAGCTACTTCACCCTTTCAATTAAGGTTTTTGTTCCAAGTCTTCTCTTCAAATACCATCCCATTTTGACAGTTTCACGGGAGTAATAGAAAAACCTTTACAACTACTACTTTGAGATAATAACAAATGTCTGAAGAGTAGCTGTCCTACACATGCGAAGGATGTATAATTAGCACTCAACAGTTGAGGCTTTGCCCATTGCTGATAGTTCCATCAACACATGCTTTGAATAAAACTCATTTAACTTGGAATCAAAACACTTGAATTAAGCCCAGTTGTTCACAAAACCTATCACTCCTATAAAAAAATTCCATTTGGTCCTGAAAAATCTAATCGGTAGATGTCCAAACCCCCGAATATTTCTGTCCTTTAAAGTTTCAGATCACAGAAAAGTGCCCCAACCACAGAGGAAGGGATACATAGCATTACCAACCAATGGTGCAGAACTGATATTTAAGTCTATTTCTTAAGATAAGTGGGGAGAGGAGGAAGGGAAAGGAAAGGAACGTGTGGTTTAAAAGCACCCAGATGTGTGGGTTCTTCACCTCATCCTATCATTAGGATACACTCCCTCCTGACCTCAAGACCATAAACATGTATAACCCTAAACATGACTAAACGACAAGAGACTCAAAACACAATATATAAGAATTCACTTACTCACTTACAGTCTAGGGTCAGAAAGTAAGGTGCCCAGAAACCAGGTTCTCATACCTTGAGAAAAGCTATTTGCTCACAAATGCCTTCCAGTGACTAACAGCCCTAAACTTTCCTGTTAGCACCTTTTCCAAAGCCATCTGTCAAATCTCAACATCCTACATTTTTGTCCCTCTCCTCTAAATTAGGAAATAATCCACTAACAATTGTGTAAACCTACACTTCAGGCATTTTCCACTAGTAGGCACAAAATTCCACATCCATGAGAATTTGGTCATGTCATTTGTACCAATCTGAAAATTAATCTATGGCTTCTTTCTCATTCCCAACAGCCTCCTTCAAGTTCAACTCCACACTAATATCTTTGCTCCCAGGAGACAATCTTTCTGTTCTCTAGATCTGCTTTCATGACAAGCTGGTTTCTTGTTCCTAATAATGAGTTCTCAAGTGCATAGATTTGTTTTTTAATTGGATTACTACTACTCTCCAATCTTCTCTGGACCACTTCCTTCTCGTTATTATATCAACTTTCTCTCTAACCTCCCCCTTTCTCTCAGGGATCATAATTTTACCATGAACCCATTCAACTATCTCTTCTTTAATCCTTTGCACACAGGCTACCACTCTTCTTCCTTGCCATCTAATTTTGTGCTAGCCTCTTTTACCTTTTAATTTCTAAAGAAAAAAAATCTGTTTCTCAGTTTTCTCCTTTTTTTTTTTTTTTTTTAGAGCTGTTCTGTAGCAATGATCACCTTTTCACAAGTTACTCTTGTCACATAGGAGTTTTGAATAACTTTTCATATTAGGAATCTACAGTTTCTCAGTTATGCATGTAAGCTTCATCTCATTGTGTAAAGGATCACAGAATAGGGAAAGAAAAAAGTATTTAGCCATGCAAATTCAGGGAGAAACTTTCACCTTGTCTTCATTACATTTTAATAATATGCATGAAAAGTTACCTTAAAATGCACCCAGGTGACTTCCTTCAAGTAATGGTCACAAATATGTTTCTCAGGCAGATGCAACTACCAATAATTTTAAAGTTCTTAACGAAAATAGAAATTTTCTTCAATTTGTACAAAAAGCTAAACTAAAGAAAACTGTGAAGCTATCACAAGTTTGATAATATAGTAACTTGTGTGCTTGGGTAAATCAAAATTATTTGATTAATAAACAGAATCCAAAAATTTGGCCAGCAGTTTTATCGCACATTTAAGTGTAGCTTTACTATTTTAATTTTGTATTATGATACCAACAAAATGAGTATTGTTTATGCAACAGGCCTTTTTTTCTAACATGTAATTTGCTAACCATGAAAAAAATAACTAACTTCAGAGATGTTCCTAACTATTTTGATGCAAACACCTTTTAGACAATTAGCAGCAATTCTCAAAGAGCTGCTTTACATTCTGTATCTACTTGTTCGCATTTAGATATCTGCAAGCCATCAAATTTGCATGAATATTTTTCAAATATAATAGCCTTTGGCAAGAACTAACTGTTCTGCATTTTTTTAAATAGCTGCCTTACCATAATTGCAACAGCCATAGTACTATGATCGCATTTATTATTTTTTACTAAACCTGCATGTGTACAGATGTGAAAAATAAAAAGGTACTCATACAAATGTAGGAACATAACTTACAGCCCTTAATAGCTTGCATTTAGTTCAGGTCACATTTTACCATTATAAAACCTAGTCCTGTTTGATTGTATTAATTTGAATTATTCCACAGACATTTTAAAGCTTTTTTATTATTCTTAGTGGTAGCAGCCTTTTTTTAAAACTGGTGTCTCATTACTTTACCAGCCCTACTCCTCTCTGAACGTTCAGCTCCACTCATTAGAACAAACATCTGCTACAAACAGTATTAATGAGATACATATCAAGGGATACAGCAAGCCGCTCACCACCTGGGTTAATCACTTTACAGCACCAAGTTGATAATACAGAGTCATACAGTATGCCCTGATCACACCGTTACAATTATCTTATTCAGATAGCAACTGCTATTGCGGAAACACAGCACTACAAAATTGGATACATTTGTAAAGCCATACATACCTTGTAGCTACGGCTAACATACCACCTATATTTCATCTCAACAAAGCCAAAAGGCATGATTTTAGTAGTGGGAAATTTGCCCTTTGGATTTCTGTGCCTTATGAATAGATTAGCATTAAAATTATTTTTAAAACACCAGAGGTTTGACAACTGTTCCAATAAATATACAGGATAGAATTCACATCAAGCACGTCAGAATAGCTGCAGACTTAAGTGATTTATTTTTCTTTATAATAATAATTTAACACACTATGACTGTAGAGGTGTTTTTCCCCAAAACGAAATGAGCTGCATATAATTTTTTCATACACGCAAATAGCTGTGACAAAGGAAATACTTTTCGAAAGAGACCCAATGGTAAGCGAGCTTCAAAGCTCTTTTAATTTAAAGTTCATTTGTCTAAACTTGAGATGCAAATGTACACATCTTCACACACATAGGCAGGACACAAACAGGAAGGAAGTAGTATTTGTTCACACCACGTTTCCCTTTGGAGCAAATGTGCTCCAGAAGGAGAGCTGGAGCGAGCACAAGGAAGCATTCCTTGCGGATGCTCGTGGAACCAGGGCTCTGGAAACAAGGCACAGAACAAGCAAGACCACGGTATAGACACAAACTCCGTGAATCAGGACAGACTAAGCAAGGGTAAATCAAAAGATTTTGAACTCAGGGCTGCAGGAGAATGAGCTTTGACCCAAACCAGACTCAGAACCCACACATTTACAAAAGTGTGTAAGATTTCCCCAAAATACTTCATAGAACCACTGACAAATAATTTAACTAATCGATTTCACAGTATTTAGTCAGGACAAGATGATAAGTAGCAGTCTTTCATTTAGGAAAATACTTCCTTTCTTTTTTTTTAATTATGGGTAGAAAAATACAATGATAGTAAGAAAGCAAGAAAACATGCATTGTTCTACCACCGAAAAACAAACGGACAAAAACCCCCAAAACCCCAGCAACAACTCATCTGTAAAACCACAGCAGTGAAAGTTCAGCTCCAGATGAAATCTAGGAATAGCAAATGCCTTTGGAGAAAAGTAAAAGTCCTCAATGAAATTACTGACAGTACATGACAGTTAAGAATCTACAAATAAAGGCTTCAGTCATGAAACCTCTAGAGAAAGCGACTTTTGCAGGAATAAAATGCAGATATTTAACAATAGTGAAATTTAAGAAGTTTGGCTAAGTTAAGCAAATATTGCGATTAACTGAAAGTGTTTTATTTTAGTGAGAAAGTATAATATAAAGTTATTAGCTGAGCATCTGCTGTTCCCTGAGTCCAATCAGGTTGATGAAACAGCAGAGCCTTTTTAAGCAGAGAGAGAACAAAACAAAAAAAACGTATGCAAGCCAAATAATATTATAATAGGCAAACCTTAGACTGCTGCATCTAAAGCACACTTAACAGAATAGTTCCAGAGATATTTGATGTGTCATCTCCAGATAAAGTAAGCAGGGGATCCATAAATGGATCTCCACTAACTGATGTCTTAATATTAAATTCAGTAAGGTCACGCCTGTCAACACAAGCATTCAGAATAATTAATGAAAATCTGTTTAATTGCATATGGAGTCCAGATCGTTGGAGAACAACAAAATAATTAGAAGCATGGCCAATGTGAAAACTGCCATAATAATTTTTCATTGTTGATTAGGGTAGCTATCATGCACAGTCTGTAAATGTCCAAATAATAGCTCAGGTTTTCATCTTTAATCTCTGTTTCATAACATGCCTTCAGCTGCATTCCATTAACACTGGAGCTTTGTAGCACCATTTTCTTCTCTGAATATACCTATCAATCTGTGTATCTCCATCATCAACTGCAAGTTATTATGTTTTGAGAAAATTTAAAGGAACTATTTAGGTTCCCTCAGTTTTATTCTTCATCCATTCTGTTTTGTCACCGTTCTAGAACTCTAAAAAACACAGGACAGAATGTCCAAAACACTGGAAATTCCTATAAGAAACTACATGTGCACTTTTATTTTGTTCACAAAAGGCAGTCTGCCAGGTGCACTACTATTCAGTAGTATTCAGAATGTATATATCCTGTGCATTTCAGTAAGAAAATAAGAATATTCTGTACGATTTCAATTTTCCTAATGAATAACATAAGATATGACAGACAAACTCTTCATATTAAAAATACAAAGAAAGAAAGAAATGTGGAAAAATAGCTCACAACCCTATAGAATAGCACTAATTGTAATTTTACAGCATCTTAGTACTTGTTCTAGAACATACCAATCTGTATTAGCTAATGACCCATGGTTTTGAACAGATTATTCTTCAGTGCCAATACACTCTAGAGACACTGCAGATGAAGCAATTTTTTCCTTTTTTATCAAATGGCCTTCTCTAAAGAAATTATTTTAAAAACAGAATTATTTTTGCTATTACTATTTCTTGAAGCAATAGGCTTAAATTATATGAAAACATTTCCATAAACCGTCTTTAATATATACTAAAATACCAGTGTAAACCAGTCCCTAAAACAAAGGCTTCCTGAGGGACTAAGCTGTGAAAAAAAGCAAGGAGGACCAATATCTGCGCTGCACAGGACATTAATACTTTGTAAACATATTTTCATAGTTTTAGAAGTCAAGTCCACAGGCAGTATATCTATACTGTGGATTAAAAGCATAATAAATGCAAAGACTCCCATCTGGCTCTTTGGATGGTCAGTTTAAGTTGGCTGAGTTTACTTGCGTAGGCTCAGCAGCTTTTGAATGTACTGTACTGCTCTGAGAATAAGCCTGGGTCTCCCAACACCGTGTTTCTGTAACCTTGCATCCTGAGAACACCTGCATCACATTACCCAAGTGCTTGCACACATGGCCAGCCAGTGTTAATAAGCCAAATATTCCCACCCATTTCTTAATGCTTGGATGCCATACTGAATGCAAGCCTGCCTTTGTATTTTCACACGATGCTCTGTCCAAGCTAATAAACCCTTGAAGTACAAACTCCACAGATGAGAGACACCTTGAGGGTCTTTTTTATAGGAGACAGCTTAGTCTGGCTGAATTGTGCTCAATCCTGACTGACTCCATGTGGAGCCACTTGGCAATTCTCATAAAACATCCAATTACCCAATTTCCACGGTTTTCATTTCCTAGGATATTCCATTCTATTACTAAAGATAGCAAGCCTAACAAAACAAAGATCACAGGAAAAACTTAAGACGACAGCCTACACCATTTGTTGGTTTAGTATCAAAACTTTGTGATCTCAGCATATGGAAGGGAGAATGCTTTCCATTGTACTGCTTAAACAAAACTTCTTCTGCCCTGATCTGTACGCAAACCCAGTATTTTAACTTCACCAATCTGAAAACAAAAATTCTTACCTCCTCTTTTTGAAAGCATACATCTCATCCGCACAACTAATGCATTCTAACTCATACTCATGTAGAACACTGAACTCTCATGTTAGTCTAAAGCACTATGAACAAATGAGGACAACAGTCCTCCTCTTACCATGTGTACATTCATTGTAATTGCACTTTTGCTGACCAAGTCAAAGCAGGTTCAAAATTTATTAATTTGCTCTAAGTGAATAAAACTTAAAGTCATTGCTCTTAGTGCAGATTACAACTGCTTAAATACCGCTGTGTGTAGAGAACATCATTTAGAAATAAAAATCAAGCTATTGAAATTAATGAGATGTCACACAATTTAAATTCTTCCTCTAACTGAGGCAGTATTGACTATGATGTCAGAAATTACATTATTAATTACCTACGACAACATCCACAACAAAAAGGAAGACTGTGATCTGAATGCTATGGGTAGCATACGTTAAAACCATTTCCATTAGTATCTGGGATTATTGATTTTAGTTTTGAAACCAGAAATATTGAAGAAAAACAGAAGGTTAGAGTATCAATCCCCACTGATGATGATTTCAAAACCTCAAGAAAATGTTTTTAATTTCACAAGCATAACAACCTAAATAAAACCTGAAAATATTAAATCCTATGAAAACAAGCATGATTTTGGAGGTTTGGAATTTTACTCAAGAATGATTTGTCTGTATGAAGAGCCACAGTACCTCTTTGTAAGAGTACGAGGAAACGGGGCACCTAACATCTGGGGGTTTATTTCAATGTGAATAGCAAATACTTTCTATGCCTCATCCAAACTGCTGGGTGTAGAGGCAAGAGACCCTGTGTGACATGGCTTTTTCATATGAGACAAAAGCAATGAAAACCCAATGATATTAGATGCACGTTTAGACAACTGAGTTTCATAAAGTTGAGACAGATGTATAACCAGTTACAATCAGAGAAAAAATTGTTTTGTCATTCTGTATTTGATGACGTGTGGCGTTTCTCCTACTTTGAAATGCTAACGTGAGAATACTGGAGAAGTTAAATACAAGGATGCATTTGAAAGCAGAAATAACAATGCTGAAGAGGTTCAACACACCAATCCAATCAGGTTATAGTGTGTTGTAAAAACAAAAAAAAAAAAGTCACCCCTACAAGGAATGTAAGAGAACTGGCTGCGGAAGATGAAACTATTGACTCTTTTGCTGACCAGAACTACAAGTTTGAACAAAGGATCGCAGTACAAATAAAAAAAACACTATGAAATTTCTAATAGTAGTCAGCTTCTGAAGGATCAACTAGAAGTTTTAATTTAGCTTTTATAAACAAATTCTTTAGCTTAACAAACTCTTACTGTTACCTGAGATTATTCTAAGACCTTGGTGGCAAGTCTTGGCTGACAGACAGGCAAGGGTCATGGAGAAGAATAAAAGTACATACATTTAACAGCCAGTCTGCAGAACAGCTGCTAAAAAGGAACTTGGCCACAAACTTCAGCAAATGTTGGGTACCAAGACAGCAAAAAAAATTAATCTCTGGAGTCAGTTTTGTTGTTAGAATGTGCTTTGTCCTTTGTACAAGCAAATTCACTTTCCTCAGAAAATACAAACCGTCTACCCGATTTACTCAGTGTTTCTTTTTCATTTAAAATGAACTTACCGAGTGCCGTCTGCTTTCCAGCTAACTTTGTATGGCTTCTGCTCCAAAAATTTAATATTTTGTTTGTCCATGGAAACAGGCTGTGCTCCAGGGAATCCAGACCTAAGAAAAAGAACCATGTTTATTAACGTTCTGCAATAAATCGTCACACAAGGCAATACAGTTTTACATTAGACTGAAGTCACACCTTGTACCAGACTTGCTGCAAGGTTAACTTTGTTAGAACATCTTCTCCAGTAAGGTATTTTGCAAGAGGAACCAAATGCCTACCTAATAAGAACAAGAATTTGTTCATGACAAAACACTAAATTATGTAGAACTTCAAAGTTTTAACTCTGGAGGAAGAGATATTTGAATTCAAAATTACAAGCACTAGAAAAACTATAAGCACCAGCAAGTTAGGAAGCACTGTGAGCAACTCCCTGGATCATTAGCTTTGGAAAGGAGGAAATCTGAGATATTAAAACCAACGTTCTCATTAGCATTGGACAGAAATCCAAGTTGGCTATAAAAATGAGTATTAAACCTTAAGACTTAAGGGTAACAGCAGCTGTATAAATAAGTTTACTGCCTGAGTAAGCACTAAATTTTGCACAAATACCTGGAACTAGACTACGTCTGGTATTTGCACAGCAATAATTAATCTGAAAACATTTTGTCATCTGAATGGAAAAGCAGTTCTAGAATCTTGTTTCTTAGTATCAACAGTTGATCATTCCATTTCATAGTACAATGCAAGACTCATCTGTTTCACTGTTGAGCGTTTTTGAGGCTTGCTTTTTGTTTTAAGCAATCCATCCAAACACAGTCACCTCTTTTCATTTTTACAATAAGCTGTTTCCTTCTGCAAAACTAGAAATGTAACACTAATTTCTAGACAGTATAAATAAACAAGTTCTAAATGTTCGCATACCCTTCCCATCCACAGAACTGCTGACATTTTTGCTGTATTCCTCCTAACTTTGGTTGTGTTGTCACCTGGGTCACACATTTAACTGTTATTCCTTCCAAGAAAATTGCACCCTAAATAAAAAAAAAAAGTAAAAAAAATAATTAGTATTTAAGCCTTCAAAAAGCAGATCAGAACATGTCAATAGAAGATTAAAGCTGTTTTTCAACACTTGACTTTCACAAGCTTAAATATTCCTTAAAGATTCTCCCCCAAATACCCCAAGATATATGATCTAAGCTTTACCAGTAAACTCACTGGTAAGCCATATTAGGAACACAGGAACTGAAATCAGTTATTGGGCAGGGGGCGGAATTAAAAATAAAGATTAAAGGAGGTAAATAGTAAGGGATAGGGACCGTTTAGCTAGCACTCTCAAGAAAGATCCCACATCAAGCTACACCATCAGTCTGACTCATTCATTTTCACTTGCAACTAAAATGTTTTTATTAAAAAGAAAGTACACTAGTATCAAGTATTTAATAGTGAATTGGTCACATATGGAATTTGCAGGGATCAAATTAATCAACCTTAGTACACAAAATATTATATAATAATAAGGTAGTGTAAGACACCTATTTGTGGATGAGAATCTGAACCTTAACAGTATTGTAAGCTTGGAGCAAATCCCTGTACATTAAAGGTCACAAAACTCTTTCTGGCAGAAGCTTTTGTGACATCACTTTTAAGTGTTTCAAAAAGTACGGCCTCAAAATAAGTAAACTGGAAACTAATGACAAAACTGGCCTATGAAATGTTAAATACATTTTTTTTAATACATAAATAGCATTTCTAGACCAACAATTCCATGCTTTTCTTGATTCATGGAAATGAGAGCTGCTCACTAAGAGTAGAGATGTAATGTGTGAGAAAAACATATGTAGCTTGGTAATTACTGAACTAAAGTTACTAGAAAACATCTTTAGACACGAGGTTTTTGTTGTTGTGTTTTGGTGGATTTTTTTAAACAAAAATCTCAGCAGATGAAGAAATTAAGTTATATTTTTCTCCCTCCAAACCTTTGAGATGCATGTTTTCAATTAAATGTTAATTTTATCAGACCTAGATGGTAATTCCAGTACAAGAAGTTCAGTTACATGGTTCTACCATGTTCCATGTCTCAAAAGTTAAACTTACATTGTAGGGAAAACGATTGAAACTATGAAGGCACTTATGCAGCAGCAAACTTAGAGGGCTCTCAGTTGATCTATGACAAACTTCTTAACAAAAGCGAAAACATCAACAGCTGGTTTGTAACAAAATATTTGTGTAAAAACATACTTGCATAATTTTATTCTCAATCTAAACCAGGTTACTAAAGTGGAGGTGCTATCCTGGATGCCACAGAAAAGCCTAAGGAGAGATCAATGTAAGAATACGGAAAATAGAACTCTAAAATAACTTGTACATGCCAGAAAAAGTTTGATTCCAAGTGGAATAAAAACAAATTCTGCACCACACCACCAATAAAGCCACCACGTGTACAAAGATACATCATTAAAGACTTCTACAGGGATCCCAAATCGACCAGATTTATTTCAACAGCATCTCAAATAAATTCTCAGTGCAGACTAAGAAGATCAAAGCACAAGGTTTCTGCCTGTTGAGCTATGAATCCTACAAATGAAGATATAAGTATTTCCTATCCGTTCTGTAAAATGCTTGAAACTTGCCTCAACAAATCTAGCTGCATACTACTGATGAAAGGAGCCTTTTTGCTCCCTTCCCTTTCCGCACACCGTGGCACTCACTCATCTGTTCTACTCTTCAGCAACTCTAGGAACTAAGTTGGCAAAAACAACATCATAAATTAGTAATTTTCTGCTAAATTAGTATCCTAAACTAGCTCACCATAGGATAAGTCAGCACTAGTGCCAGCACAAAGGAAGCAGAAGGAACACAAGGAGAGCCAGGAAAGCAGGACCGCAGTTTTCAGTACAGCCTGCATTTAGTTAAGACTGGCTCAGTTGCATCACCAAATCGTATTCTGAGAACAGAACATCCTACAGAAACAAGCTAGTTCAAAACCTTAATTACCTTAAGTTCCACAGACTTTGGGTGCATCACTTATCCCGTATTACGTATGTGGGCACCAGCAGGTGCAAGAGCACGCAGGTGACTGGGTGAGGGAGGCAGACAGTTACACATGCCTGGCCAGCACATGGTCTGAATTCTGAGTAAGTGGTTAAGAGCACCACGAAATAAAGGAAGATGTTTGTGCCTTGCTTCTCAGAATAATAGCAGACTGCAATGGCAGTACGACTGCTAAGATTTAAGCAAAAGACAGGCAACAGGAAAGACTTTCCAGAAAAGAAAAAGTCCTGAACATGAAACTGGTGCCTGCCGTTTGAAAGGGTCTCTTGCAGATTATCTAATGGCAGAGCCATAGTACAGTCAAGTTTCCCTACAAACCAAAATCATCCGCATGCTGCTTTCACGCCTGATATAATTTTAAGCAATTTAGAAAATTTTCCAAATGGTAAGAAAGGTAAAAAGTTAGAATGAATTATTCAAAATTACAAAACGTTAGCTTCTCATAACATAGAGATTATACATCCTAATTTGGTTCTAGTAACTTTGCTTTGTTTGTTAGTTTCTTGTAACAGCTTTTAACTGTCTATTGATTTTAAACACCTGACCAAACACAACAGGTTCTCTTGCACAGGCAGCATGCGCTTGATGTACAAAATTGCATACATATATATCACAGGGAGGAGGGGCAATTTTGAAAGAATTAAGGAAACAAGTACAGCTTCTAATTTGACAAGCATGCCAAGCTTTTGTGTTTTCATACAGGCTTCTCCATCCCCCTGATTAAGCACCATGTAACCCCTCTCTGTAATGCTGTCAAGTTGAAAGAAGTAGAGGACTGGGGAGAGCCAGGAAGAGAGCAAAGTGCTGAGGACACAGGATGAAGAGGAGGTTGTGCAAACCATAAAGGCAAAGAACATTTCATTTGATTACCACAGCCTAAGAACATAATCAACTCAGTTATCCAAAGATTCAACCAGTATGACAGTTTAAAAAAGTGCCATAGCTGTACATACACCAGAAGAGGCTTTCACAAAATAAGGTCAGGCTGCAAGTATAGTCACTAGCTAAAGCACAGCACTATGAAAACAAGGTGAGTCACTTGGGTATCCGTGCTTGGCTAACTCGCAGGTTTCATGAGGACATTTCCTTGGATAAGGTGCCAAAACTGAGCCAGATCCATGCACTTGCTGCACTGTTGTTGAGTTATGTGTCAGCTCAACTCCCCCGTGGAAACAGGACACTGGAGAACACAGTGCAGGGATACCGGAGCACTCAGCTCAGCAGAAGCACCTCAGGTCCTCAGCTCTGCTACTAAGCCAGGAGTTATAAGCCCTAATGGATCCAAGATAACTACATGCACTTAGTATCACTACACTCTGCACAACCTTCACACCATCTGTCCTAATTGAGCTCTCCTCACTCACTGCTCTATCCCTCCACCCATCACTTCTGCTGAAGGAAAAGTGGCAATGTGTATCATCTTGTGTTGGTTCAGATCCTAAACACCATCTGGAGGAGTGGGTGTGTAGAAACAACCTCAACCACACACCTCCCTGACCCTAGTGGCTACCACCAGGCTATCACCATAGCCACCTTCAGCCACTCAGACTTGATCGAGTGCCAGTATGCTCAGAGACTGTCTTCCAGAGGACAAGAAACATTCCAAAACGTATCAGGTAGAGAGAAAGTCCACATCTTCTAAAAGAGAGGAAGGGAGAGCCAGGGAGTTACACCAATCAGCTTAGATTTAATACCCAGAAATACAGGATTGAATCACAAGAACTGCCTCTAGGCATTTAGAAGCAACAAAGACGCAACAAATCAAATTGACTGACGCTCAGTAACAACAGTGTTCAACTTATCGTTTGATTTTGGTGGTAAAACAGGATTCACAGAACTGGGAGAAGAAGGAAATATCAAATCTTTTGATGCTGGCTTTTGTCTTGGCTTGTCTTTTGTTTACTTGTCTTGTTCTTATAGAGGAACACAAAAAACACGGGGTAGATGTAACTTTTATAAAAGAAGAGCAACCTGTTTCAAAACCAGGTTCAGACGAGTTAGTGTTTCACTAAAAAAATGGAAGAATATATTGTGGAGGATCTGTGGGTGCTGATTTAGGTACAAGAGAATTAATTCATTTTCCCTAAATTGCCTCATAGCATATTCTTATTTTTGTGATACCTATGAATTTAGTAACAGGGATACAGACTGTGATGGTAGCTTAAGAATTCAGTGTTATCCTTAACTTTAAGAATGAGCTGGGAAAAACACTAATATACTGAATGCAATTCAGTATTAAAAAAGTTCTAATCTTAATAAGGAATAATCTATTATACAAACATACACTGCTAGATAATTACAGGAAAAAGACAGGGAGGCAACAAGAGACCAAAAGCTGAATTAGTATTATTCTGTCTTGTAAAAGGCAATTACGTTGAGATACATAAACAGAAGTACTCGCCTTAAGACATCTGAAATTAATTCCTCCCTATTAATCACCAGGGTGGCCTCAACTAGATGACTGAGTTCAATTATGGGCACCACAGTCTCAGAAAAACGTGGGTCAACATGAGAGAATACAAAGAATGACAAGAACGGTCAGAAATGTAAAAAATACAGACTATAGGGAAAAAGTGAACAAATCGGCATTTAATGTGAAAAAAAATAGAAGGTTGAAAGGAAACTACACCAGTATTCAAGTACATAAAATGCTGCTGCAAAATCAGAAAATAGTATTTTTCCCATATCCATCAAGAGACTCCCATAGGCAGAATAATAACTATAGGGGTTAAACATTGGGGAAAAAAAGGTAGGTTAGACAGAGAATAGTTAGAATCTAAGTACTTTGATAGTTAAATAATAATTTTCCTTGCTATGTCAACCATGAGGTTTAGTGGTTTCCCTCTGTCTTGCAGATGACCACAAGACACATGCACTCAAAATCATGAAGAAAATCATTAACAGCTACCATCTCTTCCAGATTGTTTGAGATGTAGCCACCCATTTTAGAAGCATTACATATTACGCCCTGTACTGCCTGTGAAATACGCAGCTTACATTGGACTAGAACAGATGGCAATCCTTAATAAACAGTAAAAGATCCGTTTGACCCATGAAAAGTTTGAAGGTTCTGGCTCAGAATTATAACTTTTTGTCCTATTTGCAAAATCAAGTATTTTTTTTCTGAAGTGAGATTCCACGTGTCAGTTAATAATGATGCTTCGATGCTACAATCATTATGGCACACACACTGACAAATTTAAAACGTGTTTGGATTTCCTGTGTAGCATCCAAGACTATAATCATGGAATGGTTTAGGTTGGAAGGGACCTTAAAGATGATCTAGTTCCAACCCCCCTGCCATGAACAGGGACACCTCCCATTACACCAGGTTGCTCAAAGCCCCATCCAGCCTGGCCTTGAACACTTCCAGGGATTCCACAACTTCCCCGGGTAACCTGGTCCAGTGTCTCGCCACCCTCATAGCAAACAGACCTGCTGTTACCTGTCAACTACACTCACGGGACGATAAAGGAAACTGTAATGGCATTATGTTCTAACTGTTCCCACAGTTTCTGTGGTGTAGAAAAGAAAGGCTGTCAAGACTTTTTGACATTAAAATATGGAAGTTTTAGAGAAAGATGCTGCAGTAAAGTTTTTCACATCCAGGAGAGAATTTCTGAAATGGACAGCATGCTAACTTCACTTTGCAGACTAGCTGGGCAGTTGCTTCTGACTATTCATTATCCGAGCAAGATGCCTGGGAGACCTTTCCTCCTCTACCCCTAAGCTTTTCCTCTATCCCCACAAAGATTTGGGTCAAAATGAAAACATTTCAGTACATCTCTATCATATCAGCCACCTCCAGTTTGACACTGTCTGCCCCTAGATCCCTAGATGTTTAGAGGACAAGTCGCATTAGAATGCTGAAAACATCTGCTGCAGGAAATCAGCTGTAATGCTGAAAATTTAGCCCTTCAGACAGTAAATTAAGAAAATCTAAGCAAGAGGTATTTACCTGATAATCATTCCCCCTGTAGATCGCATATTTACAAGGAATCACAAATAGATTGTATCCATCTCTACTCAGTTAAGAAGCAGTCCAATCTGCCAGCCAAGAACCATGGTAAAGAATTCTCCCCGTTCCTCCTCTTCGCGTCAAAGACTGTTCCTCCAGAGCTGCAAAACTGAATTATACGAATATGCATATTAACTAGATGATTATTTCTTTCAGAAATTATCTAACTCATAATTAACTTTTAGTTATTAATATGCTTATTCGTATAATTTAGCTTCCAGCTTTCAAAAACTATGTGGGCAGATAACAGAGAGACTGGGAAGCCAGCATCATGATTCCTGTTAAACAGACCAGTTTAGTTTTATACTTGCTGAAAAAAGGCAGACATTGGAGCTCACCATCACACCTCATTTGCTAATGCATCCAACAGCAAGTCAAAAAAAATTAGTTTTGAGGTACTGGTCCAAAGAAATTTTTTTAGATATCAATGTTTTACTTCAAGGCTAAGGGAGGTAGTGGCCATATCCCTGAATATATTTCTACTATGGATTTTTACAGTGTAGGCAATTTTTATTTCAGCTGATGGATTATTTTAAACTTTTCAAAGTTCATCTTGCTTCTTCAGATGAGATTTCATATTCCTTTCAGGCTAATTTCTTCCATACTTCATCTGTAAACCATGTTGAACAGTTGCAGTAACAACAAAATATGCTTTTTCGCAGCATATTTCGTATGAGGATTTCCAAGTGTTTGCAAATAAACACACCTCAGCACACAAGTAAAATAATTCAGTATTATGCAAGAACTGAATCTATTTTTGCACTCAGCAATATTCTCCCCTACTTTATCTGCAAATAAAAAAAACAGTTAGGAATTTGGAGAAAACTGAGCCATTGTGCTTCAGACAATACAAGTATATTCTTTGTACTTGAGTACTAGTTCCACACTATAGTAACTACAGTAACTTATTTCATGAGAATTATGCAGATTTATGTCAAAATAATTAGACTAAGTGATCAGCCATATTTCTTATCATTACACACTTTAAACAGCTTTGAACAAAATATAATTTCACAGCTGCCTTGGGGTTTTTAAGCTCATCTTGCTTTTTGAATCCAATTCTCAATCTTTCAAAATTTTAAAGAGGAAGAATATTCACCAAAATGAGCACTGAATTTAAAAAACACTGAATTTCATCCACATGGCTACAAAAATAAATAAAGAATTGTTTACACACCTCCTCCATAACATTTCACCTCTAAAGACACTGTGAAAAATTAAAAAGCACTTAACTATCTCAAGTGAAGCTTAAAAAAAACTAAAGTGTTATATTAGAAAAATTTTAAGTCATTGTTACAACTGGAATAGTTGCAGTGTTGAATATTAAAGTTCAAGGTTCATACAGGAAACATAAGCGTCTGCAATGAATCTGCCTGTTTTTACCGGTTTGAGACAAATACTACCAGTCCTCATTTGCAAGAGCACTGACACTCGTATAGTATGTATTATGTAGTAACTGATGACTATGAGTTTATGAAATTCAGTTTAAAATTAGAATATAAAGTTCTTAATCAAGAATACCAGTTTTAGATGTTCTTTTCTCCTCTTGCCAAAGGAAGAGCTTGATGATCCAGGTTCTGATTCTTGGCCTCCTGTTTTATCATTATCGTCATCCTCCTCTTCATCTTCATCAAAGCACCATTCTGGTAGCTCAGGTGGTGACGGTGCATCATCTTCATCTCCATAACGACGAAATAATTCCTTCAAATAGTCACCTTTATAAATACCCGGTGGTCTAGCCTGAGCAAAAGTAGCCACAGCAGCCTCAATACTGTCAAATAAAAATTGAAAATTACTCTGGATGCTTAATTTACATGTTTCAGTCATGTTATCCCTTAACAAACATAAGATTTATTGGGACTAAGAATTTAGAAAAAAAAAATTCCAAACTGGTAATTGCAAAAAACATTCATTACATATGAAACATCATGCCTGGCAACAGTTACTCTTGCACAAGATTCTGCATAATTATGTAGGCACTGCGTATGTTCTCAGAAGTAACTGTAGCTTGCACTGCTTCGTCTCCTTGTCGTTGCTAATAGTGGTCTGCTGGTCACCTAGGTAAAACTTTTATTATTGCTACAGAAAAGGAATAGGTGACGCATAGGTAAGTATTTAAGGCCTGGATGAAGACAAAAGAGACCAAAGAAAAAGATGAACAAACTTAAAGAAGAAAAACTGAAGTGCTGAAATTCAAATATGGCTACATTTTTCCCCCAAAGAATTATCTTTCCTTTCACTAGAGGTTTTGCCATCACACTGGGAAAAAGCATCCTAATCATGCTAAAAATGATCGTGCCTCTGTACTCGGCACTGGTGAGGCCTCACCTCGAGTGCTGTGTTCAGTTCTGGGCCCCTCTGTACAAGAGGGACACTGAGGTGCTGGAGCGTGTCCAGAGGAGAGCTACCAGGCTAGTGAGGGGTCTGGAGACCAGGTCATATGAGGAGAGGCTGAGGGAGCTGGGCATGTTTAGCTTGGAGAAGAGGAGGCTGAGGGGAGACCTCATTGCCCTCTACAGCTACCTGAAAGGAGGTTGGAGAGAGGTGGGTGTTGGCCTCTTCTCCCAGGGGAATAATGACAGGACCAGAGGAAATGGTCTGAAGCTGCAGCAGGGGAGGTTTAGATTAGATATTAGGAAGAATGACTTTACTGAAAGAGCGGTCAGGCACTGGAACAGGCTGCCCAGGGAGGTGGTTGAGTCACCATCCCTGGAGGTATTTAAGAAATGTCTAGATGTGGCACTTCAGGGCATGCTCTGAAGGGCAAAGATTGTAGGGGCTGGTTTTTGGTTTTGGTTTTTTTTGTGTGTGTGTATGGTTGGACTTGATGATCTCAAAGGTCCTTTCCAACCATGAAGATTCTATGATTCTTTTGAATTACTTCTCTTTCTGCAGGTTTTTTCTCATAAAAAACTGTAATTCAGAAGCCTTTTACTATGCAGCTAACACTTAATCTTAAGTGCTTTAATAAACTGGAGGCTGGATCACAAAAAAATTAGAAACCAAAACTAACAGTCATGCACCTGTACCAGCCAACTGGAAAGCACTGCAAACTATACAATAGCAAGCACAGCATAAGGGTTTTATTGTTCCTATTTTCATAGGTGTTATGAAAATGTTTAACAGAAAGCAATGGACATAATTCTGTCTTCAATTTATCATGGCAGCATGAAGCAGTAATGCTCCGTAGATCAACATTTAGAAATCTTGCTAAATAAGAGAAATCAAAAAGGGTACATGCCCCCATAAGGCTTCTTGACAAGCACGTATCTTAAAGCTGGAACAAAAGCACATATTACCTGCTGTGAAAATATTTTTTTAGGTAAGAAAATAGACTGACACTGAAACAAGAAAAACATATAGCTAAAATGGAAAAAATAATTTAAATACAAAAGGCATTTTTTGTCTGATCTGTACAGTATGGGAAGGAGCATGAGAACTTTATGAGGCAAATTTCCCAGAATAAACAGAAACACTTCCTAAGAGCCAGTAAACTTGGTCTGTTTTCTGATCTTTGGTAAAAGTAGAAAAAAAAAAAAAACATTTTCATGAGTGAGATTATCAGATGGTCGGTCATCAGATCTCAGAAATGACAGCTTAAGAATCTGAGAAGGATCTTTCTTCCTCATTCTGTTTTCTGAGACTCCTAATTTCATCCTCCCAAGACACTTGTCATTTTGGTATCTTTCTTAAATTGTTTCACATCTTCTGTAACCAATGCCATTGAAAGGCCAAAACAAAGTAAAAGGGATGGGGCCTGAAAGATGCTCAAATTTGTCTCAGATAATATTAGAAGAACTCTATACTGCTCTGGAATAGACAGCAATGAAAGCCAAAAGAGGTAGCACAGATTTCAAGCACAGACACCTAGCTGAAAGAAAACATATTTTGCAAGCTCTTGAAACGTAACCGTCTTTGGGAAAAATGAGTTGTGAAAAAGACAATCAAGTAAGGTTTCTGATCACTAGCTGGAGAGCTTTCAGTCTAGATGACCTTTCTTTAATTTAACTATATCTCAGTATTCACAATACATCAGCAGCACTCCTACATCATATGATTAAGGAATGAATATGGATGGATTTTTCCATCAGGAAAATCTTATTTCCTCATCAGCAAATAATAGTCCCTTATTTTAAAGAATGATACAACAAACTGGATTTATCTTGATACAATGCTTAGCATTAACTACCACCTTGACAAGATTCATCCTTTTGCTGTGGACATTCTTCCCTACCAAGTGATCAACTGGGTGTTCTGTTAAAATAATCTGACAGAGATGAAGAAACTTGATACAATTAGCTACCTGAATGAAGGAGAAAAAAAAAAAAAAAAACAACAAAAAAACCCAAACACGCAACAGCAAACCACCAAAAGACATGGCTGTTAAGTTTTAAGGCTTTTCCCACAGAGGTTTGAAAATAAAGAGAAGCTGCATAGAAGGTGGAGTTTTAAATAGACTGAAGTGCATTTCCTCTTCAGAACAAAGGACCAGCTCTTAGTCTAGTTATTGCATCCTGCTTTTAAATTGTTAGATTAAAAGCATACAGCTTTGCTAGTTTACAGGAACAACTAGAATCATACTATAAAGATATCTGTACCTGTGTCTACTTCCTATACCCAGCTAAGATTCTGTCAAGATTCAGCCACCTGCTACTAACTGTGTGCTGTCTCCATTGCACCAATGTCTTTATTCCAAGTTTACTAACACGCACATGCTAAGCACCAAATAAAATGTATGTCCAGTCATAAGAAAATGCAGTAACAGGAGTAGAATTTTCTTGACTTAAAGGACAACATAAGAAATATCATCAGAACACTTAAGGGGCTTGTTAAGAAACATGCCTTGCATGGGACCCTGTCAGCAAGGAAATAGTGTTTCATGAATACTACCAAACACGCAAAAGTCACGCCCACCAGCATGGTACAGGCAATTTTTTCTTTTTTACACTAATGTTATTTGAAAAAGAGCACTATTCTTTATTAAGAACATTTTTATATCACAAAAAAAAAAAAAACCCACAGGTGAGTCTGTGCAGAAGCACGTTGTCGACTTTAGTCAAACAACAAGGTGGAAACAACGACTTTGTCTCCCCTCGGCCCTTCAGAAGCAAGTATGCCACTCTGCTGTTGCTCTAGTTAATTATTTCAGAACTCAAGAAACCAAAGCGCATACACGCAAACCTACATGAAAAAAAGGAAGAGAAATAGTCTTTCAGGCATCTCTGAACTCTATATTATTACTCAAAATGTGGGACATGTCACAGGGAAGAGACACAATACAATAAAAGCCCCCGCACAGCAGGTACAGGTGACTTTTGACCTACTGGACCTGGAAAGCTTGACTGAGACAGGCTAAGCTACCAAGGGACGGTATGAATAATGATAATATAGGTTGTTTGCTCAAGATTAGTAGGCAGTTTTAAAATAACAAACAGTGAATACATTAAGATAGCTGTCAGGACAATGAGTGAAACACACTGAAGAAGATACTTTGGTCACTCTCCATAAATCCCTACGAATTAACATTCAAAGTTACCTCCAGTCCAACTTCTCGACCAAAAAGGCACAGATCAGAAATCCAGTTCTATTGAAACCATGTGTGCAATGGACACCTAGACAAGACAAGAAAAGGGCATAATCATTTGCAAGTAGTTTTAACAAACATGCTTTAGTTTCCCAAGTGTGTTTTTGGATCCTCCTACCTTCATCAGTAACTTTAAATTATCTCCCTTCCTATCAAGGCAGTCCATATCACATAAAGCACATAAGCCTAAAAAGCAATTTATTACATTCTTTCTGCAAATTGTTAGAAACAAGTGTATGGGATACCTCAGTTTATCCCAACTCAAGAGCACTAACTTGAATGCAACTGAAATATGGCTAATACAGATAAGATTCAAAGTATTTTTTTATGACTGTTCAAATGCTTATCATAAGACAATACAGTCAAACTCAATAATTGTGCTTTTAGTGGATTCCACAAGCCTCACATTTCATCAGGCATAAAAAAACATATCCAGATTGTTCTACCTCAAACTTGAAAGCAGTGTCAACAGACCACATTTCTATTTCAAATTTACTATTACCATGCTAAGACCATTTATTAATTTTAAAAAAGAAAAACCAAACTACAAAAAGAAAACTATAATCACCTTGAATTACTTATCTTTTCAATGTAAGAAAAAAAGAATAAAGTCTTCAGCCTCTATTTTACTGAATGCATCCCCCAGAAAGGGGGGGAAGAGTCAAATGCATTGGAACGTATTTGTTTTTCCTCTCAAGGCAACAGCACCATCTAGTGATAAACAAACCAGACTAAAAATTTCTACTATTAAAAATGTAAAGGATTCAGGCAGGATGTTGCCTCTTCCTCATACTGCATTTTAAATTATAAATATTAGAGTATTAAAGTTTCCACTAACTCCAAAAGCAGTTATTCTTAATATTAACATATTTTTCAGTTGTGACCACAAAGCAAGTCACTTAATCTTTCATTCATGTCCTTACTTTACATAGTTAGTAAAGTAAGTTTAGCAACAATTCACTTGATGCTTATTCAGACAAAACGTGAATTTCTATCTTTTTTTCTATACGCTCCCCTGCACTGCAAGAATTTATTTTTTTTTACTGGAGATCCAAAAAAATGCCTACAAAGAGTAGACTGATATAAACCAGAAATTTTATATGGGTAAACCGAAATATATATCAAGTGTACCAGGGTTGGGTTCTGTGCCTGCCCCCTAAGCTTCCCTTCTTAATAAAGCAAGGCAAAAACTACTACAATTTTCTTGGATTCACCCATTTTAACCATTTAATAATACTAAAAACTGTGTAATTTGCATCAAATGAAATGAATTTTAGCTTCCTTATAGAATTTGTTCCCAGCAATCATTTCTCCTTAAGCAAAATTTTTGCATTTTGTGTCCTTCAAATTGGCAGGCATATTCCAGTCCTTCAAGTTGCAAAAATAAAGTTTCCGTTCTATATTGCTCTAGCTGAACAGAAAATTTTGTTCGTTTATCATTCACACTTCAGTCTATTATCATATCTAATCTTGACATTGGAAATGAAATTGCACACAATTGATATCAGTAAGTCTTGTGGCTGTTACTGCTACCAGGAAGGTTAAGTCAATAATTTTATACACATGACAAAGACAAGAAGCATCTCAGCAATGAGCCCAATGGCTTGGAAAGGAAAGATCACGTGGGGTGCAGTACCACCACTGCTGCAGACTGCTTTTGCTTTTGATAAAAATATCCTCCACACCAGTCCCTCTGATGCTCTGTCAGAGGAAACAAGTGTCCAGAACCAGAAACAACTTTTCAGTAATTCATGGAAGGGAAATAAAAAAAAAAAAAAAAAATCACAACATTTCTCCTTTACTATGAAAGCCTAAACTACAGGTTATTTAAAAGCTTATTCAACACATTATTTTCTTCTTGATTCTACCTAATTGACTTTTCTTCTATAGAGGTGAAACAATTAAAATAATGGAAGAACATTCCAAAATTCATAGAAGTCAACAATTTAGTGACTCAACACTAAAAATGGCATTTTAAAAGTTGAAAAAACAGTTAAATGGGTCAGCTATTTATAGGGTATCACCATGCTATCCGTGTTCCATATAAATTGCTGACCATAACAGTATTTCAAGTTCTGAAATATCATTGGAGGACCAAGTGGAGAAACCACTAAATGAGAGCGAAAACATTTCAAATTCTGGTGCAAGTTCTGAAATATTGTTGATGACTGATCCCACTCATTCTCATCCAGCAGTTCACATCACATACTTGTGTAACAGTTAAGGGAAGAAAACATAGGTCTCAAATTAAAATTGCATTCTATGTGAAATAAAGAAATAAGGAAGTACCTAAAAGAAAATTATGTGAAAAAGTGCGTGCCCAAATTAAATCTCTCAAGCACTGAAAAATATAAGATTCTCAGTGGTATCCTATGACAGGACAGGAAGCAACGGGTACAAATTTAAATACAATAAATTCTTTCTTACGTATAAACGTAAGAAAAAAAAACCCTGTATATTGTAAGGGTGAGCAAACACCAGAAGAGGTTGCCAGAAGATGCTGTGGAGTCTCCAAACTTGGAGATGGTCAAAACCCAAATGGGCACAGTCCTGAGTAAGCTGCTTCAGCTGGCCCTGCTCTAAGGAAGGGCAGCTGACTAGATGTTTTCCACAGATTCTTTCCAACAACCTCAACTATTGCACAATTCTATGATTCTCTACGAATCCTAAACTGTAAGAACATACCAGTTTAGTTTGCCAAGCTCTTATCAATGACACCAATACAAACAACTTTTCCATGCACTCTTAAGCTGCACAGACCCTCAGATTCAGGAAGGTTGTAGAATTATCTTCAGAGGCCTGAGGACAACACCCCTTCTGACTCTGGAAACTAAGATGCAAAGTAATTTCTTTTCTCTGACAGTTTGAGGGTAGAGTTGAACATTAATATGCTTAACAGAAATCAGAATAAAATAGTTCTAACTAAAGCCACTAGAAGCCACCCATTTAAACTGAAAACTTATTTTGCTTTGGGTAAAAAAAAAATAAAATTATACTTAAGAACATTCAAATATTCACTGTAAGACAATACACCACAGAAGAAAAACTTAGCCTAATTATCTAGTATCAGTTTCCAGCAATTAATCAGCTGCTATGTGAGATTTGCTAAAGAATCTTTGATCATTCAGTTATCAAATATGACTTCAAGTAAGCCAGACCATCAAATGCCAAAAAATATTTAGACAATACATAACCTGTATTTGCATCAGCAGAAGTTACAAAGACACAATGCAAGTATCATGTATTTGTAGACAGTTCTTAAGCCTGTATATTTTTCCACATTAAGTGGATAGCTGTAATCAAACTGAGGGATGCATGCTAGTTTCTGTAAAAAAACAGAAACACACTAGTTTCTGGAGTAAAAGCAATCAAATTTATAAATGCATAAACACTGTGCTGAGGAAATTCCTTTGCTTAGACTTTTAAGAATAAGAGACTACAGTTACGAGTAAATATAAGATAAATTAACAGTAAAAACTAATGATGGATGTAAGATGGATCTAAGAAGAAATACCTATAAGCTCTGAGGGATTCTTATCACTGAAGTGTTCACATACACGGATAAATGTTTCTGTATTCTCAGGTGTAGGGCACTCACCATGCCTGAAAAACACAGGAACGCAGAGGTTAGGAGACAGCTGGGGGAAAGGGAAGAGAAAAAAGATTAATTACTTCAGTGTGATGCTTCAAATTAAAAGCTAAATATTAACAAAGTACAGACAACTTACCCTTTACACTGGAGCTTTATATATTTAATCCCCTCTTTCTCTATATCATTCCTATCATAGAATCTAGTGGTGTTGGTCAAGTCTACCAGTAAACCCATTTTAACCTAAAAAAAAAACAAACAAACAAAAAAACCAACTTATATATGTCATTCAAATATCAGTGAGTATTGAAAGCAGTAGCAGGGTACAGTTGCAAGTTTAAAAGTCCTTAAATATTGCATTTATTCATAAAATCTATATAAATTTGATTTTACCACTATCACAGTCATCTGTGTTTCTTTGTGAAAGCTGGTGTCTGAATTAGTGCTAGCCATCAATTTAAAAATTTCAGTTTGTTCCCACCAACATTGATAAATAAGAAAAATCTGCTAACAGCGGGAAGGATCTGATAAAGAATAATTTTAACATGTTAAAAGACAAATAAGGTAGAATCACATGCTCTTACGTTTTAAGTTATTAAACACAGGCACATTGGAAGTACCATAAGAAAAATTAACTACTGAGACCTCTATACAAGTATACTCTCAGAAATAACTCCTAATTCATCCATCCATTAGAGTGTAAAACAAACGAGCATATTTTCATGTTTAAAACAAGAATTCCCTTAAATTCTAAGAAACACTTTATTCAAAGCTAAAATGTGAAATAACTTGAAATCTTCAAAGACGCCGTCAGTAATTAAGGTGGCAATTTCAAGCACCCGGATGTTAGGACGTACCTGAACTGAGGCTGCCTTGCCCACTCTACCCTAATGCGTTCCCTTGTGCATGAACTTACTTTTTTAGTGTTTGTTTTTTATAGCTGTAAAATAGGTCTTTTAAAGCAGCCTTGTGGAAGTTACTATGTTTTTAAAAAGCAAGATGTAAAGCAGAAATTCCACTGGGTGGCATCCAGCACACAGAGAACACCAGGGAAGTGCATCCTACTGATCCTTGATCCAAACAAAATTTCCACCAACAATAAACCTCCCAGTAGTACCATGCAAAATCAGCTCGCTCACACACCTGTGTACTGGAAGTATTCCTGGTTTCTTGCCTTATAAGTGGAAGCAATTGCTTTTGGTCAAAATGCTGAATGTCATGCTTTCAAGTAGGATCCTTACCATGAAACCAGATGTGTATTTAAAAGGCATTTTAAGAGTGGTAGTTTAGCAAAATCCTTGTTCCATAGCTTTGTCTTTTTTAAAAATACATCAATAGTGCACTTAAAAGTACATTAACACTGAAGCATGTTATGCATGCAAAAAACCAGAACAGTGCATTTTCAATATATTTCAAACTCCAGCACATACTCATAAAAAGGATTTTGATGGGGTTTTATTTACCTTACGGTCAACAGACTGGAAATAATTTAGCAGTGCAGTTGGAAGAACTACAAATTAAAACATAGCTTCCAGACAATTCAGAAAAGATAAATTCCAATTATTACTGGGATACAATTCAGAAACAGCTGCTTCACACGGAGATGTTATTCAGCAGACCCCAAAGGCAAATTTCCAATTATCTACAGAGCTAGTTAGTTATCCATGGTATTCAAAGTTGTGATGATATACTTTCATAATACTTTTATACTTTCATAATACTTTTATCTATCAGATATTAAAAAGCATCACAATGTTATGTCAGCAGCATTATGCATTTGTAGTGTTATATCCAAATCAGTTCTGAATTCCTCCTTGTTTACTTCAACTTTGTATATTTTATCCAGAATGCTTTATTTACTTTTATTACTGTGTTTGGCAGAAATACAAGCTACTTCAGTAGGGCTCCATCTGAAAACAATGTTACATCATCTGAAACGTCAAATATTTAGTGTCAACCGAGATCCTAAACATACAGACAGACTGACAGCATACTAGCCAGCAACTGATTTTGTAGGAAGTATACAAAAGGCAATTAATTCAATGATTACTTTCCTCCCCCTCCATTCTCAACAGCATTTAGCAAATATCTTAAAGACTACTTAATTCACAAGCAAGAACACACAAAATTTCCATGTGCTATATACTGCAGGTTCATAACACTATGACACTGACATAAACCAGTTCAAAATAAGAGAACGACATATTCCCACACCAGTACTTCTAGGTGATTGTACGGGACAACATGCTAGGGTAGAAAAGTACATCTAAAATGAGCTAGTTCTATGAAAAGTATTTAGATATTTTTCTACTGTTCTACACAAGGAATGGCTCCATGGAGGGAATCCAGAGTATCTTCCAGTAACATGCCGTGCCCCAAAAAAAGCATGAGAATCTCCTTTTGTGTTCTGCACCCGATCAACAGTGTGGATAGAGTTGGGGAAAAAGACAGACATGAGAATCAGGTGTGTTTTCACCAAAGAACTCTAGACTATGAAGTCACATAGATAGCCCCCTAATTACCCTCCTCCCCAACTTCTCCACACCTCAGCTTGATAACCTATCGCTTCCAAGATGCCCTCAGCTAAGGGGGAAAAAGTTATTTTCAAAGTAAGATTAAGATTTAATGAAAATACCATTTTAAAGGAAAGGGTTTTGCATTCAGTTCTAGTCTAGGAAGAAAGAAGACATTCCAAAATGTGAATTACTCTTGAAAAAAATGCTGTATCATTTGATAGTCTGGAGAAAGGGAAAAAGAATCATGAAGAAAACAACCTTTAATAAAAGCATGAGGACAGATTAAAAGGTAACACTGTTTAATACATCAGATTGTTAAAGGAGAGCGAGAAGAAGAAACACAAGCAATTTGCAGAACATAATTTCACATCCTCCCATCTAAAAGTAGGAGACAGAAAATTCCGTTTAGCATTGAAAACTCAAAGACAGTTCCCAACCCCACTGTTCTCAAATACCAGCAGCTTCAAATGGTCCCACCGTAAGCCTCCAAACTTCCCCAAATTCCTGCTGCAATGAAGAATTATCACTGAGAAGATACATGGAAGCATAAAACTTAATTTTATGTCAAAGCTTTTAAGCTTAAAGAATACTCACATGCTTTTCCCTCAACTTTTAGAAATTACTCTTTTGAACATACACATTTACACATTTCAGTTTCCTGACTGACATGTAGAAGGCAGAACGCTACAATGTAATTCAGACCCAAAGTGTCACCAAGTGTTTGGGATGTTGCATTTCATAAAATCATACAATGGCTAGAGTTGGAAGGGACCTTAAAGACCATCTAGTTCCAACCCCCCTGCCATGGGCAGGGACACCTCCCACCAGAGCAGGTTGCTCAAAGCCCCATCCAGCCTGGCCTTGAACACCTCCAGGGATGAGGTATCCACAACTTCTCTGGGCAGCCTGTTCCAGTGCCTCACCACCTTCACAGTAAAGAATTTCTTCCTAATATCTAATCTAAATCTCCCCTCTTTCAGTTTAAAACTGTTACCCCTCATCCTATCACTACATTCGCTGATAGAGTCCCTCCCCATCTCTCCTGTAGGCCCCCTTTAGGTATTGGAAGGCTGCTATAAAGTCTCCCCAGAGCCTTCTCTTTTCCAGGCTGAACAACCCCAACTCTCTCAGCCTGTCTTCATAGGAGAGGTTTTCCAACTCCCTCATCACCTTCGTGGCCATCCCCTGGATCCCCAACAACAGGTCCACATCCTTCTTATGTTGGGAGCCCCAGTGCTGAACACAGTACTCCAGGTCGGGTCTCACAAGAGCACAGCAGAGGGGGAGAATCACCCTCCTCAGCCTGCTGGCCATGCTTCTTTCGATGCAGCCCAGGATGCGGTTGGCTTTGTGGGCTGCGAGTGCACATTGCCAGGTCATGCTGAGCTTCTCATCAGCCAACACCCCCAAGTCCTTCTCCTCAGGGCTGCTCTCAATCCATTCTCCACCCAGCCTGTATTTGTGCTTGGGATTCCCCCAACCCAGGTGCAGGACCCTGCACTTAGCTTTGTGGAACTTCATGAGGTTCGCACGGGCCCACCTCTCAAGCTTGTCCAGTTCCCTCTGGATGGCATCCCTTCCCTCCAGCCTGTCGACCACACCACACAGCTTGGTGTCATCAGGAAAATTACTGAGGGTGCACTCAAGTCCACTGTTCATGTCACTGACAAAGATGTTAAACAGCACCGGTCCCAATGCCAATCCCTGAGGAATGCCTCTCATCACTGGTTTTCACTTAGACATCAAGCCATTGAGTGCGACCATCCAGCCAATTCCTTATCCGCCAAGTGGTCCATCCATCAAATCCATGTCTCTCCAATTCAGAGGCAAGGATGTCATGCAAGACAGTGTCAAATGCTTTGCAGAAGTCCAGGTGGATGATGCCAGTTGCTCTTCCCTTATCCACCAACACTGTAACACTGTCGTAGAAGGCCACCAAATTTGTCAGGCATGATTTGCCCTTGGTGAAACCATGTTGGCTGTCACCAATCACCTCCTTATTTTCCATGTGCTTTAGCATTACAGGAGGATCTGCTCCATGATCTTGCCGGGCACAGAGGTGAGACTGACTGGCCTGTACTTCCTCAGGTCTTCCTTTTTTCTCTTTTTAAAAATGGGAGTTATGTTTCCCCTTTTCCAGTCAGTGAGAACTTCACCAGACTGTCACGACTTCTCAAACAGTGGCTCAAATAGTGGCTTAGCAACTTAATCCGCCAGCTCTCAGTTTAATTTGAACAGAAGAATGAAATACAGCTAAGTGTCTGCTAGAGAGGAAATTCTGAACTACAGGACTCTGGGACTTCTAGCCAGCTATTCCTTTGTAGTTATTACAAACCATTTCAATCATACACAATTGAAGATCTTGTGAAGTGACACTATTCCTCACACACTTCATAGAGTAGTAAACCAAACTGGCATGCAATGCAATTTAGCCAAAGCTATAAAATCATGTATGGCATATAGAGCATATAAGGCCTGAAAGCAGTTTCCTTGCTTTCCAGAAAGCATAAACATTTGTTCTCTCAGTTCATGGGATTAGCTGTACATAACACAGTACAAACTAGAGTGCAAGGATAAAGAAATTTTTAAAAAGTGGGGGAATATGTAATATATCAAAGTATACAATTATGATATTCCAAAAATCCATGCAAAAAACATGGTACCACAGGAGTTGAAACATTTCAGTCACTGAACTGGGGTTATACTATGCTTGCCCTGACCGACCAGATTCTCACCTATAGAATAGATTCTAGTATATGTACATTCATCACACAGGTCCTTTGCTCTGCTCTGAAACCCTGACATCACACCAGTCATTGCAGTCATCCTCTCAGTTACGGTCTCCTAAGTTTGGTCCTAGAAAGTTCTTAATAGGAGCTGATTTTTGAAAGACTATCTAAGCTAAAATAGTCACCTACTGGAAAAAAACTGTTTTTCTAGCCAATGTTTTGCATGAATCACATCTTTCAGTCCACCACACCCAGCCATCGTTGAATGACACAGGTTTGGAAGAAAAAGTAATTCTAAATTGTTGAGCTAAATTTCTCACTAAAACATACATTTATTTCTTACAAGGACTGTTGCAACACTACAATCTTAGACATCACGTTGAAACACAACTGAAACTAGTTACTTTTCTTGCTTCTAATTGTAAAATATAACTGGATAGAAGGAAAAAAAGCTCATTGATAGCTTGACATTCTCATCTTCTACCTATGACAACACCATGATCTTCATACCACCTCCATTCTGCTCATACTTATTTTGGCCAGACTCTCCAGGTCCTCCTACAGTTATAAAAGTCTTCCTCCTCCCTTTCTCACATTCCAGCTACCTCCAGCTGTTAATGCCTTATGCATGCGCTTTTCTGCTGCTGTGCAATTAAATGGGCTTAGCTAGGTTCCCCTTGTACGACCCCAGAAGTTTCTCATTAGACATTGGAACTTGAAAACATCCTCCCCAGGAGGGAAAGATCATACTACAATACACTGAATTCTCTCCAGACCTTGGATTTTTTTTCTTGCATTTCTTGAGGAAAATAGTTTAAAGCAGAGATTTAATTTATCTGTGAAAACAATAACGTGGCTGAAAACTGATAATTAGTTTTCCTTATAGGAATATTGTATCTTGAGCATGCTAATTGCCCAGACATTCTTTTGAGTTAACTGATGTCCTAATTCTTTAAAACAGAAATAAAACTACCTTTTATAAAGCATAAACAGTACAAACCTACCTACTCAAGAAAGACATTAAAAAAATTTGTTTTCACTGTCACTAATTGCCCCTGAAAATTTTTTTATGACACCATTAGACATTATGTCAATATTGGCAATCAGAAGAAAAACAAGGTTGCTGTCCCTCATCAAGTCGGTTTCTAACATTCAGATTTTCAGCAACCAGCTCCATGAGAAAAAGAAATCACACAGGAAGCCTGTTAGAGTAAGTTCCTCCCAGACAGATGTTGTCTTAAATGCTGAACCAGTACCCTCAAAAATCTGTGGCAGCGGCAATATCTCACTATTACCAAAATCCAGATGTAAAGGTTTCTGCTGAAGTCTCTTATTTGGGAGATAGATTATATGGACATAAGTAATAACCAGATTTCAGATGCTATTCATTCTGCAAAGTATTAGCAGTAAAACAATGAGAACCATGCACTTTTGCCTTGAGCTACTTTCCCCTTGGGAAAATGCACTTTTCAAGGTCTCCTCAATTGCACATTTATCTCTTTGCCAGATTGTTGGTAATCTACAAATATAGCACTGCAGTAACCCACTGCAAATAAAAAAAACCCACATGTTTTCAAATAGCAAACATTTGGCAACAATACCAGGGTTTAAGACAATATAATAGATTTGATGAGAACAGGGAGTTTGAAATTATATGTTCTGCTTGTTAACCACAGTTACCAAAATATAAGTGGGGATCCTCATGGTAGTAATTGTACTATCAGATTCTAATCATCTGATGTCACTCAAGACATTACATATTTGTAGTATTGCAGTACAACTGATGGATGTCCTCAGTGGAAAGGCTATGAAGGCTTACCATTATTTCCTTTTTGGTGACAACTCACTAACGAGCAAATAGTCAGAAATTCTGAGTAAGTCTCTGAAGTTCTCTATAACTTCAAAATACGTACAGAATTTTAAATTACTTTAAACCATGAATAAGATTAGTCTTGGAAAATTTCTAGGTATGTCCATTAAAGCCGGTCAGAGTGAAAAACAACATAATGCATAAAAGAGGAACTCAAGTAGAATTTAGATGCATAGATCCAAGAATTCAAACAAGAAAAATCCTACCAGTTCAAGCACCTGGGAACAGGCACATATGCTTCACTGATAGTACTTTCTTATCACATTAGCCCACAGGTACCTCTACCACTGCCACACTGAGTAGCTCACCACCTATTTCATATGTAAGCCTAAATAAGGTTCATAAAGTGAAGATTCCCATATTTTAGTCACCTGGTTCTTCTGATGTTTAAGCTCTGATATAGTTTAAAAAGATCAGAATTATTATGAATTAGATAAACAGCACAAAAAAAGAAAAAAAACACAGAAAAAATGTAACTAGCGCAATTAGTTTTATAAAACACATAGTCAAAAAAATTGTGCTAACCTTCTATATAACAGTTTAATAAACAGATTAAAAGAATCAGGTTGTAGGCCCTTCTTTGCCTGGGAGGTTCAAAATCCCATTTCCCACATCTCCAGATGTACTGGACTGGGCACAACATTTCACAGACCTCTGCACTACATGAAAGGATGGAAAGGTCCTGTTTTCCACCTTAATTGTCAAAGTTGTGCTATGATGCAGAACAACATGCTGAAGTAGCCAGAAATGGGCTAAACAGAGAATGAAGAAATAAGCCAGAAGCAGAACTCTCTAACCCAATGATAAAGGCATTCACCCACCTTCCTGGGTCCCAATCCACGCTGCTAAATTTTTTTTCTATTTATGCATTTTTTTTCCACTAAGAAGTTACTGGATAAAATCCATAGATTATTTTATTCCATCCTTGGGTATGACTTGTTAGATATCATAAAGCATTCAAGGTACCAAAAGGATAAAATTATGCATTGAAAGTACAGAAGAGTTCTATGAAATTCTCCTTTCACTGTTAAATGCTTTCACTCCTACAAGCAAAATTGCAACTTAACATATCCATACACAAGAGTCATTTGTAAAACCACAAACTCAGACCGTCTGAATTTTGACAATGGCATCTCTCCAAGATGCAACAGTAATAACAGAGAAGAGTGAGATTCTTGCTGCTAATACAGTGAACAAGCTGGAGCATTTTGCACAGTTCTTGCCAATAAGAAAGTACTTTTGGAAATTCAGGAGTTGCAGAGAAAACCTGAAAGTGTAAACAAAATAAAAAAAAATTCTGTACAGATGTCCCAAAGGAAGCCATCAACCACTTTTTTCTTAAATCTGAAAAGCAACATTTGAATAAACATTAATAACGAAAGTAATATTTCAATTAATAGAAAATTTAACTTTACCTTCAGACTCTTTAAGTAGTTGGATAACATACTCGGGTGAAAACGATTTTCTTCAGCAACCTGATCATCGTATCTTGGTCCTAACATTGTCTTCAAAGGTAAAAATTTCCCTATGAAAGATAATCAAATTTTGCAGTATTTTATGTATACTCATGTATATGTACACTTACAACTTAGTGATTTCAAAGCAACATGCTGAGCAGACTTAGAGTTCACCTTCAACAAAAAATAGTTGCAGGAAAAGTATCAATGAGAGTTGAATTGGAATATTTTTTAGTTATGAGTTGGCAGAATTCACAAATAAGTATAGAAGATTAAAGGAAATATAGGTCAGCTCGTCTAAAACAAAGTAATTTAACATTTTCAGGTAGGTTTTAGTGTAATTTAAGCTGCAGAGCTACACTGCACAACAGAATAGAGAAAATTTAAATTTGGTACAGTTAAAAACATGAAAATAGCATTTTAAATGACAGTTTGTTACCCAAGCATGTAAATATCAGCTTTGATTACCTGTAAACATAAAACACAGTAAAGATCACTGAAAAAGAAATAATAAATGCATTTGGTCCAGAACAGCTATGCACTACAGATCTTTCTAACGTGGTCCTTAAGGCTGGCTGGAAGAGATGTGCAGCAGCGTTCAACCTTCCCTCCGAAACACAACACCTACATGTGGTTCAGACACCAGGAAAGTTACAAAACTACAACTAAAACTTGACCAGAATTAGTACTTACTGGACTACATCCAGTAGTTATTTTTCATCCACCACAGAACATCTGAAATAATCTCAGGAGATTAATAATCTCTAGCTCTTTCTTTCTGAACCCCAGCAAGGTACAGGCATGCCTTTCCCTCCAATTGCAGCAGGAAGAGGTATTTGGGCAGCACATACTGACCCAACAGCTCTGCCTGCACTTCCAAACATGCAAGAACTTAGAGACCAGGTCACTGTCACCACAACAGCCTGGGAAGCAGCACACCTCCTCCCACATGCACCTGGGACCCTGCACTGCTGTTAGTTGTGGAAAATGAATTCAAATTGGTGGTAAGAAAGAGACCTGGCATATCCGCCCAGCCACACTAAGGTTAATGATATAGGCAGGGAGTAAAACTGGGAGAACCTCAGCATTTCTAAATATTTATAAGAATATTTAAATGAATTACATCCCAAGACTGATCAAATAAACCCTCCCTCAAGAAAACACCAAAAAGTATTGCCTCAGAACTTTCCTCCTCTCCCCCCCCCCCTTTTTTTTTTTTAAATAAAACTGTTTTCATCATAGAATGGTTTGGGTTGGAAGGGACCTTGAAGAACAACTAGTTCCAACCACCTGCCATGGGCAGGGACACCTCCCACTAGACCAGGCTGCTCAAAGCCCCATCCAGCCTGGCCTTGAACACTTCCAGGAAATGCAACCATAAAATTGTATGGCCCAAAAGAGCAGCAGAAATGTTTTTTTAAATGCAGGAAGAACTCCAAATTGGAGCACTAGATAGAAACCTTGCAAGGAAAAAAAGCGCTGCTAGATCCTGATGTCATCAAATTATATTTCTAACATGCTTCTAATAGCAGTTAACCTACCTATTTTCCAAAGGGGGGGGGGGGGGGGGAAAAAGGCAGTTCATTCTATATATGATTACTTTTTTTTTTTTAAACTCCAGTAATTTTTTAAAAACTTTTCCTATTTAGAAACACAAATACCAATACAGTATTTTGAACTAAGGAAAAACATAACACCTATACGATTCCTTAAACTGATACATTTGTTCAGCTGTGTAATGTAGAGTAACAGGCACCATCCACTAGTTTTTACGCACTATTTAAACGTTCGGTTTCAGATCCTCAAGTGAATCAGCACACCCAGCACTAATCCTAAAAAATTGTTCTAAATTACTGACGAAAACACTGCTTTCTCATCAAGACAGAACATTTCCTCAAAATAAAAGAAACAAAATCCTCTTGTTTTCAGCAAAACAAAACCACATGGAATGAAAAGACACGAAAACGCCCATTGTATTCAGCTAGAAATCAAGTTTTGAAAAAGAAGCTCACTAACCTTTGTAAAAATAGAAAAACGCGTGCCGTTTCCACTAAATGAATGCTGTTAAGAGGTTTCTCTATACAATAAATTAAAGTTCATAGTGTTCTCTGTAGACTTAAATTCTATCAAAACATTTTTTATAGTCTCAAATAAGCATTTAACTTTTAGGAAAGAGATATTATAAACCAGAGAAGACAGATAGTTACAGAAATTGAGATGCTTCATGCAACTTGTTAGCTCAGGTTTGATATTAATCAGCAACATGAGAAACAGCCTCACTGTTACACTTGTCTGAAACCACTCCAACCTTTACAGCTAAAAGGAAAGTTATTCAGTCTTGTAGTCAACATACACATTAAATGGTAATAAATTTATAGTCACTTTAACTTCAACTTATTTGACTGTTAGAAAAACTCGTAACTTCACTCTTTTCATTCCACCAGTTATACATCCTCCTCCCTGGTCATGGCTACGTCCCCTCCATTTCCTAATTTCTTGATCTATCTACTTTAATTTTCTCGCTTGTGTTCCCTGTCTCCTTCAACACTATCATTCAGCCTCTCACTCACTATCAACCATTCCACATTAACTTGTAATCTTCCTCTATACAGATGGATTACGCAAATCCTAATTTTGGATTATCTTAATGCGAACATCTATCATTGCCGTTAAGTTTTGCAAAACATCAAGCATGCTTAAAAGTGTTTTCATTAACTTTGCCGCTTGTCATTCCCATCCTAATATATCCACTCACCCATTACAGAACATGAATAATGTACAAAACTTTTTTTAGCCAAGGCATTCAATTAAGAGAAGGAGCTGCACTGACAAAAGAGTTGATGGACACATTGGAAAACTACCATCCTTTACAAGATGCTGGGAAAAAAGAATAGAGTTGGAAAACATTGCCTGGAGGTTAAGATTCTAAGATTTTTTTCCTGTAGCATCTAACTAGAGACCGTACAAGCACACTGAAGACTCTCCTTCAGTGTGATTGTACAGTGTGATCTAGAAGACGTTCTCCATCTTCTAGAACAGAGAACAAAAACGTTCATTCTCTTCTCAGTAGTGCACCTTGATTTAAGGACCGATTTTCACTCTGATTTCCTTCTGAGCAACCATAACACATTCCTGTTCATCACCAGGAAAAGACATGCAAAGTAGTCTTGTCAGCATCCCCTGCAGCATTTGAACATCTTTACATAGCTGCGGAAGTGATGAGGATTTTAACAGAGCCCATTAACTATCAATTCCAAAGATCAAACATGGATCTTTGGAAGTATTTAGGTGCCCAGCTTCTACAAATTCCAGTTTGGTGGTATCATTGAGAAACAGAGTTTATATGGCAGCAAACAAGCTACCTGACAAGGTTAGAAGAGAGCAGTGAATTAATGTAATTTTGTTCCAATTTAGGTAAATTTTGTAATCAGATTATGAAAACAATAGTTCTGGGGTTTTTGGTTGGATTGTTTTCCTTTGTTGTTGTTGGGTTTAATAAGTTACGCTTCTCTGCAATATAATTTCACATTATTCCTATTCAGTAAGCACTATATTCCTAATTTACATTCTTGGGTTTTTTTCTAAATTGCGACTGCTACATATGTATTAAAGATCTTGAATACTATCTCATACTGTTTCTTTTATAACAGAAAAAACAAACTTCCCTACGTGGCAAATTTGCTATTTGATCTTTGTACAGAAGCTTGAAAATCTTCCTTGCCTGTGTACATATAATCCACAGAAAATCTGAGATTTAATTCTGAGAAAGATTTCTAACCTTTCTGAGTAATATGGACAAGTATAAATGAGGAAGTAGCTACAATTTCTGCTACAGTTCTGCCCTGTATCTTATGCTAAAGAAGTGATGTAGTAAAAACTGGTTGCAACTCAACTTAAACCTCCATGCACAAGCATTTGAAGAGTAAATAACCAATTCTTTAAGTTGAACAAAGTAATATGACAGTAACAAGGTGATATTTTACATGGATATAAAAGCACCCCAAGTCATTAGTGTATCTAAATTAAATTATGATAATAATTGTAACTCAATTGAATTCTCAAATTAAATTCAAAATGTTACTGGAACCTTGATATTTGGTGATTGCCTACTTCCACAATTAAGTTCAAATTTGTCAAACAGTTTTGGAAAGTGGATATTAAAAACCATTTTCCAAATTAGTTACCTGTATAACAGATGATATTTCTTTAGGTTGAAAAATAGGTAAAAATTCTAAAAATAAGAGCCTCATGTGTCAGTGCACAGACATCAAGTGGATAAATCTGAGAGAAATCAAAGTGAACAATGTAAGACTTCAAATTTCCTACATATACTTGCTCTAATTTTGGCACATTTTTTATCTTTTCTTAAAACTTTAACTTTAGAGCATAACAGTGAAAAAGCTACCCTTAATTTAGCTTAATTTTCTTTGACATGAAGCTATCAACTCAATAGATGACAGCAGCCACTCATCATTTATGACTATGGTACATTTAGGTCGAGCATTGATTAGGAAGGCTAGACTGTGTAAAGTGACCAAGGTTAAGAAAGGGAAACTTGAATAAGATGAAATTGTAAAATCCACAAATTGTAAAATCTTCTATTTACAGTGTTCTCTTTATAACCATAAGCAATATGGAAGTTTTTAATAGTATTTCACCATTCTGCACGCTGCATGTAAGTCTAGAACAGGATTAACAAACATGAATCAATAGAAGGCGATTGAAAGACACTGCCGAGACACTTGTCATGTCTTTTCTTCAATATCTTGCTACCACTCTCCATGGCAAAACCAAAATGGACTGGGTTTTCAGTGGTTATAAAAAGTAGGCACCTGCAGAGATGGCAATGCCAAGGCACTAAGGCTGAAGCAGCCCGATCACTTTAGATCTAAGAGTTCAGAGCAAGCTCTTTTTATCAAGCATGTGATTGAGGTGCTACCCCAATGTAACAAATGTGTAAATGTTCCATTCCAAACTGCTATACCATAAAACCCGTAAGTGGCAGCAAAACACCAACGTTTAGAAAAGTGAACAGGAAAATAACGGGAGATAGATCAATTCACCTACTTCAGAATGAAGGGTCCTGTTAACCTGAATGAACCTAATCTCACAAACAGAACAGCTCCAGACCTCATTAGTACCTGTATTTGGTCACCAAGAAATTCTGGATGCCACAACCATAAGACAAGAGGGTCATGACCAAACAGTTGATGAATATTAGTACACAAAAGCCAGACAAACCTTGCTTAGCAACATTATTACTATTACACTATCAGATGGGAATAAAGTCATATACAGATGCTTAGGAATTTGATTGAAATGCTAATTAAAACTAGAATATAACGCATCTGGGAGACATTACCAATATCCATAAACTCTAAAAATTATGTCTCAATAAAACTGTTGGATGTCTTTGACTGTAAAGCAGCAAAAAAGGATAGAAGACTCATGGTTTACTATGACTTTCAGCAAGTTGTACGCACAAAAAACCTAAACATCAAGTGAACTAATATAAGAATACATTACAATAAAGCAGCCAAAAAATGAACCAAGCACTTTCCTTTTTTTTTTTTTTTGTGTGTGCAGTAGCTTCTTGTGTATGATCGCACTGAATGGAAAAGAATTACCTTGCACTTGCTGAATAAACAAACACACAAGCAGTGATGGCACAGCGCATGACATGCTGATGAACTGCATTCTTGCTTACTCTGTTACTATATTTGAAAAGCCATGGCTTAAAAGATGGACAAACAAGAAAAAACAACAACTTCTACAGATCAAAAACTTGCTGAGAAAAAAAACAAAGAAGAGTTATTGGTCTATCTTTGTCATGGTCAAAGGCTAACAACTTAGGCTATGAAATCTCTTTTAAGGAATTTGAGGGAAGCCAGTAACCCACAACATGAACAACTGAAATCCAATACTGACAAATGCCAAATAAAGCACATTGATGGAAAGATTAAGCCTACTGAGATGTCTTACTGGGTTCTAAACAAACCTGTAAACAGTCCTCGTTGTCTTCAGTTCCACAACCAACTGCCATCAAAAAAGCATAAGAAGATGATGCAGAAACATGGCATAGAAAACACGGGAACTGTAACTGTTAAGCAAATTGTGGCACAGTGACATCTAGAATAGTATGCCGAGTAGCAAATGCCGTGTTTTGAAAAAAAAAACCTTTAAATTATCACAGATAGTAAGACGAAAGGAGTGAAAGCTAGAAAATATTGTAGAAAAAAAACACTGGGGGTTGGAATTGCTTACCTTATAAAGGAAAGCTTGGGAAAACTAAAAAGAGCAAAGATTGTTTATCTCCACAGCAGTGGAAACATTAATCTGAAATCAGTATGGTAGTTAACTCACAATCAAAAAATGTGTGTTTACATGACACTTAATTCACTGCCACCAGATGCCAGCAAGGCAAGATACTTAGCAACAATCGAGACAGACAGCACGTTACGGGTAAGAGCATCCAAGATGACAGCAATTACTGACAAAACCTGAAACACACACACACACAAAACTTGGGAGCGCAGCACTTCAACTCATCCTCCAGCTAAACAACTTAGGAACACACTGGTGACTGACAGGTCACTGTCAATCGGCCCAGTAAGTGATCAACACTGATAAACATCAGAGCCTTCGGGGAGGGGGGAAAAAAAAAAAAAAGAAAGAAGGAAGAAGCTGCACGGGGGACTCGTCAGGGCTGAGGTGTGCTACGGTGCGGCAGCTTCTGCACGCCCGGCTGCCGCCTCTCTCATCAGAGGCGACGGACGGGAAAAGTTTTAGTCCTAAACTTCACCAGTGCGAAGCAAGAACCCAACATTAACGCTCCCGTGGGCAGAAGGCGGGGAGGCTCTACCCCGGCACAGCTCCGGGACAAACACCGGCCCGGGGAGCTCAGGGGCGACGGCCGCCCGGCGCCGGGACAAAGAGCCCCGGCCGGGTCGGTGAGCGAGGGGCCCGGCGGTGCCACGGAGGCCCCCGCGACGCTGAGAAGAAGCGGGGGGGCTGAGGGGCCGGGACCGGCGGGCAGGGGAGCGCAGCGGAGGGTACCGTCCCCGCTACCGCCACACAGCCGCCGCGGGGCAGGGCAGGGCAGGACCGGACCGGGCCGGGCCGGGCCGGGCGCTCACCTGCCACGGGCTGCCCCCTCCTGGGGCAGTGGAGCCAGCGCGGCGGGATCTTGTTGTAGGACATGGCGGGGGCCCGGGCGGCCCCCGCCCGCCCGCAGGGGGTGAAGGGAGGGAGGGGGCGCGGGGTGCGGGGCAGGCGCGGCCCCGGGGCGCTCAGCGGCCCCTCGCCCGCGGCGCCTTCATTCAGACCCAGCTCCGCCTCAGCCGCCGCTGCCCCACACTGCACCGCGGCCCACGCCGGCGCTTCCGCTTCCGGGTGAGGGCCGGGGGCGGGATGCCCGGTCCGGAGGCTGCCCTGGGAGCAGTGGGGTCGGCCTGGGCCCGGCCCGGCCCTTCCGGAAGCGGGTGAGCGTAGCGGGAAAGGGCTCTGCGGCCAGCCGGCCGTTATGGGGGTAGCGAAACAGTGCGCTGTGGCGGTGCTGGGCCGTGCGCTGCAGCTACAGGAGCCTGAGGCCTTGTCTGGGCTCTGTTCTCCCCGTCTCTGAAAAGTGCGTGTTGGGGCGGGGGGAGGGATTCCCTGTGGAGAAGGTTTTGCACTCGAAGAGGGCAGCCTCGGCTCCTTGGCCTGGAAAGGAGGTAGCCTGGGAGGGGAGGTGGTCGCAGGCTGTGAGGGGCACCGAGTGAGGGTGGTGGGGGCCAGCGGTAGCCATGAAGGCAGAACAGAGAAGATGTTGCTAAGGCAGGAAGGGCCTTGGGTAGCCAAAGAAAACAAATGTGTTGTATCAGCCTCTAGGTAGCAAAAACACACAAGGAACCAAACTCGTGAAAACGGGCACTCCATTGAAACTGCAAGGTTACTCGTTGTTACAAAGCATTGAAAATAAAAAGTATGTATTCTGTGGGTGAACTTAGCTCATTATGATGTGGAAACCACGCTTCCAAGTTCTAAGCTATAGGCCTCCTAGGTGAGACCCCTACTCACTGAGCACACGTAGCAATTTACGAACGTGCTATACCTTTAATTTGAAGTGAGAATACAAGTACCTGATAGGAGCTTATTGTGAAATCATGAGCTACCAATGATTAGTATGTCATTTAGTTGATTTTTGTAAAATATAAAAGCTTACAATGTATAAGCCAAGACATGCCAGCTTTGTGGATTTTCCACCTGGTAAAGAACCCAGATTTGTGACAACAATAATAAACCAGCACGAGCTCAGGTGGAAGTCATTGGAGTGATTACTTGTGCCACAGGAACCGGAGCTGCAAAGGCTCTTGTGCGTGTGAGGAGTTTACGAGGGGAGGGCTTCGGGGGAGACTGGGCAGGTACTTGAAAGAGGAACTAATTGCAGGCTACTAAAGTAGCAGACTACGTCAGGCTCAGGAAACGTCCTGAGCTGAAAATAGCAGGAGGCTTGTACAGACATGCTTTGTCCTGCTTTTAGTTTTCCCTGAATGTTCCATTATAGCTGGGACTGGAGGTAGAAATAAGTAGAGGGATCCCTGTTCCAGCTAATAGTGCAACTATTCTAATCTGCAAGTAATAGGTTTGCTCATGTAGCAGAGATGCCTCTTTACCAGACCTTCTCTTTCTTTTGTAAAAAGGCAGAAAGATTAGGCTTGTAGATAGGTCCATATAACAAAAAACTGTGTTTCTATACAGAATCCCAGTGAAAATTCTCCATGGGCTTAAAGCAGTCTACTTATGTGTACTCAGTGGAAGAATTGTAGCCTGGCAGTGTTTTCCTATGTGAAAGGAATATTTAAGGTGGCGGTGTGGTTTAACTCCAGTAGGCAGCTAAGCCCCACGCAGCCACTTGCTCGCTCCCCCCTGCAGCGGGACAGGGGAGGGAATCAGAAGGGTAGAAGTGAGAAAACTTGGGGGTTGAGATAAAGATAAGAAAAAATAAGGAATTCATTCACTACTTCCCATCGGCAGGCAGGTGTTTAGCCATTTCCAGGAAAGCAGGGCTTTATCATTTACAATGGTTACTTGGGAAGAAAAACACCATAACTCCGAATGTCCCCCCCTTCCTTCCCCTCCCAGTTTTTACTGCTGAGCACAACATCATATGGTCTGGGATATCCCTTTGGTCAGCTGTGTCCCCTCCCAAATTCTTTTGCACCCCCAGCCTGCTCGCTGGCAGAGCAGTGTGAGAAGCAGAAAAGTTCTTGATGCTGTTCAAGCACGGTTCAGCATTAGCTAAAACATCCCTGTGTTATCAACACTGTTTTGGTCACAAAGGTAAAAGGCAGCACCCTGTGAGCTACTAAGAAGAAAATTAACTATCCCAGCCAAAACGAGCGCAGGTGGCTTCAGTGAAGCATTAGGAAACAACAGTAATAGATTATTTTCGTAGCTTATTTTCCAGTTAACTTGCATTTCAGTACTGTTCTGTCTGGACTTTCTGTTTTTTCACAAGCCAGGTGTGCTGCCTTTGCAAGTCAGTAGGTGCAACAGCTTGCAGAACTAACCACTGCTGTATGTACAGATACAATAAGCCCTTAGGTTCTGTGAACACATGAAAACAATGGAAATAACTTGATCTGTGTAGAATTTAGGACAAACTTCGTTATACCGTGACTCTGTTTCCTGCTGCATTTAATCACTCTAGATTTCATTAGACATAGTTTCTTCCCTGTCATAGTTTCTATCCTCTAGTAGTAATTGAGGTAGTCAGTGAAGTAGTTTGCATATCTGAATCATTAGGTTCTCATACTACATTAGAAGTTTCTGATTTTTGTCCTCTAAAGCTTTTAACATCATTAGATATTAATCTTCTCATTCTACCTAAAATTAAAAGCCTTGCTACAGTGAAAGACTCTTTATATTATTTTCCCTAACTGTTAAACAGGCTTCCATTAAAACACTACTTTGTGATGTTTGAAATAAGATGCTGATTTTTCCTTTACGGAACAAACGAGCAACAGTGAGACACCAGGTGGTGCCGAAGACCAGCCAGAAAAGAAAGTGAAACTTGAGTGCAAGGAGTGTTCAGAAAGAGCAAGAAGCAAAGAACAACTGCAAGATACTCAGTTTCTGATTTCAGTAAATTAGGAGCAATGTACAGTCACGTCAGCAGGATGGCAAAATTAAGAACTAGACCATTTGCAGAGGTGAAGAAGAATAGAAAAATATATCATGAACGAGCAATAATCTCTGTTCTCGTCATCTAGCTTTAAGATTCTGACATGCTTTTAAAACAACACCTACAGAGCAAAAATACCATGTAAAGATGTATAGTTAAACTGGGAGTTTATGTACATCTGTTTTTATTTAGCAATGCACAAGGCAAATAAAATATTTGAAATTTTAAATATAAGGTAGGGAGGTAAAAGGAAGCATACAGCCAAAATGAGCTTAGCCAGGCATCGTCCATAGTTTCCCCTTTCGGTGGTTCTGGGGCTGGCTGAGCGGAGCTGAGGAAGTCCTGGCAAATACATGAAATGTAAGTAGCCGTTCAGCCAAGCACCTTCACCACATTGTAGGGCTTTTCCTGAGTTGTGACACTTAGGTCTGTGTGCCACATACCATCTTGCTCCATGTCAGGTACCAAAAATCAAGACAGTTTGAAACTGTTTGTTGAATGAGAAAGGAGGAAGCAGGTTGTTCCTTTTTTTACCCCCTCCGCCCCCACAACAAAACAGCGTCAGAGCTGCTATAGAGCAAGATGAGTGGTGTCCTGGTGACCACTTGATGGTGACATGGGAATAGTGGTTTTCATCTAGATTTTAAGAGTTAATATGCTATAAATATGACATTAAGAGGTGGAATATAGGACAGGGAAAATAAAAGCAGGGAATAATCCCTGTTGCTGTCATCATTGTTCAGTGTATTCCTTAGGGAATTTTACCTGAGGAAAACTGAATCACCCAAAAAGACCAGTATTCGCTAGCAAAGTAATAGAGTATTGACATGTTTGAGAACGTGTTGCTGCATTGCCTCCTGCAGATACAACACAGAGTCCAAGGGACCCTGTTTACTCTTAACTTGCTCTAGCGCTGCCTTGGTGAGGTGTCCTGGTCTGGAGAACTTGGGTACTTACAGCTGACGTTACGTGTTCGGCGTGTGTAGTTTACACTGGACGTTGCCCTGTTAGACACCTTGAAACAATTTACGCAGGCATAGGATGATGTTTGTGACATCAAACAGTCTTAGTGAACGGACATACTTCCGTGCTTGACGTTGTCACGTTAGCAGTAAAGGTGACTTCTTCCTAATGTACCAGCCGAGGGCACCGAGTTCCTCGAGTCTTCATGTGACTTCCAAAAGCCGACATTGCTGTGTTTGAGCAAGGAACACAGCGGTGGCCATAGTGGTTGTTTCAAGGATTGCTTCAAGAAAGCAACTGCAAGTGTTTTAATAGTCTGTGATACAACATTCGCTCTTTTCTGGCTATCGGTTCTCTTTGATCTAGAGGCGTTCAGATGCCTGTATCCTTACTCAGGTTTCTACTCACCAATTTAAATCCTGTTCCTAGCAGAGCAGACACTACAACCAAGAATCCGTTTCCCAAGGATGTGCTTCATCCTTAGTGCCATAGGTATGTTGACTTCTTTGGTTTCAGCACAGCCACATTGTTTCAGGGAGTGGAGAGCTGCATTTTTATTCTCCCTTGACTTAAAACCAGAAAAAAAACCAAAACATACCACCCCCCCACCCACCCTCCGCACACTTTAACTCTTTATCCTAATTACAAACTGAACATTTAACCAAATTGTTGCTGATGAATAACCTTACACTTCGAATGTCATATATTAATATTGTAAGTAATTGTAAGTATATTGTCATATAATATATTGTCATGTAATATATTGTCATATATTAATATTGTAAGTAATATTGTAAGTAGCTAGATAATTTAAGTTACTTGTTCTATGCAAAGTGGATGAATTAGGTATTTTGCCTGAAGGAAGAACACATCATGTTGCCCTCTTCTATATTGATACAGGTCAACAACCCTGTTATTGTTCTGTTTCAGTATAACATTATTTTCCATGTGTTCATAAAGTAATAATGAATGTAATAAGAAAATAAAATCAACCCTCAGGATGTTCTATGAAAGAGATACTTCTGACTCTATCTAGTAAATACACTTTCGTAAAAAAAAAAATCAAACAGATTATTTGCTAAGCTGAGACTACAGCAGGATTTACTTAAGTGGAAGTAATTGTGAAAGAAGCTAACTGTATGCAAACATGATTTATACAGTATTATTTTTCCATTTCATGGTATAGGTGTTCACCTGGAAAGAAAACTCAATGCCATAAACTTGTAAGTTACTGCATATGGAACATAGCAAAATACATTTTTATTTTTTATTTACTGATTCAATTAATTCATTCCTTGCTTATTGGTTTTCATGTTCATGGCAAACTGAGTTACAACAAAACGGATGGCTAGTACAATGTTCCTTTATGACTGATTTACTTTCGGCATGCATGAAGCTTTTGTGGGGAGGGGTGAATGGTGAATACTGTCTAAATTAGAATAAATATTTTAACTTCTTTGTTACTGTAGTTGTATTTTATGCCAATAGTACTTAGATTCTGGTACTATCAGAAGAAAAAAACAAACTAAAAAACAGTACAACGAAAACATACTTTTAGGTTTAAGTGAAAGTTAATATTACAGATGCTTAAGTTCTCTAATACATATGTCAGCTTCTACGTTTAAAAATGCTGAGTATGCACTGACTCTTTTAAAAATCAAAAGAAAATGCTAGGAGTTCAACATTTTTTAATTCGTGCTTATTTGTTTCATGTCAACAAATAATTGAGAACCTAACTTCTGAGACAAATTATTTTTCCAGGTTTTATTTTTCCAAGATTTCAAAAGAAATTTATTTTATTCCTTACCTGTATACAATACCCAAAAGGGATGATGAAACAAAGTTTTGAGTGCTGCAATATATTCTAGAAAAGAAAATGTCATTTACAGTGTTCTTCCTATGGAGAGCTTTGAAAGGAACTCAGCAACAAAATTACCAGTCTTTAGTCTTCAAGACATTAGGGGGCACCACAACTTCACAGACTTAAAATGATATGTTAAAATACAGTTACTTTTCCCGTCCAAAATAAAGAGGAAACCGCATAAAATAGCAAAATCAACTCCTGGAGTCATTCCCTGGTGTGAGATTATAATACAGTACAGAATAAAATTTCCAATAGAAGACTACACAGACATTTAGTAGAGTGTAGACCACACTCTCCTTTCTGTAAGAGCAGTAAAACTAGCATCCAGAAGACTAATGGATGCAATATCAGCAGCTTGCTTTCGAGTCTTTATTTAAATCTTAAATTTTCCTTCAGGGTTTCCTTCTGGGAATAACAACATTTTCAGCTCAAGCCTCTGGGGTGTCACAGTGTTCGTTCAACCTGTAGAGTAAATCACGCAGTGAGCTTGGGATGGAGCTGCTTTAAATCCAGGTCCCTGAATTGGGTATCATGCTTGGGGTAATCACCATGAGCTATCAGACTACACCACCAAACGCACGTGTGCTCTAACGGTGACGTGTAAATCTCATGCTACAGGGGACATTAACAGTCTTAGCTCTGACGTGCAGACGTGGCAGATGATTTACTTAGCAGGTGATTTACTTAGCAGGTCTGTCTGGGAAGGAATTGGAAAGATGTGTGTCTGCGCAGGGGGAAGGTGGTGTCTGTCTGTCCAGAGGGCTGCTGTTCGTGAAGAGGGACGACAGCTGTGACTTCAAGCGCTGACTGGGAGGCCTGAAAAACAAGATGCCTTGCTGTTGTTCCCCTGCAGCTGAAATGATGGTGTGCTTGATGGAGCAAAGATAAGCAGCCGGACAACAAGCTTATAAGCAAGATGCCTGTCATTCCCGGAGGACTTACACTGGTCTCCTTAGAGTTCTTACGGTTTGATGTAGACACCCGAGGCCTTGCTCGCATCAGCTGTGAGGGATGCTTTTTCAAGGGAAATCTACACTGTAAAAAATACCGAGATGTAACATTTAAGAATATATGGTCTAGTGCATAAAATGAAATCATATGGTAGTGGCGTGCTTTTAGCATGGATAATCAACCAACTAAAATTTCAAGATGGAATATGACTTGTGGCAGGGAAAAGTATGACATAATACACAAGAAACTTATCTAAATTACGTAAGCGGAAAGCGTGACTCACAGTCTCTGGAGCTGGGCTGGGGAGTGACTAAATTCCACAGAGTAAACCATCGTTCTGTTGCTACACTTTCTAGTTTCCCCGCTGCCTGAATACGGACACCTTAGTAAAAATCTGGCCCTGAGTGGAGGCTGTGGTTAAAGCTAGCGGAGTCACCGAGGTCCTGGTTAGTGCGGGAGGCAGAGCAGGGCCGTCAGTAGCTGCAGGAGGGTTATCGCTCCTCTACAGCCCAAAATAGCCAAACGAGGGTCAGTGTTTCAGCCTACAGACCTGCATACGTGATGATCAAGTTTTGGGTTGCTATACTGGCAGAAATCTTTTTCTCATGTGATCAGTCACACAAAGAAAAGATTATTACCTGTAGGCACTCTCTCAGACCTTCTGCATCATAAGTTTGTGCCTATAGATATGTATACTATGCAATATGGGAATATAAAGCCTCTGAAGAATAATACAGGTATGAGCTATAATATGGTACCTGAGAAAATACATACAGACCTGTTTTTATTTATATGGTTTTATTATACAAAATATGCATAACGTACTGTACAAATGTAAATGAAGACCAGAGTCTTGAGGTGTTTGCAGTCCTGAAAATACCCCAAGAAACTGGCCAAAGGCAAAGGAATATGGAATAAAGCAAAGCGATCAGCCTGGCAGCCACACAGGCTTTTTAAAAACCAAATCTGAATATATATTTATATTGTATACAAATTAAGTTATGGCAAAATATACATATGCAAATATGTATGTATAAAATCAGATGCTCAAGTGAGGTTAGTTTTGCTTTCTGTCAGTACGCATTGTGGAACAAGCTTTACGAGAAGACATGCTACTCTTTCCTAAAAAAGCCTCACTCAAAAGGAAGTAGAGAGCAAGAGGAATATCCTAGCATGTACATCTGCAGCATCACTCATCTAGGGAACCTGAAGAATAAGTTGGCAAATGTCATTTTAGACAATGACATTGCACAGGTTGTAAATTCATGTTTTCCAAGCATTCCTTAGAGAAAGAAAAATATTTTTTTTTTTTCCACTAGAAATATCTGTGTCATTCCCTAGAAATACTCTTTTTCACATTCTCACCACTTTCGGCTTCATAGCACAGCGACAACTCATGATGGATATTACGGAAAGGACTTTGCCTCAGAGAACGTAGTGCCTGTGGTCCATTGCTGTTCATACAGCTACAGATGAAGTCCATGCCACTTCTTCCCACTGCTGGTTTTACCTGCTGTAACTAGGTTAAGATTAACGCCCAAAAAAAAGCTATTATCCTTGTACTCAAACCTTTGCTCAGTATGGGTATGAAACTGTCCTTGTCCAGATGGACTTTTAGGGAGTTACTCAGAGAGATTCAGGTCCTTGAGAAAGGGAAGCAGGTACGAAGATGACTCTGTATTTGCCTGAAATGAATTTCCTAGAGCTCTGAGTAGTTTGAAGTTTTGGGGTTTGACTAACAATCTTTATGCACGGAAAGGGTGTAGGCTGTTACTGGAAAATGTTAAGACTTCTTCAGAAAAGTCACTTTGTGAATTCCTGTATCTACCTCTGCTCTACGGAAACTGCTTTTCAAAAATCCCTTTGGGAAGAAAAATCTCCATATATCCTTCCACATACTGGGACTTAGATTTGCTAAAATGAGTTTAGTATTGTATTTTTTTATTATAATTGGATGTTTTGTCAGAGACCTGCCACATGACACATTCTAAGCTTTCTAAGCTTCAGTGAATGACTTTTATCAGTCTCAGTGGCCTGTGGCTCGGGCCCTGCCTATACATGCTCTCTAACACGGAGAATTAGAATAACGTGCCAGCAAACGTTCATACACAACAGCAGAGAGTCATGAATAGAGTTAAAGTGATTTATTAAATGTAAATTACTGAATGATGACACAGAGATAGAGAGTCTCGAGTATAAACAGTATGAACACAATGCTGGTTATACACAAGGGTATGCTGGTTTAAAATGGGGAGCCTGTTTTGATTGTTTGTATCTTAGATGCAAAGTTTGATTGTCACAGAGGGAACAGGTAGAATGAAAAGACGGGGCATTTTGTCCTGAAACTGAACCCACTTCATTATTTGCTGTTCTCCTATTCACTACAGTTTGTACCAGCTTTGAAATGGGTAGAGCTGTTTCTAGATAATCTTCTTTACCCACTTGGTAGCTGAAGTTTCAGCCACGCAGAAAAGAGTTTTTATATTTCTAACGGCGTAAAATTAAGATCCAACACATTGTTTAATGACTGTCTCCAGTGCAACCCTGCTTCCAGCTGCGGGCCTCTTTCCTGGGAGGAACCCAACCACCAGCACAAGCGATACACTTTTGTAGTCTGTAGGTCAACGTGATTTGAGTGGTGGCAGCTGTGAGCCCTCCCTGAGCACTTCCCTCGTCTTGGCTGCGAGGGCGAAGCTCGCACACCCTTTCTTCTCCACATCGATTCCTCCCTTGTGCTGAGCAACTGTCTCTAGTGAAAGAAGGCAGGGAACCCACACGGCTGAAAAGCAAACAAGCCTCCCCCTGCCTCTTTGCTGGGCTCAGCTGCGTCCAGTTCCTCACCCAGCTTAATTTTGTGGCTCCATGAGCCATAAGTGTTTGGATAAACTCAGAGGGAAATGCAGTGAATGGTCAGGAACAAGCGGGCAGGAGAGGAGCTGCTCTGGCTGCCGTTACACGTGCCTGGCTGCCAAATGGCTGCCAAATATCAAAACACAGTCTTGGTTTCTCTTAGATTTGTGGTCTACCAAGGATCTGAAGGAAATTTGGGTCAGCTTAACATGTGAAGCTGAATTAATAAAACTGCACAACTGACGTTGTTAATCTAGATTTGAAACAAACATTTCACTCGTACTTTAATAGAAAAAACACGTGGGAGTTCTATTGTGCTATCTTTTTAAGATTTCCAATGTTGAAAAGACCAAGATAAAGTTAAACTCAGGACAGCTCTTGGATAACCACAGTCAGCAAACTATGGTTACATCCACCGTCATTTCTGATCTAGCTATGTTCTTTTCCATCTGTTACTGACACCCACTGTCACCATAAAGGTTTTTTTTTACCTTTGGGTGGCAAAACCACACGTACAAAAATTGGCAATTGCTTTCTCTTTTTTATGGGGTGTGGGCTACAAAGGATGGGTCAATTACATTCATCATCTGTTTAATGTTACATATTATTTTCTTCTACATGAACCATGGCATCGAAAAACATGATAAATGAATGTACAGCCAGTTTCAACAGTATTAATCACCTCAGAGATAAAGTAACTTCTGTCAAGAAGGAGATAGTGGCTGTAGTGAGCACTTGCCAGCCTGGCAGACCCACCCTGGCAGACCCATGGCAATACAGGCAACCTGACACCTGACCTATTTATCCTTTCTTCTTACTTCTAGAGAAGTGATCTGGAGCCAGGCTTGCAGATCTCCCTGCGGGATCTCTGATCCTTTTCTGCCTTAGGGACACGCCACGTCTGCAGTGACTCACAAAACTGCTCTTCTTCTGCAGTCAAAATTCACTTTCAACGATGCCTAGTACTGAGGAGGTTTCCAAAATACAAGTATTTCAGCCTAGTGGCCCACCGGCTGTGCCAGCATGATGTATGCACAAAGTCTATTTGTTGATTTATGTTGTTAGAGGGAGTTTAAAACAGCAGTGCTACCTAGAAAAATGATCTACCAAATGATCTGCTAACCAAGGACTGCGGGGAATGGAACAAAAAAAGGGCTCAGTTGTGGCATTCCCCAGGGGAAATAATAAGAAATGAGAAGGAGTCAGAAGAAAAAAATCCTAATAAATAAAATGGTGTAATAGAGAATCCTTTGGATATGACTCCCCTGTGTTTGCATCATCCAGCTGCCTTTTTACAGAAGTAACACACAGTGTTAAAGATACGCTATCTAGCAGGCAGCAGTGACAAGTCACGCTGCTGAAGGTACGTTGTGTAACGAGAAGCTGATTGCCTATGTTCAACCCAGGAAACTTTTGGTTTTCCAAAGCATTATGCAAATGGCTATCAGCATGACATTTACATCAAAGTTTCACTTACAGATTTGTAGAGAAAGAAATTAAGTTTTGTCCCAGTCTTTGTTTTTTCTGTTAGCAAAACCTCACTATTTCTGAGATAAAGTATTCATCCCTATCTCAAAGCACAGCTCATAAATAATCCAAGGGCAAAGACTGGGCGCATGTGATTTCACAACCGTAAATGCTGATGAATGAATGCTGCAACCAACAATTTCTACAGCGCTACGTAACTTCCAGTAGTCATCAACAAGTTACACAATTTTTCTGGTTTATATTAACACATAAGGGAAACATGTTCCATGACTCCTACTTTACTGAACATCCAAATCAGTTACCTCACTTACGGTTCAGTTAAAGTGTAAGAAACAGACCCTGGCATTTGGTTGGACTGAAGTCTTTGTAGCCATTGCGGATGATAGGTATTTTAATAAAAAGATTGCACATACTTATTAAGAACTGCCTAGTTGACCATCATTAAAATTTACGTAGAATTAGTCCTTTGATTATGACTTGCATTTGTCCACTGACTGTGGACTTCCCTTACTAAAAGTAAGGGAAGAATAATCTTGTTAAAAAGGAATTTAATTGCCATCCTAAAGTATGTGCATGTGAATCTTGGTGAACAAATGGGGGGATCTGGTTTGGCATATCCTGTACTCCTAATATTCAAGCCCGTCCCTCTTTACCACTGTTCCTTTCCAAGGTCTGTTGCAAGTAATAAATATAACACATCCTATTAAGTTTCATAATGCCCGTATAAATACATACAGCTCTTGGTAAAGTCAGTGAGAGCCCTGCATGTGTACATGCCAAAAGGAAGGCAGGGAGACCAAAATTCCATTTAGCAGTAGCCTTACTCCAGTATTTACTTAATCTTTCTATGATTAAAATGGAAAACAACATAGTTTGCTTTGGGGACTCACACGTATATTATAAATACTGCATCACCTCTCCCTGTCACTTGGTATTTGGTACTCTATAACCCGTCCTCAAGAGCCTGCGTAAGCAGCAGCTGATTGATTTTCCCATCTCTTACCAGATACATCGCAGCACACACAGTTACACCGGTATTATTTTGCAAACAGCTTGTTCAGTTTTATTTGCATTTGTTGGTGTATTATTAAAGTAGATCAGGACCATGTAATAAGACCTAGCTCTCTTCTGTTACAGATGTTTAATTTTTCTGTAATGCCTTCTGCTTAGTGTAATAAGTAGAAATCTACTGTCTATGTAGTTTCTCAGTTGCCTGTTCACGAGGGTTGATTTAAAAACAAGAATGGGTATCCTGGATACAAGGTGCTTTGTAGAAGACAGCAGCAAGGAAGGCACAGTGAAAGCACGCGTAAGGTAATTTACTAAGAGATTTTAAAGAATAAAGGAATGGGTGACATCAAAAGAGAACGGGTCGGGTAGGCAGCCAGGACTTGCAGATAAACATTTTGAATTTTGAGGTGGAATATGTATGAAAAACAACGAGGGCAGCTGAAAGAGGACATAACTGAGCTAAATAAGAAGGTTGGTGCCTTGGTAGTACGATAACACCACTGATGTAGTAAGTCATGCAACTGAAGACAGAAGATAAGCGGGACGATACAGTAACACTGAGATGCGATGAGGTCCAGAACAAAATTTTGCCGGGGGACATGTGGTACAGCGGGTGGCTGTGGAAAATGATGAACGGGGGAAAACCGGGGACACACACTGTTATCACTTTCCAGTTGCTCTTGGCAGACAAAAGAAAGCGGATGACATCGGAGCAGGAGAGATGAAAGGCTTGTAGTTGCACATCTCCTTCTTTAAAGAGGGAAACAAAACCAAACTAGACCATATCATCAACCATAAATGGCAGGCGGGAAGCGTTCTGGAAAATGGAAAATCCCCATGTTGCTCAGCGATGAGAAACTCCCCTCTCCTTCCAGCTGAGGACACGTCACTGGAAAGTCCCAGCCTGGAAAAAAAAAAAAAAAATCCACCAAGTAAACAAACTGCGTAGGCAGCCAAAACAGAAAGAGGAACAAAGTGAAATGATGCAAAGTGAAATGACTTTAAAGGAGTTTATTTCCTTGAATGGCAACAGTTCAAGTTCAGACAAGAAAAACCTCATTAGAGTGAAAATGGCTGGTAAACGTCACTGCTGATATTAGGCCATAGAAAGCAAGCTCATTTATTAAAAAGCTAAGATTTCAACTGGGGGTTTTTTGGATTTTCTGCTACTGAGTGTAGTCAAACAATCCCGGCGACAAACCAGATACCCAGGATTATTACATCGCTGTAAAATTAGACATGATTGTCTGGAAAGTCTGTGGAATTTTTTTCCCCTTCATTTACATGTACTTCCAGACAAGGAAGCTGTCCTTATCAAAGTGCTTCCTAACAACTCACTGGGCATGGCTCTTTGTCTTACAAGCAAGTTCAATGCTGGGAATTTTTCCAGCACTGTCTGTAAAGAAAACAAGGAAAGACCATGGTTGGTCACACCAAGACAAGAAATACAGTGTTGGACAAAGGATTCTTCCCTCTCTAACTAGCATTCATGAAAACAAAAATATTGACGTAAATTATTACCCTTCTCTGAAATAAATCAACTTTCAACAAATGTACTTCACAGTAATTAATCACAGCAACATTAACTCAAATTCCGGAACCAATTACAGTGACAGCGCTTTCTAGCTGTAATCTAGGAAAATAATGAACATAGTTTTAACTCTTCTTTTCTGCTCTCCCAGTTAATGGATGTTGCTGCATCCTTCCCGATGCACACGGCAGCCCAACCCTGCTAGCAAACAACAGATGCCAGTTCTGCACGTGTTGCGTAGGCTGCCTCATCTCCAACCCTATCGGTATTACAATTAAAATGTAGTATTTTGTTATCTTTAAATTCAGGTTCTCTTAAGTCTCATCAGGATTCAACACTACTGCGAGACCCATCTCAAGCACTATTGTCTGTCCTTGACAGACAATAACTTATTATTTATGAAACTGCCAACCTACTCACATCTTTTCCGATTCGGAAAGATCAATTAGCGGTCTTTGTGGGGGAGGGTTACGTTTTTTTTATTTGGTTCGGTTTTTGCATTGTTCCTAAGGTGTATAAATAGCAGGGGGGAACCAGAACTGCAGGAAAGTTTGAAATGTTTATTCTTTATCATTTTTCCTGTTACAAGATAAGGGCATAATGCTACTACTGTCATAGCAGGGGACAGGAGGATCTTGACTTCTAAGGTGGGAGCTCAGGGCCCAAGTCCATTGATCACGTCTCTACTTCTGGAGCTTTGAACGGCAGAGAATAATGACGACAAAAGCTTTCCCTAGGCACCAAGCCGGAGCAGCAAATGCGAAACCCGGCTGAGTTTCAGTTCCTGCATCTGATGCAATAACTGCATTAAGCTTTCTAAAGGAGAAATCTTCCCCTCTTCCATGTGTGCTCTTACACGCATGGCAGGAGAACCCAGGATGTTTCCTGGATGGGGCTAGAACTGGAGACAATACTCACAAAAAATGTACTAAATTGGACCCTTTACAATTTTTATAGGAATATCCTTTCCTCAAAGCCATTTCCTAGCAATAAAAGCAGGTTGTGACAGCAACATAAACACGACCTGCTAATCTTTGAAAGGGTGTTTTTTTTTGAGGTGTACACACCAGTGTTGATCAGGACAAGGTAGCGTGGCACCTGACAGCAAGAACATGTCTTATGTTGGATGTCACCTAATCCAAGAGGCCTCCGTCTTAAAAGGCTTTTCAGTTTCAGCTAACACAGTTGGCTACAAGAGCTGATCTAGTAACTCCTCTGGAAAGCTGCTGCTAATTTTGAAGCTTTAAAATTAAGGTTTTTTTGTCTTCTGGTAGTACAGCCATGCTATTTGAAACCCTTTCAAAACAGTTGCATCTCCGATGCTAAGAGGTGTGTGTGCTCTTGGATTCATCTCACATGCTGCTCCTCATACCAGTTACTCAGTCAAGACCTTACTCATGGGAGTAAGAACCACCATAAATCTGGACATTCAAAAAAAGTTGATATATTTATTTATTGAATACCTGATGCAATTAAGTTACACTCTAAAAAAGGCTTAATGGTGAAATGTAAGTGATGTTCCCTCCTGCTTTGGGGGACTGGATGTGTTTTTCAGCTGTAACAAGGTTTTATCTGGTAAAGCTCCTTTAAATAGCATGGGTATGGAATCAGTTCAGAGGCAGGGATTAGAAAACCTCACGAAGGAGGGAAGGAAGAAAAAGCCATGAATGAAGTAGAACCATCCACACCTTCATCAGAAAGAGGATTTCTGTAGTCAGAGGCAACACTCGCCCTGAAGAAAAAAAAAAAAAAGAATTATCAAACTAACCTAATTCCTAACAGAGTAACCTAATTCCTAACAGAGTCACTGGCAGTTATCACAGCAGGGAAGTCATTCCTGGCACACAGCTAATTCTGTATCTGGCTTTGCTTAGTGCTCTGCACGTCATTTGTTAGTTTTCTTCTTTGACCTTGCCCATGTTGTTACAATGAAAAGTTCTCAGCAGCTGACGAGGAAAGAAAAACAAGACCAATTGTAAAGCTGAGTGACTAAGCAAGAAAATATATGCAAACCCATTTGAAGGTCTTGGAAAACCCAAACATGGATTTACTCCACTCACTGACTGATTAAGCAAAAAAAAAAAAAAAAAGGCTAAAAGAACCCAAAAGCTTTCATGTTCAACATCCAAAAGGTGGAAAGTGCCAGAATTAACACAGAATATGCAGAAGAAAGCCTGGACTGGGATGAAAAAGGCAGTACACAAGTCTCTGGCTGCAGAAGGACCAGGTTGACTGGTGGCTACCGAGCCGCACGTAGCTCACGAGCGGTTCACATGGGACTTTAAGGGCTGGGCTGGCACCAGAGCAGTGCTGGCACAGACGCTGGCAAGTGTCACCATTCCTGCAGCAATGGAGGTCGGCATGGACAGGGAAAGGGGCTGGAAACCATAGCAGCTATGTGATAACATATCGGCATCGACAGTGGTGGCACGGAACAGGCTGGCATCGTTTTGGCCATGCCTGCCCCAGGGACATACAAGGCAGACACCGGGGAACAGGAGCCGCTTCACCGAGCTCAGCGAAGTCTGCTCTTCAAACAAGCTGAAGCTTTCAGACAGATATTAGAAAAAACAAAGCCAAACAATGTAATTACCGCTTCCCTCATGCTTGTAATTCACTAGTCATCCCTTTTTCATCACATGAATGACATCAGCGTCAGAAATTACTGCCTGAGGACCTAGACTGAAACCGGCTCTGCAATCACATTAATGGGTCTCTGTGCAGATGCAGGAGCAGAGTTTAAATTAGCTTTCAAATTATTTTACCAAATAAGAAAAGCAATAATTAAGAAGTGAAACACTTCAACAACAACTAATCACTAACCATTAAAAACATAAAAGTAATCATTTTATTCTACAGATTTGACAATTTTAGCAGGGAATTAGCATTGAACGTAGGTGACTGCAAATAAAATGCTATCAAAAACCAATAGCGTACTGAAATGCGTATGCTTTAAAGGCTTCACCTTACCCTGTCTGAATAACACATAGCTGTACATATGTGGCTATACAAATAAGCTTTCAGGTCTTTCCTGAACATTTCAACAATACTCACAAGTTAAGCAAGAAGATCAAACTTTGGTTTTCCCTCTTGACATGTACAAAACATACACAGGAAAAGTACTGCATCTCCATGACAGACAAGTTCAAACTTTCCCAAGAATAACACCCCACAATTATTAAAAGTACAGCTGTTGCTTTGGTGTTACGAAATCTTTAGTGTCTTCCAGGCCCATGGGCAGGGGCAGTTAAGTTCTCCTGTTTCCTCCACCAACCTCTGTTAGACCTCTGGTCCCTTTCTGGAGCCACAGCCATTCCCCAGAAGACAGTACCACCCACGAGAGCTGTGACCACAAGGATCACGACCGTGGCACAGCCCATTGCTAGGGACAGAAGACCACACATGAAACACATCCCTGTGCTGAGGGAGAGACGTGGCCACATTCAGCAGCCTAAAATAGGCCAGAGACTAGTATTATGCAAACCAGGGTGGCATAAAACCAAATTATTTTGTTACAATTCCGCATTGTTTACATGCAGCAGCGCAGTGTACCACAGCATCCACCGCTCATTTGGTGTTTTTAATGAGATTACGGTGGGGTGGCAGCTGCACCCATCATAAACCTATCTGCTCTCCAACCAAAAGTTACAGGACTTGTGTAGTATTTCTGGCTACTTTTGCTCCAAGGCTTTTAGGAGCCGCTGGTCACCGAAAGCACCATTACACATACATAAGATCACAGTGATCATTTCTCTGCTGAATCTTGTTACAAGGACATCTGCAACCTAAATGGATTGCAAAGAGCGTCATCTAAGAGGCTAGTTGCATAGGAACCATAGCGAGCAGAGAATTCGGCTACTCTCAGGCCTCAGAGGAAATACTTACTGATACAGCAAAATCACTTCTGCATACAGCGATGCATATACAAAAGCTTCAAGTTATACAAATAAATACTCCCAAAGTACCCATTTTATGTCAGTCATACACCCATGTAACATCATCACATATTCAAGTGCCACATCTAATTAAATTGGTATTTTCCCAATTAAAAAAAAAAAATCAAAATCACAGGATATTTCACAGTGATGCCATTTAAACTTCTGCACTGCGAAAACTGTAGAGACTAATTGAGGCAAAGCGTATTTTATCTGAAGGCTTTTATTTAGAACTTTGCAAATAGATTTGATCTTATCTGAACCTCAATTATATTCCACGGATTTTATATTCTTCTCAGACAGCAAGTGTCTTTGCTATATATATTAAATTTCCTCTTATCTTCTCTTGACATCTCTGTCCTGTATGAGACAGCAGTGTTCTGCGTGTTTGTTTGCTGTAACAGCACAAGTGAGAATTACTCGTCAGGCACCAAGTCAACTACAAATAAGCATGTATGCCTGTAAGCATCAAGCAAGTATTCACAACAATTTTAAATTTGGTTTAAAAAAAAATATTAACAGCCGCTTTTAATTAAGATTGGTTAGTTTTTCCTAGCCCTCAATAAATAGAAAGCGTAAGGCATGTGGAATCCAAATTCTTTAATGGAGCTGAAGCTAAAAAGCACCGTCTGCCATTTACCCCGCGACTTCAACTGGGACCTTTGCCTTCATCGGTTGCAGAAAACTTCCCTTCCTCCAGATTAACACCAGGGAAGTGGCCGGCCACAGGTGTCGGCTGGTCACAGAGGGGGGCACGGAGCGAGAGGAAGGATGTCTTAGGCGAAGAGCTGAGGATGCCGCGTGCGGGCCCGGCGGCGGGGCTACCGGCGAGGGAGAGCAGCAGCCCCGGGAAGCCCGGCGGAGCGAGGAGCCGCTGGGCCGGGGCTTGCCAGGCCGGCCGAGCCCCCCTCCAAGAGCCCGGCGAAGGCCCAAGCGGGCTCGTTGCTGGCACAGGGCTGGGGCCCGGCTTTCCAGCCCCGTGGGCCCCTGGCTGGGCATCCCGGTGGCAGCGGGAAGGGGGGCGCTACTTGCAGAGCCCCTCCAGCCGCTCCAGGGTGCCCTTCATGTCGCGGATGCGCTTGGCCAGGGCGGGCACGGGCTGCATGGCGCGGTCCAGCTCCTCGCAGCGGGCCACCAGCGCGTACATGGCGCGGATGCTGAGGTCGGCCGCCTCCCCCAGGCTCTCCACCCCGTCGCGGTAGGTCTGGATGCAGCCCACGCTGAGGGCCGTCAGGGCCTGCAGCCCGCAGTGCACGTTGCGCAGCAGCTCGTCCACCTGCGCCGCCACCTGCCCGGCCAGGGCCACCACCTCCTGCAGCGCTCCGGGGTCGATGGCAGGGATGGAGCTGCCGCCGCCGGTGCCGCCCCCCGCCGCCGGCTGTTCGCCCCGCGGGGCCCCGCTCAGCCGGATCCGCCGCTCCAGGTTGTTGGCCACAAACTGGGTGAGGGGCCCTTCGCGCAGCACCGTGCCCTCCAGCTCCAGGGCGCTCGCCAGCGTCGCTCGCCGCCCCTCCGGCACCTGCCGCCCCGCCGCTGCCCCACCGGCAGCCAGGCTCAGCGCCTCCAGGCTCCGCCGCCCCGCCGCCTCACGGCCGGGTCCCTCTTCCGCCGCCGCTGCCGGGAGCCCGGCGGCCGCCGCGGGCCGCAGGGCCGGCACCTCCATGGCGGGCGACGCGTGCTTGTCCGTCGGCGCGCCGCCGCCCAGCAGGGGGCGCGCCGCCGCCTGTTTACGTCCCTTTCGATTGGCTGCGGGGCCCGCGGGGGCGGGGCCGCGGCTGTTTGTGTGCCGTCCGATTGGCCGACGGCTAGAGCACGGAGACCCGCCTCTCCCCTCCGCTGACTTCGCACTGCGGGCCCGTGACTCGGAGACTGGGGCGTGCCCGCTGTTTGTGCCCGCCCGGATTGGGCGGCCTGCGGAGTGTTTGTGTCGCTTCTGACTGGCCGAGACGGGGCCAGGGAAGCCGGCTTTCGGCCGCGATTGGAGGCGGCCGCTGGAGAGGCGCGCCGCTCGCGCCATCCTCGCACGACGATTGGCGCGGGGGCGGAAGCGGGCGTGTCCCGCTCGGGTAACAACACCGAGGCGCTGTTGGCTGCTCCTTTCACTCCCCCGCCATGTTCTCCTAGCAGCGGATCCGATTGCGCCACCATCTCAGCCCACAAAGCCCGGGCAAGACACTCCCCAGCGACCCGACCTGCTCGTCCCCGCCGCCCGGGCTCAACCCCTCTCCTTGCTACAGCTCTGGGTACCCACACCCCACCATGGTCACCACCACGGCGCCGCCGCCCTTCCTGGCTCGGATCTCGGCAGGCACCGAAGACCCCCGGCGGCTGCCCTCCGCTCTCCTCCAGCGCCTCAGGCGAGGGGACAGCAACTGTGAGAACCAGCCCAGCTGCTGCCTGGCGGGCCCGGGGGGCAGCGCCCGGCCCGCGCTGAAGAGAGTCCGGCGGAGGAAGGGGAAGATCCGGCCCAGCCCCGCGGGACTCCTGCCCAGCCGCTACCAACAGTACCAACAGCACCGCGCCGGCCTGGGGAGAAGGACCCCCCTGGGAACGCACGGCCCGGCCGAACTTCGGCCTCACTCCGCCCCGACGGTCTCAGCCGCCGCCGGCCTGGTAGCGGCCCCGCCGGAGGAGCCCCCCGCGCCCGCCCCGTCCAGACCCACGCCCAGCAAACCCCTCAGGAAGGAGGTAAAGACGGGGCTCCGCTACTTATCGTTTATTCCCTTCTCCCCCCCCCCGCCCCTTCTCCCGCACTCCGGGAGGCCGCCATCCTCCCCGCCGAGGGGGGCGGCCCCCTCCTGTCGCCCCCGGTGTGCCTGGAGGTGGTGGCGGTGGGGGGGGGAGGCACTTTCCGTTACGCCCGTTCGGACCGGGCGGGGGGGTTGGAGGGGGGTTGGGGGGGGAGAGGAGAGCGAAACGCCGGGCGGCGATTGGCTGCTGGGCTCCACCAATCGGCGCCCGCCGCTGCCCCCAGCAACAGCCGGATTTAGCTTGCTGGCCGCCCGCCAGCCGGCCCCCCCTCCCGCCCCCCCCGCGCTCGCGGGGCGGGACGTGCTCGGGGCGCAGCGCCCCATGGCGGCGGCTGGGGAGGCGGCGGACCCTTCTCCCCCCCTGCGCCGGCTGAGGGGGCTCCGTACGCGGTAACGGAGCGAGTGTAGGGGAGGAGGGCGGCGGGCGGCCCGTTACCCGCCCGGCCGTTACTACCCCCCATTCCCCGGGGTGAGGGGGGCGGGCGAACCCTTGGAGCGGTACCGTCCCTATGGCGCTGCTGGAGGCACCTCTTGAGGAGAGGGGTTGTGTGTTGACGTGAATTCTTTGTCTGTGCAGTTCTTAAAGAACAAGATGGGAAAGACTGAGAAGGCTGCCGTCCCTTACAGCCAGCCTGTTCACAGTTTACATCTGTGTGAACAACCAAAGATAAACAGACAGAAGAGTAAATGTAACATGCCGCTGACAAAGATCACCTCAGCAAAAAAGATAGAGAACTTTTGGCAAGATTCTGTATCGCCGGAAATAATTCAGAAGCAGGAGAAAAAGCCACTTAAAAACACAGAGAACTTCAGAAACGCCAAGCCCAAGAAACCAATCACCCTAACTGAAGTGAACCAAAAAGAAAATTACGCTGGGGCAAAATTTAGTGACCCACCATCTCCTAGTGTCCTTCCAAAGCCTCCCAGCCACTGGGTGGGTGGCACAGCTGAACCGTCTGACCAAAACAGGGAGTTGATGGCAGTCCATTTGAAAACTCTCCTAAAAGTTCAAGCATAGTTTCCAAGATCTCTTGAGTAATTGGCAAAGACAACTCCATCCAGGAAACTAAAAACATGCCTTGTTGCAACAAAAATTGCAAAAGACTGTCAAGTCTTATAATCACATTAAAAAATCCTTGTATTATATTTTTTATGGTTGTGTAAATAGTGTACATCATGTATTATGTGTATATTCTTGTTCATACTTTGAGAGGTACATTTTAGTTTTGTTATGAAAGGATGTATTTTGCACTGCCTGAATGGTAGATGTCTTGTATATAAAATATGGACAATTTTAAGTGTGTGCTTGACACATGAAGACTTGACTTGATTTGCACAAGGTAATGAAAATTTTGAGAGGAGAGTACAGCTTTCTGATTTTAAGGATCCAGATCAAATGTGAATGTTCTACTCATGCACTACTGACAATAGTTTTACATTCTGTGTCCCAGTCGAGTATAAACATGGAATTTTCATACAAATGTGAAGTTTTGCTCTCTGCTCTGGAAACAATATCTGGAATTCCTGTTCATCTTTTTGTTTTTAAAATCAACTGGAATCCAAGTAAAATTCCAACCCATCAATTTGAGCACTGCTAATTTCTTTAAAGGAAAAAAAAAAAAGAAAAAAAAAAAGCAGAGCTTTCTGCCAAGAATCCAATTGGTCACTAAAAAATTAAATAAAACAATTAGGCCTCCCCTTAAGCATGTCTCTGTTTTTTCTTTTGTGTGTGTATGTGTCTGTTAATTCAAGTACGTGAACTTAAATTATTTGGTTGCCTTGCTAGTGCATCATTAGGAATGTTTTGTCCTTCTCAGCCTTTAACTGTCCAAATAGTTAAGAGTTTTGATAGCTCATTAAGAATTCCTTGTGTTTTTAAAAAAGTTTCCTTTTGATAATGTCATATTAGGTTTCTTATCCTTTTGTTTCTTGAAATTTCATATTTCAAGAAAGTTGGGCCATTACGCATTCAAATTCATGCTTCAGTGCTCCTTAACTATTTTCATAGTAAGTGATTATTGAACGAGTTGATACCAAAAAGTAGCAATTGCAGAAAAATACGGATGGGGCAAGTTAAACTTCATGTTTTTCGCCAGGTTTGTCTCCTGCTGATGTTTGCTGGAAATTACATGCCTCTGATCCAAAGTCCTTAAGGAATTGGACTGTAGATTAGTGTGACAGGCATGTTAAGGAGATAACGTGGATTTGCAGGTATTTGACTAATCTAGTACTTAAAGCAGGAAATATGTGAAATTTGCATAAGATAGAAAAGCACCTCTAAGTTTTCAGATCCACTGAAAAAGTATTCTCTGGGCACAAGCGTACTGGGAAGGATGTGTAGGAAGGAAATGCCAGCAGCAGGGTCCCAGCTGAGGTGTTTTCGGAGATTGAGGGTGATGCCACCTGCTCTCCAGCTTCAGAAATACATTATTGCCTTTGTTCCCTCCCTGTGGATTTTCCATATTCATTAACGTAGCCCTGAAATGGGATGGCTCAAAAATTAAGGGAGAATTTGAGAATTTCTTTGCATTGTTTATACAAATTAATTCTATAGTGGCAGATTTTTTCATTACAATGCTTTTAGGCTATTTAACTATACATTCTAAACTAAGAGTTCATACAAAATTTTTAGTCCACTCTGAAGTCTTCCAGGCTCGCCGTCTTGCAAAATAGTCCTGTATTACTTGATTAATGGTGGTACATGCCCAACGTAAAATGTATGGCTTCAACAGCCCTGTTTGCTGCCTAATGAAAATACTCTAATTCAGCACGTCCAAGCTAGGTCTTCTAAAAATGAACATAAATCATCCTTTTTTTCATTTTTGATAGTGTTAGGGCAAAGAAAAATCCTAGTGGAATCTCGCTGGGGATGACTCAAGTAGACTGTGAGCCCCAGTTTATTATATTTGGTATGCGCTGTATTCATCTGCTGTTGTGCCTTTTTTTTTTTCCTTTTTCCTAAATATCATCAAGCGCAAGGGGAAAACGCCTTTAGCAGTTCCCTGTAGTGTTAGGCAATGGTTCTTTTTTTCAGCTGAACTTGAGATTGTCTTGAATCTGATAAGTAGCTAGACGAGAGCTAGTTTCCGTCAGCCATGGAGGCGGCATTACTCAAACGGAGTAATTTTTTTTTCCCCCTGATTATTATCTGTTGCTATCAGCCTCTTTCCTTCTCTGCCCCTCGGAGCTGACATCAAGTTACGTAGTTTGAATAACTCTGATCCCCCACAAAATTCACCAGCGTAACATACCTCTTTGTTTTATCCCGATTTGCCGGCACATCCTTGGGGATTGCAAAATTCATTGAATGCAAGTGCCGATGGTTCTCGGCCAATTCTTCTAAAGCTGTTGGATGAGACTTTTGAAGTCTTGAAAACTTAAAATGTTCTATACCTTGTTGGACCATAAAGGTTATCAGGGTAAGATAACAATGTATCCTGTGGTCTTTCCAAACAGCGCAAAAAAAAAAAAAAGGCTTCTTGTGCGTCAGTGTCGCTGGTCTTGCTGTGATCTGGCAGAAGTGTTGGAGCGCTTCCATGTTTCTATCTTAAGATCTTTGGGTTGAGTCCCTTCCTGGCCAATAGACCGGGTTATAAAACTAGGCCTACATGCAATACACACTTCAACAAGATCGCCTGAAAAATCAGGACATTGTTATCTCTTAGCACCGTATTCTGCACTTAATGCACTTAATTTGCCACTTCCCCAGGTTTGTTTTTTTTCCTTTATCTTTCTACAGTATTTTCTTACAGGGATTTGCACTTTCAAGGTTCCCTGCACTTTGACGGATTTCTCATCCCAGTTCCCTGAAGGCGAGGCATTGTATTACATGAACATACTATTGTTTGAGTTTAGAGCCAGTAAATGAAAAAAAAACCAACAAACACATTACTCTTATGTTTGGTGGACTTCTTTGCAATAATAGTCTTTCGACGTGAACAGCCTTTAAGAGAGAAAATGAACAAACTTGGTGGATATGTTGTGATCAGATGCTCATCTGTCTGCTGTACAGAAATTAAGTAAATCGTTTATTAAGTCTTCTGAGTTCAGTCAGAGTAAGGAAACTTGAACGTACTGCAGTTTGGTTAGATAATGACAATCTGCTTACAAGTCTTCTTTAGTGCAATGCTCTGCAGAACTGCGGGGGTATCAACTGTGAGTTAGCTACCAGCTTACTTTTAAACCGTTACATGTCCTGTGCCGATAGTCCTGAAAAACTAGCTTTCATGGAGCGCAGAAGTATCTCTTGTTGGGTTTTCACGCGCAGCTAAGCCTCAGCCCATTAGACAGCTTCATTAGTAACGGCTGGCTTGGTGCTCTGCGAAAGCCAAAATGCTCCTGTCTCCTAATGCAACAGGAGTTAGAAATCCTGTGTGCATTTGGACTCCTGTTAAACCAGTATCTCTTCAGAGATGCTGTTAAATTCTTAAGTAGCCTCTGTATGAAGCTGTGACTTTTTCCACAAATTGGATTTTATTTCAGCTGATTAATATTTTATCCAAGCAGTGTCATTTTAAGCAGTTCTTGTAATTATTTCTAGAGGCTTTTTTTCAAGCTTTTGCGTTACAAAGCATTCGATAGCTGACGTACTTCAGGATTTTTTTCTGCTTTACCCAGTTTTGAGATCAAATATTAACCCTATAGATTATATGAAGCCTGAAGATTATAGATTGGTTTTCATTGTGGTGTTGGAAATAAGTTCACCTTTATTTCTGCATAGAAAGTCTTGACGCTTCCATCATGCAATTAAACACATTCCTTATTTTGTTCTACAACCCTTGTACTCTTCAAATTTTGGTTTCACAATGCATTCTTTAGTTATTTTTTTTCATAATACATGCCCACCTGCCTGAACTGTTTAAGGGGAATTACCTTCTGTTGTAATTTCTAAGGTTTTATGTTACGAATAGGCTTGTCCTTACCCTAAAGAGGCAAGGGGGTAAGCAAGTAAGAGACAAAGGTTGTAAAATATTAACATTTACTGTGAAAAATTGATGCTACCTTCTTGAACAGGAACCACAGTGTTAAATATTTTTGATAGCAGGAAATGTTGAGTTGTTGATGCAATAGAAAAGGTTAATGAAGGGAACATCCATCGATTAAGGAGAAGTAAGTTATCCAGTAAAATGACTTAACTACTGAAGTTAGGCAGCAGAATGTTATCAGCAACGCAGAGGCTGTGAACTTTCTGTTTTGCATTGAGAGTGTGTAAGAATGTTATCAGACCTATGACAGGAAGGTCAAGAATTCAGCTGAATTTGAGAAAAAAATCCTTGGGAATTAATTTGCACGGAGAACTTGTCCTAGCAGAGGTAGGACACTTCTTCCCCTGTGTTGAAGTCAGCATTCCTCTCTAACTCTTTTCCCAGGAGGTACATTTTTGTACTAGGAGTGATATGGAAAAAATATTGATGTGACGGGTAGAAAAAAACCCTGGAAAACAAGGTCAACTAAGAGATAAAAGAGAAGCAGCATAGATGTCTCCATTGAATTATGTGAGAAGGAAAGATACTGCAAGAAAAAATTACCTCCCAAAGTATCTGATGTTACTGCAAATTTAGGGGATTTTAATGACTAGATGAAATGCAATTTGCTACCAATTATTGACTGGGACCATCTGGGGAAAGACAATATGAGCTGGCAGGTCTTGTGACTGTGTTTTTCTCTCTGATCAGTACCTATTATTCACGAGTAGAAGCTGCACCTTGGCACAGCATTCTTCATGGCTGTAGGTATCACAAAATGCTGTGCAAGTGCTTGCTGCTCTCAGGTTTCCACGGGTTTTTAGAAGCGGTCAGATAAAGTATGTATGCGCGTGATAGCAGGCTTCATGTTTTTTTACGGCTGGAAAAACAGGCGTACAGAAGGGAACTAGCTTGCTTAAGATCACTCAGCAGGCTGTTCACTAACCCTGGAAGAGAACCAAGAGTTTCTGGAGCTCCAGCCAGGTTTTTCCTTTGCTAGTACGCGCGGTTGCTGCGTGGTCTGCAAGTCTTCCTCATCCCGCTGCCTACTATGTCAAAATGCAATTAATATAATGTTCTGCTTTGAAATGTTTGGCATTTGTAGTCATTGATATGGCTGGTGAGATAAATCAGGCTGCGTTTAGGTGTTGCCTACAGTTTTATTACATGATCGCTTTAGTAATTTGCACAGGAAAGATGACTATTCTACTTTTCTCCACCCCCTGTTTTTGACCCTTTGATACAATATATAATCTATACATACACCACTGTCACTTTCACCTCATCCTCTCTATCCTGTCCCCGCAGCCAGCAGTGCGAAGGCTGATGATAAGTCAAAAGTTTCTGCTTGCTGGCTGCTGCTCTCCACCGCTCTGCAAACCAGCTGCAGCCAGCAGCTGGATGAGGGGGCCACAGGCGTGCATGTTATCCTCATAGTTTCTCAAGATTACATTTGCTTTATCTTTAGGCCTGCACTGGATCCTGGAAGACAGAAAGAGGGCCAGTCTTTCCCAAGAGAGAGGATCTTCCTACAGCCGGACAGAAGGTGGAGTTTATGAGCGACCCAGTCTCTCTCTACCACCAGCCAGTCCTTCCTAAGACCTCAAGCCTTCCCATCACCTTCCCCGACTATCTGTTTTCTTTACTTTTCACTGCAGCTGTGAGTTTCTCTTTTCTTGTATTTCCCCCTAAACACATTTCCTCATTCTCAGTTTCCCTCACTTCCCTGCAAATGTTCATACACGTGATTCTTTTTGCCTGAAAAATCAGTTTGAGTATGCCGCATTTACCTGCTGTGTTCAGGTTATATTTCCTCCAAGAGAGAATGTATTTTTTTTTTTCAAAGGACAGCTAGATTTTTACAAGATGAAATAATTCTCTTGAGATTTCTCCTGTCAACATGGTATGAATTGACCTGACGAGCATGTAGCACAGCCTCAATAACCATAGCGTGCCCCATTTGATATCCTGGAGGACTAGAAATGACTCTGATGAGCTGGTCCACTCAGATACCACAGAATTCATCTGCCAAACACAATTCAAAAAACCCAAACAATTAGCGTTTAAGGATTGTTTCCTCAGAGATCAGAAGTCTGAGAGGTCTGACCTGGGCTGGTTGCTGGCAGGGGGAGATGCCAGGAAGACAAAAATGCAGTCTGCAGCTCTGAGACTCGTGAACTGAGGCTTTTTATCTAATTTGCCAGGCCAGGTCTGCTGTTTGAGAGCCTGTCACAAGTACAGCCTGCTTGCTTCATGTGTCCAAAACTCCTCAGCGTTCTGCTTGTAGGACTGTGCCTCTCTGCATGTTCAGGGATAGTTCAGGGGTTACTATACATTTCCAATCTGGTTGTGTCCTAGGAGATTTAAGGTAAGAGTTTGTACCACTCCTTTGAGAGGGTCTTGTGGTTTATATTCCTTTTTTTAATTAATTACCAGGTACCAGATTGGTTCAGTACCTACAAGGCCTGCTTTCCCTCAGGTACCATGGCAGAGTTTGTAAGTGCCTTCCCCAAAGCACTGAGTCATATTTTAGGATGAAAAGAAAAAAGTAGTATACAGGCCACATACGCACCAAGCATACTGTTCATGCTCTTCAGCATCTGCAGATCCCAAAGCCTGCAAGGTCTGTTCATATCTGCAGGGTGATGCTCTGTACCATTTGTATCATTTTCCTTTCTTCAGTTCTCAGTTTCCTTCACCAATTTAGTGATATGGGACTTCCCTTTTCTGGGAAAGGTTCCCTAAATTTACATATGGCAGTTTAGTTAATTACCCATCCACCTTCCCATGAAGTAGATCACAGATAAGATTCTGTTTGCTTTAATATGTATCTACATCTTCTGTCATATGTTGGCAAAATAATCTTTTAGTCCCCAAGATGGCTATCATAACTGACTTCCAAGGGGAAAGGTTTAGACCCTTTCAAGAGAGACCCCAATATAAACACAGGGCAGGGGAGATGGATGCATCTAAAAGCCAGACATGGGTGAGAGAAAAGTGTCAGCCCATTTACTCTCCATACCGCAGGCCCTAAAATTGCTGCTTCCAGTGCCCCCATCCCTTTGCTATATTCGTCCTGACCTGTGTCACCTATTTCTTTGGCCTTCCCCCACAGTCCCCATCCATAGTCCTCATTTATGCCAAATTATAGACCTTCTTCCCTCACTGAAGGAAATTGTTCTCTCATAATGTCTTATTATTATACTGCTCTTCTACCACATGTCCATCTACATGCATTTGTTTAATTTCAAAATTATTTCCAATGTCCTTTGAACTCGTGTGCTGAAACTACACTTTCTCTGCATAAATGAAAACAAATATCCCAAAGGCTTTAACACGGAACCTGCAGAGTTTTGTCCTATTTTGGCCAAGGGTAGAATTTCAAATTTTTAATAAATCGAAATCAACAGCAGCCGTATGACTTCTTGCGACACGTAAGTTAACTTCCATAAAGAGACAATGGCAACACAGGTGCCATTACTTTATCCACACAGGTAACTGTGATCAACTAACTATGCCTGTGCAGAATTAAACTCCTATTTTCAAGACTTTTCATTTTCACTGTTAATTTTTCAATAATGAATTTCTATTTCTTTTATTTTTCATTTATTTTTCTGACTACCATGCTGTTTGGGATAACTCTCGAAGCTCTGGAGAGCCATAGCTGGGTACACAAGAATGAACAGGTAATGTATTCATTGAAATTTCTGCCTTTAGGAAGCGTTGGGGTGAAGAGAGGGATCATGCAAGAACCCCCAGTTCTGGTGACCCCCCCATCTGGATCACGTAGTCACCATCCTCTCTAATCTTGTGAAATGTGCCAGATATGATGGCAATGTCAGCGTATTTCAGAGCATTCCGAGATGGCAGCCTTCCAACAAAAAGGGGGTTTCCCTTCACTGCCCCAGAAGTAGCACCCAGTAAGAGGGCAACCTCCACACCTAAATATCCCTGAGAGGAAACAGAAGCTTCCGTACAGGCAAAACAGCCTGTTTTTATTCCTTCCCCCTGTGGCAACCCTGAAGACTTAACCTGTATTACTGTTATGACTGATTACCTGCACTCTTCCAAACTGTTGCATTTTTATATCATTTTTAACACAAACGTGCCCTACTTTTCAAATACTGCAGGGACGCAATGTGAAGATGTGGGGGTGAGGGTAAGAGTAAACTTGATCCGGCCTTGCAGTCCTGATCCAAATGTCAGCTTAGTCACAATTTTCTTAGGAAGAGCTTTGCTTACTTTTAGCATTTCTGAGATGGTTTTGTGGGCTGAGCCCTAGGGACGGTGCTTTCCCTCTGGGCAGACTTAAGATACCGAGGAGGTGAAGGAGCAGAAAGAAGATACATGATGACCAAAGGAAGAAGCTCTTCGCCCACTTAGAAACCTTTCTCCATATTGTCTTCCTCAGTTACAGCCAGACCCCCCCCCCCCGCCCCGACCTCACCTTGTAAGGACCTCTAGCAAGTCTCCACCCTTCCTTAATTTCCTACTCCCAAGTCTCTTGCCAGAAATACAAGGAACATGTTCTACACACCCACTAGTAACCAGGAACACATTCAGTCACTTTCTGGTTCACTTCCAGAGAACGCTGACACCACGTAGGCAAAGAAATGATGAGGAAAGAAAAGAATTAAGAGAGAAAAAGTTAAAAGTTAAAAAACTTGCATTACTACTAATATAAAAGATGAAATATGTCATGTGCATGTGTGATACGGAAGAATGCTGGTACATTTGCTTTAACAGATGGATTTACTGTGGCAGGTGTCTTCAAAGCGTATGCATATAGCTTTAAGTGTGCATATGCATATAGCTTAAAGTAAAGGCCCAAGTGAGTAGTAGGGAAAGTCCAGTGCCAAGGCCTGGCAGGGAACAGGCTGAGTTCCCTCTAGTGGCTCGCTTCGGCATTTCGCAGGGGTGGCCCCAAAAGGACCCGTTTTGGGAGCAGCAGCCCATCACTTCTCTTTACACTACAGCCTTGCCCAGAACCCAGGCTTGGATTAGGTTAGCTGGAGGGTACAATCACGGAGTAATTCCTGGTGAGGGCCTAATTGCGAGTTAATTTTAAGCGAGTTATATAAACAGATTAAATCAATCCTTCCCCGTATTTAATTTTCATTCGTTCACATGCAGACGCACCCCCCGCCCCCCTTAAAAATTCCCTATCATCTGCTTTACTCTGCTGCTTCATTGAGCCAATGTCCGCTGCTAATACCCGCTGCTGCTAATACCCGCGTTAGGCAGAGGCTTTGTGAGACCCCGGTGAGTCTGAATTATCTACGGGATGTCATCAGGCACTCCTGGGGAAAGGCTCTGCAGATGGAAAACCCAGCCAGCAGTGTCTCACAATCTGTATTTGTGGCTCAGTGTAATACATTTATTTTAAGTGAACATCAGGCATTAATTCATTAGGTTAAAATATTGTTGAATTATTGTTGAACTGTAGCATTAGAACACTGACAAGTTAGTAAACAAGAAAGAAGAAAACCAAAAAAGTTAATGTTTTGGTTTTCTTCAGCTCACTTTTTACCAAAAAGGCAGCTGGAAGATTAAGACAAAATGGATTAGGCAAGAAGTCTCCATTTCCAAAAGAAAACATCCGGTGAACTTTGGGCAGACAGTGTATTTTGTAAAACACAAACTTATGACATATTAATTACTGTGTCCCTGGGGTTTTAAAAATATAGAAGAACGTATTTCCTACTGTGAACTTATGAACCTTGGAGGAAATTGCAATAACTAGGAGTAAAATTGTACGTTGTTGCTCTCTATCCTGTGTTTTTTATCATAGGATACGCAGTGTAGAATATGCCATAAATCAAGGGCCTAAAAGTCAGACACCTATGTCTAATCTCAGCCTCAACGTAACAGTCAGTAAACAGAAAGGGGCATGTTCATTTCTGGCAACTATTTTTACAGGTTTGGAGGAGATTACAAATAATTCTGTTTCTCAGAATTTCACTAGTTTATCTGGGCTGGTGCCTGTCATTGTCAGTACTAACCTAGTCACGGCCTAAAGGAGATAGGCATCAGGTCATTTAGAGAAATCTCCTCTACACTCTTAGAGAGTGGTATAAAATCTAATGCTTTTCCAGCTTTCCTTCAAACTCTTATTTTTTTAAATATTTGCAATAAAGTTGGTTAATTAGGGTATTCATAAATATAAATAAATTGCAATACTTTTCAGTCCTGCTGGATTTTAGCTTTGGTGATATTTTGCAGCAGTACGTTCCATAGACTAGATGCCCATTAAGTGACAAATTCGTTTTAAAAAAGATTAGCTGCTGCATGAATGTACAGGCAACCTATACGGCATACAGGAAACCACGACTCAATTGGCACAAATATTGAAGAAAAAAGAACAAGCCCTTTCAAAGTCCCTTTTTTATTAAAAGCATCCTCGTTGTTGAAATCCTAATTGTTATTTTTAACATACCATCTCAGTCTATATGAAGTTAGAACTAATCAAATTGTTTTCTTGGACTGTGCCTGTACTGTATAACCAACACCATCTTGATCAACACATTTCAGTTAAAAGCCATACTTTATCACACCTGAAAATCCTCCTTCACACAGAATAAAACAAAAATATTCCAGTTTATCAAAATGTCCTGAATACTTCTAACTGAAGAAGAGTCCAGTATTCCTTATTTTCCCCCAAAATAATTATCCAGTTGGTCAAAAACAAGGTGAGATTAAGTAGAAAATTTGTTATTGGGACAAATTCTTTCCCGATGTAGAGAGGTTTGACTTCTAATGTAACATACTTTCAAAATACAGTTGGAATATAACGAAGACATTATTCATCAATATGTAAAAGTGATGTGTTCATGCAAGGTTTCATTACAGCAAAATATGACTTTATATGCATAAATACACTTTTTAGTTGATTTTGACTTTTTAAATGGAGTTTCTGTACGAGATGCCAGATGGATACTGTGTCTGGTTTACCTGTGCCTCACCTTTCACTGTGCTTAACACAAGCGTTTCAACAATACCCTGTGAAACTAGCCTGGCTGTTCACCTAACCTGGACAAGCTAATTGAAGTTCAGAGCATGGATCATGTTTCACGCTTAGTCAACCTGACCTTTTGCCGAGTTAAATATTTTTTTGGAATTGGCAAAACTTTTGACAGGTTTTGCAAGACTTGACAGTTTAGCCTCAGCTCTGTTCTGGATGCACTTGTGACACCGCTTCAATGTCATAGGCACTTAAACATCACCTGGATCCAGAAAAATGGGAATTGAGGACCTCCTTGTACTCTGCTTCCTCACATGAACAGTCGTTCTGATTTAATGGAGTTCTTGTTGCATCACTGTGTCAGGCCAAATTTTCTCTTGCCAGTGGAAAGACTTAAGTGTAAGCCCAAATTTAGAGTTCTGAGAAGAGGCCATCCCCTTCAACTGAAACACCAAATATTAGTGAGATTCTTCATTGTATTAATTTCAAGACAGCAAATGGGTTATCATAAGGTTATTACATCTCAATTTTACAATCTGTTATGTTCTATACTCCTGAGAAACATAACCATTTGAAATAGGTGTCAGTCATCTTCAAATGCCAGTCAACAGCCAGTTTCATGACAGAAACTCTGAGAGCTGGAGCTTAAGAGTGAATCTGGATATCTTAATGTTTCCGTATATCATGCTTTAGTTTGAATGTCTGTGTTTCTCTGGGGAGATTGGGATGGAGGTCTCAGCACTGAAGGTCTTCATTTTGTTCCTGAACTGCAGGACCATTGTTGGGAGCTGGATCCTGATTTTTCCACATTTTTTGACCTTTCCCTCAGTGACTTGGACTGTAACTTTGTCCTTGGTCACCTTGTTGACCTGCAACATCTTGGAAGTGACCTGGAGTGGAACTGAGGCTGGCTGTGAGAGTGTCATCTATACTCCGATGGGCAAAACAGACACAGTATTATTACAGTACTTCTTCAGGAAAACAACAGCATTTTTTATTGCAGAAATTACATCTTAGACGTGCATCCTTGAGTTATCTTGTCAATTCTGTGAACAGTGTTCATATTTATGGCTTTCCATTTTGAAATCTATTGAAGTTTTTAAAGCGGCTTGGCCTCATAGCTACGTACCACACAACACCATTTTTCATATTTACCAATAGTTTCTTTGTATTCAAATTTCTTCAGTCTGACAACTCTGGATGTGCTACAAAATTAGTCATGTGAGGGATAAAAAGTATTCCTGTGAGTCGAGTGATATCATCAGCGGAATAAATATAAGAAAACATTTAAGAGACTGTATTACCCCTACAATCTCCTCAGAATAAATTAGGTACTGACGTATCTTTGTGAATCCAGGCCTTTGTTCAAAGTAATTTCATAAGACCTTTTTCACATCCTGCATGCAAACTGACTATTCCTGTATGAGCAGAGAATCTGAGGGAGATAAAAGCAAAGGAGATATGTAACAAAGGAAAACTTAGGGCTGTCTTGGCCATGAAGCTAAATAAAGCTTCATTAATGATTTAATCCCATATAATACTGAATGAGATAAAGTGCCTCTCACCCTGGGACCTCTACCCCATGTCCAGATGGGTCTCCGGCCCCGGCCACTTAAGTGAGCGTGGGTCTCCTGTCCAGACAGCGGGGCTTCTGCAGTGCCCTGGAGACAGCATTTGAAGTGCTGGGAGAAGCATTTGGGAAAGAAAGCAAGTGCAGAGATGCACACCATATGCAATCAGTCTCAGAAAACGTCACCGTAAGGTCTAAGGCCTGACTGGACACCTTCACCCATGCTTATTTTTTCTACTAGTGAGTGGGCTTACTGACATGACAATTCATAACAAATCTAAGCACACTCTGAACGTGTCTTCATGCTCAGGGCCTTAACAAAGATCTGTGTTTGCATGTTAACCATGAAGTTACTAATAATTTTTCCATAAACTGCACATATACCTTCATAATTTTCATTGACATCCATCTACAGTTTGCATCCCACCAAGGGCACGAAGGAGACAAATATGACAGGTAGGGGTCACCCCATGGACTAGGGCAAGACCTGCCCTGTCAGAAAGGTGTGTTGTTCCCCTGACATCACCTCAATGTGGTACACTCTCACGTAAAGGACCGTTCATGCAGTCTTTCAGGGTGGGAAGAAACATGTTGTGTGCTGCAGGCCACCTATTTGTGAAGTCTACATGGTGTTTATCCCTCCCCAGCCAAGGAGGTGGCATCAGTGCTGCTACAGTGGGTGGGCAGCGAGGAGTCCATCCACCTGATGGAAAGGCCTGTGCACAGCCCGACATGGCTGCAGTGCCACGGCGGCTCCCTGGGGACTCCAGCGGCCATAGCCAATGATCTGTGAAGGAGCAGAAAGAGATGTCACAGCTGTTGTAGGAAAGGAGACGTATATTTTGAGGATGTCTATGAGTTACTCAAGGAAATAATTTCTTCTTCTCCTTTGAGGCAGGCATGTGTTTCCTAATTGGGATATCTGAATTGTTCTTTGTGTAAGCTGAATACCAGAGCCACGGGGAGAGCTGCAGGTCTATCTGCTGATCCCAGTCCGCACTGTTTGGAGGTCTGGAGACTGTCTGACATTCCAGAAAAATCACTTTGCTAAGGCTCACCATATTAAAGTCTAATGCAAACAGTAGTTCCCAACAGCCAACCATAAGGTAATTCAGGCTGGAAAGGACCTCAGGAGTCCTCCGGTCCATCCTCCTGCTCAGGGCCAATTCTGATCATCTGAAATGGAGCCTGGCAGAGGCTTGGATGAATGGGTGCCTTTAACCTCTTCCTGTCATACAGGATTCTCCTTGTCAGAGAGTTTAAATATAGCTCCGTAATGCTAGCAGTTTGGGAAAGCTTTGGCTTCAATCTGTCCTTTTCTTCTGCATGTTGTGTTAAAAGGTCTGAAAGGTATAAAATGCTTAAGAATGAGTATGAGGGATTAAAAATCATGATGGATCTTGTGTAAAGTGTTTTAATTGTGCAACTGTCATCTAAAACTAAATGGATATTTAGCATACCGTCCCTTGAGGGGGCCTGCCCCAGATTGGTGGGAAAGCATGTCCTTATGCTACACATACACAGCCAAGCATATACACTGTACTCATAACTGAACTGAATGTTTATATCGTTTTAAATTGTAAAAATTTGAACAGATGAGAAAAACTAAATGATCCATGCTGGATAATTAATTTGTTATGTTGTTCTACAAACAGGATGCTCAGCGGGCTTAAGATAACTCATTCTGCTCACCAGGTGGCAAATAGTAGTTTTGCACTAGCTGTCCGTAAAATCAAGTGAATACATGCTAGTACTGTGAGTTTCACAACCATATTACTCAACAAGCAGAGCTCAGTAAAGTACCTGACCTGTCTGTACATTGTGTCTCACAGTATTAAATTTTTTGAAGTTTAATTTTCCTTTTATACTTTTGGAAGGATTTATTTGCCCTTTGTTTAAGGAAAGTTCTCAAAAAGGCCAGATACGGTAGTGAAAATAGGTGGAATTTACAAAAACAGCTGGTGAGGAGAGTGAGGTCACTTGATGTTATAGGAATAACAAAATATGGGGACTTTCCTATTGAAATTAGCACTAGTACTAATAGATAGTGTATACCTTAAAGCAACTATAAGAAGAGAGTGGAAAAATCTGATAATTGCTTTTATGCCTGTGGTGCTTGCTGAAAGTACTGGACTATAATTTTTTCTTTGGAGAATGAAGTCATTTTTTCTTAAGCATCTATTAAAAGTAAAAAGTGATACTGTAGAATCAATACCCAGCCTGACATTGCTAGAGTTGGAAATTTAATTTTGCTCTTTCGACTCACTCAATCCTTGGAGTTTCTGCCAATCTGCAAAGCAATCATGCTAGAGAGTCTTATGATAGAGGCACCTGCTGCTAGGGAACCCAGATTAATATTACCAGCACATACTGAGTAGGCTACAGAACAGCCAAGACATACTAATGATGCCTGGGCTGCGAAGTCAGCTGGCAGCCTCGAGACACCCCATTGTCAGTCCCCTGCGTTCCGTAGACGCCGCAGCTTCCCAGTACCAGCACAGGCTCTCCTGCCAGAGCAACTTTAGCCTCTCCTATTTATTTATTTATTTATTTGTTTGTTTATTTATTTATTTATTCTAAAGTAGGTCACTCTGTGCCATCTGTTGACACTTAGAAGTTTCCAGATTCCCTATGGTATCCTGCAGTTTAACATATATTTTTAATACCCTTTTGCTGTACCTAGCTGTTATACATACTGAGAGTACTGATCACAAGAGCCCAGTCAATCAAATAATGTTTTTGGCAACTGAGTGCAGGTCTTGGAGTTACATCCTAGAGGTGATTATAACTGGGTGGGGAGGGAATGCAACAAGAAGGGCCGCTGGTTTTTGCTGATGGTGAATCCTGGGCAACGCTGCTTTCAGCAAAGAGGTGCTGCTGTCTGTCTACTTTCTGCTTCTTCAGCAGCCTTGTTGAAAACTTAGGCAAGCAATCAGTCCCAGATGGGTGTCTAGTGGGTCTTTTCAGGCTACAGTTAAATTTGCTTCCCTTGTTTTCCAGTGGCGAGCATGCAAAATAAAGAATATTTCATGTCCATGTCTCTAACTTCCTTCCACAGTACCCTCCCTTGTGCCTGTTCAGGATGGATTACCCACGCACTGCAAGAATGAATTATTTTTTTTAATAGTGCGCTTGATTTGAAGTGATGATGTTCAAGTTATCCACAGGTAGGTATCTGAAAAGGCACCTCTCAACATGGGTGAATAGGGGATGCCTCACTGCCATCACACACCAGTCCTAACAGGTGCCTTTGGGGTATGTGATACAGTGAGCAGCACTGATAAGCAGAGGGGACGTCACACGCATGTGATACAAAACATACACAAAGCATACTACAGAGCACACAAATACCTGCTGGTGCATGAACATTGTGCATGAGAATGTAGGAGATGGACTTATTAATTACAGGAACTGGTCCTGAGCATCTTGCTACCATCTGGATGCTGTTTCAGGCATACCCATCTTCCACCTGTTAACGGTGAGCCACCTCTGTCTCCTGTTTCATGAAAAGATTTGGGACACTTGAAGGAGAGTCAGGGCTCTATAAAGTATAAATGCACAGACCAGTGAGATTTATAATAAACTATGAAAAGGTGTTAAGGTTATGAAGTACCTGAACAAACTGCAACTGAGGGTCTCTGTGATGTGCTTAAAACCAAAAGAAAGAGCTTCACTCCAGGCAACGATAAGCAGGCTGGGGTAATTAAAGATTCTTGGACCAGAAACAACTAGAACACATTGCCTAAATTTGCCAGATGTCATTGGGCAATGTGTGACTTCACCTCGAAATCATTTTAACCATTAGCTGAAACCAAAATGCATTGGACTACTTTGTTCAGTAATACAGTTTGACCACAACTATTTGCAATTTCCAGCACTTTTTTACAGGTCTCTGGATATACTGGATGTTCTAGTTTCCTTGGATTTTAAACATATAAAAACATACTTGTTTCATTTCACAGTGATGTGTATGACTGCACATGTTCAAATGACACAAAAACTCTGGTAAAGTTCTGCACGTGTGTGACATTGACCTGAAAAAAATCCAGTTGCACTCTCATGAGTTATTCATATGCACAAAGTCAGCAAAGTTTATACTAATGCAAACTAGAAATATGATTCTTTTTAATAGCCCTGTAGACAAATATATTTTTTCCTTTTTCACGTATCTGCTTGTTTTTTTCCAGAAAACTGATATAAATTTGAACAAACCTACAAATTCACTATCCCCGTAAACGTCTTCTTATCAGCAGTAAGCCCAGGAGAGTATGTGGTGAGTGCAAACATATTCTGTAAGTGTTTATTTAAGTTTGTGATATCACATAAATTAAATACACACTAAAAAAATTCATTGTGTGTTATAATAGCTATTACCAGCATGTTATTGCTTTGCATACTCCCACCGTGAATACATAAAGTATAGTTTTGCAAATATTTATTTTGAAATGAATACCTTAAGCAAATAATTATTAATGAACACCCACAAGGCTTCTTGTGTTTGTATTTGCATGATTGGTACAAATCTTTTCAGTAATAGGGGTAAAAATAATGACTCTTTTTAATGTAATTTCCTAAGGTATTATGGAAAATGTCAACACTTAATACAAGTGTATTTATGATTATGCAATGTATGATACTTCAGATTTAAAAAATTAATAACAAAAAAGCTTTGGGGATAAAGAGATTTGCAATTAGACACAGTAAGCTGCTGGTTTGCTGTCTCAATAGCTCCTCAGTACAACTAAATCCACAACAAAGTACTTAATAGTAATTTGTGATGCTTTAAAGAAGTAATCCATTTAAGATTTCTGTGGATTGTAAATATATCACATTTTTGCTGTCTATCTGTCAAAGAGTATACTCATATGAAAGAAGCTAGAGGCTTTCACATTTTTTTTATGAGACAAAAATCTCCATCTATATTTGAATTGAAAATTTAAAAAAATAGAAAAGTGAATATTGAATTGATTGAGTTGAATGGTCATCTTCTGTCTGCTTAACCCACAAAAAAGATACTGTCGATGAACAAACAGCTGTAATGCTTTAAAGGGTCAACAGATTAAAAATAAATATCTGTAAGAGCTGCAAAATTCTTTTTTCCTCCAAGGGACTAAAAGAGCTGGAGCCTGACTGTGGTTCTGTTTGGATCAATAGCAGAATTAAACTTTATTTCTAACAACATAGGATGTTACTTTAAATAACTGGTGTAACTGGTGTCGTATATATGTTAGTACTTTAAATAACTAGTGGCATATATATGTTAGTATCACTCTTCAAAGTTTAGCACAGGCTAGATTTAATTTTTCATACTCATTTGCACTGTCGTAAGTACTGAAAATATTATCAGCCATTTTTAAAATAGACAGAGGAGAGCACAAATTAAATGTGTGGAGGTTTGTGGAACAGTGATTTACTGTCTCTTTAGCTGTGTAAAGATTTAACAGGGAAAACACTTGGTCTCATGAATACAGAGATGGATTAATTGTCTCTTTTGCAGATCGTGGGAGGAAGTTAATGGCGATGAGCAAAGTGCCCGCAGTTTCTGACCATTACACCCCTGCCTGTTTTCTGTGTGGTTGTTTTCTGTGCTGTCCACAACACACAGGTGGTGTGTGAGTCAGCCAGCGAATGCACACCAGGAACGCCAGCAGGAACTGCTGACGTGCAGCTGATGGGCTGATGTGCTCCTGTCCTTCCTGAGGGTGAGGTAGCTCGTTCCAGTAGGATTTGGCAGCAAGACCTAAGATTTGCATCCTATCATCACCTTTTTTCCTTCCCTTCTGTTTGTATTTATAGCCCAGTTAGTAAGTCATGCTAAGAAATGAATCGCTGAATTTACCAGACTTTAAATAAGCAAAATCTGCCTTTTTGAGGGAAAAAAGAACTGGATATCTAAGACACAATCAAACAACAAAGCTCCTAATATAACAAATAAAGGCTTGTAGCATCAGTAATGGAGCTGGTTTAGCATCAGCTGTCTTGATGAGTCTCTCTGTGATCAGGCTGTTTTCATCACAAATCTTTTCAAGCTGGTTCACCATTGTAAGGGTAATGATGCTGCTACTACAGAAATGATACAACCGTAACATTTGACCTATACTATAATGTGAAATACCTGACCATATTATAGGTTAAAATATATATGTAAATTTAACGGTGTAAGAAATAAAAGGCCATAGCTGAGACAAGATTTTTTTGTTAGAGGAGTGGGAGGGGTTCAAGCCATTTTTCTCCAGGGTAAGATCTCTCTTACTTGACACTTTCCACAAAGCTAAAGAAGTTTGAATATAGAACAGAGAGCAAGCAGTCAGTAGGTGTTGTGTGTTAAGAGTATTGGATATCAGTAACACCAGAGATTTAATTCGCTGTTTACGTTCTGCTGTGCAAACTTCAAGGAGCCCCATAACAGCTGACCAGTTTTATGTGACTCATCAGACAGCCAAACCAAAGAAAGAAATGAGAGTTTATCTAGCCTTGTCTTTTAAACAGCTGCCTGCCCTAATTGGCAATACTTAGGCAATTTTTGAACTTTTCTTGAGGTTAACAAATGTTTCGTGTTAAAAAATCACATCCCAGATCAGCAAAAATATAGAATACAACTAAGCCCTCGCTGCATTCTTGCAGTTTTCAGAGTGCAAATGAAAATCTGTGGCAGATACAAGTGCACTGTTTTGTTAAACCAGTCTAAGGCCAGCAAAGCTTATACCAGCCTCTGTGGCTAATGGTGCGTGAAAGTGACTGTTTTGAAAATAACCGTGTTCATTTAAAATATTACTGCCTTTCTCCCAGAGGATACCACCCACACAACCAAGTCAGCAGACTGAAAACACAGATAATTCTAAGCTGCTTCAGGATAAAATCCAGTGTTTTAGAGCATAAAATGCAAAGGGAACTGGGAGCAGCTTGAGATAAGCTCTTGGACTTTACACTGAAACAGCTCAGAGACGCTTGTGTCTCATTCTGCCACCACAGCTGGGGCAGGCGTCTTTGGCAGGTACAAAGAGCTGGGGGCCGTGGCGTCTCAAACAGCCACAGCTGCCTTCTCAGTGCATGCATCTGAGCGCTAAGCACAGCTTCTACCTTGCCCTTTTGGGTCCGGGTTCACAGCATTGGGGCAAACGGTGAGGTCCTAACCACCAAGTCAAATAGTGAATACACAGGTGACTGGGAAAGGGAGATGAAAAAGGTTCTGAGGAATAAACATGCCGTGTGAGGAATTTCAGATTTAATTCCAAATTTTGTACACGATGTAACCAAAACTGAGGGGCACATTAAGCTCATATTTTCTGACTCAGTCTGCACTGGACAAGGAAATTTTGACCACACTATGATTAAGTCTTAAGTGGTGGGAGTGATATGTCTACAGGGAGAAGGCTTTGCTTTTCTGAATCCATTTATCCTGCGTTTCCTTTCCCTTGATAAGAAATGTGTAAGATGTAATGGCATCATTGATCCATTAGTGGTTAAATAGGACAACATGCTTCAGTGACTTAAGCCATTTCTCTTCCTAAGGTTTTTAAAATTCTTCTGCCCTATGGTAATATTGATATTGTGATCTGACCAAAGAAGCCCTTATCACACTTTCTTTTTAAACATACAATCTACTTTCATAGTATTCTATACCTTGATAAGTACTTCATAATATCAAGCTCTTTGTAAACCAGACTGGAATGTTATTTTAAGCAAGTCCGTGTATAGTTCCTACACACAGCAACAGCCTACTTTTGTTTCTAATACTCATTGTGCTATTGTTTTAAAAACTTTGGATGTTGGCTGAAAATCCAGGCCAGCCTGAGCTTAACAGTGAAACTTTCACCGAGTTCAGTCTGATCTGGATTTCAACCTAAATGCCTAATGTTGCTAATGTGGGATGTGGTAAACTTGATCATCAAGTTTTTTATGGCCACAACAGATGTTCCTTCTTTTAGACCAATGGAAAGCTACCAAACCTCGTCCACCCTCTAAAACAAAAATAAAAGCAGTTGTTTACAGCTTGATTCCAGGAATATGAATTCAATCAGCAGCTGCAAAGTTTGTTCTTGTTTACTTACAAATAAATATATGCACAATTCTTGCTTTTCCCAAAGACCCATGATGTTGTCTGGATTGTATTACCTCTATATAGTAACAGTATTTTTAACTTCATTTACTTCATTATAATTTGTTTAGCACAAACAAAATATCAGCAAAATATTTTTTACCTTGTTTTTAAAAAAATGCATTAATTTTTTTTTCTTTCTTACGTCTAGTAGACCAGAACAACATGTTTTAGATATATATTTTGCATTTTGTAGACTTATAATTTAGATTGACTGTAATACAACATTCTCATAATCATAACCCAAGGCACAACCTATAGAAAATGAAAATACTGACTATAAATGTTTTCATCCTACTGGTGATATTCAATGAATTTTCAAAGAGGCGTAAAATATTGAAAGACTGGTGCCTTCTCCTAAAGTAGGAGAAAAAACATGACAGTGCACTAACTATGAGCTGAAGCTTTCTAAAACAAGGAGCAAGAAAACTGTTGATTGATTTGATAGGCACCATTCCATCTCTGGAGTAAATATCCAGCAGTTCTTCCACACAAACAATAAACACATATTGAGGAGAAGAGAGAATAGGAACAAGACTAGGAAGGCAAGGGCTTTGTATAAAAGGAATAGAAGCCTCATTTAGCATAAGCATCTGTTTCTTATGAATAAAAATACACCTTTTCCTTTGTCTTTCATAAACTAGTCTGATTTCAGGAGCCACAGAACTTTATATTGTGACAGAGAAAAAAAATTCCTGTGACCTTGCTTAGTTTTCAGCTTACGTGAAACTATTCCCTTGCTTTGCTCACAGCCAAGACCCCCCTCTCTCCTTTGATAACGTGCTGCAGCTGCAAATGAAGTTCAATTTTTCTTCTGTGGGGTGTCCTCGACCGTGATGCTCCCAGCAGGAATCTCAGAATGGGATTTACCAGAGTGCTTAAGCTGACTGAGCTGCTTCCACACAGCTAGTCTCACTACACCCTCCTTGCCACGGCACTTTCTGGACCTTTGCCCAATTTAACTCACTAAACCAGCGGGAAATTACCCAAGTTTTTGCATAAGCTATTTTTGTGCTGTTTTAGTGAATTGCATCAGCTCAGGTAAAGGTTCGACAAATTCCAAAGACAGCATGGCTTTTGGCAGGAGTTTTTGTCGGGGAGAGGGAAAATCACAGTGGATCCGGGAAGACCCTTTTGGAAGCAGAGAGCTATCATGTGTCTTGTGAAACCGTACCCAGATGAAAAATATCCATTTTCTTTTCTGAGCTGATTTTTACTGACTGAACTAGCTCATTGAAGACAACATGGTTGCCAGACCCACACAAGAGAAGTGTCAGCCAGAGCACGTACCAGGAGGTATGGAGGGAGGCTCTCCCTGGTCAGTAAGCCCCTCTCAAGGAACTCGCAGGTATGCCCTGCCTGGCCCCTCCATGTGCTGTGCTCTCTGCAGAGGAAGAAGAGTTATCTGGTAGTGAGTTCTGTGCTTTCACTACTTTAAAGGATAGTCAAGCCTCTTGAAGCATCTCTTCTTTGATTAATTGCTGTGATGTCAAGACGCTCACCCATTTTATATACTTTGCCTACTTTATGCTTTGGATTTGTCCTTTGAACGTTTTCTGTCACCTACCGTTACTGACTGACATGCTGTCAAGGTGGTTTAACAGTCTTACAGACCTAGGATGTATCTGAGGAGGCTATCTAGCTGAATGGCCAGACCCTGAGGGTTGTGATCAGTGGCACAAAGTCCAGCTGGAGGCCAGTCACTACTGGTGTACCCCAGGGGTCCAGTACCATTGAGCATCTTCATTAACAGCCTGGACAGTGTACAGATATGGGGAGGAGTGGCTGATAGACCAGGGCATTGTGCTGCCACCCAGAGGGACCCACACAGGCTGGAGAAACAGGCTGGGAGAAATCTCACAAAGTTCAACAAAGGGAATTACAAAATCCTGCCCTTGGGGAGGAATAACCCCAGGCACCAGTACATGCTGGGCGCCAAACAACTGGAAAGCTTTGCTAAGAAAGACCTGGGGGTTCTGGTGGACACCAAGCTAAGCATAAGGCAGCAATAAGTCCTCATGGTAAAGAGGGCCAAGAGCACTCTGAGGCGGATTAGGAAGAGCATTGCCAGCAGGGTGAGGGAGGTGCAGCATTGCTGAGGCCACATCTGGAGTGCTGTGGCCAGGTCCAGACTCGCCAGTACAAGGAAAACATGGAGCTATTGGAGTGAGTCCAGCGCATGCCATGAAAATGACTGAGGAACTGAGGCATTTGTTGTATGAGGAAAGGCTAGGAGAGCTGGGAGTGCGCAGCCTGGACAAGAGAAGGCTCAGGAGGGTCTTAGGAATGTGTGCAAGTACTTGAAGAGATTAATTCTTTTCAGTGGTGTTCAGTGACAGGAGGCAGTGGGCACAAATTAAAAACCGTGACATTCAATCTGAACACGGAAAACAGTTTTTCACTGAGCACTGGCACAGGTTGCTCAGAGAGATTGTGGACTCTCCATCCTTGGAGGTATTAAGAACCCAGCTGGGCAGCCTGCTCCAGCTGACACTGCAGGGGATGGACTAGATAATGTCTAGAGATGCCTCAACCTTCTGTGACTCTGTGATTCTGTCATCTATAAATCACCTGTAATGTGATTTGTAGATCACCTTGTGAAAGTCTGGGGCACACACGTATGCCATGGAGAGCCCGTGTACTGCTGGGACATAGCCCATAGCTTTCCACCTAGGACGTGTTGATGATGAGGAAATCAGCAACAGGCCATGCATTTCCTTTGAAAAAGAAGAAAAAGACCTTTTGGAGATCCAGAGGAGGGCCACGAAGATGCTCAGAGGGCTGGAGCACCACTCCTATGAGGACAGGCTGAGAGAGTTGGGGTTGTTCAGCCTGGAGAAGAAAAGGCTCTGGGGAGACCTTACAGCAGCCTTCCAGTACCTGAAGGGGGCCTACAGGAGAGATGGGGAGGGACTCTTTATCAGGGAGTGTAATGATAGGACACAGGGTAATGGCTTCAAACAGGAAGAAGGTAGATTTAGATTGGGTATCAGGAAGAAATTCTTTACTCTGCGGGTGGTGAGGCGCTGGAACAGAGAAGCTGTGGATGCCCCATCCCTGGAAGTGTTCAAGGCCAGGCTGGATGGGACTTTGAGCAGCCTGGTCTAGTGGGAGGTGTCCCTGCCCATGGCAGGGGGGTTGGAACTAGATGACCTTTAAAGGTCCCTTCCAAATCCAACCATTCTATCATTCTGTGCATTGAATGCAATCTCCGGGAGGCGGTGCACAGAGGGCAGCCGAAGACTGAAATTAGCTTGTTTTGATGGCAAATACATGTGTGAGCGAGGCGTGCTTTAAGGCAACGGCAAAATACAGCGGCTAAGAGCGTGAAATGGCACCGGCAGGGCTGCCCACACGCGTCCCTGAGGGCGGGAGCGGGAGCGCACCCAGGCCGCCCGCCCACGCCACCCTTCGCGGCGGCGCCGGCAGGGCGAGGGGGGCCCCGCGGGGCGCCCTGGGTGAGTAGTTCAGTTGGGGCGCCGCCGGCAGGCTCTGCCGTGGGGACGAACTACATTTCCCAGCGTGCCTCGCGGCGCCGAGAAGACTATAAAAGGCGGGCGGCAGCACCCTGTTCACACGGCAGTGGGCAGGTGTGAGAGCGTGGGTGTTTCTGGGGCTGCCGCGCCGCTCCCCTCCCTCATGAGGCCGCAGGACCCGCCTGAGGGCGGCCCGGGCGCCGCCGCGCTGCCGGCACTGGAGGCGCTGAAGCAGCGGGCGTGCGAGAGCGTGGAGCTGAACGCGGGGCGGCTGGGCACGCTGAGCCACCACATCTGGAGCCGGCCCGAGCTGGCCTACGAGGAGCACCAGGCGCACGACGCCATGACCCGCTTCTTCTCCAGCGGGGAGCTGCCGGGCGCCGCCTGGGCTGTGCAGCCGCGCTACAAGCTGGGCACGGCCTTCCGCGCCGAGTGGGCCACGGCCGCCCCTCAGGGCCCGGGCCCGGGGCTGTGCCCGCTCCGCATCGCCTTCCTCTGCGAGTACGACGCTTTGCCCGGTATTGGCCACGCCTGCGGGCACAACCTTATCGCCGAGGTGGGAGCCGCCGCCGCCCTGGGGCTGAAGGCCGCCCTGGAGAGCCTGCCGCAGCAGGCGCCCATCGCCGTCCAGGTGAGAGCCCTCCCGAGGGCGGAGGCTGTGTCTCTCGGTCCTCCGGTCGGCCACTGACTCTCTCTCTCTCTGGGTTTGCGCTGCAGATCACGGTGCTGGGGACGCCGGCGGAAGAACAAGGAGGAGGCAAAATAGACCTGATCAACGCTGGAGCCTTTGACGGCCTGGATGTGGTTTTTATGGCACACCCCTCGCAAGAAAACGCGGCTTACCTGCCCGATGTGGCCGAGCACGAGTGAGTGAGCAGTGGAAAGGGTTGGTCTACTTGTTATTAGCCTTTTCTCCCCTCCCTGAGTAGGGGAGCTGCTTTGGAAGAGGCTGAACTTAAGGCCAGGGACCTTGCAGGTGCCCTTCAGATGAAGTATTTGCAGTCAGCTAAGGAGCCAGGTTACTGTTCTGGACATTCTGAGCTGTTTTTCCAAAGTACAGCATTCAGGATCTCTGACTTCTCTGAGATAATCTTGCATGTGTCCCCAAAATCCATTCTTTCTTCTGATGTTTCTAGGTGTTTCTTTTTATACATGCAAATGGTTATCATTTTAAAATGAAACTTATTTTTTTAATAAAAACCACCTGTTCTTCAAAATTTTAGAATATGCAACTGGAGGGAGTCTCATGGATCATAGTTCCTTGCCTTCCTGGGCTCTAGGTCATGTAGTCCTCTGTATGCATTTTAATCAGTTTTGGAAGTGTTTCAGGTGTTCTTTCCCACTTTTGAAAGAGATGGCCAGCTGAGCCTGACTGCTGTTTGGAACCTTATTAACTTCCAGCCTAAATTTAACCATGGCCATTTTATAACTTAACTTTCATATCAACTTTTTGTTAGATTCAAAGTAGTTCTTGGATTTTTCATGTTTACCCCCAATATAAGCATAGACAGCAGTCATACACTCACTTGTCCTTTTTTATTTTTTTCCAGTTAGCCATATAACTCTTCAGAAATTATGCCTGGTCTTCTTCTGATTAACCCTGCTGCTCAGTGTCAACACTTGCGTGTTTGTACTTGAAGTGACTTGACTTGTCTTGAAGTACTCCTTCCTGGATATGCATAACCAGAATTGCACACAGTACCTGAGGTGGAATTTCCTCAGACCTTACTCAGCTGGTGCTGGGACCATAGTGTCTATTTATCATTTTTGGACACAGCTGGCATGTTTGGGACTTCCTCTTCAGTCATTTTCAAGTGATCAACTCTTAGACGAATGCTTAGTCTGTAAGCAGGATTTTGAAAATATTTTTGAGTTTAAATCTATCTTTGCTCTGCCATGCTGTTCTTCCTTTGGTATTATAAACCTCTTCTATTTTCATAATGTCCTAGCTGTGGTCTATCAGCAGGTTTGTTTTTACATTTTATGCCATGGTTACTAATGATTCTTGGTTCCAAGTATTACGTTTGGCTGTTTCTGACAAAATTCTGTATTATTTAAATAACTGGTTTTCCAACCATTGTTGACTTGACGTCCAGACTTGCCTTCATCTCGGTTGTGCTATCTTCCAGCACCTATACGCTTGATTTTATTGGCCATTTTGCTTTTGCCAGTGCTGTTCCTGGTGGATAATTTGCTTTTGTTACTGAGTTTTATGATAGAAACTGATAAGGTTGGCAACACCTAGTTTTCCTTGCCTAGCTAGCCCTCTGCTGTATTCTGTCATTGTGTTTTTAAAGAGTGTTAACTGGTTATTGTTATATCCTTCAAGACTTACCTCAGCTTGGATTTTTGTTGCTGTACCGTATGACTATATTCATAATCTTCAAGGTGCAGTTTTCACTGATAATTTGTCTTTCTGTTCATTTCAACTCTTGCAGTTGTCTTTTGAGTTTGATACAGTAAGATTTGAAAATATCCCTTCAGAGATGATGGTATGCTGTAGGGTACAAGTCCTAAATAGCCTTTAAACCTTGACTATGGAGGAGTCATGGAACTGAAGTACTGAGCAAAAGAGCTTACTACTTCCAAAAGCTTGAAAACAGTCAGCTTATCTCATGAGTTATGTAATTATGAGGTTCCAAAGGTACAAAGAGTGCTTTGAAGATTTTTTAATTGCTATTTTGGTTGTTTCCAAGGAATTCAAGGACTGGCCATCATAAAATTGATAGTATTACTGTATCTGCAAACTCTGAAGCTGGCTTGTGCCTGAAGGAAAATTAACATAGTGAGATAGCTGGTGAATACATGCCAAAATTTGCTGATTCCTATTCACTTATCCTTCACCTAGTCAGCCTGTTTATTGTTGGTCAAACAGGATCCACATTCTTCTGCTAATATTCTTAAACTGGCTTAGGGTTTCATTATTCACCAAAATCTGTTGTTTTTTTCTGAGAGTATGTGACATTTGTGTAGCCATAGCAGTGCAAGAAAGAACATATTTTTAAGAAGCACATGTTTTTTGTGGGGGCAAAAAAAGATTGCAGCATTACTTTCTGCTTTACTTTGCCTTCCCTCCATTTTTTTGAGAATATTTGGGGATCTGTCCTGCATTCTTTGTGAGTTGATTTGAGGGGTTGTAGTCTAATACTTGGGATGTTAATGGATAAGTTTTTTTATCTTGATTTCATAATGATAGTAAATTATAAGTAAAACACATACTTTACGAATGGGATGTGTGGTTGGTTGTTTTGGAGGATGAGGGAGGATGGGAAAGGGCATAGTTAATTTGGATTGCAGGCAGTAGCAGGAGACGTTTTCTCCATTGTGTCCCTCTGCTATCCACTATTTAAGTTCTGTTATTAACTTACAGCCATGGCATGGTTCAGAGCATGAAGGGTCAGTTCAGGGTAAATTGCGAGGTTGGCATCTGTGCAAGACAGAGGGACAAGCAAGTTAAGCGTGTCCCAGCTTGTGTGTCTCAGGGGAGCTCTTTGAGCTTAAGGATGGAGATTTTTAATGTAAAGTACTGGGTATTGAGTACAAACTGATCTAGTTAAAGTCTCTAGTATTGATAAACCCTCTAATATTTGTGTATTTGATAAGTAGTAATACCTTATGTAGTTGTCAGTATTTCATATTTGCTTCTCATGTAAAGACTTCTCATATAACTTGAAATGCTAAATTATTTTGTAAGGCTAATATAAAGCACCCTCATAAGACGAAGCCAAACGTGAATTCTTACTGGATGTGTTAGAGGATAACCTTTGCACTACCCTACTTCCTTGTTGCAAGCCTTTCTACCAGCATTTTTGATGTGTGCAGGGAAAGAACATCCTTGCTGTAGCATGGTAATGTGTATTTTATACTAGGCTATGCCTTTATTGCACTTATAAAACTTGAATTTTGCTGTTTAGATATGGCTTGTATGTGATCTTAGTAACGTGCTGTTGCTGTCTTATCTACTGTACACATTTTATTGAAGTTTGATAAGAATTAGGACAATCAACCTCTAATTTTGAATCAGAGAAAAGGGTTTATTGTCCTCTATTTAAGGATGTTAGTAACTTTAAGTCTTGGAACAGTCAGGAGGTATAAAAAAGGATTGGAGACATTTAATTAGTATATGAAGCCTGTACTTCTCAGGAAGTGGCTGTACAGTGGTATGTTACTGGTAGCTCTTTTGCCTGGCTAGATCTTGATATTCTGTTTCATTGATTTTTCTAGAAATCTTTCAGCATCTTTCTGCACTCAAAGATAGTTCAACTTTGCAACAGTGTAGTGCCAGGTAAATTGTTTGGTGTTCTGCACAAAAATAACAAGAATTTGTGTGAACAAAATAAACTTCGTATTTTAGAGTATTTTTCAGTGAATGAAAAACAAATAAGCAATGCCTTTTATTTCCTAGTGTGACTGTGAAATACTATGGAAAAGCTTCTCATGCTGCTGCTTATCCTTGGGAAGGAGTTAATGCATTAGATGCTGCTGTTCTTGCATACAACAATCTGTCTGTTTTAAGACAGCAAATGAAACCGACCTGGAGAGTTCATGGTGAGATCTTCATTAAATCTAATATCCAGCAAGTAAGAGTTTAGGCTGTTGAAATACTAACTTACAAAAATCCCACAATTTAAAATATCGCATTATTGCACTAAATTAGTATACTCACTTCAAATATTATGAAATAGCACCACTTCATTGAAACAGTTTTTCTATAGTCTTTAAAATCATGTCAGTGTCCAGAACTAATTTCTGAAAATGGGCTTATGAGTCAGATTCAAAAGAGGATGCTAGTACCTAGGTAGAGGCTAGGCAAAATTTAAGTCTTTGCACTTGAAGTTGCAGTTCAGGAAGAGGGGAAAAAAAAGCGCGAAGTTTATTTTGGTACATGGCCTTGAATTCCTTAAAGTTAATGTATATGTTTTTGCAAAGGTGTAAGATTAAATGCTTTTGAAAAATGAAGTATTACTTACTGCATAGCTTTTGTAATAGACATTCCATTAATTAGATGGCATTTATATTGACATTTATGGAAAGGTGTAGTAGTCTAGAGTGACTGAAATTTATTTGCTGAAGTACAAAAAACAAGTGATGGCAGAAGCCTATAGTTCTGGCTAGTAGCCCAATCAACTAGATGTGCACTGAATCCTAATATTTAATATCTAGTAGACCTTGAAGCAGAAAGATCATTTTGCAGTAAGACGTGTTAATCATTAAGCTTGACTCATACTCCATCAACATCATGTATTTCTTTTGGTACAGTGAGAAAGTTTCAGAATTTGAGGTGGAAGCTGCCCTTTAGCTATAAACCCAGGTTTCTCTTATTACATGCAACACAACTGTTTCCAAGTTGAAATTAAGAAACTTTTCCATTTCTACAGGATTTAGGAATGTAGAACTGTTTACTTGGAAAACTTGTTAAGAGCTTAAAACGCTTCCGGAAGCTCTGAGCTAATGATTATTATGTATCTTGGCTGCTTGTGCTATATAATGTATATGCGTATTTCTCTCCAGGATATCTGGATGGAGTCTGGAAGCCCTAACCCTTTTGACTGTAGATGAAGATGTTTGCAGTTCTGCTATGCAGCATACCCAGCTGAATTTCAGACAGCGGGCATAGCCTTAGCGCTGTCACGCAATTATGAGTTTTGGTGTCTGAAACATGTGTTGCAGGCTTAAGACTGGAGGTGCCTAAGCCTTCTATTGGATCTAAGCCTAAAACCCTAAATACTGTTTCTTTCGTAGTTTCTGAAGGCTAAATGGGTAATGCAGGCAAAAACCTAAGTATCTAAACAAGCCTCCTAGAGATAACAATTCCTGAACCACAGCAAAACTTACTGTGTTGATACAACTGCTGTCATAAGCCTGGTTTTCAAACTGGAAATATTTTGAATACCTCTGGGAAAGTATAAGCAGCCGGAATGTGATTTAACTTTAGGAATGCTTTCTTTACAACAGTGTGTTGGAGGTCTTGTGTTGTAGGCTTGCAGTAACATCTGTGGCTGACTTAAGTGATCCTAAAAATCTTAGTGTTAACTCACTTAACAAGAACTGAAATAGTTTCCATTACTTGAAGTCTAGAATTTCTAAGCAATGCTTTATTTATTTGAACAATGGTGGTTTCAGTTTGTCTAATATTTGATTTTTTTCTCCCTGCTTATGAGTGGAGTAAATGTTGCCCCCTTGAAAAATAGGAATGTAGATTTTTTTTTTTTCTGTTCAAAAACTGTATTTAAAAGGCTGTAAGAAAGTTCTGTCTAGAAGCAGGACAATCTAGGTGCTATTGGTAGTGTGCAGGGAGCCTACTTTTAAGCTGTTCTGGTGTCCAGTCCATATTACAGTTGCTTTGAAATATGAGTGTAGACATACTCTTAGACTTTATCGAGTTCCATTTACAAATGTGTTGGAAGACAAGTGAAAGCCCGTTAAGCTACTTATTTTGAGCAAAGGTGTTATGATGTGTCATGCAAATTTGCATGATTACTTAATTGCTGATTTGCTGGTTCATTTTCTGTGATGTCTGTCACTCTTACCTGAGCTGTTTCTTTTGTTATGGACTAGTACTGATAGTAGTTTAATTCAGCATTCTGTTTACTTTGACTGTATTTGAGACTGAGGGGAGAGTTCATAGTCTTAATAGGTTTTCTGCACCAAAATAAAAGATTTGTTGCCTGTTTGCATCCTGATAGTGCTGTCTTCTCAGGCTTCAGTGACACACGTCAGTAACTTTGTGCATTTCTATTTATAGTGATGTTTTCTGTAGAACCCAAGAAACTAAATCTTATTCCACATACATAAATTGAAGATAGGAGGCCAGGGAAACAAGCAGCCTGTTGAAAGCAATAAGCTGTTAATGCATTGAAATCTAATGTAGAAACAAAGTCTACAATGTGTTTCGGGTTTTTTGTTGAAATATCTAAATGTTATGGTCTTTTATGGTAAAGCCTCTGATGCCATAATAGAAAACTATGTAGTTGTCATACATTTCCTTGAGGGAGCACTTTTCAGCTCAAACTTCACTCTTGAATAAAACTGTACCTATATTATACACCCCAGTATTTCTAAAGAAATAGTATGAGGAATCTAATGAACTTTCCATGCACTATAAGAAATGCCACTTAATCAATTTCTCTCCAAGCTGGCAAAATAAGCTGGAAAGATTCTAGTTGAGGAAACCTTTAGAAGTTGGAATCCAAAAGTTGGAACCCAGTAACAATTTTTTTCTTTTTCAATGGCAGCCAAATTGCTTTACAGCTCTGATGCATTGAATTTCAGGGGATTAATTACAAATGCTGGTTTGGCTTGTCTTTAGGTTTCTAACGGGTAACCAAAGAATGCAAAGAAATTGTGCTGAAAAACATGTACATATTCTGCTTAATCTGATGTGATGAAGAGACTTTGTCCACATACTGAACCTTTGATATTCTTTATATGTTTCATGCTCAGTTAACGTTTTGTTGGGTTTTGCTTTTGTATTTAGTTCTTGAGCAAGGAGTTTCATGACAGGTCTGAAGATCAAGCATTTGTATTTAACACTGGTAATGTGATTTTTCCTTTCTTCAGGTGTAATAAAAAATGGTGGCGTGAAACCTAATATCATTCCTTCTTACACTGAACTAGAGTTTTACTTGCGTGCCCCTTCGATGAAAGACCTTTCTGTTCTGACAGAGAAGGTTGAGAACTGCTTCAAATCTGCAGCACTGGCCACAGGATGCAAAGTAAGAATGTATTCATGGTCATGTTTCCATTACTCTGGAGATAAGGTAGGGCAGAATAGGAAATTGAGGCTTAACAGCATTTGTCTGCATGGTGTTTAGCTGAAAGGTATCAAAATGTCAATGATACTATTTGCTCTTCTGTTGCTTTGTGTCCTGAAAGAAAGCTTTGTTTTATAAGTAGAACGGCACGGAATCATAGAATAACCTAGATTGGAAGAGACCTCCAGAGGTCATCTAGTCTAACCCTCTGTTCAGAGCAGGACCAGTTAGAGCAGATTGCTCAGGGCCATGTGGACTTCTGAGTATCTCCAAGGATGAAATTCTACAACCTCTCTCAGCAGTGCTTTACCCACCTCATGGTGAACAAAGTTTTTCCTGATGTTTATACTGTGATGGCTGAGCACTGAAACAGGTTGCCTGGAGAGATTGTGGTGTTTCTGTCCTAGGAGATACTCAAAAGCTGCATTGATATGGTCCTGGGCAACCAGCTCTAGGTGACCGTGCTTGAGCAGGGGAGGTTGGAGAAGATGACCTCCAAGGGTGCTTTCCAACTTCAGCCAACTTCTGTGATTCTGCTGTTTCTAACAGGAATTTTCCTCTCATAGTATCACTGGACATCTCTAAGAAGTCTGGTTCTGTCTTATCTCTACTCCCCCAGCTGACAGCTTACCCTTTTCTGAAGGTTCAGCAAACCAAGTTCTTTCAGCCTGTCCATGTATATCATGTTCTCCAGCACCCTAACAATCTTGATAGCCTTTTCTTGGACTTGCTCTAGTCTTGAGTTCAGGAACACAAAACTGAACACAGTACACCAGCTGTGGTCTCACAGGAGTTGTCTGCATTAATAATAAAGATATTAAAACAGTAATGGCACCAGTATTGATTGCAGATGGATGCTACAAGTAACAGGCAGCAATTTGGATTTTTGTGCCACTGATGGTAAGACTTTGAGCCTGAATGTCTTCTGTGTCCACTGAGCCAGACTATCATCATGAAAAACTAAGCTTGGTTTGTGCACCATCTGCTCTTCTAGGAATCTATGCTGGATAGTCACAATCACCTTGTAATTCTTGTGCCTGGACATGGGTCTTAAGAGGATTTATTTGGTCTATAATCTTCCTAGGAGCTTGAGGGCAGGACAGTCCGATCAGTCTGTAATTTCCAAGATACTCCTCCTGGCCCTTCAAGATGGATGGGACCTTTAGCTCTTTTTCAGTGAGCTGAAGCATCCCTCTGTTTCCTTTGTCCTGTTAAACAGGCTCATGTGGCAAACAAATATGAAAAACTGAATGATATTTCAGTTAGCATTCTTATTTTTTTGCTTTTAGTGAGTAGAAGTGTCTCTCCTGTTGCTGGTTCCAGCAATATCATTACCTTGTAATGTGTTATGAAGATACGTGGTTCTGCCTGCTCTGTGGTTACAGGTCAATGGCTAATACAGCTGTGAAAAGCATGTCTATGTTCATCAGAACAGATAGGTATTGTGTATATGAATGTGAGCTAGTGAGTTTTAAGGTCTATTTGAGGCATTAGATGCTGTTTTCCTGGTGTGGCCCCTCCACTCTAACTAGAAAAGGATTTCAGAATGTGTACTTTATGCAGAATGAAAGTTAAGATCTCTTTTGAAACTTGACATTGGTATGTTTTTTTCACATTTGTTTTCAAATTTCTTGCCTGTGTGAAGCCATTTCATGAATGGGGCTGTAGCTATTGGAGGTGTTCTGAACAAAAACAGTAAAATAGAATTTGGTGAAAGACTGAATTGATTTCTATGTAGTTTAATAGTACCTGCAGTGGAAATCGTGAGAAGCTGTTACAGGAAATGCTTGCTTTACTATTTTTGGAGATGCTTTGCATGAAATCTATGCTTCTGGAATTTGGCTGTCTAGTGCAAGCTTGACAGAACACAAGCTGTGTTTTGATCAAGGCTAATAATTTGGCAGTGTGTCACATTTTTGAAAGAAACTTAGCAATTATGTCTGTTTTGACATGAGCTTGAAGTATGGACATGTATTTAACTTCTACGTGCTTTAAATTGTTTACATTAAACTGGCTTAGGTTGGTGAAAACTTTCTAATCATGTGGGTTTTCTTGTCTAGGTGGAAATAAAAGGTGGTGCAAACGATTACTACAATGTGCTTCCAAATAAGAGCCTGCAGAAGGCTTACAAGGAGAACGGAAAGAAGCTTGGAATAGAGTTTATATCAGAAGATTCTGTCTTGAATGGTTTGTCAGGTAACTCGATCTGTGTGGGGTTTTTTTTTTTGTTATGACTTAAGAGTTGATCAATCTAAGCTTAAGTGTATAAAATAATGGGATAGAGGTAGGTTAAACATAGTTTGGTCAGAATAAAAAAGACAAATTAGAAAAATTGAAGCTTTGTAGAAGGATTGTACTTCTGGCCTGTGTTTACATATTTGTTGTAAAAGGTGAGAAATTTTCCCAACAGGTATGGAAAGCAGTAATCTTTTACTGACAATATTTCTGAAAGCATTTCAAGAAAGAAACGATTTGGTTGGAGGGAGGGTTGGAAGGATGGAAAGATAAGAATTGTCTTACTGAGAACATGAGGATGTGGAATGAATTGTGGCTTATTCTGTTGTTTTGAATTACAGAATTCTGGTTTATGCTGTGAATGAAGCTTATGATTCAATTTTCAGGAACCTGGCTTAACAATATTTTCCAAGCTTGCATATGGACAAATGTACTAGTACCTAACTAATATTTTAGAGGGAGTTTTTGAAGAGATTAAGTGGAAGTTTAAGTGTTTCAGTAACCCTAATTTAAATGTCTCTCCATTAACACGTAATACTGTGCCTCTAATTTTAGTTCATGAGTTCAACAGACTAGTTTTCTAACGGGTGCCATTCAAGTAGGTGTTCACTTCTGGGTCTTGACTATGTCTCAAATTATTTCACTTTCTTGGTGTCTCAGAGGTTTACTAATAGGAGTTTGAATTCTTGAATGCTCAGGTGGATTTCTCAATACACTTAGCAGGCTTTTCCCCCCCCAAATTTTCCTACAGGAGCTTTGTTCAAGTCTTATAAGTGCTGCTGATACTTTATGGGCTTCGCTACTGATCATAACTGTATACAGTCGTGTTAAAGGTTCTTCTCTTCGATTAGAAGGAAAAGATTGTTTTCAATAAAAAAATTGTTACTCCAGTTAGTTTTATTGTAGTACTAATCTTATCTATATTAAATGCAGATTATCTTAGAATAATAGAGATCTTGGTGTTTGGGGATAGAGTTCTCCAAACTTTTGTCTGTGTGTGGGAGACAGCACATCTAATGGTATTCTGGTAGTTTTTCTCTTATTTCTTACTTTCCTTCCAAATTAAGGCAATGCTAGCATATTTTCTCCAATGGATTCATTGTCTTGGGTTTACAAACAAATTGTAACTGCAGGCAGATTTTTTTCTTTATTCAGTGTCATACAAGTAAGACTACTACTTTACTCATTTAGCCTAAGAAGGGTGCTGAGGAACCTTATTTTAGAATGTTTACTGTAGTGAAACGTTCTGGAGCCCTGTGTTGCTTCCCTCAAACCATTGTATTAAGGGTGAAGATCATGAATACTGGCGATCATGCTGGTTCAGAGGACTTTGAATGAACATAGTACAGACACCTAATTCTAATAGTGCTTTCATATGTAAGTTACATGATGTGCTAAATGTTAAAAATTAACTTTTGCTTAAACTGAAATTCTCAATGTGCCTGTCCTGTCCTTAAATTGCTTGTTGAATGTCAAAATGTGCTTGAGCAATTACGTTTTTATTGCAGACTGCAGCAGGCCTTACTGAATTTTCTTTCCACAGCTGCTTCTCTGAATCTTTTGCAGTGGGGATTCAGGATTGATAACAAAGCACAGTCTCCAGAGACATAGTAGTGGAATTTTGTATGCTACCCTTTTTGGGAGGGGTTGAGTGTTTTGTCTCATCTCTTTCAAGACCTCTATTTCTATTTAGTTTTCATATGGTTTTCAATGTTTTCTTTTAGGATATCAGTTTCTTCTGTTGAAAGGGAAGGAAGATAGCTCAGTTGCTTCTCCATGTCTGTGCAGCAGAAAAGTCGTTAACAGATGAGCATACTCGCTGCCACCTCTACATGGGTATTAGTATCGGTCTGCTTACAGGTATCGCTCTAGGCAGCTAAGCATTATGAAGAATTCCTTTAGTCCATGAAATCACACTACCTTGTGTGTCCCTTGTGCACACTCCACTCGTTGGCACACAGCCCAGGGTGGTGTGAAATAATGTGAATCTGAGTTAGCTTTGTCCAGGTGTCATGACCTGTTTCTCCTGCTTGTAGGGTACCTCTGCTACAGGATACTGATAACCTCCCAAAGCAGATGGCTTAATTTAGAATGCCTTAGTTGAGGCACCCACACTTGTGATACTTGTGACGACTTGCTCTGATATTTTTAGCATTCATGGGGTTCATTGGCTTCCTATGCACAAGACTGATAAAGATAAATGTAAGAAGGAGCCAGTATGTTTTTGAAAATACCACTTCTGAAGCATGAGGCTGTATATAAATGCTTCCTGGAATCTTTCCATTTTCCCCCTCCGTTCATATTTGTGGTAATACTGCCTTCCATTATATGCTCAGGGACTTGAATAGGCTTCAGTATCAGCTTCAGGATGGTTTTTGAGAGGCTGGAGCTCCCACTACCTTTTTGTTGAAGACTGCACTAGTCTGTATATTGTATTGATAACTGTGCAGTTATGCTTATAGAAGGAAACCTGATCTGTACATCTCGAGCATACAGTTCCACATGTTTGTATGGAAACTATTGGACCACTTGATGTTTTAAACATGCCACTCGGTATGATAAAGGGGAAGATTTGACTGTCACATTTTTTATTAAAAACCTGCCTGGATTTTGGCTTGGTGACCTTTCCATCTTAGTAGAAGATGCCAACTTTAAATCCCTTGCATCCAGCAACAATAACTTGTAAACTGCAAGTAGATTGGATATGTATATAATTTTAAGTGGAGTTACATGACTGAGAGCTGGGATGCACTGAAATTCCTAATGCTTCATTTGCTGTGTGAGAGCAGGGAAAAAGGCCAACACAGTCTTTTCAGCAGCTTGTGTATTTAAGGCTTAGTAAGGAAAGTCTAGAATTCTTGGTTGTAGTCTGGAGTAGGCAGAACTTCTGGACTTCTGGTTTGTCTTTCCAGACTGACCAAGGAATGGATCAATAGTGTAGACTACTGAAAATAAAAATAACCTCTTGCTGTGCTAAGAGTTGGATTTTCTTCAAATGCATACTGAATTTATAGGAAAAGATCTTTTTTTTTGGACAAGCCTTCCTGCTTCCATTTGTCTGCAGGCAGAGCAGATATTGAGCTAGTCTTGTCCTCTTTGATCACATAATGTAGGCTCTGTGGATTCGCTTCTAATAACCATCCATATGTTTCCAAGTAAAATCTATATTCTTCAATCACTTCATTATTAAGTCTTAAGGCATTAGCAATATCTTGTCTCCGTAAAGTATCATATGGAGGCTACCTGATGTGTTACAAATAATGTTAAATCTTTGGAACAGTCATTTTATATGCCATTGCTACAGAAAGAAAAAAAAATTCCTACAGCTCTGATTGGCCTGAAAAAAGTGAATTTAGATCTTAGTTGGTCATCCCTATTTTTCCTTGCTATGAAACAATACTTCCTCTGGTATCTGAATTTCACAATAACTGGCATGTTGATTTCTCCAGCTTCTAAATGTCATTTTAACAAATACTGAGTGGATTGCTTGTTTGGGATTAAAAAAAAAGAAGACACCCAGGAAGTAGTTGCAGACTCTTGGATGATTTACTAGAACAGTCTACTACTTCCGGATGGTATCACTAGATAGATAAGGTAGTACTTTGAGATAGGTACTGTCACTAACATACTGGAAAGTGCTAGTCAGGTATGAAAGAATCATCGTTAAAGTCTGCTGCATTGCTATCAAGACTGGTTTTTTTTTGTCTACAGAGCACTAGTCTTTTGTCTGGAGTTTAGTTCTGTTCGTTATTTCAAGAATGCTTGTGCTGTTAAAGTTTCCATAACTGAGAATAATCGAAAAACAAAGGAAAAAAATAGTTCTCCTCAGTCTTTTTTGTTTAAAGATTGTTCCTACTTCAGAGTCCCCTACCTAGTGCTGAATACTTGCATACCGGTAGAAAGCAGTAACTGTTGGACCTGGTTCTAAGGGCTGTAGCAGAAAAATAGCCAGACTGCCCAAAACTCCCAAGGTTTGCAGCTTTCATTGTTTCTGAATTAACAGCTTACTATTAGGAGGTGCTTGATGAAAAATTGATGGTAAATGGAACAGGAACATGATACATCTTCCTTGCGGTCCAGTAAATGATTATGGATTAGAAACGCACTGGAGGGCAGCATCTGAAGATGGCTAGTTAGGGAAAACATCTTGGTGATGGGAGACTTTGAATGGATAATGACTCATTAGAAATGCTTTTATTTTAGTATTTGGGGCAAAGGCTGTTCTTTTTTTAGATATGGGCTGGAGATAATATCTATCATACATTTTCTTACAGCATTCAAAACTCTTCAACGCTTTTTCATTGAGAAAATTTCTGTGCTGCTTCTAGGTTCCACAGACTTTGGAAACGTTACGTTTGTAGTCCCTGGGCTTCATCCTTATTTTTATATTGGCTCTGATGCATTGAATCATACTGAGCAGTACACAGAAGCTGCAGGTGAGTGGAAGTGAAAAGTCTGAGAGATTTATATCTGGAACCATTATGCATGTTGCTGACTCTTCACTACAGGAAATTTAGAAATTACAAATATTTCAAGTTAGTGGATTAAAGCTTTCACATGCTTCTATGGTATTCAAAGCTACTGTAGTAAATATAAAAGTGTTAAGTACTAGATCTGAAAGTGGCTGCATGTGAATATCTATGTAGAAATGGATTGCTTTCTTCAAGCATGATGGGGTCTGAGCTGAATATGGACCCTGAAACAATTTACTTAGTTAATTACGGTGTTGCAGGAAAAAAACTGAAAAAAATGTAGAATTTCTGGTTTTGTGTTTGAAGTTAAATATACATGGGAAGGATGACCACTCCTCATACTAAAAGCCTGACTTAGCATACTATCTAGACAGAAGAAACTAGAAGGATTATCCCTGGCAGCGTATTCAGAAGAGTTTCTAAACATGAGCCAAAAGATAAAAGTAACTTTTACTCCTAAAGCATGATACTCTGGAAAAGTAATAGATAACAGTATAAAACTCTACATTTTCTAAAAATGAAAATGTGAATTCGCATTTTCCTGTTTACATCAGTTGCAGAAAGTTAAGTACTTTCATGTGAAGTTTTGTTTTGAGGCATTAGAAAAATTCATGCAAGTAGATTTTTTTTTTAAGAAATTGTTCTTGCAATTGAAACTTGAAGATTTTATTTTATAGAATATGCTTTATGCAGTAAGCTAGTGGTTTGTATCTAGTATTAGTAATCTAACCGGAAATTTCTCTTTTTTTCCTCCAGGGTCACAGAATGCTCAGTTCTATGCTTTGCGTACAGCAAAAGCTTTGGCAATGACAGCACTGGATGTAATTTTCAAGCCAAGTCTGCTAGAAGAAGTCAGGGAAGACTTTAGACAGGTGAAGCTAAAAGAAGAAGGACAAATAAATCCAGTAGAATCAAACAAAGAATCTGGTGTTGGTGTAGGAGCATGTGCATCACACTAAACTTTATTAAACCTCCCTCAGTAGGATTGACTTAATGGAGATGCTGTGTTTAAATCCCAGAAGGGGCTGGATAAACACAGAGCTGAAGAAATGTGTTGATTTTTTTTTGGACTTTAGGAGAAGCAAATAGTATCATTGCTTTCAAAAACGTGCAATTTCATCTAGCTGTAATGTTTGCTGTATTCAATATGGTGATGTATTTCAGAGAGATCTCAGATATGCTGTCTTTAAGTTGCAGTGTTGAATAAATGATAGTGTTTAGATCTCTTGTCAGTGACTTTCTGTGTTACTGAAGTAATATTCCTTATAGGGGAAATACAGCATTTACATGGAAATTCTTGTTCTAAAATAAGCACTGTTCACTTGGTGATCATAGGCTGAATCTGATCTTTGAGGCATTTCTCTCTGGCCAGTCACTTGTTCTTGGGACAAGATAGAGGCTTAAACTGAGCTGATTTCACTGGAGAGAAGGGTGTATGTTTGGAAGTGTGCCTGGTTTTGACAGTCGTAACTTCTAGCAATGGAAAAGAACAGTTTGTATGGAAACATGATCTGTAAAGGCTGGCTGTTGTGAAACGTGTTGACCTTCCTCCTAATTAATTTTATAGGTGCTGTGGAGAAGTCATTGATCAAAAAATTGGAAAGCAACTACATGTTTATTTGTTTAAATTAACACATTTAAACTGCTGCAGGAAAACATGTGCACCTTTTCTAAGTTCTACTCTAAGGCAATACAAGTGTCCACACCAGGTGTTGTACTAGCTTAACTGATCCGAAAGGTGTGTGTTAATTTAGTTAAACCAGTAGAAATCTTTTCCACAAAGGTGCAGGCATGGTACCATGAAGCAGTAAATGACGGTAACTTTAAACTGGTTGCACGCAAACCCCTGCTGTAAGCTCTGAGAAGCTTGCGCTGAGGATTCCTTGCGCAGTAACTGGCTTCTCAAACCTGTTTGTTCCCACATCCTAAGCAGCAGATCCGTTAAGTCTTGCCAGTCGTCCTTTCTGTGTGTTGTGGTGTTAGTCAGTTTAATCCTTGTTATTTTGCTTCCCAGAGACATTAATGTTGCAGATTTCATCTAGGTGTTGGTCTGTGTGTCCAAACCTTTTTAGGATTTTTTTTATTTGCTTGTTAAAGAATCATGTGAATATGTAGTGAAGGAACTAATCTTCAGATGCGAATTGCTGAGTCGGTGGACTGGCTGGGTGAAAAAGCAGCTTACTGGTTAACATTTCCCTCAGCATAGGTATTATAGTAAGCTTCTGAAAAGAAGTGAGGCAAACTCTGTTCCCCAGGAAGTCAGAACACCCAAAATAATTTCAGAAACCTTGTTTTTAACAGCACTGGTCTCTAAATGATAAATTCCAGAATTCTAATCAGCACTTATTTTATTATATTTCTAAATTTGGAAAAAACGTTATCTTGGTTTAACTGTGGGCTCCCTCTGTGTTTCTGTGCGTGCTCTTTAACACAGACCTCCAGCTGCTATTGAAGAATTCTATTGAGACTTTCCCTTAGCAGGGAAAAAGTATGCCTAGGCTGGCTTGTGTGTCAAGCAGATGTTGTAGGCAACCTAACTTTCAGATGATACTTCAGATACTCTGTGCTCATAGTAATAGGACACAGACTGTCAATATCTGAAATGCTCTGTGTCTTTGGAAAAAGGAAGTAACTGTGTATCTGTTTCTGTAAGAACTAGAGGTATAAGCAATGTTTTCTATTACAAACCAATTGTTTGAAGAGTTGAGTGTGGCCATAAGTATTCCAGGTTACAAGATGGTCCATCCTTACACCAGTGTCCTTGCTTTCATTAGCAGACCATTTTGACAGATGAATGCATGAAACAGCTGAGGGTTGGACTCTTGAGCTACAGGTATGTCCAGGATAGTGAGCTGGATACTAAATCCAACTGAAATTTGGCCCAAAGTTGGTCAAAGGAACTTTCTCCTTAACTTTAAATTTAAACCCTGCCTTGCCAGTTCTCAAGCATGATTACAATTCATTATGTTCTGCTGGGTTAGCAAGGTAGTTTGTGAAATTCCTTAGCATATGTGGCTTTTTATGTCCTGCTGCATGAACTGCCTAACTTCTTGCTTTGCTGTTTTTAAGATGGAGTGTTGGAGTGGGAGGGATACATGCAGCACTGCTGTGTTCCCTGCAAGCTGATGCGCATCGCAGCCTTCTCAGTGCTCTTTGTCCAGAGCAGCTGGCTGTTGGCTGCATCATGTCCATGATCATTTAATTAAATGTTTCTGCACTAAAAGCATGTCTTAATTTTGTTGTAATCATTGCTGGAATTAAAATGAAACTGAAGTACTGATTAAAGATGAGTTGATATCAATAAAGCAGTTTAATTGTGACTGAGTTTTCTTGTCCTTTGACTCATACTAGGATGCTACATGACTGCATTTGAAGAGCATGTTTGATCTTATTTTTTTTAGTTTGGTATGATTATGTAAGAGTGAGGGTGTGTTAAGTTTTCCATTTCAGTCTGCCATAGTGAGCAGGTTTATGTGAGGGTTGATGCTTTTCAAATACAATATTTTAATGGTAGTCAATATAATTTTAGGGCTGTTTTAACTATTACAGCATGTTAGTATTCATAGAATAATAGGAATGGTGCTTGGGAGGGCTCTCCGGAGGATCTCTGTTAGGCTAAACCCGGTCCAGCCTCCAGCTTGAAGTGGGATTATCACCCACACTGCATCAGGTGAGCTTGGCTTTGTGCTGAATCCTAGAACTAAAGCAGTTTGGGATTTAACATTAAGATTTTACTGTCACAATGATATTGTAGATGAGAGAAATTTATTTCCTGTGGGGGATAAAACTCACTTTGATCTTCACTAATTTATGCTCAGAAATCACATCTATGTGAAAATATCCAGTATGTTTTTTAAGTTACCCTAACAGCAGTCTTCCTCAAGCTGTTTGTAATTTAAGAATACTGGCATACTTGTCAAGAGTAGTACTTCTGGCAATAAATCAAAAGGTGTAAGTAGTAAACCATAATTGCTGAAGTGATTCTGAACAGCTGATAGCAAATCACAGCTGTTTAAGGATGAGGTGATTATGGCCAGACTTTGTGAAGAACTTAAGGCCTCTGCCAGTCTACCAAGCTACAGTGTTTCCTCATTTAATATCTCTCCTAGAACTTGAGGGAAAGATGTTTTAAACCAACCTCGCTTAATACAAAAATTAAAAAAAAAAAAAGAAATGCAATGGATTTCTTTTTATGGAAAGATTTGAAGGAGAGAACTTGTAATGTGCAAGCTAAGCTATCTGGTGTAGAAAGATCCAGCAGCCTTTCTTCAAACAGTAAGTGGGGAGCAGCTTTATGTTCTTGTGAACTATATTTCCATAATAAATTATTTCCTGTTGCCCGAGTGCTCTGTACCCCATTACACTGCAGTCACAGAGAGCAAGACTCTTCCTGTGAACAAGAGCTGTGACACATTAGCTGTTGAAATAAGTCTTTGGATAGTATTCATGAAAAGTGGTCTTCTAACTTTCTAATAGCATTCTTTAAAACATCTTTTTTTTTTTTGTAGAGCAAAATATTTGGGATTAAATCTTTCTAAAATAAAGAAAAAGCCTATGTGATTTCCTGTTTTTCCCTAAAGTTTATAGTTCCCTGGTCCTGAAAGTAGCAGCCCTCCGCAGAGCCTCTGTCCGCTGGCCTGGCTGGCTGCTGCTGGCATCCATGCGTTGGTGTGTTTATTAGTGCTGAAGTCACTGGGGCAAGATTGCTGCTCTTTTAGCTCCCTTTGGGCACTAATGGCAGCTAAAAAGTGTCTGACGAAACTCATCAAGGATTTTTCTGAGCCAAAACCGCATCTGGACTTCCCTCTTCAAAAGTAGCGAGAAGCCAAATGCCTCGGTCCTAGGAAAGAACGAAGTCCGTGTGGTTGTGGATAGCCTCAAGAGCCATAAGCTATACACTGTTGTGCAGTGCTAGCACTTATGGTTGCTATGCAAAGTTATACTTCAGCTGTTTAGTCTCAACGATAACCAGCAAATGTAATACTGGCTCCTCTCTTCTTAGCTTCTCAAGACCCCGTTGAGCACATGTTCGTCACAGTGCTGGAATCTTGCTTCATAGCTGGTAAGTACTTAAAATTCATCAGGAGTTGTAATTTCCCTTAGGTTTCCTGTTTATATTTATTCTTTCAGTTTCCGGAGACCAAAATATGCATCACACCCTACAATTTGTTCAGCTTTTGTGTATTTGTTTCAGTGTCTGAACGGCCGCGCTCACGCCTTGTAGTGCCGAGTCCCATTGTGGAACACGCAGTGCGGGTGGTCTCAGCTGCTTTTTATTTCTCATCGCTGCTGCTTCTGTGCTCCATCAAATATGATGCTGCTGTATGAGCAAGTGCAGGAGAGCAGAGTCCCAGGGGCTTCTACTTGCTCATTAGGGCTTGCAGGGAATTTGGATCTGTTTTGTCCTGAGAGAATCACTTGCTCAGGTGTGCAGCATGTAGAAAGAGAGACATACAATAATACCATTACTGTGAGAATATCCGTTTACTGGGGAAGAAAAGAGATCGTTGATCTTTTTTCATGCCTTCTCACTGTTCTGTCTGTTCCTGACTGAAGTTTACCTCCTTGCTGCTTCACCTGGCAGTGATCATCAGCATCCTTAAAGACCATTAAAGGCTTCAGTCTCCAAAGCTCTCAATCGAGACATGCTCACAGGCAGAACTGGGGCCTATCCATAATTCACACAGACCAGCCAATACGCTTCAGCTCCTCACAACAGCATCATCCCAGGCTGGGCTTTGGGTTAACTTCCAAGAAATTGGGCTGAATTATACTGCAAAGTGTCTCCCTAAGGAAGAAGAATGAGGGCCATAACATACACAGTCGGGGTGCAAAGCTTAGTGCCATCTTCTTGGCGATTTTGAGTTTGTGTGCAGGCTTCTTGTCAGAGCCCTGCCTGTGAAATCCCAGGGCTCTCCAGCACTACGCGCCTCACAGGATTTAAGGACACTTGGTATTTTACTGGATCGGGTCCTGAGCAAAAAAAGGTCTTATGTACGTGTATAAACTCATGGAGATCATTCTTTTGAAGGCAGAAAACAGACAGTGCTGTATAAATGTGAAGTTTTATTGTGATTTTTGAGTGTTTCTAGAAATAAACAAAACCAAACAAATCACTCTGGTTTGTTGTGGAAATGGAAAGGAGCAGAGTGTTAATGATTGGATACAAAACCATACACTGGAATGTTAAAAGCCAAAACACTGCGTATGTAAATATGTTTAATGAGTACAATTGTTGATAGCAAACACTGGCTGTGTATGGCATATCCTTGTACTTACAGAATACATCTATATACACATTTATATAAGACTGAAAAGGCACTAGAGTTTCCCAAATAAAACACAAGTAAATTAACAATGTAAATCCAAACATGGAGGTTGGGGAATCTGTTTAGGGAGACTTGCTGCAAGGGAGACTTTGAAAATCACATGGGAAATTAGAAACCAGTCTCTCACTGATAGCCAGGGAATTCAAAAGTCCATCTCCCCTTTGTGTCTTCAAAATCTCCCTTAATATCCTGGTCAGATGCCAAGTAACGTATATAGTATGAGATTAAGGAATGTACAGTACTGCAGCAAACTACATAGCATTAAGCTTCTTATGAAACTGGAGAGCTTACTATAAAATCTGGCACTCCTGTTCCTGCTGTTCTTATAATTGTAGAAATAAATGGGTTCTTACAATACTGAGAATTTAAATACATTCCGGTGCGAGTAGCGCCCAAGAAATCTTGGCGCTATTTGCGGGAGAAGGTGCCATTGCAATAAGGGAGGGTGGCCACCCTTGGTGGCCAGCCTTTCGTCTGCTTTTCCCAGAGTGACCCTTCTATTTTCATTTGACTGAAGCGTTTATGGTTTAAGAAAATATGGGGTTTTTTTTTAAATCTCTTGAAAAAAACGTCACTGGGGAATAACATGATATGAAGGAAACTTGATAAAACCAAGCTAAGATAGTATGCGTGTGTGGGAAAAAAAAAAGCTATGTAGAAATGAGTAGTAAAACTACCTGATGCGTAGGGTGTCTTTTAATGATTTTAGCTTTTGTGATTTCGTTGCCTTAGCTATGGAGGGTAGGCTGTGAGTGCAAGGTGAGCGTAGGTAGTTTTGCAGGTCATGATTTTAGCAGTTGTAAGAAACGCTGAGTATGTTTACATGACATTTATTTACGTTAGGAAATTAAAGCAATAACCAGCAGTCTTCAAACAACTGCGACATCTGCGTCACGAGCACTACGCATAGAGTGGCAGATCAGTCAGTCCTGGGCAGATTTTGTGTCAGAAGATTCACTTTCCTTTTGGAGACACGAGTACTTTGGTCTAATTCTCAGGGCAGCTACACCTGTAAAAGACAACCACGTCTGCTGTGCAGGGAATAATGACTGTCATAATTGTGTGCAAAATCATGCGCGTGTTTGAAGTCCTTTTACCGCCACACCCTTGCTGAGCTGTGTGGATGTAGGTGGAGAACACGTGGCAGCAGACCAACTGAATGACTGCGCTTTCTGAGACACCTCTGGTGCTCCTGTTTTTGTAAAGGCCCCTGATTCCATTCAACCAATTCTTGCTTTCCTGAAATATTTCGTTACTTCCACGTTTACAGATTTTGCCTTTTTCATAAGGAGCATTTAAGCTGGCTGCCTGCTCTGCAGAAACTGCGATGGAGAGTTGGGACTTAACACTGAGTGCCCCCAGCTTCGGCTCTGTCTCCTCGCTCCTGCCCTGGAAGGTGCTGAGCCTGCCCGAAGGGCATGGCAGGGTGCAGGGGAGACGGGTGCAGCGCGGAAGCAGAGGTGGCTAGGTGTACCGGGGTCTGCAATGGAGCTGCTCTCTCGTAGTGGAAGCACCTTTTTGCTTCATTCCAAAGTTTTTGGTATCCATAGCAATTCAGATATAAAGTCCTGACAATTGCTGTGTCACCTGTTGAGCACCTTTCTATTGTGCTTTTACTAAAAGTGGATGGACTGGTGCAATTACTAGTGGCTTTAGCAAGGACAAGAAGTTACAGGCTGCAACAGGTTCTCAGGCTGTACAGACCAGTAACGCCCAGACTACCGCGGAGAGAAGGGGCTTCTCCTGTAGTACCTTCAGCCTTTTTGTAGACACCTGACTGTCTTTGGATCATTTTCTCGAGAAACCTGTGCTCTCTCCCAGGAAATTCAACAGCAAAACTCCCACTGACCCAAATAAGCAGATCCCAGGAGAGCTCCCGTGTTTCCCAGAGCACTTGATTATCATCGCAGAAAGTCCAGCTTTCGTTCATTCCTTAGTAGGTGTACATTGCAAGTCCTATTTTAAAAAGATAGTCAAAACAGCTGGGAAAGATTTCTGGGTTTTAAATGTGACCAAGACAAAGCACAAATCTGAAAGCTCTCCTGCACGGAGCTGTCAGTGCAGCGCTGCTAGGGCAGCACGCGTTTAGCAGCGTTAGCAAGCTTTAGCCAGCAATAACCTCGCCAGAGTGCTTCCCGGTACTGGATATTTTGTGTTTGTGATGACCATTTCCGACCTCGTCCTGCAAACACGCAAGTATTTGCATATTCTTTGTATTTACTGGTATTGAACGTGGTAAGTGTGCTGAGTTGAGAGATGTATGCGTGCGCGCAGGTGCTGAGAGAATTAGGATCTCAGGGGCGCAAAATGGAGGATGCACCATATATAAGCAACTGGCAATTATAGTCACTTGTTAAAATAGTTTACAGTGGCCTGTGAGGCACAAGAAGGAACATAGCACAGCTTTAAAGAAGTATAAAATTTTAGATTGTATATCCTATATTTTGCTGAAATGTGAAACTTGCACAATTATTTATGCCACAGGTGAGTTGCATCTAATAAAAAAAAAAATCCTGAAAAAAATCCTTCCAATTAAAACAATTCTGCATTTTCCTTCTGTTAGCCTATGAGCCGCTACTTTCGCTTAATGTCACAAAGCTCTGTGACTACAGAAGTTGCATATATTTATGAAAAAATGGACCAGTATATCAAATTAAATAGAATGTATGCACCAGGGAATATTATTCTGGAGTACTTGTCGATGGCATGAGTGTCGATCCGCATGCTGACGTATCTCTGGTTTTTCCTCCTGCCTGAGCCCCTCTCAGACCCCAGCGCCAGCTGCACCATCATGCGGTCTTGTTTATCTCCATTCTCGGACACGTAGTGCCCCAGTTCGTTCACATCCCCGTCGTTGAAACTGCCGTCCATCATCATGGGCCGAGGCTGAGGAAGGCTGCACGCGCAGGGAAGCTGCGGACACAGGTAAGCGCAGGGTGGTTTTGAGTTGTGTCTAGATGTACGCAGACAACCCTTTTCTCCCCACTTTTGTCGGAGGGGGGCAAAGGAGGGGGACAAGCCTGGGGAATTCAGGCTACTGGGACGCGAAAGGGAGAATGAGAGGATGGAGCTGGGCAGCAGCTTTTTCCTTCTCCATTTTCATGCCTGCAAGACGCAGTGCAGTCAGGGAGAGAGCGCGGCTGTCTGTGGAAAAGCTCATTTGGCTTAAGGTTGTTGGACCTGTACCTTGAAGCTGAGAAAATCAGAGAAGAGGGCAGAGGGAAACCACAGGGAGGAGTGTACGAGGCTCGCCCCAATTGAAGAGAAGAGCTTAGGCTGAAATTTTGGGTGGTTATAATTTAGTGTAAGGAAGGCAGAAGGGAGAAGTTTGGACCATTGTGTAAGTTTAGACTCTGCCTGGGGAAAGGTAGGGGATGTCTGCCATGTTATCTCAAACCCAAGACACAGTATCCATCTGGTGCTATTCACAGGTTTGGATCTTCAGTATAAAAAAATATTTAAAGGTAAAATCCTAACGTAGGGGCAGTGGAGGACTATACGTAGAGGGAACTAGTGTCCTCAGACTCTGAAGAAAGAGCAGTGAGCTTGGGTGAGGGTTGGCTGTAACAAATCTTTATAACCCAAAATGCCACGCTGCTGGTGTCTCTTTACAGGCACCATATTCTCCCCAGGCAGCTGAGCGCAGCACACTGCAGTTGCAAACTTCTGAACATTTCTAGACATTTGCCATACCTTTTCCCAGGGCATAAAGCTGCATTGGAGATAGAAAACCTCACCTTGTCACGCAGTTTCCTCTCCTTCCGCTCTTGCACCGTAGTCAGGTAATTCACTGCTGCGTATTCCAGCACCGAGAGGAAGACAAACACAAAACTGACCCACAGGTAAATGTCCACTGCTTTGATGTAGGAAACACGAGGCATGGAGGCGTTCACCCCAGTGATGATCGTGGACATGGTCAGCACGGTGGTTATCCCTGGGAATACACCAGCGGAGAAACCATAAGACACTTTCAAACCAGACTCTTCGTCACAAATACAGCTGTTGTTACAACTTCCTGACATCTGGATTTACCTTGCAGTATTGTCTTTCACATTTGAGTGATGGGTTTCACTGCCTGAGGAGGGTCCAGGCAGGCCCTGGTTTCTAACTGGGGTTTTCTTGTCTTTTTGGTGAAAACAGCTCTAGTTTTGGCTGGAGGGTGTCACTAACCTGGTTCTTCCCCACACCACCAGTCTCCCACCCCATGGCCAGGCAGCAGCGCTTTGACCCTGTGCTGGCTGCACCCCATCTCCAGGCTCAGGACAGTCCCTGGAGGGGTACAAGTGCATTGAGTTGGACTCAGTGATCCTTATGGGTCCCTTCCAACTCAACATATTCTATGAATCTATGATTCTGAGTATCTCAGCTTCTAGTTCAACCTCTCCACAAGATGGGCACAAGCGAAGCCCATCTGCGGCTGCTTCCACCAGTTTCTCCAGGCCTGTGTTTTTCGTCTGCTTCTGGGAAGTCCTGCTTCATGGGAAGTCATGGAAGTCACCAGCTGGCTCTCATGCCTTCCCCGGTGCAGCAGCAGAGACTAATGGGGCCCCACAGGGCAAAGCTGCCCCACGTTACACCATGGGTGAGCACAATGAACATGTCAGCAAGGGCAGGAGCTCCTGTAGTTCAGTGTTACCCTGGCTCTGAGGGATGCACTCTGTGGCCCTCTTATTTCAGGGGCTAATTATGTCATATTAATGATCCCTTTGAAAGTTGAAATGGTGTATGTATGTAAGCACAAAGGACTGTATTCACAGGAATATTTAGGTGCTAAAAAGTACTTCTAAAGGCAGTGCCTGCACCTTCTGAAAAGCCATGGCCCAAACCCTTTTAATGGTGTCTCAAGGCAATGGATGCTGTTTCTAAACACAGACATGGATAACTGCCTCATTGCCTCTATATATCCACTCCACCGAGGAATACGATTTTAACAATAAATACAATCCTGAGGTGTGTTGCCTGGAATAAGCAGAAGCCAGCTTAGGCTCAAAGTCTGCAAAAACACAAACAGCACTTTGCTAAGGGCAAAGCATCCGCTTTAGAAGAATATTTATGTCCATAGCATAGTTCTGCTCCCATGCTGACTCCTCTGACATATGGCTTCATCTATCTGAAAGATACCACAAAAGGGGAAGCTGAATCCCTCGCATTGCACTGTAAACTCATTTAACAAGTTGAACCGCAGAGCTCAGCTGACAGTGTTACCTCCACCCTCCCTCCTTTAGTAAAACTCAATAAATCGAGATTTTGTCGGGGCTGCTAATACTGATTTTCACCTTCTCGCTCTCTGGAGTCACTGAAGGTATCCTTTGGCACTTTGGCTTTATATGTGCCCTGTCTCTGTTAACATCAATAAAAGCTGAACAGGACGTTTGTCCTCTGATTTGTACCACGTGCAACTAGTGCTTTTGCAAGCAGGGAAAGCAATCCACTTGGCACTGCAGGGCAGATGGCGAGTTTGTACCATGGCCAGTCCCCCACAGGGGGACACACGTGTGGCATAGCTGATTTCCATGCCACGAGGCAACGTGGGGGCAGAGTATAGCACAGGGGATTTTGTCTTGATGTTCAAGGCCACAGTTGTAGCAATTGTCTCATAGGTCTGCTGACTACAAGATTGTTTTTACCTAAAGGGACTCTGGCAGGAACTGCTCGGCGATCAATCCAGAAAGACACCCAAGACAACATCACCATGAGGGTGGCAGGGAAATAGGTTTGGAGCAGGAAGAAGAAGATGTGTCGGCGTAAAGTGAAGTTTATATAGAGGCGATTGTACCACCCTGTATAACAGAGAGAAGGAAAAAGAGAAGTCACATCAACATCAAACTACTTTCAGATAAGGTGATGTTGCATCAGGGGAACAGCCCCTCATTTGCATTTAGAAAAACACAGGTAACGACGACAGATCATTGATCTTTACAGAAAAGACTCCTTACTGAACCAAATATCAAAGTGTCTCTTAGGACCACATCTTCCAGAGAAGATAATATAACCTGTGCACCTGGAGAGTTTAATTCATGTTAGGGCTTGGTGTGATCTTGAAGAGGGATTGCCTTTCAAGACTACGCAACCATCAAGATGGAAGGCTGTCAGGGCCAGCAGCCTCAGCATGGAAGAGAGGCAGGTCTGATGGGCCACAGGGAGACCTCCCATGGGACAATCCCCTATGGCCAAGGTTGAGAGGAATGATTTGCCCTCCTCATTCTCCCAGCCCACTCTCTGGCAAGCACTCCAGTACCCACCTGTGCTGCTGTAAAAGGCGAGCTTCGTTGTGGTGTGAAACTCCTGGATCAGGAACTGGGAGAGTGATATCCTCTCATCTGTTTTTAGGGAATCGTTCCCATTCTTCCAGTAGAGCATGAGATCATCTTCAGTGTAGGCATCTATGGGAGCAGAGTAAACCTCAGTGCGGTGCATTGAGCCAGCTGCTATCGCACCCACGACCCAAGGAGTGCCCACACACCTTCCAGGCTACCTGTGAGTTCCTGGCTGAAAAGGCCAAATGCCACTGCCCGGCTGAGAGCCGTGCCAATAGTGGGCATGGTTGTGGCAAGGAGTGGACTAGTTCATTGTTACAGCCCTCAGGCCTGATGCCTGGTGCTTTTTGTAAATCCTTCTGTTTCTCTAATCATAATTTTGGACGCATAATCCATGCATCAGGTAACCCACCGCATCGGAACTTGAAAAACTGTCCCTTATGATCATCCTAAAATCAGAAGCAAAGGAAAGGAGACTTAGAGGAAAGAACCTGCTTGGGGTAATGGGGGGAACGGGCTATTAATAGTCTGAGGTGTGTGGGAGCACAAATTCTTAGGTAAATTTTCTGCCTGTGATGCACACATGAACATTACAGGTCTTTGTTTTTTAATACATGTGGAAATATAGTAAAGTTAATCCTTTCAGATGGGGTTTAGTAACAACTATTCCCAGAGAGTGAGAAAAAAATCACACATGAATATATTAAAACAGAATTAAGATTATAATTCCTTAATGTAGGATTAAGAAGGAGAAGAAAAAAAGCCTCCTAAAAAGCTAAAAGTTTGTAGTATCTCTGTACGAAATCCAGCCAATTTGTGCCTGTGTCATACTTGGGACAAAGGAGCTACAAGTGGGTATAAGCTGGATTTATCTCTCATAGGCATAAGAAACGTAAGAGGAAGGTGATTAATGTCGCTGCCCCGTCATGGCATCTACACCACAGATGAGCAGATGGTGCACATGAGGGGCACAGCGATATTTATTTATGTGTTTGAGGGCACCTGGGCCAGCAGGTGCTGCTGGGGACAGCCAACCTGCAGGCAAGCGGCTTGAGGTCCTCTGAGGACAGGGTGGCAGTGGGGCAGCCTGGCTGGCTTTTGGGGCCACTGGCATGACAGCGCTCACAGCTGGTGTTTAAAAACACTGCACTGTTGGAAACATCATCTACTTGATGTGAAAAAACATGGGCAGGAAATTTTTCTTAGTGTTGAATTCTGCTGACTTTGGTTAGAGCTCCCATGAATGTAGGAGCAGGTTCATTGTTGGTGGAATTATTGATTTACTTAAACAAGTTTGGGTGCCCATGAGGTGCAGCCCTCGGCTCCCCTATGCCTCCCCTGTACTTACAGCTTTCAATCTCCAGGGAGCACGTCTGTGTGTCCAGGGGAAAGCGACTAAAATCCATGTTGCACATTGCTGTTACTGTAACTCTAGGAATAATAAAGACCACCCCATTAAAAACTTGTCTTTTCACGTGACTGAAAAATAGTAAAGCTGAAAGGTTCTTTTTTTTTATGACGTAACTATCTAGACAGTAGCAGTCCACTGAAAACAAGTACCTTCCATTCAGCTAAAGCCATTCCACTTAAGGTAAAGCCATTTCTTCAGCAAACTAGCGTTAGAAAAGATGACTGGAAAGTTAGGCCACCACAAATTGCTACTAGAGGACAAAAATAATGGAGAAGAAAATGGGACAGAGCAGCGAGGGCACTTTTTCCTCTTTGACTGTCAGCAAATTTCTCTCTGCGGAGATCTGTGCTTTCAACAGATGCTTTGTACGATAAAATAATTTACATTTACCAAAGCCATCCTAGTGCCGTGAGAGATGCAGGTAATTTATCAACATACTGCGCATTTTCAGCTGCTCAATGAGAACCCGGTGATCACACCTGGGTATCAGCCACCAGGGGGCACAGGCAGTGCCTCGCGTTAGGGCTGGAGTTGGTATGCAGCAGAGACCACTGAAATGCTCTGCCCCATCAATCAAAAGCTCTGGTCTTGCTATAGTCCGATTATCTCATCTTTAATAGCATAATTTTGTGTTTGAACTGGAAACATCCATAAATCTTGACTCAGCTGGCTTGAACTCTAGGGAAGTAAATGAAAATAGAAGTATAAATCATAATGGGGAAAGAATTAATGAATTATAGCAGGGCTAATGGTAGACAGACACCTGTCACATAATGATAAAAGTAAAGTGGGGTCTCTTGTGTTAGTCCTTCCGCATGTGCGGGTTCCCGTTGATGTTACTTTCCTATCTGAACTTAGTCTTTGAGTAGAAGTGCTTGGCTCAGATTTGTTGTTTAGGTGCCAGTGAGGTCTACAGTGGTTTCCAAAACAAAAGAAGACAAAGTCTGGCAAAGAACTTTAAAAAGGCAGACACCAATGAAAAATACAATCTACAGGCAAAGGCACTCAGCAGAGGCAGGCAGGCAGAAATGACCCATTTGCTCTTAAGGGGAGATCTGCATTCATACTTCTCCTGCATTCATAAAGCACTCCAACCTGCAATCACCACTGAATAAACTAATGAAACTCTGTCAATTTGCTGTTTAAGACATTCAGCACCTTTTTGTACAGGACCATTTTTTAAGCAGAAGACTGTGCGTGGCAGGGTCTGAGTAGTTTCGTATTCTTCTGTTCCCTCTTCTTTAGACAACCATAAATGCTTGCAACGCAGATGATTGGTATCACGCAGATAAATGAAAGAGTATATAGCATGCATGCTATAGCTGAACATTATATCATTTTATTGTCCTTTTTTTATTGTACTAAGGACCTGAGCAAACTTTGCAAAGGCCTAAGGAACACCTGAACCTTGTCTAATATGCTGAGTGAAGAAAAAGCTTTAATAATGAGAAGGTAGGCACTGTTCAGGCTGTGAATTCCAATCAACAGTAAAATAAAGATATCAGAGAACATGAAAATTCTTGTCAAACTGATACCCCACAGGGAATCAAGCATTGCTTTGCTTGCCTTCCTTTCATAAAATCATAAAACACCTTGGCAAGCTAGAAGTTGATCTCCTCACCATGTGGCAGGCTAAGCTCTACTTCTGCCGCTCCTAAGGTTGCTAACGTGCCCTTGAAGACCTCCACAGCCTTCCCAAGCAATGTGTTCTGCAACCTTATCACTAGTTAAATCTATGCATCTTGCTGATACTGACCTCCTATCGGTCAGACTTTCCTTCTTTTTTGTCCTTCAGAATATATTATCACCTGTTGCTTTGTTTATTTATCATATAATTTGCTATTTCATTGCTGTGGAGGTGATGTCGACATTCTTGCATCAGAATATTGTACAGCAATTTCCTCTCTAATAGGTTTTTATCTGTCATTTGGCAATACTTGTTTTCTAACTGAATGGAGCTGCAGCCAAGAAAAACAGAAGCACCAATTTAAGTTGCTTTTGGAGATTGACTGGTGCTCCTCACTTAGCATCTCCAAGTATGGAAGTGTTACTTCTTAGAAAGAAAAAAAATCCTGGTTTCATAATGTTCAGACTTAGCTGAGCAATGTTCCTCTCAAAGCTGATTGACCAGTTGGAAAATAAGGAAGAAATCCAGGGTTGGGATCACCCCTCATGCTAGAGGACAAAACAAAGTTTACCCAAAATGTCCCCTTCAGGGAGCTTTCATGCATGTCACATGAAATGTGAGCAAAAAGCAGGAAGAGTTGAAGTCACATGTTTGGGTTGCTCTAGCCTTACATGTGCGTCACCAGGAGCTATACACCCTTGCTCTGAAACGTGCCACTTCATCTGCTGAAGGGTGTTCCATCTGTTCTGTTGCTTATCATAAAGCTAAAGTTGCACTCAGTATAATTTATTTTTCTTCATAGTTACCTGTAAGAATAGAATTTGCATAATTTGCTAGGCCCAGAGACTTTGTTGTATAGTGAAGTGGATAACTATAGCCGGTCTGGACTTCTGTTTATTACCAGACGTTGCCCTCTTCCTTAGCTTGTGCCTTGCCTCTTCCACAGTGCCCAGCAGGGATAGCAGCTCGCTGGTCCCCGGTGAGCTGCCCCGAGGGACTGCCGCATCTGGCCACAGCTTCCCAACAGCAGGAGCAGAGGCTAACCATGCACACAAGGTGAAGGGACCCTGGTGGAATCAGCAACGTGTGGAATTTGGATAATGAGGTGAAGTCTCTGTGCTCAAAGAGCAATTAAGACTGGCTTTGCTATCTCTTGTGCAACCCAGGGGAGTGAAGGCTTGTCTGGCTATCACAGGATACATAAATAACGGGGTAGTCTTGGGGAGCCAGGACAGCCCTGCTTTTCGTCAGCAGAGACAGTAAAATCAAGATAACAGGGACTTTGTGTAGCTCTTTGTTTCCTTGAGAGTCTCCCATGCCTGGTAATTGACCTTTGCCTCATTACCTGTGAAATGCATATTAAAGTTGACACCCCTGTATATGCTAATGAAGATTTTAGAGATCATGCTAAACATATATGACTATAGCACTCGTTTCTCCACCCAAATCATACTACACGTCACCTAGGGGAGGGAAACCTTGTAATTTTGGGGATAAAAGGATGGAGAAAATCACTGTTAAATTGGGAGTGAAGAAACTTGATACCTGACGGACCAGTCGACGGGCTGCGTTCTCTTCCTCCACCCCAGGCAGGGACGCCTTTCTGGGTAAGCGCTGCGCCTTTCGCCCTCTGATGAATGTTACCCCGGGTTGTTGTACTATCGTTATTTTTGCTAGCAATATTAACCTTAAGTAATATAGCGCTATTGTAGTCAGTGAATTTATCAACAGCAATCTCAAATCTGCAACTGTTGCTCTCAATAAAGTAACTCATTTCGATTATTTGTGAATCTGATTCAGTGAAAGTCCTTTGGTGGGACTCTGATAGTAAATCAGTGAAAGTCCTGGGACTCTGACAGACAAATATCGACACTACAGTCCTTTTAACGCAACACAATGTTGGCAAATTGAAACAGAAATCGGCTTCCCGCAACAGGCACCTACCGAACTTGCACAGGGACTCAGATGTTGGCACATTCATTCTCTTTTATGTGTTTGGTTTTTTTTTTAGTATGAAGTCATGCAAAAATACAATACAGGAATCAATTACTCAGCTTTCTCTCTCACCCCACTAATAGCTCACATTGACCAAATGCAGCTTTACCTGAGGCTATAAAGTACCTTCCCATCTGGCTGGACCCGCAGCATGACGTTGTCTGTGGTGGTGTCATGGATGAAGGAACGCTTGGAGTGGACAAAGAACATGTCGGGGACCCAAATCTTCTTCACCAGCCTGCCGTCAAAGGTCATGCTTTGGTTGTTGGTGCTGGGGAAAGACAGCCTCTCGTCTTTCCAGTAGTGCCTCAGATACAGCGTCATGGTGAAGTCCTGCAACAAAAAGGCTTGTGTCACAACTTACACTTTATCGGCATAGCAGTGATTTCTCCTCTCTGGGACAAACCACAAGCTGTGAAGCACCATTCCTGAAAGCACATCCACTCCCTGAGCTGCAGGGGACACAACCGGCTGCAGCTTGGTTATTCCCCAGGTCAGACTGACTTCCTGGGTTCGGAAATCAGAGACCATCCAGGTGGCGAATCCACCTCTGAAGTGCAAATGTTGCATTTTGGTGTCTGCGGGCCACTCCAGGGACTAAAAGGCAGACATGTCGAGGCAGTGGTAGGTGGAGAGTGCTGCCGACTGCTTAATTCCCTCAACCACATGATGCTGCATTTCTGGAGCCATCAGTGAAGAAGTATTTGCTGCCTGCGTTGCCCTCCACGCTGCTCTGGCAACTGCCTTCCCCCAGGCAGCTGGAAGGCCGTGCTGCAGTGGGAGCTCTTCCTCCAGCACAGCCACTGAAATCTTTTTGACTCAGAATTTGACCCAAATGGGGTTTTTGTGCACTTTCTCCCCACATATTTTATTCTTCGATCCGAGTCACACTCCTCTTTGAGCTCTGTTGTACTGGAGTCAGACCCCAGAGGCACGTACACTTGGGTTTGCCTTTTTCCTTATTTCAAAGGAAGCCCTCACGTATCTCGAGATAAGTTCATGCACAAGTGTTTATAAGCACGCTATCTTTGAGTGTAGTGTAACATACTGCCTATAAACTAAGGGAAGTGTCTAAGACTGACCAGTCTGCCTTGGTGTCTAGGGTAGAGGAAGTCAGATGGGCTTGGGGTCGTTTTTTTGAAACCATTTGACATTTTCATTTCTTTTTTCCACAATACTTTCCCAGCATTTTGAAATATGGGGGTTTCTGCAGTCTTTTTTCAGTAGAAGTTACTTGTTAATTGCAGCTTGTGCTATTATTATACTAGAGGCCAATATATTCTTGAAAATGCTTTATATCGCATCTGAAGCTCTGAAGCTCCCAAAGCCACTGACCATGTAGTTTCTTCTTTTTAATTTGATCCATTCTACAGTGTTCTTTCTTTAACATCCTTTCCCTGTATTCAAATTTAAAGAAGATCTCTCTGGGGAACCTCTTACATCGACTCCTGTGTGTTAATGTGTCCTTTAAACAGTAATAAACGGACAGCTATTTGTTCTTCAGCAAGAACTCAATGCCTCACTTTTTTGCATAAAAGTATATTTATGGTTGCTGTGGAACAAACCAAGTATTGTCAGCTTTCGTTAGGAAAGATTTATTAATACTAGTTTTAGGCTATTAAACTAACCACAGTATTTTACAGCGCATCATCTGAAAATGCCCTAAGCAACAACCATATAATATCTTGTGCTTCTTTTGGTCTGTTTCTCAGAGACACTATTAGCTCCCATTATGTTTGCAAATGAATTCCCAGTCCTAGGTAACAATCTGTTTTTTCCCTTTTTCTCATCTTTCCTCCAGATAAAACAGCTGCCCCACACATCCTGTAAGTGTTCCATTAATTTCAGGGTCAGTGGCCCATAATAGATATTTATAAATTTTTAAATTAATTGGACAAAAAGAATCTGATTTGTGACATCCTAATTAAGTTTTATAATGTCCTCTATTATTTTACCACTTTCTCGCAAATAGTTAGAAAGTAGGAGAAGAAAAGGAAAGAGTGATATATCTAACTCCTCAAGCTTAAATTTAGTACAGAGTGAATATCTCTGTCACTGACGTCTCTTCATTTAAAAAGCAAGCAATGATCTTGCAAAGCATCATGGCCTTTTCCTATAAAGCTGCACAAGTTAAAAAGAATTGATTCTGACAATATAAATTCTTCTCTATCGTTATTTTGCAAGCAGCCAAAATTGACCCTGAATATTTGTTTTACCCGAGGCCGTTCAGTGCTTTTCCCATGTTGCTGGGTGCTGCAGCATGATGTTACACGAGGAGCAGGGGCAGTATTCAAAAGCCAGGGGAAGTTTTTCAAAATCATAATACTTGCTTAAAAAATTAGTGGGTTTGTTGTTTGGTTTTTTTTTACTTTAAAATACTCTATGTTAAGTTCTTCCCCTTTGCTTTCAAGTCCCGAGGCTTTTCAGGGGCTCTCTGGGCACCTTCACAAGCTATCATCTCCTCAACAAGAAGGGCTGACACCATCCCAAGAAAGGCAAAACTTTGGAGTCCCCACAGCTGGTGCTCAGGGTGCCAAGAGCACCAGAGGCAGGGGGGACAACTGGGGCCTCCCTGGGGTTGGGGAGAATGTGGACCCTGATGTGCCTCAGCATTGCATCCCTGCCGTACCCTCCAAGTGGTCAGCTGACTGCAGATATCCCAGCCCGCTCAAAAGCCGGAATAGCTGCAGTGAGATGAGCCCAGCGTGCAACCGGGGTGGCTGCCGAACACCAGCTGCGCTGCCACACAGCCATGTTCCTGGGTTGGACACGGGAGGAGGATGGGCACAGGCTTCTTAACCCTGTGGCTGTTAATTAGGAGCACAGAGAAGTTGGCGTTTCCTTTGAAAGCTTTAGAGCTGTTTGATACATTTGTTGAGAGAGCAAAGCGTTTTGAAATGTATTCTGTATTGGGAAGTGATTTATTTTTTTTTTGCTCTTCCAAAGCAAAAGCTGAGCTGCTGAGAGACTCTGGGGATGCTCTGACAGGGTAGGTCTTTCAAGCTCTGGGTTTTGAAAGGGTGAATAACATTGGAGCGGGTCTTGCAATGTACACGCAGGGGCAATCTCCCGTTCCCCTTCTGTGCTCCTGCTCTCCTGCACAGGCTGTTGTTTACAAGTCATGTATGCATGTAAAATCTTTCCATGGAAAATCTCCTGTAGAAATCATACCTTACTTTCAGCAGTGTTTTGTGATGGAAAAAAGCCCTTCCAGAAAAATCATCAAGATCTGCACCACTTCAAGAGCATTTGAAAACTGACCGTTTTCACATTACTAATTGTACAGTAGGAAACAAAAGACAGGGATTTAGTAAGGAATTTAGACCGCGCAAAGCACCAGTATTAGTCCTACATGCCCCTGAAATCCTACTTTCTACAGGGTACAGGAAGGACCGGCAGAGCCTTATGCTGGTCCCCAGCACACAGCAGGGGTGATACGACTGCCAGTGCACCAAAGGCAAGTTCTGAAGGAGTTTCTCCCCTCCGAGCTCATTCTGGCTGCCCTGTCAAGAGCAGGACTTACCAGTTTGAACCAGTGTTGCTCTCAGGATGGCTACGTGGCTTGTGGTTGGGAGCTAGCCGGCCCCTGACCACCTCAGAACATGGCCAAAGTGAGACTGTGTCTGCAGTATATCAAAGAGCCTTAAAAGTAACACATTAATTGGTCTCCTCAGAGCTTTTAAACATGTTACCACTCCTTAAAAAAATGTAAAAACCCAAATCCTTTGAGACAGTCTTGGCAGCGTTGCATCATTTTGTCCTAGGGAAAAGAAACTGTCAGATTTCTTCCTTCTGCTTCAAGGGAGATGAAATGGTAGCATGAGGTCAATAGAAGCAATTGTCAGCAGTTTCAGATCAAACCCAAATCTGCCTTCTGGAGGCTGGGAAGTGTCTGTCCTCAGGGGTATTTAAACCCCACAGACACAAACTCAAGGAGCCTGCTCTAGCCAGCCCTGCTCTCAGCAGGGGTTTGGGCTAGATGGTCTCCAGATGTCCCATTGGACGTTAGCCCTTCTGTGACTCTTACCATGTCCACCTCAGAAATGCTGTCCAGACTTTCAACTTGGACATCCACCCCAACAGGAATTGCAGGGCCTGAGGGAAAAAAAATTAAAAATTGAGAAAGTATAAATCTGATGAGACAAAGTAATCCTCTGACTTTCATCTCTTAGAGACAAAAATAGATGTTCAGTCTGAAATAGAAACAAGAATAAACCAATTGAAAATAGAAATGATTGTAATTCATAAAAAAACCCCTCCTAATAACAATCAAACTGATATTTTAAAAGCCCTGTCTCTAGCACTTGGCTCCAGGGCTCACCAGCCGGCTGCCCAGCAGAGCACCCATCCACGCGGAGGGCAGCAGTGGCACAGCTAAGGGGATGTGGGAGGGTTACTCCAAATTTTTCCCTCACTTCTGCTCCCCTCTCAATCTAACAACATCCCTGAGAGCTGCTGCACGTACTTTGTTTTCACACCGCTCAACACTCAGCTTGGAAAGGACAGGTTGACGGGAGAGGACGCATTACAGGACACAGGCATGTGCCACTCAGCCTAGGGCTCCCAAGGGAAGGGTTGGGCTGTGACCCCAAGTAACAGGGATTTCGATCTTTTTTTCCTCCTCCAGGCTTTGACTAGTCCCTCACGTACCTCTGGCAATTACAGTACAGGAGATCTGTCAAGATAAATAGTGCTCACATTAGCAGACTGCTATGAAACTGAAACCTTTTTAAATTAATTGAGCATGCTGGTATTTGGTATATTGAGCATTTAGCAATAAAATCTTCTTCCATCAGAATATATAATGGTATCCTGGATTTGAATGACCATCTGTCAGCCAGAAAGGGTAGATAAATTACAACATTCTCTAATCTGATGGGCTGAAAGAAAACGTGTTCTCCTTCATCCATGTCCCTGAAAGCTTACGTTGCTCTAGCACACAGCCACAAAACTGTGAGCAAGCATTAACACACGGTAGTCAAAATATTCTCTTTTGGGTTATAAATGGAATGGCCAGGTCAGTAAACATGGTAAGCATGGTACATGATTTGATTATGCACACACGTTACTATAGTAAGATGAAATCTTAAAATTTCACAGAATCACAGAATGGTTTGGGCTGGAAGGGACCTTAAAGATCATCCAGTTCCAACCCCCTGCCATGGGCAGGGACACCTCCCACTAGACCAGGCTGCTCAAAGCCCCATCCAGCCTGGCCTTGAACACCTCCAGGGACGGGGCATCCACAGCTTCCCTGGAAGCACACAACCTGTTCCAGTGCCTCACCACCCTCACAGTAAAGAATTTCTTCCTGATATCCAATCTAAATCTACCCTCTTTCAGTTTGAGGCCATTACCCTCTGTCCTATCACTACACTCCTTGATAAAGAGTCCCTCCCCATCTCTCCTGTAGGCCCACTTCAGGTACTGGAAGGCCGCTATAAGGTCTCCCCGGAGCCTTTTCTTCTCCAGGCTGAACAACCCCAACTCTCTCAGCCTGTCCTCATAGGAGAGGTGCTCCAGCCCTCTGAGCATCATTTACCCATCATCTGGGAACAAACATAAGATGTATTTGCAGATTTTTATCAGAAGAAAGTGTCACTAAATACCAGGAATATTACATTGCCTGTAATCACATTTTCATGCCTTTGACTAAGCTATTTGCTCATCCAAGGAAGAAGGCTATTTCACTGCACGCATATCCCCCCAAACATGTAATGAAATCACAACACAAAATATCAAAAATTAGGGACAGAAAAGGCTCTGTTTATCAATCTGCTTGTTCGCCTGACTACATGTTATAGTATAAAGAAGCGACAGTGTAAAACAGTGACAAATATGTACATTTCATACCTCCAAAACCTGGTCTCATGCTGAAGTCGTGGTCATCTATTCGCAGCAGCTGCTCTGACTTCATCAGGGGAGATTTGGTGATGTCAGGGCTTCGTTTTAGGATTGGGCTACCAGGAAGAGAGAAGCACTGCTATGAGTCCTAGGCAGTGCCTGTGAGAAGTATGTGCCCGCTTTGCTCCATTACCCCTTAGACCATTTACCCCTTAGTCCATAACCCTGCCATTGCTTGCAGTGGTTGGCAGCGTGTCATTAAAAAATTATTCCTGCACTCAAGATATGGCTTAGGCACCTGTGATAATTCTGGCACTAAGAAAACATTTTGTTTGGTGACTTTTTGTCTCTGTAAAAATTATCTCTGCTTATAGCACAGTTTGGAGACAACCATTCAAAATTGTGGGCTGGAGAAATAGTGCATGTGTGGATAAGTGGGGAAATGGAAATGGAGGGGGGAAGGCATTTCAGACGTTGAGTTATGATGGGCCTTGAGGCCAAGTATTAGGGAAAAAATATATCAAATAAGCTCCTGGCTGTTGCCCAGAAACAAAATGGAGACAGGCTGGGAACCAGGCCAGGAGGCAGGCCATCCCCTGACTTGGGATAAAATTATGAGCTCCTGCCCCAGATTTCTAACGAGGATAAAAAGGAACATTAAAGACCTGGGAGGTCTCTGAGCATTAAAGAGCCTGGGAGGGTCATTCCAGAAGCTGCTAGAGTTGCACCAAATGCTGGGCAGAGGATGATCTGCTCCTCCTCCACATGCAAGGTGCAAAATGCTGTTAAGCACTCCAGCCCTTTGTCTGGGGTGGTGGTGGCAGCAGCTCCTCGGTTGCCCCACCGTGTAGGTGAAGCTTTGCTGCCCTCAGAGCCAGCCACATGCCAGCCGCTCGGGTGTCAGGGGGGGCTCAAAAACAGGAGGAAAGGTTTTGCTGGTTCTCAGTTTGAGAAAAGATGGCGTGCTCAGAGAGGCACCTGTCTGAATATACACAAAACAAGTCAGAAATAGATTAAAGGAAAACAGGACAACAAAGAAACTTGATGGGGAATATGTTCCTGAGATAAAGCTCCTGCTAAATGGGACTGCTTAGCCATGCTGTACTTCTCACACACTCATGGGCACTTGTACCAAGAGAAGCCAATACAACAATCTCCTAACAGAGGCCAGCAATGTTATCAGCAACTCCTCTCTCAAACCCAGTAGTTGATCTGACTACAGAGTATCTTAGAAAGATGCTCAGTCTCAGTTTAATAATCTCTAGAAGTGGCAAGTCGTCTACCTCCGTCAGTGAGTTCTTCTAGTCATGAATTACCCCTCAGGCATTTTAAAAGGTGGCCCCTGCTTCTGCTTTAGATTTAATTTGGCCCCTGAAAGACCTGTGGCATTGGGAGCATCCGTCGTTAAAGGTTTATACCCGTCTGAGAAGGGGGAGTGATATTAGCAGGTCACTGGCAAAACCTTCGACTTTTGAGAGCAGGCTTGACCGCACTCAGAAAGGCGCTTTTCCCCTGGCAGTGGCAGAGGGAAGGACGAGCGGTGTGATGGAGAGCCTGTGGAGCGGGGCTCAGCTCTGCAGAAAGGATGCTTGAAGGGAAGGCACCTGCTGGCACATTATGGGCGACATAAACCATGCAGCCCAAGGGTCTGTGGAAAATGGCTGTGTTATCACACCTCATCCCCATGAGGGTGTCAGGCAACGTGGCTTCCTCTGGGAACCACTGTACCGATTGGGCACGACTCCTACCTAAATATGATTGCCGTGCTCGAGTGGTGTCCCCTTCCCCTGCCACGGCTTCAGCCCAGCCATGGGGGATGCGGCCGGCAGGGCTGGGGCCAGAGGGTTTCGCCTACCTGCCTTGCTTGTGCGCCTCGCCATGGGCCTCCCGCCTCTGCCGCTGCGGCCGGCTGCATGGAAACGACAGGAAAAGGGAGAGCTGAGACAGGCAGCGACAGGCGGGTGGGGGACGACATCGGGAGGGAAGCATGGTGGGAAGCCCCAGGTCCCCGCGGCGTTACCTTCTGTCACACATGCGAAATGGCTCTTACCTTTTTACCGAAGGCTGGTGTCAGGCTGGGCATGGCGGAGGGCATGGAGGGCAATGCTGCTCTGGGGCTTGCAGCCAGGACAGGGCCAAAGGAGGGAAGCAATGGGTTTTGTGAGGTGGGACGCCACTGGTTTTGAGTGCCTTGGAAAAGGAGCCAGGCAGGTGGCTCGCCTCCCTCCTCCCGCAGCCGTGGCCGGCGCCATCAGGGGCTCTGGAGAGAGGCCACGCTGCATGGGCCAAGGCAGGCTGCCCGGGGGCCTCTGCCAGCCATTACATCCGCTCACCAGAGGCAGCTGGGTAGTTGCATGAGAAGAAAACTTTTTTAAAGTATTCGTGGGGAAAAAAGAAAAGAAAAGTAAAAAAAAAAAAACAAAACCTGGAAATATTCACTTCTGGTTTCATACTGTGTCCCAGCTGGCTGTCAAGAAAGCTCCTCTGAGGTGTTTGGCCAGTATTTTATTTTGTCATTAAAGGAACGAATATTGCTTTTAGCAATGTAAGTGCCAGCTTGTGCAAAAGTAACATTTTAAGCATTTAACAGTTCTAACTCATCTTTAATTAAAAGTTAAAAACATTAGCTTCTCTCTGTAATAAACACTAACTCTAATCACCTGTACTAACGAGACTTTTTTCCCATTAACATAACATTTCAGATTGCTCTGTAGAGATTTACGGCAGCAAAACTCCTTTTGCATTAACGAGTGTCAGCACCCGAGCACTATCGTCCCTTTGGTGAGCAGTGGCTGAACACCAAGCCTCGCAGGACGGTTTTTCCCTGGGCTGGGAATTCTCTGAAAGCCGAAAGCATTGGAGGGAAATTTCATCTTTTTGCTGCCACAGAGAAGCAGGAAACCTCCACGTTGCCCGGACTAGGGGCGGGCACACCGGACTCTATCACTGACTCGCCCTGAAGCAAAGCGTTGGCCAAGTGGGATTGGGTTTCTTTCCAGAATCTGCTCTGTGCTTCCCAGATGAGGGCCGGGAATAAGCCCACAGGCAGACCACTGTTCGGGGGAGCCTCGGGCCATGCAGCACCATTGCTATTGCAAGGAGCAGCTTCTTTGGCACTGCTCAGACCTGGACGTCATGCATTAAAATGCATTTGCAAATGCAAAATGCACTTTCTGGAGTCTTCTGCCTTGTCGATACAGCCTTGGGCACCGCTGTCATGTCTCGCTGCTGCCTGCTTCTCATCTGCTGGCTGTCAGGAAGTAATTTCACATGTTTTGAGGATAAGCAGATTCTGGCGACAAGCTGACCTACTTACGTGACTTTAAAGTGCCCTAGTAAACTCTTGGCTGTTCAGGAATAATGCTGGTATTTGAGCAGGGATGAAACAGGCCGTGTTCTCTCAATTTCTAATTTTTGTTTTTCTTTGTAGAGCTTACCTAATGCTTCATGTTGGCCCTGGCCCTATCCTGCCTGTCGAGACACCCTTCAAGGCATGGCCATCAAGGATTCGTGGCCGAATCCTGCCTGTCCTCTCCACCCAGCAACCCCAAGTGGTTCCTCTTATTTCTTCCAGGCAATTCTCCATTCCCTCTAAACTAAACTTTATTTCCTTATCACAAACTAGCATAAAAAGTCCCCCACGCTCCAGCCACCACATGGAGAAAGGGGACCGTGTTCATTTGTGCTTTAGTTTAGCGCCTTCCCTTTTTTTTGCCAGCTCCATTCCCCTTGTCACAGCTGCAATATTACCGAGCCTCCCCCACTTCCCTGCCTCCTCCTGTGGCAACGAAACATTTTTACCTGTTGCCAATCATTCCCCAGTTACTGCGATTTGAAGACCCATTTCTTTCTACTCAATAAATAGCTTTTCTGGTCCAGTTCCTGGGGAGTGTTCTGCTGGCTAAGTGATCAATGGCAGCTCCATCATGGGACCCCATTAGCCCGCCCGTTCAGGCTGTGAATCAATGGCAAACAGCTACGGCTTCCCCTTGTGTGTCTGCTGTCCCTGAGCGTTTGCAGCAGGCAGCCACACTCAGGGGATTTGGTCCAGACATTGCTCACAGATTGCTCAACGCAACTGTTTGCCACCGCGGCCACACAGCGTGACAGTATTGCTCCTGCCTTCACTGGGTGACAGCCTGTCTTTAAAACTAACTGATAGCTCCTGAGGTAAAATATACTGAATAATGAACAACCTTTTTTTTTTGTTTTCCCAATGTCAATATTTATCTCCTAACAGTTACAGCACTGAAAGGCATTTCATGGCTCATGAAGCTCACTGAGATGCTTTTTGAAAAAGCAACAATTGGAGCAGAGTGGCATTTATTCACAGTGCTCCCTGTGCATTGCTAGAGTAGCTCTCAGGCCCATCCTGATGACAACTTGGGTGATGCAACCTCTCCAAAGTCATCGTTGTTCCCCCAGATCCCCCTACTACTTCAAGAGTCATGAGATGCCTCTGCCCCAAAGGCTGAGGCTTGCTGGGGCTGGGGGGAAGATGAGGCGACTGAAGTTTAGGATAGCTAGGGAAAAAAATCAGCAAAATCAGCTTCTCATCACTATTGCTACAGACAAAAAGCAAAAAGCAGTTACTCTTTTTTTTTAAAAACCTGAGATTTACTATAGTACTTGTAGTCCCTCCAACACAGCAAAAAGGGTTTCAGAGTTAGGGATAACCATGTCTGATTTTCAGAAGACACAGTCCAACTGTGACATATGAATGTCCCAGCAAGCATTTCCCAATGCCCAGCTTCAAAGGACGTGTGCCAGAGGAGTGTCAGGTCCACACTTGCAGTGTGTGCCAGAAAACCCACAGTATTCTTTGTCTTTGAAATGAGAGCTTTTGGAAGCAACCAGAACAAATCTGAGAGAAGCCACTACCCATCTTAGTATTTTAGTTTGTAATTACTTATGCAGCATACATTTCCCACCTATAAATCATACTCTCTTTTCTCTGAGGGAGGCAATATACCTGTAGTAGACAGTGACCTATTTTACACTGTTATTAGGATAATCTCATTAGGATCTGAGAACATTTCTTCCTTGAGGAGTTAAATCAAAATACAGTTTCAGTTCTTCAGGAAGAAGCCAGATCCCACGTATCTTCCTCAAGAGAAAAGGGAAAGTATCTTGCTGAAGTAATGAAGTAATTCACACGGTTTTTCCTGGGTCCAAGGGACGACATCCTCGAGGAATGGTGCTGTGGGTTTGGCAGATTGCACTAACACTAACATTATTGTTATCAGATTTCATTAAATTCTGGGACAGTCTGTTCTCCCCATCTCCTATGATATTCTTAGGTCTGCAAAGAGGGTGGCAGATCAGAAAAGAGATGTCAGAACGGGAAATATTGCTAAGATGTGGCTGTGGCATAATCTCTGTCCCTTCAGTTACTTGTGTCATCAGCAACACCTTGGCCAGGAGCTGGGGCTGCAACTGACCCCAAACCTCCCACCCTGAGCAGAGGTGCCCATCGCCCCAGGAAGCCTGGCAGCCAGCGGCTGGGGCAGAGGCACCCAGGATGCCCATTTCATCTCTGCTTATCTCATGCCCGGGTGATGCCTCCACCTTTTCTCCGGTGCAGAGACTCTGGACTCTCCTGCCTTACCCTCTGAAAGCACGACACGCTTAAATTTGTCAGCTACAAGCTCTGCAACTCATGCTGTGCTGCGGTGCGGCCGATCCACAGCCTCTCCTACCACTGACGCAAGGCAAGAGAGGGTGCGGAGCTTGCTGAGCCAGTTTTCAGCAGGACTTTTAATTGGAAAGGATGAAAGTGATGAAAGCTCCCTCATGGTGCTTGGCTCTGAGCTCCCCATCCCTGGGTGGACATTGATAGGCAGCTTGTGTGGTGCCTTCCGTTCTGCATCCACTATGCTGCACAGTCTTTGTGCCATGCTGGGCAGGGGAATGGCAGGAACCGTGTTCTCCTCTGTCTGCCAGCAAAATTATGCCTGGGCAAGGCCCTGATGAAACGCCGCCCAAGGTAGAAGGACCAGGACAGAGCAGTGGAGGCAGCCCAACTCCCTACAGAGGACAAAGCCTCCCCTTGACAGGGAGGACATGGGAACGACAAAGGTGTATTGGTACTACTAAAGAGCTGTGAGAAGTGTAGAGATCTTATTAAAGACCTATGCCTAAATATTTGACTAGGTTTTGTCTCTCCTTCTGTTTTATGACCAGTTAGTGACTTGGGTTCGTATCACATCAGCATCATGTTAAAGGCAGAAACCAGGCAGGGGGTGCCAGGTCAGGGAATGGGGGAGAGGCAGGGAGGGGCTGGGGATTGTATGCACACACATACAGAGGGTTTCTGCAGAGAAAAAGTGGGGCAGAAGCAAAGAGAGCTTGGATCTGCAATAGAGCCTATGCCTTGGGTGAGACTGAGGAGAAAAGAGGCTGGACAGGCAGAGATGGGAAGGGGGGTGAAACACTGGGTAAGGCCGGAGGGGAAACATTGGCTAAGGCTGGAGGGGAAGATGTCAGAAGGAGCAGAGAGGAGACATCAGGCTCAAATGGTGCCTCATCGTTGTGTGGGATAACTCCTGAGGCACAGAACACCCTGGACAGTCCTGAATGACTAGGGGTGTCCCATCACCACAGAGCGGTGCAGGATGGAGATGCTGCCTGGCCCCTGGAAATACATAAAGAACCTCCCAGGCTGTGTCCCAAAGGAAGGAAAGAGGTTTTGGGGCAAGGGGTTCACAGGAAGTTCCCCCTAATATGCCTTTGACTTGCAAATGAATGGGGAAGACCTTCTCAGCAAGCAGGAGATGCTGGTGGACAGGTAGTGCAGCAGGTCTGGGTGAAGACTGAGAGGTAGTCCAGAGCCCAGAGAAGAGCTTTGTGGAAGGAGGCAAAGTGAGCCAGCTAAACGGGGAGAAAAACCACCCAGCACCTGAGGAAGGAGAGAGCAAACTTGCAACGGGAAGAAGCTGCTCTTATCCAGCCACATGCACTGCAGGAGACACGATCCACTGCATCACATGCTAATTCTCAGGGATAATGTAGGAGAGAAACCCACTAATTTGCACTCAAATTGGGAGAACTACAAAGTTGTGAGCTGTAAACAAACCACTAAAAACTGAAGAAAATTAATCACAAAATGTATTGACATTTGACAAGCCCTTGTTTGCTCTTAATTATATTGGGTCACGTGTCCTTATGATTAGTAGGTTTAAAGATTGTGAAGAAAGGTGACCCATTGCTATTATAGGTGGTTCGTTCTCTGCAAAGAAATGGGGAAAGAGCACTATTCTTGATGTTCACATTCCAAAGTCTGAGAAATGGTGGGATTTGCAGCTGTTCTACCATCTTATTTTTGAGTGATACAGAAAATTCAACAAGAACCCCATTTTAATCCAGCATTACTTGAATATAGGTCAATCTCAGAATGCAAAATATGCAAGGGCAGAAGGCACACACCCCTTAAATTTTGCACTTCCTTTGCAAACATTGCCTGGACATAAACAGTGGCAAAAGGAAAAAAAAATGAAACAAACCTACGCATATTGATTATTCACAGAAATGTGATGCCACCTGATGTCTTGGCACTGTAACTGACGCGTCAAAAATGAAAGTGCCCCTAGGTGGCAGAAATTGCATCCAGTGTGTGTGCGTTTCTTGGGTTTGGTGTTATACAGGTTGAAAGGAAGGGACGAAGGGAGCAGAAGGAGCGTGACTGAGGACTGTCCTGCCAGCTGAGGAGGGGACAGGCACAGTGATGGGGCTCAGCCAAGTGAAAAAGATAAATGGATGAAGGGAAGGGGAGAAACTAATGAGGCAACACGGTGCGTGCTGAAAGGTTTCGTGTCTGCCCCAGTCTTTGAAGTCTTTGAAGAAAAGTCAGCACAGTGCAGATGAGGGAAGGGCATGTTAAGGTATATTAAGATAAACTGGAGGTATTTAAGTCAACAGCCACTGATGGCAGCACTGGGAGTACCAGCTCTTACAGCCTGTGAGCTGTAAACAGGCACCTCCGAGGACTCCTCACAGATGGGTGATACCCCTGAGAGAGGGTGAGGGTGAACACAAAAGCTGGTTTTAAGCAGGGGACAAAAGAAGGATGTTGGAGTTTTGACGTTTGGGAAGAAACTGGGACAAACTCGTGATCCGTTTGTCTGCCCCTCCAGGGATAATGAGATTATAAAGATCACTCAATGTGAATCTTTGCAATAATTGACGTCAAACCAGTCTAATGTCCTTTCTGACAGTGTAACTGGCTGCCTTGGTGTAAGCAGGAGGAAAAGTAGATTTGAATTAAGTTTTTTATTTTTCGTTACTAAACTAGGGAAATACGGTTGAGGTAAAACTGTGACTTTGAGCATGGTTGAAGACCAAAGAGTAAATGCCTTTACTTTGCTGTCAAGAGATATTAAGTGACATCTCACAGATTTCATCCTGGAAACTACTAGTCAATACTTTCAATAGTAATGCAAAGGACAGAACTATAAAACTCGTGCATGACAGCATGCTTGAAAGAGAAACAGAAAATTTGAGGTCTGGGATCAGGATTCAAAGCATCCTCAACACGTTGGAGAAATGTTCTGATGTTAATAAGAGGAATTTCAGTAAAATAGAACACAAAGAACTGCAAGCAGTACAGAAAAATAATTGTACAAATGCAGAACGGGGAATAACTAGCTAATTATCAACACTACACTTTAGTTCCTTGCTTACAGGAATGAAAGCACTCGGTCTTCATAAGGCCAATCAAAAACATCAACAACTAAGGAATTTGTTTGCACCACCAAAAATACAGAATTGTAACGATTCTGCTGTTGGGCCGGTATTAAGGAATATTCATATTGGCACAGGACCAGAGACAGATTTAAAGTAAAGGGACTGAACAGTAACAAGTCACCAAGCTTTCACCCAGAAGAAAGATGAATAAGAAACTGTTGAACAAGCATTTATTTTGTTCTTTGTGTCACAGGAGCGGAAGGTGACAATTTTCCAGTTCTTTGGAAAAAGAGCTCCAAGTGGGATCTCAGAAGCTACAGACTGCTCCACTGGACAAATTAGCTACAACCATAGTAAAAACCAGATCAATATAGTATATATTGAAGAACAGCGAGAGACAGTATGACTTTTCTCAAGGGATGTTAGGCATTATAATAGACTTCTCTAAAAAGTTAATTACATTGTAGATGAGGGTGGTCAAGATGACAAAGTGTACCTCTGTTTCCAAAAAGATGCTGACAGGTCCTTTCCAGAGGCCTGTAAAGAAACCAGCTGGCCAGAAAGTGGGAAGTTACCTTCTTGTGAATGGTTGCAAAATAAGTAACAAAAGGAGTAATGGAGAGTTTTCACTGTGAAGAAAGGTTTTCAATATAGTCCGATGGGAATCTATGATAGGACCTCTGTTGTTCAATAAATTTGTCAATTATTTGGGAGGAAAGAATAATTACTGGCAACAATGTTTACTGAGGATGTGTAACCATTCGAGGTAATCAAAATCAGAACTGGGAGTGGAGAATTACAGCGGGACCTCATGATGCCAAGTGACTTCAGATAAACTGACAGCAGGAATTCAGTGTTAGTAAATTCAGAATACTGTACATTGTTTTGTACTTTGTCTTTTTGCATTTTTTCAATGTACTTTCAGAAGTACTTTTCAGAATGCACTTTTCTGGAATGCAGGTAGTTTTTTCATCAGTCCTCCCGGTCAAAGGGAAGGGGTTGGGAAGGACCATTTGAATCTGGCTAATCAACAAATGGTGCTACAGCCAGGTGTTTGGCTACATAGACCATGGGACTTGCTTTGAGAAACCTGGTCTACTGGGGGCTCATGGGGCCCATCTGTCAGAGAAGGGGAAGAGCACCTTCGGTCAGAGGCTTGCCAAGCTGCTGAAGAGGGCTTTAAACTAAAGTTGCCAGTGGAGGGGAACCTCGATCCACTCACTCTTACCAATTTGATGCCAGTGCCAGCAGTAGATGCCCAGAGCCTGGAGAAGGATCACAGGTCAGCAGAAGAGCGCCTGAAGTGCAGCTCAAAGGAATTCCAGACACTCTGGCCAATAAGTCGTCTCCATCAGGGGACCAAATTAAATGCCTCTATGCGAAAACGCTTAGCATGGGGAATAAACAAGAGGAGTCAGAGACGTGCGCACGCCTGCAGGGTTATGATCTTATTGGCATCACGGAGATATGGTGGGATGGCTCCTATGCCTGGAGTGTTGGAATGGAAGGATACAGGCTCTTTAGGAAGGACAGGCAGGGGAGACAAGGAGGGGGTGTCGCTCTCTATGTCGATGACCAGCTGGAGTGCATGGAACTCAGCCTGGGGATGGCTGAGGAGCTGACAACAGCTCATGGGTCAGGATTAATGGGAGGGCAGAGACAGGTGACATTATAGTGCGGATCTGCTACAGGCCACCTGACCAAGCAGATGGGGCCCTCTATAGACAGATAGGAGCAGCCTCACGTTCACAAGCCCTCGTCCTCATGGGGTACTTCAACCACCCTGATATCTGTTGGAGGGAGAAGACAGCAGGGCATAAGCAATCCAGGAGGTTCCTGGAATGCATTGATGATAACTTCCTTCTCCAAGTGATAGAAGAGCCAATAAGGAGAGGTGCCATGCTGCACCTTGTTCCCGCCAACAAGGAGGGGCTGGTGGGGAATGTGAGGCTCAAGAGCAGCCTTGGCTGCAATGTCCATGAAATGGTGGAGTTCAAGATTCTTAGGGCACTGAGGAGGGCACGCAGCATTCTTAAGGCAGCAAGGAGGGCGCACAGCAAACTCAGTACCCTGGACTTCAGGAGAGCAGACTTTGGCCTCTTCAGGGATCTGCTTGACAGAGTACCATGGGATAAAGCCCTGGAGGGAAGAGGGGCCCAAGAAAACTGCCTAATATTCAAGGATCACCTCCTCCAAGCTCAGGAGCGATGCATCCCAACAAAGAGGAAGTCAGGCAAAAACACCAGGAGGCCTGCATGGATGAACAAGGAGCTCCTGCACAAACTCAAACACAAAAAGGAAGCCTACAGAGAGTGGAAGCAAGGACACGTGACCTCAGAGGAATATGGAGAAATTGTCCGAGCAGTCAGGGATCAGGTTAGGAAAGCTAAAGCCCTAATAGAATTAAATCTGGTCAGGGATGTCAAGGGCAACAAGAAAAGCTTCTATAGGTAAGCCAGTGATAAAAGGAAGACTAGAGAAAATGTGGGCCCTCTCCAGAAGGAAACAGGAGACCTTGTTACTTGGGACATGGAGAAAGCTGAGGTACTCAGCAACTTTTTTGCCTCACTCTTCACTGGCAAGTGTTCTAGTTACACCGCCCAAGTTGCAGGGACTGGGGGAATGAAGAACTGCCCACCACAGGAGAAGATCTGGTTCGAGACCACCTAAGGAACCTGAAGCTGGACATGTCCACAGGACCAGATGAGATGCATCTGCGGGTCCTGAGGGAACTGGCGGTTGAAGTTGCTAAGCCACTATCCATCACATTTGAGAAGTCATGGCAATCCGGTGACGTTCCCACTGACTGGAAAAGGGGAAACATAACTCCTATTTTTAAAAAGGGAAAAAAAGAAGACCCAGGGAACTACAGGACGGTCAGTCTCACCTCTGTGCCTGGCAAGATCATGGAGCAGATCCTTCTGGAAATCATGCTAAAGCACATGGAAAATAAGGAGGTGATTGGTGATAGCCAACATGGTTTCACCACGGGCGAATCATGCCTGACAAATTTGGTGGCCTTCTACAATGGCATTGTAACATTGGTGGATAAGGGAAAAGCAACTGACATCATCCACTTGGACTTGTGCAAAGCACTTGACACTGTTTGGCATGATATCCTTGTCTCTAAATTGGCGAGACATGGATTTAATGGATGGACTACTCAGTGAATAACGAATTGGCTGGATGGCCACACTCAGAGGGTTGCAGCTAATGACTCGATGTCCAAATGGAGATCAGTGATGAATGGTGTTCCTCAGGGGTCAGTATTGGGACTGGTGTCGTTTAACATCTTTGTTGGTGACATGGACAGTAGGACTGAGTGTACACTCAGCAAGTTTGCTGATGACACCAAGCTGTGTGGTGTGGTCGACAGGCTGGAGGGAGGGAATGCCATCCAGAGGGACCTGGACAGGCTTGAGAGGTGGGCCCGCGCAAACTTCCTGAAGTTCCACAAGGCCAAGTGCAGGATCCTACACATGGGAACAGGCAATCCCAAGCACAAATACAGGCTGGGTGGAGAATGGATTGAGAGCAGCCCTGAGGAGAAGGACTTGGGGGTGTTAGTTGATGAGAAGCTCAACATGAGCCAGCAATGTGCACTCACAGACCAGAAAGCCAACCGTATCCTGGGCTGCATCAAAAGAAGCATGGCCAGCAGGTTGAGGGAGGTGATTCTCCCCCTCTGCTCTGCTCTGGTGAGACATCACCTGGAGTACTGTGTTCAGCACTGAGGCTCCTGATGTAAAAAGAACATGGACCTGTTGGAACTGGTCCAGGGATGTCCAAAAAGATGATGAGAGGGCTGGAGCACCTCTCCTCTGAAGTCAGGCTGAGAGAGTTGGGGTTGTTCAGCCTGGAAAAGAGAAGGCTCTTTGGAAACCTTATTGTGGCCTTCCAGTACCTAAAGGGGGCCTACAGGAAAGATGGGGAGGAAGTTACAGAATAATAAAGAGTTAAAAGCAACTGTAGAAAATTTGGCAGAATGGTGTGACAGGGGAAATGGCTGTGCCTAGGGTCAAATAAATTAGACAGCTGAAGCAGAGGGCAGAGAAAATCTGTGACAAAAAAGAGAAAGAGCAGTTTGGAGAAGAGGAGGAACCTTGAATGGGGGAAAAAAAAGGAATGAAGGAGGTGGAAGTGAAAGGAGGAAACAGAAACGCAATTTACCAACAGGGGAGATGGAGAGACTCCAGTTGCACTGGCCTGAAGCCCACTCTGGGCTTCTTACTGCACTCCTGATACCCAGCCCTGCTGGTGCAGATGGTGTCAAGGCACGATGCCAACTGCTGATCTTAAAAAGGAGTGCCTTGGGAGCTGTTGGTGCTCCGTGCTCCACTGGATCTGGCTCGCCGTTGATAATGTGTTCCTATAGGCAATGCTTTCAACGGGCATGTTATGGGCTTATCGTGCACTCTGAAGATCTGATCTAAAGACAGCTTGCATTAGTAAGCTTTGTTCATGCAAACAAATGCTTTCAGCATCAATCCTGAAGATAAGATACAAGAGCAAAACTCTAGGACAAGAAAACAGCTTAAGGATTTCTGGGAGGTAAAGGAAGAAATCCTGTTAGGGATGAATTTATGAGGCCAGAGAAAGCAGTTGGAGGGCAAGAAGGTAGGAGCTGTGTAGGAGGCAACCTCAGTGAGGGTACCAGGATAGCCATTTTGTGTGATTTAAAGAGCATAAGGAGCTCGCACACAATGTGGCTGGGGTACAGAGGAGCTGACAACACAGAAGTCCTATCCAAATTCAACAAAAGCAAGGGAAGGTGACTTTAATGTTGCGAATGTTCAGAATGATGCTGAGCTTTTGAGAAAGGACCGGGAAGGTACCATGGACATTATGATGCAGGGTGGCTCCCATCACTTAGGAAGAGTGTCACTGATCGTAATAACATCTGAAAACATCATAGAGACAAAGATCTTTGGCCATGAAAGAGACCTTGTGATAACAAGCCCTGGGCTTAAAGTAGAGGATGTCACACAACTGCTGTAAAAGACAGCTTGTACTGACAGAAACATGGACAGGGAGCTCTAGAGGAGCGGAAAATGGGTTCCTATTTGGAGACCGGAGTGAGGCAAAATGATTATAACATGTCCAAGGTTGAATGAACACAAAGAGGGTCTGTTAGTTAAGATTAAACAAACATGATCCATAAATCTTGCACAGTGAAATCTCTTCTGCTGAGAGTTGTTTGTCTGAAAGGTGGTTATAATGCTGTCCGGGGAGATTTTAGTGTTAAAAGAGATTTTTTTTCCCAGCAGTTAGGTCTGGCAGAACAGCCTGGGCTCATCTCCAGGCCATTTTTTTTTCCTATTGCTCATCTTTTCTAGCAGATTCTGCAAGTCTAATTAGCAATACAGGTTTTGGCCCTTTTGTTGGCATAACGATGTTGTGACTTTTAGTGATTCTTTGTACCCTTCTAGTGACCCCTGTGCAGCCTGGTGGCTTTCCAAGAGCCGGAGCAGTTGGGAAAGCAGCAGATAGCCCTGTTGCCGGTGCTCTGGATCTCAGCTCCTTCCTGTAGGATTTTTGGCACTGTGGATTTAGCAGGAGTAAAAAGCTTTGCAAACCCTGCGGGATTTGCACCCAGCTGACTGCAAACAGCAAACAGGTCTGCAAGGTGAGAAAGCTTTTATTTTTATCTTGGTGCTCTTTGAAGTGAAATTCCTTTGAGGTGATTTGTCCTGGAGATTAGCAAAAATATGTAGTTAAGTCTTTGACTGGCACACAGACATTTTTACAGTGAATTACAATATTGGAGGGCTCTGTAGTAAGTCCCATGCAATAAAGCCTTGCTGCTTTCACCGTGACTGTGTGCATACTATGCATTCACTTATTTGCCATTTTCTTGTCACACTCTGTCCCAAAGCCTCATCAGCTTTATTTCAGGAATTACTTGGGACCTTTTGCAAAATTCCTGTCATGCAAGCCCAGCCTCAAAAAGACTCTGGCGTGTGCATGAACTCTCATAGGGAAAACCATGCCCGTCTGCCCACCCTTCTCCAAGGTTGTTCTGTCTCATTCTAGAATGGCCACCTTGGGGTACCTGCAGTGCCAAAAATTATGTCGGAGAGTGTGTCTGACCTTGTGGCCTCACATTCACCATGTCAGCAGGAGTGCAAAGGCTGTGGGATTAGCTGGATCTGGGTAGGTGAAAAGACAAACCCTGACGCTGAAAACCGCAGAGCAAACGGTGAGTTTTTATTTGAAAACAGAGTTCAGAGCAAGTGTCTCCTTGGAAGAAACTAACACTTGCAGGATGGCACCATCCAAAGAAACAAGCTAAAAGCTTGTTTATTTCCTCCGTCAACGGCAGCATGAGAATCAGGAGCAAAACTGGACATATCTCTCAGGGACAGCAGGATGCTGGCAGCACACCCAAGGTGGCAGGTCTCTACAGCAGGTGCCTGCGCTGCCTGCCAACACCGGTGGCTGGCACTGAGCCCTGGCAGTAGGGCAAGCGGATGATCTTGTACCCCTAAAGGGCTTCTGGAGGCTAGGAAGGCCATGGGTGCAAATCAACCCACCCTGAGCATCCAGTGGTGGTGTGGAGCCAGCCTTTTCCACTTCAAATAGTTTTCCCCCACCAGCCTCCCATCAGCCTCCAGTGAGGCACGTGGCTCTCTTCAGATGATAAAGGCTATAGGGAAGGGATGGATTTCCATCCTGGTCCTTACCACAAGCCTTATGGAGCAAGAAATGACAGTGCTCAGAGAGGAATCACAAAGTCAATTGCTATAACTTCTTCTGCATGATGGATATTGAGGACTGAGTCTTGAAGGGAGGGGAAACAGAGTCAATAACAAAACATTCAGGAATAATCTTCACTGCAAGCTTTTTCTGATGTTATATAGCATCCTTCTTTGCTCTGTTTTTCTTCCAGGACCTAATTCTGTGATGGAAAAAGGCCTTGACTTTGACCGAAATGCAAAGGAACCGTGTCTACTTCAAAACTGTCTGATATGATCAGCATCTTAACGTATAGGGAACTACACATGAGTGCAAAGAGAACTGGCTGTATCTTTAAGACAAAGTGTCCTGTCATACACAGATGCTGGGCAAACATGATCTCCCACTGCGTGGCTGCAATGGAGACCATGACCCCAGTCCCAGGTGGTCAACTGGAGTAACTCTGTATACAGCACCTATGTGAGGACTGTGCAAACACTGCACCCAGTTCTGATGTCAACCCTGAAAAAGCAGTGAAGGACAGAGGAAACAAGCAAATGACAGAGTCAAGGTTTGGGAAACAGCCCACGCTGAGAAATATTAGAAGCTTAGTCTTTTGAATATACCTAAGAGGAGATGAAGAGGGGGCTTGATCCACCAGGATGGCGAAGAGACAAGCTAACATAGAATAGGAGAAAATGGATGGAAGCCAAAGTTAAAAAATACTTGCAATTATATTCTGTGTTTATCTGGCATTGTAGTTAATGATCAGAAATTAGGGGTTCGGTGTACAATCCATACAGAAGGCTTTGTTGCTTGTGCTTTGCAGGAAATCAGATGGATGACCACAATTGTCCTTTTTGACTTTACAAATTACAAGACTATTAAAACCATTGGTCTCTTCTGGCCTATTCCATCACAGGGGAAAGTGAGACTTGTACTGGGCGCCACGCTGCTGATGGACAACCCTATGACCACGCACCAGCATTATTCCTCTCTCCCTGTCAGCCTTCCTTAGCATCAGTACTGCTCTACTGAGGCAGAAATAGGGCAGAAATGACCTCCCAGGCCAGCGTGGGCGCATTGGGAGGGCAGTGGACCCAGCTTCTCAGAGCTGCGATACCTCAGGGCTTTCTGATGGGCTTGTCCTGGCACAATTACACCATCCATACAAAGCATGGGTGAAGAGGCAGTTCCTAAGTGAACTCAATAGGTATTTCTTTTCCATTTTCACATATTTATTAACGCTCTTTTCTGCTGTGATTTGTTGTATCGTCACTTAATTGCACTGATGCTGTTAAGCATTTGGTGCAGTGGGAGTTTTTGTTAAAGATGCTAAATAGCAACATGGTTGCGTGTACGCGTTCCTCTCTGCTGGAGACTTTTCAACTCAGACTGCGGTACCTTGCTTCTCACCCCTTTATTTCACTACAGTCAGCACATCACCTCTGCTGCTGCTGTCATGAAGCCTCAACGAAAACAGAGGTTTCGTGGCTGTCTTGCGTCCACACTGCCTCTGGGAACACGTGCCCTGGGGGCTGATCGTGAGCAGAGCCACTGCATCCATTTTGCCAGTTATACCTCCATGAAGGTGGCGTCACTGCTAAAGCCATTTCCTATGTATATGATGGCTCATGGGCCCCCAAATGCCAACCAGGACACTGCAATCACTTTGTAAAGTAGCCCTGACTTGCTACAAGGGAAAACAAAAAAGCACTCTGTTTTGTATGATTCTATGATTCTTCTCTTCCAGCTTTCTTCATTTTTTCTGATGGCTAACAGCAATGCTTTGAATTCCTCATGACTGTGACATTCCTGCATTTGCATCCCTGTACACTTTGCAGTGTTGATGGTGATGCGGAGTCATTACAGAATAGAAACAGGGAAAAACAGGAAAGCAGAAATGACATAGGTTCAGTCTGTCACAAGCAGAAATACACAACATTTGAACAGTGATCTAAACACGTCAGCTATATCCTCCAAAAAATCCCAAAGGCTTTCTCCTCCAGGGGTATGTCGTTATGTGCCTAAGTATAAAAATCCTCATAGAAAGTTCCAAATATTCCCCAAATAGAATACAAGTAATCAGAACTCAGTTGTAGCAAAGAACCTTCCTCAACTCAAAACCTCCTAAAATGGCTGTCTACAAGATAGTGGGAGAAAAATATCACACAGCCTTTTTGTTAGAGAGAGAAAGAGAAGAACAGCCAATATTTTAAATAATTTTAAATATCTTAATTCAATACACTGAATGCTCTGTTTCCTCTGATAACTGACCATAGCCTTGAAGTTTGCAGAGATACTTTCATTTTTTCCTCTCAAAAGCTCTATAAAACAAATAGTATGGGAATAATAAAATAAATTCTGAATGTTGGGATCTGAGATCTCAAGTCAGTCTAATCTTCGGTGAATGCAACAGTACCCATGCACCTAAATTTCCTCTCCACTTTCATGTAAATACTCTACCACATTTTAACTATAATAAATATAAGCAAATGCTTCTTTTTTTGCACCCTTTCAAACTTTGAGATACCTCACAAACTGATTTTTTTGGTGGGAGCAATGAGAAAATGCATTAAAACTTGCTCATTGGCAAAAACAGCAACAGAAAATATTTTTGACTGAGAGATCACAATCTGCAAATGCAAACTCTAATTATCTGTTAGTCATTATATCTTCACCTGAAACATGACATTTGTCCAAACTGTAGCTATTTGAATGAAAAAAAGAAAGAGACTCACCTGCCTTTTTTGTATACCTCATGTATTTCTTTTCCTTGTCGGTGGGTTCTGCATTCAGTGGATAAAACCCATCCCCACAACAGCAGGAAGATGCTAAAATGCATTTTATGGACAGTCAACATGTTACCTGAAGGTTCTGTATCCAGAAATAGTCCATACAAGAAGAAGAAGAAAACCAAAATGAAGATCCTGTTCCTCTTTTTAAGACATTATCGGTCTGATCGTTATTGGAAGGATGTTTACTCATACAAAAAATCATCCTGCAGTATTTAATCTGGACAGTGGGGAAAGCAATTTCCACTAAACCTATAAATCCTTCTACGTCAGATGGCAGGGATTTTCTAGCAGTGGTGAATTCACATATTCTCAGAGAACAATTATTTTTTGTCAAAACAGGCTATTTTGTTAATTAGTTTAAACTGAACCCTTTTCAAGTACCTGAGGGAAATGGCATATCTCTCTCTCTGCCTGGTTAACCAAAATAGTGCAGCTAGTCAGGCAGGTGGCATTAGTTGTTCTTTAATCACCGAACTTATCTGTGTAGCAGTGATGTTTGTTACGGGCATCCCAATAGATTGAAAAGTGATCATAAGTATATAGTTTTCCAGCAAAAACTCTTTTCCGTTTAGCTCTGCAAGACAGTATTTTGACCCTGTGTTGTTTTCTACATTACTTTAACAGAGAGTGGCACTGTGGCTGGAGCGGTCGGTGCTTTCAGGACTTGTGTCACGTACCTCACTGCCCTGCTGAGCAGGGTCCCCGGAAAGAATCCTGGTGTACCGAGGGAGGGGGGAGGACAGCATGGGGGGAAATAGCTCTCCTCTCTGCACAGGGATGTTTGGAGGAATCCTGCCGAAGCAGAGGAGCAAATGCCAGAGCTGCAGGAGGGCTCAGGGGCTGGTGTGTTGGGTCTCATGTGGCTGACAAAATTTAGCATTGGTACTAAAGAAAATAAAACAGCACGGGCAAAAATACACAGTCGAGCCACCCACGTTGCTGTCTCGTTGGAGCTCACCCCCCTTCCTGCATAACCCACAGTTGTGTTTACTCTTCTTCTCTGTGCCTCCACACAAGGCCTTACGGCTCTGGTCCCACCTATGCCTTATGACGGAGATGTTGCCCAGTGCTCTGCAGACACCACCAGGCCCATCCCATCCCTTTGCTGATATGGCTCTTCTACCTCTGCCAGTTACCCATGGATTTTTATTTTAGACCAGTTTGTCAAGTCACCCCTCTCTTTTCATGAAATCCCTTTCTAAAAACCCTGGGGAGCAGATCTCTACCTGGTCTAAGCTGACACAGCTTTATTGATTTCAGTGAGCATTTACCCTGCCTCAGGATCCACAGAAACAACACATCAAAAGCTACTGAAATTTCAATCCATCAACCAAGATTCAATTTAATGATTTGCTGGGCTAAAACATTTCCTACACAATGTCATGCAGCCTTCAAGAGATGGGCAATCACTCACCAGCAGTTTGTTGCAATGGTTAATCGCTGTTGCTGTTCAAAGAAGTTGTACCCATTTTATCTTTGAAAATTATCTGCATTCGGTCTCCACTGATTCACGTATCCTTCTCAAGGAGGATAAAAAGTACCTTAAGAACTCTTCTTTTCACCTGTGGCGATTCTAGATATACTCTCTTCAGTCTTTGCAATAATCTATATGAATTTTTATGACATCTTTCATCAAAGGAACTCTTTCTTCTTTTTGAAATACATTTTTGTTCCTTCATACACATTTTAAAAAAATGCTAGTCCCTTGCTTATGCACTGGAGGAGCAATGGGGATTGACAAGCAAGGGATAACTATGAATTCACTCAGCTGCCCTGGAAAAGCTGGAGGTCCCTTGGTACACGTGGAAGGAGGGAAACATTCATCCTCTCACTAACAGAGGGAATTTAATAAAAGAAGACATAGAGAAGGCAAAAAAAAAATGTGTTCAGTTCCCCTTTTTTGGGTTGTTGTTCACAGAAAAGTTCAAATATGAGCAATTCATAGAAAAACCCTGGAACAAATCGTCAAACAACTTCTAAACTCCTGGAAAAAAAATGACTGGATGAGGAATAGACGTGGGTCCATGAAGAACAAACATGTTGAATCAACTTAATTTCTTTCCCCAACAGGCCAAAAGGCTTCATAGCCTGGGCAGAAGCAGTAGATTTAGATAAACTTTGAATGCCATCTCACATAACATTCTCATAAGCAAGACAGGGAAGCATGGTCCTCATGAAATATTTGTAGGGCTGATGCAAAACATTGCTAGCTTTAGCTTCTTTTATCTTGATGCACCTCAAGAGCAGTTATCTGTGACTCTACCAACATGCAAGAAAGTAGCAAATTTTGCAAATGATCTGCAAGGAAGTGGTGAACCACCTGGGTGCATAACCCAAAGTGAAGGCTTGAAAGGGTAGAAATAGCACAGTATATGTCTTGAGGTATGTAAACTCACTTCAAAGAGAAAAATACTCTGTTCCCAATGGCTATGATATACAGAACAAAAAATAATGGGCTGAGGGATTAGTAAGGGAAAAATGAGATTAGATACTCGATTACATACTAGGAATATTTTCTAACAATAAGGACAATGAAGCATTGCAGTAGATTACATGGGCAGGGTTTGCAATTGCCGTCATTACAATTAAGACAGGTAATGCTAATCCTGTTATAGGACAAATGGCTAAACTATATTACTTCTCAGGGTCACTTCCAGCACTATTTCTTTCTGATTTTCCCAGAGGAAAAATGGTGGAAAGTTGGCATACGACAATTAGAACAAACGTGGAAAATTCAAATATCCAGGCAAAAGACAAATTGTGGCTATGTGCCTTAACTAAAAAAAATTGAAGAAAACAGAAAAACTGAACAAAATATATTTTTCAATATTGTCCTCAAATTTTGCTTAATCTTGAGCTTGATTAGATGGAGAATTAATTTTGCCTGTTTTCTCCATAAGGACAACTAGAGACTAAAGATATAGCACTGTTTTCATTCAGTAGATAGAAACAAGAAAAGAGTGATTATTTTGCAGCGAGCAGTATTTTCAACAAGTTCATCTGCTTTTACAGTTTGTAGACTAGCTGTAAGTTGACGGCAGTCGCCTCAAATAACTTTATTTTTTAAGCTTATCTGCTGATATATTTGGGATCCTAGGGATTTGTGACAAAATATTTTAAATTTGAATTGTTATTTAGTTTTACTTGCTTTGATAATCCCTAGGCATTTTTTTCCTGTTCACCCGTCAAATGAGTGCTCACAAACATGAAATTAAACATAACCTCTGCTTTCCAGATTTCCAACTAGTAATAACTTCAGCACTAACCTTCCACCCACATCTGACAACATTCACCAGATCCCAGAGCAAATTTTAACATGTCAATTGAAAGCTACAATACCATTGATTTTCTTGACTTCCCTTTGACTTTCCTAAGTTTAACACCAGTTGTAGAGATAGGAGACAGCCACCCAAATGTGAAATGATTGCACCAAATCTCTCATAGAGAGTCAGTAGCTGATCCAGGAACAGATGAAGAAGTAGGGGTGGACTGCAGACCTGAAGTCAATTCAATGTTGAGTTTTGCAGTAGGAAAGGCTTTTTCCCTTTTTACGGCCGAAGCCATCTTTCCTGGAATGGTTTTGTGCTTGAAGCTGGATACCAGGCTTATATGGGTTAGAGTAGGAGCTGAATGCAAATAACAATCCACAAGAAAAAAAGCATCTTAGGCACCTGAAACAAACGATATTAAACAGGAGAGGTAACAAAATGTAGATCTCTTGCTCAAGCAGAAATGAATAAAGTTCGAATCCTTCGTCTTGGAGGGCAGTCCCCAGTAGCTGACCCCGTGCACAGAGGCTTGTCTTCTCCCTGGAGATGCCACCCCCAGCTCCTGCTGAGCTGAGGGGCCCACTTGACACCCACCAGCTGGCACCGCTGTCCCTGCTCCAGGGCTTTAGCACTTCAGTCACTTCGCTCCTCAGAGGAGTTCAATGGGACCGTGGGCTTTTACTTACTTCGAGGCCATCTAAATGCAGGTTTCCCAGGCTGCTTGGGACTCTAATCCTGTATTTCCTGGCGTTTCATTAACAAAGGATGATAAGAAATGTCACAACAGTAAACATTTCATTCCGTTTGACCCAACCATGTTATTATAATTTGTTAAATAAACAAGTTTAAAGCCAACCAAAGATACATTTTTTCCATTTGACCACCGAAAAGTCAACTATTTGCCCAATTCTATTTAAAACCTGTTTATCTCCTAAATGAGAGCATAGTCAGAAGAAAAAATTGATCGCTCCGCAGAAGGTTAAATATGTCAGCTGGATCCTTTGTGTTTGTTGGATACAGGACCATCTCCGAGGAGAATATTAGTACAGATGATTAATAGAATTTGAACAACTTAGGGATAAGTGGCACACCCACTGAGTTTCACTATGGTGGTGCCAGCAGAGCTGGTGTCCATTCATAGCACTTGTAGCTCCGCTCTTGCACAACTAGAAATCAAACTCTCCAGGAAGTTGAGAAAATGAGAGAAGTGTGAATACGTGTATTTACACTGAGGTGATTAAAACCAAAGGATTCCATGCAGAAAGGGAAAGATAATATTTCCTCTGCAGGCACAAGAGACAAGGACACTCTTCTCCAATCTGTAACTTAATGGGCTGCATTTGTGGGGAGCGGAGACCAGGAGCTGCCAGCAAGAGTGGGGTGGGGAGGAATGTCCCAACAGGAAGATTTTACTTTTCAGTTGTGAAGACCAATGTAAGAGCTGGCATTAAGTGTGCACAAAGATGGGAATCATGCCACTTTACACTGGCCAAAGATTTCACCACCAATAACTTTTGTGCTTTATTATCATATTTGTCTTTAAGGCCCTGCTCCTCTCTGGTCTTTCTTGCACCCCTTCACTTACAACCTCACATCAGAGCTGATTCACGTGCTCTTTGTGGAAAACTCTGGGACTTCTCCAGGTAGTGATGAGGACATTAGTAGACCTCAAGAAATCCCAAACACTAAAGAATAATTAGATTTCTACACAAGAAGAATGGCAGGGAGGAGACAAGTGCCAATGAACCCATGACCCCGAGCCTTCTTATCACAGAACAAAAATCAGATAGAGGCAAGGCACTGTACATGTGCCTCTAAGCCGCTATAAATCCCTAAATGGATTGTGCACTGTATGAAAGGCAAGGGAAATAGGCCAAGCCTGCACTGGGCAGAAACCTGAAAGGCTGCAGCGAACAATGTGCTTGAGTGAATTGCCGTGCCTCAGGACTAATGCATTCAGCTGCTGCTTCTCACTGCTGAAATGAATAACAATGCTACAGCACCCCAACGAAGCACATCTTTAATACCACTCTGATTTCATTAGAGCTCTTTGCTCAAGGATGTCTTTGTCCACCGAATGCTTCTTTTCCCCCCACATGATGTGTCATTGTGCCAGTGGAGACATACTGGAGCTTGCAAGTGTCTTTACGTGGTCTTACACTCTGTCTGAGAGATTATGTGCATTGCGTGCTGAGCTGCGTCCTTTTGTTTCAGCCTGTTCTGCAATTTCCCGGAGCTGCATTAGCTGGATTAGGCGGCTTTGTGTGCGCTCGGCCGTGGGGCACCTGAGTTTTTTGCACAAAGGTTCTGCTACTAAAACTGGAAAAAGATACTTAAAAAAGTAAAAGAGAAATAAAAGATAAAAAGACACTTTTAGAAGGATACTTGAACATACAGTTTAAGAGGGGTGAATTAAAATATTGAAACATGGACATTAGTGCCTAGTGAAGCCTGTTGGCAAGTATTTTTGTCTGCTACTAGCAGATATACTAGAGGAGGCAGACACAGGATGCTATGGGTATTAAGGATTCACCTGATGCTCCCCCATATATCCTAATCCCCAGAGCACACGGTACACTCATTTACCAGGAGGCACTGCTCTCTTAAAGGGTGTGAGTTTAGCTTTGTTGGAAGATCCAGAGCTAAAAGTTACAAGAGCATTCAGACTGGATTGAAATTGTGCTCTGCACATCCTGGATAGGGACTAATTTCACTCTGACTACTAGATTCTGGTCCTCAGCCCTCCTATCCCGCCCACACGATTCCCCTTATTTTGCAATAAGTACATTTCTTACACATACAACCCTAGCTAAAAAGGGTTTCCCACTTTTCTCTATTGTTCTTACAGCCCATCTGCATCACCCCATGGGGAACTTCACCAGCAATACGCTAAGGGCCCCTGCCTGTCGACCAGGAAATAATTCAAAATGCTTTTCAAAAGACAGCAAAAACATGGAAGAAAAAAGAAGGATGGTGAATCAGAAATTCTTATACACAAACACCAAGACTCCAACAGGGCCATCTTGAGGCAAAAGCTAAGGCAGGTATGAATAACAGCTACAGAACTGTCAATAGCAATTCAGAGAAGGCAGAGGTGCTTAACAAGAGAGTTGTTCTGCCAATATTCAGAGAGGATTAAATGAACAACTGGAGTAATTACAGCCCTCAGCCTGACACTGATCCCAGGCAAAACATTGGAATGGCTGATATGACACTCAATAAATAAAGAGTTAGAGGGTAATTTGATTAATGTCAATTAGCATGGCTTTAAAGAAAAATAGATCTTTCCAAGCTAATCCTTTTTTGATTAATTTAAAATGTGTTTGATGGAGGAAATGAAGCTATGCAATGTGCGTCTGTAAGGCACTTGATGTTGTACCACGTGGCATTTTGATTAAGGAACTGCACAAATACAATATCAAGATAAAATAATGACAATATTTTCATTATATATTCAGGCTGAGAGAGCTGGGGTTGTTCAGCCTGGAGAAGAGAAGGAGACCTTATAGCGGCCTTCCAGTACCTAAAGGGGGCCTACAGGAGAGATGGGGAGGGGCCATTTCCAAGGGCATGTAGCAATAGGACGAGGGGCAATGGTTTTAAACCGGAGCAGGGTAGGTTTAGATTAGACATTAGGAAGAAGTTCTTTACAATGAGGGTGGTGAGGCACTGGCACAGGTTGCCCAGAGAGGTGGTGGAGGTCCCATCCCTGAAGACATTCAAGGCCAGGCTTGATGAGGCTCTGAGCAACCTGATCTAGTTGAAGATGTCCCTGCTTACTGCAGGGGGGTTGGACTAGATGACCTTTAAAGGTCCCTTCCAACCCAAGACATTCTATGATTCTGTATTTAAAAACTGGATAAAAAACCCCTTGTTGATATATTACTGTAAATGGCAAATCTTCATCAGGTGAAGCAAGAGACTGGGTCTTTGTCCTGTTCTGTCCTGTTGAATGAGCAAGAATAAAATGCAGACTGCTTCCTGATTAAGCTTGCAGTAACATGAAGTAGGTCAGAAAAACTGAAGGATGACTGACAAAGAGTAAACGGAATAACTTAGGGAAAGATCCAGAAACTACTTGTGTCATTTCACTACAGCTTGCTGGAAAACTACCCATCTAACAGTCAAGAATGTGGGTCACAATTTTAGGATAGGGAGGAGAAGTTCTGGACATCAATGGAGAATGTTCCTGGAAAACTGACTGGACAGTAGCTTCCCATACAAAAAAGTGGCCAAAAAAAATCCCCACTTTTACTTGCTTGTGTGTTTAAAAAAGAGGGTATTGTAAGGGTATGAAGGTTATATTACCTCTTTACATAGATGGTGCAAGCTGTCTGAATCTTGAAAGCAAGTGTTCTCCTCTATCCAGAAAGCTAGAGATTTATTAAAATAGCTTTATTAAATCTGTTACAAGTTGCAGTGTTTGGAAGACCACAGAAGACAAATTTCAAATAGAAATACATTCCCCCTTTTTTTTTTTTGAACAGTAACCAAGAAAGTTTTTTTTCTCTTCTAGTGTGTTTTTTAACTGAAGATACTATGATTTTCTGAAGGACGTGGGCTATTTCTCAGGGATAAATCTGGGGAAGTCCAATAGCTAGTGCCATAAAGAAGAGCTGATTAGATGATTAAATAGTCAACGAGACAGTCTTAGAGCCATCAATTATTGGCACAAGCTAATGTGGCAAATTCTAATAGCGCTTTTGAAAGACAGGTTTGTTTGGATCTGACAACCTTTGTTATAACTGACTTCAGAGGGCAGTGTAACAGTTAAGTTTTACATAATTATTGGTCAAAAAGAAGTTCTTAAGCAAATAACAAATTAATATCAGTTGGTATTTTTAAAAATAAAGAGAAGCAAATATCACAATATTCTCCCTTGGTAGATGTACTTTAAGGTACACAGTGGTTTTCAGCAAGCTTCTTCTTGGAATCATGCACTTCCCTGGGTGGCCATCTGACGGACCCACCAACCAGCCACAAATGGCCTGTCTGGCCATCGCTCACAGGACTCACACTTTTCAAATACGGCTTCATCATCACTTTTAACTTTTTCAGTCAAACACTAGGCATCTGTATAGCTTATCATTCAGGGATCAACACAAGAACAGGACAATTGAGAAAAGCATTTTAAAGCTACATAGTCTACTGGCAGCCTCTGGACTGTCCCTGAAGCACCCTGCACCTCCCAGCAGCGTGTAAGCAGCCAGGGGGCCTTGCCTGTCCAAATTCCTTACCTGGAGCATGAACAGCTACATCTGAGCCAGCCATCAGGGGCTGCTGGGGAAGTGTTTCTAGGAAATGGTACATTTTATCGGGAGGCAGCTGTCTTAAGTCAGTCAGGTGCATTGCGCCTTCCAGCAGAGACTGTCTCTCATCTTTGAGGAGGACGGCAGCCCAGTGCAGGTGGCTGGCCTAGAGAGCTGCACCGTGGGATCCTCCTTGTGGGCTTGTGAGAGTATTTTTCTAAGTGTGCAAAGTCAATGATGTGACTAATGTCAGCAAGTTCCACCTTTCTATTCTTGTTTTGTTCTCACAGAACCTCATATGTTCTCATACGTGTATTCTATTCTGAGCAACCTGATCTAGTGGGAGGTGTCCCTGCCCATGGCAGGGGGGTTGGAACTAGATGATCTTTAAGGTCCCCTCCAACCCTAACAATTCTATGATTCTATGTTGAATGCCCATGGTCAACCTGTCCCCATGGCTTCCTACATGTTTCCCTTCACTGGAGTCACTGCAACCTTTTCCTTTTGGCACAAAGAAATACAGAAGCTTTTGTTTTCCTCTGTGAATATGCCGCAGCATCTCCAGCTCTGTCAACTCTTGAGATATTTCATGGGTTTGCACTGACATTGGAACATGACTGCAGATCCAGGCAGCTCTAATAACAATATTCCTTGAATTTCTGTCCTAAATGACGTTAGTCTGACATTTGGAAGTACCAAAGCTCTGTGAATTATACATGGTCATTTGGAAAATTACCAGTTGGCTCCTTTTCCTCTGCTACTGATCTTCATCACTAGAACACTGATGCCTCAAAGCAGCAATAAAAAACAAACTGACAAGGTACTATGAACTGCACAGAAACTCACCAGGAAGAGAACAGCAAACAGGAGCCACAAATCTCTAACATGCAATTCTGATTTCAGTGGCCAGCTTCTAAAAGCTACTAGATGGGTTATCGCAGATGACCCAAATTGCACAGATAAACTTGTCTGACACAGTTTTACCACCACAGCTGGTACTGTTTACTGTCTCTGCATCTCGAACTGCCTCCACGCCTTCCAGGTCTTCAGATCTGTGACAAAACAGAAATCCCACGGCAGACATTCCCCATGCTGCCTCCCTGTAGTCTGTTGCCAATAAGTGTAATCCCACTGCTGGGCAATTGCTCTGTCCTCCAGATTTACATAGGGCAACTGGAGTTATTTTAGACCATTTTCTCAACAAATTAGTTCCCTGTCAAAACTTCTTGTACTGGATACGGCTTGGATTTGCACTCTATTTTTAAATTTTATTTTAACTGAAGCAGTTGCCTGCTTTATTGTCTCCCACGATCTCAATTTAGCAAGACATTAATTTGCCCAGTTTGTTTTACTGCGGTTGTTAATGCCTTTATACAGATAGTGGGCTAGATCCACAATGAAGCACATTGTGTATCTCCACCAGCTTAGCTTCTGCCCCTTGCCTGCAGATACCATATGGTGTAATATGGGAAGACACAAGACTGTGATTAGTAGAACATTAGTCTGATTGGAATAATTAACTGAAATAAAATACTAATAAGAGGTCTTGTTTTGCAGCAAGAGACTGCAAGTGTACAGGAATCAACAGATTATATAGCATAGAAATCACTGCCATTGGCAAATGAGCAAGCTTAGTATGTCTGTCGAGCTTCTTGGGTATTAGATTATCCTGCTTGTCCCTCTGCAGAATGAGAGGGTTCCTTAGGTGTCAGCACAGACCATTCTTGGAAGTGGCTCATGTCACAGAGGGAAACAAAAATCAAAAAATCACCCAAGGAAACCAACATCAAAATGCATCAAGCATACACCTAAAAGCTTTTCCAGGACAAGTCTGAACAGGATAACTCAGTGCTCAGTGTCCTCCATCTGTTGCCAAGCTCCGTTGCACTGTCAAAAGAAAAACCAAAGCCCCCCTGGCCTGTCTGTCACCCAAGTGACATGTATGAAGAAGAGCAAGTGGGGCAGCGTCCCAGCCTGTGAAGGTGACCAGGTCAGTACCAAAGTATGTGTCTTAAACCCGTGTGATCCAAACAATTGACAACCATCAACTTCCCTCACCACCAGCTTTCTTGCAACACCCTTGTGAAGAAACCAGGAAAATGGATGCCCAAAGCCTATATACTCATCTGCATAAACTCATTACACTCCATCTTGCAACAATTTAGCTTCTCTGACCTTACTGCTTGGTGAGTAATACAGTTCCTCAACATTGGTGATAGTTAGAAATCTTCTAGTCTCCAGTTTTACATTACTCATGACCAGTTCTATTTATGACCAGTTTACCTTTTGACATCAATAATTCTCCTTGTCTGATATTTCTTGAAGTGTCCACAGGACATTCTTGGTCCTTATGGGGCGTCTCTCTAGGTAAGGGTGACACACAGAGTGCTATCCTTCCTTTACGGGTGCTCCATCAAGGTAGGCTTTCTGGTGTTGGGCAGCTTGCTCCCAGTTAGGAGGTGCCCCATTGCCCATCTTAGCCTCTTCTGCTCCTAATGTTACCTCCATGGAGGCTGCTGAGATTTCTCAGGGATTCAGCAGACCTACGAAGTCATGGCTTTAGTCCTGTCATTTCCCAGACTGCATGGCCAGAAGCAGCTATTAACTGTCACATCTTAGTGGCGTCACAGGTTTGTGTTTGGAACAGAGCTTTTATTAATTTTAGTCTTGATATAATTTACAATTTTTTATTAGTGTCATTTTGACGTTCCTTTTGAAGGATAAATTATCATTGATCTCTTGAGACTTTATTGAAGTATTCAACAGACTCATTTCAAATCAAAGTCATAAAGCAATGGGGCTTGGATGTAAGACCATCAGCCTCGGTATCTGGTTTCTTGCTATTCCAAGAAATTGTTTGGGAGCCAGACTTTTTATTAACACACCCACTGATGTATTTATCCCATGCCATGGTTTTAATTTCTCCCTCTGGTTTGCAAGGATATTTGAATCTTTATACAAGTATGAACTCAGCCTTAAGAGGAAGTCTTGATGAGTGCATTTCTTTTTTGATGAGCATACAGGGAGGAACAGGCTTGTTTTTTTCCTGTACAATCTACTAAAAAAGTCTTGATGGTACTTTCTGCTCTTAAACCTGGGAGATCCAACTTAGACCCAGCTTCTCAGGGCCCCATACAATTGAATTTTGAATACTTCCAAGGGTGAAGTTCCCACAGCCTCTCTGAGCAGCTTTCTTCTTGTACCTGCTGCAGCTTGTGACTGTTGACACTTTGCCTTTCGCCGAGCATCACGGAGAACAGGTCTATGCCACCCAGAAAACACAAAAGCCTCCTGAATGTGCTGTGACCATTACTGGGTAAAGCAGTGCTTCCTGCGCTGACCTGGGAGCGGTGATTAAGCAGGGGACATCCAGCTCAGCAAGGTCAGAGAGGCCTTGACCTGCTGCAAGCAGAAGCTGTGTAGGAAAAACAGAGTGCCAGATGTTGAAAGGGAAGGAGTACAACATTAGGATTGTAATGCGGTAGGTGAGCTGCGTTATAGAAAAAGCCAGTGTTTTTATTTTTTTTTTAACTTCCCCATGTGGTTTCACCATTGTTTCTTCTTTTCCCTTCCAAACCAGGTCAATGCCAGTTCTATGAATCCGTGCCCGTCCCATTAAAACGGTCACATGCTGAAGCCATTAAAAAGAGATACTGAAGTGCATGAGCGAGCACGAGGCACAGCGCCGGGGGACCAGGACACAAAAGGTCTGTCAAAAAGGTCTCAGCAGCTCACTGAGAGGGAACAGATAGAAGGGGCAGCATTTATGTTTCCAGATAAAATAGAGAAAACTGGATGTATACCTTTCTACAAGCACACTTGCAGAGCGGTGGTTTAAAACATATTAGATGCACCCATGAAAGAGGGAAGCCTCGACAAAAGCACAAACATAATTAATATAGTTTTTGCTATGACTGTTTTGGGTTCTCATATCATAGCTTTCTGCACATTTGTCTTCTTCCTGCACATTTGTCCTATTTTCCCTATGTCACAACCAGCACCTCACCTTCCTAATTCAACCTCTTGCTCTCATTTCATTGCACATTCAAGCCAAGGTATCCAGCAGCAAACGAGCCGCGGTGGCAGCAGGACAACACAGCCCTGAGCAGCTGCTTGCCCCCCAGGACATGAGTCTGCATCGTGGCTGCCCTGCTTCTGACACCAGTGCTGTTCGCTTGTGTCCCACCTGGGACTGGCCTTGGGGACCTTTGGGGATGAGATGGGGTGGGAGGTGCATGGGCCTCACACCCAGCACTGAAGTCTCTGGCTGCACCTGTAATTGCAGCCAGGGCAACAGGATCATCTGCATTTTTTATTTCTGTTGCTGTGCAGGGACATAGAAGGCAAGGAAAAGAAAAGGGGAATTTTTGTTATTGTTCACTCTATTTTTCTTGTGCTTTTCCATCTGGAATTACCAGCCCGGTACTTTTTCTTTGCCAGGGTTGCAAGCTCTGCAACAGACGGCTGCGCCGGGAAGCGACATCGACGCAGGCTGGCTCTCTGCCTCTCGGAGCGCAATGTGGGCAGCGGTGCAGGCAGTGGCATGGGAAGCAGTGGGGACAGTAGTGCAGGCAGGGGGACAGCAGCTGTGGCAGTGGTGCTGCGAGTAGTGCAGGCAGGCAGGCAGGCAGGCAGCAGTGCAGGCAGGCAGGCAGCAGCAGTGCAGGCAGGCTCCCACCTGCTGGAGACAAGCAGCTCCACAGCTACTTATCCCGGCTGCCTGGCAAAGAGGGTTCCCAAAGGATGGCAGGGATGTCCACACTGTGCAACCCCAGCATCATCGCCCAGGGGCCGGGGTGGATTGGGGAGGAGGTAAAGGGGGTTTGGGGAGCAGCACAGGGCTGGTTGTATGTTGGTCACCTTGAGCAAGCCGTGGCAGGAGTGGAAAGGGAAGGAGGTGTAAAAGCAATACAAAAAAACTCTTCCTAAGGGGAGGAGTCATTGTTTCATGCAAAAACCCCATGACTAGGAGACTCTTCTTTAGTATATGCGTGGCTTTTGAACATCTCACTCATGCAATTTGGTGTATCAGGGGAGTTTCCCCCAGCATGAAAAAGAGACTGTAAGCAGATGTGTATTTGTACTGGATGGAAATGACACTTTCCTGGTACCCTCTGGAGAAGGGAGAGGATTGGGGAGGTCCCTCGTGGCCCATAAAACTGCCCAGAGTGTGAAAAAATCCAGGTTGCTACAGCCCACAGCCGTCCTAACGCGGAGATAACCAGAGACTTAGGGAGAGCTGGCCGAGCAGCTCCCATGGGTGGTAAAACTCACTCAAAGATGGAAAAGAAACCAAAATAAAATATATCTCTCCTTTCTTCACCCTCACTCTTCAAAAGACATCACTCTTTAATTATGGAAAGCTGCCTAGCATTACTGGTTTTGTTTATGGCTCTGATTTGAACGGCAATTTCACTGAACTCTCAGGCACTTGAAAACGAGCTCTGATTTCTTAGGCCAAATCCTTTCCCCTCCCTCTCTCGCACGAGTGAATTTGTTATCAGAGGCTTGATACTAATAGCATTTGAATGGTTTCTTTTTAAAGGAAAATAATGTAATTATTTCAGAGAGAAATCCAGAGCAGAGCTAATAGAAGGGGAGACAGTGGTTTGAGATGCTCTGGGCAAGGACCCAAAAAGCAGACTGTTGGCATGTGTAGTTGCAAGTTTATGGCTTTGCAGCACAGCGTGCTGATGTCAGCCTAGAAATAGTCCAGGAAAAGCAAAAATCTCCTCTGGAAACCAGACCATGGTATGTAGGAGCATGATGGCTGAGTTTTGTGCTGAATATATAAAACTTAACATGTCTGGGAAAACAACATGCCCTCGCCAAAAGAAAAAAATATTCTAAGATCAGACTTAAGTTTTGATTTTAAAAGGAAAACAGTTGGTTTTCCATGACCAAAAATGTAAATATGACATGATTACATTCATCTATGGATTATAAACCTGTAATCACTTGTGGAATAAATACTAAATTGGCTAAAAAATACAAAAGTACAGCATTGTTCACACATTAAGGAAAAGTATAAAATCAAGAGGCTTCTGAGGTAGAAAATAGCCGCAGCTGGCATGAAGGACACAACATCTGTGGTTCCCTGATAAGCTACATGAGGTACGGGACGGGATGCAATTATTCCGTGGCTTTACCTTATGATGTATAGCGGATACAGGAATGGGATGATACCATGAAACAGATAAGCTGCCAATTAGCTGCCCGCTAGATGCTCAGAGCCAACATTTTGTCAAATTTTGATGAAATGCTGTCCTTTGTGCGAACTTTGCTCATTATAATGTCATTATAATACCAAAACACACCTCCATCCCGAAGGCTACCCGCCTCCAAGGTGCGACCACTCCTTCTTGAGTCTGCGCCCTGAATTTCTCGTAAACTATACCTTTAATTGTGAAGCGAGAGAAATTTACACCAATCATGATAAAAGTATGTATGACTAAAGTCACTCAAACTCCACCTTGAAGATAACAAATAGTATAAAAATAGCCCAAGAGAGGGGGGATACCCAGGGAAGACACCGTCATAAAGAATTACATCACTGACTTCTGGGATCAGTCGACGGGCTGAGCCTCTCTTCCCCCCCATAGGGACGCCTTTGGGTAAGACTTAGATTATACTGAGTGCTTCCTCGGGAAACTTAGAAATTTCTCTAGAGACTCTCTTTTCCTACATTTAAAGCCAGGCTGTATCGTTTATAACTTTGTCGCGCGTTTTGTATAGGTAACAATACTTTCATTTGCACGTGCTTTGCAGACAGTGTATTTATCACCGGCAATCCTAAGAACCTATATATCTGTTGTTTAAATAAACTGCACTTTTTTAAGTAGCTAGCCGTTTTGGTTTCTCACTGAACGCGACCAAAGACTCGAGAGTGGCCGTGCTAGTTCAGGAGCACGACTAGACTGAAGGTGCAGTCCACTATTAGTGTATCCAAATCGTAATAGTTTAATACATATTAAACGCGATTGGACTGATAGTGCTGAATTTGCATCACTCAGAATTTAAACCTAGCCGCACCTAGCCTCCCACCTCGGTGAGGAGCGTTAGAACGCAAGGGGGTTTATCTTCTGCTAAAACCGCTTTGCCCCTTTTCACACAACATCACTGTAGAAAAATGAAACTGCACGGTTTTTCCAAACATGGCCACTTTCAAAGTGTGACTTGGGGTGTCTCATTGGGTTACTGAGCATATCCCCTGCTGTGAGTGAGTACTCCTTTATGGCGATACTCCTCTCCTCTGCGTGTATGGTGTCAGAGGAAGAAGACATCTTTCTTTTTGGCCATTGCACTGAAGAATTCCCTACGTAAGAGGAGACTCCCTATGGGACAAACCTTCTTTCCCCTGTCTACAGTGGGCACCAGGTAGGGTCACTATATTTCTGGCAGAGAAAAAAAAGTAATGGTAGAGATATATCTGGGAGGGAGATGTGGAAGAGCTGCCCTGTGTGCCCGTGAAGCCCCAGCACACACATTGTCATCAGCCATTAGTGTGTGGTGTCCTACGCTACCATCCGGAGCTGAGCCTGAGAATGCTGTTTCTCCAACATTTAAAAAAAAAACAAAAACAAACAGAGTGAAAAAGACCCCAGAATCATCTTCCACCCTCCATTAAAATATTTCTGGAAGCCTTTCAATCTTTTCCCTTTTGTTCACTTCCTTCATTTCCCTAGCTTCATTTGATAGCAAGACTGAGCAAGGAAGTGAAATAAAACCAGAAAAACTACAAAGCAAACAGTTCTAAAGCAGAACATTTTGAGACAGAAAATGCTGGTGAACTTTTTTTTAAGACTTGATTCTTTTAAAACCCCAAAGCCCAAGAACATACTAGCATTTCTCCAGAACCTTGACTGTTCTTTTTTTCTTTCTCTAGTGCTGGAGCAAATAAAAAAATGGTTGTTATTAATTTGTACATGCTTTTTGCACATGGCTTCTGCAGCTCCTTAGAAGACCTCATCTCTCCAGTCAGCATTAAAGTATCGCTCAGTGTGCCAGAGCCAAAAAAGCCATCAACAATCTCCAGGCTGGCATCCCTTTAACAGTAACTTCTTTCGTAGCCCAGATAAAGTACTAGAAAATATTCAGCATTTTTGAGAGATGGTCTATTGTTGCTGTTCCACTTCTGATATCAATAACCAAATGTTATCATCACATTGCTCACTTTGTATTAGTGTCACAAAAATTACTGATTGTTATAAATGTGGCCTGTGATTTCCATTACAGCACATGCAGAGTAGCCCATGAGTAAAAAGAAGTTGGATTTTGTTTTGTGCTGAGAAGCATAAAGCTGCTGATGGACTTTGCTGGTAAAAACTTGTGTGAAAAAGGCTCAGAGAGGGGGTGATGACCATTTTCTCTGCTCACACCAGTACCCAACCCCCATTGCTTGCATGGCAGCCTGTCAGGAAGCCTTGTTCGCACACCCAGGTAGCATCGGCTGACGGCCCTTTGGTGGTTGGGGCCTTCTGGAGATGTCTTCCCTGGGCAGCGTTAGTCTGGGCAGCAGCCCCAGTGGTGTTTCCTTTTGCCTCTCTTGTCTGCCACAGCGTCTAGTTTAAGCCATGGAGTTGTTTCAGGGTGCTGCTGGCCAGGCTGTTGCATTGGCAGCCCGATCCCTCAGCGGCGGTGCCCCTGCCCTCCCATCCCCAGGGCTCAGGGAAAGGGGAAGCCCTTATGGGCAACGCTGTGCTCCCAGACATGGGCACGGGGCTCTTCTGCATCCCCTTAACACGGGTGTAGGAAAATGGCAAAAACTCAAAGGAATGATGTAAATAATAGAAATTTGCAGCACGAAGCCTCGCTCACGCAGCCTACGTACCTAGCTCCGGCTGCACTGATTAGTTGCAAAGTTAATCACCTGCTGCGTCTCTTTTGAAGTCTCCGCCTATGACAGTATCTCCCCCGCCAGCCTTCCTCCCCGTTTGAAGTCCTTCGCCTGCACAGAACTTACTTTGTTCTCACACTTCTTACAGATTTAATCTGCTTTCAGCAGCTTGGCATCACTGTGGAAAAGCAAGGCGAAACAGAAAGGAGACGAAAGAAAACCCAACATGTGAGAGATGCCATTTTACCTGCTGAGGACCCACGCTGCTCTGGAGATGCAAGTCTCATTTGTCTTCGCATGTCACAGCTTGTGGGGCTTCTCCTACTTTATGCACATTTATTTTGTGTAAGTCAAGATACAGTAAAATATAAGTAAACCAGAATAATTCTTCTTTAAGCCATAATTGTAAAATTCCTTCCAAATTTTTTCCTGTGAGATCATCAGTAAATCAATAGGGAGAATCCTATCAGATCGTGAGTAAAATTAAGTACAGTAAAAAAACAGTCCTCACAAGTACAAATCACTTTTCTGTGTGCGAATCAGTTTTATTATAATCAGTTTTATTATATCGGTATCCTTAGGTCACAAGATGACCACAACCATTTTTCTTCTTCGCTGGTAGAGTAATCATTGGCACTATTTACTGATGTTCCAGTGGATTTGGCTTTCGGGTGAGTTTTGCTTTTGATCTCATGGCTTTGGGAGAATATCTCAGAGCCTCTGCCAGGGTGGGTGCAGGTGCCTCTGCAATTCCCCCTGCAAGGATGACACTGGCACAGCCTGGAGACAAGGTGTCCCCTGCAAAGGAGCCCAGGAACCAGCTCCTAAACCCTCGTCTCAAGGAATGTCTTAAGGGAGGCAGAAGAAAGGTAAGTGAGTCAGTGTGAAACGCTTTGCTTTCTTCCAAGCAGAAATAAAGGTCCCAGGAGCCTCCTTATGGCTGGAAGGGTGAAAGCCTGTGTGTGTGCATGTTGCCACGACACTGGCCACAGGGGTCTGGGCAGCCGCACCCTGCCAAAATCCCTGCTGCTTAAGCTGGGTTTGACCTCCTGCTTTTCACAGGCGGCTTCCTCGTGGCTGCTGGAAGGTGAGGGCTGGTTACCCTGGCCCCAGTGCAAGCACAATACAGCTGCACCCCTGCTCCTCGCACCTTCCCAGGGTGGTTCTGTGAGCCAGCCTGCCCTGATGCCCACCAGCCAGCCCCAAGCACCCATGGCTGTGGCCAGAGAGCCGGCATCATCCCACCAGGTGCGAGAGCCCTGGCATGCCAGGGGCTGCACGAGACCATCTCCTGCATCTTCGGGGCGCGGGGTCAGTGTGGTGCCCCCCTCCCGCCTCACGCTGTCTCCTCCGCCACATCTGCATCACCAGGCTGCGGTGCAACATATTGTACTCTTTAGGAAACAAGCTCAGCACTCCTGGAATTAGGATCCGAGTGACGCTGGCTGAATCATAACCTTTAAAAAATAGCAGATTTTTTTTTTTTGGTCTATTTTTCCTGCAGTGGAACAAAGCCGGATTTAAAAGGTCTGCCGTGGGTGGATGATTGCAACCCTTGATCCCCAGCCAGAAGCATTACATTACATAAAGAGTTTTTTTCTTCATTAGGAATTAATCTGTGCTAACCAACTGTCAACTGCTGGTAACGACCATTTATTAACATGCTGCCCTCCCCGGATGAGGGGCATTTAACTGACTTATTACATTAGATGTAATATGAAAATGCACTTATCCATATCCCAGGCACACACGGGGCCCAGCTTTCTGCCTGCCTGCCTGCCCACGCGTCTGCTGGGGCAGGGGAGCGAGGGCAGCGAGCAGGGCAAGGGCTCAGCCGCCCTCCTGCCTCCCCACTGCCCGGCTGCAGGACGTGGCCTCAGCTCATCAGAGCTTCCCTGCTGGAGGAGCAGAGCTGATCAGAGAGAGCCATCCTGTCAAAGTCCTGCTTCGGATTATACTGGGGGCATTATTGGCCACCATGGCAGGAACCAAAGCTTGCAGCGATGTGGAAGGCATGGAAAAGCACTTTGATGCGTTTACAGGATGTGTGAGTTTATTGTTGATTAAGGCAGGAGAGGGGTTTATTCTGCCCTGTAGAGCTTTTGTAAGTGTTCAAAACTAGTCACTTCTGGGCTGCCAGGTAATCTTAGCAGGTATTACGGTAAAGATGGGGTTGTTATTCATGGATGAGTTATCACCTCTATGTGGTATAGTGAGACATTTAATGAAAAACATACACGCTAAAAAAAAAAAAAATCAAATGCCAACATCAAACCATGCCGCTTCTTCCACAGAAGGAAATGGTGGGGGCAAGCAAGGCTGCTGTTAGGCTTTTCTGTGAACAAACTGGGGGCCTTCAAGGAGGGTCACAGACACAGTCCAAAGAAGTGAAGAGCAGAAGAAACCTGATAGATATCTGCACAATCTGAGGTACATAAACTTTCCTTCATACCCACTGCAGGTAGCACAACGCGTAACAGGACCAAATTACAGCAAGGGAGATTCAGCCTGGTAACCAGTAAGCACTTTCTAATTTTAAGGCTGGTTAACCACTGGTATAAACTGCCTGGGGAGACTGGGGGATTGCAGGTTTTTAAGAGCAGGCTGCACGAGCATCTGTCAGAAATGATTTAAGTGCAGTGGATGCTGCCTTCGGGTGCAGGAGCTGGCTGGCTGGCCTCCCCACGGCCCCACCAAGCTGGTTTCGCCTGGCTGCTGCGGCAGTGCTTGGCATGGTGGCCTCGTCCCAGTGGTGGGGACATGCTCTGAGTCTACCATTCCTTGGCCAACAAGGTGTTGGTGTGGGAGCCAGGCTGGACTTCACCACACCATGGCAGAACCCCAGTCCCCACCAAGCCTTTGCACCATGTGTGCGCGCAGGCACCCAGGGACCAAGCTCAGCAGCTTCACCTTCTCCAGCCTTCCTGTGCCTTGAGAAACGGAAAGAAGTACTGCAGCTGCCATTAGCTTGTTTCTGGGCAGTTCCTGAACTCCTCTCGCGGCCTCATGAGGAGCAGAAAGCAAGGTGCTCAAGGTGTTGAGGCACATCCAGGTTCAGGGAGGCAGGTGGGAAATGGCACTAGGGGCAGTTTAACACCACAGGGCTGAGCAGGGTGGACCAGCCTGAAGGCTCATCAGAGCATTCAGCTCCACCCAGGCTGCACCAAGGACCAGGGGCACGCCTCGGACCGACCATGAGGCTTCAAGGTAGTCTCCATACCAGGAACGGACATGCCTGGAAGCAAGTGGGAGCATTTTAGGACTTAGGCAGCAGCCCACCAGCACGGGACGGAGAAGCAGAGGAATGAAACTCTGGATCTAAAGTGCTTCCTGGATGGTTTCTTCAGTCCTGGGTGCACTGGTGGTTCCTCCTACAGGCTGCCTGCTGGACCTGCACCCGCCAGCCGTCCGGGCCAGGCCTCTCATGGCCGTGTGCTATGCATCTCCACCATGTTGCTTGATACATGAAGTGATGGTGATCCTGGGACTTCTTTCTGAGGCTGCTTCCTCCTCTATGAAATCAAACAGAATATTTTTAATTTTGTTCTTTTCATTTGTAACAGGCTGTTTTACCTCCTCCTAATTAAACTGCTTCAAATAATTCTTTTATTTGCTTCATGCGGTAAGGAAATGGCCTTGCAGACAGCATTTGTACTTGTAAAACAGCCTCGATGGTTTCTTCCCTTGGCAGCGCACCAGTACAAAGGTGTTTTGCACTGGAGCTGTTAGTCACATATTTTCATGGCTTTTGTCACCAGCTGAGACGTGGGAAGAATATTGACATGCTGCAATGTTTACGTCAGCTGCCAGAGGACTAAGGAAGAGAAAGCACATACATTACTGCCCATGATTAAAGAAAAGCTGCAGAAGCGAGGAGGAGCTAATGGCTTGGCAAAATACTGCCTTTGGCACAGTCACAACAATACTTGCTTTCATTTGTGGGGGGCACTTTTTCCCTCTTCTTGCCTCTTTCCCTACTTTTTTCTCTTTTTTTAAGGAAGCCATGTCCTGTTAAGCTCCTTATGGCTGGGCCTGCACGAGGGTGGGCAGGAGATGGGGGGAGCCCTTCTGTGGGAGGCTGAGCTTGGGGAAGGGCAAGCTGATGGGCAGCGTTGCTCCTGGGCAGCATCACTGCTGGATACCATCACCACCAGGCAGCATCACTGCCAGGCACCGGGCATTCCTGTGCATGTTAGCGAGGTAAAGATTGACATGCACAAAGCCCCAGCCTTACTCTGCGTGAGTGGCGATGACGGCTCTGGGCAGGTCAGCAAGTGCCACTTCCATTTAGCAGCTCAGTTCAAAATCGAGTTGCACATTTTTCATGTCCTCTGTCATTTAGGGCACAGAGTGCCCAAGAGCCCGGGACAGACCATTTGACCCCAAGTAATCATAAGGCCCTCCCATTTCGATCCTTTCCTTTGCTTTCTGTGCTGTTCACCAGTCCCTCTCCAGACCAACTAGGCCTTTGAAGAAAGGGCTCCTCCTCCTCTCCTGGGCCACCGCTGGGATGAAAGGGAGGTCGGATGTGGCAGGAATCTGACAGGAAAATCCTGCAAACAGCCACCACATCCGCAGACCAGGGCACCAACCTCCCCATGGACAAAACATGCATGGAGAGCCCCCACCCCAGCCCCAGAAGAAGAGAAACGTTTCCTGCAGTGTGCCATCCTGGGGCCAAATCAGAGCCATTTGGGGCAGGCGGACACTGACCCAGCAAAGAAAGGGTCTCACAGAGGCACAGCACGTGGGACCAAGCCCTGAGGAAGCATCCATCATCACCTTCCCCAGGGTGGCAGTTTGAATGCATGTCACCATCATGGATGGCGGTCATGGTTAGGGTGATGACCATCTGAGGTGGTTAGTGTCTCCAGATATGGCCCAAGCAGGATTTTTCTTTCCTCCCCGGGCAGTCTTACAAAGTCCTACTCATTACCACACCCGAGCACCCAGCAATACGCATCAGATGTCAAGGATTCTATCTATGTGGTGCAAATGATATGGTCTTTCTCTTGTCCAGCTCCTTGGAGAGTGTCTTGCCTCCCTGATGAATGGCTGACTAACTCTGCCTTTCTCCTTTTGTGGAATGGCGGCTGTTTGTCCTGAAACTCCAGGTGAAAAAAAGGAGCAGTATTTTCACTTGGAGGCTGCCGCAACTAAACAATCTGCACGCAGCACTGAAGGCCTCCTCCCAACTGTACCTATAAAAATGTGGTCATTATGCACCTTAATAAGAAAGGTTTAAAATTTCATGGTTGAAATAAATTTGGATCCTAATAAAAATCCAGATAAAATGGAAAGAGCCAGGAGGCAAGAGAGTTTTACAGCTCTAATGTTCTGTCCCATTTCCTAAAATATATTTGTTCAAGTAATTCAAACTGTCGTTACAATTAACTTGTCCTTTCATTTCCCTCTCCGAATTCCCTCTAAGCTAAACACACAATTTTCTTCTATAAATCTGCGTGACAAGTAGAGCAGTAAAATCTTTTTTTTTTTTTTCCCCCACATCATTTATATGCGTTTTCCACGGATTGAGTTGCCAGGCGCTTTTCCCAACCTAAATTCTATGGTTGCAAGTTGCACATATCTACACTCGGAGACCCCTAAAGGACTCGTGGGAGAAGTCCAGTTTGGACAACTGGCCATGATAAGTTTCATGCATTTTCTCAAAGGCAGGAAATCTTAAAATTCAGTGTTCAAATTATCTGCTAAGGACTTTGCTGCTTGCTCCGAGGAGCGGGCAATGCAAGGCTGTCCTGGTTTGGAGGTCTTCTTTTGTGGGCGCAATGCAGGCTAGTGTCAAAATTCGGCGGCACGAGGCATGATTCATTTAGAGAAAATTTTGTGGACAGCTGTGGGTGCAGATATTGCTTGTCTGTCAAGGTCTCCCTGTCTCAGGCCCCAGCCCATAGCCAGCCTAAGCCTAGCTCCCAGCAGAAGGTAGCTTTTTCTTGCCCAAATCAAGGAGGGCCGTACATGGTGATGTGTGACGCCCAGGCGCAAAGTGCTTGGGAAAGCCGGGTCCTCCGATCCTTGCCTCCACAGTGGGATCTGATCAGCCTGGAGTCGCCCCTGTCACCGCCACAAGAGCCAGACGCCAAGAGCAGCACCTTGCCCCTGCTCGTGCACCACTTCCCTCCCCACCCGTCTCGCTTCATCCAACACGGCAATTCCTCTGACCAGGAAAGTAATGACCCTGATACATTATTTTAAATGTCGTTTTTGCAGAGGAATTAATCAGCTTAGTGTGAGGCTGGATTACATTTTAATTTTAATAGTGCTAAAGTCTTGCTGTTTTTTAAATGTTTTTCTCTTCTTTATATTTCACTCAGACTGCACCTTGCTGTAATCTCTCCATTGTGGAAATTTGACAGACAATAGCCATTATTCAGTGGTTTCGGTATCAGCCTGGCTCGTGCACATTTCGTTTAGTCCCATTGTCTGCATTAAGGATAATAGATGAGATCGGGCAGCCGGGACCTCAGAGGGGTTTTATCTTCCCTCGGTAAGTGTGGAGACAATCTTTTCAAAGGCTCAAAGGAGGAATTAAACGACAAGTTCTCTTTTATAGTCTAATGGAGATCGAGAAATATACCTGCCATTTGGGCTTTGAAAATGTGCCTTTAAGTGTAAAGTAATTATTAAAATATCTTCAGTTGTGGGCTCCAGTTTTCACAAAATGTCTCTGTAGCTTATAGCTGTAATTGACGGCTCAGTTTTCTCAAGGAGCTTTGCATACTTCAAAGTACTTGCCTGTTTCCACTACATTTCTTCCACCTTTTTAGGTGTTTTTTATTTAAAATCAATTACAAATGAGGTGTTTATTCAAGTCCTTTACCACAGGGCATTAGCTCATAGGTAACAGATATCCGAACAGAATTAAAATCACGTTTTAAAGTTCACACCATGAAGTGGACTCTTTTCCACTCTTTCCATCTGTTATTTTATTACCGGGTTTGATTACAACAAGCAGCACAGTGGCATGTACACACTGTACAACCAGTTTAGCATCAGCCTTTCTTGCAAACTTCTCAACGCTTCCTTTTTCAGAAGGAAAATGTAGGAGAATCCATAATTTTTATTTATGGAATAACTTGCCATACCTCATTTCTTGGCCCCTGGCTGACAATAAGAGCCTTTTTTCAATTCAACATAGTAAGTTTTCTGGGCGTAATAAATGGTAATTTACATACAATATATTACAATTTCATGTATGTACACTATTTAATACAGGTACACGTCCCAGCGTCTTCCTTTGTTATATGCTATCTGCATATACATTATACATACAGAGAGAGAATTACTTTCTTTCAAAGACAGGATTTGGTTAGGAGTAAGTAAAAGTACAATGGAGCCAGATGCAGAACGAGCAGGGCTGACATTTTCTCTCTTTGCCGTTGGATCAGGTTACTTGGAGAAGGCATATTCATCAATGGGCTTCATTTGCCCAAATCCCTTATGAAAATCCTGGCCTTCGGTAGGTTAATCGTCCAGACGCTCAGTGCTTCACAGAATTGGATTGTATCCATCAAACAGTACTCAGAGCCCAGCTTCAGGCATTATTTCTCAAAACATTGGTTGGATGTTGCAGCTAGAAGTCAGGCAGTGCTCGTGAAGTCTCTTGTAACCCAGGGGAGATGAAAGGTGAAATACATTCTCAGGACCACACTTCACACATTTGTTCTAGCTTCATGCGCAGCCACTCTCCTCTTAATAGGCAGAAAAATACAATTCATACGCTGCCTGAAGGACATGTCTAGGTTTTATTTGCATATATACTTTTCATCTATTGTCTTAATGAATAATAATTGTAAGTGGTGCCCAAGATAGGGACTTTTTTTTTCCCTTTAATGGAAAACTACCCTCCTTGATGGTTTTACAGGCTGTGTAATTGTGTCTGGTAGAAACACACATCAATTTCTATCAGTTATGTACACATGCATATAAAATAAGAGTAAGGTAGCCTTTCCAGAAGATGTTTATTAGCTGGCATTTAAACTACAGGCAGCGTTAGTGCAAAGACGACAGGATCGAAAGGACTGTCTCTGCCACCACATAACCTTTAGGGAAACAGGAGCTGTAATAAAAAATGGCAAAGTAAAGCACTAGGACTTCTTTTTTTTTTTTTTTTTTCTATGCCAGGAGGCATTATTCATTGACAATGTTCACTTTTTGGCTGTTGGGCTACATTTATCTCTGGTTTAATATCGTTATAATGCAGGGGAGATACCTGCTTTCTTCCAGCTGGACTGATTCAGAGGACACATTTGATGAACTCACTGGTAACTAAGACAAAACCCTTTGGATTCCCACCAGGTGACCCGCTCAGAAATCATAACCGTGCCTCACACACATGTTAGTTAAGCAGGTGAAGCCCCTCGGCACCTCATGAGGTAGGTAAATGTTATTGCTCCCCACTTTCCCGATAGAGATGAGGCACTGAGAGGTTAAATGGCATCCCGTGCCGCAGGTGATGTAGGAAGACCGGCAAAAGGGGGGGCACGGGAACTGAGTTTCCCGCTCCCTGCACTGGCACCTTCCTGGTGCAGTTCTGCTGCCTTCCCCCAGCAAAGGTCCCTCCGCTGCGCTGCCCTGCTGCCAGTCGCGGCGTTGGTTCCCGTTTTACACTCCAAAACCGCTAAGGCTGAAGAACACATACCATTACGTCCAGGCTTTAACCTCTCAAAAGATGAGTGAGCTATGTCTTTAATATTTTTTGCCTCTGTATTGTAGTGCCTGTTGATGGGAGAAGTACACAGGTTTCAGCTCCAAGAAGAGCTGTGCGTGGTAAATTCTCAGGAGAGAAGTCAGATACTGCCCTTCCATGGCTCCCCTTCTCACCAGTGGTTTCAGGACTGTATTTTCTTAGTTGTATGACCACACAGAACTCTCGTTAATGTCAGTTAATGACATGGCTGATGAAAGGGGAACAGAGTTGTTATTTTTAGTTTCTCTTGTCAATTTTCTTTCCAGTAAATCAGTGTGACTTAGCAATACTAGAGGCACAAGAAAAATTCTGAGTATTGTTGACAGCCTGGAGTTGACACTCCAGTGATGGAGTTCCCTGACATCTTCTACATCCCTTGAGACTTCAGACATAAGAATTACTGCTACAGTAAGCAGAAAATTTCACACACCAACAAATAGTTACAGTTGTATTAGTATTTTTGTTTGCTTTTTCTTTATTCGTGTGATTTATCTGAATCTTCATGGCCCAACCCCAGTCAGGTGTGTAACTTAATCTCATCATTGAGGCAGCTTCTAACCTCAGTCCTGGGTGTTCACGCTTCAGGCTCTGCCCACCCTGCTGAGTTTGAGCTTGGTAACCAAATGTTTTGGTGAACGTAAACTCCGCCAAAGCCAAAAAAGTCATGATGTTTTCTAAAAATAAGGAGCACGCAAACCTGGGCATTGTTGTCTTGCTGCTATCGTTTTTCTACATTTGGATTTTGCTGTCAGCTTTGTTAGCAAAGGAAAGGGAGATATCACAGGATGAAAGATGAAATGCCAAGCACAGAAGCTCGTTACAATGCTCTCCAGCAGCTTAAAATGACTTACATGGCCCTTGGAGCCAGAGGCCAAACAGGGTCTCATTGAATCCCACAGTATTATTCTTGGCCGTTCAATGTCTGCGTTTCTGCAGAGAGAGGTTCTGGCAGACATCCCTCCCTCTTGATCCAAAATGCCTGAAGAGAAGGACAATGCGTTGACTGGGAGAGGCATACTGGGATATACAGTTTCTCTGTGGGCTGCACTTTCCTCACAGGGGTTAGGAAAATCCTCGGAAGCGACCAGTGCTGCACTCAACACTGTTTTCTGCTTCTGGAGAGAGAAAGTGATGGTCCCAGAGATGCTGCCTGTTCACCATGTGCTGACTGTACTTACTACACACCGTTTTCCCCTCTCATTTTGGAGGGCAGGTGCTATGTATCACGTGCTGGGCTCAAGTTATATGGAGAACACATGCCTAAACAACCCTGTTTTCATTACTCATGTACCCGGTGAGTCTGTGGGCTTCTTTGCTCTGCTTCATCATCACTCCTTACCTCTAATCTAGAAAAAAAAATTACCACCAAGTCAAACTTACCACCTGCGCTCTGTAACCAACTCTGCTGATCCCGGCCAGTCAGCTGTCCTAGCGGTATCAAAGAAGGTCCTAGCCAGAGAAAGCAGAATTTGGATCCTAAAAGGGGATTTTGTTTATAAACTAATGGAAAGAAACATGATGTTCCTACACCAAAGAAAAATAAAAGGATTTGCTCAAAAGCAGAGATTTTGAAAATGAAAGGCCTCATTCAGTTCCCTTACAGGAGATGCACTGTCCAGACCCCTCGTTGCGATTGTGCAGTCCCTCAGGACAGCCTCTGTGAGCATTGTGTCTGGTTGTCCATTGCACAGCAGGCACCACCAGTGTGGCCGGCCTTAAATGAACATACAGCACCTTTTGGGTGAACGGCGAGCACGTATTTTCAAGTAAGAGAAACGACGTGTCATAAAGCAAATAGGAGCTGGGGTGTGAGTTGGGAAGCAACCGCCACAGCAGGTTCCTCCATGATACCTATGCATGGAGTTGCCCACTGGAGGATGCCCTCCAAAGAAGCAATAAAATAATCAGTTTTCTGGCTTTGCATCCAGATTAGACTGAAAAAGAACCAACAAAAGAGAGTTTTATAAATGTCTTCTGCTTCAGTCACTGCTGTGCCAGCATGCTTAGCTAAAGACAGACCAATATATCAAATTAAAAAATATATATGTGCCTGGAAATATTAATCTTGAGTATTTATCAATTGCATGAGTGTTCTGGATGATGCGCAAGCCCACATGGCCCTTCAGGCCTCTCTTCCTTGATGAGTTAGATTCATTGCTCATAGCTAAGTGCACAACCATCTTTTCTTGTTTTTCCTCCTCTGGGACCACCTGGTTTCTTGTATATCCTGCCAGGCTGTTGGCATCAGATTCACTGTAGTTTCCATCCAGCATCATAGTTTTCGAATGAGATATTCCACACGTGCATGGAAACTAGGAACATAAACAAGAAATACAGCTGAACACTGGAAGAACGCATTAGCAACAGAAACGATGTCTTTCTATTAACAAACAGCTTGTAAACAGTTGAGCTTGAAATTTTAGTTGAGATACTATAAAGATACTATAAGTTTCTCTTTGGAAAAAAAAAAAAAGACACTTTTTTTTTCTTGCATTCCAAAAAGGAAAAGACATGGTTTAGCTACACTGCTTGGACGAGCAGCTTCAGAAAAGATTAGAAAAATGCTGTAGGAGACACGAAAACTAACCAAAAGGTTTTCTTAGCTAGCTCTGTTCGGCCTTGCTGTCTTGAGATTACTTTTTTTGCAGTCTTTGTGTTTATAATTATTCAAGGACAAGAAGCAGTTTTATCTGTGGAAATGACTTATCCAGTATATGTTATGGAAAAAAAAAGGGGCTAAGTTCTGGTTTCACAGATTCACATTTTCTTTGTAAATCTGATTTTAAATCAAGGAGAGGACCAGTTCAAAGCCTAATGTAAAACCCCAGCTCTATTGAAATTGATGTCAAAACTTGCATTGACTTCAGCAGCACCAGCATGAATCCCAAAAATCTAAGAAAACCAACGAATAAAGGTAGAATTTTGCATAGCAAATGCTGTCTTTTACTGTTTAAAATCTGCAGTTTTTCTGTCTCAGAAACATGGATTATATATTTGTATGTAATGAAAATGGACTCCAAAACCTCCCTTCTGCCAGGAGGTCCTGCCTCTGATTCCTTACAGGCTGCTTTCCTTACCCAAGAACAGTTTGCCCCCATTTCCCTCCTCCACCAACTTTGATGTGTGGCTTTTCCAAGGACTTGTTCAGGACTTGTCCTGAAAGGACAAGGAAAGTCCAAGGACTTTCAAGGATAAGTTCAGCTAAAGTAATTAAGTATATATACACAGAAATTTATATACCCTGGGGGGGGGGGGGGGGGAAGGTACATATACCTGAATGTGTAATATTCAGGATGCCACTGGAAAACTCTGCACTAGAGGCTTTTTCTTTGAATTATTTAACCAACAGATCATATTGCCTGCTGAAAAGCTGAAAATCAGTTTAGGAATTGTTTTCTGTGTTCTGGTCATAATCAAATGATTTGGTATCAGCAGATTGCGTGCAGAAAAACATGACAAGTTTGTAGCCCATTTGCTCTACTTGTTAGGCCCATCAGTCCAGGAATTTTTTGGAGCACTCCATGGATACAGTTGAACATCAGTTGGGATTTAAGACACATTTTATACTAAACCGGTGTACCTAAAAAAAAAAAACAACCCACCACCAAAAAAAAAACACAGGGAAGAATTACATCAAGCTCTTTATCATCAACTGATGACAGGTCTGGGAGATGGTGGGTGGGTGGGTGGAAGGGAAAGCAGTTAGTGGCAATAAGCTAATTGCTGCAGGACCCAGAAGAGAAAGAAATTCTGCAGATTTATTCTTAGCCCGCAGGTCAAATTACAGTTCCCTTGGCTTCACGAACATGTGACAACAGTCACCCCTATGGACAAGGGAGCCTAATGTACCAGAAACCCACCTCCACAGAGTCTTGAATTACACCCATCTTCACATAGGCACACACATGCAGAAATATGCTACACAATTTCACCCTGCGGCAATTTTAGTCTGTAGAACACTAGTGTAGAACACTAATAAATTAAACATGGCCAAAGAGCCTCCCTGGGCACGGGAACTCAGCTGACAATACAATAGAGTGTCAGAAATGTCTCTGGCCTGAATTTTGTCCAGGCCAACAAGCACCAAAAGTCCCTGTGTACAGTTCAAGAATTAGCATGGGCCACGGACCATTTGCCGCAGGCAATTCACAGCAACTACTCTGATTTTGAGGAAAAGAAGGTTTCGTTTTAGTTACTCCAGGTCCATCCGCCTTGGTCCCAGGCACATTTAATTTCTTAATGTAGACATAACATAGAGCTCTTCTCTGGGAAGCCTGACATATTCGTATTCAGATTCTTTGGGTCTTTCTGTATTTCTCAATTACAGTGAAAAATGTCTCTTCTGCTTCTTCAAGAGCATTCACCGACATTTTGACACAATCCCCCCAAGTAATGCTGCTTATTATCTCTGCTCCTATTATCATTGTTGAGGATTAATATTGTCACGTGCTGGAGACTGGATAGAATATTTTACCTTGTGTAGTAAAAACACGTTTGCTGAATATAGAATTCAAGGCACAAGACTCGATAAAGGGCAGATTTGTGATATAAATAACACGCTACGCCACCACTGGGTGTGGGAAAACCTTCCTGAAAACTTAGCAGAACAGTAACAAACCCTCTCAAGTTCATTTCATCCCTCTGATACAGAAGGGGAGTTTTCTTGCCAGTAAAAAAAAGCAGGTTTATTCCAGGCATGCCGAACCTAGAAAGAGTGATTTTTTTGTTATTTCCTGAGTACTGTCAAGATGCGCTTTACACAAACACTGTCTTCTTTGGACATGGGAAGTCTGAGCAGGGCTGGCTTCAAGGCCACAGGCACACTTGACTTGCTGCGCACACACAGAGCATCTCTACCTTGTGTTGCAGAGAACTGCTGGGCCCTGGGTGGGGACTAGGATGGGGACACAGATAAATCAAGATACCCAGGATCTGTTCAAGTAGCTTTCCAGAATCACACTGTTGTTGAGAAGGCCTTGAAAAGAGGTCAGATTTTGTTGCAGGAGTCTGTTTAATTTATTCCAATTGCTTTTTAAAATGTATCTGACTATGTTTTTGATGAGATGTCAAATAGGAAAGGTACTGGGCTGACAGATGGTGTATTCTCTACTTCAAGGAAGTCCTTCAAGGGGAAGAGAAGGACATGCAAAGCCAACAGAGTAGTTCAGAGAGGGAAATGTCACGGTCAAATCATATGAAAAATGATTCTGCATTGGCATTTCTGAAAGGCTGAAATAAATTTCTCCAGGAGTTGGAGTCAAAGGCAGTGGGTGACCAATTGTTACCTGTGAACTGATGTTGGGAGCTCCTAATGGGAAGAAAGAAGCTGTAAAACACAGTGATGTTCTGGCTGTACAGGGACTGAAAAAAATTAGGTCCCAAGCCTTAGTGTTCAAAAGGTGATGATGTTCCATTTAATGACAAAGAAGAAGGAATCACAGATCTGTAGGATAATTCAGGCTGGAAGGGACCTCAGGAGGCCTCTAGTCCTCTCTCCTGCTCCCAGCAGGGCCAGGCTGCTTGGAGCTGTATCTAGTCAGGTCTTGAAAACCTCCAAGGATGCAGGATAAGACCCTTCATAGCACATCAGAGCATAATTTGGCTGATTGTTGTTTGAGTTTGGTAATAAGGAACAATTCCACTATTACATCCATTGAATCCAGTTTCTGGAGTAAAGCTGACTGTAGAGAGGGGAAATGAATTTGCTCCAAATAACACCTTTAGTTTAAAAATATAGCAATTGTAGCAGACGCAGTGAAGTATCAGATTTGATACTTTCCCCTCTTGTGATCTTCACACAGTCCCGGGTTGCAGAATTCCCCAGTTCAGGTCACACTCTCCTCTGCTCTGATGTTTCTACAAAGACCCATGAGACCAACTCCTGTTTTTCTGGTGTTAGCAATTCAGCCTGAGGTGCAGCGGTCTAAACAGATCCAATTATACACACATGGATGTCAGTGTTTTCCCATTCAGAGACACAAACGAGTCAATATAAAGACCAGGTCAGGTGTAAGAAAAAAAGGAATAAATGGATGAACAAAACAAAAGTTTTTCTCACCCTCTCCCGCAGTTTCCTCTCCTTCCGCTCTTGCACCGTAGTCAGGTAATTCACTGCTGCGTATTCCAGCACCGAGAGGAAGACAAACACAAAACTGACCCACAGGTAAATGTCCACTGCTTTGATGTAGGAAACACGAGGCATGGAGGCGTTCACCCCAGTGATGATCGTGGACATGGTCAGCACAGTGGTGATCCCTAGAAAGAACAAAGAGAAATAAATTTTATTGACTGATACAGTCCATAAGGCTTTTGCCTCAAGAGAAACAGAAATTACGCTCTACATGATAGTCTAAAAGATGTTAGATATGAAATAAATTTGTGATAAGTATCTCTCCTGTCCATGCAGAACTGTTCCACTGTCTGCACTTTTGTGCGCAGGATGGGTTTAGTTTTGAGTAGCAACAGAAGAGCCATCGTTTTGCTAGGAACAGCATTTAACTCCCTCCCCAACCTCTTTTTTTTAACACATGCTTAGAGTCGGGTCTGCTAAGGCCAGGGGTGACAAGGACGCCTGTTTCCTACCTGTACCAATCTGTGCTACAGGCACCACCAGAAAGCAATCTAGTATTGATTTTTGGTCACAGCTAAAGAGGATTTGATCTAAACCACTGGTCTTAAAAGGGATGTTCAATAATGATAAAATGTTTTGCATGAAACCATGCAAAAGGAAAGCATTATATTTTTACCTCTAGGAATATTTGTTTACAGTTCAAGCTGTGTGAATCAAAACAGTTTTGAACAACAACCATTGTATTTTTTATATATATATGTGTGTATGTGTTTATAAACCTATATGTATGTATTTATGTTTATATACATTTATATGTGTGTTAATATGTATATATATACACGCGTATGTGTGTATATATATATTTAGACAGATAGAGATAAAATCCTGCAAAATAGTATGTACTTTGGGTCATCATAGAGAGAAAAATATTTACAAGTTCCCAAAGCCACTTAAACAGAGAACACAGAGCCAAAAAGCATTCATAGCTACTTCAGGGATTTCAAAATGGTGACCACCGTAAGCACAGCTACTGTTGTTCACTTTTCATCAGGATCTAATTTTTTTTTTTTAAAATAATATCCGCTGAACACATTTCTTTCAGTGGAGCAGACTCTCGCCTGCCTCTTCTCATACGTTTGCTGCAGTGCGTGGCTCTCCAAGTGAGACAAACTTGTGGGGCTAAAATACTGTTTTTATGCTGTTGGCATCGGAAGCCTTACACATTAACATTCAGAGGTTTTTCCTATCACATTTTTGCCTTCCTCTAACCTATGCATGGAATGATGAACAAATTGTCTCTCTTTAGAATCATAGAATCATTTAGGTTGGAAAAGACCTTAATGATCATCGAGTCCAACCGTCAACCTAGTACTACCAAATCCACCACTAAACCATGTTCCATTTTTATGCTCAGCTGAAAGAATTCCCTCCACTCCTGACACAGACAAAGCTCCTCCTGATGGGTTTTAGATGTCCAGAGAGGCAGGTTGGTGTGTGCAGGACTTTCAAGCAGCTCCTTCTTTGTGTTCCCACTCCCTCAAATGAGAGACCTCCCTGCCCCAGAAACACTGGACCGTCAGCGAGAGGCACCCTTGGGAGAGGAGAAACCCAACCTCCAATTCACCTCGGGGCTGGTGGCCTCTCATCCACAGCACTGCAGATGTGAGAGGAAAGGCATGTTTCCTTCACTGCCCCACTGTTGTCCGAGGCCTGATGTTACAGACTTGCCCTGAGTGTCCCCAGGGGTACAACAGATGGAGGGACACATAATAGGACAAGATCCTTTGCTGCCTTTCTTTCCCAGCTTTGTGAAGATGTGCCACATTGGTGCCCCCCAGGCAGCCTGGAGAAAGCCACCGGCCACAGCACCGTGCCAGTTGGTTGGGAAGACACATACCTGGGCTGGGTCACCCTCTGTGGCAGCTGGGACATGGCAGGATCCTGCTCACGAAAGGCACTCATGAAAATTGTCACAGAAGCTTTTAACTCCCTGTAGGTGCCTAAACTCCTATGAAACTCTACCCTCCCCAATGGCAATGCGTGTCTCAGAACTGCAGGGCTGGACAACAGGGAATAATCTTGATTCACTGACTCATAAAGACTGAAACCTCTCTTCTCTGCCCAACTTTATTTTTAAAACCACAGCCCTTTCTGTCCTGAGCTAAGTACAGGTCAGGAGGATTGCTTAGTGATAAAGGACTTAAAACAAACTCCAAGTTTGACATTATATTAATCATCAGATAAAACAAACATTTGCTTGCCCAATATCTTTAACCATCAAAATGAACAGTTCCCTTTCCTGTCAAAACAGTCGCATTCAAAGATTTTCACGCAGTCATGGCTTGTTGCAGCTGCTCTCACCCAAAGAGACTCTGGCAGGAACTGCTCGGCGATCAATCCAGAAGGACACCCAGGACAACATGACCATGAGGGTGGCAGGGAAGTAGGTTTGGAGCAAGAAGAAGAAGATGTGTCGGCGTAAAGTGAAGTTTATGTAGAGGCGATTGTACCAACCTTTGGGAAGGGAGGAAAGCCGGAATCAGTGAGAACAGCCGAGATGGTAGGCACAGAGAGACAATATCTTTCTTTTGATTTTTTTTTATTTCTAAAGCATAGTGAAAAGACAAACTGGTCTTTCAAATCATGTATTGTCCAGACTGTAGAGACTGCACTTCAGTGACATATAATCCCAAGAGCTCTCTCACAAGTAGTTAATACGGCATTAGCTTTAGCAATAAATCGGAAAAGGCCATACCCGTGCTACTGTAGAAAGCCAGTCTTGATGTAGTGTGGAATTTTTGGATCAAAAACTGAGACAAAGAAATCTTTTCATCAGTTTTCAGAGATTCATTCCCATTTTTCCAATACAGCATCAGATCTTCATCAGTGTAAGCATCTTAGGAAAGAAGAAAACACAATGTGATATGACTTTATCTTGGAGGGGAAGCAGAAGTTAATAGATCCAGACAAAATTAATAAGCACAAAAGCATCTTTGGCATGAAGTAATGCCACAAATAAGTTTTCTAACAACAGTGAGTTGAAAAGATCTTGCCGTATGATGTACCATGACAACAATAACAACAACAAAAATCCAGATCACCCTGATTCAGCGAAACACACCCTCTTTTTACTCCACACTGATGAAATCACAGCTAGAATGGTACTTTTCTGAGCATCGCATATCAAAAATCATAGACAAGTAATTGCTAAATGATAAGAGTAACTCAGGAAATAGTCATGGGTAAAATGGCTGAATTGAGAGGAAGGAGGAAACACAGAGGCACCTCAAACTATAAAAACAAAAGCAACACGTGTGATTCAAAGCAAAAGTCTAGAAATACTTGAAGAGGGTAAAAGAAAAACTTAAAGAATTAGTTCGCATGCTAGGTAGCAGGAATGGGGAATGAAAACAGGGTTATCAAGATGGTCAGGGGGCTGGAGCACGTGGCATAAGCTGAGAGGCTGGCGAAGCCGGGTTTGTTCAGCTGGAAAAAGAGGAGCCTGTGGTGGGGTCCAACTGCTGCCCTGCTGAGGGTCATACAGAAGATGAAGATGGGCTTTTCTCAGGCTTTTCTCTGAGGTGCAGAATGAAAGGACAAGAGGAAAGGGATGCTAGCTGCAGCAAGGGATTTTTTTCCAAGCAGGTAAAAGGAAAATTTTTCAGGATAAGGGCTGTCAAACATTTCAATAGGTTGCACAGAAAAGTTGTGGAATGACCACTACCTTGGAGATGTTCAAAACCCAGTTGGACACAGCCTTGAACAACCCACTCTAGAGCTCCTTGCTCTGAGCAGGGTGTTGGAGCACCTGACCTCAAGATCAACCTAAAGCTCTCCTCCCAGTCTAAATTACCCAATGACTCTGTGATCCTGTTGTTTATAGAGGAAAATTTCAGTTAAATAGCTGGGAAGACCTCAAAACAACTAGATTGTTAGCCTTGGCACACCCTGCAGAAAGTTTACAGAACAGTCATGAAAATCTTACTCTTTAAATCAATTTGTCTGCAGAATAACTCCTTCCCAAAGAAGCCGACCCCAAGTCGCAGTGTTTGCATGATCAGAATTATATCATACATAAACCCCTTTGGTGACAAAGTTTAGAGAACATTAACAATCGTTATACTCAACTTTTTACTACGCCACTTGAAAGCATCACCTTCCTGTCACAAGCCATGAACAGTGCAAAACTTCTCCCCCAGATTTCTCATCAGCAAGCTGCTGAGAACCAGTATACATTGAACATTTCTGTTGGTGTTTTTTTCTGAAAGTGCCATCTACTAAATGCTTTCCTTGCAAATTCCCGCCTTGCAGCATAAGGGCTAGACACACAACACAGGAAGTTAATAAAAAGACTCCAAATAACTCTGGTGAGCTTTTCTTTCAGGCTCTAAAATAGACTGTAAGGTGAAATGCCTCCGGTCTATGTGTGTGCAGCCAGCCATGGAGCATGTCTAGCTAGAAACATAGACACAACGTACAGCTTTCCAGCTCCAGAGAACACGTCTGAGAGTCCAGGGGGAAGCGGCTGAAGTCCATGTTACACATCGCTGTCACTGTGATTCTAGAAGTCAAAAATGAGAAAGGCTGGTTTCTACGAGGAGCAATGAAAGGAGAATGTTAACACAGATAAATCATTCTGCAACTTTAAAGCCAGCAATTATGCATAATGTTAGCATAAAAATCCCCAGGAAAATGCCTTACCTATTCTCCAAGTCCAAATCCAAGTGAGGTGGATACACAGACACTCCAAAGGCAGCTGTAATTTCAATACCTACCAGGAAACTAAAGTTCTGTCTTGGACATTACTGTAATACTAATGTCAGTACAGATACTTCCACCATGTTTTATATCCAACTATTTCCCTACAAGACAACAACATAAAATAACTTCAGCATTTACACTTGAAGGTTGCCTCATGTCCAGTTTAATTGAGGTTTCCTCATTTTCTCCATTGCTCAGTTCCCTCCACAGTCACCCCAACAACAACCCAAGCCTGAGGAACACGACCAGCCTTAATACAAGCCACAACGTTCCTCCGGTGTATACATTATTAAGGCAAAAGCAGTTTCTTGCAATCCTTGATCAAATTCTTTTACTCTGGGGGCTGTTTTTCTGGGGCAGGGAGTGTAAAACAGGTGCAGCTGTTTTTCAACAAGTGAGATTTGCCTCTCTTAAGTTTGTGTCTTAGGTAAGGAGCTGCAGCAATCACAGCTCCCGGTTTTAAATGAGTCCAGTTGTGCACATTACGTAACGAGTCTTCCAGTGGGTCACTGAACTTTTCTCTTGCGGACAGATTTGCCGTGGAGCTCCCGATTTAGTAGGGGCAAATCATCTGTGAGTCATCATTTCAGAGGCCGACTTATGTTGTCCATGACCATTTTCTAGATTCGTTGCAGATGTTGATAAAGAACTTTTCTTCTGTTCAAGGGATTGTGATCCAAATCCTACTCTGACCTACACACTCATCGCCCCTGAAAAGCACACGCTGTTCATTTTGACTATAAAACTAAAGCAGAATTTTGCCGCGTGAGCTAAACTTAAAGAAGGGTTTTGGGGATATGCTCCAGAAAGTATATTGTAGCAATGACCCCCCGTAGTTGGGTGTAGCCTTTAAACATTGCATGACTCGGTCTCATTATAGTGTTCTATTTTCTTTCCTGGGGGTTACTTAAACTGTGGCACAACCTGTGGTCATAAACAATTTGTTAGTCAGGGGCAGCACAGAAACTCAGCTCGTCAATAAAATATTCCTCAACTCAAGCCCTGTGCCAACCCCATGCAGATATCTCAAGACATCTTGGCATATCATGGAGGACATTTCCAATGCCACTGGACACCCATGCTTGGACAGCCGGATCACATTCTGAGTGTCCTAAACACCAACAGGGCCCAATATCATGTAGATTCTTGCTCTCCTTGGATTTTATGAATCAAAGTACCCTTTTAACTCTTGTGCAGTCAGCTGTGGTTACTCACATCCTTCTCTCTCGTGTGGTAACATAAGAAAGTCACATCACCTCCTTGACAGCTCACAGAAAATTTTGGAAGTAAAAACTCTGCATGTGCGCAAATGAGCAGAGCTAATGTTTTCTATTAAAAGTACTTGTTCCTTCATTTTGGCTGTTGAGCACTGCTAACTAGTAGTGTGACGCTGGCTTCAGCACACAAGAAGTGCAGGACGTGAGCAATGGAAACCAATATTTAGCTGTTCCTAAATGTTTAGTCAAGATGAGATTTTCATCATTAAGGCCATGCAAAACAAAGTGGCTATGTGGTGCATACTCTCTTTCTTACACACCCACACTTTTCTTTGTGATTTTAATAATTTGTCCAGGTTTTTTTAAATAAATTAATTAGAATTATACTTGGACTATGAAACCAGTGAACTTTAGAGCCCTCTGGTTCGGTAGGATATTGTCCTACTTGGGACAATATCGTCCACTATGCTCATTCTTCAAAGAGAAATAGCGTCCTGAATCAAACTTTATAAAAAACCTTTCCTTGTTTTTGAAAATTATTTTACCATAGCTTAAGTGAATAAGTTCCAGAAAAATCCTAGAACAGAAATCCTTGTGTTTGTCACAAAACATTCAAAGGTCACTGTACACTGAGAGCAAGTTGAGCAAGTGAAAAATAGAAATGAACAGCACCTATTGGCTGCTTGAAGTGGTGGTGTCCTGCATCCTTTTATACCTCTTTGGTTAAGGAGGACTTAATTTTTAGCCAAAATGGAGCCTCTCTCTCTGAGAACTTCCTGTGCTGCATGTACTTTTCCACTCCTAAACAGGTTGAATTCGCTGCGTGAACTTTCTGCCAGCTCTTGGACTCTCACTGGGGACGCCCGGCTGACTCCAAACCTCGTGACACGGAGCATCGCTGAAGTGAGACTCTGTCTGTTGTCGCGTTGATCCCCCTCTGGGCCTACTTTTGGGGCTGTTTTGGTTTGTCCTCCCACCAGTAGGATAATTTGGTTCACTTGATGACGGTTTCACTTGGTACCAGTATTATACATCCGTATAAGCATATCCATCGTAAGTATATCTGCTGTTATATTGTCAATGAGTTGCCCCACTAATGATAAATTTGTAGTAACCTGTAATAGTATATACCTACTTGGTTATTGCTGTTATTGGCTGTTGCTATATGATTTACTGATGCTATATTATTGATCGCTGACAGTAATTTGTAATGTCATGATACATACATACTCACTTTATTAATCATAGGTATACTTGCTAGTGGTGATTTTTGTGGTATTTTTGGAATCTGTAATAAGGTAGAGAAGTTTTGAGGACAAAGCCTCCATGTCCTTGTGTATTACAGAATCCTGCAAACCCACAGTCACGATCTCTGTACACCCGCAGGCCGGGTAGCCCTTTAGGTCATGACAGACACACATCAGGATTCTTCCAGCCAACAAACCTGCTAGAAAATCAGGGACTGCAGGGGGCCTTTAATGCTGCCATTTCATAAATAAACTAAACTTAAACCTTTACATCAACATGAAAATGAAAAAAAAAAAAAGTTTTTCTAGACAAACAGGAAGCAAAATAGGATAATTATAGAGGTCACCATCTGGTATATCAGCAGCTTCCAGTTTAATCGCACACTGACCCCGGGATGAACATTCCCGCTCGACTAAGCCCTCCTCTGACTGCAAAGAATTAGGGGAACGTTTCCTCCCAGGAGAAGATTATCCTGTTACTGCCGACAGCATGGGTTCTCGCAGCTTCCTGTGAAGCATCTTGTACTGGCCACACTGGAAACAGGTTTCTGCATCAGCAGTGGGAGTAGGAGGGTTGGCAGTAGCAGTCCTGGTCGTCACCAAAGCCACACTGGGAGCAAAATTGACAGTGAAGCCCCGGGGGGTGTCCAGGAGCAGTGCCGTTACCTCATGCTGTAGAGGACATGACCATCGGGGAACACTCGCAGCATGATGTTGTCCGTGGTGGTGTCGTGAGTGAAGGACCTTTTGGAGTGCACGAAGAAGACGTCGGGGACCCAGATCTTCTTCACCAGCCTGCCATCAAAGGTCATGCTCTTGTTGGTGGTGCTGGGAAACGAGAGACGCTCATCCCTCCAGTAGTGCCTTAAGTACAGAGTCATAGTGAAATCCTTCACGAAAAAGGAAGAGAAACAGAGAGAGGTGTGTCAGAGTTGGTTTCTACACCTAGGAAACGCCAGAAATAAAACTCACTTCTACCAAGAAGATGAAATCCCTCCCCTCTCAACTCCTGTTTCTTCCCTAGACCAGTGCTCTTTGTGAATAGATTTTCCTGACAAAATTATTTCAGACAAAAAAAAAAATAAACGCCTAATCAATGTGTTACAGTATTTAGTAATGTTCAGTCCTAAAAGGGGTATAAATATTCCCTGAGAGCAGCACTGCCCTGCAGAAATGATTCTTCCATCCCAGCAAAATTATCTTGTAGGACTACGGTATCAATAACATGTTCAAGAAGGAAAAACTTTCAGAATTACCTTAATGATCAGGCTAAAGACTAAGCAATTTATCCCCAAAAGAACTAAATTGTTGCAAACAGCAACCAAGTGAGGGAACCGTTTTTCCTACTGTACAAGTGTATAAATAAAGCTCTCTTTTAAGCTCATTGAGGGGGCAGGAGCTTCAGTTACACAAAGGAAAACATCTGTTTGTTGATCCCAACCTGGCAGCTGCTGCTTTCAGAGCTGAGTTTACTCTCTCATGCTGTGAGATCAAATACAGTCATTTTCTTTATATTCCCAATTAAGCCAGTGGTTACAGGAGCCGCAGCTGCCAAGCCCAGGCAGGCAGCAACGCAGGCTGGGATCTCTTTCTAACCACTTGGCAACTGCTTTCTAAAACCACCATCACCACCTCATTTTGCTTTCCCGATGACAAACCATCGGTTAACCCAACTCTCCATTTCAAAGGGCTGCCCTGGCAACAGTCTCACATTGCCAATAGGTTTTTCCATTAATTTGTCAAAGAATTCCCCAGCGCCAGCCCTTGCCTTGCTGTCCTGCATGGGGCAGAGCTGGCCAGACACCTCCCTCTCTGACCATGGCAGGGACCTGCCAGAGGGACACTTCTGCTCACCCACCTGCAGGTCCCCGCCTTGGCAGACTGGTCCCAGCCTCCATCCCTGCTCCCCCCAGGGATGCTGCCAGATCCTGTTCCCTACTGGACACTGGCCACCTTCCTCTTCCAGCTACAGTCCCAAAGAAACTCTTCTAGCGACTGCTGCTACCAGCAGGGCTGAGGTTGCAACCTGGCTGGAGAAGTCAACATCAGGGGCTGGATGAGGAAAGCACATCAGCTTGACTGGAGCTGGGGAAAAGGAAAGCAGGGAAGAGGCATAACTGATGGTTTCTTAGGAGTTAGTGCCACCTACACCAGAAGGAAAAAAAGGGGTAAAAATATGGTTGGCTATTCAGGGTGAACAGCTCTGACCAGCCCTCTGGCCGTGGTGCAAGAGGAGGGCCAGGCAGCCTGAGGCTGCAGAATGCCTCTGGGCAGCTCCATCATGGGAGCACAGGGGCACAGGGACCAACGTGGCATCCGCCAGGCACCCCCGGCGTGACTTACAGCCACCACAGTGGGGCACAGAGACTGCCTGCAGGGACAGCGTGGGAAGGGCTGTCCTTCCCAGGTGTGGCCCTTTCCCCATCCCGCCGGGCAGGAGCCCTCCTCCCTCGCCTTCTGCACCCTTCTCTCTCCAAACAGGCCCCCAATGGCCAACACACAAGTCGGCCAATGGCGACCAAGTGCTGCCAACATCAAGCCCGAGTGGCAGCTGGCACAGCTTCTAAGCACAAAATCCAACTTATGGATGTTTTCTCATGGGCTGAGTCAAAGGAGGCAATTTGCAGTCACTTGTTCCTTTCTGACCAGCACACGTACTGGTTACAAACCAAGAAAAGGCATTTATTTCACCATTCATGAGCAGGAAAATCCCTTAGGAAACAAGTTTTACAATGAGTGAGAGAACGATGGTACCTGCTGGAGGCACGGCGAATGAGCGTGCACAAATGCTTCACTTCTGGCAGCACATTTCATGTTTGTGCCGCGCTCCGGGCAGCCTTGAGAGCATCCCCCACCCGTGCACAAAGCAGCAGCCAGCTTCAGTCTGCTGCCTCTTTGGGACACCAGGTGCCTGTTGAAGCAGCGGTAGCCAAATGCTTCCTGACCAAGGGTACCCAGTTTCCAAGGCCACTAACCCTTCAGAGCAGTTTGAAAGTCCTGCCTGCAGCTCTGCTCTGCAGCGGGGAGCCGAAGAGGCTAGTCTGGTGCAGGCACAGTGTTATGGTTTGAGAAACCCATAACAATTTATTGTCGTTTAGACAATTATTCTCTCACCTGATGAACCCTCCCCAACCAGGAAGGAGAATCGGGGAAAACAAGGAAACACGAGGGTTGAAATATAAATAGATTTAATAGGATAAGACTAAACAATTAATAATATTAAAGAACCATATATATATATGGTGTATATATATATAGGTATATATAAAATATACAAGGATTATACTCAGCCAATGCTATCAGCAGGAAGCTGTGCACTCCCCGCAGGGGACAGCAAATGTGGGACACTGCAAGCGCTACGGCTCCGGGAGGAAGAGAACGGCTCAGGGGTCTGGCACTGGGGCAAGGAGTTCTCCGGATCACCACCATCAAGGGAGAGAGCACCACACAGCAAACATTCTAATTTAGATGGAACGTGACGTTCATGGTATGAAATAATCCTGTTGGCAACTTGGGTCAAGTGCCCGGGTCTTGCTCCTCCTCATCCCTGCACCTGGCAAGGCTTGAAAACACCGAGACCTTGAATCCCATGTGGCCTAGCTGGCTATAAAGTAAATATTTTCATGAATTCAGACACTGGAGTCTTCTAAAAGTGTAGTTTTCCCAAGCATTAGAAGATAAATTAGTCCTGTGTCGCTCAAACCAGGACACACAGCCAACCTGGCTCCCCTGGCTGTGCTTCCTGCCCGCTCTCCTCTCCGTGAACACCCACGCTGGGCCAAACTGCTGGAAAACCAAACCAGCATATCCCAGGCTGATCTGGGAGACCGTTCTTCTGCCCCAAATACAAATCAGCAACTGCTGTGGAAAGTACTTGTCCTGTGCTGGGAAAATAGGACTGCAGAGCTGTCTACAGCAAAGGGAGGGAGAGCTGCCCTCAGAGCTTCCTGATGGGCAAGACTTTTGTTGAAATCAGATGCTCCTGACAGAAAGCATTGCAAGTTATTTATTTGCACTAATTGGGTCTTTTTGCAGCTACGACATTCTCTTGATACATTAGAGCAGCGAGTCTCCTTGCCGACAGCCATTGCCCGCACCGAAAGCTCCCTCCCACCCGCTTCATTGCAGGCATCCCCCCAGGCCCCCTCTTCCGATATTCAGGCAGGCGAGCTCCCTTCTTTTAATGATAGATGGAATTGCACCACAATAAAAATTCATCAGCCTAAAGCTCTTCCTTTAAGTCTTCATGTCTTGCCTAGAACAGAGAAGGTGCCCAAAAGCAGGGAGGAAAAGGCAGAAGGAGGAAGGAATCAAGAAGCTTCCGCTTCTCCTCTATGTTCCCCTTTCCACTTCTCTTTCCAGTGTTTTAATTCCATTTCCTATAGTTTGGAAAAAAAAAAAGACAAACCCAAACCAAAAAAAAAACAAACCCACCCCAAAACCAAACAAGAAAATGCTTGTGAACACTCTTTTCACTGGAAACACCTTGAAACCTGTTGAGGGTTAACAACGGCATGTATTTCCTCCTGTTTTTTAATTAATTAAAAAATAAGGTAAATCACAATTGAACTTGGTGCAAATTTCCTGAACAGCATCATCAGTGACTGAAAGACTATTCCCCCACACCAAATTCCAGTTGTGCAGAGGCAGCCCAGGCTCCCCCCTGGCAGCTCCCACTCATGCCCCTCGGTGAGGTTACTCCCAGTGATGAAGGAGCAGGAGCGGCTCCTTCTCATCTACATTGCCAACTTAATTTTCTAACGCACCTCCCAGAATTACGCATTTAAAACAAATGGACTCAACGGTTCCCTAAGGAAGAAAACTCCTGCAGTTAAGCGCGGCTTATGTGAACTTCACCATATATCTTCAAATCTTCTTAAGCAGCCATTTCTATTTTCGGTTGTGATAGATCATTCATAGCACTGATTTTTCCCTGACTTAAGGCCCCTTTTTCCTTCATACTTTTAATCTTTATCTGAAGATCACCCGGTTTTATCAAGTCTCAGGTTCTGAGTATCAACCTCTTTGCATTTGCCAAATGCTGCCATTACTTTCCTCTGACCAATAATTTGAAATCCATAGATTTCCAGTGGGAGGGACTTTTTATGACTAGGAATAATTGAGGCTTAAAAGAGGATTACGTACCATGTCAACCTCAGAAATACTGTCCAAGCTTTCAACTTGCACATCCACCCCAACAGGAATTGCAGGGCCTGTAGGAGAATGAGATTTAGATATGTAAATAACTGTTCTTTTACATCATTTGCATTTAATTAGCACTATAAGGTAGCATGCAAAACATTTCTGAGCTTATGCTATACTTTTCTATCCATGATTCTTCATGAGGGGGCTGATGGAAGAGTCAGTGAATAACCATGTAAGGCCCCTTCTGAAACACTGAATTATCTTGCCCTTGGCAAGCACTGCAATGTTGACACTGCCCAGCTAATCCAGAGCTTGGATGAAACATTTGCATATGTTTCTAAAAGCTGAGCCATCCCATCATAAATTTTAGGCCTTTATGAACAAGTGTGGCTGCAAGAACAGGGGACTGAGAAGAAGAAACTGCGAGTAAAGAACTCTGCCTTGCGGGTTTCTCATTTCTTATCAACAAGACAAGCTACATTAAACTCTCAAGAGCCCATCACCATTTTCATTCATATACCCATTGATGATGTTAAGAGTTTTCCACAGCAGTTTTAAAATTAGCAATCAGAAAATTCACAAAGAAAATTCATACTCCTCTATAACTAGAAACCCTATATCAAAATTTCACCGTAGACTGCTGCTCATTAGTGAACAGGACCTCCTCAGGTTACTCACGTTCCACATAGTGTGTCCTTACACAGCTTTTTTTCACCTTTTCCAGTGCACTGAGGAGGTAAGTGCCTACAGAGATGCGCCCACCAAGGCAGGTCAGCTGGAACTGCTGAGGAACAGTCCAGGTGGATCCACTGTTACGTTGAGCTCTCAGTGTGTGGCAGTGGGTCTCACAGGGCTTGTGCCGATGCGCGTACCTAGAGCGTACCTCCAGCCTGGCCACTGTCAGCGAGACAGACTGCTCTGCTGACACGTCTGGGACTTGCCCTGCAGAAATGAATTTTCCGAGGACCATAGTGGCCTCCATGAAGGTTTGCAAAGATTTTTAGCACCTAGGTCTTGAACCTGATTAGCAGTTGGATGGTATTTAAGAGGCACCACAATCCCTTTGTAGACCCAGACCCATATCTGCGCAGTGCCATGCAGTACTTAGCTACAGTAGCATCTTCTTCAAGACCACATCCAAGCTCTGAATGCACCGTAAGCCTAAGAAGGCAGCAGAACTGCTGTTTTGAGACTGCAGAGCGCTTTTGCAAGCTGCCATCTGTCCTGCTTCTGTACCTGCAGCGGCACACACAGAGTCACACCCATCTTCAGGGCTTTTGAACACAACCTTGCATTTTCCTCTGCTGGAGGAGAAAGAAGCACCAACTCAGCTTTGGTAGGGAAAGGGTAATCACAAAGCCCACGAGACAAGCTGATTACTGGGACTGGCCCCGATACAGGTTTTGCTAGGGCTTTGGTAAGCCAGCCTCACCGAATTAGAGCAGAGTGTGCTGACGGTGACACTGTCCCCCTTCCACCCGCCCTGTCCATCAGCGGCTGTGCTGGGTACAGGCACCCTGAAGCGAACCCTGTGGAGCAGGGCCAGGGTCCTCGGCACCACCAATTCCAATTTAAGTGACTGTTGCCCCCAGCAATGAAGCTGAAACGTGGCTAACCCAGCACTTTTAGATGACTCCTAGATGCTTACAGACACCTACCTGTCACGTTCAGATGCAGAGCTGCGCAATTCATGCTTAAAAAAAATGCCAGCAAACATTTGCTCACTCCTATTTGTGTCTTGCTGGTGTCTGTCCAAGCTGAAGGGTGTTTGCAGGAAGATTTACTTGGGGAGAAATTTCAATTAATCAGCACTGGCATGTTTCCCAGGAGCCTAGAGACTTTGGTAAGATTTTTCACTCTAATGACATGAGCCCATCTTGCTCCCTGTTATAAGGAGGCCAAGGAAATTCTCACCGTGTTGGTGTTCAGTTCCCCTTCTCCCAGGTATTCCCCAAAACTGGGAAAAGCCACAAAGCCCGAGACTGCACCCACTGATGAAATGCAGACATGCTGCCACAACCGTGCCCAGCAGCGGGGCTGAGAAGTGCTGAAGACTTTTTTCCTCTTGCACACAGGGCTTCACAACACAGGGGTGCTCGTTCAGCAGGCCAGAACGGCCCTCAGCCCCCTGCCCGAACTACACAGGGAATGACTTTCAGCAAAGGGTGAAGTTGCATAGAGGAGTAGACCGAGCTTGTGATGGGACCTTCTACAAGGCTCTTCAGCTCACAGAACATTAACCCAGCCAAAACCAACAGCAGCAGCAGCAATTGGACTATTTTCTTCCAAATCAGTGACTTGAGTCAGGCCAGGGAAAGACCTGTCAGGTGGCTGAGTTGGCCACCAGGGCCGGGGGAGACAGGCAGGGAGGAGGACGGCAGGTCAGAGAGCCCTCAGCTTTTGGTCACACCAGCTCAGCTCCTCAGGAGCCAGTTCCTGCCTGCTGGGCCAGGAAACGTGCTCCGTTCCTACTGATCTGGCTACAGGATGCAACCATTCATCAGACAGTAGATTCCTTCTCAGACCATTGTAACTTATCAAAGAGAGGCAAATCCGAGGCAAAATCACAGATATCTTTTCCTTGTCCGCCTTGCCGTGCATCCTTTCTTTTAACTGGCCCCTTGCTCCAGGAGGAGACATCGCTTATGTCCAAGGCAGATGTGTCCTTCCTAATCTACAATCCAGCATTCAGCAGACAATGACTAGCACACGGCCCTTCTGTCACCCCACAAATCCATCACCTTCTGGTTTGACCAGAGGAATTAGCGGCTTCATTAAGTGGAAATATTGTGGCAATAGCTTTGCAGTATTCTGCTCCCCTTCGTCCTTGTCAGTTGAGTGGTTCTGGAATATGACAAGATCTAACAAGCAAATCAGCTTATAGAGTGCTGTTTTTAAGGAGGTGGTTTGTTACTTACGGTTCTTTCAGTTGATCCAATAAGTGATGCTACATCTCACTACGTACCCTGCCCATCTTACATACAGTATTTGAAAGCAGTTCCTTTTCAATCAGAAATCAATCTATCAGTTTACACCTTGGTTGCAGCCACACTTCCTTCTACTCTCTGTGATTATTTAGGACATTGAGGAAACAGAAGTTAAACAACACCTAAAGAAAAAATTTCTATATGACATTCCTCCAGCTCAGTAAAGCTTGCTTTGTTGTTGTTTTTTTTTTAAACAAGGCAGTGAAAAGTACTGTATCTGTGGTAATAACAAGTTGACATGCAGTATTATCAACAGGGAAACAACACAGTGCCCTGTTGGTAGCCAATTAGCCTTTCTTTGCTCAGATATCTCATGAAGTCACACATGGTGGTCAAGAAGAGCCTAAGCAATGATTGAAATATTTATCTATTCCCTTAATGTCTTTAAATAACCTCATAGCTCTTCAGCGTAGACATGTTTGTGATACTTGGGCCTCTGCTACAGCAAGGCTCAATGCTCGGAGTAAGTCACTTCAGAAAGGCTCCACGGTCCAACACAGCCCACGTCAGGGCAGGCACAAGGCTGGCCTCAGCACTGCCTCTGGCCCTTGCCAGAGAAGGCATTTGTAACTAATACTATTTGTTGTCACACACAGCTGTTGACATCGCAGTCGTGCCCACAGTGCTTCCAAACAGCCGCGTCACGGGAGGCACAGTGCGAACAGAGAAGGCACGGCCCCTGCCAGGGCGGCTTCTCAGCGCAATCAGGGTGTGCTGGAGGAGGAAGGCAGCAGCCTGCCGTGGTACTTCCCACTGCATCTCCCCGGTGCCCAGGGGCTGCGTGCCCACCACGTGATGGGCAGCCCCCCCTTCAGCTTCCAGACTGCAAGAGACACTCTCCGTGTATCACTGCTTAATTTAGCCTTGATTCAGGAAATCAAAACCAATCCAAAGTCTATTTACTGCTGCAATTTCCACGCTTGTCTGAACACTAATCAGAGACTAAAAAAAAAAAAAAACAAACCAAAAAACAAACCAAATACAAAAGCAAAACCACAAAAAACAAAACCACAAACAGAAGATCACTCTCAAGTTGGCATTTGTCCCTCTCTCCTGTCCTTCCCTATCTGCTCTTGAAGATAAAATACCATGTCCATATTCTTATTTTCATGTTCCTGCACCAAATGCTCAGTTTGACTCCCAGATAACCAGCAGTTACCTCATTGCAAGGACAAGGTCTAAAGTTCATTCTAGAGCTGCCATGAAGCTTTATTAAATCCCAAATAAAGGGTGTTCAGTGTGAAGCTGGATGGTCTGGAAAGCCCCTGAGAGAAGAGGCCTGAGGTTGGGTTATGTGTCTTGCACATCAATGACACTGCTTTTACTTTTTTCTTTTCTGCAATTAATCACAAATTTGAGGGATGATAAAACAGTGAGTATAAGAGAGAGAGGGAGAATTCATTTGAGCCCTGGACTCAAACATGAAGTTCTTAATACAGACAGTATGAAGATGAGACTGTAAAACTTACTTATCAGTGGAAATATTTACCCTGCCTTTCTTGGGCAAATTCCTACTATAATCAGCAGGAGAAATCACTGCTTTTCCCTTCTGCCTGCTCCTCACTCAGCACCTGGGTCTGAGGCAATGAGAAAGCGCAGGAATGGGGATGAGGGCACGTTGAGACACTGACACCCTTTGGAGGAGGCTTGGCCAAGAGGTTGGGCTGAGCAGGGAAGAGTGGGTGAAGGGCCAGTGGGGACAGCCCAAATGTTACTGATCTCCAACTCCTGCTTTAGACAATGAGCATAACTGATAACGATAATGATAATTGCATATTCACTTGGCCCATCACACTTCGATACTTCTACTAAGATGCAGTTCGGCAGAGGCACTTGATGCGAGGAACATTGTACATGCATGCAGTGTCTGAAGCAAAAAACAGAAGTCCCATAAAGAAATGCCCTCTTTAAACCACAGAAACAAACCCTGGGTTTCCTTAAAGCTCATCTTGGCTACAGCACGTACGATTGAATCAAACGGCTGTTGATCAGTCACAGAAAGTTGTCAAGAGATGTTTGATCTCTCTAATCCTTGGAGTCAGTCGGGAACTGCTAGATTTTTAATCCCGTTCCTCTGGAAACTAAACTGTTCAACCACTGGGACTGCAGATGCTTTGGCAAATTCCCCATCAAATGCCACTAGGGATGAGCAAACAGAAAAAAATCTCTTTATTGAGAGGGAGCAGAGGATGAGGAAGGTGTGAATGGGAAGGGAAAAGAACAGCTGAGATGGTGTCTGACACACTGAGCATGTAGACAGAGGACAAGAAACTCAGATAACAGCACTGAATGTAAAAAAGCCCTCATCGACTAGCTTTTTCTTGTCATAAACGATATTTTATCAATATTCATTTTTTCTTCAGAGAGAGGAAATACAGAAGGATCAGCTTGGAGAATTACAAGCGGGAAAAGACCTGAATACTGAACACTGGAGAAATCTCAAACCTCAGGTTCCTCTCTAGGATGGGATCCTCACTGCTGGATGGGAAGCTACACGGATCGCTGTGAAAGCTGTGGATTTGGCTGAGAAGAGGAAGCGGTGCTGCTTTGCTCAAAGACTGCAGGCCAGCAAAGCTTTTCAGCTCATACTTTCAGGTCTCTGAAAAGTGTCATCCAAATTCATGGAATTATTCAAATTAAGCATGAGCTCACGTATTTATAGATCAAGGTCCAGAGAGAAATTGTACAACCTTCAACTGAAGCATTTCTTCCAGAAACAGCAAACATGTCAACATCCATTATCTCCATCACTGTCCACAGCAATATCTTGCAGAACACAAATCCTAATTCAGCAGGACTGACACAACCAGAAAGCAAAACCTGGAATCTTAAAAAGCTTCATAAAAGTCACGGGCTTCCACTTAAAACACAGAAACTAACATATCAATAAACTATTCCCCTTGCACCTCAGACACAGCACAGTGGCAGCTTCCAAGTAAGCTCAAGACACTCACACAGTCATTAGCAAATCTGATGACATAAAAATTAGAAATGGAAAATATTTTTTCATTTTGAGGGAGATATATTATATTTGCATGCTGAGAGAGGATTTAAGTGACCTGAAGCACAACCCGAGGCTGATGGAAGCACTTCTACTTTCTCTCTTGTATTAGGCAGTAGCCTAATTTAGCTAGCCCCACAATTTCTGTATGGGACTTAGAAGTGATACGACAGAGCACCCTCGCACCTTCTCACTGTAAAGGTACCACCTTCTGAAACTGCATCAGCAACATCTTCTTTCTCTAAATTCCTGCATGTCAGAGTCTTTGCCTCAAACAACTGAACTTGGGTATTAAAAAGATAGTCAGGGACCAGCCTATCAAGGTGTTTGTGGCTTTATAGGTCTTTATTCCTTTGCCAAGTTCACAACCCAGTGTCCTGAGAATCAGCAGTAAGAGTCCTCCCTCGTTTCTCTTCCCTCTGCAGTGAGCTGCTCTGTTTTGTGACCTGCTCTTCAGTAGAAAGACATTACACATTCGACTTAGGTGCTGCATATAGAAAAGATGCATTGCAAATTACCTTTAGAGAAGACTCACTTTGCATCTGCATTCAGTGGTTGTACATACAGAACAGATGGATCCAACAAGTCTCCATTTTGTGTGGGTTCTGACACTGAGAAGGCTTTGTGGCTTGTTTCACCTTGCAAAAACTCCAGTTTGAATACTAAACTCTGTCCCAGGTTGAATGGAACATCTGGTCTGGAGCTAAACCCTCCGGGGAACCCAGGAGGTTTCCACAAGTCCCCTTCAGGAATGACTTCAGAAGGTGCCCAACATTAAAGCCTGTCGCATCCCAGCGTGTCTTGGCACCTAAAAGCACCCACTGAGGAGCAGCCAGTAAAGCTGCAAAGGGTGAGTCCGTTCCCAGTCAGAAACAGGTGCTGAATATAAACATGGTTTTTATTTTTTAACACTGCAGCAGGTTTTGGAAGATAGGGAAGAGCGTGCTACCGTGAAAATGCCTGGAGTCAGTTCTCCACTCCAACTCTGAGACTAAAGCTTCGCGACATCTCTTTAATATTTTCTCTTTGGCTGTGATTTCAAAGGCTCACTGGTTTTCTCTGAGACAGTCTCCCTGTCCCCTCATCTATCTTTGAAGGAGTGAGGCAGATGTAGGCCCCGAGATAAAAATATCTGCATAGGAAACAAGCAGGTTTGAGACTTCTTTGCTGCCAGATATTTTGTGCATGACCAGAGAGCCTTGCAAAAGTCCGTAAGAAAGCCCACGTCTGCAAAGGGCGAAAGAGCCTTCAGTGTTTCTGCATGCGTGTGTGTGTGCAAATATATACATATTATTTATTTTTTTAATGAAAGTATATGTGTTTGGGACCTCTTAGGTGTGGGCAGCTTGCAGGCAGCCACCACCAGGATGCTTTCCTCAGCTGCCACATGGCTGCGGAGAGCTTCATTCCTCTGCATCCCACTGACGGCTGGTCGTCGAGGGAGAAGCAAGTTTTATTCCAGCCCTTGATACTAACCCTAAGGGAACTACTTATGCTTCATTCACCCCACCATTCATCCATCCACCCTGACAAAAATACCGCCCAGAAAGGGCAGCGAGGACCAGCTGACATTAGGCTACTGGGCTATGAAGAAATATAATAAAAGTACAGCATTAGGTTGTTCCTCAGCGAAGAAGATACAGCTATTTTAAGTATCAACTAAAGCTGCTTATTCACAAGCTCCCTGTAAAATACGAGATGTCATAGATGAAATGCTTAAAATGGATGTTTAAGGAAGGCAGCAAAATAAACATTTACATAATCTTTAAATATTAATATTTGTAAATAATACCTGAACATCTTCTGGCTAGAACAAAGTCGCTGACATGGAGATAACTCCCTAAGGGCTAAAACAAACACAGTCTATTTTCGCTTATGTAGGCTACTTTGAACATCAGCAAAGTAAAAATCTCTGTCATTACCACCGTAGCCAATAGCCTGTCTCTAGTGGGCTGAGAGCAGGCAAGACAACCGTGCTCACTGGGCTGTTAATAACACAACTTACACAACACTTGCTTGCTCACTTGCTCTTTACAAAGATACTTTTTCTTGAAAAAAACCTTCACCTTTCTCTAATGATTTCCTTCCATTTCACCTTGCAGAACCCCAGACTGCTCTGGCCAGTGGTCACAGCTGTGGTGGGCTGGCAGCTTGATGACTGGGCTCTGCAGACCAACAAGAGTCACCGTGGCCACAGTAAAGCAGCTGCAGACCCCATCCCCTTTTTAGCTTAAAGTTGTAGACTAGTCTACCAAAAATATTGAGTCATGGAATTGCCTAGGTTGGAAGGGACCTTTCAGATCATCGAGTCCAACCGTTGAAGGTTAACAGCTGCCCATTATTCCCCCAAGCTTGAGAACCATCGCTTTTACAGTACTGGGTTTCTTTATAGTCTAATGTCACTCACAATCTCCTTATGATACTATTTATGTTTTCCAGAGATGAGTTGCCTTTCCCGCCTGCGCCATAACATCAAAGTGCCAATGCAATGCCATGGGGCTGGACTCTCCCTTAGACCATGAGCTGCTCTTAGAGAGCAGAGACGGTCTTAGGGCAGTGACCAGTTACACACGCATCCCATGAGCTCCTCTACTCCGCTTCAGGAGTACAAAAGCCTTTTTCTCCTGTGCGGGTCAGACCACATCAGTGTGACTGGCATTGCCACAGGAAAAAAACTGGAAGGACTCACAGGGCATAGCAAATCACTGTGACTGCCCGATGAATGACATACAGAAGAAAATGTAAGGATCGCCTCTTACCAGGCTTTTGTTTCCTTTCCTTTATATATTTTTTTTGGTCAGGCTTATCATCTGTCAGTAGAAATACACTGCGTAATTCTGCAGCTGCACAAGAACCTGTAGCACCCGAGCCACCTCCATGCATGTGAATCAGGCTTTCCAAGGCTGGAGCCTCGACAAAGCTGTCGCTGTGTTTTGTTCTTTACCACATGCAACTTTAATGCAACTATCCTAACACCCCATCTTTGTCCCAGGTAGCTCTACAAGATAAGGAGGTTTTGAGCAAAAATTACAGAAACACCATGTTTTTCCTTTACAGAAAGTCACCTTCTCACTGAAGGCTGTTAGGATATTCCTCAATTTTATAAAGGTTACTCCAAGTTTTTAGGTTTTAGCAGTATCCTAATGCCTGTGATGGGAGCTATCATGGGAAACAAGACAAGGAAATTAAAATGCAGTTCCATTAGCACCGGAGGAGTAACCATGTAACTATGTGTGTCTCCTCAGTGGGAACTGTGCACAAAGGTGTTCCTCATGGGCTCTGTGACACTGATAAAAATAGTAAAAATTTGGTCTGTTTACATAAATACAGTGCAGTGGTGACACTGGACATGAAAACCTAAACCGTCAGTGCAACAGAACAAAACCCCTCAGCTTCCCCAAAAAGCACAGGCATCATGTCCCTGGCATACAACCAACTAGGGGAAAAAAGAAAAAAAATCACAGTGGCTCCCCAGCTATCTCCAACCGAGTCGAGGGAAGGAGTCCAGATCTCCTCCCAGAGAATCCCTGACATCCCACCCCATCAACCCCAGGGGCCAGCAGGTATTTTGGCCAGAGTGGTGACACCGAGGAGAGAGTGGTGCTTCCAGTCTGTCCACATCAGGCATTCAGAAGTCATCAGCCAAACTGCAAAAAATGAGGTTGGCTTAAAAAAAAAAATAATCTGAAAAACCAACACGGCACCACAATCTTTAATGATTTGGGTTTCTAAAGATTCGACGCACATGCTTTGAGGCTTTTCTCTGCTACCTAGATTACCAAGATTCCCTCTCTGACGCTGACATTGATTTTTGCCCACCAAAGGGAAAGCTCCATCCCATCCCTTTGGGAAGAGCAGAGTTTGTCACTGACTTCACTGGCCGCGAAAACCATTTACTGTTAAACCCAACTCTACTCAACCCAGAGCCACCAAGACAAATAGGGATCCCATAGCTGCACTCTCTCTGAGCTGGCTATTTTTCTTTGCTTGTTCTATTCCCTTGCATTTTAATATGATGAAATACAGCTTGGATGGCCGCCCTCACCGAGACCAGTTCAGCGGTGACTGCTGTCTCGTGAGCTGGCAAAAGGCAAGCATTTGGGATTCCCCTCCTTCTCACCGCTGTAATGTACAAGCTGGGCATGGTCCTGTCCATTCAGAGCCTGCAACTGCATACGATGCACACTCTACCTGGCCCAGGGGCTGCCAGCCTGGGGTCCTGTGTGCTTTCCAATCTAAGCCTGACTCCACACGTTGCTTCTCCCCTCTCATTTGCTCCAGGAGAGCCGCTGGAATGAGCAAGCTCACCTCCTGACCGGACTAGAGGTAAGCAGGGATGGTCTTCAGCACAAGAAGCACCATCTTCTCTTCTCGGAGAGAAAAGGAACAATTCCAGCACAAGCACCAGCCTGGCAGTAAGGAGTGAAAATGGTCAGAGGAAAACGTATTTGCAGCCAGATTATTATATGATAGTGGTTCCTTCCCACTGGTACAGCTGGCCAGAGGCTTTTTTTTTTTTTAATAATTACATGATTGTTTAGATGAGTTTTTATTAGATGAGCGTGAAATCAAGTGAACTGTTTTATTCTCACCTCCAAAAGCCGGCCGCATGGTGAAGTCATGGTCATCAACCCTGAGAAGCTGCTCCGTCTTTCCTCTCCAAGTTTTGGTCACATCATGATTCTTCTTATAGATGTGACTGCAAAAGACAGCGAAAGCGTTGGTCTGACGTTCCTGTGGCCCAAGCAGCACTCTGCGACCGACTTCTGCCTGCCCCATTTCAGAGCCGCAAGACCAGCAGCTTTGTGGGCACAGACCCATGGAGGGAAGCGGGGCTGCTGCCAGCACCACGGCGTAGGTACCTGCTTGGCTGGGTACCAGGGTGATATTATCAGGAGAAAGATCTTTCTGACGGTGGTCACTCAATGTCATATGCTATTCTGAGACTATCTATCTGCCCCACGAAGTACCAGCAGTTTGTGTGCACTTGCTTTGCCTTTTAACAATGACAAAAATCACCCATTTCCCCGCACAGGAATGGCTGGAGGCAAAAGTTTAGCCTCTAACTGCTTGCTGCAGGGGGAGGTTGTGTTTCTCTGCAGAGGTCGGGGCTGCTGACAAAGCTCTCCACTTCGCAGTCCCCGGTATTGCCTCTGCTCCTGAAAAGCTGCAAGTGGAGAAGAATGATCCTGCTGTGTCTGCTTGGCTTTAACCATCAGGGAAAGGCCTAAGTACCAATAAATGTTCAATCAAATCTCTCTACTCAAAGTATGGCGGGGGGGAATCAAATTAAAAATCCAATAAAACTTTGGATTGCATGCTGTATGAGGAAATAGTATGGAAAACCCTGACGGTACTACAACGCCATCCTGTAAATCGATGGGACGGCCTCGCTGAAATGCCAAGCTCTGATCAATTAGTTTAAAAATCATCAAACAGTAAATAGCACACAAGAGAGTTGCTAAGAACAAATCTGTGGCTGCAGAGGCTTCACAGGGCTGGTGGGGGACACCGACGCTGCCTTAGGAAGAAAACAGAGGTTTTCAGGAATTTCCTGAGCCTGGGATTACGTTTAATAGCCAGAGTTTAACCATCAGTTCATGCCCAATCCTTCAGGTACACGACGGATGATTCCGAATTTACAGACAGAGGTCTGTCATTTAATTTTTAATCAATTTAACCCATTTACAAAGATTTTTGTATAGAGCTATTTTTAATGACAGGCAGTCTACACAGCCTTTGAAATGCATAACTCTTTTTGTCAATTTAATCCAAAAGCAAGACCAAGGTTGTTTGAAAAAAAAAAAAACCAAACAAACCCATACTTTACAACAGTGCGTGACAACAGCTATGCTGGTACCTTCTGACCCTCTCCGGCGGGTTTCCCATGCCACCCCCACCACTCTTTGGCATAGGAAGTATCTCACTATCTGCAGCAAAGCTGAATAGAGCCGCCGGTGCCTTTGCAGAGCTGAAGGATGCTCTGGACACTCCTGCCCATCGGGCGCCTTTTCTGACAATCTGATCACCAGTGTCTGGTAAATCCTCCCTGATGTACTTTTGGTCTTTAGCACTTCTGATCATAGCTTGGGGGGGGGTTCTTTCAGCTTTATGTACTTTCTGCAACTCGCCACTATTCATTTATAAGCGCACATCTCTTTTTTGCCATGTTTTTCATGTATAATTTTATTGCTGTTTACATGTGGGATGAGTTTGATAAAACTGTCTTTTGTGACGACTTGTTCCTGTTTATACAGGAGAGCAGGTGACAGGTATCAACTAAAGTTTCTGTAAAGGCTTCTCCATTATTGCCCTAAATTTTTTTATATATTTTTCTTTCCAGCCACTTTTAGTCAGAACTGTTCTTGATTGCATGAGATAGATCTTTTTTTCATATTGCCAAATACATCAAAGAAAATTAAATTTTGATGGCATGAGAAATCACAGGTAATAGCAGAGCAGGACTCAAAACAGCAGTGGGTATCTATGCAGGTGTTCAGACCTTCCCAGAGCAAGATAAAGAACTTATAAAATTGGAAACAATTGTCATGCTGTAAGGCATGAGGCAATGGCCAAGTGGTGAGCCTGAAAGGAAACATGATTCCCGACCGGAGCATGGTGCAGCTGCCGGCAGCCAGGGTCCGTGAGGTATCTGCACCTCCCTCTGGAAAATTCAGTGTTGACTTTGGTCACAAGAAAATGGTATCTCATAGTCACGGGACATTGGCTCCTATTATCCCATTTTCTGTCAGGATTTGGTCAATATTTCTACAGCTTCAATGAAAATCTTACTGCATTTCAGTATATTCTCTGGGGAAAAAACCCAAAACACATTAGTTGAAGGTGCCATTAACTTTGTTTTTCTAACCAGTAAAATATATGACTGGTGCAAAGGTGCCCGAGAAGATAAATGAAAAAGAGAAGGTGCAATAACAGTTTATGACTGCCATAACAATTAACTCGCTCCTAGATGAGCATTCCAAATTTATTCTCTCCATTACTCTATCAGCGTACCCCACATAGATGTGTATCTTTAATATTAATGTACACAGATCACATGGGATCAGATTCGATCGAGAACTTTCTGATAAGTTGGGAACATCAAGATCTCGATTTTGGGGAGGTCTCCTTCCATTGCCTGTTCGGGCCACCAATTCAAGGGCTTGACAAGTCCCAGTTGCCCAAGAGGCCCTGGTAGCTCCATAAAAAGACAGGTCTATCTGGTTTACATGAATGGCTGCACCGGTCCCTATTGTTCCCAAAGCCACAGGGGAGAGAGACTCTGTTGCCCCACATCTGGATGTAACATGCTCCACACTTACACATCTGTGGTTTTACACCTGAAGCGAGAAAGAACGGAAAGTGACTTTCCTTGCCAGATTTCTAGAAAAAAAACCCTAAATCATATCCTGGAAAATGATGGACACAAACTCAGAGGATGCACACAATCACTGTTATTATACAGATTAGGAAAATTTCACGGTCACATGCCTAACGCACCTTATCATCTGTTGCTTAGGACCCCCCATTTTTGCTTGGTTTTGGTAAAGTATGGGTTTTAACCAGAAAAAAACGCCAAATCTGTTCTATGGTTTTGCATGTTTTCAGTTTATTAAAGATGAATGCAGAATACATTCGTTCTTTGCAGCAATAAATGGTACCTCTTTTTTAGCAAGTGTGTCCCAAGCCCTGCACTCTTTGCTTCTTCCTACATCTATCCAGCCCAAAACCAAGAGCAGTAACACAAGCAGAAGGTAAAATGTCTCGCAAAGGGAGCTGAAGAGGCAGGAGGAGGCATGACTGCCGAAGAGACAGGGCTGAACGCAGGCAGGCTGGGGAGGCAGCAGTGTGGAGGCTCGAACATCTCACACTCTACACCGGCAACTGCACAGCTACTACAAAGTCAGAGGGGGCAACATTTGTAACAGCAGAGAAGTCGAAACGGCAAACATGAAGACGTGGAGCAAACAGCCAAGATAAGGCATGAGGTTTGTTTCTGAGACCTGTCATTTTTGTGTGTGCATGGCTGTCCCTGCTTTTGTTTCATGCTGGTATTTGGCGCTGCTACAGTGTCGGTGAAAAAAAAATCTCAGGAGACATCAAACCTTGCAGAACTAGAGGCTGTGCAATGCCCTGGACTTGAACCCCAGGTGAGCAACAGAATCACATGTAGCGGTCCCTCAGCATTATCAACTCTGAAGGTAGTCTTAAAATAACTCTGTATTTCTATCACAGCATTTACCAATGACCAGCTACTGAAAAAAATTAGTATTTTCTCAGCAGAGTAAACAAAGCCAAAATGCTGAACAAATCACAGAATGGTAGGGTTGGAAGGGACCTCTGGAGATCACCTAGTCCAACCCCCCTGCCAGAGCAGGGTCACCTAGAGCAGGTTGCACAGGAACGCATCCAGGCGGGTTTTGAATGTCTCCAGAGTTGGAGACTCCACCACTTCTGTGGGCAGCCTGTTCCAGTGCTCTGCCACCCTCAAAGTAAAGTTCCTCCTCATGTTTAGGTGGAACTTCCTATGCTCAAGTTTGTGCCCATTACCTCTTGTCCTGTCACTGGGCACCACTGAAAAGAGCCTGGCCCCATCCTCCTGACAGCCACCCTTTAAGTATTTATACGTGTTGATAAGATCCCCCCTCAGTCATCTTTTTTCCAGACTGAAGAGACCCAAATCCTTCAGCCCTTCTTCATAAGAGAGGCATTCCAATCCCCTCATCATCTTCGTAGCCCTGTAAAAAATGGTTATCAACATTTTAACCACTAAGCCACTTACAAATATCAAATTTTCTGAAAATCCACCACAGAGCAGAAGGGATCAGTAGGGGCTGGGAGGTACCACAGGCCAGAAGACATGTCTGCAGCACCTGGTTGAAAGTTGGGGGGGAAAAAATGCAGCCCTGCAAGGCGACAGCGGGAGCATGCCTGCCAGCCGCAGACGTTTCAGCAGGGATCAGCAGATACTTGCCCCAGCGGCCCGCTCTTTGGGAAAACAGTCCATGTGCTGAGCCTTGTGCTGCCAATGCCCTGATGGTTGTCTTCTGCTTCTGGGTCCCAACCTAAGGCTGGCATGTAGCATGCCCCGAAAATTACATCTCTAATGAGATGATACTCCAAACCACTGACCATTTCCAAAAAACCTTGGCAGGAAGCGTTTAGCTGACAGAAGCTCAAAGCCACTTCAGTTTCAAAAGCCCAATGTTTCTGCTGGTTGAAGCACAAGGCTTCACACAACTTGCAGGAGAGAGGAACAGGCTCGGAGACTCGGAGCCAGATGGGCAGGGGCCACTGGAAACATGGCATTCAATGGCACAATCCAGATGGCAAATGTCTCCAGAGCCGTCTCTTCTAGGACAATTTATGCAGAGCAATAAACATTACCAGAAGCATTTTCAGCAACTTTTATAGAGCAAAAAGCACTGTTTTTCAGAGTTTCTCTTTTTCTGTGAGGAAATCCTGTCCAGCTGGATAGTCTGGGAGGACTGCCGGCACTTCACGATTCCCGAGACGCAGCCGCTGCAGAGCTACTGAAGAGTACCCCACACGGTTTCAAAACCCCCACGTTGGACGTGCCAACAGCACTTGCTTGGCGCTTCCAGTTCGGCTGATGCTCTGAGGAAGCTACAGGCCCGCGCACACGCGCGCTGTACAGTCAGTACGACGGTGATATATAAATGTCAGAGACTGTGTCGCTGGGAAATGTAAAACCCCTACTATTAAAGTACCAATTCTCAAGGAGCACACCCCCATTTCCTACGCAAATCCCAGGCTCTCCAGAGCACAACATGAAGCTGCACCAGGCAATGGTCACGGCAATGCGGCACAGAGGCAGTTTTTTAAGTTATACCTCACTTTGTAGAAGAGCTGCATTATCAGTGAGGCGGGGGATGCAGAAATAAGGGAAAATTAAACATGACACAGTTTCTAATTAAGCAAGCGTTACCCATTCAGCATGCTGAGTGAGGTACCGCTCCCAGAAAAAATAATGCGTGACAGCTCAATATTGACGTAAAACAAGGAGAGTAATTAAGGATGCACAGGCAACCCTTAACCTGGCATTTCTGTTTGGGTTCCTAGCCCCACAGCCCTAACCTGGCTTCAGCATTTTCCTTTCCCATGAAGGCACGGGCTCAGCTTCTCTGCGTAGACTCGGCCGAGAGCTGCCTCAGCACCTGCAGGACCAGTGACCCCCCGCCCCCAGAGCCCCGCGGGCAAGAGCCTCCCTCCAACCTTCAAGTAACGAGCTACAGAAACGGAGATGCTCTGCACTTGTGCAACTCAAGCTAGCTTCCTAAAATCAGTGTAAAGATCTTTAGATCAGGTTGATGTATCGCCTTAAAGGACATGAAGCATCAAACTTGTCAAATGTAGATTCCCAAACTTAGAAATAAATTTTCTTGGCTAATACATTTACTGTAAAATTTACTGCATTTCTTACGGTAAGTCAACAAGAGAAATACGAAGCAGAAAATGTGATGAAATTATTAAAAAGGACACTGTTTTCTGTTCTTTTGCATGATTAGAAAACCAGCACAGGAATTGGTTTTAATTTCCTTTTACTAGAAGTGTCCGCTATTCATTGCTGGTTTAGAGACAACTACATTTTTTCTACATAAATGAAAATTTAAAATATCAATGTCATGGCTCCATCCACTTTTTTGTTTTTTTTTTTTTTTGGCAGTATTGCAGAATTTTCTGTATTTAAAATATCATTCACACTTGATAGTCCCTAAAACTTGATTTTATATACTTTTAAATAACTACATTGCATAGGAAATGTGTGTGAGTGTACATATATATCTCAAAAAGACATATAGTTCCTCAGGTTCTACCAGGCTGGAAAACTGTTCATTAAAATCATTATTCCACAGGAAACCAAACGGTATCACTTATTCTTTATAGTAAACTCATTTATATAAATAATTTTAGTGCTGCTTTGACTTCCACTCTATCAGAGCTTCAGAAAAATAACGGCACTATATAAATGGTAATTTATTTTCACAATGTTTAAATGAAGTACAAAATATTCAAACATCTTTTAACCCAGAGAATGGCACTACTTTGGGGAAAAGTAATTTTTAAAAGAAGGATTTATACTATTTGGTTACTTCAAAGTAGATGATCTCTACTACATGTGAATGGTTTGCAAGAAAATGATGCTGATGAATTCTCCGTATTTCCCAGAAATAGACTTGGAAAAAATTTCAAAGTTAAATGAAATAATGGAGATTTTGTGGAAATCAGTGGAAAATCTTCAGTTGGCTTTAGGATTTCAGAATCAGGCCCTAGCTGTTCCAGCTTTATAACATTTATGTCACTAAAAGCATATGCTACTGTATTTTCCAATATATAGTAAAAATCTGAGAGCATATTAGGTATTCTTTGCTTTCAATTGTATCACAACATTTCTTTGTAAAATGTTCAAGTAACCACTTGAATCAATCAAGTAATCACTCTCCACAAGTGTTGAGTGTTAAACTAAAAAACCCAACAAAATAAATGAAAAGACGCAGGTTTACAGCCATAGCGAAGCCGTTTAATAAGACGGATTAACCCAATTTTATTTTTGTGCCCTTCAAACAATGAACAATCTTGTAAGATATAATTGCCACTGGATGACATAACTACAAAAAAGGATAACATACTTTGCACTGTCTGACAGGTTTGGAAGATTATCTTTCCTAATGTAAACCTCTGGTCAAATCTCAGCAACAGTAAATCTAATAAACTTTGCTAAGACCTTTAACTCTTTCTTGTGCCTTTATTTGATTTTAAAATATGTATTTTTGTAAAGCTTCCGTGTATTTCTTCAAAATGTATTTTTAATTTTACAATCCCTGGGTAACTTCCAGGGATTTAGAAGTTGTTAGTTAATACCACGCATGCTAACCAACACCCCCACCTCAAATTGTAAGAAAATAAATATATTTCGCGTGAATGTAAGCAGCACAGACATTCCAGCAAGCAGGGTAAATAACCTGCTCTTGAAACAGTGCTGAAACAACATGCAGATTTGAACATCTCTATTAATTGCAACTTCTCCAAATTCTCTCTGAAATTCACATACAAGGCTAAAAATATTTTTACCAAGCTGAAGTAGACAACCTATCTGCAAAACATGCCTCGTTAAGAGTTAATTCTCATTAAACACATCCATTTGCAGTTAAAACTGAATATAGTAGCAGACACGATTCAGAAAACATTATCTATAAAGCTGTTTGCCCGTACAATAGACACAAAGACACTGACAAGGCAGATTTTTATGTCTATGTAGTAATGCATTTATAGCATTACAGGAAGAGAAACCTACGTGCTTTAATAACCCTTACCTTGCCCTCTGCACCTCCAGCTGGCTTGTCCACCTCCTCCTCCTGTGCCTTCTGCTTTCCACAAGAAGAACTAAGCAGAAGATTAATAAAAGGAGTTTTGCAAAATAAGGCATCTTGCTGGCAACAGGAGCCGGGCACTCTGCGCTCCAGTAACCTCCTGCAGTACAAGTCCCCCCGGGTTTAAACATCGAATCCACTCTAATTCCGGCGTCGCATGTTCGTCGGCGATGGGTGGTAGGAACGCTGCTTTCCCCACGCGGTGTTTTCGAGAGGCTTTCAGGGGTTTCTCACTCAAAGCTCTTCCCTCATCACCGCTTAACGATTGGCCATTACTCATGAAGTTTGCCTCACCAAACATTTCCACTGGGTCCTAAAGGATATTTACTAAAGCCATTACATAAAAACCCGCAATTCTGCACGCCAGCTTTTTGCTCAATCCCCTAATCTCGGGGCAGCGCTATCCTTCTGCCAGACTCTGTAAAACCGGGCTGTCCCCTTTCATTAGGCTTTCCAGATTTTCTGTTCCTTCGCCGGGCTTCTTCTTCCGCTGGGAAGTGCCTGTGCCATGTCTCAGACACATATCATTGTAAAATGTACATATTTCAATGGTTTTGTAGCAGTCGAGATTTTGTTTTCCAGTTTAGCCTGGCTCTTTGTGCTGTTGAAGATAAAAGATGAGCTATTTCCTCTGAAAATTATTTTCTTTACTGTTAACTTTTAAAGGAGAATTAAAACACGGTAACCCCCGCAGTATCTATACATGCAATAGACTCTTTACATAAATCAAGTCACCATTAATATTTAATTTTTCAAATAGGTATTTGCACAATCAGGCATTTTAACTTTTTTTTATTAATAAAAGTCTGAAAATAAAAATGAAAAGCTACAAAGCAGCTATTTCTTTAATCACAAAGAGGAGGCCATTTTCAGAAACCGTTCAAATCTTATTTTCTGCTAGCCCAAAGGGCGATGGAGGCTGCCTCTCTGCAGAAGACTTGGCTGCTTTAATAGCCAGCACGTGGTACAGGTAGGAGAGCAAAAGTTTGCTTGGCACAGACCAGTGAGTCTCCAGGAAAAGAAAAGCACATTCACAGCAGAGCAGTCAAAATCCAGCAAAGTTTTCTTTTGGGTCAGAGCCCTTCCAGAACTCTCTTCTGTGAGCCCAGGTTTGCAATATTTGAACAGAGCAGGTATTCAAGCAACATACCAACTAGGAAACACTCGTACTTTTATTTTAGGGGCTACAGGATCTGGAGAGGGTTTTGGGGGGATTTTGGTGACGGTTTTTCTGGTTGCTGTTGGCTTTTTTAAATTTCTAATGAAATAAACATACAAATTAGGTAAAAACACATCAATTAAAATACTGACATCAAATTGTTCTGCAGCAGAATGTGGAAGCAACTGCTGAACTGGCTGAACAAACTACATGCTTTTGTCTGAACTTAAGAAAACTATTTTTTGATTTTTGTTCCATTGTACCTGCAAACAAGATTATCAACAACCCAGAAGAAGCGCTAAAAAAGAACTCAGGTTTTGTGGGTTTTGGTTTTGATTTGTTTTTTAAATTTCCACATTCGCCTTAGACACAAAATGGGCTTTCCTAATTTTAGATGTTATTTTACCTACTCCAATGTTTCAAAACATTAATACATACTCTATACTTAACAAAATTCTAGAAAGTTGCAGGCAGCCTGATAAATACTTGCTGAGAAACAGGATGACAATCCCACTTAAGTCAGTGCTACCAGGTTTGACAGCAACGTAATGAAAGTTAGCTAAATTTCATTGTCTTTGAAATAAACGTGCTAGAATACATTTAAATCTGAACAATAATACAAGAGGAAAATTATCCCACTGATTGCTTTCTTCTACTTAACTGCAATACTTAAATGTTCACAGACAAAACCTCCCAAAACCCTTACAATTGTAGGTCTACTGCTTGTATATGTGATTTCACAGCATTCATGAATATTACCAATTGTTTATTTTTTTAGTAAACTAATAATGCAGAAAGCCTCTGGGTCCAATATTGATTTTAGGTTTTAAAAAGAAACTGAAACTAAAAAAAAAAGCCACCAACCAAACAAAAGGCCATGTGATACTTGAAACATAACTGAAGACTGGCTTGAAACTCTTTATTACTACCAAGGTTTTAATAAATATTTCTCTTAAGCATGTTCATATAGATGAGAGTTTAAGTATAATAAGGTTTAAATTTTCTTTAGTAATTAAAACCACACATGAAACATTCAGTTCAACACATTATGTATATTCTGGTATAATTAAAAGACAATAGCTCTGGGTAAATAATTATATTACATATTTATAACTATTGCAAGAATAGACATGTTTTATATAACCTTCAACTTTAAAAAAACAAGATATACAATTGAGAGTATTGGAAGAGGATATTCAAATCTTGCAAAAGATTATCCAATCTTTCTTCCAAAAAATAAAAATCAGAGTAATGCAAGTAGTTTACTGGCCCCTTCTTTCCTCCCCTACTCCTTTCTCCCTTTCACACACACAAAGCAGCATCACAACCAATTTGTATGTGCTCTCCCTCTAGAAATGTGTCATGGTAAATAAAAGTGGTTACAAAACTGCACCCCCTCTAAATTAAGAGGTCACTGGACACAAACACATATTCGTGTTTCACTTTAGAATTCCTTGTCAAATGTTACACTAATTTCGATGGAGTGATTAATTGCATTTATGTTCCATAAAAAAAGTGAATCAACCACTTAATTTTTAAATTGTCTTTTTCTAGTTGATAAATTACTTAAAATGACTCCCCTCCCCACATGCCTTAACGTTACTGTTCCACCATACTCGTTCTCCAAGTATCTAGTGGGCACTCAATTAACACTTGTTGTAGTTAAATGTCCAACTTCGCTTTTCTTACAAGTAATGTATCTGTAGGTACATTAACATTCATAAGGATTTAAGCGTAAATACAAAAAGTAACCTTTGTAAACAGTTCTCATGTCATACCCAATACAGAATGTTCAATGAAGCATTCAAGTCACCGCTGTTACGACAGAAACAACCTTATAACTCAAATATATACTCGTTAGCCAAACATATTCTACGAAATATAAGAGCTGCCAATGCAAAAGTCAGCAGGACAATCAGAACAGTTGACCCAGTGTGGTTCATGTTGACTCTTGGTTGCTGTACCCGATTGAAGTCAGTTGAAGATGGAGGCCGCCTCTGACTCTGCTGCTGGGCACGGCGCTGCCGAGGGCTCATAGACATGTTGGTGGACGCAGGCGGAGTATGCTCTTGACCAGACGCTGCACCGCTATTCTGAGTTTCAGACTAAAAAGGAAACACGAAGAGTCGTGAGGCAAGGCAGTGCATATGATTAGCAAGGAATAAAATCATTAGGACTAAAATGCGCTCTTCAGATAATTGTTAATACTTGAAAGCCTGGTAATACATGTCACTAGTAGTTACCAGATTGTTAGTGTATGGACAAAAGTGATGGCTATCTTGAGAAGTCATCTATTTCAAGCTGCAAATTAGCAGTTCTAAGGACAAGAGAAGTGTGAAGAAAGTCTGTGAAACAATATTTGAATTCTGCCTGCGTTACAAATTAAGATATTTCAAGTATCTTTGTCCAGGATTTGCGTAACTCTTTTCAGTTCAAGTAATCTTCAATAATCCTGCAGATAGTTAAGGCTCTGAGAATTTGTAATGTCATCTCTACTGAAGGAAAAACAAGTTGGGGAGGGCAAGAAAGAAAGGACAGAAGTCCAGAGATCTCCAATTATGCAACACTGCCCTGCTTCCTGTGGACAGCTGGGTCCAAAATTCAGCTCTCATCACCACCAACAACAGTGGAAAAAACAAAACCCCTGAACATGAAACATCCAAGTGACTCCAGCACAAATTATGGAGCATTGTACCTACGCATGCACATACCCATTGCCCTCTACTGGTCAAACGTTGGTGTACCATTATATGCAGTAAAAAAATAAATGTTGACAACTGATGTTCAGAGTATTCTAAAGAAAATAATTTTTCAGTTTGTAAGATTGAAACGATGAGTTCTGATATTTCACTGGCCTAACACTGCTTGCAATACTAAAAGCCCAAACTTTCAACATTTCAATATTAAAAATAGCAACACAGCATAGTTGCTGGAAATAAACATTTTGACAAGGTTCCATTTTAAGGTGTTTTAAAAAGAAAGTAGCTATGACAAAAAGTTTGGGGTTTTTTTTTTTTAAGTCTTCTTTTTACTTCTTAGAACAGTTTTAAGGTATTCCCACTGCAACTTGCAGCTATTTTCCAGAGTTTTTCCAAAGCTAGTTTTCCCCCCTCCTCCCTTCTTCTAAAAGACTGATCATCATTACAGCAGGTAAAAGTGGAATTCTGGACATTTTATATTTGCGTGCAAGCAAAAGCCTCCTACACAATATACATAACCCTAAGCACTGTTCTGGCCAGCTACTATATCCACAAAAGATATCCTTTCCATATGGCCAGTTAGGGAACGTCCTCAACTGTGTATCAGGTTTGATGATCCACAAGACAGTAAGTAGTACTTGCCCCTGTGACTCTTTGGCCACATATTCTGTATGTGGGAGAATAATCTCCAAATTTTCACCTAGTCGGTGATTTGACTAGCCCAGGGAAAAGACCTTCCTTTCTTGCCTCCTCATCTTTACTATTTCCCACTGTTCATTATCAGCAAGGAAGTACTGATGTGATTACTCACCACATTTGACAACTTGCCTATTTACATAGGTTTCTTGCCTAAGCAAGCAAGCAGCTATGGTAGCTTCAAATAAAAATGTTTGTAAGAGATTTATTTTATCAGCAGAGACAGCCAAGAACACCACAAGCAGCTTGCCGTGATTTCCACTACACTGCAGAAGAGTGTCATTCTCCTTCATGCTGAACCCACTTGAAAGCTCCTCATGCCAAGGAAAATAAAGACTTAAGAAAGCTGAGCCTTTGAAAAGAAAGTTCCTAGATTCATCCACACTCCCATCTTTCAGAAGGGGAGAGGCAGAGAAGTGAATTCAGGAAGCAAGAACTGCAAATTCAGCAGGCAAAGTGTTATTCTTCTTAAAGTAGCTTTTTTTAAAAAGGAATTTAAAAAAAAAAAAAGTCTAGAAATATTCCTGATCCCTCATGCTTCCTAACTAAAGTAACTAGCATTAGTTGTCACATATGTGGGTTTCTACCCAACACTGCAAATTTTTAATTTAAAAATAAAACAAAAAGACCCCATTCTGAATGAGACAAAGTGCCATACACTGACATGAACGGAGCTGTAATTCAAGAGAAACCTCACTGACAATTCCAAGGCTTCAAATTATTTTTTGGGAGGAAATCATATAGACGCATCAGGGCAGGAGAAGACTGAGTACTTCACCCAAAGCTGAGCTAACCCACTGCCTTGGGATTCCCAACATAATCAACGACCAAGTATTAGCAGACATGCAGAAGGAAGTTAGATAAGAAAGGAGCGATCATTACCCGATATAAACTTGGCACCAGATGCTAGCGTATCTTAAATAATATATACATCTAGAAAAAGATTTTTTTGTTTGAAGACTTAAGAATCCCCAAAATGGCAGATGGGCTGTATGATAAATAAAATTAAAAAAAAATAAATAAATCACAATCTTCGTGTTTTCACTTATGGCAAGTTTTTAGATTCTCCTTAAGCAAAAATGTCAAGATTCTTAGACTAACCCAACACCTCACATGACACAATTTCCATCCAATTTTAAGTATTTTCTGCCAGAGCATACTGACAATGTTGGGGATAAGAACTTAATAGACTAAAAATAAAAATATTTAATAAAAGCTACATTGTAGCCACCTTTAACATGTGATATTTACAGTCACTGAATACGCACTTTGTGTGTCCTATTATTTCTGAAGCTTCTGAAACTGTTAGGACTGGTAGAAAACTTTGCTTCAAGGACATCTGAGTTTGATAAATAAGGCTAGTTTAGTAAAATGGACATTTATTAGAATTACCAAAGAGTTCTATTTTGTAAGAAAATGCAAGTCAGGAAATCTACCCTGTGTTCAGTCTACTGCAGAATGGTAGCATTCACTGCATCACTTATGTCTCCAGGCCGTTATTTTAAAAACATTTATCAGAATGCTAGAAGTATTAAATAATCATCTTGGAAGGGATGTTTTAAAAATATAGCAAACTCTAGGAACTCAGAACCAACTCATACCTCTGGGTTACTGAAGCCTCCTTCAGTTATACTCATGATCTCAGAGAGATACAGAAACAAGAAGATATAAGGATAGGTGAAATACTTGTTTGTCCATATAACTTCCAACTGAAGAACAGCTGAAGTTTGATACAGCAGGACTGAAAGGCTAATAATGAATCAAAGTCAGGCCAAGTACTCCAGATTGCCAAGACATTTAAAATTGTTGCTGTAGTACTACAAAACTTAAGACACCACTTAACAGGGATAAACAGAAACACTTTTTAACAATATATAATTCAGAACATATGATTAAAAATAAGGGCTTCTATAAATCTCATGTATCAGAACATAGCCTCCTTTTCTCATAGAAACCTCCCTCATCAGGTCAAGATTAGCTGACTTCAGTTACACTCTTTATGTCATCACTCCTCATTACAACGCTTCATCTGGCCAGTACATTAGTTGAGGACGCTACTACAGTATATCGTTTAATAGTAGGCGTACTGAGGTCTAATCTATTCCCAGGTCATCAGTAAAAAGCCTAACCACAGCTTTTAGCTTGTCGTTTTGGTACTTGATAAGAATTATAATTTTATACATCGACTGTAAACACCAAGGTGGGACATCATACCAAAAGCTTCTGCTTCTCAGTGAGCCAAAGTGCTCTCCAGCCCCAATAACTAGTCCCACGGGCTGTGATGGGTTTTGGTACCAACATTTAGGGGACCAATGGCATAGCAGGTGACTTTATCCGGACCTGAATCCAACCTGAGTATCTACAATATATTCATTCAAAAACATTCTTTTGCTCAGATGTGGAAGAATCTAATTTTCTTTTAATCAAGCCAACTTTCAGCAGTACTTTGCTTGCAATTTGAATATTCAAACAGGAGTAATGTACCATTACTATGCCCTAAGTAGATATCAACAGCTACTACAAACTTAATAAATTAATTTTTAGAAGTGTGTCTGCATACTTATAGAGTCAGAAGTAGTCTAGTCAGAGGTGTTTTGTAAGACTACTCCGCACTGGCTCTTCACACAAGAATTCTGCTAAACCTATCCCAGGAAGGCATCTCTGTACTCACAATTGTCCTGCCATTAATTCATTGCAAAATCTCTATCCTTTCAAGCAGCTTCAAGGTAAAAATCAGGGAACAGACAATTGTTGCTGGAAAAAACAAACTTGCCCATGAAGCATTCTGTAAATTGGTTTTCCCATATAAAAGAGTTTACAGATTCCCTCTTCACCTACAGGTTCACCCTCTCCTTAGCGCCTATTTCCCATCATGTTTTCAAGGAAGATCGGTTACAACTGTTACAAGAGCAGAAGAAAGGTAACACTTCATTCTTCCTGCATGATTACTGCTACTTTTTTCCTCTGTATTGTGTAGCAGGACATAAGGTCCCATGACTTCAGAATTAGGCGCATTAGATCTACTACACCAGAAGGAAGGACGTAAGCTAATACAAGGATTGAGCATTAAGTCTACCTCTGCCCTTTTTATTCTCAAAGGGCATAACATTTCAAGTTCCCAACAGCAAATTTTCTACAATAGCTTTTAATTAAACACGCATTTGTAGAGTAAGTGGTAAATATTTTATCCAAGAAGAGAACAAAAATATAGTTTTGATGTTGCCCACATCTAACACTTACAACTCAGCAAGTTAGAATTACACAAGAACTAACCCAACAAACTGACTTTACACATGCAAGAAGCCCAGCCGAGTAGAAAGGGTCTGAGGTTTGCATGCCTTTTAGCAGTTCAAGACCTCCGGCCCCCTACTTTGGGACGACATGTATTAACTTTTGCATGTATAAGAACACAAAAATAGCAAGCTCAGATTCTTTACAGTAGTCTTTCCTGTTACCCATTTCTTTCTTCCACTGTGTGGCTGTATGCTTTCACTCCCCAATGGCTCCAGAATATTACTAACACTTAAAATGTGGCAGCTCAGAAACACAGGTATTGCTTCAAACTCTACCAGTCATGAGTGTGACAGTCTGATCTCTTAAAACATGTATCCACTTTTCGTTATTTAAACTTTATCACACATAAATATTTTTACATACATTTAAATGTTTAAAAGTTTCATCTTGCATGGGACTGTTCCGCTGAAAATTAAGTCAATCATTACTTACTAAATCAGCATAATTGACTAGAACAAATTTCTAAGAAGTGGTGTTAATAAAAGGAAAAATCAGTCTCTTTTTCCTCAAGGAAATACTAGCAATGCCTTGGTATTTTGGCTAGTTCTGCTATATTAGCCAGGATTTGTAATAAGAAGAATAAAATAAAATGGTTTATTAAATCCTGGAAAATCTGGAAAAATCCTTATTGTGGGAAAAAAGTATGCTATTAGCACGTTTATATTTCTACATAGCTTGAAAATACATTGCAAACATGCAACAGATGGTCTGACGTTATTTGACGTGTTTTAGTTTTTTTAACCGATCTGCAGACCCATCCTCCCTAAAAAAGACAGCTTAGCTGGGATTTGCCTGCAATTTATCAGTGAATTCAGATTGCATTTGCCACAGTCATACCAGCAGCTGCCTTGGCTCACCACCAGGCCCCGGTCACTTCTGAAACCATTATGTAAGCCCTACACCTAGCAGTACTAAAACAGAAGTGTCATACTTCAAATGGTTAGAATATTTTATTCAGATTTACTTAAGAGGTTATAAAAAACAGGAAGATACCCTTAATTAATATTTAAAAGTTGCAAATTATCACTGAAACATTTTTTGCCTCTAGCTAAGAATTCTATTGCAAAAAACTATGATATGTTATGCAGATGGCAAATTGTAGTACTTCAGACACCGTAATATTTTAATGAACTGTTAACCCATACATTAAAGGAACTACTGGGAACAAGAATTGCTAAAAGAACATTATTTATTCTTTTTAAGAGAAGGAAGTGAAAGCAAAAAGGCTTATTTCTAAAAACGATTCAGCATACTGTTTGCTAAAGTTTACATGTAAATTTTATATAAAATTATGCAGAAGGTACAGAAGAAAAGCATGAACTACATATTCTTAATGAAGCCTCCAATCAACTTAATAGTATTGATTTCATGTGCAGACTATGCCTGTACTTGCACTGATAAAGCTCAAAGACAGACCATACCGCCGCACTTGTTGGATCCTGGAATGCTCTAGCTGCACCATCCTGCTGGGGCTCACGTGAAGCAGCAGAGTAGTTCAGTCCTGACACATTTGAGGGTCCAGCATCAGACTTCCTGGATGAATTGACTTCTGCCTACAAGGAGGACACACGTACGCTTCAGAGACAAGATGAAAATTGCTCCTAAGAGACTTGGCTTATTTTGGAATGTGTATTTTAATCTATGGAGAATATGAGACTTATTGAAATGTAATAATCAAGTACGCCAACTACATTTCACACCAACAGGTTTAAGAAAATCTCATTCTTTAGAAATAAGAGTATAGATGTGCAAATATCAGTTTAAAAAACAATTTTGTTTGCACATAACAACAGCTAAAACATTCAAGAAATGCACAGATGTATAGAGCAAAAAAGAAGAATCTTTAGAAGATCCAGGTCAACATTATGCCAGAAATAACACCATTTCTCAAAACTTCTGTTTCTCGTGTCCTTAAGTGAATGCTGACTACTGTTGTTACAAGTGAACTAATCTAGCTTACTTCTCACAGCAGGGCTAATGAGCCTCCAGTAAGCGCTAATTAAATGTGGCTATACTGGTTCGAGTACCAAAGCTGCTTCACAGTCAGAGTGAGCATATAGACCCTGCACTACACTGTGTCAGGCACACGTCCCTCAGTTTCCAGTATTTAAATTTCAGCACAAGCAAAAGTAAAAACACAAGTCTTATAATACCACTTCTGTACATGTGTATAAAATGTCTAATAAGCATCAATTCCCAGAATTTAGGTTTCATGCTTTTAGAAATTTTAGACAAGACATCAGTAGTGACATGTAGAAGACCATGAACAAACCTCTTGTTTAAACAGTATATATGCCTGTAATAATCCCTTGGGAATGGAAAAGGACATAGCATCATAGTTCTGAACTGAAACACTTTAAAATTGACATGTTAAAAAAAAAATAAATTCATGACCAGATCAATTTTTATCAGCAAGCAAGTTACCTCCCAAGTTATGTATCTAGATCTCAATTTATTATAAAGATGACAATTCCAAATGTAGTATTTGTCTTCAGATGCAGATATAAGTAGTGGTAGTAGTAGTAAGAAATACAGTGTATTAGAAAACAACCAGTTATGGTGATAAAAAGCTGATAAGATCATAAGATAACAATATTCTTTTTCATGATACTATTTTGTGTGAGGAAATTAAATTCCCTGTTTCTTGATGTATATTATCTTAGGAGAATATGAAAAATATATCACTGAAACAACCTGAATTTAAGACTTAAAAACACTTATAATCTGACAACACTGCTTTCCTTTTGCACTTGACTATTATGAACTCTAATATTAGTTAGGACAAGTTATGACTCAAATACAGACCAGCAACAAAGCAACACAGGATTATGAATCATTTAGGCTGGAATTGACCTCTAGATGTCACCTGGTCAAACTCCCTCCTCAAAGTAGAGTAATGTTCAGTCAAGTTTTGAGCATCTCCAGAGCTGCAGACTCCACAGCCTCTCTGGTCAGCCTGCTCCAGCATTTGACAACCAGCAGGGTGAATTTTCCTTTCCCATATCCAGTTGCAAGTTCCTTCCCTGGAATCCGCGACCACTGCTTTTCATACTTCTGCTTTTTCCAAGAAAAGCTCACTTCATCTTTACTGTTAATCTCTACAAAGCACATACTCTACAAAATGTGTACTTGATTTATTTTAGTTCATGAAAGTACTAAGTCTAGTATGCTAGACTGAAGTCAGACTAACATTCAAATAAATAAAGTACTTGAAAGTTTCCAAAACTGAAATATTTTTTTGTCACCAAGTCTCTCTTTTCTCCAGCCCTTACCTCTGTGTCCAGAAAAGCTGGAGAGAATACAGAAGATCACCATGTTTAAAAATAATAATGAGGGTGAGTGGAGAATTTATTTTACTGCAAAATATGTCTTGTGATGGCAACATGTAGATAAACTATATCATTTTACAGTAATGCATATGCTATTAGTCATCTATCCTTTCTTTTTTTAAGGTGAATGGAATTTATGGTATATAGCACCTAAAATGCACAAAACAATCTGCAAGTCAATTTAAAGCTGATTAAAAAAAATAATGTAATTTTCTATTAAAACAGACGGGAACAAAAGGTGGAGGCCCACAGAAGAAGGAAAACTGCAGTGAGAAAACATGGTTTGTTTTTCTTTTTTCTCCTGAATTTCATATTCCTTTCTCGATACTACACATGGGTTGTTTTTTTTTAAAGTTACCATTTTGCTTAAAACTGGTATTAAATAATTTCTCATCATCCCAGGATCACCTAGAAAAAGTTAGGAAATCTCTTCTTTAAGGACCAAGATAAGGTAGAGATTGCCAGTATAATTGCTAGTAGAGAGGCTCTCTCGAATTATGCACTCAATCAGCAATCTGATGTTAAATCTTACCCCATAAATTGACATGGGATATATCCAAACGATTAAAAACTTTTGTATTCCCTGCCAGTAATTCATACTATTTATTTACTACAAACACATCAATCAAATGCCTCAGCTTAACATAAATCAAACAAACAATAACAAAGCAAAGCAGAGAAGCATGAAGCTTAAAAAACAGATCAATCCCTAAAATTTGATCTGAGAAAGGGACGGAAGGTGCAACCAGTGGATAGAACTGATTTACCTTGTAAAAAACCCACAATGGATTGTAAATGGCTGGAGAAACCTGAGGCGTTTGTTCATTTTTCCCTTGCTAAGTGCTTGTTCTTAGGAGGTGGAGTTACATGGAACGCACTAATATTCTTTAGAGATTGATGTCCCCAAGTCCTTCATTTTAAAACTGATAAAGGTATGAAATTTAAGTTAAGAGTTCTTTCAAAAAAAAAAATTATACTCTGATATTTCTAGAATTTCTGTGACGAAAATTAGTAGTTCTTAAGCAAAAATTAATCCTGCACTTTTTAACCCTTATATGTTGTAAAAAAGCCAGGAGACAGCAGTCCATTGCTTCTCTAAGTAGCTCAGCTTTAAACTCTGTCCCTGTACCTTCTCATCTTTGTAAAATATTTTGAGATGTCTTTATCATAAGCGTTATTACACACAGATGCAACTGTGTCAACATGTCTAGATGTAAGATTGCACAGCAGTATGCAGGTCCTGCAAAATTGGCAGTAATCAGAGTCATGGAATCATAGAATTGCCTAGGTTGGAAGGGACCTTTCAGATCATCGAGTCCAACCGTTGAAGGTTAACAGCTGCCCATTATTCCCCCAAGCTTGAGAACCATCGCTTTTACAGTACTGGGTTTCTTTATAGTCTAATGTCACTCACAATCTCCTTATGATACTATTTATGTTTTCCAGAGATGAGTTGCCTTTCCCACCTGCGCCATAACATCAAAGTGCCAATGCAATGCCATGGGGCTGGACTCTCCCTTAGACCATGAGCTGCTCTAATGCTCTGCAGGAGGCAATCTTTACTCTCATGGCATTTACGCACACAAAAAAAAAGTACTCTTTAGGACAAGAAGGAGACCAATGGTGATAAAAGAGGACATACTATCATCCCTGACCTTAGTGAGGACGCATTCTGCACCAATGTCACATTGTCATAATATATTTCAGTGCAGTTCCCTGCCTCATGCACAGCAGTCTTCCTTAGTGGCTGATTTAAGAGTTTAGTGGAAAATCCAGTGAAAAACACCACTGTGCATGCAACACATGCAATTTCCTAAGGCACATATTTGGCTGAACAAACCTTACTTTCACTGAAACACAAGCTAGAGAACACATTTTTGGGTAACAGCAACTTCCATACCAGAGTTCAACTTTCAGTATCTTCAGCTGTAGAGTAGATCAAAAGAATTTGCAACCATTTTTCAGTAGGAATATGTTTTATTCCTTCCACAAGCCAAAAAGGGGGGGGGGGGGGGGCGGGGAATCACAAAGGAAAAAAAAAAATTTAGTTAGCTTTGCCGAAACTTAGTCCTAACACTTTTTATGTTAAGACTAATTCTGGAGAATTTAATCAAGTTATTAGTGACTGAAAACATGGAAGTAAAAGAAGTAAAACCAACATAGATAGGCAGTTCTTACCACAGTGCTCACCACTGAAATTAAAGCTAATCAATCAGTGTTTGAGATGCACAATTTATTAATTGGCACAATGCAAGAGATCCACTCCTATTTTTCTTTTTCGGACTGTCCCAAAAAAAAAAAAAAAACAAAAAAAACCAGGTTTCCACGTAGTGATTGATGAAGGTTTATGAAATGATGAATGTTTCTGCAATTTACAAGTTTTTCCTCAATAATTTTTTTACATCTATACAACAGAGATGAAAGTTTAAACAGTGACTTCACCTTGAAGCTAATTTGTCTTGCAAGTTCCTTAGCCTCCTTGTCCGCCTGGCTTGACATGCTTCCGGATGTTAGTGGTAAGAGGGCTGTCTTCATAGATGTGCCACACATTTCACAACAGAAGTCTTGTGACCTGGCCACAAACGACATAGCTCAGAATAGCATGTTCTCGTAATGTTCCTGTGTGCTTGTTTAAACAAACTATTTGCAAAACAATCCACAGAAAGACAATTGGTGTCAAGACCAGTAGCTTGAAAGTACTTCCCCCCGACCCAAATCACACTATCTTGAAAAAAAATACGTTAAGAATTATCTATACTACAAATAGATATTCTCTCATGTCATTTAGAAAAATATTAACTGACTTATATATTGTTATTATTTATACTTTATTAATATTTTTTTTACCATTCTAAAACTTACTTTATATCTGCAGCAAATTAAAATCGTAAATTATTACTATTAATTAACTATTATTACAAACATTAAATTGGACCCAGGAGCTTGCACCTCACATGCAGGAATTTCAGCTTCTATGAGAGCATCACCCTTCCTCTCTAGCACACATAATTTGTCTACAGGGCACACTGCAGGCAGCTCTCCAAGACCATGAGAAACCACACCACCTCGATAGTATAGTATCAAGACCAATCCACCAAACCCTGCTTCTCAGTAGGGTTTATTAGCTTTGACTCAGTGCCACGCTGACAGAAAAGTTGGAGCTTCTGACTGTCTCAGAATACAGGCAGAATAAGCTCACAGCTGCCTTCAAAATAAGGTACTAGTTACAATTTAGAATACAGTAACTTTGCTTATAAGATAGGGATATGGTCAAGTACCTTCTCCTCCCAATACAGGGAAAGGAGAAAGATCAAAAAAAGCCCCCACAGGTGTAAGAGTTCATTTAAGGATAATCACAGAATAGCTGAGGTTGGGAGGAACCTCTGGAGATCATTTAGTCCAGTCTCCTTACTCAAAGCAGAGTCAAACAGAGCAAGTTGCCCAGGTCTGTTTCCACTCACATTTTTATACCTCCAAGGACAGAGACTCCACCACCTCTCTGGGCAGCCCGTGCTAGTGCTTTGACCATCTTCACAGTAAAAAGTGTTTTCTTGCATTCAGATTGAATTTTGTGGGTTTCAGTTTGTGCCCATTGCCTCATACCAACACTGGATGCCAGTGAAAAGGCTCTGCCTTCTTTACACCTTCCTCCCAGGTATTTGTACATATGGATAAGATCCCCTGAGCCTTCTCTTCTCCAGGCTGAACACTCCCAGCTCTCTTAGCCTCTCCTGGTATGAAACACATTCCAGCCCCTCAATCACATTCGTGGCACCGCACTGGATTCACTCCAGTAAGTCCATATCTTTCTTGTATGTTGATATGGACACAGCCCCGAATTGGACCCAGCACTCCAGATATCTCACCAGCGCTGAGTACAGATGAGGGATCATCTCCCTCAACCTTCTGGCAATGCTCTTCCGACTGCAGCCCAAAATATAACTAGCTTTCTTCACTGCAAGGGCACATTGGTGCCTCATGATCAGCTTGGTATCCACCAGACCCCCAGGCTGTCCCCTTCCAAGCTCCTTTCCAGCTGGTGTTATTCCTCCCCAGGGGCAGGACTTTTGCTTTTCTTTTTATTGAACTTGGTGACATTCCTCCAGCCCGCTGAAGTTCCTCTGGATGGCAGCACAATCTCATGGTGTATCAGCCATTCCTCCCAGATTTGCATTGTCTGCCAACTTGCTGGGCGTGCACTCTGCCCCCTCATCCAGGTTGTTAATGACACTGAATAGCGCTGGTGCCAGTACCAACCCCTGGAGTACACCAGTAGCAATCGGCCTGCAGCTGGACTTTGTGCTGCTTACCACAATCCTCTGAGCCAGGCAGCTCAGCCAGTTCTTAATCCACCTTACTGTCCCCACTTACCTAGGCTGTACTTCATGAGTTTCTCTGAGGATAGTAAGGAAGACAGCACCAAAAGCCTTGCTAAAGTCAAGACAAACAACATCCACTGCTTTCTCCTTATCCACTAAGCTAATCATTTCATCATAGGCACAAATCTAATTTTAAGTTAATTTCCTAAAAATCATTCAGAAACTGGTGCTTCATATTTTTATTGTTGTTGTTTCATTATTATTTACTCAAGGGAAATGATGCATCATTGTTTTGGTTGTTTTCTCTCCCACTTACACTTACTATCAATTCCATCAGACTCATTTTCCCTCCACGCTGCAATTACCACTGCATCACAATGTTAATTGTACCTCTCAGAGTCAATTTCAGGCAAACCTCTAATTTGACCACACAAAGCTGGGAGGAACACAGCCCTCTCAAAGTATTTTATTTGACCATAAGTTCTGAGTTTGCACAGTGTTCAGGAAAAAAAAAATACACAAGGTATAGAACTTCTTTTATATTTGGAATAAATGCAAGAGAACGGACTGAAGTGACTTACTTTCTACTCAATGGTTTACCCTAAAAGAGAGTGTGTGTGTGTATATATATATATACACATATATACACCTACAGTAACAAACTTAAGTGCTTACTTCTTTGCAAGAGCTCTTCTTTCTTCTGGTGTATAATCTAGAGATCCTATTGCTCCTTCACCTTTGGTTGGCATAAATCCAATAATGGCTAGTAAAGCTGTTCTTACTAAAATGGGAAAACAGAGATAGAAACAAGGTTGCAGAAACAACTATTATTTTATCTCACTCTACACGAAGTACAGAAAAGTTGCAGTTCTGCCTGCAGAACTTAATTTTGTCCAAAGGAGTAGTCTGAATTTCACACAAGCAGCACCGGCTTTTTTGGTACACAGAAAGGCTTTCTTCACTTTTTTAAACTTCACATTATAAGTGAAAGGCAAGCCCTTATTCTTCCATCAGTCAACACAGAGAAGAAAAGTTGTCACAAAAACATTGCATCAATATAAAGATTAGAGTTCCAGACTTTAAAACGGGTTCTGAAGAAATAAAGGTAAGGCAGTATTAAAATATAAATGGTGAGGAAAAGAAGAGGATTCATAACGCCACCTTCTTTTTGTGTGTGTTTTCTATTAGACATGAATTCCGCGATTCAGTGCGCACAAGCTCAGTGGTTTTCTTTAAGCAACGTACCACTGAATTTGTTCCTTGTATGTAATTATGCTGCGGAAAGAGCTTACTTAACTACCACTAACAGCTCATAACAGAACTGTCATCTATAACACCTCTTTTGACAATATCTATCCTTCATTTTTACAGAGTCATGAAATTTAAGAATTCAAGACACTTTGCTCGTAGATTTGGTAAATAAATATCACATGAATATAAGCACCACAAAACAGAGATAGGATATTTACACCTCCTACTTAGAAGACAGTATTTTCTACTCTTTAAAAATAACATAAGAGACTTCACAAAAGTTGAAGAGTGGTCTGCTAGAAAACTCCTAAGATCTTATCACCATCTTTTAAAAGCGCAACTGATATCCAAAGAAATAACTGATGTACTGTACTCAGCAAGACAAAAATTATATAAATGCAGAAATATTGCCTTGAATGAATTGTGTGAAGTCTCAATTTCTGTGATAATGAAATTTAAAAAAAAACGGTAAAAAACATTCAGTTATTCCGAACTCAGACCACGTTGTCTTTCCTCTTGAGTGTTCAGAAGTACAGCACCAGATTTAAAAGTCGACCACACTCCCCTCTATCAACATTCAAGCTGATTTTAGTGATTATACAAACAGGATAAAGTAATACGATTTAAAGTATTTTCATAAGAACAATTTAATAAAAAAAAAAAACAACAAAGAATATTCTAAGTAGTCTGAGAATTCTTAATGCTTGTGCATCCAAATAAATAAGAGCTTACCATCACCACTCAGTTTCTCAATCCTTTCACCCCACATTTATTTAATACCATTCCCAAATCCTCCTATGTCGCTCTTTCATGACTTTACATTTCTCAAATTCTCCCGTGCCTTTAATCCCTCAAAATCTGTCTCCTTTTCCTCTATAAACACTCTTTATGAGATTATTTTTTTTCAGTTTAAAGATCTTGTTGCTTGAGGGGGGTAACATTTTCCAAATAATTGCTACTTACTACTCCATGAAGGCTGCCATGTTTCAGGATGATGCCCTGAGATGCTTAAACAAATTTTCTTCCCCACTTCAAACCTGCCATTGGCCTTCAAAAAAAGAAGGAGGATATAATAAAACATGCTGAAGTAAACTCTTGGGGTTTGGTACAAGTTGTAAAAAAACCCAAACAAATCTATATGCAAACAATACTTGATAATTATATTACTGCCAACCTCACAAAATTGGCATTCAGCTTTCTGAACAAAGAAGTCTGCCTGCTGCTTCTATTCATTCATGAAGAAACTCTTAACTGATACCTCAGATGTCCCAATGTGATATGGTGGCTTGCCTGTTGCTCCTGTAACCCACACACCACTTGCAAGATTGAAAAGCTATAGCTCTATTAAACTATGCAAAAATGTGGGCCTTTGCCCCAAACAATAGGTCTGCCTTCCTATATGTGACCAATGTCTCCAACAGAGACCAAGATGGCCCCATGGAGAGAAAGGAAGATGAGACAATCACATCAGAAACGCGACTGTCTCCTGGAGAAAACTTCCATCTGTTAGGTGGCAAAGCTTCATGTAATTACAGAACACCAAAGTCACCTTGGGAGACTTCTGGCCTTCAGTTGGCAGCATTAACTGTACTATGCCACCTTTCTTACAAAAACGACATTACCCTAGATGTCAAGAATGTCCCTCTGACACCTGCAGTTAAATTGATTACGTAAAAAGGAAAAACTAGTAAACATGCTTACCGTCAGCAAAATAATGCTGGGTGGTTTCATGGGATATTCCGGTGGTAGTACTATTCGCCCGTGATAAATCCCTCCATCAAAATCTGAATCTGGAGGGCCTCTAACAGTAAAGTGCCATTCAAAAAGATTATCCTAAAATGTCCCCACCAAACAGAGAAGAAAAAAAAAAAAAGAAAGAAGAATGCGTCAAAGAAGTAGACAATTAAACACCATTTTCTTGACCAAGGACAGGCTAAACAAACAGTGCACAGCAGAATTTTTAAGAAGTCAAAATCACATGGAGAGTAAGACAACCAACACAGTACTAAGATTCTGGTTAAAACGATAAAGTATTCTAGCTGTCTGGTAATTTTCTTACACTATGGTTTTGTTGCAACCCTCAAATTTATTATTCAGGCTCTCCATTCTAGTTGTAACAATCATGACAAGAGTTTTATTACCTGACAGATGGAAAACTGAGTCAAGTAAGGGAATACTGGGTCTTTGCCCCAGTGATTAATAATTTCTTGAGAACAGAGGGGAGACCTACCCCAAGAAAGAACATTAATGACAGCCTCCCCAAAGCCCCTTCCATGACCAAGCCAACACAGTGACTTGACTCACACCCCAGAGAATTCTCATCCTCTTTTGCTTCTCCATAGATGTACTGGGTTTGCATTGCAAGGTTTTGGTAGCAGGGGGGCTACAGGGGTGTCTTCTGTGAGAAGCTGCTAGAAGCTCCTCCACGTCCAACACAGCCAACTGGCTACAAGACGGACCCACCCGCTAGTCAAGGCTGAGTCCATCAGCAATGGTGGTAGCGCCTCTGGGTTAACACATTTAATAAGAGGGAAATAAAACCTGTGCACAACAGCCAGAAGAGAGGAGTGAGAATATGTGAGAGAAACAACTCTGCAGACACCACGGTCAGTGAAGAAGGAGGGGGAGGAGGTGCTCCAGGCACTGGAGCAGAGATTCCCCTGCAGCCTGTGGTGAAGACCACGGTGAGGCAGGCTGTCCCCCTGCAGCCCATGGAAGTCCATGGTGGAGCAGATATCCACCTGCAGCCCGTGGAGGTCCATGGTGGAGCAGATATCCACCGGCAGCCCACGGAGGACCCCACACCGAAGCAGGTGGATGCCTGAAGGAGGCTGTAGCCCCATGGGAAGCCTGCGCTGGAGCCAGCTCCTGGCAGGACCGGTGGCCCCACGGAGAGGGGTGCCCACACTGGAGCAGGTTTGCTGTCAGGACTTGTGACCCCATGGGGGACCCACACTGGAACAGTTTGTTCCTGAAGGACTATACCCCATGGAAGAGACCTATGCTGGAGCAGTTGGTGAAGAACTGCCGCCTGTGGAAAGGACTCACATTGGAGAGGTTTGTGGAGGCAGGGACCCCAAGCTGGACCAGGGGAAGAGTGTGAGGAGTTGTCCCCCTGAGGAGGAAGGAGCGGCAGAGACAACGTGTAATGAACTGAGCACAACCCCCATTCCCCGTCACCCTGCACCACTTGCGAGGAGGAGATAGAGAATCCCAGAGTAAAGTTAAGCCTGGGAAGGAGAGAGGAGTCGGGGGAAGGTGTTTTAAGATTTAGGTTTTACTTCTCATTATACTACTCTGACTTTGGTAATAAAATTAAACAAATTTTCCCAAGTTGAGTCTGTTTTGCCCATAATGGTAATTGTTGAATGATCTCCCTGTCCTTATCTTTACCCACAAGTCTTTCATTATATTTTCTCTCCCCTGTACCTGGCATCCAGCCAGGGTCAACCCACCACAATACTGAAATACGTACTGTGCCTTACTGCACAACAGGTACAATTTGAAATTTGGAATATTATTTTCATTGGACATATAAATAACTTCTCTTTAAGCATTATATCTTTGGGGTTCCATGTTTGGCTTTGTGTATCAGATCACGTGACACCCACAACTTCCAGGATATTTACAAACCAAACAACTCCTACTGTTAGAACAGGAGTCCAAATAAGCCTTGCTGTCAGTGAGCAACATCTCTCAACTAATGCTGAACATTGGTATCACAGGGCTGTGGCTGCCCACCTAGTTATAATTTTTTCAAGGTTGGGAAGTAACTGTGAACACTTGAAGCATTTCCTTTCTTCTGCTGCTCTTCTCTTCCCAGCGCATCACTGTTCTAACCCAGAAATAAGACCTTCATGTAAGTTACAAGTAACAGCATAAACTAAACTTTACATTTCACCACAAGAAGGGGAAACATAAGGTACAGACAAAAACTAGTCAATAATAAGGTATATTTTATAGCACCTAGGAACATGCTATTTTCTCTAAGCATGTTAAGTGCGCTATGCATTTCTGTGAACAGCTAAATCAACCCCCCTAACTGAATACCACAGAACATTGCCTTTTTTATTATTCCTATGAAATCAGATGGAGTTGCTGTTTAAGCTTCTAACCACCAGAACTTCACTGCCCTCTCAGCCCAAAAACTTAACTGGGTGTTTATAAGGCTTCAAGAAGCTACTATTTAAGTGGAATCTCAGCATTTTCTCTTACAAGGCATCTGGAATTGCATCCATTTATGTTTTTCACAGTTTTTTGTATGCAAAATAGTCAGCTATGGTGAATCCTCATAGATCACCTAGGCTTAAGTGTTTTGTTGAGCAACTCAGCAACTGAGCCAAATGTCAGGTTTGGGTGTAAAAAGGTTAACTTAAAACATAATGCATTTATGTAGTCTCAGGAAGGAGGAGGAGGAATAAATGTATTGTACCTGTGTGATAAAATTACTCAGGTGCAATGTAAAATCACTATTATGTACTTTCCCTAACAACCCGGAACTACAATACTACTAAAGTGGAATTCTGCTGTTGATTCCCATCATAGGAAAAAAAGAACGGAATCAGTTCTAAAAGTATCTAGTATCTAAATATGTACATTTTAAATACATATTCAAATTTCCCTGTATGAATATATCTTAATAACACAGCCCAATTACAAGCTCTTGCAAACATACAGAGAAACAAACCTCCAAAGGCTGTGCATGATAATGATCTGTAGGATCCTTCAGTTCTGCGGCCTCTTTCATCAAACGTTTGACAGCTGAAAAAGAGAAAGCATAAGACGTGGAAATAAAGAATAAAGTTAATACGCATTGCATAGAAAAATATATGAACATTTCATGAAGAGCTCCCTTCAACTAACTAATCTTTTTCAGCACGTCCCAGCTGCTTCAATTGAGTTAATAATCCAAGACAAAATATAAAATCCTCATGCTGAATAAATCTTAAATGAGTTATACAAAGTTATTAAAAATATGTCACTAAGTTTCTCAACACTAAACACTGGTACTAATGTAGTTTTACATTATTAATTGCACCAAAGACACGAGGAAAAACATAGGTGTCATTAACAGAGTTTCAGACTTTAAATACAAGGTGTACAAGACTAATAACCTCAATATTTTATCATAAAGGACATCATGTGCATCTTTAAACAACTGCTGAAAAGCCTTATCCTGACACCTCCCATGACTACTCCCTTAATTATTCCAAAGGAGGTCACAATACGATTTGAGAGAAACCAACCCACCAGTAGTATAAGGAGATGACATTTTATACTAGATTTGAAAACACAGATGCCTAGCTAGAAAAATTTACCCAGGGCCTTTGCAATTTGAACCTTCTACTAAGTGTGGACACATAGGTATTTTTCTATCCTAAATTCAGGATGGTAATTAGTTACCCTCTCCAACCTTCCACTTCAGAACCACCAGCATCACCTGCATTTTCTGCGTCTCCTTTTTCCTTCCCCTTTAGTGAGTTCTGTCACATCACTTATCCTGCCACACACCCTCATGCGTATCATGCATTAACACCTAGTAAAGAACTGAGCCAAACTGAAGAGCAGACTAAACATAAGAACTACAGACAAGAAATTCAAAGATGCCGCCTCATGAATAAGGTTAGGTAGAAAGTTCTTACTCCCTCCTACTCACTGGAAAAAGTGCAAATACCAGTAACCTCTTTAAGCAACTACATAGGACCAGGATCCCTTAACCCATCCTCCATGTTCAGTTCGAACCATGGACGTCCCTCCCACCGTGTAGTTTTCTAACAACAAAGAAGAAACACTGCCCAAATTCCCTTACAGTGTAAGCATAAAGATACGGTGAAACTGAACTGTAGTTCCTCAATTTACAAAGCCTGGCATCACCAGCTGACTGTCGGCTGCGTAACATGCTCAGACTCCAGGGCTTTACTTGCTTTCATGACGCTGTGAGGGAAGCTACCATAACCTTCCCACAGAGGAATTTTTATTTCAATCTACTGTGAGAAGTTCTTTTCCTCCTTCACACTTCTTGACAGCTATAAACAACAGCTCAAAGTTTGAGAATTTGACTTCTTACAACCCAAAAAGCAAACTGACTATGTGGAAATTTGCTGCTGCCAGTTGTCCCAATTCTGCTGCTGCCAGGGGGAGGCGTCAGTTAAACACCCTGCAGAGCCCATGAGGTCACACGTCACAGGCAGCAGCGTCCAGGCTCCACTGGAAAACAGTTTGCCTCTTTCATCTGCATTAAGGCTTACCAGTTCGTTAGTGAGGAATAATAAGAAAACCAGCCTAGACCAGAAAACGCTTCAGACTCAGAACTGCTTCACAGCCAACAAGCCTGGACACTTGGCTTCAGAAGAGTGGCACGCACCAAGATGAGCTAATTCAGAAGGGAACTCCCCATGAAGCAAAAGGGTAACCATGAGAAAACTGAGAATGGACATAACGAAGCCTAACGAAGACAGAATAGTTGTGGACAAGGCAGACAGCTCTGTTACTGAGATCTCCCAGATAAGGGACCAAGAAAGAAAAGAAATACAGTGCCCTTACATCAGCATCAAGTGGAGTTACCCACGTTAACTGAGGGAAAGCTATTAGAGCAAAATAAAAGTATTTTAAGACTGTTCTACAAAAGTCTACTGAGACTGAGCCTACCAGCCTAAAACTGGGCACAGGATTTTTGGCAGTGCAGATTAGCACTTTGGATTTGTCCCAAAAGGAACAACTTTTTGACCACCTTAGCTCCAAGGCTGTTCCCTGGGTGCTGAGTGCCAGCAGCTGGCAGGCAGACACACAGAAACCAAGGGTTTGCACTGAGAAGTAATCAAAACAGCAGCCAGGTGTGGACAACAAGCAGGTGGGCTCCTCTTTCATAGAATTTAAAATGGAAGCAGTTTAAAGCATGTTTTTTTAACATATTTTTGTATTTAATTAACAGTGACACTGTATGTATTTTTTCATAGCATTACTTTATTATCAAGAAGTCAGACTACAAATATTTTAAGAAGCCAGCATAAAATACACTGAAAGAACATGAAATACTACTGCACTCCTGGAGCACGAAATACACCAAAATATGTAATTTAGCTTTTGTGCATCATAGAGATAATTTGTTTATAAGAAGTTTGCAGTATTAAGCAACCTAGGATATCTTAAGAAAAAGAAGGACATGTATATGAAGAAAGGCTGAGAGAGTTGGGGCTGTTCAGCCTGGAGAAGAGAAGGCTCTGGGGAGACCTTATAGCGGCCTTCCAGTACCTAAAGGGGGCCTATAAGAAAGATGGAGAAAGACTTTACCAAGGCCTCCAGTGACAGGACATGGGGCAATGGTTTTAAACTGAAAGAGGATAGGTTTAGATCAGACATAAAAAAGAAATTTTTCACTATGAGGGTGGTGAGGCACTGGAACAGGTTGCCCAGAGAAGCTGTGGATGCCCCGTCCCTGGAAGTGTTCAAGGCCAGGCTGGATGGGGCTCTCAGCAACCTGGTCTAGTGGGAGGTGTCCCTGCCCATGGCAGGGGGGGTGGAACTAGATCATCTTTGAAGGTCCCTTCCAACCAAAACCATTCTGTGGTTCTATTTCCACATTGCTGAAAAATGCCAACTGACAGGCTGCACAGAACAGCCTAGAACAATAAAGGTTCATTCTGAGAATGTATGATCCAGTGAAGAAAGCATTAAATTATTTCTTCTTTAAACACAGCTGCAGCATTCGTGAACACAGTCCCTCCTTTGACTACTGAAAACTGCAATGGAAGAAACAAACGTAATTCACGAAGTCTGCCTGCAACAAGTACAGGACATTCTTATCCAAACTTCATTAAGAAGAATTTTGATTCAAAATATGGTATTTCAACCCACTTAAAAATCACACTGAGTCATCTGAGTAAATGTCTGGCAATGGCAATTCTGAAAAATGAGAACCGTTTGTGCCCATTCAAAATAAAGAATTGCAAACTGTCAAGAAAGTCAAAACGTATCACTAATTTGGCCCAAAAAAAAAAAATCAAATCAAGACACTCAACTTGCTGAAAACAGGCTTCAGAGAAAAAATAATCAAGGTATTTTTTAACATGGCATGACTGTCAGCATGAAAAATCACCATGCTTTCACAGGTACACTTGGCAACAATTTATCATAATGTTCATTGACGTTAAATACTGAGGAAATCAAGTTTCTGGGCTAACTCTAGAGAGCACAGGAGAGTTACCACTCTGGCAGGAGGGGTGGAAGCTCTCCACTGCTCTGGGGAGGAAAGGAAAGAGCGGGTGCTGTGGGCCAGCGGCTCTGCCTGACAATCTGCCTCCTGTATTACGCCCAACTTAACCAAATTTTCCTGAAAAGCAAAATGTGGACATTAAAAATCTGAGAATCAAATTTAAAGCCACCAGCTTGCTGTAGGATTGAGTGGTGGCGGAATAACACAATTAATGAGCAAAATTTGTGTAACGCATGCATGTATAATCTGTAGATTTATTTCTGTCAAAAACTGTGTCCTGATCAAATCCTACTTCTTATTAACATTTACTTTAATCTCTCCTGAAATTTCTGTTCAACGTAACTGCTTCTCTTGGATATATCTTGAGGTCACATTCAAGTACTCCTGCTACCATGCCCAATTAGGCAAGTCTGCGCCTTGTGTCCGTGGAAACCCTTCTGTACACAGGAACGCAAGCAAACAGTCTCCATAAATGTTAAAATTACTGCTTGAATAGAGGATGGGATTTGAATATCGGTAGTGTTCTCTTAGTAAAATATTATGCCTTATTTTTAAAAAATCTGTTATTGTGAAAATAAAAATAGTCTAAAAATAAAGCAATTCTATTTAGCCTTACAGAGCTTTGTTTTGTTAGTAGTCTTCTGTATTTAGTAAGAAAAGGTTTCAGTTCATTTTTACAATATCAGTGAACAGCACATGCGCCAATCACATGAGCCGACAAAGGTTAAATTAACGTAAACATAACACGCAATATTGCAACAGGATTTATTTCAGCATGACAAAGTTGCATACCTTTTGCTCACTGGAAGTTCAGAAAACCTGATACAAGTTCCAACTCCCACCAACAACCCAGACACCATTACAAGCTTCCTGAAGATCTGCCACAACTTGTCTACAAAAGGCAACGGCACTCAGGTACAAGAGCTCAACAGGAGAAACAGCCCCGGGTGAGGGAAGTGGTAGAGGTAAGGTGGGTGACACTAATCAAACCCAAGTTCAGAAGCACGGGGAGGGTGGTCTCAGTTCAGCAAGGCTCAGCCCCTACTACTTCATCACCTGAAGAGACAGCATGTTGTACACACAAAGATGACTGCAAGATCATCAGTGAAACAAACACATATTTAAGTAATACGGGTTGTGCGTGACAGTATCTTCTTCAAATAGATAGCAACCATTTCATTCTGCCCATTTTCGGTTCTCTTGTTTGAAAAAGAAAGTACATAATGAACAAATAAATAAAGGAACCTGAAACAGCTGGCATAAAGCTACAGACCTCTTCATCTTTCAAGTTGACTTATCTGATCTGGAAAAAAAGGAATAAAACAATCTGACAGCTTTTACTGCTTGAGCAAATGCTTTCTACCTTTTTTTTTTTTAATGGCTTCTATTTTTTTTTTTTTCTTCATTTTAAATAAGATTTAGAGGTCTACTCAGGAGAAATATAGAAAAAGTAGTAATTTTTTCCCATGGTTCTCCTGACCAAGACAGTATAAGGATGCAATTTCCTTATCGAATGCAGGTTTTCCAATGAATTAGTAAAACTCTTATAAAGTTTCTCTGGGATTAAAGGTTTTATAACTACTCAGCCCACTTAAGCTATTAGTAAAATACAAGTAATTCTTTGTAACGTGTTTGTCTATTAATGATGCTCCTATCTACATTTAGGAAAAAAATTACACAATAATACTAGAAAAATAAAAAAATTGAAACCACACAATCAATTTGAGACAAGCATCAAGGCCCTTCAATTAGATGATGGGTATGTTCTGGATGACATTTTGGGGAAAGTCTTTTTAAGTCCAGCTAGCTTTGGTTTTTCCCCCTCTGCTCAATACCCAACTGCTGAGCCAACAGTGCCTGGCCCATGGCTGGTGTAGCCACCAAGTGACTTCAGGGCTCCCAGTGCCCAGTGTCACCTGCTAAACGACCACTACCACCAGTCCCCGCAGCAGTCCAAGGCACCTGGAAAACCATTCATCCAAACTGCCTGTCTTAGCACTCAAAAGAAAATCCTGCCTGCTAAAGGTAATTTTAAATTCCATGTAAGGGGAAAAATAACACGGAATCACAGCCAGTAGTACAACTGCACAAAGACTGGATCACACAATTTAAAAAAAAGTCAGGATTAAATTTATGTGCAAAGTACACAGAATTTCTCATAAGACAATAACACTCGATGAGCTTTGATGTTTTAAGTCAAAGAAATCACTTTAAATGATGCGGTCATTAAAGCATGCAAGAAAACATATTCAAAGCAAAGGGCACAGCAGACTGGAAAGTTATGAAATACTTTTACTTCAGCTCTTTGATATGCCGAACGATATTTTTTTAAGTAGTGTTGTAATAGCTAGAGAATGGTTTATTAAATCTATGCGTACAGAGACTCTAACAGGTTCACAGCGACCTGCACAGTGTCACTAGCTAATTGTGTGCCACATACTCACTGTGAATGTGATTTTCGTTGACAGCTTAGAACCTGTGAATGGTACGTGATCATTAGCAAATAAAAAACAATAGAAGGGGGGCTTGAGACAAAAGTACCCTGAAATATAATCATAGAATTGTTAGGATTGGAAGGGACCTTAAAGATCATCTAGTTCCAACCCCCCTGCCACGGGCAGGGACATATAATATAAATTCTAATGTAAATATATATAAATTATATATAAATAAATTACTATCCTTTTGCAGAATAGTGTCAAATGGTATCTACTCTAGAAATAAACCCACACTACCACACTTTCAAGTGAGTTCCGTATTACTAATGCTATTCTTCTCTACCTCTGCATTTCTTGTGTTTATTCACTTTGCCCCCACCTTTCTTAACCCTTCTGAGTTCATGCCTGTCTTTAAATACATTTTTGAGTTCCTGTATATATTTTTGTATGTCATTTCACAAAAACATGACTATATTTTCATAAAAATCTGCACAGCAGTTTATAGTCACTTAATTTCAAATCAAGACCGCATTTCCAGTTTCATTAGGACTGAGATACCCTATCTTTCTTCATTTAGGAAAAAAAAACAAAAAAACAAGCAACATACATCCCAGTCACATCCATCCAAATTGAAATCCCTGGAAGCCACATGAAACTTCCAGTTGGGCATATCTTTAAACTACCGATGAGGAGAACATACTATATATTCTGTTTCTTTAAAGCTCTTTTACAAAGCTTTCCCTACTGCCTCTGTCTATGATGGGACAGTGGACTACACAAATCTTTGTTCTAAAACTCAGCAACAGAAGTATGTAGAAACAGGCATACTTGCAACAGACCATGCAAAGATTTCCATATTTTTTAGTCTTCTGGAACTAGAAAGCCAGCAGCGGAAGCAATCCGTAATGGTAATGATCCTTCCCGTACCACCGGCAACCACCTTATCAAACCTACATCCTGCAGTGCTAGAGGAATGGGCAAAATGAAGAAGAGTTAAAACTTCAGTCTCAGGTGAACAGCATCACCATTTTAAAGTAAACTCTACCCAAATGTACTCCAGTTTCAACATTATTCTAAACATCATTATCTGCAGAACACTATTTCTCCATACTTGAGAAATCACACTTCTCTGCCTAAATAAAAAAAAATTGAGACAATGAAGTTGCTCATCATTCACTGCTTCTGTAATATTCTCCACTAGTCAAGTTCCCATTTTATGCTGATTTCATGTAACAAGACAAAACAACTCTTATTACAAAAAGGAAATCTGCAATTGCAGAACTGCCCCAGACAGTTGTTACAGTCATAGGGTCCAAAGTGACTTTATTTTAAAATTCAGTTTGATGGTTCCTTTGACTTCTGCTACAATAACAAATGGAAATACCGTTTGCCAAGAGACAGGCCAGCTGCTTTACAGCCTTGGGGGTCTCAGATACATCCTTTCCCAAAAACCACAAGCTGCCCAAACAGCTGCTCTATGTCTTCACAGCCTCATGTATATTCTTTAGCAAGACCCACAAGCCTTCTGTACTCATACAAAGTATTGAAACCCCTCTCCCCCCCCCCCCAAAAAAGAGAGAATACTCTTAATTAGTCTGCTCTCTCTTTCCTCTCACCCTTAGAAGCGACAGACCTTTAGTCCTCATTTGTCTCAGAGCAGCAGGAAGTACAGGCCTCTTTCTGTAGTTACAATTCAAAACAACTGTTCAGTCAACACAAAAGGAGATAAAACTTATCAAGTGTAAGGTGCTTGTTGAAAACACTAAGATCAATGTCTTCAGCTTTAATCAATTTTTAACATCCATTCAACTTTTTATTTGTAAAAAATTGTATCTGTATTTCATACACGGAAGGTACCAAGAAGCACAGTACCTACTGGCTATTTTATATTAACTGTTTTTTATTAGCAAAGAACTGATGCATGCTTGTTGGCAAGGAATACTTGTTAACTTGTAAAAAGTATACAGCGGAAAGAGGAGTACAGTTTGTAGGAAAAGCAGTATACATATTGAAGATGACAGCTAAGAGGATCACAGTCCCAGCATGTTACGTTCCCTGGGCGTCTAAGATCCAAAAGCACCGTCCCTGGGCAGCAAATGCAGGACACGCTCCACGCCTCCCTCCATGTGCTCTCCCCAGTCCTCCAGTGCCCTCGCTAGTCAAATTCCAGATGAGGTCGGCTGAAAACAAACCAGAAAACCCTCCCAAAAGAAAATAAAAAAGCACTGTTGTTTGTGGACTCCATGTGAGTCACTGTAAGTAGCTCTTCATAATTCTTCAAGTGTGCTAATACCCGCTCAGAGGACTGGTAACAACATCCTACATGAAAGAGGGAGACTGTCACTACAAAAACAGTGACTAAAAGATTTGGTGTCTGATCTTGCAGCAGGCTGTGGGTCACAGCTCTTGGGAAAAAAAGCAGAGATTAGTGCAAGTAGCTGTCTTACAAATTTCATAAAATAGGGATGTTCCTGAAGCATCAAGAGGATGAAGTCTGTGCTTTAGTCAGCTGAGCTTTAATATTGATGGGAGAGGTTTATCAGCCATATGGTAGCAGGCTGATATACATTGACTAATCCATTTTGAAATCCTAAAACAGAAAATAGCTTGCCCTTTTACAAATACCAAAACCAGGCATAAAAATATGAAGCAACAGCTTAAAAGGCTTTGCCTTATTGAGGCAATACAAAGAAGCCTGAGTGTGGAGTGTGAAATTTCTTCCCTTCAAAATTAATGGTCTTTTGGGGAAGAAATAAAAAACAAACAAACAAACATGTGTTCATAGATGGTGTGAGGAGGCAGCTTCAGGTGAGTTCCCCGACACCTCCCTGCCCTTATAGAGGGTAAGTGACAGGGGCCAGCAGCAACTTAGCACACCACCCTCACCAACCTCCTATCTGTCGCGGCCTCGACGTGTACCTATGGTAAACCAAGAGCTGCCAGAGCACCAGCTGCAGTGCCTCTCATCGACAGAGACACAGCGCGCAGTGGAACAATTTGCTTCATGTTTTGGAGAGTTACTGTCTTTTAGATACATTGAGATGAACTAACATTAGCTGAAGAAACTGGAATAAGGAAGAACGATGAATATATTGACTAGCAGCAATTAGCAGCAGGACAAAGCTGTGTAGCAACATTGCTCTTTATGTGGTCTATATGAAAGCACACAAAAAAGAAAGGCACTAGAGAGCCCAGCTGATCCTCCTTGATCAATCTGGTCTAGCACACCTACTCATAGAAGAGGGATCCATGTAGCCATGTATCACCATAGATGAACTGCAGCTCCTGTCATAGATCTACAGCAGATTTTAGCTTAAAAGCAAGATCAATAAAAGCACAGGTTTCTTTTCATGAAATTTTCCTACCTTAAATGTGTTTTCCTTTATGATATTCCTGATATAGCCTACTATAATCATTAAAATAACTTATACTAAAACTATAAGTGGTATTTGCTCTCTTTAAAACTACTGAGCAGACAGAAGTCACCATCTGCAACCGGAGTTTGCTCAAGTCCCAAAACAAATTTCAACAGAAGCCTCTTGTGCAGGTACAAAACTATTATTTTCTTCACTCAGTCTCAAGATAGCACATTCCAAATCCCTAAAGCTGACCAGGACCTAAAGGTTAGCAGATGGATTTTTCCTCTATTCAAGTCAGAACAAGGAGAGCAACAGGCACGAGGACAGGTACTAGTTCTAAAGCCTTAGAGAGCTCAGTTACCAAAACAATCCCATCAGTCCACAGACGACACAATTATTTAAAACAGGAAATATGGTGGATTTGCTTTTATGTATTTCGGTGCATTGACATTAATTAAACCCACCTTAATATTAAAACACTCTACACTTCCGTCTTAAGCCTTCAGTTGAATGGCAAGTGTAAGATACCATCATTAAACTGCACGTGTAGCCGTAACAAGATGGGAATTTGTAAAACACACACAAAAATATTGAATCATTACATATGCTTATCTACCTGATTAGCAAGAAAAGTGCCAGACTAATAGCAATGGCTATATGTAACTGCAGTTAACTCATTTTCATGGACAACCACTGCTGAAGAAACAATATTTTAAATCAATTTTGGTATTTATTCAATACCTTTTTGCCCATCTTTTTTAATTAAAGATTTCACTTTAATTTTCAATTAAGTTACTATTGAAATAAGCGTTCTAAATAATATTAGAGATTTTAAAAAGTTATTTAAATCATTTATAGAATTTCAGCCTCCACATGGAAAGAAATAATTTAATACATTAATATGCTATAGAGCATGTTTAATTTGGGGAAGCAATATTGACCCATTGTATGAGTCATTCATCTTTGCCAAGAAGGTTCATTTTGCCATGGAACAGCACAGGTACCGAAAATCAATTCCAGTAAAGATAATTTTCTCATGAAAACAAGGGGAACTAGTAACAACACAGGGGAAGAACATTTTTAAATTAAACCACAAATATTTGCCCTCTCCACCCAGATCCCAGGAGCACATCATACAGCACACCACCACTATTTCCAATGACGTGGCAAACCATAACTAGTGACCATGTTCATGTGGCCTTGTAAATTCACATATGCAACATATCCAGCATGTCTCCCCCCCCCAAAAAAAAACCAAAAAAAACAAAAAACAAACCAAAACAACAAAAAAGACCCAAACTAAACAATCCTCCTTCCTGGTATTTTAAACTATAACAAGTAATTGTGATCCTTCTTATCTTTCAGTTATGCAATTTGGGTGTGAGGGCAAGGGACATAATTTAGCAATAGACACATCATCCATGAGGGATGTTTTGTAAATAAGCCTGTCATTCACCTTTGTAAGGCACAAGTCATCATAATGTTAAGTTTCTCCCCAGCTCCCATGCTGGTTATAGGACAGTATGATTAAAGAATAAAGCCACTATTCATCATAATAACATGAGGCTGATAATACCTAGTACCCAAAAATGGATTTAGGGGAAAGCAGGGGCAGGACAGTGACCAGCACACAAACCCAAGTAGCCCTTACAAGCTGTGGAAGAAGTTTTGCTACAGCATTGATGGGCCTCCGTCTGCGCGTGCAGCTCCAAGGAGATGAAGCCTCCAGGCCGATGAGGGGCCGCAGCACAAACGCAGCCGGACAGGAGAGACCCAACCTGACCTCAGTTTCCCTCCCTAGGGAGCAAAACCTTCCCTTCTAGCGCCGTTCCTCAAGACATCTCACACATCTCTTGAGGCATCCCTCTAACTTCAAGGGTTCAAAAGAAAATCTAGCGGGCATGCGTGTTAACGCAGAATCCCATGAAAACCGCACACACATGCCTGTAAATACAGCATGTACAGTGACACTTCTGTAGAACAAACTTATACCACACAGACTACACTATCATTGGCAATTTGTCCCCTCACATGCACCTTCTTGGAAAGGAAGCAATACCCAGGGGAACAGGGCACAGCCACCAGATGGTCAGTAACGCTTCCACGAACCAGCAAAAACGCGTGGGCGCACACACCCCCTCCCCAGGTAGCCAGGCTGATCTGAACCGAATTACAGCTCGGAGGGCGTTTTCAACGTTGGAGAGCTTAAGGGACCCAGCCGGCCTCCGCCTGAACGCCGACACCTCCCCGTCCCGCAGCTGACGCGCACCCGCGGGCACCGCCGCGGCCCAGGGCCCCCATCCATCCTTCCCTCCCTCCCCTCCTTCCTCCCCACCGCGGCCTGGCCGTGGCCGCTGCACCTGCCCCACCGCGCCCCGGCAGGCGACTGCCGGCCCCGGCAGCGGCCCCCGAACACCCCGCGAACGGCGGCAGCCCCAGGGCGGGCACACCGCGCCTCAGGCAGCGGCCTGGGCAGCCCGCAAGGCACCCCCCGCCCGGCCCCGCCGCCCCCCGCCCGCTCGCGGCCTGCGGGCGAGACCGACGGCCGCCTCCCCGGGGCCTGCCGGGCCGCCTACCCGGGCTCTTGAGGTTGTAGCGGGCCTCCATGGCAGCGGGCACCGCTGGCTGGCTCGCTCGCTCCCTCCCTCCGCGACGAAGTCCGGCAGCGGGGGCCGGGGCAGGGGGCGGAGGAGGAGAAGGCGGAGGAGGAAGGCCGGGCCCGGCCTAGCCCAGCCCGCCTCGCCTCGGGAAACTCCCCTGACGTGGCAGCGGCGGCCCCGCCGTGACCGCGGAGGGAGGCACCTGCCGCGCCGTCTCCCCGCCCCGCGGCCTGGCCCCTCGGCGGGGCCCGCCCAGGCCGGGGCCCGGAGCAGGCCGCGAAGCCGGGGGCGGCCGGGCTGGGAGACGGCGGGCCACGTCGAGGGGCGAAAATTCAGGACTCTTCTCGGCTGTCTGCAGAAGAAGTCAGTTTCCATCGGCCATGGGTGACGCTGGGGCCCCGCGGCAGAGCCGCCGCTGCGGGCGCAGCAGGCGGGCCGGGACGCCATGCTGCAAGCACCAGGCCGTAGTTCTGCCCGGTAGCTGCGATAGTGAAAATGCCTCCCCCCTCCATCCCCTCGCGTCCCCGCCTGGCCTCTGCCTTGGACCGAAGAGGTGACGGGGTGAGGTGCCTCAAGACCTCACAGCACAAGGAGGTTGATTTGAAAACTGGGGGATTAGAAAAGGGGCCTGTCCAGGACCCTGCGGACCCACTGACACCCCAACCAAAAGACTTAACTGTGCTGGCAGCCTTAGTAGCATCTTGTTTGTTGCTTTTCAGGATCATGAAAGGCTGAAATGGTGTTGTACGCCAAGGACTATTAGTTCAGGCAAGAATCGTCAGCGAGAGCTTGACTTGATGGGCAGATCCCCCTCGTCCATCCCGCAGTGCCAGAGGAATTGTTTGCCTGTCCGACTTTGGTTTCTCTGCTGCCTAGTTATAGCCACAGTAGGAGATAGCACTTTTTATAGCTACAGAAATACGTAACAAATTAAAATGGTCATTTTCACAGCAGTCTCAGTTTCCCTTTAATTCAGTACAAGCTGTAAATAAGAAACGTGTCTGAGCTTCTATGTGCTTGTCTTCCACAGCATAAGCTTGAAACTCTTGGCTCTAGCTCATGAATTGTCCTTAATTTCATCTACCTTGCGTTTATATTCTTCCTACTCATCTTGAAAAAAATATTTTTTTTCATGTTTTGATGTCTTCGTTCTCTTTTCCTCTTTCCTGCTTTGATTGAACAGCAATAGAAAGCAGTTGTAAACAAAAACATCTGAGTAGGTGTATTTTTTCCTCAGAATTGCAAAACCAGGTGTTACTCTTCCCTTTCCCATTCTGTTGCACAGTGATGTTGTGGTAACAGCAATAAATAAATAAAGCAACTCCAATTTACTCCACCTTATCAAGTAGCTGAATTTTCGAAGGGACAAAGCGATCTTCTTTTTTACAGGACAAAGCACTACGAATAATGTAAAGCATAAATAAGGTATATAGCAGAAGGGAAGGGATGGCGTCAGACCCTGGGGTTGCCTCTTACACCAAAAGCACCCCACAGGGTACATTTAATGGCCAAAATCTCTTGATGACATCTCAGCATTCCTGGCTAACAACAGCTGATCTCAAGATGGTGAGCTGCAGGCACTGGGTGTCACGTTTACAAACTGTTTTGGTTGGTCTTAGGAAGTATGTCACATCTTTCCTCGTGGGCCGGAGCCAACTTGCTGTGCAGTGGGAGAAGGGCTCTGGGACCATCTGTGACTAAATCTCGCCCTTCCCCGAAGTGGAAGAGCGGTATTTTGCTTTTGGAAATCTGGATTTCCATGTAAAAAGTTCTGGGATCTATTTTGATAGAAGATAATTTTAAAAGTTGTATTATAATGTGGCATGAATTGAGAAATGATAATTATGAACTTGTTAAGAGTAATGTGGAGTTCAGCTTTCCCTCCTGGGCGCTGGCCTTTGACCCTGCATGCACTTGCAATGTCTTTTTATATAGTTCAAGGAGGAAGCACCTGCAGTTAACATGAAACTTGGGCTTTTAGCTAAAAAAAGAAATACACAGTCACTGTAACTACATGACAGCTAAGCACTATTGAGAATAAGCTGAATAAACTTAAATTTTAAGTAACAGAAATTTCCCAATGGGACGTATACATTCTCCCCCTTTAAGCAAGCTACATTGTGGCCTGGCTGTGTGCTGGGGTCATCGCCACATGAAATTGTGCAGAGATGGAAGTACGACACCACTTTCATTTTCATCCGTATTATTAGTTAAAAATCAGAGCTGCATGAGGTCAATGCTGCCAGATGAAACCACCAATTCCTGTGAAAGTAGTCAGCGTAGGGCTAGAAATCTGGGGATTAATTCCCAGCCCCACATGTCAGCTGCTGCTTGGGGCAGATGAGGAGCAGGCACTGCAGAGCTCCTGCACAGTCAGTGTTGCCAGTCCCGAGCAGCAGCATCCCTCCTCTTCCTGCCTCCAGTCAAAAATGCCCTTTGGATTTGTGTTTTCATCTGCCTTTGGTTTAGACTTTTGCACGGAGAAGCCATTCTGTGCTCAAACTGGTGGGGTTTTTTAAACCAAACACTGAATATAGCAACAAAATTGCAGTCAAATCCTACATGCTGGCAGCACTTCTTGTAGCTTGTGTATCCTGTCATATGATCTAACTTGGTGAAAAAATAAACATGGTCAGCTGAAGCATATAGAAACTGAAAGTTTGCCTGGACGCTGCTGCAACAAAGATTTCGTCATTTAATAACACAGTGAATCCTTGCAGAAAGATTTTGCACAACTTCACCAAGTTGGTTGCGGACATCAAGAATCATCAGTTTTGAAAATATTAAAAACTGTGTGGCTTTAGTAAATGTTTTACATTGAAATAAACATTCAGCTTGACCCCCCAAAAAATCACTAATAATTTCTAATTATTTTTTTTTATTTCTAGTTTCCGAGAAGATGGTTTTGCCCATGTTTCTATGTACTTTTCTGCAGTTGTGATATACTGATTTTTTTTTTTCTTTTGGAAGAGAACAGAGACTGATACAGCCACCTAGCTTCTGAGCAACGGAGCATTTAGGCCCCCCTCTATGCTAAAAATACTACAATATTAATGACAATCATAAGGTCTGATAAAAATGCATATTAAAAAATTAATGTCAATCAAAAGATTTGATGAAAAGCATAATTATTCAATTGCAGTCATATCTACAGTGAAAGAAAGGCCAAATCAGAGGGGCAGAATTCCCTGGGCAACTGCAGGTTACGGATGTACATTTCTGAGCTGATTACCAGAGGCTCGCTTTATAGCTAACGAAGAGAAACAGGAGCTTTTACAGCAGAGTTCATCTTGCCTGGAATAAATGTTAGCTGTAGATCCAACAAACCATGTTTTAAAAGTTCCTGGATTTCTCCATTAGCTGCAAAGGGTGATTAGGCTGTCATCTGTGTTCTGGATCATCCTAGTTAGGAATTTTCATATGTATGTATAGCTGTATCTGATATATATAGAATCATAGAATCATACAGCTCTCTGTATCTGATACAAACGTATCATGCGTTTCCCCTCAGTTTAAAAGAATGACAAACATTTCAGTCGATAGAGCCTCTTATTTTTAGCAGTTAAGACTCTTGATGAACCGACTTTAAAAGGTCTAAGAGGGGAGCTCAGCAGGTAGGAATGGGAATCAGAGTTCAGCATGCGGAGTCGGGAGAATGGACACCAAGAAGCCTCCAGCAGAAGCCCCTGAAGAGGGAGTTCCTCCTGAAACCTCCCCTTTCTCTTGGAGGCAGGACACATGCGTGACACAGGGGTTCAGTTTTTGCACTGATGCATCAGTGTATATTCTTGCAGACCTCAGGGTATTAAGCTAGGAAGTGTGACATTAAACTATTATTTATTTCTCTGTGCAGGTCATGCAATTGTGTGAGGTAAGGTACGTTTCAACAGTGTGTACTATACGTTAAGTGATTACCTAAAGTCAGCTCAGAGTGGGGTGTGTATGCTTTGTAGGCTGTCTCATAAACTCAGCTACAAAACATCTCTTCTGGAGAAGGTCTGAGATCACGAAAGCTTACGACAATACAATAGTTCTTTGTACAAAGCATTCACACCCTGCTTTCACCAATTCACAAAATGTAGAGCGGTTTGCTTCATTTATAATGCTACCCTTTCAATAGACAGTTGGCTGCAGAATTAAACTCTAATGGAATTAAGGAATCTAATATTAATATGCTTATATTATCAGTGGGAACAGATATGACTCACTTGGAAGAGAAATCATTATTGTGCTCTTTGGTGACTAATACAGTCTCAGCTTTTATAATCCTTTATGTGAATTCAGACCTGGTAAATCTGGATTCAACAAGTGCACCTCCTCCTCACCAATGAAAACAAGCGCGGCATTGTGTAACCAATGCCCTGTAGCAATTGCACAGATGCTCGGTGCTTTCTCAGGAAAGTGATTACTGTCTTTTCTTCAAGCTTAGTTCTAAAGCAACCCATCTCACAAAATGGGCGTCTTTGCCAGCTGACTTTTAATTGGCATTATTTCAGAACTGGAAGAAAGAGAGTGAAGGAAGAAGTTATCAGTTTGCTGTAACTGCCCAAGCAAGCAAGTGCCTGATGTGGACCACTGGTGCAGAGTTTGTGGAACATCTTGCAGTAGTCCACACTATATGAAGTCAAAATAAAGGTACATATTTTTCACCTCTTTCTTCCCCCTCCGAAGAATGGGAAGAGTCACGCCAGTCACTTGACTCACACCCCTCTGGCATCATCGTTTTAATAGTTCAGATGGTTTCCTGTTCAGAAGAAACGTGCAAAGGCACAAGTCAAAGCTGAAGCTGCTGTCTGAGTGACAGCTGTTTGTGTCTCTGGACTTTGCTTATCTAGTAACTGTATAGCAACTACGGGTAATGGCATCAGTTTTCTCTGGTGCATATTCTTTACCATCCAAATTGCAGAGAGCGCTAGATAGTTGGAGAGTAGTTGTGAACCACTCCGATTAAAAATTATTTTGCTCCTGTGCTACTCTTTCGCAAGAAAATGCCAGGCATAGCCTTGACTCATGCAGCCAGTTTTTCATGTTCCTCCCGCTTCAGGCCCCAGAATTTCTTTTTGTCACTTTTTCCATATGCGAGTTGCTCCCCATGTCCCTTCACTTTAACTTACTTCCATAAGCTTCCTTCTGGGAAGGGAGACACTGTCTTCACAATTACACAGCAGCCAGAGGGAGAGCAGTCAGGATTACATCTGCCAGATTGCCATCAAGCAGTGTTTCCACCCCATCCATTCCAAAAATGTTACTCAGGACTCTAATGTGAACTTGCGTGTACCTGCTTATGTACAGCTGCTCGCGCACAGCTCCTGCTGACTCAGCAATGGCAATAAAGGATTTATGAGCAGGCTCTTAATTTAAAGCTCCTCAAAAAAGTGTTTTACAATCAGTATAAGGATGATTAAAGCTTACTGTGTCATTAACCAAGATATATTGAGTTATCGGTCATCTCTGCAAGCTCCCTGCAGATATCTGGGACAGCCAGGAGTTTCTCAGATGGTTAGTGGAAATCTAGGGCTTGATTCAATTGCACACCCGTAAGCATCTGATGCCATATGAGGTATCCTAAGGTATGGCAGACAGCCATACGGAGCAGAAAGGTATGATACGGGATACCGGTGCCTAGAGCACCTCCAATGATGTGAGGGACCCATGCGGGCAACTGGACTAAACCCCTAATGACAACAGTCAAGAGAGCTCAGAGCATGGCTCTGCTGACCAAACAGGTGTACCCTCTGGCAAATTGCATTGCTTTCCAGGCTCCAGCTGACCATATTAACCCGCTCTCCACTGCTAGCAAGACATCTTCCTCTACAGGTTCAGCTGCTTGGGCTCCAGAGCCCAGCCCCGGTAGGGCCCAGCCCCATCGCCTTGGTTGAGCACCCTCAGAGGATTGCTGCACCCTGAGAAAGAGCTGCACAGGAAAGCCAGACAAGATAAGGCAGAACCAGAGATGGAGGTAGGGTTGTGGAGATGAGGTCCAGAAGAAAAACACCGATATGAAAAGGTATAAAATGCTGGAAGGCAAAGGTGGAGAGTCAGGAACTGGTGACACTGGCCGGTGAAGACTCATCACGTGTCTTGCCAGGGGGAGGTGAGCAAGTTAATGCTTAGTCTAGTAGATTGCTAGTCACAGCCACCTGTATTAAATCAATAAATTATTACTTTGCACTTTTAAATTGTGTGTATCTGCTTGCAGGGTTTTTTTGCAGATGGTGGAAGGTGTCTTGCAAAGTGACTCACGAGGGATGCAGATTGGCAAGGGATGCGGGCTGCAGAGGAATTTTGTTATTCTGAAAGAGGAATAACAAAAGCTGAAAACAATTGTGCAGTCTGGTGTTGTCGTAACTATTCAAATTAGAGATTTAGAGCTTGGATTTCATGGGGACTATTAATGGTAGCAATGTAACGAGGGGAAAGAAGAAGGGAATGAATTTCTCCCATCATGAGGAACTTTTAAGGATACACTCAGTTCATGGGAGAGGGCACACTGAGAAAAGCAGGAAAGGCATTTATAATCTGTCAAGAGAACACTAAATTTAAAGCCAATGCTCAAGTTTCTGCATAACAGGCTTTATGAATTGCAGAACTTGGAATGACAACTGCTGCTTTATAGATAGAAAATGTGTAATTGAAATATGAAATGAAATTGCTGAAGGAACATGAGTGGAAACGGTGCTGAGCAAGGAGAACAGGAGTGGTGGGAGTGAGGCGATTCATGTGCCTCTGCTGCAGAGCTTGCCTTCAGCACTTAGGATGTGAGACCAGACAGCGTGATGAATGGCATATTGGCAGCCAAAAGAAGTTCGAGCAGCTGTGGAGTATTGAAAGAAAAGCAATTTGTGGATCAGACCATTTGGCTCGCCAGAGGATGATTCAGTCTTTGAAAAGAGCACTGCGGAACAGCAGAGTATGCTTCCACCTCTCAGTGCAGGGTTTAGAGATAAAGATGTTGGCCCCCAGGACCTTTTGATTTGGCTCTGCACACCCTGGTTCTCTTCTGCTTTGCAAAAGGAGTTGAAACAGATTACATTTCCCACAGCTCAGATGGCTCTGGTTGTTACCAAAGTAGTCTCCAGAACTGATATGGATGTGCAGGAACAACAGGGGAAAGTTCAAACAGCAGCTGATTTAACCTCAGAACAAGTAGGAATTGTATCACAGGTGTCAGGTCCCTTGAATGATACCACTGCCAAGTGGATGGTGGGGCTTCTAGAAACCCCAGGGGTGCTGGTTAAAGATTTTAACTTTATTGCTAGGACATCCACCACTCCATCCCGTCAGGCAGTTTTTTAATTATGAGGACCAAGAACATAAAGCTGCAGTGATGAATGGATTGGTACTGGCTGCGCAGACACCCACCTGACATAGAAACACCTACATGCATCAAGAGTTCATCTGGGTCAGAAACTCACAGTGCCGATGGGAAAGTTCGTTAGGACTATACCTGGTTTATGCTATTTGTACCAACACTATCCTTTAAGTTCAGCAGAGTCCAGAATGGCTTTTAGTTCACACTGAGTGGGGATTAAAACCTATATAAAAGGTAAATCCTGCTATAATAGCAAAAGCGGCTGTGATACTGTCCTGTAAGTCACTGCTGGGGCACCACTGCGTGGGCCCTTGAGGACCACATGGTGCAACTGAGCTCGCCCAGACCACCTCAGCATGGTTCGACATACACGTGTGCATATTGTTAGGATAAGCCCATTGTCTTTCTTGGCTTGCATGTTGTAAAAGAAGGCAGCTTGGAATACACTATGAAATGTTCTGGCCTACACACCAGGCCACTCTGTATTTTTTTTTTTTTTTTTTCTCTCTCACATTTACACTCATTGATGGGGTGTTTAATCCCAAGTCTTCTCAATTTAGGCCGTGTTTGGTTGTTGGATGGTTGTGTTTTTTTTAAAGAGGACATCAGTGTTTTTTTTTCTCTACCTTTTGGTACTCAGCAATTCTGAAATAAATAATCCTTCCTTCTTATAGCAGCTCCTCATATTATTAAGGAAAATATCTAGTAGAGTATCTCCTCTGACTACCCTCCTGAATATCTTTTGCCTTATCAAAAATATGTTTAGTCCAAGAGGTGTTGTGACAGACTGCTGCATTAGATCATTTTTTTCTTCCCCTGGATGTACTTATCTATATGAATCTTTTATTTTAAAATATGTTCTGGAGATGATTAAGAAATGTTCAAAATCTGACTGCCAGCATAATCTGTGACTTGAATATGAATAGGTATTTTATGGTGTGCATACATACCAAGATTACATAAACGTCGTATCGTTTTAAGGATGTTATAGTAGCATGTAATGGATTTTACACAATTTAGATATTTTTGTACTTAATATTCAGTAGCTTTTTACTCAAGACCTTGCCTGTAGCTCATAATGCTTATAAGCCAAAGAGAATAGGCTGGCAGGAACCAAGAAGACTCGGTACCCGACCTGCTTACAACAAAACACCTGTACAGAGATAGCAAAATGAGAAAGGTAACACAGGAGGTATCAGGGAGAAAACAAATGAAAAGAAACAGTCTGTTAGAGTCTTTTTTAAACGTAGCCGTTTGAAGATATATGTATGAGCTAATGTGGAAATATTAATACAGTAGGAAATCAAGTGGGATGTCAACCATATGCCACCGTATCAGAGGAGCCCAAAAGAATTTCCCAACCGAACTTATTTCTCAGTTTCCACACAGCTGAAATGGGGGAAGTTGATGTGTTTGTCTGTAATTGAGTAAATTCAATTTCGGCTATCGATAAATATTTAGAATCTGAACAAGAAATTTTAAAATAAAAACTAGAATTTCAATAAAATTTAAAAGAAAAAGAGATTTGAAATTATATTTTCTTTAAAAAAAACCAACAACCTTGCATGCCTCACTCAGTGCTCAATCACTTCAGCTAGAACATGAAAACCTGAGGTACAAATTAGCAAATTACTCAAAATTGAAACACGCAAGTCATCACCTAAACTGAAAATACTGAAGTTAAATAGTAAAACTAATGCGTTTTTAACATTCTTTCAATTTCATAATTAAACACATTTGAAACATAAATAATCTGATAAAAATTATGCTTACTCTGATAATATCCAATTAGAAGTTTTATACATTAGCTAAAGTCACCTTCACTGAATTATGTAATATAATCTATGCCAAATTCTGGAGTGGACTATAAAAGCTAACTTAATTGTCTTTAAAAAGTTGTTAGTCTCTAAATTCCAGGGTATGCATGACTACATAGAACTCAGGCAAAATATATGGAAACCACATTCTTTAGTTATTATTCATACCATAGCCAGTATGAGGAGATACTTTATTAAAAACAAAACCCAACACTGTCTGGTCCAGTGTGGTAGGTGCTCTTTGTCCCACATAGTCACCTATACCTGAAGGAGTGAAGGGGGAAGGACCAAGACTGTGACCCAAGGGTGGGTCTCAACAAAATGAAAGACAAATGTGTGGCCAGAAATTATGGCAGCCCTTCAATGAAAGTCCTGTGGACTGGAAGGCTGTCAAAAGGTGGCTCTTCACCACAGCAATGGTGTAATTGGGTAATGGGTAATTCTGAAGACAGCTTTGTGTTACTTTAACTGAGGGGCTGGTCAGAAGAGATGCCCTCATCTAAGATGACAGGTGGTGACAGTACCAAAAGGAATTTGAACTCTGCATTTTTGAAGCGTTCTGCTTTGATTACAGCTACTGTCATTATACTTCACACTAGCACCAGGACTGGTACTTTTGGTTATGTTCAATGTTTCTCACCTTCCTGAGCACCCAGAATTGCATTACTTATCAATTGAGCCTTGATGGAGCTGAGCTCCATCTACTGACTAGAACCTTTTTCTAAGAACTCCACATATATTCAGCAGACCCATGCCAAAAGAGCCAATTTGTTCCAAAAAGATAAGTCACGTGCATCAGGCAGCAGTAAAGGTCTTGGTAACTACTGGTCTCCCCCATTTTGGCAGTGTTTGTGTAGAGCGCCTTTGCATTCATGCCAGCTGTCTCTCCCAGCTCATGTATTCAGTACAGTACTACAGCAACTCTGCATTTACATTCAAACCACAACTGAACTGAGACTTGCTTACCACAGGCTAAACGCCTCCTTGTTCAACAGAAGCCAGCAAACACTGGGGGCTCTTAACTCACTGATAAACACGCAGCATTATGCCTTATCGTGGATAACAGAAAACTTTGCAATTCCATCTTCCCTTCTGCCTCCAGAGCTATCTCAGCGAGGGGCAGATTAGTTATGAACGAGTGCGGTATAGCTCCCCTTACCTGCTTCTGGTGTACGGCTAGCTGCCTCCCATTCGGGTCAAGCTCTTCCTGCTCCCGAGAGTTGCTGACAACACCACTGGACTGCGCACACAATTGGTTTGCGGAGGGACTGGGAAAAGAAAAGAGTTGCTCTTCCGACCATAAACTCTAATTTTGTATCGTCAATTAAACAAAAACAGTGAATACAGAACTCAGAAAGTAAGTTTTACTTCTTTTTAGGTTTGAGAGTGCTCTGCTGTCCTGGCTGATCCTGTGGCAAGTCTGCCCACATTCAATATTAAAATAAGAAGTAGTGATGTACGCTGATTACTACAGCAGGTAGATTGTCCAGTCCTCATTTTAATGGTCTCTTCTTGATGTCAATAACAGATGTACTCCTGTTAGAGGGAATCAGAACTCAGTGCTCACATCTTTAGGACTTCTATCAGTACATCAGAACATCAGGGTGGAAATACGTACAGATTCTTCACTGCGCCAACTGTAGATCTGCAGGCTCTCAAAACAAACTTAGCAATGTAAATTCAACGTCTCAGATACAACACCCTCCTCTGAAACCTTATAAAAATACCAGTGCAACATAGAGCCATTTTACAAAACAATTATCTTTATAGAAAGGTATTTTAGTGGTAAATGCTGAGGTAAATAATAAAAACAGACCCAACAGAGGGCAAGACCAGTGTTATGGAGAACTCCGGATGAAATGTGGCCAAAAGCCTGTTTTATAAAAGCTAATATTTACCTACCAGTTATGATCCCTGGTAAGGTGCTTATTGCTGTAATACTTCAAAATTAGTCTTCAGTTTACAAATTGAAAAATATACGAAATTAGATCTGTATGAATGTTAGGTATTAGCTGTCACAAATTTTAAAAGGCATTGTACCAAGTTTTCTTAATTGTTTACTAACCAATTGGATTGTAGCAGGTAAATAAACTACAGCATACATTTTACCTGACACCATGCATCAAAATCACCATAAAAACTAAGTTTATCAAAGTCCAACTCCACAAGGAAAACATGAAAAAGTGCAAATTATGTACCCAGTATTTCTGTCACAGCTGTTTTTTCTTAATATGGCATGAAAAAGGTTTACAGCATATATTAAGAAAATTCTTACAAGTGTTCACCTCAATGCTTATATATACAACATTTTGCTCAAAGTGCTCACTATATGAAAAAAACTGATTGGATAAAAATATTTAAACAGTGCTTTCTGAACGTTCAGGGAAAATTCATATAATACATCAGTCCCATTTGTTTTCCTCTTCACTCAGTGCAACGAGATGCAGAAGTCACATCAGCTTCATGAAAACTTTGCTTGCCACCGTGACAGAAAAACCTCAGTTACAGTGGCATTCTTGGTGTCCCATTGGGAGTGGGTCTTTTATTTTTTTGCATGTGGCTTTGATGTTTTCGCGATCTTACTACTTTCATTCTTACTTCAAATACTTCTTGTATGGCTTTTCGAAAACAATGGAAATTGTAGTCTATTAATCCTACGGAGACAGAAATGTTTTCCATATTAATAAAGACATTTATACAAATTAGGTAATGAAAACATTGCTTATATTCTACATTTAGTGAAATACTACACTGTCTCTCATCTCTCTGGAGGCTATAATCAGGGATTTTTCCAGGCATTTTTTAATATGCTAAGCAAAAGCACGTTTGATAAATACAAATAATTCCGTGAGCATTATAGTTTCATATTATGTCTGATATTAAATATATTTATTAGTCTTAAGAGAAAACAAATAGAAGTTCATTGGCAGATAACAAAGCCTTAACTTAATAAAGAGCTTTGGAGAAGTGCTCAGTACAAGAAAAAATAAAATCTTTCATGAAATATGGTGTCATTTTGTAAATTTCCTTTACAGAATAACTGTGATAAAAATAAGTAGCATCTAGTAATCAAAGAATATTCATTTTTTGAAAATGCATAAGCTTTGAAATGGATACTTGATAGAAATACTGCCAAGTGACAGCCAGCTATATTTCATCTTACATTGTAATTGAAAAACAACACGAGAGACATGCTGTTAGTTTACATTCATACATAATAGGCAGATAATATTGTCATGTGAGTCGGCTGAATGTGATCCCACAGAAAAGCTGTAAAGCCATATTGGTAGTCAATCGGAAGGTGCTACAATTGTGCAATACAATTTTAGAATTTTGGTACTGAGCTTATGACCTCATTCAAGGTTAAAGCCATAAGCTTTCTTAACTCAAATACTGCAGTATTTTCCACTTCAACTTCCCTAACAGGAGATGATACATATTTTAAGTGGTTTAAATCCACCATGTTACACTTTTGATTTTTTTTCAGGAATTATTTTCCCTCTCCCTAGAGTTCAGACAAAATATTATGTGGAAGTCATCAGGCACCAACAGCTGATCTGCATTAACTACCAAAACTGTACAGTTAAAGAGTACAGGCTACAGCACTAAGTGTCCCAAACTATGTAGACACAACAACCTGAGAGTTGTGGACAAACCCTAATGGCTGTTTATTCAACATGGTGTCTTTTCTGAAACAGTGTTTTTGGTAGGTATGTCAAAGTAACACTTCTTATGCTTACAGGAAAAAAAAAAGGTGACCACATCTAACATTCATTAGATAATAAAGGCGGTATGAGTATTAAAGAAAATTCAACAAGTTCTATAAAATAAAAGCTAAACAGCCTGTCAAACAGCCCAGCAGACGTAATGGTATGAGTACTGCATTCACAAATACACCAACTGGTGAATTACATATCACAAGATGGGGACACAAGCCCAGATGATGGCTCATTCTTACACTGCTCAGTTCTGGTCTCAGGGCATTTCACCAAGACCAATAACTCGGTGAACATCATGCCGGCGAGCAGAGCGATCGTGATCTAAGGTTTCAGTATCAACCTTGACCGGACTCAGAGAGATAACTTTATGCACTTTAACTGCAAAATATGAAAGCCACCTAGTTCCCAAACATGCAGCTTTTCAAAAACCTCCTTTCAGAGATGAGAAAAGCAAGAACATATTTCTTTCTATCAGCCAGTTTCAATAATTTTCCTTTAGTTATGGCACGCAAGCTGTTCCAAATGAGTATGCTGGCGCCAACAGGTACAACTCAATGTTAGCCAAGATAAACTGACACATTCTACTGTTGCAGATGGAAGCTTTACTGTACTGGATGTAAACTTTCATATGCTTTCATATCAGAAAGTTGTCAAATACATTTATGATTTCATCTTATTTTAATGCCAGTACAAATACCTCATGCCTTTAAACACGTTATGTAAGCTCTATCAAGCTGTACTTACCTTTAATATTTGTGGTACAGCTAAAGACTTATCAGCTAATGACAACCACTGTTATTCATTAACTCGCTAATACAAGGGAAAAGTAATGCAATACTAGAAAAGGGAAAAATACCTTTTCTCTCAAAGCTTTCTTCTCTGACAAAACAAACAAGAGCAAGGAATTTTGTCACTTCTTTTAAATAAAGGACAGTTGTATTGTTCAGTTTTATGATTGCCATTGATTCTTTGTCATAAGGAGTTCCAGTGCCATCATCTTTAAGCCTATAGGGCAATATTCAAACAAACAAACAAACAAACAAGAAAAGATAGGCCATCAGATGAGCTAACAAAAGCACTCCCACATTGGTTCTTTCAACAGATAATCTCAAACTTTATGAAATTTTTATTATAACCTTTCAGAGACTCTTCTCCAAACTACACAATACATAAACTAAGAAGACATGAGATTAAATCATTCATCCAATCAAACACCAAACCTTAGATCTAGAGCTAGAAATCAGATTGATTGATTGCAAGTACCTGAACTGGAGCCTTATTTGTACCTCTATTAGTTGCCAACCATTTAATACAAGGTTGTCTGTTTTCTTTTAATCAATGCACTATGTTATGACTTTATCTAAACATGTGAACCAGTAGGTCTGTACTGATAACTCCAAATCTAGTAACCTTGCTTGAGCAGTGGCAGCTGACTTACAGTTTGAGCCATCATGAGACTTTCCTCATGAGATGTTGGCTTTTGCAACGTCAAATCATGAAAAGAAACAGATGATGTGCCGTGATGATTACTGTATTAGTTTTATACCCTGTAATTTTACCCTCATTCCTGAATGCACACACAGATCTTATCAAATGGGTAGTTATCACCACCACCCCAGAACAATTAGTATCAATAATATATTAAGGTAGCAAGTTCCACAGATACTCCGGGAACAGAGCAGAAGAAATTAATTGTAATATCATGTCTTTATAGCTAAAAAATCCACAGCAAGCAGATTTCTGGTGATAAATGCTAAATGGTTACACAAAGACAGCGGCAGAGTGACATTTTGCGAAGAGAGAGCCCACAAGTGTTGTTGTACAGATAATAATTTTTGAACTACACAGCAGCATCTTTCTCTGTACAAAAAAATTGCCACAGAATCAGCATCCTTTATGGTATATTTCTATAAAACACATGTTCTTGTACAGTTACTGGTGACCAACTCAAAAATCTGAAACATACAGCAGAATGTGCAACCGTAAGAAATTTTAGAAAGATATTCCACAATTTGTTGTTCTTTTGAAGTTCTAGTGCTTAGTGCACATCTACACTAGGATACTCCCTTGTTATCTTCTCCAAGAGTGCAAGAAGTCTACCAATGGGTAAGAATGCAAGGCTACCAAAGACTGCCAACACTCTAAGCATGCTGCGGTTTAGCCGCCAAGTCCATGCATCTTAATGCACTAATTTTTCATGTGCCCCTGCCTTTCCCAGGAATAGCTGGCATTACATTTCGCCAAGGGCCAAGCCATTTAAAACAAAACTTGGAAGAAGTACATGCTACCCCAGTTGCTAATGTAGAAGGAGAGGAAACTGAAAAAAAAAAAAACCCCAACCCACAAAGGTCATGTAGACAAAAGAGGACTAACAGAGAACTGAAGCAAGAGTGAAGCAGCTCTTTAAGGCCAGCAGAGGCCACTAGCTATTAAACATTTTAAATATGGGCCCACTTTCTTTTTTTTTTTTTTTCCTAAATGGGAGGCATCCTTCAGTTGTATTCGTCCCTGGGGAACAAAAAAAGTTAATGTTAATGTTTCCTTTTATTTTAGGTTGGTTACTTTCCACTCCTTCCTCCACATAAAATTATTAGCACAGAAAGAGGAAGGTGTTCACAAAAGAGGCTGGGCAGGGAACAGTGCTTGTCGCTGGCAGGGGATCTGTATCTGAGGCCTGCCATTCCCGCCTCCTCTCCCGTCCTGACAAATTACACATTCTCATTATTGTTTATACCCACATCATTTTAATTTTGAGGCCACTCAGATTCTAGGTACACAGTTTTATGAAAAACATCAACAATTTACTTACCCATATATACAAGAAATGTCAATCACAACATCTATCATATCACAGCAGAGCTCGTAAGTTTGCATATCCACTGGAGTACTGTCCGTTGCAATATAGATCTTACTGACTACATCAAATAAAAATGCTTTTTCAATCCCGGAATTCTATTTAAGAAAAAAAGAAAGAAAAATAAAATGGAAGCCATATCTTCAAATAAATACTGAGCTTTTTTTTTCCCCTATTTGCCTGTTATACAAAAAGCTAGGCTGAAGAAGTGGAACTTAAAACTGCAATCAACCTCATTTTGAAAGAACTGTACATACAGCACTGCCATATTTGTAGCAAACCATGATGCTCACAGACCTTCCAACAGTTTCTGTCTCTGAGCAGCCATAATGCCAAGTTACGCTCCCAAACCTCCCCTCTCTGCAAAACAACTGGAGAAATTACATTTATTTTCAGTGGCGGGGCGGGGGGGGGGGGGTGTCCTCCAAGATCAAGGTTTTGGGTTTTCGGTTGTAACAACAGATGTAAACAGAGAGCTGTAATTTAAAGTTGTTCTAGCTGGACACGTGAGAAGGTAGAAAGAAGGAAAGTAAAAAGTTGATGGACAAAGGCGGCAGTAGTGTTCAGGAACTAATTTCTCAAGGCAATTGAGAAATTGTCTCACAGGGATCTGTAGCTGTTTTACTGTCTGGTTCCTTAGAACATCTTTTAGGATCACAGGAGAAAGACCAGTATTTTGATGGTGCTCTTTCAGTTTTCATGTAGCATTGGTGGTTAAAGCCACGTTTATAATGCTAAGGCTTGCTAATGTGATGACAGCTATGTTCCTCTCATCCTGCCAAGCTGATTAAGACTCTCTCCATGCTGGAGATGTATCATATTCACAGCTCTGCGAGGCTAGCCAGGAATGCTAGCTCATACTCTTTGGGTAGATAAGTAAACTGCCATAAGCTTCTACTTCCTGGGAAAAAAAAAAAAGAAAAAAAAAAAAGAGGAAAAAAATGTGTACTGTTTAACTGAAAACAGTAAGTCTGCTTGCTGATATCAAGGAGTTGCACCTGGACAGCTGTCCCAGCATGAACACAAAGGGCAATTTCCCAGCATTGCTAAAGCTCAAACTATGAAATATGCTTCAGAATCCACCTATATAAAGAAGAGAAGCAACTTTCTCCCATCAAACCAAATTTTCTACATATACGGGCTTCCCTTTTTAAGATCGTTTGGGAATGCTGCCACAGCAGTTTTGTAACTACCGAAAAAAACACACTGAAAACCCCTCACTAGTTTTAATAGCTTCAGCTTCCTTTGTAGTTACAGAACTTTTCCTCCTTCTTCTTCTTCTTCTTCCTTAAGTCAACTATTTAACACACAGTTAAGAGACTAAAGTGACCCTCCCAGTTTCCAAATTTCCCAAAATAGGTAGAAAAATGTCAACCCTAGGTATGTTATTTAACAATGGCCAGCAATATTTTGGGCATTTTCTTTTTAAAGAGGCTTGGAACTTGATGATCCCTTCCACCTCTAACCATTCTATGATTCTATGAATTCTGCCACCATTGCACATGCAACTAAGGCTGGAAATACCCATCAATAATAAAAGAGTATAGAGGTGAATTTCTTGCATTTCATTACAGAAAAGACTCTGTGAGTGCCACATTTCAGTAATTCATTAATAAAAAATATTCAAAACAAAGTATACACTGTGGATACCTTAGGTACATCAGCTAAAGCACACAATGTACATGGAGAGTCCCAGAGAACTGGGTTTTTTCAGCCTGAAGAAGAGAAGGCTCATTGCTATCTACAAATATTTAACGTAAGGGTGCACAGAAGACAGAGCCAAACTCTTCTCAGAGCTACAGTGTTGAAGGACAAGAGGCAAAAGGCACAAGCTAGAATTCTGACTTGATACAAGCAAAAAAAAAAAAAAATAGCATGAGAATGATGAAGCACTGGGAGCATGCTGACCTGAGAGGTTATAGAGTTTCCATTCTTGGATATATACAAAGCCGGACTGGACCAAGCCATGAGCAACCTGCTCTAACCAGCCTGACTCTGAGCAGGAGCCGACCTCTAAAAGATACCTTTCAGCCTACATGGATCTATGAGCCTACGTTCTTTGAGCACTAAGAACAAACACGTATGCATATTTATGTTGGTTATTCTGGCCACATGGGATAGTTCTGCAATTTTAATTTTTAAATAATAATTCTGACAGCTCTTCACATACTTCAACAGCTGCTGTCAAATAACATTAATCAGAAGATTCACCTGTAAATATCACAGAATCGTAGGGCTGGAAGGGACCTCTGGAGATCATCTAGTCCAACCCTCTGACAGAGTAGGGTCACCTAGAGCAGGTTGCATCACATACGTATATTGCCATAATTCACTGCCAAAGTACTATTTGAAAATAAAAATAATTTTAGATAAAAGAAGCTGGAACTCGAGCCCTGTAGTGTACTCATGAGAAGTCGATTATAAAATTTTGTATTATATAAAGATAGACATAGTGATAATTTCAGCTGTACAGGTAAGATGTACCTTAAATTATTAAAATGCCAGTGACAATATAATAACATTTAACAACGGTAAGTGATTTTTCCATCTCCGAACTCTGGCTGCTGCAGCCTGCCTGTACGTGCAGTTTAAAAGGTTTTCTTGAGATGTTGCCATGCCAGCAGTTATGCCTGCTGGTAAGGGCAGAACTTGGTGTCTTTAACTTAAACCTTGCTCTTTTTCAGTTGGAACTAATACATCCTGGTAGGACCTGCTGAGAAGCTGGCATGTATTTGCTTCTGCTGAACCTTGTACGGTGACAGAAACCTTGGTGAAAGGGTAGGATGGACTGCCAGGAGTAGTAAGGACTAAATTGTACTCACATGACTTCGCATATTTCATTTGCCAGGGTTTTTAGTACAACTTTAACTGAAAGAGCAAAGGATGTGCCAGAACGTGTATGAGAAAATTGCTCAAGGAAAAAAAAATACCAGTACAAACAATAATTACAAGTCATAAAAAAATCAGGAAACAGTGAATAAAAAAATACTATTCAAAGAGACATTATATCATTAACGCTCAGTCAGGGAAAATGATAATAAGAAATCAACTGTTTCTGTTACTAGAGCAGGAGGGTTCCTTATTAGAGAAACAAAGGCCAACAGCTGCCTTATGCAACTGAATGAAATGCTGCTATTGATGTCAATGACAGCAGGGCCAGAATAAGCAATAGTCATCTCTGACACAACCCTACGGTCTGGAAAGAAGATGTTAGCATTTTGGATAGGTAAAAACCATGAGGTTGTTGAAATTCAAATCATGTTTCTGAACTATACTGGGCTTGAGAGAGTAAAAGGCAGTTTCTGTTCTTTAAATGGATTGGGCTCAATAAAACTGGTAGAATTACTCCAATTCCTAGGTTAGGTAAATGGGCCTATCTTCTTCCTTCTTGAAAGTATGAGAAGTAAGCCAAAATTTGTCCCTAAAAAAGTAATTTTTAAAAGAACTTACCAGTCACTTACAGTTAGGGATGAATTTTGGACAGTTATTTAAACAGGACTTGTGGCAAACCGCAGATTTAGTGACTGAATTTTAAATACAACGTTTGAATTTACAGATTATGAAATTTAAAGCATTAAATAAACAAAACTGCACTTAATTTTATTTTTACCATGATAACTCATTGTTTGTTTTTAACATCTACTTTTTAATATCCCTCAAAAAAAAAACCAGCAACCCTAAAATTAAAATTCCTGTGTCACACAACTTGATTGCTTGGTAAGGCCACAGTAATTGAAAAAAAGACATCCTTCTATATGAAACTGATAGAGTGTTAGGTAACATTTACATGGGTTTTGAATGCCAAACCAACTGTTATCTTATGCTTTACAAGCAGTTACATTAAAGAATGTAGAAGCAGTATTATCACACTGGTGGTTCCTCAAACGTACAAGCTAATGCACTGTGGCACTATAAAGTCAGGCAAAAACCTGCTGTGAACTTAAGAATGATCACAGATCTATTTTTGTAATCATCAGCTTTTCATCTCGGAAGTCTTCATGGCATAATGAAAGCAAATCCTCATGAATATTGCTGCAAAACCCAAACTAGAACACCAGTACACCCACACTTTGATATCCAGCACACTGGCTTCCTGAGGTAAAGCATGACCAAAATCTATGTCAAGATTTGTTATCACTAAGTTGTTAAAGTAAAAAGGCAGCCGCTAACTAATTGTATGCTGGAGAATGATGTTTAGTCTTCCTGTGGTTGCAAATAGATTCATTCCGAGTCTTCTGTCTACAGATAGAAGATACTCATAAAAACAGACAGCAAGCATGCTAAGGACATAGTGATATAGCTACGCCATGCTCTAGGTCATAAACAAACTGGATTTTGCTCTATTCGGAGATAAAAAACAGTCTGAGACTGCTTCCCCTACCAAATAGGGGAAATAGGCTCTCTCTCACTTTTTTTGGACTTCCCATTCGTTTGAAAGACTTGTTCTTCCTTACAAATTACATTTGATATTCTAGATATTATTGGAGCTGCCTTCTGGGTGTTCCAGACACACAAGTAACTATCATCAGTCATTCAGGAAGCAGCTCGTGCTCGATTCATCTGGTTTGGCAGAAATTCTTCACCAACTCCAAACACTGAGGAGACCTCGTACAGAGCTCTGACTCGCAATATGAGCGACTGGGGTGACTCTGGCATGAGGGCTATCATTGAGACAGCTTTCTCTTTAAGACTGTGTAGCATATTCCACATCCAATTGCTCCAGAACTGTTGTCATCACTCCTCCATTACGTTCCTGTCCTAAGTGGATGATAACTGGCATGTGGTCCAGCTATTTTGGTAGAAACATATCTTTTTAACAAACCGTTCGTTACGAAATAGCATCATTTGTTGCCTAATAGTAAGAAAATGAGTTGCAGAAAAACCTTCCTGTAATCCTAGCACTCTCTTTCAGCAACACATCTAACTTTTTTCTCTCTCCATTTTCACACCCTACACTGAGAAACTGTGAAGCCTAATTTTATCTTACAGGCTGTTGAATGATACTAAATAATTTCATTACTTCAAAATCACAAAAAGGCACAAGAAAATTCCTTGCTTAGAAATTGAAGCTTGACAAATTAATGCTAGATGCAAGGTGCAAAATTAGAATACTATGAGAAAGGGTGCAGTTTCAGGAGCCACTATGACCTAACTTCACCACCACCAAAACAGGGAGTTCCTCCTTTTCACAACCTACTCACTGTGTCCCCCTCTACTCATGGCCCCATGTTCCCATCTTGTGTCAAAACAGGAGCATGTTGGACTCCCCCATGACCTGCTTTTAACTAAATTAAACAGTGCATTAGTATGTGTCATAGTGATTCCTCCATAGTGAGGGAACAGGTCAGTGTCAGAACCATTACAAAGGAGAGGAAGGGACCACACATATAGGAACAGTGGAGAAGGCAAGTACCTCCACAGTGATAACAAGCCACTAGATATATGAAGCTTTCTAACTGCCCTTGGGAGTAATTATGGAAGCTGTGAAAGTTATGATGGACTCTACCTCTAAAAATTTCAAGACGAGAAGATTTTCTTAAGCGGGTTAAACTTCGATACAAAATAGAATTAATTCTAGGAAGCACTATAGACAGCTCTACATAAGAGGTCAGACTAGACGTTCCTTTAATTCCCATTAATTTACACAAATTTTAAGTACTACTTAAACAAATGCATGCAGCGCAGACCTTTGCAACACTCAGATTAATGTATGAGCAGAAAAGGGATGGCTGCTAACCCACTTTATGCAATTCAGGAAATATGGTGAGTATCTCAGCAGCTCAGCAATACTGTTTAATAGACAGGGAGGTGAGGCCAAGCAATGCATGTGGGTGTACTTCAACTAAGTTTTGGTAATTTCTCTTGAGAGTTCACGTTGTTCATAATCTCTCAGAAGACAGAGAACAGAGTATCTGAACATGCATGCTGGACACAGCCAGATCTACAGACAAAGTATTTAACAAATACTTACTGAAATAAAGATGTTAAGCAGGTTTTCCAGTGTTGGGAGCTGTGGAATCAGTTTCTGTACCACTTTGCTAAATGCTTCAAATATAGAATGATCATATATGCTTGTCAGATAAAAGCTGGAAAAAAACGTCACCACATTTTCCTTTTAGCCACATACTGTGAACATGATGCACCTTTCATAATATGAGTGAAATGAAATATTGTCAAACAGCAAGTGCCTACACTTATGCAATTACCCCTTGTGATCAAAAATCACACGTTACAATCGAAGCCTAGGGCTTCATCTCCACAAAAAAAACCCCTAGACACTGCAAACTAGACCTCAATGTAGAACTTCGGATGCAACTCCCACCTTGGTATTCTTATGAAAATATTTTTCAAATTGCAGGAGAGGAACATTACTGAGTACGTCTGTTGTGATCTACTTTTGGAAAGCTGCAGACCTATTTATCAATGCAACAATGCAGTCAATTTGCTAAGAGCTCAAAAGAGCTGGCATTTTCACAGAGCAGGTGTCTCTTTTTAGTGTATTTGTACTTGGCTTAAAGTGCTAAGAAAGACATGAAACTTGATGTCCTCTAGTTCCCAGTCTGCAGAAGTTCACTGTTTTTCATTATCTGCTAGAATAATCTGCTTTATCAGCAGACATAAGGCAAAGATACAACACTCGTCTTCCCAAGTGGTTCCAAGCAGGCTGCAGCAGTGAGGACTAGTGATTGGGAAGGGACTGTGAGGCAGAGAGGTTTCAAAGAATGCAAAAGTGATGTAGGTGGCATATACATTCTACTGGCTGGAGTTCTACTGGTTGCTGCCACTGTCCAAGCAACTTATTTGAAGACAGCAGCTGCAGCAAAAACTGGCAGGACTCTGGAGTATTTGTTATCTGTTTTTAAGTACATCTCCTCTCCATCTTTCCCTCCAAGACAGCAATCAGAAATAAGATATTTTGTTTGGCTCAGGTTGAATGCAATGTCTCCGATTATCTTTTTCCTTCATATATCAAAAGCTTGTTGTCTGCTACTTCAAGAGAACAGAAAATGGTAACTTGTCAAATAAGCTGCTCTCCTCTTTAGGATTTACTGCACAGCAGCTTTTCTCACCTGAGGTGAATCTTCTCCAATCCAGCATCTGCAAGGTCATCATTTGCCCTCTGGTGAATATCTCTTTGTGTTTCAATCTTGTGATCATCAGATAAACCATCCACTTTATGGATAAAGATTTCAAAGTTGATATCCGGGTTCACTTTATAGGCTCTGGTCACAGTAAGATGCAGCCGAGCTAATGCTTCCATATAGTCATCCTAATGAAGGAAAAAGAAAAGCTATAACTGTAGGAAAGTTCTTAAAAAAATATATAAAATCTTATGCTACTTACTTTTAGATAATGCTAAAGTTCAAGAAGAGCTTAATTTTTTTTATTTCTTACAAGTAGAAGCCTGAGACTACAACCAGCGTGTGCACCAATCTCACACTGTCAGCACTTAGGAATCTGAGATGTTAAAGCAAATTAGTTAACTTCTGAACATACCGCAGAGAGAGATTAAAAAATAACCAAGCAGTTCTTCAAGTTTTAATGACCTTCTTTTAATGTGTGTCTGTGATGTAAGTGATGTCATTTATTTGCTTTCAAAAAATCTATGCTTTACAATCCATTTGTCTGTTGATGAAGAAAGAAAACAAAAAGATAGCTTAAACCTCCTTTTTTTACCTGAGAATCAATAACAAATATCAGTGCTCCAGTGCCTCTGAAAATCATCTCATAGTCAAACGTAGGGTCAAAAAAGTCAATTTGGCCAGGAAAATCCCATATCTGAAAGTTCACAAAGGAGCTGTTGGAAACATCCTCTCTGCATATCTTGTTGGTGCTCTCCAGAAAGAGAGTCTCATTCGGCGACATTTTGTGAAAGACAACTTTCTGAATGGAAGACTTTCCACTTCTTCTCAATCCCATGAGCAGGATTCTTGGCTTAACTTCAGTACTGAAGGGATCATTGAAATCCAAAACTGAATAAAATCACACAAGAAGAACATTAATAAACTATGGCAATATAATCAGTAACTGCCAGATAACAAGCATTTGACATAAATTTTCATGACATTTTTACTTGGATATATGTAAATGTTACCAATTTTTAAGCTTAGGGAGCAGTACTACAGGCATTTTAACTTGAATTTTTGCCCCTTAGGCTATACTATCAGAAAACCTACTTCTCATTTGTAAGACAGTTTGTGTGTGAAAAACATATTGTCACATACAGACATCCTAAAATACCTAATTTTACTCTAATTAACACTATGCCACACATACATTCTAACCCAACTTTAAAAGAATATCACCTGGAAACAAATACCCTTGTCACCCGCTAGCTACATCACACTGCTGAAAGAAAGGAGTAGGTTTGTATTAGTTACATCTGTGTGATCTTCCTAAGGCAACACGAGGGCTTCCTTCCTCTTAAATAAGGACATAAATAAAAAAAAAAAAAAAATCACACATCCTAGGAGCTATAGGAAGAGGACAACTCAGCAGTCACACAGTTCCTCTATGGCAGGACTTACAACACAGTACTGAGCTCACGAGGAGTCCTTTTCTAAGGTGGTTAGGATTTCATCTGCTATCGAATAGTTTGTGTTACAATCTGTAAAAGTTTGTTATCCAAGAAATAAGATTACAACATATCCCCCGCCTATTTGCAAAACAAAGGCCTGGGAACACAGTGATTTCATTGTGTTACCCACCCCAGTTTGAAACTGGTACCACTAAACCAGAACATTTTCTAGTGATGATGCACTTATATTAGCATAAAGGTAGTTACAGGAGTAAACTATACTGTTATACCTGTGAACACATGAGCGTATAGCTATCCACACCTGTAAGCACACCAACTTAAGTTTCAGGATCTCCAATCAAACAGCTACAACAGTCTCAATTGCTTCATTTAGTTGGCCTGTAACATTGAAATGTCCAAGCTGAAGATGGTACTGCACATAGATACAAAAAGCTTTCAAACGCCTCTGTGATATCCTGTCTGCAGCATCAAACACAAGCAATGCAAAAAACCAAGTTGTCAATGCTAAATCCACAGAGCTCACAGCACAGTCATCACGTTTAAAATACTGATCAGCCAACAGGCTAAACGCACTAGCTGTCAGGCAGACCTCCTCCCATCCACTGCAGTATAGGCTATTCAACATTATTCAGAGCACAACATAATTGCCTTTCTTTGTCTTTTTCTGCTGGGATAAATTTTGAATTGCAGAAAATCAGCACATATTTGTTCATACGCATCCTTCCTGCATCTCCCTGCATGCTTTAAGTGATCAGCTTTACCCCTGAAGTATGAAAATCCAAAGCAAGAAACCTCAGCAACAACAACTCAAACCTGTCAATTTATTATATGGCTTTGTGTGCTAAAAAATTGAAAGCTTGAAGGAATCGTTTGCCTTGGAGCATGTTTTGCACCCAGGGGTGGTGATTGCATCCATCCTCCTGTGTTCCTCAAGCCTCACTCACAACTTTCAAGAACACAACAGCAGGATGTGCCTGCCAGGAGGGCACAGAACCTTGTTCAAGTCTGTCTGTGCCTCCTGAGCTTCGGTTACCCAGAATTAGGGCTTCTCAACTGAAGGTCTTGCGGCGTTAGCACAGAACATCCCTTGGCACCATCTACTGGCTTGTGAGTGGCTACGCCACTCAGTGTGGGACCGTGTCAACACAGTGACTGACAGGCATTGAAAACTCATTTTTGGTGGGATCCTAGCCATTTTAAATACATTTGAAAGGCCTTGACAGGTATTACCACTTACTGCGCTCTCGTGAATTATCACACATGAAACACTGCCAAGCTGCAGCAGGGCACAGCTGAAACTCCTTCAAGCAGAATAGCAACAGGTAACTCCATAAGAATCTCATCTTCCTAATGCAGCAATGGCCAACTTCTGCTGACCCACGGACAACAAATTTAGGAATTAATGAAGTGCAGTCAACATGCTGCTTTACTCTTCCTGTCAACCTGAACAGTGATAGTACCCTCCTGTGGCTGCAATAAACGTGTACCTACAATACTTGACAGCTATAGAGGAATAATAAACATCTGCTCTAGGAGGATGTACCAGTATTTTTTTGGGTACAGTCTTGTCAATAAAGCAAACCAAAGGTACAGGATTTAACAGGGTTTCCTCCACCCCATTCTCGTCTTTAACACGTGAATTTTCCACAGCTGCCAAACGTATAGTCACAATTTCATTAGTGTGCACATATCCATACATCATACAATTTGCATTTCGGCCATCAAAAGGGAAAATAATTTATTCAAAGCTTTACAAGAACTAGTTTGAATAAAATACTTTTTATAAAGACATATAAAGAACAGTCTTCTCGTTGAGGCTTTACGGCATGTTTCAGAAGATTTAAAAAAAAAAATCCCATTTGCTCTGTACGCAACAGAACTTACGAAGTCTAATTTGCTACGGATGTGTACTTTGTGTCCCCTTCCTCTCCCCACCACAATAACACCAACTTCCCCCTGTATGTCTTATGACATATCCTCCAAATAACAGATATGACATGCTGTGGCTGATCTGTAGCTCAACACATGCCGGTTGGCTAGACCTTACCCATGTGTACGCCAGTTTGCCAGCTGCTGCCTCGGAGAATGCACACATCTGCTTGCCTGTCCCTCTGAAGACACTTTCATTTGGTCTCTCCACTCTTCTGAATGCCAGTTTTCATCAAACTTGTATAAACTTAATAATCTTTGAGACATCCTTCATTTGAATTTGGTTAAATGTAGACAGCAGTTTCCAAAGTTCTGACCGGTGATGAGACAACCAGAAGACAGGCTACCTACCCACCTTTTCTTTAAGAAATAGGCTAAAAACTCACATGTATCTAAAAAAAAAAAATTTTAAATAACTTGTGGGTTTACATAGTTTACATTATTCCAGGCTGTTAGATTTTTATGGACTATAATACTTACTAGAAAGAAATTGCTTTATATTAAAGCCATACTAAAAAAAAAAATACAGTTGCAAGTGCAGAGTTACCGATGAGAAGAATGAACACCAGCTCTTCTGCTAGTAAGACTGTTACTTAGCTTTTGAAATCCTGCCAGTTCAAAGACAGATAAATGTAAATGAGTATCATCTAAACCTGACTAGATAGCAAGGCTGCTATGGCACTTTCCTCTGAGAGAGAGTTAAGAGATTACCTTATATGTAAAGGAATTGGACGATGCGCTGCCTGCCCACATTCCTTTGCAGAGTACATGACAACTCCTCCTTTAATTTGCCACAGAAATGCCAGTAGATGTATCACTGCAACTTCCCAGACTAGGTTACTGAGTGAGATCATAATATGCCTAAGAGAAACACTAAACTTTTCTCTATTCTGTAATGGGAAAGATAATTTTCCCTATTGTGAGTAGGGAAAATTCAATCATTTTTGCAAAGAGTGAATGTTATAAAACGGCAGTTTCTAATGTCTATCAACAGTCCTTCATAGTTCAACTTTTCTAAGCAGCCATAAAGAACAGAAGTCACGCTGGTTAGAGGCCACATCCTTTGAACTATTCACAAGTCAAACTTAACAAACTCAAAAGCTCAAACTCAAACTCTCCCGAGAGAAGCACTCAATTCCTTACAAAATTTCTTTAATTGCAGTTGTGTCTTTGCTTATGGAGTGCTATTTGCGTGCGTTGCAACATGCAAAAGAACATTAACTCCTCCTTTCTGAGGAGTTAATTGGTAACTGCACACAGTAGTCCTGACCTGTCTCACTAGGATGCACAGTACACAAACAGATATTGTAATACCTCCTTCACGCTACTAGCGATATTCATTGACAACCAAAATAGTTTTTGAAGCCCATCCTGAATTCCACATCAGTTGCAATTAATTGTCAAAGCAAGTGACTGTCAGTGCTTCACAGGCATATGCAACAGGGATGCCATGTTGGAAGGTGTATTTGTAGATCTCACCAATATTCAAAGATCCAAATAAAGCACTGCATTTCATCTGCTCAAGTGATGTCAAGCCAAAAGAAATTATTTGGCTCATGTTACCATCTGTAAGGTAACAAGCCTCTGAGTCTAGTTTTAAACTAATACAGCTAATCTTTTTTGACCACTAATGCAATTACATTATTTTAAAGTTTTAACTTTTTTTGTGTAAAGAAGAAATAGCAGTCCCAAACTTTCCACTCATGTACCTTCAAGCCCACTGACTTCGTAGCATTTCCAGTACTACTGTGACTGTGGTATTTGCAGCACTTTGGAGTACTGTCAAGACAAGAGCCTTACAAAACACATACAATGAACTTCTTCACTGGTAACAGATGGCCCGAGCCTAAAGAGTTAACAGAAAAAGCGTACATGCAATCAGGAAAGCTGTTCAGCTACTGTGAGTTCATAAACATTGCAGAAATGCCTGGTGGAAGGAAATTCTTGTGGCTAAAGAAAAGACTCAGAACCAGAAGACCTGGTTCCACTCCGCCACGAGTGCGGCACTCTGCAATCATATGTCTTAAAGCTACTTCCTTGGACACTCTGCCGACTGCTTCCCCACTTCTAAATACTTTTTAATTGCATATATCAAAAATATGACTAGGCTTTATGTAAACTAAGTGCCTTAAAGGTCTCTGAATATGATCCTATGCGCAGAGTAAAAAGATTAAGAAGAGGACAAGAGCCGTGGTTTCAGCATTCAGGCTGAAGACAAGAAACCAGTGTGGGCTGAGAAATGACCAATATGAAGTTTTGAAATCTCCTGTATGCCTACAAGCAGAAGTTAAGCTTTTACTTTTAAGCCTGGCTTCTTCCTTCACTTTCAACACACATGTATTGAAGCTGTTCTCCTTATATTGCCCTTTCCATTCTTTCTTTGTAGAAAAGTGGAGGCTGTGACACTGAATTTTGGACTATTTACTGTACAGGTCCAGGAAGAGTGAGGAGAAAAACTGGGAAAAGAAAAACCCCTTGCCCTGCAGCCCAGTGTTAAATACACAAAACACAGACCCAAATCCCAAGCCCCTTCATGACAGATGCTCTATGCCTCCTTTTGCGGAGACTTCAGAATGGAACAGAAAGACAGGGCCGTTAAAATGGACCCTTGTTTTAACCCTGCGTAAAAAAGGTCCCTGCATGGACTGCCTTCTCCTGCTATTCAGGATGCAAAGGTTTGTTTCTGTTAAGTACAATATTTTGTTGTCAGTACGAAGAAGCAATTTAAATTAGCAGTCTAACAAAGTTCCTATTGAAAAATATCCAAATAAATTCCTCTGAGGACAGAACACGGATTACTTTTCTACAGAAAATGCTGTTAGTTTAGCACTAAAGAAATACGCTAAAATATATTCTCTTTGCATAGAAATAAAGGCAATTCTTTAGCAGTTTCAAGTAAGACTTTAATTAGTCCCAGCTACAGCTCTTACAACCTAGCATTCCCACAGACTTTAACCATGAAGGCTTATACTCAAAGCACTGACCTTCTCCCCCTCCCCAAAATTGCATTACTCGATGCGATACCTCCCATGGCAGCCTGCAGGACTGGGCCTTTAAGGAGAAGGGTTCTGCATGCTAATAATCGAAGTAGCCTTAAAACATGTGGCCTTTTATTATGCTCTATAAAAAAGCAATGCTTTTTCTCTCCCTGAGATACTGAGAGTTTTCCAAGCTCCTTTGTGAAATATGTCTCAGAAGAATGAATTCAGGCTCTGAATGAAAGCAACAGGCTCTGAGCTGGCATTGCCTCTTTTTACTGAATGAGGCTGCTTTTTCCCGGTAAGTCTGTCCTTCCTAGCATCACCATCCATACCGACACGGGTCCGCAGCGAGTAACGTGGGTCCTCATATGCAGAGACAGACGGACAAGAGACATTTAGCGGAACCTGCTGCTGCGGGGACTGACATCCACAGCTGCAGAGCAGTCCTGGACACACAGCTGCGTGTTGCCACTGCCTTTTATAGCCTGACACCCAACCCCCCCCGCCCCTTGGCACACTCAAGTCACATCGCCAGGTTGTGGCCACTAATAACTCGCACCCCAGACGCGGAAAATACTGAAAGGACGTTACCCACCACCACCACCACTCTGTCTGTACGCCTTTTGCCTCCTCCCTCTCTGCCAACCCTCCCTGCTACCTGTCAGCCCTTGCCCTCACAGCTCCCTGCTCTCTCTGGCTCCACGGTAGTGCCCAAGGAGCACCCTGTCCCCATCCCATCCCATCCCCTCCCCTCCCACGGTCACCCCCGCAGCATCCCCGCTCAGCCCAGCCTCTTACTACCCGCCCCCGGCCCCGGCGAGGCCTGCCCCCTCCCTCCAACTCCTCCGGACGCCTCGTCTCCCCCACACCGCTACCCCCGGCTCCCTTCGTGCCCAGCTCCCCCTCGCCCTGCCCCGTTCCCCGGGGAGCCATGCCTCCTCCCTGACCCACATCCCCAGGCAGCCAGGCCCGACAACCCCCCCGCCCCCGCCTCCCCCGGGCAGCCAAACCTCACCTCCCCGGCGGCGGCCCCGTCCCGCCCGCCGCCGTCCCCGCCTCACCCACGTCTCCCCACACATGGCGCCGGCCCTGCCCCGCACCTCACGCCACTGCACCCGTCGCCCCACAGCCCCCTCTGAGGCCGGTACCTGTCCCCCCCCCCGGCCCTCCGGGAGCAACCCCACGGCGGCCGTCACGCCGCTCCCCGCCGCCCGCGATGGCACTCACACGCCTCATCGCCGCCGCTCTCCGCGTCCCCGTCCGAGAAGGACTCGGCCCCGTCGGCGTAGCCCGCCAAGCCCACCATCTCCTCCTCCTCTTCCTCCTCCTCCTCCCCCTCCTCCTCCTCCGGCAGCTTCCTCGGCACCTGGCTCATGCCGGCCACGTTCCCGGCGGGGCTCCGAGGAGCCCCCTCTGTCTCCGGGCGGCCTCGGAACGCGCCTGGCCGCGGGTGCGGGCGGGGGGGGGTCCCAGGTGCCGCCCTGCCGCCGCTCCCCGCCGCCGCCGCTCCCCTCCCCCGCACGGCGCTCGGCAGAGCGCGCGGCGCAGGCTGCCGGCGGGGCGCGCACCGAGCGGGCGGGGGAGGCGGCGGCGGCGGCGTGACCCGCGTCACCTGACGCGGCCGGTCAGGGGCCGGCGGGGCCTCCGCCGCTCGCCCAGGCCCGGCCCACGCCGCTGGCGCTGCCCCGCTCACCGGCGGCCTCTAGGGCCTGCTGGCCGCCGCCTCCCACCCCGGGCCCTGCGGTCCCGCGGGCCTAGAGACACCCGTGGGACCGGCGCACAGGCAGCCTCAGGGGGGCCAGGGCGGGCGAGCGGAGTGGCGGCGGCGGCCAGGTGGAGCATGTGGAGTACTGTGTCCAGTTCTGGGCTCCCCAGTTCAAGAAGGACAGGGAACTACTGGAGGGAGTGCAGCGGAGGGCTACAAAGATGATCAAGGGACTGGAGCACCTCTCTTATGGGGAAGGGCTGAGACCTGGGTCTGTTTAGCCCGGAGAAGAGAAGACTGAGAGGGGATCTAATCAGTGCTTATAAACATCTAAAGGGCAGGTGTCAAGAGGATGGGGTCAAACTCTTCAGTGGTGCTCGGTGACAGGACAAGGGGAAATGGACACAAACTGGAACACAAGAAATTCCATGTCAATATGAGGAAAAACTTTACATTAAGGGTGTCAGAGCACTGGAACAGGCTGCCCAGAGAGGTGGTGGAGTCCCTTCCCTGGAGATACTGAAAACCCGCCTGGATGCATTCCTGTCCAGCTTGCTCTAGGTGAACCTGCTTCGGCAGGAGGTTGGACTAGATGATCTCTGAAGGTCCCTTCCAACCCCTACCATTCTGTGATTCTGTGTGCCGCTCTGTGGTGCCAAAATTAACTGCTGGTGTCTTTATTACAGGAGCTCTCCCGGCCGGCCTCAAAGTCAGTCAAGTCCTTGGCATTGCCACGACCGGAGCCCAAAATGGGACTCTCAGGGCCCTCCTGCATCACCCCCACGCACTCCTCAGCCTTCAGCAAGTGGGAGACGGTGGGACTTGGGCAGGGCCTGTGTCTGCCCCACACCACTCAGCTCATGGATCCGCCGTGGGGCCCAGATGGTGCCAGCAGTGCTCCCATAGTGGTGAAAGCCATATTAGTGAAAGGTCTGTGGAAGAGGATGGGATTTGGAAGCCCCTGACAAACCGAGGTGTGCTCAGCTGCCTGCCATTGCTTCCTCCAGACCTGCGCTGTGAATCAGACAGACCTTGTGCCCCTCAGCAAGGCCCCTTCTCAGGAGTTCCCAGCGCTGGTCTTGTTGTCCCATACCAGTTTAAGCACTGGAGCATGTGTGTTAGCCCCTGGCTGTCATCCCACGCTGCCTGCTGTGCTGACTGGCATCTGAGTTCCCAATTATCCAGCAGCACATTTTCCTCTGTTTCTCTCTTACTGCTTCTTCCTGTCCCATTCTCCCTCCTTGCACTCAGTGTAATGGTTGGACTTAAATGTTCGGAGTCTCTGTGTGTTTCCCGCAGCTGATTATTTTCCCACCTCTCTGCTGCATGGCAGTCTTCTCATCACCAGGCCTTCCAGGCTGCGCTAACCCACTCGAGATAATGGAGGCACACTTTTGTCTGGGACGGGGGGAAGAAATCCCTCTCGCATGTTCCACATCATGGCAAATCTACCAATACGCGAATTTATTGAAATGCCTTTCTTTATTCTCGATTTATCAACCTGCTCGGAAGTTTTGCTTGAACAGATTAGCAATGTACCAAAAGCTTATGGGAAACATTTCAAAATTAAGTCCTTTAAAAGGAATTAGAACTTAAGTTTGGAGCAGGAATTTTTACCGGTCATGTTTTCACCATTGTGTCTTGGGACAGCCCTGGGAGGCATTAATCTGCTGAAAACTCCTGATGGAAAGAGGAGGACTGTTTTGAGGTCTGTAATGAAGGACCATCTACCTCACTCACCAGCTGACCACAACTGCGCAGAAAGGGCTATGAGGTTCCAAGGCCAGCTATGGGAAGTGGGTCTTGCCCAGTAATCTGACTGTCTGTACGAGGTTTCTTTTACACAAAGAGCTATGAAACATCACCAGTGAGAGAGAAAAAATATTTTGGAGATATAGAAATACTAAATCATGGTGTAGAAGCTCAGGAATGACAGGACTGGTTACAATGCAGCTCTTCCCACAACACTGGTGTCAATGGCCTCCTGCTTGACCACAGCTTCAAAGCCACATAGACTCCAGGCTCATCGCCAGGTAAGTTTTTAGAGTAGGGCTGACGCACTTCTGCCAACCCCTTGGCAATATAATCTGTCATGGACTCTACATAAGCTTCAGGACTCATTCCTCCTCTGTCCCTTTGCCACCGAGTTGTTTCTTGTCCCCTCTGCACCTGGTCTTTTTCTTTCCCTCTTTTTCTTTTGTCAGGTCATTTAACTTTGAAGCCTGTTGCACATAATGGCACAGCACCCAGCCTGCAGTCCCAGGACTTGTAGTGAGGGCAGGTAGACAAGGGATTGAACATATGATGCATCCAATATCAGAGGTGACTGAACTTTGTCCGCGGGGAGCTGCAGTTCATAGACATGACATACTTTCTGTTTCAGGGAGCTGAGGGGATCCCTCAAGAATTTCTCTTCCCAACAGAAAAAAAAATATATTCAGAAGAATACAAAATTGGCTGTCTGTATTAAAAAGGGTGAATGATAATTAAGCACAGGAACCGTTCCACTGATATCCACACAATCAAGGGAGCCCGTCTGCATTTATGTTTGCAGGATCATGACAGCGTCTCATCCTGCTTCTGTTAAAGGGGGAAAACTCCTCTTAAATAGAGTGGTAGCAGTTCAGTGCCAAGAACGACTTTTTCTGCAAATGTGTTAACATCTTGTTTCTCCATCATAATGATCAAACATAGCCAAAGTAGTCCTGCAAACATTTACATATATGGAACTTAATTAACATGTAGTATAACTGATATTTACACACATACTTCCGTTCCTACATCAGAATTTTACAGAATATCAAGTAAAATAAAATTCCCATGAAGCAGGCCTATCCTGAACATGGAAACGAGCAAACGAAATTGTAGTGTGAGGAATCACAACATGTTTTTATGTATTTTAGCAATTACATTCTAATTTCAGTGATGACGCCAGACTTCAAACTAGTGCCATACTTTTGACAGAGCTACAAAGCTTTGCTGAGATCAGAGAGGCGTCACAACACAAAATTCAGTCAGTAAATCTTTCCTGCGGAGCACCAAGGGTTTTGATGTGAACCTGTGGTGTGACTATTGCTGCAGGATGATGAATACCATAGTAATTGCTCAGAGAAAAATGCTTAAGTAGAATCATCTGCAAAAGCATTCAAAAGAATATATTCATCATATATCTAGGTGGTGCCTGCGATACTTCAATGTTTAGTTCATTTATGGCATCATCCTGAGGATGCCTGCAAGCCAGAGGAATGGCCTTTGAAAGCGACGTGCCTGCGGGATCAGGCATTGTATGGGGACCAGCTGCTTGCTTTCTGTTTTCTCCTTCTTCAGATCCTGCTGTTACAGTTTGAGAAATACACAACAATTTGTTGTTGTTTAGACAATTATTGTCTCACCCAATCACCCCTCCCCACCCAGGAAGGGGAATCGGGAAAAAACAAGGAAACCCGGGGGCTGAAATATAAACAGATTTAATAGAATAAGACTAGATAATTAACATTAATAACACTAATGAACCAATATTGATCCTGATAGCAATATAAAATATACAGGGATTATACTCAGCCAGTTATATCAGCAGGAAGCTGTGCACTCCCTGCAGTGGACAGCAAATCTCGGACACTGCGAGCGCTACGGCTCTGGGAAAAAGGGAAGGGCTCAGAGGTCTGGGACCAGGACAAGAAGTTCTCTGGACCATTGCCACCAAGGAAGAGAGAACTTTGCAGCAAACTTTCTAATTTATATTGAATGTGACGGTCATGGTAGGAAATAATCCTGTTGGCCAGCTTGGGTCAAGTGACCAGGTCTTGCTTCTCCTCATGCCTGCACCTGGCAAGGCTTGAAAACACCGAGACCTTGAAACCCCCATGGCCTAACTGGCTATAAAGTAAATATTTTCACAAATTCAGACACTGGAGTCTTCTAAAAGTGCAGTTTTCCCAGGCATTAGAAGAGAAATTAGTCCTGTGTCACTCAAACCAGGACACCCGCTTTTATAATTTTGCTCAGCCTCCTCATGCAAACCCCTTTCTCCTGTACTGGTGCCTACAGATGGTCCCGTCTAACTTGCCTCCCTACCAGTTTGTGAATTACCGATGTGCAGACGTAATTGCCCACACATACACATGACTTGGGTGAACCGAAGGTCCCTGGGATGTTGTACCAGCCGGAGGGGTGCGTGAGGTGGTGAGCAGGCACAGTAAGCAGAGCCTTACAGCCAGCCCTCTCTGACCTCCAGCCCAGACTTCAAAGCGCGCTGCATCGCAGTTCATTAGTGCTACTGTTTTGAGAAAGGTGTCCCGACGTCAGAACGTGGGCCAGAGCATTGCAGGGGAGGAGGGAGGTTTAGGCTGGATATTAGGAAAAATTTCTTCATGGAAAGGGTTATTAGAGCATTGGAACAGGCTGCCCAGGGAAGTGGTTGAGTCACCATCCCTGGAGGTATTTAAAAGACAGGTAGACATAGTGCTTAGAGACATGGTTTAGTGATGGTTTCTGTCAGAGTTAGGTTGATGGTTGGACTCGATGATCTGAAAGGTCCCTTCCAACCTAGGAAATTCTATGATTCTATGACACAGTGAAGTCCTTCTTCAGGTTACAGTTGAGGGAAGGTTTTCATTTGCTTCCTTGCCTCCAAGGGCCAGGTGCCACAGGTACGGATGAGAGAGGTATTTCTAGATTGACATGGTTTATGCTTTTAATGTTTACCTCCAGGAAAACTATAGGGGAAAAGATAAGCATCTGGGAAATATGCAGAGATTAAACTTTGTTCTGTTGAAGTCAAAAGACCGTCTCGGTGAACACCAGGAGCTTCAGCCGGCTCCCTGCTGGAGGGAAGGGCACCTGGCCTCCCCGAAATTGGTGTTGTAGCACCTCCATTCCTACGCAAATTATTATGAGCTTCCACAATTAAGCTGCGAAGGAGCTGTGAAGGTTCAGGAAAGCATCCAGCTCTCCAGGACCCAAGGCTGGGGATCAGGACCTGGCTTCACGCTAGCATTAGCCCACCCGACCCCTGCGGGCCGCTAGCTGCGGTGCCAGGCAGGAGGTAGGCCGGGCCAGGCCGGGCCGAGCGCGACCTTCCCCGTTTCCTCGGGTGGGGAGCGGCGCCGCACCGGGCCGGGCCGGGCCGGGCGGGGAGGAGGCGGGCCGGGCGCTGCCCGCCCGCCGCGGCCGCTGGGTGTCGCCCTCGCAGCGGGCACGGAGGCAGCGGCGGCGCCACCTCCGGGGCAGCCCGGCCCGCTGGCGGCGGAGGCGCCGTTGGAGGCGGTTGGGGCGGTGGAGCGTCTGCCGCGGGAAGCGGGCGGGGGAAGCGGAGGTGAGCGGGGCGCCGCCGGCACGCGTGGGGGGCCCCGGGCGCGGACCCGCGCCCCGCCGGCGGGGTTGCGTGGGGCTGTAGTGAGGGGGGCGGGGGCCGGCGGCCGGGGACCGCGGGGGGTGGTCGCGGAGGTGGCGGGGCTGTAGCTGGGTACGGGCCCTGCAGAATCAGCGCTCGGTGCCCTAGTAATTAAAGTGTTTCCTTATTAGGGTCCGGGAATAGTGACCCGCCCCCTCTCCTTCTCTCACCCGCGAACTCTCCGGGCTGCCGCATAGATACGGGAGCCTGTATGTATATAAGGGTTTAATTGCAGGTTTGGGGTTATAAACGAGGCGCCTTTAACGTTCCTGTTCCAACTTTTAAGGCTGCGTCCTGATGAGAAATGGAAATCTGGCTCCAAGTCATCCTTCCTGTTGTTGACATCACCTGAAAACTCCCCTGAGAATATTTCCACTAGTTTACTGCAAACAGCAGCTTCCCCTGAGGACTCGGCTCCTTGTGAGTATACGCTCTACTGATGTTAGAAATCCATGGCTACGGCGTGTAATTGTTCTGCAGTCTTCATTTTATTGCAAGCATTAATAAAGGGCTTATCACGCCCTGGGGTGTTGTGTGAGTTACAGCATAGGCTGTAGGCAGCGCTCTGTTTTTTTAAAAGGCATAACTGAGGTCTTTGTATTTTTATAGCTATGCGTGAAGTGATTGTTTGGTTTTCTGTTTGGTGTTTCATGATCAGAAGGACGTCTGCTGTTGTCTACCTTATGTTCACAGGGGGAAAAAAACTGAGAGGGGCAGAGAGTGTCTTACTGGCAGGGGGATCTTCCCTCCATTAGTTGTTTAAATGAACTTAAAATGTCCTACTAGTGTTAAAGGAACAATCCACTGGGCAGATCAGTAAATCTGTTCAAAGATGGAAAAATGTAACAAAGACTAAATTCTTATGTGGCATTAGTTAGGCAGGATCCACTGGTAGGACTGTTTGAGTGCATGGCTTGTTCTGAGGAGAATGTTACTTACTTAACTTGCTGTCAACGTGATGTGTTCTGGTGTGCAGCTAGTTTTATAACAACTTATTTTGGCAGGCTCAAGTTCCAAGTATCGTGTAATCTTCATTCTTTAGATACTTGGAAAACAAAGCGTTTCTGGAGATTATGATTACGTGTAAGATAGTTGCGTTGCAGACCACAAGACATAGCCTAATGATGCTAATTAAGAACTTAACAATAATTTCTGAGCAGAAAATACAAGTTACATCCACTGCGTGTTCCTGAACTACAGTTGCTGGGTACATAAAGTATTAGGCACCTGCCTTTAGATTTCAATGAGTGCATAATGCCTATAGAAATCCTTATTTAGATGCCTGGTATGTAGATGATGGATGCCTGTTTGTGTCAGTGAGGGCCTATTAGTCTGCGAGAGTGGATGGGGATTCTGTAACAGTAGTAATCTCATTGCTTCTCTCCTTGTTTGTTTGAAAAGAAACCGTAATAAAATTCAGAAGTGGCTTTGTGATAGTACTTAATTGGGAAAGTTTTCACTTCCCTCTGCTGCTTGATACTTACCCAGACAGCGCTATCAATCTCATGTAGGAGACTGGCTTTGAACAGTAGAAATTAAATGATCAGTAAATGATGGGTAAAATGAAGTGATCAACCTCCTGATTATCCAGGTGCTTTTCTTCAATCTTTTTTGTAGAGTTGTTTTCTTTTCTGGGGAACAGAAGCTGTGGGAAGCAGGCTCCACAAATGGGGCTCCAATGTTTACCAATATAAGGTAGTTGCAGCACCAGGCTTAGCATCATGCTCTGTCACAGGTGGCACGTTCTGCAGTTTGCACTGTCAAACTTACAGTGTTCTTGGACTTGATTAGATCTTAATAAAACAGGTACTTGCAGGGAATGGTAATGAGTGACCAAGCCTTGAACTGTATTTCTCCACTTACCTTCTGCTTCACCTCTGCTTGACTTTGCCAGTGAGTCATTTTGTGCAGTAAAAAAAAAACCTGTACTGCCCCATACTCTCTAAATCTGTATAATAGGACTAACAATATTTATCTGTTTGGATGGGTCATGTAACAATTAATGTTTGTAAAGCACTTTTGGGTTCTTAAATTGATTATACCATCTGCCAACTTGTTTTATTTATTTATTCTCATCAGTTACAGGTTTGCAATTCTTCTTTTTCCCTCAACAGTTAGGACTTTGGATGAACTTCCAGAGAACTCATAGTTCTATCTTTTCTTAGAGATACTACAGTGCAGCATGTCACTAGTGGAAGTATTTTATTTAAAACCACAAATGAAGTACCATATTCCAATGGCAAGATTGGCCTAGGGAGATATTTGTCAGACACAAATGAATTGTAAGTGCACATTGCCTGCTCATGTTGAGCTTCTCTTCAATCAACCTTTTATTTATTAAGGAAAGAAATATGTGACGACTTCAAAAATGATCTGGCCAAGAATAGAAGGTGTAGAGCTGCATTTTGGCAAGACCTCAGTCCATAACAATATAGCAAGGGGCTAATGTTCTTCCCTGCCTCCTGTCCAGCTATGTAGATCCAACTTCAATGCATACCAGGATTTCACTTTTCTCTCTCACAACTGCTATCAATATGCCATAACAAGCTGTCTTCAGCAGCACCTGCTAACAGGGAGTGGAGTAGTCAAGAGAGAATTAGCTAAGCTCTTCCTAAAGGGTCCACAAGCTAGTGATGGTGTGCAAGAATATTTGCTCTTTTTTTACTCAGAAATTATTCTTGAGATTTTTTTTCAAGTGCCATGTGAGATGGATATACTGGTAGAGAGTATGGTGTGTACGCTGTAAAGAATTATTGACAGGTTTTCGAATATCTGTTCTGTACATTGTTTCACCTGCTGAACATGTACACTCCTTTAGTACTGAGGAGAAATGTGATGAACTGAAGCGCAGCCCTACTTGCTATGCAAATACACGTTATTTAAATTTTGTACCAGGATTTTATGGGATCAGATGTCTGTCTAAATTAATTTTTTTGCTACTCCGGGTGGGGGAGAAGAAATCAACCTTCTAATCAAAACTCAGATTACAGTCTGGATAAATAATTACATGAGGCAAAGCTGAAACACCAATTTCAGTATCTCTGGCAGCTGCAGTTGCTCCTAGTGTCTGTTCAATTCTTTAGAGTTTTCTCAGCTTCCTTGAGAAGGAGATTTTAAAGACACAGGAGCAGACTGTCCCCATGTGTCGAAAGACGAGCCAGTGGGGAAGAAGACTGGCCTGGCTGAACAGATAGCTTTGGTTGCAACTCAGGACAAAAAGGAGAGTTTATGACCTCTGGAAGAAGGGGCAAGTCACCTAGAAGGACTACAAGGATGTTGTGAGGTTATGCATGGAGAAAATTGGAAGGGCCAAAGCCCAACTAGAACTTAATCTGGCTACTGCTGTAAAAGACAACAAAAAATGTTTCTATAAATACATTAGCAACAAAAGGAGGGCTAAGGAGAATTTCCATCCTTTATTGGATGTGGGGGGAAGCATAGTGACAAAGATGAGGATAAGGCTGAGATACTTAATGCTGCCCTTGCTTCAGTTTTTAGTAGTAAGGCCAGTTGTTCTTCAAGTACGCAGCCCCCTGAGCTAGAAGACAGGGATGGGGAGTAGAATGAAGCCGCTATAATCCAAGGGGAAATAGTGAGTGACCTGCTACACCACTTAGACACACACAAGTCTATGGGACTGGATGGAATCCACCTGAGGATACTGTGGGAGCTGGCGGAAGTGCTCACGAAGCCACTTTCCATCATTTATCAGCAGTCCTGGCTAACTGGGAATGTCCCAGTTGACTGTAGGTTAGCAAACGTGACGCCCATCTACAAGAAGGGCTGGAAAGAGGATCTGGGGAACTACAGGTCTGTCAGTCTCTCCTTGGTGCTGGGGAAGGTTATGGAACGGATCATAATGAGTGCCATCATGTGGGATATACTGAACAACCAAGTGATCAGGCCCAGTTAGCATGGGCTGTTGAAAGGCGGGTCCTCCCTGACTAACCTGATCTCCTTCTATGACAAGGTGACCCGCTTAGTGGATGAATGAAAGGCTGTGGATGTTGTCTACCTAGACTTTAGTAAAGTCTTTGACAAGGTTCTCCTGGAGAAACTGGCTGCTTATGGCTTGGATAGGCGTACTTTTTGCTACATAAAAAACTTTCTGGATGGCGGGGCCCAAAGAGTTGTGGTGAATGGGGTTAAATCCAGTTGGTGGCTGGTCACAAGTGATGTTCCCCAGGGCTCAGTACTGGGACCAGTTCTCTTTAATATCTTTCTCAATGATCTGGATGAGGGGATTAAGTGCACCCTCAGTAAGTTTGCGGACAATACCAAGTTGGGTGGGAATGTTGGTCTGCTTGAGGGTAGAAGGGCATTCCAGAGGGATCTGGACAGGCTGGATCGATGAGCCAAGGCCAGTGGTATGAGGTTCAACAAGGCCAAGTGCCGGGTCCTGCACTTGGGTCACAACAACCCCATGCAGCGCTACAGGCCTGGGGAAGAGCGGCTGGAGAGATGCCTGGTGGAAAAGGACCTGGGGGTGTTGGTCAACTGCTGGCTGAATGTGAGCCAGCAGTGTGCCCAGGTGGCCAACAGCATCCTGGCCTGTATCAGGAACGGTGTGTCCAGCAGGACCAGGGAAGTGATCGTCCCCCTGTACTCGGCACTGGTGAGGCCCCACCTCGAGTGCTGTGTCCAGTTTTGGGCCCCTCACTACTGAGGTGCTGGAGCGTGTCCAGAGAAGGGCAACAAAACTGGTGGGGGGTCTGGAGAACAAGTCTTATGAGGAGCGGCTGAGGGAGCTGGGGTTGTTCAGCCTGGAGAAAAGGAGGCTGAGGGGAGACCTTATCGCTCTCTACAACTACCTGAAAGGGGGTTGTAGCGAGGTGGGGGTTGGTCTCTTCTCCCAAGTAACAAGCAATAGGACAAGAGGAAATGGCCTCAAGTTGTGCCAGGGGAGTTTTAGATTGGATATTAGGAAAAATTTCCTCATGAAAAGGGTTATTAAGTGTTGGAACAGGCTGCCCAGGGAAGTGGTGGAGTCACCATCCGTGGAGGTATTTAAAAGATGTGTAGATGTGGTGCTGAGGGACATGGTTTAGTGGTGGACTTGGCAGTGCTAGGTTAATGGTTGGACTTAATGATCTTAAAGGTCTTTTCCAACCTAAATGATTCTATGATTCTATCTTAGGTATTAGTGAAACTGGACAAAAGAGGTATTTGCTGAAGTTGTTATTTTTACTGCTTTGGTTCTCAAAGGCTTAATATTTCTAAGGATTGGCAGAGGCAAAAATTATTAATAGCGAAAAACCTTTGTCAGCACATTATAGAGCATTAGATTCTGGTTACCTTCATGGTTTACCTTCCAAAAGTATAACACTTTAGGGGAAAAAATATTTTTTTCAGCCATCAGTTGAATGAGAAATACATATTTTTTAAAGCAACTATGATTTTAGCATCTTGCTGAGAACTTTAATTTGTCTGAAATTGAACCAAAGGCTCTTTTCATCCTGACACTTCAAGCAGAAAAATACCTTAATTTCTGCCTATTCGAGTTCAAACAAATAATTATGTGTGGGCCAGTTGCCATAGGCCTTAGAGTAATGAAAGAACTTCTTAAATATTCCTGTTCAAGTTCAAATGTATTTATTACAGGAGTTAAAATTTTATGTATTATACAGTGGTAAGTGGTGGGAATTAAAAAAAGCATGAACTTCAAATCTAGCTTTCTTTTCTACCTATTGTTAGCAAACCAGTGTTTGATAGGTAATAAGGTGTTTCTTGATACACATGTGATTACGTAGGAGGAATGTAAAGAGATTAATTTTGTTTCAAATTGCAGTTCGTAAGATTTAATTGATTCTAAAGCTTTTTTTAGTACAGGAGGTTCTAGCTCTGGTAGTCCCATGGGACAGCCTCTGTTTCTGACTCTGGGTTCTTGCACTCACATTGTTTGTGTGTTTTGTATGTTTTGAGATGGATTGATGAAAAGAGAGATATTTAAATGATGGTGTTATTGTTGTCATCTGTGCTTACCCTACCATGAATTCTATTATGAGTATAGTTTATTAATATTTCCATTTAGAGATTGATTCTTTAACTGGTATTAAATTTGAAAATCAAATTTTCCAGATAATTTTCGTATTAGCAACAGTGTGTGTGTGTGTGGGAAGCCTGTCCTGTGTCTTGCTGTGACCTTTCACTGAATTATGTGTAAAGGCTTCTTTCTAAACTTTCTAAACTTTTTCTTCTCCTCTTGTCTGTATTTGGTTTGTCTCATGCTGCCATTCAAAAGACTATTTGGCTTGTAAAGGGAGGTGTTCAAAAGTTAGGAAGAGCTGGAATAAAGACGTGTGAATTCCTGTACTATTTGTTGTGTAGCTTTTGAATGCACGTGTGTCATCGGGATGTTCTCTGTATTGTTGCTTCCCTGGAGGATGGGGTACATGACACAGTGATGCTCTGTATCCAAGGTGGTGCTAGTTTGGCCATACAAGTATTGTTCTTGCTTTCTGGAAGTCTAACATAAGCCCTTGAGATCCAATGCAGGTGTGCAGTCCTTGACAGCAGAGCAGGGAAGGATACTGTTGGTATGCAGTAGTTTGATACCAGGATGAAAAATGCTATTAAAGAAAAAAAAAAAAAGCGACAGAATGAATAAATGTCAATTTAGGACATGTATTTGAGAAGTGTGTGGTAAATAGAGCATTAAGGCTGCACAGGACTTTGCAGTCAAAAGAAATCTAGCGCATTACTACTAGTAGTTAATCTTGAGTGTTGAAAGAGGAAGGTGTCCTATAGAAACAGTCCTGTTGTGACCAACGAATACACTTTGGGTGGCCTAACTAATACGGCACAATAACCTGAATTCTTGCGTTACCCGGTTGTGGCGTGGTTGTCTTGGTATCCTCTGTGATGTACTTCTGATGCAATATTGAGCACAGAGCTAGCTCACGATATGGTGCAGGGCTGTAGATTGCTGCCTTGCCCTTGCACCATTTTACTTTGTTCCCATAGGTCTTCGTCACTGACCTTGCTATGTGTGGCATGAAAGTCAAGGTCCTTGCAATCAACATGTAGACTCTGTCTTACTGCCAGCACTCGTGTCTTCCTGTCTGCTCCTCTCTGCCTCTTTACTTCCTGCTCCCCAAGCCTCCTGCTGGTCCTCCAAACCCTGGGTGCATCTAGCTGGCTGTGACTGGGGATGGGATTTGGGCACGTCTGTGAGAAGTGGTGAATGGAAGCATCTGGTGTGGGTGCCAGGAGGAGGGTATGGGGGCTATGGGGTAGCTGGGGTTTGAAATGCTGAGTGTGGGCACACTAGTGGGTCTGCTCAAATCCTGAAGAAAAATTTATTTGGCGCTACGCCAAAAAAGCCTAAGCTTTTTTTATCTTATGTTGTGATCAGCACCATATTTGGAGTACTCTTCAAATCATGAAATCTTATCTCCTTCAAATCCTGGCTTAAAGCACGCTTCTTCTAACAGTCTGTCCCTCACTTTCCCTTTGTCTCTCATGACTTGCCTTTTTCCCCACCTAACCACCATTTGTTTTTGTGGAGTGAGCCACTGAAGATAAAGGTTTTGGGTACATGACCTGGCATTGCGTTGGATGAAAGCATTTTCATCTGCACTATGGAAAATGCATTTGGATTTGATGGGAATTAATTTTGTAAGGGTTTGCATCATTGTATCCGCATTGCAGTGGCATTGTTTTCTTTACCAGTTTGGGATGACGATTGCTTTAAGCCAGTCAAGAATATTTTCTGTTGGTTTTATCAGCATCTGCAATGTGACATCTTAGCAAGACCTGTTGCTAGTCTATTTATATGGTGCTAATACACTTCTGAGTCAAAATTCCCTAAATTATCTCTCATGGGTCAGTCACTGAGGAAAGTTCCAGATTTATAAAATAAAAAAAGCACCAGGAATGTATGGTCATCATATGTCAGCTCAGTATTTGAGTAACTTTTTAATAGTGATCACAGTGAATCATTTTAGGTATGTTTTACTTTTCTGAAGAGTGCGTGCGCTACGGTTGCAGAAATTGCAGCCGATTCAGTCCTGCGCAGGACGTGATCTTTTCACCATATCACTACTGTCTCAAATAATGGCACTAATATTGGCAAGGCATGCCCATTGCTTAAGACAGTTCATTAGTATATTGTAAAGCTTACATATGAGTAATTTTCCTTCATTTTCTTTCTGACTGCTTTTGTGATTAGACTGCGTCTGGCTGAAGTCTTTTGAGAGGATTTAGGGATGGGAGGCTGGGGCTGGTTTTTCTTCTGGCTGTGGAATTATCTGCCTGCCATCTGCAGTCTTTCATTGACATTATTGTTCTGGTTTAAATCCAGATTTTGAAAGTACAGCGCTTTCTTATCATTTTGCCTTTTCCAGAATTTACAGCAGCTTCTGAATTCTTGCAAGTATATTTTTCATAGCTTTTCACGGCTTCTGTATAAAATCAGACCATGCTCTTTTATGTGCCGTTTTTTCCTTTAAGTGTTGTTGGTCTCAAATCTTTACATTCTTCCTCTTTTGTTATATAAGTTCAACCTTTGACTAGCCCCCAAGATCTAAAATTTGCGCGTGTGGAAGCACAGGAAGTTCAGATAGATTTCTGTTGGCAGTCTGATGTTATAAATGTTACGCTTTAACTTGTATCATGTTATCATTTTTGTGTGCTGTCATATGGCGCCCTCCAGGTAAATATGAGTCTTTGCCCAAAAAGCTTAGTAGCATGGAAAAAGCTCAGAGGCAAGGTGTAGTTGGAAACCATTTTTCCTCCTGCTCCTGTGTTAAGCTGCCTGCAATATTCACATCTTTCATGGGTTTAGGTGCTCTTAGGTCTGCTGAAACCCAGTCTCTGGACTTGTCAGGGTTATGTCAGATGTCCCCTCAGAAAAGAGATTGTGGAGGATCAGATGTTCCAACCCTGGAACAGATATGAGTTTGCTTCAGCACAGGAGATGGTACTCCAGTTTTAATGTGTAATGATTTCTTCCAGAGGTATGCTGGTTTTGTTCAGGAATGGCTGTTTGGTATCCTAGAATGCCCTGCATTCATGCAGCCATGGTTTAAGTCTATCAGTATGAATGGGAGACTCTTGTGTGGAGTAAGCTGAAGCGTGAATTTAAAGTACAGTATTTTGTTAATGAATGATCAGCTACCAAGGGTGGATCCTTTTGTTCCACCGTAAGATTATGCTTAATCAGTTTGGAGAAGCCCAGGTTTAAGAAATCCTGACCTGGCATGCACTGGGTGACGCCATCATCCGTTTCACTTTCTCTGATGTCTTGACAGGCAAATGGAGATGCTTCTGCAGATGGATAGCTTTTTCACCAGTATGCCTGATAAAGCAGGACTGGATTTGGGGTGAATGAGGACAGCTCAGTCAAGAGAGAGGGCTGATGAGGGGGAGAGCTGTCTTAGTTGCTACTAGCCTCAAAATAAGCAAGAACAAATAAAATTTATTTACATTCTAATAACACAAAGAGCTTTAAAAAACTTACCAAGTGATCTAGATGCTTTTGACATAGCTTGGAAAAACAGAGTGCCTGACGCTAGCTGTGTGGCCATCTTCAAGATTCATGTTATTTCAGTCAACCGGAAGGAGGGAGACGTGGACATCTCTTGCTGACTAGGACAGGACTATCCATCTGGGGAGATTTCTTTCAGTTCTTTCTGCATGGTGGCCAGTGGCTGAGCAAGTCACCTGCCTGCAGGTATGATGAGCCTGGTTTGGAGGTGTAGGTGAAGGCTTTTGTGGCCTGTCTGGCTAATTCTCACTTCTGTTACACTGGCTGCCTTTCATTTGCAGGGAAAGATGCCGTATATTCTTCTTAATGCCTTTTCCTCTTTTAGGGCATCCATGTCAATGACTCTCTCAAGCTGAGGAGTGAATGTTGAATGCATGGGAAACAGGCTGAGAAAATCAGAGGAGAAAGGTTAGGAAAACCACAGCTTGAAAATTGCCTTATGAGAAGAAGAGATATTTCTTCACCCTTGTTTTGAGCCTGAGATCTGCTCATTCAATCTGATGCCTTCTAGTATTTCTCCAACCTGATTTTCCTCTACTTAATTATATCCTGCCTTCGTTTGTCTTATGTTCTCCTTCCTTGAAACTTTTCGAGTTTTGCTAAACCTTTTCTGAGAAGAGAGGGCCAGAGTTACAACTCCAGGATGCAGTTGAACAGTTGAATAAAGGTGCTTTTGGTTGTATTCTCTGTAATATTTTTTAGCACTCTCCCTGCTTTTTAACTGTGCTGATGCTTTCATAAGAACAATCCACTATAAATCCAAGATCTCATTCCTGAATCATCCAGAGCCCATCATCATGCATATGACGTTGATGTGTTTTTTCCTACCATGAATACCAGTCTGTTTAAATGGTATTGAATTCTGCTAGCCATTTTACTGACTGGTTGTTTGGTGTCATTAAGTCCTTCCGTATCTCTTTGCAGTCAGCACTTGCCTTTATCCTAAACAATTTAGTATTAACAGTGAGTTCTGTCGTTTAACTGTTGTGATCTTTCCCTGCCTGCTGTGATTCATTAGTGGGTATATTGAACTTAATATATTCTTAACACAGATGGCCATGGGGCTGCAGGGTTAGTGTCCCTCCACTATGAATACTGACTGCTTTTTCCTTGTACCATTTATTTCCTGCCTAGCTGGTTCTCTAGACAACTGTGGAATTTTCCTGTTATCCCATAGCTGCCTAGTTTCTATAATATTGATTTTTTATTTTTCTTAAGCAGCCTTCCTTCCTTTGAGGGGAATCTTTGGGGATTGGATGCGAGTTACTGTGGCCTGAGGAATAACTTTACTTCAGAGGAGCTGTGGTAACAGGCTATGTGCAAACTCACCACAAATGTGAAGTAGCTTAATTTAAACATCTTTCTTGTGTCCAAAAAAATCAGCATTTAGCTTTAGCTAGTCTACATTATAATCACATCCCAGCTTGCATCATAAAATTTTGTTTCAGTATTCTCTTTGGGATTTAGTTTTGGTCAAAGAGTACACCAGATGAATTTATTTGACGGGTCTCAAACAAAAACTGTTTAGAGTAATTCACTTCTGTTTCTTGTTCTTCGTACTTTTCAGACCAGGTTGACTATTGCTACATTTAGGCCTCCCTTGCTTATTCAGAAAGTATCCAGTCCTTTCTCAATGAGCATTTTACGCTTTGTTTATCTGGAAGCAAGATGGGACGCAACGTGAAAAGTGAACAGCAGAATTAAAAGATTGGTATGCATACTTGCACCAAGTAGCATGCTACACCAATACGTCGAAGCAGAATTCATAGGTATAAGCTCTGGTCCTTAGCAGAATTTCTTAATTGAAAAAAATCTATTTTAAAAAATGATTCCCAGATTCATTGTGTGCCTACAGAAGTAACTTAAGTGGAAAAAAAACAAACCCCAACTTTTTTCTGCCTCCTCTCAGTTCCCCCTTATTCCTGCTCACCAACACACATGCTTGAGAAGTTTAAATTGAAACTTCTGGCTTCCACACTCCATTACTCTTTCAGAGAATCTAGCCTTTCATGTCTATGTGCAGACATACAAATGAGGATGTTGCTGCTTCAATTATTAGAATCATGTCGGGTTTTTCTTCTTCTTTTTGTTTTTAATCCTCAAAGTGGAATACTTGGCATGGAAACTAGAAGCATATTTTATTCAAAATCTAGCATCCAAAATTTGGATGCATGTATTTCCAGCTTTTAAGAATAATTATTTTTTAAATACTGTATTAATATGAATTTGCTTATATATCACATATGGCTTTGTCTGAATATAATTACACGGGATGAGCTGGTTTTGGTAGCCCACATGCAAACCAAGAAAACAGGTGGTGGTGCATTCAGTAGAACTGAGCACAGCACTTAAAAAAAACCCAAACAAAACAACAAAACCCCAAACCAACATTTGAAAAGTTTGTTTGTTCTCCTTCTCATAATTTGAAATGAAGAATCTCTCCCTGTCTAAGCCGGAGCAAGTGTTGAGCAAATCATAAGTCTGCGGTGTAAAGCCTGTATTATCTGGAACCTGGTCACTGTGTTTCCCAGAGATGCAACGAAGAGTGTCCGTGAAGTGGAGATCTTGCTCTGTCTTTCAGTCCTCTCTAGCTCTCGTGAAACGTGGTTACTCTGCCTTGGTGCAAAAACCACTAAGTGCACTTTTAAAGAAAGCTAAGCCAGGGAGGGTTAGCAGAGGAGAGTGAAACTATGATGCAGTTTCTCAACACATGGTTAAAATGTGGGCCACAGTATTTTACATTAAGATGATGGATTTTCCTATCATTTTAGGGAGGTGTATACCATCATCCTCCCCAAAATACTAAGATTTTGAAATGCATTATCATACAGGCAGTGTCTCAGTCTGATTGTTATTAGTAAATTTACATTTTAAATTTTAATATAGCAGGCAAGTGTCTTGCACGTCTGTGCTATTTACTTGTAAAAAACAAACAAACCCTCAGTTGATTAGTTTTCATGCTTCAGATTTTGAGTATGGTTATTCACTCTTCTGCTAACAGAGGAGTTTCTCATGGCTTGTGTATCTTAAACTTACTAGTTCTCCAAATATACACAGTCTTTCAAGAAAAACAGGATAGGGTAAAAGTATCTGTAATGCACAAGTTAGCAGGTTTTACCAAGTACCATTAAAAAATCACTTCTCTTATGCTCTGTAATTGGGATTTTCAGGCCTTGCTTAATTGAAGACCAAGAATAAAATTATACTAAAATAATAACTCTTCTTTTAACAAAATTATCTTGGTTTGTATTTGAACAGTATTGCCCACAGACAGGTAATTGTCAACAACTTGTGTGTAGTAAAAATATAATTAGTTTACTGTATTAAATTTCAGAAGGGCAGACCTGAAAAACAAAACCTTCAACTAGTTTTTGCATTATTAGATAGTTTAAAGATGGATGCTTATTATCCTGGGCTTTTTACAAATGAAATTTTATGCCATATTTTGTAATAGTAATGCTGGATCAGAACCTGATTTCCCTGCTTGTGTGACTGATCTCATTTAATTCAGTGAATCTGTTTACATGAATCAGACTCAAAGATTTTGGCTTTGTATGAAGAACAGAAGGAGTTGTAGTAGTGTAGTCGGCTTACACTTAATATCTTAAAAAAAAAAAAAAAACCAAAAAACAACACTTGTGTTTCCTTGTCCCATTGTATAATGATTTTCAGTGAAGTTTCATATTCCATGAAATGAAATCTGTAGCCAAGATGATATGATATTGGACAATTTTTGTAATTCAGCATGCAGGTCTGTGCTGTTGAAACAATAGGCTGAGTGTTTTACGGTGCAGATAGCGTGACTAAAATAACGTGTCTTGCAAAAGAAGGTGCAGTGCCTTCTCAATGGAGAATGTTCAGCAGAGATACCTGTCAGCTCTGCATGGTATGTTACAATCATGGGAGTAGTAAACTAGATAAAGAAAATCTCAGCTTTCTTTCTGTTTACAAAACTGGCCTTGTGGAGGAATTGGAAAACAAGAATGCAAATAGATAATATGCTTGCCTTGTCTTTTTGTCCCCTCTGTTCTTCCTCCCTGTATTGAGCCAGAGATAAATGGGCAGACTTACTGTATGAAAAAGAAAATGGCACTAGAGTAAGTCTTCCTTTTCCTTACTTTTCTCTCTCTGTTCTATACACTATTAAGAGCTCATGGTTGTCTGGCAACACGGCTCCCATGATAAGGTTTGATTCAGCCTTGTAGTGCCGACAGAGCAAAACTATGCTGTAACTCTTCCTTAATCATGTTGCAGTAGCTGCAAGTCCAAAGATCAGCATAGTTCAGGAGTGAAGTTTGATCTTGTCTGCATTTGGCCATATTAGGACGCTGTTTTGGTTTTAAGGAAATGAAGATGTCCTCCACCTTTTCTCTGGCGCTGTCTCTTTCATTTTTCCAAGCAAAATTCCTCTTTGTTTTGTGCTACTTGCAAAAGTTTCTCTGTATTGTTCCTCACCTTTGTCTTCTCCCCTCTTTTGTCTTAGATGTAATCTCTCATCCTTGATCTGTGAATTGTCTGGTTGTCTTTGATCTGTTCCTCCTCCCTTACAAATCTGTTGTTTTGCTTGTTCTGTTCCTGGCATTAATTAATGAGAGTTGAGTCACCACTTTGAACCCAGTCAAACCATTAATAGAGCAAAAGGTAATTTAACAAACCTTTAAAAAAGAATTTGTGAGAGAGCAAAAAAGGATCCCTGTCCCTCTCTCATGCTTTTCCAGGTGCTCTTTATCGGATTGGTTGTTGTAACATGTCTTCTGAGGCTTTTCAAAAGCTCTATCATCGGGATTTTCTTCCTCACCCACTCTTCTAGGCTTTACTTGTCTCTGTTTGCAATCTCTTTTTTTTTCTGCTTTCACTTCAACCTTAGTAATGTTTGGGTCTTGGGGCATATTTTTGCATCTCTGACTTCTTTTAAGGCTGTCTGCTCCAACGTCAGCACCTCATGGACTTTTCTGCTTTCTTAGGCTTCCAGTCCTTGGCAGTGCAGTGTTTTTTTGATAACACTGGTCTACTTTGTTCCTTGGTAGGAGTGATTGGTGAAGGAGTATCTTTTTGTATTTTATTGGACAGGAACTGCTGCCTACTTGAAATTTTGTTGGTTTTTTGTGGTTTTTTTTTTCAGTATGTTGTAAAAGTGTAAGTGGGATCTGTCTGGAAAGAGCATCCTGGAATATAGGGGGCACAAGGGTCCTGAGCTTCATGAGGGTAGGGAAAGAGAAGGCCAGGAAGAAAATCACAGAATCATAGAATTGTCTAGGTTGGAAAGGACCTTTCAGATCATCGATCCAGCCATCAACCTAACACTGACAAAACCGTCATTAAACCATGTCTCTAAGCACTATGTCTACCTGTCTTTTAAATACCTCCGGGGATGGTGCCTCAACCACTTCCCTGGGCAGCCTGTTCCAGTGCTTGATAATCCTATCAGTGTGGAAATTTTTCCTGATATCCAATCTAAACCTCCCATGGTGCAACTCGAGGCCATTTCCTCTTGTTCTAAAATCCTGCCTGGTTCTGGGAAAACGATCCAGGAACATGATGTCCCTGTAACATGGGCCTGCCCTTTTCTATTATTCCATCATTGGTTTTGGTTTTTTGCTTCATATTTCCATTCAGGACCTGGGCAGCCTTTGTGGGCAGATAATGTGGATATTCTCCATGTGGTTAACACTACCTTGCACAAGCTCATTCCTTGTGAAATATGAAGGAGACTGAGATAAGCTGAAATTTCAAAATATTTATTAACTATAAAGCAGGTACACTGAACTGCATGATCCTTTCCAGTATGTGAAATAAGGCCAAAACATTTATTTTTGTTGTAGACAAATTAGAAACTTAAGGAGACTGAAATGTGTGTGACAAATAGCATTGTCCTCCACAGTTCCTACCAGTGCCTGACCAAGAAGGTGCTTGCACTGAGGAATCCTGATGTTACAAAGGTGCTGTAGCCTGGCCTGTGTAGTAAGGCTTTTCCAGATTTTTCTTCTTTCCAAGCTGTGTGAAACCTCCACAAGCATTAAGAGGCTGAGTTTCTTTAAACCCAGCTTCAGTTCCCAGAGAGATGGCTTCCAGTGCAGGGTTGCTCCTTTGGGTTCCTGCAGGGCTGGTGAGTGCGCGGGAAGAGGTGAGGGAACAGGGGACAGTGAGGTGGAGTGGGGGCATTTGTGTTCTCTTTGCACTTTCAGCTCCCTGTACTTGACACAAGTACAAATATTTCTGGATGATGGACCTGTGACTTCTTGCACATAGCCATTAGGGCAGAGTCTTCACTGGGAGCTGAGATTCTGTTCTGCTAGAGGAGCAGCCTTCAAGAAAAGCAGTCGCTGTAGCAAAGACTCTCTTTAATCACCTAAAATTATGTTAGTGGTGTTCATTTTTATCTGTGTGAAGAGCCTGCTGGTATGGGAGACTTTTATTTTACCTGATTGGGTATCACATTTTGATGTGGCAGATAGGATGTGTCTGACCAGCATGCTTTGGTAAGAGAGTAAACATAGCAAGAATATACCCTAACCCACCAATATTTTCTTAGGTCTTTTGTAACATCAAAGCACCCTTGTGCAATGCTCATTATAGTCACCTGATGCAAGATCCGAGGTTTTGTGATACCCACTTCCTTCTGTTGTTCCTATGCTTGTACAGCTGCCAAGATTCTCAAGAGATACGTGGAAGAGCAATGTGATACTCAAGGTGAGTTGTGTTTAATCAAGCTGCAGCCTGTACTGAGAGAGGTTGCGTAAAATTAACTTAGTTACTTGGCGTAAAAGTACTTTGTGTTGATGCATAGCTTTTTAAAATTAATTAATTGAGATCCTAGTTCACACTATAAGTAGAACAGGACAGGAACATATGATTTTGTTTGTTTTGAGCTTGGTGTGGAGGCATTTCTCAGGAGTCAAATGCTGAGCTGTAGGTAGCAGACTGTTGCTCTGCATGGCCTTATCCTGCCAGAACAAATGCAGAAGGATGTTTTGGGAACTGGGCTGTTTGATGGGTTGGAACAAAAGAGCCCTGAGGTAGGGTAACATAAGTCAGACTTTTGTTACCTGACTGAGATTCCCACCACTGGACTCCTGCATGGTCTGGGAAAGAGTATTCTGCAGAAATTCCAGAGAATTTAGCAAGCATTAAAGAAAAAATAGAGGGTGCCCATGACCCACTGAGAGCTCCTTTAGCTCCAGAGCTGCCACGGGATCAGGCAGGGGGATCATGATTTCCAAAGTATTGTTTATCATTACCTGTGTGGAGATTACTCACAATTCTCACCTATGTGGATACTGCTGTGAAGGGCAGCTTGACCATCCATCATCTAGAAAAGATTAGAAAAAAAGAGCTCTACTGCTAAGTGTCAGCTGTTGTATAGCATTACCGCTTCATGGGTTGTAGTACAAGACTACTTTTTGCAGGTACTGTTTCTTATTATAATCTTCCCTCTGGAAGAACCTGGAGCATATCTGTATCTGCGTGGCATCTGACTCTTCCTGTCCCTGACCATTGGTTGACAATGGTGAGTGCATTATGTGCTAAAATCTTGTTTCTCTGGGGAATCAAGTCCCCAGTTCAGGCCCCCAAGTCCAGAACTTGTCAAACCTGTTGACCTTTTCCCATTTTTTAATAATTTTAGACATCTGCCTTCCACCAATACTCTGTAATTACCTAGGGTTAAAGTTAAGCTGTTCCTTTCTGTTGCTCGAAGCATCCAGTGGGAAAGACTTCAGGTGACCTTCAGACTGGTGTAGGACATAAAGCATGCATATGTTCCTTCCCTGTAATTTGGAAGTCTCATCCATGTGCTTTGTCAGACTTCTTGAAAGGATATGTTTTTCCTGGTTCATTATAACCACCCTGGTGGGTGATGTGCTGCACCAAAGCAGGTTATTAACTGACTTAAAAAATAAGAGTGAACTGATTTTTCAGGTAGTTATTGCCAAGTTTGTCTCTGTGTATAGGATAATTCCCGTGGTGCTATTCTGTCTTTGCAGCTTTAGTGTTAAACCCTGCTTCAGTTTTAATACTTCTTCGTCTTCTTCGCATTAACTGTATTATCTTTTTGTTTCAGTAAGAAAACCTTTAGGAATTACAAATCCAAATGTAACCCTATTGTACTTATGGTCATGGTACTCACCGTTAGGTCCTTTAGCCTGACGCATTAAAAACCTCACTGACAAAATGAATGTATAAGAGGAGCAGAATCATGGAGACTAGTGCCCCTGTTCTTGACTACCTGTGTTTATTTTATATCTTGTGAAGTACCAACAAGAACATTGTGCAAGACAGATGTGAGCATCACAGCATTGCATCCTTGGATATGAACAGTTGGTGAAGAAAATGAACTTTCAATTATTGATTTATTTATGTTTGCTGCACAGAAATTGCCTTACTTTGGGTTGAGTCAGATATCCTCAGATGTGTGTGGAGGAGAACGTTGCTGCTGTACTGTTTCTCCTTCAATAGTTAAACAGCTCAGGTTGAATTGAGGGTATGGAGTCGTTCAGGCTACCTGTGTGGAACACTCCAGTCTGGTCCTCGTTTATCTGGTGGTTGTGTCTTTGTTTTGTCATGGGAAGAAATACTTGAATACAACTTTAAAAATTTCCCATTTCTAACATAGCTAGCTACCCAGTTTATTCATCTTGATATGCCTAACTAAAGATCATCAATCTGTATTGTGTAAGTCACTGAATATATTTTAGATGGATCACAGAATCACGGAGAGGTTGAGGTTGTAAGGGATCTATGGAGGTCATCTGGTCCAACCCCCTGCTTGGGCAGGGCCACCTAGAGCCGCTTGCTGGGGTTACTTAGTTTCTCTGCTGTGTTTTGTTTTGGTGTTATTTATCTAAATGTTTTGAGTGTTCTGTATCTTAAAAGGAATTCATGCACCCATACCTTAAGGCTCTGTAGTGCTTAAGAAGGATATTTTAACCTCTTTTTGGTTGAAAAATTATGCAAGTTTTGCAGTAAACAGTGCTCCATTGGGCAAGATCATATGTCAATTTTGGTACTGTACAGTCCATAAAAACTGCAGATAATGGGTACACAGATGGCTTGATTTAACAGACTGTGTCATAAGTGTGGCTGAGAAGGATGGAGCTGGAGGGGGCTGGGGGTGAGATTTGTCTCAAGAAGTAATTCTACAGGCAATATATGTTTTTTTGTGGTTTAGGATGTTACTTAATACTTGGTATCTGAAGCATTTGAATGTGAAGGAGTTGGAAAGGACTAAGACCTTGGTGAACAATTTCAGCTTTCCTGATGCCGTGTACAAGATGTAACAAGAGCAGGCATGGCATGAGATGGTCAGTGCAGCCAAAAGCCTTTCGCAGAAGTTTGCCTTCAAACCTCCGTCGGTGAGGTTATTCATGTCCCATGCTGGGGCTGTCTTCACAAATAAGCGTGGTTTGCATAAACTACACTTATTCCTGGACTCTCAGGTTGTAACATCTGAGTCAGCAACTGTGTCCTACTAATACATTCAGCCCAGCACGTTCTGATGAAGCAAAGATCTCATCCCAAAACCTTGCCGCTGTCATTGCTGTGCAGTGTGTCCTAGCACATGCCTTTTCTCAAGCATAACCCCCCTTCTCCCCCCAAAATCTGCAATTGTAAAGATTCTACTGGCATGTCAGCACACATCTTCAAAGAACCCGAGGGGCATTTTTAATGAGAATAGCTTTAGAATTCCTGGCTTGATTTATGAAGAAAAGAAAAAAAAAAATCACAGAGACAGTATCCTCTTACCTATTAAAATATTTGCCTTCTACTTAATGGTGTTATCAGCTTAACTTTTGCAGACGCAAATTGAATAACCAAATTTTTACCTCTTTTCCACTTAGAAGTATAGACACTTTCTCTGCTTAAATGCCATACAATTCCAGAGAGAGGGAAGTGGAAAGGTAAAGGACTAAAGGTCTTTGTTCTAAATTATGGAAGAAATAAACATTCAGGACTTCAGCATTGGATGTTTCCTGCAAAATTTTTAGCAGGTTGCTGTACTGTTTTAAGGAGGTTTTTGTAACTTTTACAAAATGAGATGAACAGGGCAACAGGTCTTTGCATTTAGTTCCCGTTCATCAACCTAGCTATATTAATGCATGCGTTTCACTTTTTTGGCATCTGTTTTTGAGCAAGGCTTTATGTTACAGCCACAGAAATGAGGCAAGTACAATCATTCTGCATTATTTATATTCATATATTCATAATCATAATTCGTAACCCTGTTTACGGGTATACAAAACTACTCCAGCTCATGCTGAGGACATCAGTTACAACAGGTGCCCTGAGTCCTATCTGCATCTCCCTTGCCTTTCAGAAAGTGCCAAACCTGTTCTCATTTATGCTGAACCCAGCCAGTAGACATAATTTCTCACTGTTCAGTAACACCTCCCTCTCCTTCCCCCCCTCCAAAAAAAAAAAAAGCCTGACTCCCAACATTCCTGTCATGTCTTACAAATATTTGTGTAAGTCCTTGGCAAGAAGCTGACTCTGTTCCTCACCACTAGCCAGTCCGCTTCTACGGCCTTATATGCCTGTTTCTTCCAGCACTTATTCCTGTAGTTCAAGCACCGGAGGAGGTGCGTACAGTGCTATTAAATACCCTGAATACAAGTCCTGTGGATCATTAGCATAGGCAAGTAGTATGAGAGAATGGAGAGGCATGGGGTGCTGCTGGATATTTGGTTTTCTGTGGCTTTTATTTAAAAGGGAAATTAAACATGAAAAGCCGTAAGAAAAGAATTCTGTGGTGCAAACCTTAAAGATGTCATCGTGTATGTGTTACTCTGTGGGAGACGTGCCTTGTGTGGTGCACAGGACAAGCAGGGACTGGGCAGGGCTCGGGAGAGGTAAGAGTGTGCTTTTGTGTGGAAGCTGTGACCTGGAACCCAAGAGCAGGCTTACACCATCGGGAACAACGGTTGACTAATTCTGGCAGTTCCTGCCCTCTCTATGATTTGCTTTTCAGCGTTAGTGTTATATTAACTCCTTCGGAGCAAACGTGTTCCTTAGATTTCTTGTTGCACTCCCAAACCGGCACATACTTCAAAACCAGGATAATTTTCTGTACGTCCTTTTCTTTTGCTGTATTTTGTTGCATGAATTTACGCTGCACGTAAATCTGGAAAAAATGTGTTTGAGGATTTTTGTTTCCTCATTTTAATACCTATCACTGCAGTACTATACCAAGGGGTTAGATCTCTGGGGAAATTTCTTTGTACTACACTAATGATGGTGAATTCATGTCAGTTTAAATCCAGGGAATGAAATAATAACAAGATTTTTGTCCGTCGTATGATCCTGAAGAGAACTACTTCTGGAAGTGCAGAGAAGGTATTCTTTGAGAGGAGACTGACACTCTGTTGCAAAGGTTGCACAAATGCCAGGTCCAATATTCGGTTAAGAAATTTCTGGCTTCCGTCGGTTCTGCAGACTTTGATTCAATCTCATAATTGTTTTTTGTAAGCTTTGAATCAGAGTAGGCAAGAGCAATATCCTTCTCATAGTAACAATGGTAAAACCTCCTGAAACTTCTGAAGTGAATTCCGGGGTATCCTCATCCTGGCAGGTCTCTCAGTAAATCAACATGTAGTCTAGCAAGGAGGAAACTTTTCAAGTAGAACTTTTCCTAAAGCAGATGAAAATACGCATCTGTAGGTCTCAGTTGCCAAATCTTGTTAGTATAAAATCTCAAATGCCTTGTAAGAGAACAGCTACAAGTCTGTTGATGTAAAATTGCAAGTATGTTCTCTTGTGTAAATAATTTGTCAATATTATTGGAGGTACCAAAGTAGAATTCTGGCAGAAATTGTGTTTTGTAGGACAGGAGCAGGATCGATTTCAGATTCTTCTTTTCTTTAGCCTTTGCGGCTTCCTGCTGAACTACCTTTTTTTTTTTTGGTTGTTTTGTGGTTGGTTTTTTTAGTAGCCTGAAACACATTCCAGAAATGTCTGTGTGAGGGAGAAGAGTAAGAGTGCCAAGGCTGCTGATGAATAAGAGACTTTGTGATGAGTCTTGTAAAATCGGACCTTTTCATTCAGACAGTGGTTCTCCATTACTGAGTCCTTTGTTGCCTTCTTTTGAATTGGAGGGGAGAGGAGGAGATGTTAAGTGTTATCCTGCAACACTTCTCTCTAGCCTACCTGAATTACCAGAGGGATGAATTGCTTTGACTGGGGGGGGGATGGGGAAAAATGCAGAGGGAGTTGATTGACTCTGTTAAATCTGAAGATGCAGCAATGGTATTACTTCACTTCTAAAACTACCCAGTTTGGGGAAATGTAAATTTACATTGAAAGTTTGTTTTTTGAACTATATTGATCTGGGCTGAGAGATGATAATGAAAATTTCAGTTTTAAAATCAGTATTTTTTAAATAGACATTCACGTCTTGCTGACTCCCAGTCCCTTGGAATAAATCTTTCTTGAAGTTGAGTGGGGTTTTTTTCAGTTCTAAACTATTTGCAACAGTGTTTTTGGAATACAAACTTGGAGCTTCCTACAAGGTGAATTTGGATTGCATGTATATTTTATCTAGGTGATGTCAGAATCCTAAACATACAGTTTTTCCCTGCTGAGCACACCATATTTATTACAGTTTACCTGGTAATAACAGCTGGAGAACAACTGTGGTAGCATCTGACTTAACTAGATGACATGTAATGTGTGGTCAGGGCTGCAGCAGCTGTGTCCCAGGCATACACCTTGGTAAAATTATCCCTCACACCCCAGATGACAGTATCTGATTACTAGTAGGTAATAATTAATATGTAAACATTGGCATGTGAGAACTGTATGAAGGAGCTGCCTATAGTTTGTCAGTTTTCGGAGTCCTTGCTTCTGACAGTTAGCAGTTCTGCAGTTAGCAGAATTGAGTTTCATAAACTTGTCTTTAAACCTTAAGTCTTCATTAGGTATGACAGGGTGTCACGCAAATGTCTTTGGAATGAATCTGTTCACCTCGAGAGAGAAATGCCTTTTAATAGTTCAGTACCTTTGCCCCTTCAATTATTGCAGGAGTTCCTGTTGTGTCCATTTGTGATGTTTCCTCCTCTCCAAGTTGAAGCGTGCAGCTCTGTTGCAGCAAATGCTGCAGCATCCTTTCAGCAGTGCCGCCAGAGCCGTCCGTCTCCAGCTTCAAGGGAGCTGCCCTGTCTCCACAGATTGCTTCCAGCTTTTTGTCTTGGCCGCTGGTGTGTTGGCTTGGCAGTCACTCTCATCTGTGAGAGCTTTTTAGAAGACACTGATCCTCATTTTGTATAAAAATCTTCTGGACAAAATGTTTAACTGGGGAATTAGGCTGCTGCTTTCCACGCTGCATCCAAGTTCTGTGTTTGATTCCTTTATAACGTAGGAGGAGTTTGGCTGGGAAGACTGCACTGCCCCTCCATGCTGCTTGTCCTTCTGAACAGTTGCAGCAGCCGGCATCCCTTCAGATCTCTGGGGGAGACCTCGTAGCATAGTGGCAAACATCTAAATCTTTTCAGTGCTAGGGGGAACCTGCTCTGGCAGGGGGCTTGTTGGAGAGCGTAGCAAGGTCTGTGGCTACATGGGACCTCCTTCCTTTTTCTTCCCCACCCCCCCTCCCCACCCTCAGCAAGAGAGAAACCAGAAGTGGGTGCAAAAGGATGCAAAGGCAAGGCAGCCTCTTCTCCCCCTACCTTTGAGGGAAGCATCCTGGTAGCCCATGCCACCAGCTGCACCTGACGTAGAGGTCCACTGATGCCCTTTCCCTTCTCCCTGCAGACTGAAAGTGTCAGATGCACTCTCTGCCCTCCCTGATGGTTTTGTTGGGATAGGGCATCCCAGGAACATAGTCCCTCTGAAGAGCCCTCCTCCTGTCCTGTGCACATTTACTGGGGTGGTGCACGTCTGCCAGGCTCACGCACCGTGGACGAGTAAGTAGCAGATATGGTGATATGCTCCTGATTTCTAGCCTGATGATTTTCTGCGTGAAACCTTGCAGACTGATCTGGGGAGGAGAAGACAAGCATGCTCCTCTTTTTGGAATGCTTTTCATGATTAGTTTTGTCCTCTGCCCTGCAAAAGCTGATGTTACAGGGATAAAACGTTTTGAAGGGAATGAATAACCTGTCATAAGCCAGCATTGCTTCTTTTGCTCACTTGAGAGAATTCATTACTACATCTGTTGTTCTAGCTGGGGAGCGCAGCACTGGCTTTTTGGGAGGGAGATAGCAGATCACTGCTGAAAAGAGACACGTAGACACGTGGTGCTCTGCAGATGTGGTAAGATACCCTCTTCTCTTGTACCAGGAGATGACAATCTCCCCCTCCCAGCAAAGGGACTCCTTCAGCCTTAATCAAATAGATAACACTGCTGTAAAAGTGAATCTCTGTTCTTAAGGCAAGATAGAGGAGCTGGTATCCTCAGTTTTCTTCAGACCTTGCCCTGTTTTGTTATGAGACCATAGAAAGTATTGCTTCAAGTTAGAAAATACCGAATATTGTGAAAATTGCAGTGTGCACCTGCCCAAGAAAAGTTACAGCTGTATATATTTCACTTCCTGCAGAATAGTGTGGAAGGGAGGAATTTTCTGCCCGATCTAAAGGTTTGGGGGTTTTGGTTTTGTTTTTTTGGTTTTTTTTGTTGTTGTTTTTTGTTTGTTTGTTTGTTTGTTTTTTCTTAAAGATTGGACTGTTGCCTGGTGTTACTGCTGCAGATCTGCAGGACTAATGTCCAGACCTGAACACGTTTTTCAGGCTTCTCTACTCTCTCATCGCTGCTCTCCTCTCCCTGACCCCAGCTTGCCACTTCCTCATCCATTTAATGAAGACAGAGGGCTCTTTATTTTATGATACTCAAAATGTAATATGATAGTGTTGCAGAAGAGCTAGTGGAGTAGGCATTACCAGGTGTTTGGCATTTTCTATTTCGGGGAGATCTGTAGTTTTAAGAGTGGCTTCTGTCTTACTCAGTCCCCTCCATAAAGGAAAGGGAAGGCAGGTTGGGGATGCCTTGTAGTGTGGCACCATCTGTGCAGCCACAGGCCTTCCCAGCGGCTGCAAGTGGATGTGGATGGTGTTGTGAGTTAGGTCCCTCTTAACCTCCTGAGGAGGAACGATGCCTACTGCTTAAACAGAGGTGAATGTGGAGGTGAATGTGGAAACCTCAGAGCCGGAAAACCAAATGGATGTGAAATCCCGTGCAGAATCTCCAAAAGATGCAATTTTAGACTACATTTTTTCATAAGGGAAGTACAGGCAGATCTGTTGTCATATAAATGCATTGGGATTGTTTTGTCTCTGTCCCTTCAGGAAAGAAGAAGCTACAGTTTTACTATAGGATGTGCTTTTAGCTTGCTGGTCACGTTATCTGATGCAGGTATTCCTGCTGTTTCTCTTTCACCTGTTTCACTCCAAGTGAGCCTGCACTGATTACAGTGTTGTCTTCTCTGGCGGGCAGACAAATAAGGCAGGACTGATCCAATTGTTGTTTCATAACTGCTTCTTGGAAGACACATTCATCATTTCATGGACAAGTTCAATAACTAGAACATGTTTTCTTCATTTTTGAAAATGTGGCTCATGAAACACATGTTGTTCTTTGGAAGTAAAGTGCGTTCTAATGCCCAGTGAAAGCCTCTGACAAAGAGAACATGGATAGCCTACAGGGAAAAGTAGCTTAATTCTCCTGTCTTTAAAGATTATTTTCATTTTGGAGCTTCTCTCCCAACAATATGACTAAAATAAGACCCTGCCAGTTGTTGTCTTAGGCAGTTGAGCCATTAAGGCAGTTAGGATTTGGAAAGCTCTTTCAAAATGAGTTAACATCAGTAGCAGCCTACCATTCTCTCAGAGAAAGACATTGGTGGGGTTTTTTTCTTCTATCAAATTTTGTATAGATGTTTTTAAAAGGCTTATTGTAAATATTCCCTTGCTGAAGGAGAATTCAGCCATCATTGAATGTAATTGTATTCCCATATGAAACCATCCTTTGGGCCATTACTATCTTGTATGTCTTCTGGTAAGTAGATTACAGGCATTGTAAGCCTTGGAACTGAATTCTTGCTACAGTCATTGTACAAATTAATTTATTTAAAAGTGACAATGTTTTTTCATATTCTACCAGTATATATGCTTCTTAATATTCTCTAACCTCATTCATATCACAGATTAGTTAGAGTTTGGAAGGGACCTTCGGAGATCTGCGGAAGCTGCACACTTTGGACGTTAAAACAGCACTTTAAATAACCCGACAAGAACTAAATTCTCATACACTGTGCTATTCTGATTGAAGATGAAACCACTTTCAGCTCAGAAGCTTTCAAATGTATTGCTGATCTCCCAACAGCAGCACACCACTATTGATTTCATCTCTAGTAGTCATTTCAGAGTTACCTTTACGTCATTGCCATGTTTTTGTCTTTCACCCTTGACTGAACTTTTGAGCAGTGAGCATCTGGTGAAGGTGATGACAGCGATAAAGGCGTAACTATTCAGAAAGAGGCAGCAAGGATGTTGGTGGCAAAGGGTTTATGTTGAGCCTTTGGCTTCATAGGTGGAAGGTGACACAGTGTGATCTTGTCAGAAGGTCAGTTGTTCCGAGAATGACTGGACACCAGGGCATTGCAAGATTTGATCTCATGTTATGAAGAGAGGTCATGCTGGTCAAAATTTCAAGCTAATAAGTAGTCATCTCTTGATTTTTACTTCTAAAAGGGGCCAGCATCTCCTTCTGCCACAAAGCTAGCCTCCAAATAGCCAGCCTCTCCTCTACCTCAGAAGCCTCTCCTCTACCTTTTCTCTCCTTACTAGATGTTGAGTTGGCAGTGGACTACCCTGATGATCCTGTTCTTGCCTCTCTTTTCTCCACGGCAAACCTACAGCCTGTGTGTACCTGAAAATGTGTGTAGGTCTCAGGTCTCTGCCTCTCTTACCTTAGTTGCTTTGCTATCTGTAAAATCACTAATGGTCATATGTTTAAGGAATGAGTCCTTGATTAACTGATTTCTAAGTAATGGCACAGTAATAAACACAACCATCCAGGTTGAAATGACAGCAAATCCAGTAATTCACCAATACTGGGCTAAGCTTAATATCCAGGTGCGCTAAGACTTACATGACCATAGTGACCAAGCAGGCCAGCAAGAAGCCAGGCATGGCTCTTTGGGTGAGGAGCAACTTCAACCAGCTGAGGGGCTCAGGGAATGTCAAATTCCCTGATCAGACAGTCCTCCTTTACTGCTGAGCTGCAGAAGCAGTGCCTGGACTTGTTAACCAATGGCCACATCCCATCTCTGCTCCCCTTCTGTGCTTGTTCTGTCCTTGGTGTGCTCAGGCATGGAAATACTGCATAAGGCAATACTAGCCCCATGCTTACACCTCTGTTGACGTGGCTTGTCAGTCAGGAACTGATTATTCTGATTTTGGAAGGTATGGGTGGGTGGTGGTGTTGGAGGCAGATGTTTCCCTAGTGTCAGAGATAGGTTCTGCTCCCAGGCAGCTGGCGGTTGTAATGGATGACCTTTGTCTTTACCATTTATGGAGATTTATTTTATGTCAGCGTACTCAGTTTTCTCACTTCCCTTTCTTACGCTGGCAGAAAGGCAAGATTTCATTTCCTTATATTTTTAAGGAAAAATAAGTGGGATAGTGAAGTGGATCACTTAGTCACTCATGGAAATTTGTGGAGAGGAGCAGGGTGGCCAGGGGGTGCCAGACACCTCTAGACGCCCATATTTTTCACACAAGTGCTTTTGACTGTGCTCATATGTTTTATTTCATGGTGTTAGCATCCTGAAGGCTTGGACATATGTATAAAATGCATCTTTCAAATCCCTCAAGCTGGAAGGGGGTTAAATTTAGCATTTCCATTCTCCTTAACTTACCCCTTATGGGAAATAGTTTATGTATTTTTGGCTTTCCAAAATGGATGGAGTGGTACCTACTCATGAGGGTTGTTGTTACTTCATTACTGATTTTACAGCCTGTCCTGTGTATCTTTTTACCTACTATATGCTGTGTTCATTTGGATCCATCTGTTGCTGAAATATAAGGCTATTTTGCCAACTGTATTCACCTGCCTAAAAAACTACCACAAGCCGAGGAAAACTAGAGAAATATACTTTGAATCCATTGCACGTATTAGGAGAGCAATGTGGTCCCATGGTAGTCATCGCTGTGGGCATACGAGAACTGAAATAATAATTGTAATAGTCTGGTTTCTTTTACAGCCCCTCAGGGCAAGTGCTTGTGATTATTTGCTGTTAGATACAAATCAGAAGCAATACATGCACTAGGTTTTGGGAACCATTGCATTAGCCTTGTGTAAGAGGGAAAAAGAGCCCTGGTAGATTCCTGTGAGCTAAGGGAATTTTTGTACAGTACCCTTTATCTGCAGCATAAATGTCACAAGCTATTTAAAAAAAGATACCTCTTGAAAACAAATTGCTTAATATCCATGTTTAGTCGATGGATCGGAAAGGCGTTAGTCTCTCCTACAGCTTTTGCTTCGGTATCCTGCATAGTGCTTTATCCTGCCTAGTCATTCTGCTGGGCAGCGGAAGGTGTGAGAGGAAGGAGGGTCACTGCCTCCTATGAAACCTCTCGTCCAGCTCCACATTAACAGGCTCCTTTTTTTTCTGGCCTGTGTATTACCTGCTGGCTACCCCTCGTGGCACATTGGCACTAGGATCATTTGTGCAGTGCTTTTGGCCTCAGTTTGTGCTGCAGCTGAATTAGATCGACCCAAACCTGTATGTAAGTTTTTTCCCTGGTTTCTTTCCCTGGTTCACTCCTGGTTTCCTTGGGAGTAAACCCCTTCCCTAGGGCTATGTCTGTTTTTATGTATGTGCTGGGTCAAAGTATTAACTGTTAGTCAAAGTTGCTAGCTTGTTCACAGTTTATTAAAAGTAAAGCAAAGAAGCTAACACTGAACAGACTGTCTAAAGCTGTGCTAGCGTTCTGCTTCCCGCCACACACAGAACCTGACCTCTTTCCTCTTACCAGTGGTTTTGTATACAAGAAGCTTAACTTGTCTTTATAATCTCACTTGTCAGTAAAAACAGCTGTGATATGAAATACGAAAGCCCATATTGCCTGTTAAAGAAAAATGCTCTTTTGCCCTATTAGGCAGAAGATAACTGGACACTAAAGAAGTGCAACCCTTTGTTGGCAACATTGACAGTAGGACCGAGGCACCCTCAGCAAGTTTGCCGGCAACACCAAGCTGTGTGGTGCAGTTGATATGGAGGGAAGGGATGCCATCCAGAGGGAGCTTGACAGGCTTGAAAGGTGGGCCCGTGTGAACCTCATGAAATTCAACAAGACCAAGGGCAGAGAGGGCAGAAACTCTAATAAATGTTGTTTACTGACCCTGAGTGGCTTTTCTCATCTCCTGAGCTCGTCCTCTAGATGGTTTGGGAACTGCCCAGTGCTTTAAAGGACAGCATCAGACCTGAGATGCTGTGTGGTCCCAGGCAGTGCAGCCACTGTTGTGGATGTAGTGGGAACTGTCCTCCAGTTTTAGGACTCCTTTTATCCACATCGTAGGGGAACAGCAACTTCTGGTGATGGATCCTGAGCAGCTACAGACAGCTATGAGTTACTTCCAGCCTTGCCTCTTGCCTCCTGTTTGGAAGTGGTGATACTGTCCTCTCTAAGGAGAAATGGTGTGTTTGGACGATTCCTGATGAAGGTTGCATCTGCTCCATAACTCCTTCTCTACCTAGAGTGGCACAACTTTTTGTGACTGCTGTACTCAGCTTTTATCACAGCAGTCCTTGCTATGCCAGAAAATACCCAAATGAGACCTTCCACCCTTTCCTGGCTTCCTCAAGACTGATGAATTGTTCCCTTGCAAGTAGTAATAAATACAAGTTTGAAGCACTGGCTTTATGTTGCTTTTTAACTTTTATATTCCTTCCTCAGTGTTTCAATTAAAAACTAACTGCATAACAGGTTATATGATAAGGTCGTGCAAGTTAGCAATGTAAATTCATTGTGTATGATGGGAGCATAAAAACAAAATGAGAGGTTTTAGGGGGTCTTACGATACCGTTTCATTAGCAGTGAGCGAAATAAGACTGAGATTTGCTAGGCTCAGCGGGGTCCTGGGATGATCAAACTGTTTGTAGATCCCAGATAAACATCCAGACCTGTGGATAGTTAGATCACCTGTATTACATTGCCATTTCTTTGCCAGTGCAAAAAAAACGACCTCCCCAATGGGGACAAAATGTTGTGTACACTTCCCCGTGTATGACCATATCTGCAATAAGTATTCTGTGCTTGTTTTAGCTGAGGTGGTCAGTTTGCTGGTTGGAGATTTGTGGCTGGTTTCAGCTTCTGGAGGCACCGCTGAGTATCTCTTTGAACAGATAAACTAAATGTTAGGGTTTTTTTTAAATTTGAGGCAGTCAATCATCTTCTTAATAGTAATGATAATGTATTTTTGTAAAGTATCTTATGTCATTTTCTAAAATCAAAGCACTGAGGCCTAAATAGCCGAGCTTCATTAAGGAGATGAAGTGAACAAAGAGAGGCATCTGGCAGAAGAACGGAGGACAGTGTAAAAATAGAGGCGTATGTTAGTTTGAGTAGTATTAGTCATTTCTGATATTGCGTTGCCTATGAACCTCTGCTCCATTCAAAGCAGAAGACTGAGCCAATGAAGCCAATTTTCAGGACATTCACACAGTGTTCCTTTCTTCCTGAAAATAAGCAGCTGAAGCTTGGGGAAATTGGAGGTGCCTTTTGGCCAGCAGAAATCTTTGCCACAAGGACAATTTGATAATGTATCCTAAATAAATCTTCAAAAAGCAAATTGGCAATTTTTGTACTGCCCTTAATTTATCTAATCATTTTTTCAATATACTGTTTTCCTAGAACATGTGTCCTGATTCATTGTGATCGGTCAATGTGAGGATACTGGAAAGTGTAACTTAAATAAACACACCACTTATTTTTACATATTTATTTGTATAGCCTGTATGAAGAGGGTACCTTGCTTTGTGCTGGGCTGCAGAGCTTTTGTCTTAGGCTGTAACATGGCTAAATAGAAACCTGTGTTTCAGAAGCATTAATGATTTTTCACACTTCTAATCTTGAATTAAAGAGTCAGTTTCAAACTTCTGTCCTAAACTCCTTGTTTCAGTTTTTTGTGTGTTGTGTTTCTTTTTGCTTTGTCCTTTTCCTCCCTTGCATTTATTTTCTCTTACTCTGTATTTTCATCTTTTATGTTCCTTCAAAGAACCGTAGCCCAGTGCAAACAGTAATGCATTACTTTTTGCAGTATCGCTGTATGTCACAGTAAATCTGGAATCAGCATCTCTATAGCTTATAAACCAGAAGCGTAAAGAAATTAAATGACTCAAGAGCACAGAGAAAGCCCCTAGAATACAGGTGTTCTGATCACATCACTGGACCCAGCTACCTCTGTGTCTAATTGCTGCTTTATTTGTCTGTCCGACCTTTTCAGCTTTTTGTTCTCATTGTTTTTCTAATTTGAGCTCTTCTCTTCTAGTCCAGGTTGCTTCAGGCCTGGCCACTCTAGAACTGCTTTGGTATACACGGTCACCTGGCTCTCCATAATGTTTTCCATCAGGGTAGTAACACAGGCAGGATACTCTTTCTTCTGATAGCATAAATATGCTCAATAATAATATGGTGGGATATGGATATAATACTTATTAAGTCTATATAATATATATTAAAAAGTATATATAATACTTAATACTTATTAAGAAAGACTAAAGAACATATATCTGTTGTTGCCCATGGGGAATAGGGACTTCAGGATTATTTCTGATTTATGTAATTGCGTGCACCGTTATATTTAGAGAATGAATGTTGCCTGAAGTAGAGAAAGGGGTTTTGGTAGTTTATTGAAAATTCCCTCGTGTCACTGACTCTGTTGTACAAATGTGGTGTAGTGATCAGGGGGGTATGTTAAATGGGAAAGACAGGTTTTGCTTTAAAAGTCGAAGTGCAAGAACAATGCACTGTAATAAGGGATGGCGACTGACAGTTTCCTAAAAGGAGATTTTCATATTTTAAGACTTTAATAGTAATAAATACAATGATCCTGTATGCTGAATGCTTCTAATTGTGAAATAAAAGGCACACAAAAAACAGTTTTCTCGTGCAAAAATGGTCAAAATTTCTCTCCGAAATGAAGAAGCTGTTTAGCTCTGTAGAGAGTGGTGACACCTGTGCTGGTTTGGAGTAGACACAGGAGAGGTTCAGTGCTTGCCTAGGACCCTTTGTCTTCATTCCATATCCAATGAGCAGCTGCAAATGCTCAACTTCTCATGCGCATTTTTAAAGTAATTTGTTTAGCAAAATGTTACTTCTCACAGAGAGGAAATTGACTGGTGAGGTTTACCATAATTTAAATACTGTCTAGTGGTCACATGCAAAATGATTTGCATTAAAAATATGCGTATTGGTGTTCATACTTCACTTTGTGCCTTGTTGAGGTGGAAAGATCTGGAGGAACATGAGTAACTCGGATAAGTACCCTAAGATTCCTTTATCAAGCTATGCTAAATGAATTAAACATGGGTTACTTTACAACAGCATCACTTTATTTTTTGCATCAGTTTAATTAAATTAGTTTTATATCACAGTCTAAGTCACACTGGCATATTTTATTCACACAAATGAGCCTCTGCATTTTTTTTCCTTTGCCTACTAAAATCCACAGTTCTCTAGCCATTGCTAACATGTCCCAGCTAACATGTCCCAGCCTGAGAGGTGTCTTTTATCCTTCAGCGTGATATTCTTTATTTGCATTTAGTTTTTGATTTACTGTGTCTAACAGGTGCTTTCCTCCAGTACTGCTGCTTAGTCAGTTTGTTCCTATTTTTGCATTTGTAGGGTTGATTATTCCTATCTAAATGTGGAACTTTGCACTTCGTTGATTGCATCCTCTTTATTCCAGACCATTTCTGCAATTTGAAATGACTCTGAGATACGGATCCTTTCTCTTTCTAAAGGATTTGAAACTTTACCCATTCCGATGTCAAGCACATATTTCACAAGTTCCCTTCGTCATAATTGAGACTATTGAACAAAACTGGACCCAGAATAGACACCTATGGGACCCTGTTAGAAATGGCTGGACAGTTTGATAAGGAAACGTTATTGATTTTCTAAACTACTTGTGCGCCTAGCTTGCACCCATAGGTTGTGGTTCCTCAGTTTGTGTGTTGGTGTCAAAAGCTTTACTGAAGTCAAGATGCAGACTTTACTTTTCTTTTTGCAGGTTACCCTGTCAAAGGGGAACAACAGATCAGACATAATTTTTGATTACTTTTGCACTGTTTGTTTTTTGTTAGCTCATTGCTGTTCCTGTATTCCCCTTGTGGCTGCTTAGTAATTTGTTTCTGGGAGGTAAAGGCAGGATAGCAGTTTGTCATTCTTTTAGTTTTTCTTTTTTCACTTTTTCAAGGACAGTCTCAACCTTTCTTTGCAGACTTTGTGTCTTCTCTCTCCTCAGCAAGTTCTTAAACGTGAGCCTAAACAGGTTTATGACAGTTGGTTGAGTATTTTAATTGAGATTATTTTCCAAACTGTCCTGACCTCCCCCAAATTTTCTCATATGTGCTTTCTTCGGTACAACAAGACAAGGCAGGAAGACGAGTGGCTCAACTGCCTCAGCTGGACCAAAAGCTTCTCTCACACCTTGCCTCAGACAGTGGCCGGAAGCGGATGGCTAGGGAAGAGAAAGGGAAAGAGCAGCGTAAGTGTTGTTTCATAGAATCATTTATGTTGGAAAAGACCTTCAAGATCATCGAGTCCAACTGTAAGCCGAACACTGCCAAGTCCAGCACTAGACCTTCTGTCTTTAAGTGCCACGGCTACAGTGTCTTTTAAATACCTCTGGAGATGGTGACTTGACCACTTCCCTGGGCAGCCTGTTCCAATGCTTGATTATTGTATTGTATCCTGCTGTCTGGCTGAACACACTTGGCACCTCAAGGACCACCACTGGCTGATAAGGCCATGAGGCGTTTCATCATTAGATGTAATTCTTCTGTCCTTCAAACAAAGCCCGGGGAGACACCTTCCCATCCTCTCTGCACCTTCCTCCCTTCCCAGTCCCGGTTCCTCTTTAGGCAGCCTCATATCACACCAATCCTGCCAGGACACAGGACCTTCCTACCTCACTGCCGCTCCTCCACATTTTTGCCTTTTTTGTCTTTTCTCTTTTTACTCCCGAGACCATACTGAAGAAGAAAATACTATCCTTCAATTTCTAAATCTCTCTCTGTATATTGCCATTTCTGTCTATTTATGTTTAAGGCAGATACTAGCATAGACCAGCAGCCCTCAAAAGAAGGAACAAAGACAGGGGATCTCCAGCACCATATGTCTTGCAGACACGTCTTCTTGTGGAGGCTTTAGTGCACATCGGTGAGTAGTGTTGGTGATGCTGGGTGTTCTCTGTGCAAGGTAACCTAGTACCGCTGGTTTTCCTCTACCCAGCAGCTGCGGCTGCAGCACATGTATTCAGTACACGTGCAGTATGTTTTCCTTTTTTTTTTGTGCTTTGGAAGGAGCACTGAAAAATTCATAACTGAAGTATTTTTTACTCTTCAAGCTGTCATCTTTAATATGTTAGTTATAGACTTTCTCTGGATAACACAGGATTGGGTAACAGTGGCCTAATCTTGATTTCCTAAATTTCATAAATGAATGTTTATGTTAACTTCTGAAGGTGAAATGGTTCTTTTGCTGCAGTGTAGTTGTCACTGAATATTTAATCAGACTGTATTCTCATAATAATTTTTTATGTCTTCAGCAGAACTGTCTGATAATTTTTCCTCTTATTAGCCTACCACTGCTGCAGCTAGTGTTTTTTTAATCATAAAATGTGGCATGACTTTGGAAGGGTCCCTGGCCTAAAGAGTTGAGGCAAATATTTATATATTGTATGAGAACTGAAGAATGACTGCAACATTATTTTGGGGGTACGAACGTGACTGATAAAAGTTTTATCTAAAATGTCTAAGAAGCATTGTCTATATTTTAGATGAAAACAGTAGGCTGCTTTTAGGGAAGGGTGATGAAAGAAGGATGACAGATTCAAGTGGAACAGTGGAAGGAGAGAAGAAATACAAGATGCGAGATACATGTACAGGACAGCTGGGTGAACATACTGAAGTCACGGTGCTTTGAGCTGAGGAGAGAGCTGTAAATTTGTATGTCTTAGAGATTAGCCCATGAGAAGTAAATGTCGGTATTGCTTTTGTGTTTTCACAAACCGGGTGAAGCTGATGATTGGGGAGGTTAGGCTCTGCAAAGTGTTCACCAGCTCTAGGAATCCCACCACTTTATTTGCTTAGAGTTCATTTGTAAAGGAAGGAAGAAAACGATATATTTATTTATTTCAGTGATGCATGCAGTGAGCCTGAAAACCTCTACTGTTTCTCCTGACTGTTTGCTTCTCACCGTAGCAGTGTTTCAAACACCAAAGTCTTCTCTGACTGCCTTGGAGGTCTCCGTGGAGGACCAGTATGGTTAAGGTGGGAGTTTACCCAGCTCGAGGTTACAAACTGGGATGATGCAGGAAATACTTTGGCAATTGAACCAAAGTGATATGTCTTTCTGAACATTATCCAAAACTAAACAAAATAACAGGAAGGATTTTTCCTTTCCTTTGGCACTTTTGCACTGATGCTTATTACTCTGACATAGCCTTTCCAGTCATTCATGAGACCTCTCAAGAGAGTACCAGAGGCAAGACCCGAATTTCTAATACAACTAATAAACAGGAGCTTTCCCTTTCCTCACCTAAATATGTATTTTGATATTAGAGATACAGGGTAGGTTTTTTGTGGCAGGTCATTTTTAAGAGCCTTCCAAACAATTTTTATGTCAAAATGCTTCACTGACTTAAATAATACTGTTACAGAGATAATGAATAACGCAGAGGGAAGTTCAGAAGCTCAGGCAAGGGAAGGAAAGGCACATTTTCTTTTGGGCTTTGAAATTAGTTGGAAAGTTGATGAGGCAGGGAGGTGTGTGAAGACTCTTCCAGATGACACGAGCAGCACAGAGAGGAGTTATGCACTAGCTGTGCCGACGTGAGTTTGGATGGGCAAAGAGACCTGCGGTGCTTGAACCAAGAGGCAGGAACATCCACTAGGGAAGAGATGGGAGCAGGATCCCAGCACAAGGTGTGTGGAGGCTGATCTGCACCATGGAGCCAGGCAGGCTTGTGTTTTACGTGCCCCATTTCCATTCTGCGTCGCTACTGGTGGTCATGCAGGAAGCAGTGCCAAAAACGTGGCCTCATCTGAGTTGCTTACAGATGAGGAAGAAGTATGTTGGCTCGTTGTTTAGTCTCTTTAAGTTTGCTAATGCATAATAATGTGAGAATTTAGCAAGAAATCCCATTTCTTCTCACCACCCTCTGTGTTGAGGCTGCTGTCTGCATTGTTTCCTTTCTTCTTTTCCCTCCTCTTCTAACACTCACCAGACATCTGGGATAATGGAGTTTTTCACTTCTACAGCAAGCGCAGCACCTGCCATGTGAAATCTTTCTTTCTCTCCTGAGTGAAAGCTTTAACTGTCACTGCTCCCAGACAGAGAATAAGGCCTCGCTATTGCTGTCTGGGCTGCATGTTTGATTAATACAGGGTCCCTTTATTGTCATCCTGCCTTTCTGCTCTTCCTCATTAGAAATCAGTGACTCTTCCCCAATTCATTCATGACATGGAAAAAAGAATGCCTAATGATACACATAGATAAAGAAAACATACAGCACGCATTCAGTTGGTAAAATGAGCTATTTTCCCAGGAGATGAGATTAAGCGGGGGGTGCATTTGCCTCCTGCAGGTGCTAGTAGAAGCCTCTGACATACAGCAGTGCAAGATATATGAGCACACGTGTATGTATGTACACACACACGTAGAGGAACTGAGCACCGTTCCTGTTTGTATATAATTTTGTTTTGTGTTTACACTTTGGTGAAGTGACGTGGTGGCTTGGAAATGGTTTTGTTCTTGTGAGCTACCAAGCATTTCCGTTAGCACTTGACAGCACAGTGTCAGCAGGGAGAATATTTATTTGCTGAGGTTTGTCCAGGGAGGAACTGCAAGGAGGGCTGTGTGGGTGTGTTTTGGCCAGAGCGCAGTGCCCTGGGGATGTAATCCTTCCCGTAATGAATCGCACAATTTACTGAGTTAGGAATAGGTATGTTGATAGTTTGCTGTAACCCTTTTAGTTCTTATATCTAGGGTTTTCTCCACTATTTAGTGATGTAGTCCTTACAGAGGCAGGTGGCGTGAATAAGTGCAGCAGTTCACCTGGGGCTAGGGTTTGGTGAGTGCAGTTCTGCTGTCCTTTCCCAGCTGAGCTGCTGGTGGCCATGCTGGGGCTGGCATTTGGGGCTTGCCGCAGTTCCCTTCAGTCGGGGTGGGAGCACAAGCCTGAGAAGCGTGATGCAAAGCCCAAGCCAACAAGCTCTCTTGGCCATTTGCTGATTCTGTGCAGGGGCAGCGTGGATGGACTCCTGATGCAGAGGGGTGGAAGTAAGTAGCTCAGAGGAGAGACATCTCAGGTCTGTCTGTTACTGAAAGGGATTTGATGAGGAACAGAAGCTTTCTTCTGTGATGGCGAGATGGTTATGTGCTGTGTTAGTGGTGAGACCAGTGTGGCCAGGGCTTGCCTTACCCCAGGGCAGAAGGGGCAGAGCTGCTGGAGCTTGGGGATGCAGGTTTGGAGGTGACTAAAACCTGGCTATAGGGGTACATGCCAAAGGTGCCAGGAGCAGGGTTAGCACGTCCTGCATGGTAGGTGGTGGTACAGAACAGAGAAGGGAAAAGTCACCTTAGAATCATAGAATTGTCTAGGTTGGAATGGACCTTTAAGAACATCGAGTCCAACCAACATAACACTGACAAAACCATCACTAAACCATGTCACTAAGCACCACATCTACCCATCTTTGAATACCTCCAGGGATGGCAATTCCACCACTTCCCTGGGCAGCCTGTTCCAATGCTTGATAACCCTTTAGGTGTAGAAATTTTCTTTAATATCCAATCTCAACTTCCCTAAATGCTTCTAAACCACAATGTAGAGTGCAAAAAGGAATGTGAATAAAAACATATAAATATATAAAAACGTATATATGCTCTTTCTGAGTAAATTCAAGTTTAGGAAAGATTTGAATGTAACACTGCGATGGTGGTGAATTGGGAAAAAACTTCCTAGCTCTAGGTAGTACAGGAGGCAGTAGAAAGGAGTAAGGCTGTCAGGAGAGGGACGGAGTTTTCCTTCCATAAGTACCAAATAAACTTAAATGTCCGTGGGCAGAAAAGAAAACTAGTTGAGAGGAGGCATGTGGGGGCTAGTACTTTAATGTATTTGAAATAAAGTAGCTGAAGCTTGGGTCTTAGTAATCTTGTGTAGTTGGGGGAACTTGACTTGATGTTCTTAGGATGTTCTATGGGGAAAATAAACCCTGGCTTGATGTAGTGCCAAGTGATCATCTCAAGGGGCTTTGTGACCATGTAGCTGCACTCTGGGAATACACAAGTGTTTCTTCTTTGAGTCTGTTCCTGAGAAATGTAAACCAAAGTATTCTTAGGAAACGTATAGAAATATTTTAAGCTTACGTGTACCTCGTGCATCTGTAAAGATGTCAGGGACTTAACTGTTGAGAGTCTTGTGTAATGTGGTTGGGAAACGGCTGCTATTTAATGCCTTTTCTGAGCATAAGCAAAGCACTCTGCTCACTGCTGTTCTGCATTTCCTTCGTGCTCAGCCTTGATTGTCTTGTGATTTTGTGAATCAAGTATCTAACAGAAGTAAGGATCCAAAAAAAAAAACCCAAACCAACTCTGGTTCAAGATCAGTTCAGGTGAAATGAAGAACACAAATCGGGGCAAATGTACTTGAAGAACAGGTGCTATGTGAGTGCTTTCTCAATGAAAGATGCTTGTCTGTCCGCTGCCTTGGCAGCGCACTGCCTCCAAAATGTACTGCATTCACCCCAGATCATAAGGTGGCAGTGGCCTTAAGTGTCTTCCTTTATCTTTCAGTTGGTTTTACTTCTGTTTTTAATGTTTTAGCGTAGTAAAGCTTTTATCATCCCAGCACCTCCCTGAGAAATTTATTCTACTGCTGTATGAACTGACATGGTTAATAAGTCCATTTCAATATTTATTTTCTTTTTTAATGCATTAAGTTCTGTTGGTACCTGAAACTGGCAGCTTTCTTTGGCAGTAGTGCTATGGATCAAGAAACCAAAAGTCAGACCTCATAAAGAGGGTATTTCCAGAAGCACCTGTTTACTTTGTTTATGGAGGTGCGTCTCCAGCACAGGATGAGCTTCATTCTTGCACCTCTGGCAAATGAGCTGTGACACGCTCTTACTGATGCTGCTGCAAGTAATCAGCTAGAGGTTACTTTCCTGGGTGAAATACATTTCAATGGCAGTGAAGGAGAGGACTGTAATTTATTTTGATTGGTTTTCCCCATGATATTTGCATACTGCAGTACATAATATAAGCAGCTATATATAATGATTTTTTTCTCTCCATATGGCACCATAAATAAAGAGAGAGGTTAAAAAAAAATTGCTTTTAGTGACGTTGCCTTTTCCTTTGAAGAAAGCAGGAGGAGCTTAGATCTGGATGCTTCGAGTGAGCATGTTGTTCTATTTGTTTTGAATATAACAATACATTTTTTGTGTTGGGTAGTGTATCTGTGAGACAAGTATTATCACCTGAATATAATAAACATTTAGAACCTGCCGCCTTTGTTTTTGTTCTCATTCCCAGCTCAGCGTTAAAGAAGTAGTTATCAGACTATTCATCGGAGGTTTTTATAAACATTTTTCTATAGTTGCCAGAGTGATTAAGATGTAATAACTTGTTTGCGATAGGCTTGAGAAAAAAGCAGTTAATAACATAGGGCTATTACAGAACAGCTGTGTTTTTTTTCTTCTTGCCAAAGAGATAATAAATTAGAGTGTTTTGCTGTACGAACTCAGTCCTTTTTCTTATGTTCGGCTTCATTTATATTAGAATCATAGAATCATTTAGGTTGGAAAAGACCCTTGGGATCATCGAGTCCAACCATCAGCTCCACTCTACAAAGTTCTCCCTTACACCATATCCCCCAACACCACATCTAAATGGCTCTTAAACACATCCAGGGATGGTGACTCCACCACCTCCCTGGGCAGCCTGTTCCAGTGTCTGAACCACTCTTTCTGTGAAGAATTTTTTCCTAATGTCCAGCCTAAACCTACCCTGCTGCAGCTTGAACCCATTCCCTCTTGTTCTATCGCTAATTACCTGTGAGAAGAGACCAGCACCAACCTCTCTACAATGTCCTTTCAAGTAGTTGTAGAGAGTGATGAGGTCTCCCCTCAGCCTCCTTTTCCTCAAACTAAACAGGCCCAGCTCCTTCAATCGCTCCTCATAAGATTTATTCTCCAGGCCCTTCACCAGCTTCGTTGCCCTCCTCTGCACTTGCTCCAGCACCTCGATATCTCTCTTATATTGAGGTGCCCAGAACTGGACACAATACTCAAGGTGTGGCCTCACCAGTGCTGAGTACAGGGGGACAATCACCTCCCTCCTTCTGCTGGTCACACTATTTATAATACAAGCCAGGATGGCATTGGCTTTCTTGGCCACCTGGGCACACTGCTGGCTCATGTTCAGCCGCTTGTCAATTAGAAGCCCCAGGTCCTTTTCTGCCAGGCAGCTCTCCAGCCACACTTCCCCAGGCCTGTAGCGATGCATGGGGTTGTTGTGGCCCAAGTGCAGGACCCGGCACTTGGCCTTGTTGAAGTACATTCCATTAGCATTGGCCCATCATTGACAAGAACATGAAAATAAATATGACAAAAATAGGTATAATCACTCAAAGCTCTGCATTAAGAGTGCATGAGTGTGACCTGGGGGCACAGAGGTCCATTTGGAGAAACAGAACATAAACTTAGTCTGTAATCTGTGTGTCACTGGCTCAAATGACACCAGTTTAAAAAGTATGAGAGCCTTGGGAGGAACTTAAGTGGCAACTGAAGAACTTGACTTGCTCGCTTGCTAACTCGTGCACGCATGCATGCACGCCTGCTTGTTTTTCAGACGATTGTGCCAGGGCGATAACAGTTCTTGTTTGGCACAACAGTTCAGTGTGCTGAGACTGTGATGCTTGTTTCATCCCAGCATCTGGTGAGATTAAGTATTAGTGCTGCTGTTTAATGAACAGTCTGCGGATGTGAATGAATATTTGGGGTTGTTTTTGTTTCCTCTGGTTTGTAGCCAACAAAGCCGCCAGGATGAACAAAGCCTTCTGGGCTGCCTACTATATAGATTAATTTACAGCTGCCAGTTTATATTAGTTGCTCTATTTATTCTGCTTGGGTGCTTTTTTGAGGAAAGGAATATTTCTTAGTCAATTGTCCTGCAAAGAGAAAGGAATTCAAGAAATATGAAGCAAACAAATTCCCGCTAATTAGGCAAGCTTTTGGCAGCTGAGTTGTTTGCTTCCTTTTCTTATGATTTTATGTTACACGAAAGGACTGAAGTTTGAAAACAGAATTTAAGTTGGGGTCTGAACTTTTGTCTTCGCCCTCCTGCGCTCTGTGTTGGTGATGCTGGGGCTTGGTGAATAGCAACTATAACCAAATTTCTTGTCTGCCTTCTTAAAAGTCTGGCCCTTACTGAAGGCTTTGACAAGCTGAGCAGTCTATGTCTCTTGCCTCTGCAGCTCCTAAGATGATGTAGGTTTATCAGGAACCTCTAACGCTCCTTATTTTTGTGGTATTTCCCTATAATTCTCCTTCCTTCTGTCACTGTTTGCACGGAGTCCTGGCTCTGTGTGCTGACTGCCTGATGCAGTCTGCTGGCTCTTGCTATTGGGAATGTCCAAACCTGCACACAACCCTGCTGATTTTGGGCATCTGCACTCCCTGAGAGGTGACTGTGCATTAGGTGGTTATCAGCGAGGGCACAAAAGCAATATCTGAGGATTTATCCAAGAGCCTTATGGATATGTCTAGATATGAATAATACAGGCTGGCTGATGTCTTTGCCTGTCTTCTAAAATAATTGCTTTGGAGGACTCAAGTAGTTCAGAAGGGGATTAGTTGGTTTACTTATGGCAGGATCAGACACACTGGGAGATGCGCCCGTCTTCCCCACCCCCAGTGGAACTGGGAGCTCTTTGTTCTCCAAATTACTGAGAATGGGATCACAGTGGGCTAAATATAATCTTCTACGATCCTGCATAGAGGGTTCCTTCTCCCCCTCCCCTTTCCTGGTTTGCAGAGAGGGGAATAATCCATTGTGGGACTGTTTGGAAACCAAGTGGAAGGTAGTAAGATATGAAACATCCCAGGTGTTAAGAAGAGACCTTGCAGGAACAGGAGCAACAGCTCTCAGGACCTCGCAGGGTCAGGGGAGCCCATCCTCCTCTGAGATGTCCCCAATGAACTGTCAGCTCTGAGGCAACGCAATGAAGTAAAGTATCTTTGGCTTTTCAAAATAATTTCCCTCTTACTCATTGTAATGAATGGTCCTTTCTATAATTCACTCATAAACATTGGCAGGTAGCAGTTACGGTATCTTGTGTGTTTTGATGCAAGTGTCTAATGAGAGATATGCCATGTGTAGATAGATACATATATATACACATCTTCCCCTCCCCCCCCTTTTTTTTTTCCTGGTGAGAAGGTGGTTTTGCTCCATAGGAGCTGATTAGTAGAGGGCCTGATACCTGCGCTGTGATCCCTGCTTTCTTCTGTCTTGGTTGGACTTTGGCTTTGGAGCTTGCAGGTGTCCAACTGTGGCACTGGTGCAGGTGTTTGCTGTGCAATGTGCAGCTTCATTTGAGAAATACTTTCTGCTCCTGCTTTGGTCTTTATTCTTTTGAAGGTCTTTCAATTTATTTGGAAATATCCATTTAATGAATGTTGTTCTTTTAACTGTTTCATATCAGATGTTAGAAGTATGTGTGTGCTCCATTTAATAAGAATTTTATTTATTGAGCATGTCAAAAGTTGCTTGATACGTACTATGTGAAAAGTTTCAAAACCTTGTTAGTTAGTCTTGTGTTTCTACGGTCATGTGACAAAATGGAGCTGGCACTGGGCTTCTTCAGAGTGTACTGTGACATACAGTGGGGTACTTACAGTTAAAAACAAATAAACAACTCTCCCAAACGCACCAAAACCTTAAAAGAACCGTCAGTGAACTATGAAAAAGAAAGAAGCCGTGTGTTTTTTTTTCTATTGTAACCATTCTTTAAGATGGTCTTGTAATAATGAATAAAACTATTTAAAAGCGCTGGTTTTCATCATTGTAGTTGAAATGTCATTTCCCTCTAAAAACAGCTCTGCACAACATTGACAAGTAGTAATCGTGTTCTATCAAAAATATACCGAACAATTCATTGTCTTCTAGTACTTCTATTTATACTGAATAGGCATTTATGAAAATACAGTATTTTCTTGGTTAAAAAAATATAATTGTCAAATTCTACTATAAAGTTTATATTTTGTTGCAAATTATTGTGCCTTTATCATCATCAGAGATGCTGAGCTTTCACATTTCTTAAATCACATGTAAAATTAGTTCCTTAAATTTAATCAGTTTCTCCCAGTGCCTCCCTTCTATGCCATTTGAGTCTGCTGCTCCAAAAACTCTAAGGGATCTTCTTTTTGGGCGTAAAAGCCAAGGGCGTGTTGAGTTGTCTTCAGAAGGTGTAAAGCTGAGCGAAATGTAGTTTTTTCTGTTGCAGCTGTGGGAGGTTTTATTCTTGGGGCTAACTGCCAAAACTCCAATCCAGCCACGTGGTAGCTGGCTGGTAGTGATTAGGTGTTGAGAATGATTTGCTCTACGGTTGGGGTGGGTTCACAAATGTGTTGCTTTGCCTTGGTCACATCCAGTTCCTCTGCCAGGGACTAGAGCTGTGTCTTCACAGCCCGGGTACCCGAGGGCCTGCTGGCTGCTGCACCTCTTCCCTCTTATTGGGATGGTAGGGCAGGTATAGGATAATCTTGTATAACTCTTCAAGTCAATATTTTCCTTCTCATTTATGTTACAGCTGAATAAAGAATCAAATTTCTTCATTAACTATTACATGACCATGCAGCAGTCAGAAAACCTTAAGACCTGAGTAGATGGGAGAGAACTAGAGTACTTCTCAGTACTTGGCTTCTTTAATCCATGTAGGTTTTTTTCTGTGCTCTATTTTTTGTATGCATCTAAATTCATTGTGCTTGTTTTGATTGTTATCAGTAAATTGAAAAGTCTTAAAGAACTGCAGAGCTACTTAATTTCCTTCTTTCTCTTTCATTCTGCAAAAACATGTATCTATCACTATCTATTACACCATCTAAGTCGATAGAGGCTTGATTGTTGTCTGCATGCAAAAGGGAAATTGCCCTACTGTGCAGTACAAGAATCAGTCAGTATCTCCGTTAGGCTTCCTTAAACATTTTTTTAAGAGTAAAACCTTTGACAAATTTTGTGGTTGGAGACCTTCATGTCAAATGGTGGTATGGGTTTCCTGATTTTCTTTCATGTGCAAAAATGACTTAACAAAAATAATGGCTGTTGAGAGCATACATAATTAATAAAACCTTGTAAAGTAATCGGTGTGTATAAAAACCCACAAAAAGACTTGAAATTATGTCTGTTTTTTTTTTCTTTCTAATGTTTTCTTTTCAGCTCCTGACTTTTTTTTTTTCTTTCATTATTCTGGTGTTTTTATTGGAGCTGATGACAATATTGTTTTAAAAAGCCAACCTTTTTACTCCCTATTTTCATCATCGCATGTATTCTTTTTAGAGAGATCTGATGGGCTAACCTCAAAATAGTGTGCTTATTGTTTACTCTCAAGAGAACAAATTAAGCAGAAAATCTTTGGGATATTCTTGGTTTTGTTTTGCAGATATGCTGGTTGTAGCTATCCAGTTGTGTTACCTGATTTTGAACCTTCTTCCCTTTTTGTTCCCACCACAGATGGGAAGCAGGCAGTGCACTGAGCAGGTAGGCACTTGCAAGCACAGCGAGCGTATTTTCAGACAGGCCTGTCTGCCTGTCCAGATGCATCTCTGCATCTTCTCTGAGCTGGATCTCTTATGGGAAGATGGGAAATGAGTCAGTAGTGGCAGCACAGAGGGAACCAACCACCGCTGAGGCAGTCCCGTATTTGGGTCTGTGCCCAAAACAGAAATGGGACTAATCTAGTGCCCTCACATACATGTACCAAAAGCGGGCATTTTAGTTTATATTTGGTGAAGAAAAATAGCTCCTGTATTTGCTAATATATTTTAAACATCACGATTTAGAATGAATGTGAGAAAGCTAAGTGGGTCATTTTGTGAAGTCCTTTGGGTGTTACTGAAACATCAGGCTATTCAAATTTGGACCCTTTGACACTTAAGCCAACCCGTCTCCCTTGGAAAGAGAGGTATTTCCTCCAGAGGGACGTTCAGAATCTTCAAATTAAGTGCCTGGTCTGGATTGCCTTCTGTCTGTCTCCATAAGTGTGCTCTGCAGTCAGTGAAGAGGATTGGGCTGGGATACCTGTGGATATGCTTCCCCTGTCCCTTGTCTGTCCCACGGGGTGGTGGTTTGGGTTCTGGGATGGTGGTGAGGGAGAGAGGTGAGGCAGGGTGGACGTCAGGTTCTTCAGTTGCGGGACACAGTTTAAGGGGGAAATTTGACAACTTGTTTATTTGTTTGAATTAATTCCTATACATGGTGCTGCTATAACTCCCCGTGTTTTAGAGAAAGCCGAATAAGTGACATTTCATATGCTAGCCATTCTGTTGTTATCTAAAGAGCTCTTCTGTTTGCATGTGGAGGGCACCTCATTCCCACGGTCATACTGCTCCACAGCCCTTTGTTCGTCTTTGCCTCTCTTTTTGCCCCTTTTGGGTGGAGGGGCATAAATCTCTTTGAAATATCTAGCTAAAATGTCAGGGTACTTACTGAAACAGTGAGGCAGTTAGTTACATACATCATGAAGAATTCAAACAGAGAAGAATAAACTAAGCCGGCAAGTTCATAAATAAAAAGGTACATTTTCCTGCAAGAACTGTAACAGTTCTCTGGTGTCTGTGCATCATAGACCGTTACAGTATTTGGTTTTAATGTGTGCCTTACAGTGACTGTGCAGTTAGCTGAATTAACGTTCCCTCTGCAGCCGTAACTTTGAATTGACTAACTTTTCTGTGCTTAAACTTCCCCTCTAGTATTTCTCCCTTTTCTCATTTGATTTCCTTCTGAAAAGCAGCAAAGAAACTAGCAAAAGAGAGGGAAGGAAGGCACGAGGGAGAAATGCCACAATTCAGTTGAACATGTATTTGAATTGAGAAGAACTGTTCTTTTTAAAATTAATGTTTTGGAGTTGTATCACAGGCTGGCAATCCTGTTCGCTTCAAAGAACATGTGTGGATTTTAAACAGCAGACATTACACCCAGCAGAAATAATTCCTCAGTGTGCTGTGTTATAGATGGAGAAGATCCACAGATCAAATGTTCTGAGATCCAACAAAGTTCCTATAGTCAGAGATCAAAAAAATATCCTAAAGATTTAAATCCATTTGCAAATATGAACAAGTCTATAGCTCTCTGGGTATCAGGAGCTGGAGTGAAATCCAAACTCCATCAAAGTTAACAGCAAATTCCCTGTGACTTAATAGGGTCAAGAATCATACTTATTTTCTGCTTAAGGTTTTGGATGTGTAAGATTAGATGTACTCCAAGTGGCACAAGGAATGCCTTTGCTGCTTAACGATGCTAAATGACAGATAAATGAACAGTGGTTAAAAGGTGCTGGGAATCCTGTAGCCCACAGATGAGAGCTCAGGGCTATAATTACAGTTGAGAAGACAGTCTATAAACAGTTTCTAGCTCTTTCTGTAAGAAGATGTAAGCCTTGACATAGCAAAGTACTTTCTTTAATGGATGGGCAGTTTGTTGTTATGTATGGGGCTCACACCATCTAAGTAGAGGTGTGTAGAGGTGAGCTCCCGTTGTGGTCAGGGGATGGGGCCAGAAAGAACCTGGGACACTTATCCTATTACTGCATTACAGCCGTTTCTCTTTCTCCATTGACTGTAGAAGGAAATTCAAGTAGTTCGAACCAAATCTTTTCTAAGGTTTAAGTTTGGCGAGGTGTATCCACCTTGATGACTATTGCAAGGCGTTGAGAGGGACTTGTATTCCCAGTCATTAACCTCCAGTTAAGTCAAAGAATTGGAGGGAATGACTAATGTATTGCCTGCAAATAGTGTAAAATAGGAATATAATGAGTGGGAGGAACAGGGGACTGCAAAGAATTGGCCAGAGTCTCCAGGGTTGTGTCTTTTCCCTTCCCCCTTGCTCCTGGGTGGATCAATAGAAAGGGAGCGCAGTTGTCTAATGGCTTTTTTTGCTCATCACTCTGTGATGTTAGTTTGACACATGCAATTTACTTGGAAAAGCTTAAGTAGCCTTAATAACAGAAAGTCCCAGCAGATCTGACACTAATGGTCTCCCCCGTTGTCAGTCTCAACAGAGAGATTAAGAACTGAATGAACAAAGAGACCAAATTGCCGTCTCCCCCCTCGGGGTGTTGCTGCATGAAAGCAGGTATGAGCCGTGACAGTGGGTCTTTGGGCGGGCTCTGGCTCTCCGCAGTGCCCCAGTGTGAGAGGGGACTTTGCCTGTGCTCTCATTTTAGTGCCATTACTGGGGGCTGCTGCAACGTCACGCAGTCCAGCATTTTTACACAAATAGTCAAATCCAGTCATCTTGAAAGAAATTCAGTATATCGCGCCCCGACAGCGCGTATTATTGAATACTCTTCAGACACTAACCATCCGACACACTGTGTTAAACATAGCCCAGCTAGGTCTACCATTTTTCCTACCTAGTTTTGCACAGGCAACTCATCTTTTCTTGGCCAAAACTCTCAGAGAGGTGTAACAGTGCAGCTCTGCGGGGTGTACACCCAGAGATGGACACGTCCCCAAGTGCATTGGATTAAACTTGCAAAAATGTCTCAAAGAAAATAGAGCATCTGTTTCTGCTTTCATGCGGAGCTTGGAGAGACTTAGTTAATGATGTAAGCACTGTTTACGAATGGCTAAACACTTCCCTTTCTCAGTGCTATTCTTTGAATATATTATAAATCATAGTGCCAGCTCTCTTTTGCCTCCCTTCCACAGGACACATTTGTACCATCAATCTAACATTCAGGTAAAAAAAAATCACTATGTGCTATATATTTTGTCTGTTTTTTCTGGCCACCGTGTGGGAGGTTTTAATTGCAACTCACTTCTCAGTAAGATTGTTTGGCCTTTCTTTGGGAGTGTTGCTCATTTTCTATTTCAATAACTTTTTATAAATTTCTATAATTTTCTGTTTCATTAGCAAGTAAAGCAAACGTGTTTCTAAAGGGATTTAGGGGGGCTTTACCCACACGGGATTTGATCTATGGTGATGATTGTGAAAAGCAGACCCTCCACTTTATTCAGTCTCCATACTGAGGAAAAGCAAATCACCTTTCTGTGGACAGATGATTTTCTAAGATACTGTTGTGTTGATAAATCTTTTGTTAAACGTAAACCAAACATGTGTCCCCTGGATTTAGAAGATTAAAAACTAAATAAGAGTTACAGCATCAGTGTCAACATTGTCTAGCCTTATCAGTCTCTGCTTTATAACTCGTATTTTCCAACATTACTTACAATACTTTGCCAAGTCCACCAGGTGAATGGTGGAGCTCAACATATATTTCAAAGGTAGTGAAATAGATGCTTTGCATTTTATTAACTGAATGTAAGTATATGAACATATTTAATTGATGGTTCTACAGAGGAACAATCTTGTTTTTATACAATATAATAACTAATATTTATGCTGCTAAAATATATTTAAGATGCATAAAAAGTAATGGTTTTGGTTAAAAATGGGTTTGTACAGCTTAGTCTGTATGTTTTCCTATGTGCATACAGCATACAAATGAACTCTCTGTAGATCTGACGGATGCGATACTTAATCTCAAGTGAAATGTTTGACACTCAGCAGCGGTTCAAAGATGAGCATAGCTTTATTAGTGTTTTAGTCACACTTTTTAAAATTCAAATTCTTGGCTTACTGTGGTAAATTAAAGTTTTGTTGTTGATTTCCAGCAGTTAGAATTTGCTTCCTTATATATCACAGTTACAGTGTTGGTTTTTAATTGATTAGCGCACGCATCAAAAACACACACAAAAAAGAAAAAAGTGCTATTAAACTTCTTTAAAGAAGACTTGCATGCCTGATATCAAAGACTGGAGGATGTAAATCTTCTTTTCCCTCCTACGGAAAATTAGAAATACCTCCTCCTAAGTGGACTGCCATGTATTTTTCAAATTTGGGAAATACCTATGTGTTTCTTGAATCATGTACACTAAGCAAATCTGGCAGTTTACAAGGAGGTAGTAATGTATTGTAAATATTTACTGAAGTATGGCCTGGATTATTTTCAGAAGACAATTTTCAGATCATGAGATGGAAACAATTTTATGTTATGCTTCCAGGAGACAGGCCACTGTGTCTTTTGTCTTGTGTGGCTGACTATTCCCTTGTCTAACTTTCCAAGGAAGAAAAAGCAATGTAAATCTACACAGAACTTTGATGAAGCAGAAAAGCAATTTGCTCACTCTATAAAGGAGGGAATTTTTATTTCCTTCCAAGGAAGGAACACGGTAGACTTGCTAGATAGTTTACTCTGAACTTAAGCTTACTCTATTAAATTTTAATATCTGGAAATTTCTCAGTAATCACTGATTTAAAAACTTCTCTGGTGTATCTCTTACTAATTCTTCGAGATAGTCTAGTCTTTAAAGCAGTGACCATGGGAAAAATAGGAAGCGTCTGAACCGTACATCTAATAGGACAGCCTGCCAAATGATTCCTGCATCTTTTAGCTCCCATTATATTGGATAAATCTTTGTTGAATGAAACATTCAGGTTTCCCAGAAGGGCCTTAGCAGGGCAGGACCTTAAAAACTGAAATTTCTTAACAACTTGTGAGCAAGGCTGTGTACACATGAATTCATACAGTTGACTCTTTGGGGGTATGTTTGCATACCAAGCATCATTCTGGAGTGCATTTAAGGATATTTAAGGGTATGTATTTTCTTCTGATGTGTCGTCTTATTTAATTGTTGGAATAATATGAGAATCTGCTCTGAGATCTCTGCGAGGTGCCCCTGGGCTGGCTTTGTGCTGGTGCAGAGCTCAGCGCCAGGCTGGTTTCCCATGGTTCTGGTATGCTGGCAGCCATGCAGTCCCTGCAGCTTAATGACAGTCCCCCTCCACAGCCCCGCTGAGGTTTTTGGCAGCTTGGGTCTGTCCCTACGGGGTTCCCTTTTTTCTCCCTGAAGTTTCGTCCCGGTGGAGGAACTTGCTTTGAACACAAGACTGGCAAAAGAAGGTTTTTCCTTGCTTGTGCTCTCTTCTCCCTTCTTAGAAGCCTTCCATTCTCCAGCAAAGGCAGAAGTTCTTTGCCTGCCTTCTTTTGCTAACCCCTCCATTTGCCCTGCTGGTCATGTGCCATCTCAGTCATTTCACTACTTTTTCATTTCCTCTCTTAGTATCTACCCTCACCTTTTGTTCCTCTGGTTGTGCTAGCAACATAAGCTCATTTCAATGTCTTCCAGCTTGGAAAAAAAAAAGCACCAGGCCATCACCAGTTAGATTTGAGCCTCCAGGTACCCTCTGCAAATCTCTTCTCCCTCTCATTGCTCAACTTGCTGTCAGTAGCTGTTGGTGGAGTGCCTCTCTCCAATGCACCTGTGCCTTTTGCAGTCCAGCTTTGCACATTCCATTCTGGGCAGCATCTTTACTGACCTCTTCCTCATTAAAGTTTACAACATGCACTGCCTCCTCAGCCTCACTTGAGCTGCCAGCTGTCTGCAGTCCCCGACTTTGTTCTTGAAATCCTGCCCATGCTTTTGTTCCCTGATCGTGTCCTCTTCGGGTTCTTCTGCCACGTCAGCGATTTGCTTGGAGGATCCTCCCCCATCCAGCTTTTTGGTAATTGTTCTGTGTGGTTGTGCCCTTGATCGTTTGTCTTTTTCTCCGCCTTGTGGATGCGGTTACTTTGAGATAAACTTCAACTCATCTTCTGCCTCTATGCTGAAGACTTCTCTGTTGCTGTGCACCTGACTTATCTTCTGTATGGGCCAAAAATACCTGTCTTTCTTTACAGCATAGTCTTGTGGACATGGAAATGTCAGCTGACATTTTTCTATCCCATAACCACCGATTCCCCCCCGCTTTTTCCTAACCGTCACCAGCAATTCCATATTTTTTTTGACCACTTGGATAACACTGTCATCCTTCTTACCACTCAGATTCCTAATAAGCAAATTCTTAATTCAGGGTTCTTCTAGGTGATTGTGACCACACCATACGTAGAACCTCACAAATTCTTCTGCATCCATCTCTTTCGTATACTTCTGTACTGTTAAAACGGTGTCCAGAATTTATGTCTCATAATTTGTGCATCTGTTACTATAACGTGCTTCAGTGATGTTGGTAATGTGAGGATTTTACCCTTCTGCTGCTCTGGAATACCCCTGCAGAGGTTCTTTTCTTTGTCTTAAGGGTTTGACCAGAGCACCTTCCTCCCAACGACCATCCCCCTTTTCTCTACCATGGGGAACATAACGTGGTTGCCATTTTGGCGGGGGGAGCCTGTGGTGACTTTTCATCTTTTATTCAGTGTTACGAGCTCGACTTGCATCCCTGGCTGATTCAGGATGTTACCTTCCGTTCCCTCCTTGGCCCCTTTTGACACAAGCACTTGTGTCCAGGGAGAACTACCTCAAAACATCCATGGTGCTGCCTGGGAAGCCTCACTCATCGTCTCCCCCTTGCTTTACTGCAGTGCCTGCAAAAAAAAATTGGTGACCAAGATGCTGCTCACATGCCTGGGCTCTTAAACTGTTCACAGCATTGTTGCTGAATCCCTCCTACACCGTGTGCCTGTATGTCCAGTTTCTGCCTCTTGTTTTTTCTCCCAAATTTAGGGCACCTTGTCTTCTGTGTTTCTATAGTTGTTTCTGGGCAGTAATGTAATGCCATGAGGCTGCGGCTCGGTGAAGGATATGGTAAAAATTGGGCTGTCATGGTAAAATAACACCAACCAACAGTTGAGTGCTGGGATGGGAGATTGACATAATTAAATCTTGATTATTTTTTTTACCTTCCAGATGCCCTCCTTGCAGTTTGCTGTTACTGGTTTTAGCCCTTTTCTGTATACAATCTGAGGATGTGCGTTTGTCTTTGGTGGTGACTAAACCTGCTCTACAGACTGCAGTCACACATCCCGTGAGACTTCTGCCCTTCCCTGTTTCCCTGAGATACGGGAGCTTTTTGGTTCGTCACTTAATTTCACCTAGGAGCTATCTGTATTTGATCTCAGATACGCCCTAAGTTCTGCTTGGCTGCTGTTGATTTGGAGATGATGTCGAGGTAAAAGTAACGGAGCAGTGGGAAAAGGGCAGAAAGGCGAAAAATTTCAGGGAAAGATACTGGGTATGAATGGGTCTTGTCTGAAGACAAGACTGAATCTATTAATACTTGTGATCTTTTTATTTCAGGTCAGTTACAGTTTTCTGAGATTGAATGGCAGCCTGATTCAGACTGTTTTTCGGAGGGAAAATAAATGTTTTGATAATGATTATGAAAAACAACAGAGATTACTCTGACAGTACCAGAAACAGTTTTTTCAAAACACAGCTGGACCTAAGTTAAAATATTTCACATTGTTACTTTAATATATATCCTGCTTACAAATTTTTGTGCATTTTTTGTTTGTTTTTCAAACTGCTTTCCATGGGCAGTAGGTAGAGAATTGGTGTTTTGCCTCTGGAAGCGCACAGTTTCCAAACATGTTTCCACTAATGCATCCAAAGTCAATGCATTTACACCAGAAGTTTCCAGCAACCACTTACAGGTGCATTGTAAACTAGTTGTGCATTTCAGAAGTACTCTGCAATGTGCAAATGAAGTGATAAAAGAGGAAAATGTCTTGTTTGATCCACTAAATTGAACTGAGGCTCCGTAAAAAGTGCTGATCTGAATCTCTGCAATGGAGGGGAGACTGTGAGGACCTCAGGAGCTCTGACACGAAGGAAGGAAAAGTATTGTATTAGCAAACAGATTGAGTGCGGATGACTGACAGGAGACGGGCTTTGATATGCAGGCATGAAAAGATGGAAGCAGAACAGAGAGAAGAGAAAGAACATCCTAGAGAGACATAAGAACAGCAAGTGAGATCCTTTCCTGTTAAGGTTTTGGGGGTTTTTTTTATGTTTTAAATTATTTTTTTTAATCTTTGCTTTTATTCTTAATACCTCAGTTTGTAATCTGAGAGAAAACTAGAGTATACTATCTCTGCCTCTTCAGATGTTCTATAAAATTCATGCTGAAGACTGCCTCACATATAAATATCAAACTATTTATTCAAATGTAAAGTAAGTACCTTACAGTAAGAAAATTAGTCTTACCATCATTGTCCAAAATTCTGTCACAGTGGAAGATGAGGTATGAATAAAAAGCAATTCAACTCATGAGCTCCCAATTGAAATTCGCAAGTGTGGAAGAGAGAGGCTGAATCTCATTTCTTCTCTGGGGAATTCTGTTTTCTGGCAGCCTGCAAGGATGGAAACCAGCGAGCAGTTATGGAATAAATTTCTGAAGATAAGTAGTTCAAATAAGTGGATTTTGAAAGGAAAAGTCTGTTAAAGAAAAACAAGTTTTCTCCCAGTGCCATTCTCTTCTTGCAGTGTAAGTACTACAGTATTATTTTACTGTCCTTCAGCCATCTCATTTACGCTGTTAACCGTAGCAGGGCTGGTTTGCTTAGACTTCCAGTTTTGGATTCTTAACAGCGGATCCGGTAAGGATTACAGTTTTGCTAGGCACTGAGGAAGCTTGGGAACATTGACCTGGCCAAACAGAAGGCTGCCTGAATGTTGAAGTCCTTGCTTTTCACGTGATGACTGGTGTGGGAAGCAATGCTGCTAGAACCCCAGTGCGTGCATAGTGTCTGTCCTTCATCCATCTCCTCTGTGTGCAAGCACCTGGAAGGTGGAGAATTAGTCGCACTGCCACCCATCTCATTGCAGATGTTAAGCAACAAGCGCAATATGGCAGCTTTTCACTTTTGCAGTTAGAAAAATTAAAAAAATAATTTAAAAATTACACAGCACACAAAGCTACCTGGCCATTTGTGCCTTTTCAGTCCAATTGCAGTGTCTCAAAATCATGTAGGTGTCGAAGCAAACCTGGGGCTGCCAGGTGATGCCCAGCTCCTCCAGCCTCACCTCCACAGTAACCTTCCTCCAAAGCAGGAGGTCAGTGGCAGAGAGTGAGTTCCCAAGTCTATCAACATGGAGAAATGATTTACTGAGCAAGGGGCTCACCCATGACTTAGGAGTTGCTGACCTTTTGCTCATCCTTGGGAAAGGTGTTAACAGCCTCTACCAATGCTACTTACACTATTTCTCTGTTAGATTTACCTAACAAAAAAGGGCATATATCCAAATTATTGTCAGTGACTTCAGGTCCAGAACTTCTCTGATCAAACTGCTGAAGTGCTTAAAGAAAGAAAATGGATAGCTGTCCTTGTAGGAGTCAGGCTCAAAGATGATCTGCAAAATAGC